>NC_086451.1:450467883-451667883 GCF_028390025.1 Pseudophryne corroboree
CTAGAGCTACTATAGATTGTTTCTATATGGATAGAGATGGGGAGGGTACTAGAGCCAGGGGTGTATCTACCCATTGGCCAGGATGGCACTCGCCAGGGGCGCCAGGCAAGGAGGGGGCGCCGCCTGGTGGTGCCACCCGCGGCCAAATGGTAGAAGAGTAGTACTGTCAGATTGTACCTGGTGAGAGTCTGTTACTGCTGGCATGGCGCCAGTGTCCGTCAGCACCACACTGCACTAGTGACATACCTCCCAACTGTCCCGATTTTCGCGGGACAGTCCCGTTTTTTGGGGTCTGTCCCGCTGTCCCACCCGCGGGCCGTATTGTCCCGCGGTGGGGGGGCAGTTGGGAGGCTCAGTCTCTCGCTGCCCTGCTTAGCAGAGCAGCGGTGAATAGACGCTGTGCACATGCGCACAGCGTCTATTCATTGTAGACAGAGGGAGAGGGGGCATGCCAGCGGCTCACGGAGCGCTGGGCATGCCCCCTCAGTGACGAAATCGGGGGCGTGGCTCGCGATCGCGGGTCTTCCCGCGAAGCCACGCCCCCTTATCATAGGACACGCCCCTTTTTCGGGAGCGCGCGCGGCTTCGCCGCGCGTGTGTCCCTCTTTCGAGGCAGCCAAAGTTGGGAGGTATGCTAGTGATCAGACTAGTGTCCGGCAGCGCCGCACTTGTAATCAGACTCAAAATAAACTACAGCTCCCAGCAGCCCTTGTTGCTGGGAGCTCCCGGCAGCAAGGGCTGCTGGGAGCTGTAGTTAATTTTGAGTCTGATTACAAGTGTGGTGCTGCCGGACACTAGTCTGATCACTAGTGCAGTGCTGACGGACACAGGCAGTAACACACTCTCACCCAGAGCTCTCCCTAGCCAATAGGCATTATACGCAAATGTCTAGGGCATCTGGAATGCCCAGGGGCATCTGTTCCCAAGGCTTGAGGCTAGGCCAGCTCTGTTATCGCAGTCAGGCAGGAGGAGAGAGGAAAGTTAAGGGCCCCATACACTTATACGACATGATGGTCCGTCATTTCGTCTAGGATTTCCCTTCAACCTCCCGGCAGTCTCCCGGGCAGCAGGACAGTAAAAGTTACATCGTATGTGGTCCTTTAGCATAGGATGTATCTTTTACTATCCCAGCCATTCCTGCGGGATCCGACATATCACGAGTGCAGCACTCGTGATATGTCTGATCTAGGGTGATCCGATCCGATGCTCACGGGGAACGCGCATCGGATCGGGTCGGGTCAGGTGTAAAGCACAACGAAAATGACCAATTTCACCCAATATATCGTCCCGAATGCCCGAATTGGGGTGAAATATGGCATTATCTAGTGTATGGGGCCCTTTAGGGCTGTATCTCTGCTCACACAGGTAGGAAGTGACTTTACTTTCACTTTCTGTCTGCCCTGTGGCTGAGCACAGACGGCAGCTGCAGAGGAAGCCAGGCACTGAGCCTGCGGAGCCAGAACCCTGCCCCAGCACTGCACAAAGGTAAGATATGGATGGGGTAACGGGGGAATTATGGGGAGAGGAAGGTGGCTAATAACATGGTAATGGGGGGTGAGACCTATGAGGAGTGGGGGAAGGGGGGTAATGACACTGCTATATGGGAGTGGGAGACCAGAGGGGAGTGGGGGAAGGGGGGTAATGACACTGCTATGGGGGGAGACCTATGAGGAGTGGGGGAAGGGGGGTAATGACACTGCTGTGTGAGAGTGGGAGACCAGAGGGGAGTGGGGGAAGGGGGGTAATGACACTGCTATGGGGGGAGACCTATGAGGAGTGGGGGAAGGGGGGTAATGACACTGCTGTGTGAGAGTGGGAGACCTATGGGGAGTGGGGGAAGGGGGGTAATGACACTGCTGTGTGGGAGTGGGAGACCTATGGGGAGTGGGGGAAGGGGGGTTATGACACTGCTATTGGGGTGACCTATGAGGAGTGGGGGAAGGGGGGTAATGACACTGCTGTGTGGGAGTGGGAGACCTATGGGGAGTGGGGGAAGGGGGGTTGTGACAACACAGCCGGCGCGTTGTGTCACACAGTGGTAAAAGACACGCAGCTACTTCCCTAGCCCTGGTCTTACCCATGGACTACACTGATTGTTGATCTGTATTTGGCTATGTACTAGGCAATATTGTTTTATATTGTATGATGTTATTGTTACAAGGGTACAGTTATGTTTTCGATGTATATATATGAATGTATTGGTTATTGTGTTATAGTTTGTAAAATAATGTTCCCCCCATGTGACTGCTCAGATAACCTGTGTGTTTGCTGTTGGGTAGATACAGCCAGTCTCAGATGTCAGGTCATATAACCCCCTCATTCTTCCCCACACAATGGATTCCAGGCCACACAATCAGATTAAGTAAGGTTAATTTAGTTAACATCTATTGTGGCCTAGGGAACATGCCTAAGCATGTGAAAGTAGGTTTGCTCTGAAACTGTTCTGGGGGTGTCGCCTTATGGTAGGAAAGACAAAGGTTTTGATAATAGCAAACGGGAGGTGAGAGAGATCTGAGAGAGAAGGTCAGAGAGTGGCAGGAGACTGGCTAAGAAGTAATGTTCTGTCAGGAGTTCAAGGAGGGAATTGTCGTGTAGAATTGGATCACAGAAGTGTGCTGAGCTGTTTATAACCCATTCTGTTCAATAAACCACTGTTGGTTTTTCATCTACCACCATGACTGAGTGATTTTGAACCCAGTATCCTCACAGGGGTAATGACACTGCTGTGTGGGAGTGGGAGACCTATGGGGAGTGGGGGAAGGGGGTAATGACACTGCTATGGGGGGAGACCTATGGGGAGTGGGGAAGGGGGTAATGACACTGCTATGAGGGGGAGAACTATGGAAAGTGGGGGCACAGGGGAATATACAGTTATTGGGGGGAGACATGGGGGTGTAGGAGCAGCTGATAACACTGCTGTGTGGGAGTAGGGCATGAGGCAGAGACACATGGGGAGTGGGGGCTCGGGGGGCTAATTGCTCTGCTATGGGGAGGGGGCATAGGCATGCACACGGTGGGTGGCATGTGTGCACAGGCACACCCTGATGTTGGGCACCCCCAAAATATTTAATATAGAACCAGCCCTGGCCAGCACTTGCTGACTAATTACACATAATACACACTATGCAGTCACAATGTGCGGGTGCCATCTCTTCCCAGCTCCCATTGTGACACTGGTCCGCCATGATTCCTAACTTGCCAATGGGGCGGACACCACATACCAGATGAAGGTTCTGTGTGTGAGCTGTACTGGCTGATAAGGGGAGATCCGTCTCAGGGGGATGGGGGAATCTTCTATATTGGAGGAGGGGGCTATTCTGTGCTAAGGGAGATAATGTGTCTGAGAGGAAGCGGGATCCTGTACTAGGGGGTAATAATCTGAGGAAGCAAGGTGCAGGTGTGAGAGATGGAAAGTGGGACTGAGGTGCAGGGGAGATGGAAGCTGGGACCAAGGTACAGGTGTGAGACATGGAAGGTGGGAGTGAAGTGCAGGTGTGGGGAATAGAAGGTGAGCGCAAGGTACAGGTGTGAGACATGGAAGGTGGGAGTGAAGTGCAGGGTGTGGGGAATAGAAGGTGAGCGCAAGGTACAGGTGTGAGACATGGAAGGTGGAGTTAGGTGTAGGGGAGATAGAAGGCAGGACCAAGGTACAGGTGTGGGAGATGGAAGGTGGGAGTGAGGTGTAGGGGATATAGAAGGTGGGACCAAGGTACAGGTGTGGGAGATGGAAAGTAGGAGTGAGGTGCAGGGGAGATGGAAGGTGGGAGTGAAGAAGAGGTGTGAGAGATGGAAGGTGGGAGCGTGGTGCAGGATAGATGGAAGGTGGGAGCGAGGTGCAGGAGAGATGGAAGGTGGGAGTGAAGAAGAGGTGTGAGAGATGGAAAGTGGGAGCGAGGTGCAGGGTAGATGGAAGGTGGGAGCGAGGTGCATGGGAGATGGAAGGTGGGAGTGAATAAGAGGTGTGGGAGATGGAAGGTGGGAGTGAGGTACAGGTGTGATGTGAGAGATGGAAGGAGGGAGTGAGGTACATGGGTGATGGAGGGAGTGAGAGGTGCAGGGGTGAGACTGAGATGGAATGAGGGACTGAAAACTACAGGGCTAAAGAGAAACAGGGGGCATGAGAAGTGCAAGGGGATAAGGGAAGGAGGAAGTTCAGACAGGGGTGACATATGAGACATTAAGGCATTTGGCATCCTGGCGGTCGGAAAGCTGATGCCAGCATCCGAAACTGCTCGGAATGCTGATGCTGGCATCCCAACATAGATAGCGATGCAGAAAGCCAAAATCCGGATCAAGTTGTTGCCAAATTCTCCACCGGCAAGCTGTGTCGGAGGGTTAGGTTTAGGCTGCGAGGGTGGGAGGGTTAGGGTTAGGCTGCAGGGAGGGAGATTAGAAAGGGTGGGTAGGGTTAGGCACCACTGAAGAGGCTGGGGGGGGTTAGGGTCAGGCTGGGGAAAGGTGGGTTAGGGTTAGGCACCACTGAAGAGGCTGGGGAGAGGGTTAGGGTCAGGCTGTGGGAAAGGTGGGTTAGGGTTAGGGGGAGGGGTGGTGTAATGTGAATACGAGACACTACTGTGCAGTGTAATGTGAATAAGGGACACTACTGTGTGGCATAATTTGAATTGGAAGTACTATTGTGTACATGTCCTTCCCCCACAAGACCATGCCCCATTTCCAGTACTCACACCCTAATTCAAATGTGTGTAGGGGCGCCTGCCCCTTACTTTGCCAGGGGCGCTCGAACCCCTAGATACACCCCTGACTAGAGCTATAGATTGTTTCTATATGGAAGAGATGGGGAGGGGGTACTAGAGCTATAGATTGTTTCTATATGGATAGAGATGGGGAGGGGGGTACTAGAGCTATAGATTGTTTCTATATGGATAGAGATGGGGAGGAGGTACTAGAGCTATAGATTGTTTCTATATGGGAAGAGATGGGGAGGAGGGTACTAGAGCTATAGATTGTTTCTATATGGATAGAGATGGGGAGGGTACTAGAGCTATATATTGTTTATATATGGATAGAGATGGGGAGGGGGGTTACTAGAGCTATAGATTGTTTCTATATGGATAGAGATGGGGAGGGGGTACTAGAGCTATAGGTTGTTTCTATATGGAAAGAGATGGGGAGGGTACTAGAGCTATAGATTGTTTCTATATGGATAGAGATGGGGAGGAGGGTACTAGAGCTATAGATTGTTTCTATATGGATATAGATGGGGAGGAGGTACTAGAGCTATAGATTGTTTCTATATGGAAAGAGATGGGGAGGAGGTACTAGAGCTATAGATTGTTTCTATATGGATAGAGAAGGGGATGGGGTACTAGAGCTATAGATTGTTTCTGTATGGATAGAGATGGGGAGGAGGGGTACTAGAGCTATAGATTGTTTCTATATGGATATAGATGGGGAGGAGGGTACTAGAGCTATAGATTGTTTCTATATGGAAAGAGATGGGGAGGAGGGTTAACAAGACTCCATCATATGAAATAGCGTTACTCCTTAAATCAAACAATATGCACTCAGATTACTGTGAGATATAGTGCATGGGGGAGATGTATCAAGCCTTGGAGAGAGATAAAGTTGAGTAGTTGTCCTAAGCAGCCAATCAGCCTATTGGTGGGGGGTGCTATTAATGCTGGGAGAGAGATAAAGTAGAGAAGCTGCCCAAAGCAGCCAGTCAGTCTATTGGTGGGGGTGCTATTAATGCTGGGAGAGAGATAAAGTAGAGAAGTTTGCCCAAAGCAGCCAGTTAGCCCATTGGACGGGGTAATCAATGTTTGGAGAGAGATAAAGTACCAACCAATCAGCCTCCCAATTTTTTCCCAAAGTTAACCTAACCCAATTTTTCAAGCAGTCTGTAAAATGACAGGGGCTGACAGCTTGGTATCTCTCTCCAAGCTTCGATACATCTGCCCTGTACCATTTTAATTTAAACATCTAGAATTATACAGAAGCTTTTGGTTTCGTTCGGGCAAGGCTTCTCAATATCCAAGTGTGGTACATTTTTATATTCCTTGAGGTCCATCCTTGAAATGCAGGACAGGAGCAGGCAGGAGGTGTAGAATAAGTGAGGATGGAGACAGAAAAGAAGGACGGTGGCAGGGAGAAGGGAGGGAAGAGCGCAGCACCGGAGACAAGGGGTTATAGAAGCAGCAGCGGAGCGAGGGGGTTGAAGAGAGAGTTAGACTGACCCAAGAGACTGTAAAATATTTAGGATTCTTAATGATGTGGAGCATTCACACAGTGCCCCCTTCTTAAATACTGACCTTCCCCATCTCCCTCTTTCCTCCCAGTGCCCAGCCACAATACTCAGCACAGATCTGGGAGTCTCAGAACTCTGCTTAGCTTTCACTGACCGGTTTCTCGACTCACTCGTGTCTTACAAAAGAGGACGCAAGCTACTCATATTAGCAGGTTACAGATTCCGAAAACTGGCCGTCACAAAAACTACTTAGCAATCTCTGACTACTAAAAAATTTTTATTTGTTGTTAGTTGTTGTCATGTGCACTCGATGAAGTAAGATAATAATTCCACACAGTAGCGTTCGCAGCGTTACATTGAAAATGACAAAAAGTTTTTAACCCACCGCAAACCGAAACAGTCTATGATCCTTCTAACTTTTTTGGTTTTACGCAAGGGGTGTCAAAAAAAAAATTACCCTTGTACTCAACAGAAGGCCCCTATTCTCTCTGCGCTCACCTTAGCACACCTGCTTTACGTTGTTGGTTTTTTTGGAAGGGAACGGGGATATCGATAACCGCATTTTTTAATACATCAGTTCTTTTAAAAAATATTATTGGTAGTCATTTTCCAAAGCTCTGTTTTAAAATACCAAGAAAAATTGAATCCATCGCAGCGGAATTATATTGTTGCCAGAGAGAAAAACCTTTATATGTATTATTTTAGGATGTTGCGTCACCTTCTTTAGTAGAAGACTAATGCTATAGCACTCCTCCCATTAACATTGCAACGATTAGAGACTCTTTTTCACTATAAAAGTCAAGTTTGTTTCCGCCCTCCCTACCGGCCCATTCAGAGAAAGCTGTAAGTGCGTGATCCGGCCGTGCCGGTATATAGGAAGTATTGTGACGCTGGAGGCCCAGTGTTGCTCCACAGCAGTGGGCTTGGTGCAGTCTGCTGTGCAGCAAATGGCAGGGTCTCGAAGGGGTAATGGGAGCAGGAGGTGAGAGACACAAACTCTCTCTCTCTGCCTCTCAGTAGCACAAAGAACAAGGAGCTATTCACAGAACCAGGGAAAAAAATTAAAATTCCCTTTTTTTTCTGGGTCTGGTGAGATATAAAAAGCACGAGGACACAGAGAGGGGATTCAGAACTCGTCCTGTGCCCTACGCTGGCTGTTTAGGTAAAACTTCAGAGCTGAAATAACAGCGAGCCCACATGAACACACTTCTTTCATATTTAGGTTGTTATTGAATCTCTCCCTCTTTTTCTCTCTCCTCGCTTTTTTTTTTTTTTTAGTAACCTTATTAGTAAAACGTTTAAAAAGGAGGGAGAGCAAAATAAGACATCCTCATGAGCCGACACAAGACCCTAGGGAGGAGGAAGCAGGAAAAGCAGGAATGAGAAGTATGGGGGAATAAAGTGGAGCTGCGATAGAAGAGGAGGGGAGGGGGGGGGTAGGTAGTGTAATGAGAGAGGGTGGGGGGGTCAAAGAACGAATCTGAGCGAGAAACAGTCACGGAGAGAGAGATATTGTCAGTGTGAGACAGCGCCAGCGTATATACTGGGAATAGCAGAATACAAACGCCAGTTAGAAGGGAACGTTCAGTTCGAGGGGGACAATATGGGAAATAAATTGTGTATGGAAAAAGGGGCGGTGAAGGGAATTCAGATGTCAGGATAAAAGGGGGGGGGGGGGTTTACAAATGAAGAGAAAGAATGTAAAGATATCAATGTAAAACAATTCCAGTGTACGGGGAGGAAAAAAGGTGTGAATCTCTGTCACAGATTCAGGGGCTGATTTACTAAAGACTGTACGTTTCATGGGTCACAGTTTGTCGCAGTATTGGCCAGACATTCAAGGTTCTTTTTTGGTGTCCTCATACCCCATCCCCAACAGGAAGGAGGCCGAGGCTTGGGATAAAGTTGCATGTGTAGCCTGTCCCATAGGAACCCACTGTTTCCACATTATACATTGTGGCCCAAATGTATTAAGTGATAGAGTGGAGACGGATAAAGAAAAATAAAGTACCAGCCAATCAGCTCCTAGTTGTCATTTTTCAAACAGCCTGTGACATGACAGTTGGGAGCTGATTGGCTGATACTTTATCTCTCTTTATCCTTCTTCACTTTATCACTTTTTAAGGTTTACTACATTTGGGCCTATGTACCAAGCGATCACTCTCACACGAGAAATAAAAAGTTGGGTTAAATGAAAATAGATTTATTCTGGAACAGATGAACACCAAATACTCTGTTTTTGTCAAATAAAATAAAAATAAAAATATATATTATTTTTTATTACAAATGTTAAATAATAAACATACAGGATTTTTTTCCATACGCATTGATCCTTGGTGTTTGCACTTTGAGCTGCAGTTCCAGCTGTCAGACTGTCTGGGTGAGTCTCTCTACCAGCGTTACATACTATACCTAGACACTGCGCTGCACTCACCAAGGAGTATACTTATCAAGAGGCAGCTTTGGCCGTAGGATTTAAAACGGCAATCATATGAAATGCAAACCGTTCCTGATTTTGTATTTTATTATTATTGCCATTTTAAATCCCATGGCCAGAGCTACTGACAATCTGCGGTTTATAAAAACAGCCGTTTAGTAAATATGCCCCATCCAGTCTTCTCTGTAACGTCGCTGGAGTTCCATCAGGTTGGATGGAGATCATTGGTGAACAGAAATTTCCAAATCATTCTCAGTGGGATTTTTGTTTTATGTATTTAACCCGCTTCAAGGTGGCATTCAGCGGTGGCTCCTACCTTTCCTACGTATGGGGGCTGCCGCTACCCACACCGGTAGAGAGAGAGGAGAGTCCCGACACTGTCCCGGGTCCCGGCCCCTGTGCAATGGAGCAGGGATGGTCATCGACCATCGATGATTCATAATCATCAATGGTTTATGGCCGATGACGAATACTTTTGCCATCGATGGGAGTGAACTAGATGGTTTCCCTACATCGATGGCACAGCATAAATACATGTTTTTTTGGGGGGGTTTTACAAGGCACCAGGACACGGAGCATAGCTCCGCCCCATGCTGCGATTGGCCCGTGGGCTAGTCACTCAAAAATCAGGGATGACCATCGGTGGGTGAAACCATAGATAGTCTCCCATGGCATAGTTGGTTTGCGATCGATGGCCACTTACAGATACGCCAACGATGGCAATCATCGATGGTGTGCACACCGATGGCCATCCCTACAATGGAGCCCGGCGCATGCACAAACCCCCGGCTTCTATGTACTGCATCGGCTGCAGCCCATAGACTCCGGCTAGGCAGAGAGTGGCTTCCTACAGGAGCCAGCTCTCTGCCAATCGCAGCCCAGTTTTTGGCAGTCCCAGAGGGAGGAAACACCTCCCAATTGGACTGCCTGTCCTGCGGGTGACTGGCAGGTAAGACTTACAATAGGAAGTCACAGTGAAGCCACTTATCCAGTGCAGTCACACAGACAGCAAATGGCTCAGCTGAGCTCCCTCAAGTGATGGATTTTACTGGGGGAGATGCAGTCCTGCAGCCCAAACGTAAACTCCACCACTGGTGGCATTTGTTGGCTGGTTTGTGTCATTGTCCTGACAGGATAGAACACTTCTCCCCAGTCTTAGTGCTCTTGTAGTCTGCGCCAGGTTTCCCTCAAACATTTGTCTATATCATGCGCCATCCACTGTGTCCTCTGCTTTGACAAGTCTTCCATTCTCTGAGGCAGAGAGGCGTCTCCATTGTACTATGCCCCTTCATCACCTTCCATGTAGATGATGGTCTGGGCTAGGTTTGCACCAAATACAGCACCAACCAGCCGTGGGACTTATCTCAGACGGGTGACTGGATTTCAAAATGAATTAAAGCACTGTAATTGGGGAGTGGGCAAGACATGTCCACAGGTCACAGGTCACAGGCCCTATGCAGCTTGCCAGGCAATTGGGTCCAGCAGTTGCGCTTATCCCTCTGCAACCTGTGTGCAGCTTTCATAGTACATCTGAGCCGAGTGCTCCCGGCTTCCTCCTTGTGCCATGCCTCAAACCTCGCTAGTGCGTGACTCAGATGTAAGGGAGCTCCCAGGCAAGGTTTTCTTGGTAGACAGTGTTCATGCCAGCATCTGCCATACCCTCAGGACCTAGAAAACATCTCATTACTGTCAACAAGAGAGCTGAAATTCTAACACTATAGTGATGTGCAAATAGTTATTCTAATCCCCCATCCCCTAACCCCCATACTAATCCCCTCACCCCCATACTATTCACCCCATCCCCTACCTCTGTACAAATTCCCCATCCCCTACCGCCCGCACTAATCCCCCCACCCCCCCATACTATTCCCCCCATCCCCTACCCCCGTACTAATCCCCTGTCCCCTAACCCCCGTACTAATCCCCCATCCCATAACCCCCGTACTAATCCCCCCATCCCCTACCCCCGTATAAATCCCCCCATCCCCTACCCCCATACAAATCCCCCCATCCCCTAACCCCCGTACTAATCTCCTCACCCCCATACTATTTACCCCATCCCCTACCCCCGTACTAATCCCCCCATCCCCTACCCCCGTACAAATCCCCCATCCCCTAACCCCCGTACTAATCTCCTCACCCCCATACTATTTACCCCATCCCCTACCCCCATACAAATCCCCCCATCCCCTAACCCCCGTACTAATCCCCTATCCCCTACCCCCGTATAAATTCCCCTACCCCCGTACAAATCCCCCCATCCCCTACCCCCTGTACTAATCCTCCCATCCCCTACCCCGTACTAATCCTCCCATCCCCTACCTCCGTACAAATCCCCCCATCCCCCACCCCCACACTAATCCCCACACCCGCAATACTAATCCCCCCATCCCACATACTAATTCCCCATACTCATCCCCCACCCCTCATACCGGTGTTAGATAGTCTAGATTTAAGTCGACAGTGTCTAGGTCGACAACTATTGGTCGACAGTACGTAGGTCGACTAGGTTTCTAGGTCGACATGTACTAGGTCTACATGAAAAAAGGTCAACATGTGTTTGTTTGTTTTGGTGTCGTTTTCTTCGTAGAGTTATCGGGAACCCCAATTAGTGCACCGTGTGCCGTCGCCTGGCTCCCTTCGCTCACCATGCTGTCGACCTTTTGTCATGTTGACCTAGTACATGTCAACCTAGAGTCCCTGTCGACCTAGAAACCATGTCGACATACTTACTGTCGACCAATAGTGGTCGACCTAGACATTGTCGACCTAAGTCTTGTCGACCTAGAGACCGGATCCCCCTCATACTAATCCCCCACCCTCCGTACTAATCCCCCCATCCCCCACGCCCCGTACTAATCCCCCCATCCCCCACCCTCTGTACTAATCCAAGCATTGAAGATCATAGAGTGAAGAAACATTGCGGCATTGACTGAGAGGGGTGTAGTATGAAATGTTGACGTTCAGAATGTTGAAATGGACATAATGTCGACACATGGTATGCTGACATGCACACTGTCTAAACCAGGGATGGAGAACCTCAGGCCCACAGGCCGTATAAATCACTTGATCCGGCCAGGCCAGGCTCACCTAACCGAGGGAGAAGCCGGGCGCCCGCTGAGATTGTGTTACCAGCAGGCTCCCAGCTCCTTCCCCTCAGCAGCAGCCGGAGGCAGGACCTCACTCCTGAGCTCCAGCTTCCGGCTCAGGCAGTGTACGTGTGCGGCTGTGCGACGCTATGGGAGAGACGTCATGACTGCTCTCCCATAGTTCCGAGGAGCAGGTGGCCAGGTGGAGGGCAGCGGTCTGGAAGCAGGAGCTGGGCTGGTGAGTATTTTTCTTTTCTTTAAATGTGTGTGTGTGTAAGCAGAGATACTAGGGGGTATATCTAATGGGGCATAACAACTGACTGGGGGCATATCTAATGGGGCATAACAACGAACTGGGAGCATATCCAATGGGGCATAACAACTGACTGGGGGCATAACAAGTGAGTGGGGGCATAACTACTTACTGGGGGCATAGCTACTGGGGCATATCTACTGGGGGCATATCTACTGAGGGCATAACTACTGGGGGCATATCTACTGGGGGCATATCTACTGAGAGCAAAACTACTGGGGCATAACTACTGGGGGCATATCTACTGAGGGTATATCTACTGGGGGCATAACTACTGGGGGCATATATACTGGGGACATATCTACTGGGGGCATAACTACTAGGGACATATCTACTGGGGACATATCTACTGGGGACATATCTACTGGGGACATAACTACTGGGGGCATATCTACTGGGGGCATAACTACTGGGGGCATAACTACTGGGGGCATATCTACTGAGGGCATACCTACTGGGGGCATATCTACTGAGGGCATAACTACTGGGGGCATATCTACTGGGGGCATAACTACTGGGGGCATATCTACTGGGGGCATATCTACTGGGGGCATAACTACTGGGGCATATCTACTGAGGACATAACTACTGGGGACATATCTACTGGGGGCATAACTACTGGGGGCATATCTACTGAGGACATAACTATTGGGGACATATCTACTGGGGGCATAACTACTGGGGGCATAACTACTGGGGGCATATCTACTGAGGACATAACTATTGGGGACATATCTACTGAGGGCATAACTACTGGGGGCATAACTACTGGGGGCATATCTACTGAGGACATAACTACTGGGGACATATCTACTGAGGGCAAAACTACTGGGGGCATAACTACTGGGGGCATATCTACTGGGGGCATAACTACTGGGGGCATATCTACTAAGGGTATATCTACTGGGGGCATAACTACTGGGGGCATAACTACTGGGGACATATCTACTGGGGGCATAACTACTGGGGGCATAACTACTGGGGACATATCTAGTGGGGGCATATCTACTGGGGGCATAACTACTGGGGGCATATCTACTGGGGGCATAACTACTGGGGACATATCTAGTGGGGGCATATCTACTGGGGGCATATCTACTGGGGGCATATCTATTGGGGGCATAACTACTGGGGGCATATCTACTGGGGGCATAACTACTGGGGGCATAACTACTGGGGGCATATCTATTGAGGACATAACTACTGGGGACATATCTACTGGGGGCATAACTACTGGGGGCATATCTACTGAGGGCATAACTACGGGGGGGCATAACTAATGGGGACATATCTACTGAGGGCATAACTACTGGGGGCATATCTACTAAGGGTATATCTACTGGAGGCATAACTACTGGGGACATATCTACTGGGGGCATAACTATATAACTACTGGAGACATTTACTGGAGACATTTACTGGGGGAATAACTACTGGGGGCATATCTACTGGGGGCATAACTACTGGGGGCATAACTACTGGGGGCATATCTACTGGGGGCATATCTACTGGAGACATTTACTGGAGACATTTATATAACTATATAACTACTGGAGACATTTACTGGAGACATTTACTGGGGGAATAACTACTGGGGGCATATCTACTGGGGGCATAACTACTGGGGGCATAACTACTGGGGGCATATCTACTGGAGACATTTACTGGAGACATTTATATAACTATATAACTACTGGAGACATTTACTGGAGACATTTACTGGGGGAATAACTACTGGGGGCATATCTACTGGGGGCAT
Source organism: Pseudophryne corroboree (assembly GCF_028390025.1). NCBI lineage: Eukaryota > Metazoa > Chordata > Amphibia > Anura > Myobatrachidae > Pseudophryne > Pseudophryne corroboree. Next base: position 450,481,690 of record NC_086451.1, read on the forward strand.
ATCTACTGGGGGCATAACTACTGGGGGCATAACTACTGGGGGCATAACTACTGGGGGCATATCTACTGGGGGCATATCTACTGGGAGCATAACTACTGGGGGCATATCTACTGAGGACATAACTACTGGGGACATATCTACTGGGGGCATAACTACTGGGGGCATATCTACTGAGGGCATAACTACTGGGGGCATAACTACTGGGGGCATATCTACTGAGGACATAACTACTGGGGGCATAACTACTGGGGGCATATCTACTGGGGGCATAACTACTGGGGACATATCTAGTGGGGGCATATCTACTGGGGGCATAACTACTGGGGGCATATCTACTGGGGGCATAACTACTGGGGGCATAACTACTGGGGGCATATCTACTGAGGACATAACTACTGGGGACATATCTACTGGGGGCATAACTACTGGGGGCATATCTACTGAGGGCATAACTACTGGGGGCATAACTAATGGGGACATATCTACTGGGGTCATATCTACTAAGGGTATATCTACTGGGGGCATAACTACTGGGGACATATCTACTGGGGGCATAACTATATAACTACTGGAGACATTTACTGGAGGAATAACTACTGGGGGCATATCTACTGGGGGCATAACTACTGGGGGCATATCTACTGGAGACATTTACTGCAGACATTTATATAACTATATAACTACTGGAGACATTTACTGGAGACATTTACTGGGGGAATAACTACTGGGGGCATATCTACTGGGGGCATAACTACTGGGGGCATAAATACTGGGGGCATATCTACAGGGGGCATAACTACTGGGGACATATCTACTGGGGGCATAACTACTGGGGACATATCTACTGGGGGCATAACTACTGAGGGCATAACTACTGGGGGCAGAACTACTGGGGGTATAACTACTGGAGACATTTACTGGGGGAATAACTACTGGGGGCATATCTACTGGGGGCATAACTACTGGGGGCATATCTACTGGGGGAATAACTACTGGGGGCATATCTACTGGGGGCATATCTATTGGGGGCATAACTACTGGGGACATATCTACTGGGGGCAGAACTACTGGGGACATATCTACTGGGGGCATAACTACTGGGGACATATCTACTGGGGGAATAACTACTGGGGGCATATCTACTGGGGGCATAACTACTGGGGGCATATCTATTGGGGGCATAACTACTGGGGACATATCTACTGGGGGCAGAACTACTGGGGACATATCTACTGGGGGCAGAACTACTGGGGACATATCTACTGGGGGCATAACTACTGGGGGCATATCTACTGGGGGCATAACTACTGGGGGCATATCTACTGGGGACATATCTACTGGGGGCATAACTACTGGGGGCATATCTACTGGGGACATATCTACTGGGGGCATAACTACTGAGGGCATAACTACTGGGGACATATCTACTGGGGGCATAACTACTGGGGGCATATCTACTGGGGGCATAACTACTGGGGGCATAACTACTGGGGACATATCTACTGGGGGCATAACTACTGGGGACATATCTACTGGGGGCATAACTACTGAGGGCATAACTACTGGGGGCAGAACTACTGGGGGTATAACTACTGGAGACATTTACTGGGGGAATAACTACTGGGGGCATATCTACTGGGGGCATATCTACTGGGGGAATAACTACTGGGGGCATATCTACTGGGGGCATATCTATTGGGGGCATAACTACTGGGGACATATCTACTGGGGGCAGAACTACTGGGGACATATCTACTGGGGGCATAACTACTGGGGACATATCTACTGGGGGAATAACTACTGGGGGCATATCTACTGGGGGCATAACTACTGGGGGCATATCTATTGGGGGCATAACTACTGGGGACATATCTACTGGGGGCAGAACTACTGGGGACATATCTACTGGGGGCATAACTACTGGGGGCATATCTACTGGGGGCATAACTACTGGGGGCATAACTACTGGGGGCATAACTACTGGGGGCATATCTACTGGGGGCATATCTACTGGGGGCATAACTACTGGGGGCATATCTACTGGGGACATATCTACTGGGGGCATAACTACTGGGGGCATATCTACTGGGGGCATAACTACTGGGGGCATAACTACTGGGGGCATATCTACTGAGGGCAGGCTAATTTTTTTTTTCTATGGATCCCCCCGGAGGATTTTATAAATATCCAAATGGCCCTTGGTAGAAAATAGGTTACTCACCCCTGGCGTAAACGCTTATCATGTTGTCATAACATTTACAGTGAGACCTCACCCTGACCCTGACATGTGCCGCTGACATTGTGACTGTCGACATTCACACTTTTGACACTATGTCCATGTCACATTGTTGACATTTTCATTTTATACATTTGGGCCATGTCTACATTCTGAGTGTCATCCATCCACATTCCACTATCACCATTGCTTACACAGCTTCCTATGTTCTGGAATAATAAATAATAAATACCATCTTATAATAAATACCATTACAATCTTAAAGACAGGTATATAAAATACATTGGGTGCGGTCCTTGACTTTAAGTGCCCCCCAGTTGAAATAATTGCAAGCCCCTGATATAACTGAACACAGGTGGACTTCAACTAATGTATTATGAGGGTAATTCAGACCTGATCGCAGCAGCAAATTTGTTAGCAGTTGGGCAAAACCATGTGCACTGCAGGTGGGGCAGATATAACATGTGCAGAGAGAGTTAGATTTGGGTGGGTTATTTTGTTTCTGTGCAGGGTAAATACTGGCTGCTTTATTTTTACACTGCAATATAGATTTCAGTTTGAACACACCCCATCCAAATCTAACTCTCTCTGCACATGTTACATCTGCCCCACCTGCACTGCACATGGTTTTGCCCAACTAACAAATTTGCTTCTGCGATCAACTCTGAATTACCCCCAATATGCATTCTAGAGACAAGTGATTGCCACAGGGCTAGAGCTATATACAGTTATACCCCTTTTACACCGCCAGCATATAGCACGGGTTATTGGAGGTCATTCCGAGTTGTTCGCTCGCAAGGCGATTTTAGCAGAGTTGCTCACGCTAAGCCGCCGCCTACTGGGAGTGAATCTTAGCATCTTAAAATTGCGAACGAAGTAATCGCAATATTGCGATTACACACCTCGTAGCAGTTTCTGAGTAGCTTCAGACTTACTCGGCATCTGCGATCAGTTCAGTGCTTGTCGTTCCTGGTTTGACGTCACAAACACACCCAGCGTTCGCCCAGACACTCCTCCGTTTCTCCGGCCACTCCTGCGTTTTTTCCGGAAACGGTAGCGTTTTTTCCCACACGCCCATAAAACGGCCTGTTACCGCCCAGTAACACCCATTTCCTGTCAATCACATTACAATCGCCAGAACGATGAAAAAGCCGTGAGTAAAATTACTAAGTGCATAGCAAATTTACTTGGCCTAGTCGCAGTGCGGATATTGCGCATGCGCATTAAGCGGAAAATCGCTGCGATGCGAAGATTTTTACCGAGCGAACAACTCGGAATGAGGGCCCTTGCACGTAAGCGTGCATAACCCATGTTGCTGGTTGGTGTAAAAGGGTCGAGTTGGAATACACAATTGTATAGTGTAGGTCCACCATTTTTATTTTTATTTTTTGGGAAGGGGGGAGGGGGTTGTTAGTTGACATTACAGAAAGCGGTGACTGCGGCAGCGACCACAGAGTGCGGGGGAAGGGGAGCACTTAGCGCATATAAACATACATGTTATGCTGTATGTTATATATGTGCTGGCTGGTTCCCCCGGGGAATGGCAGCGCTGTGTGTATCACAGGTGACATGCAGTACCCGGGACTCAGCGTTAGGCTTCACTTTCCTTTTAAAGGTGGGTACACACTAACAGATATATCTGCAGATCAATTGATCTGCAGATATATCTATGGACGGATCGAGCAGTGTGTTCAGCATACACACTGCTCGATCCGTCGGGGACTGACGTCATGAACTGTCAATCACCGCCGGCCGCCGCAGCGTGTGTACGGGTGGTCGGCCGACCGCCCCGTACACACACAGCGACGCGCCAATATATCGGTAGATATATTGGCCGTCGGCTGTGCTGCGCGGCCGACGCGATACGTCTGTGAACGACGGAGTTCACAGACGTATCGGCCGTACACACTGGCCGACGGTCCCGCGATATATCGGCCGTTCAAGAGAACGGACGATATATCGACCAGTGTGTACGGGCCTTAAGTCCAACCCCAGACTGCCATTGGCTAGTTTCACACGCGTCTGTGGGCGGGCTTAGGAGAGTGAATCCTAATGCTTCCGAGTCCCGGGTGCCGCACGGAGCGTGTGATACACACTGCGCTGCAGGTCCCCGGGATAACCAGCCAGCACATATATTATATACAGCATAACATGTATGTTTATTAGAGATGAGCGGGTTCGGTTCTCAGAAAACCGAACCCTACCGGACTTTGCCTTCCGAGTCCGGATCCGAGCCAGGCTCGGGTTTTCCCGCCTGACACGGAAACCCGAACTCGGCAAAACGTCATCATCCCGCTGTCGGATTCTCGCGGGATTTGGATTCCATATAAGGAGCCGCACGTCCCCGCCATTTTCACTCCAGTCTCGGAGAGTGTACAGAGAGGACGTGTCCTCAGTGTTCAGTGTCTGTGTGTTGGGGCGGGAAAGTGGGGTGGTGAGTCTTGTGCTGTGTTGTGCTGCTCACTCCAGTCCAGTGTAGTCACTCAGTGTATTGTGCTGCATCAGTCCAGCCAGTCACAGTGTTGGTGTTCTCTGCTGCCATATATCCAGGGCCGGTTCTTGGGCGCTGTGCGCCCCGGGCGACAATAGGGGGCGTGGCTACATACAGGGGGCGTGGCCATTTACGCCCCCTGTACAGACTGAAATGATGTGCGGTGCGCGATGACGTCATCGCGCACCGCACAGCAAAGGTCCTCTCCACGAAGGGAAACTAGACGCGTAGCGTCTAGTTCCCTTTGTGGAGAGGACCTTTGCTGTGCGGTGCGCGATGACGTCATCGCGCACCGCACAGTAAAGGACCTCTCCACAAAGGGAAACTAGACGCGTACGCGTCTAGTTTCTCTTCACAGCGGCAGCGGGGGGCACAGCAGCAGCGGATCTTGCCCTGGTGCGGCGCCCTCCGGATGGCGCCCTGCGCCCTCCGGAAGGCGGCGCCCCGGGCAAAAGTCCTGCTTGCCCGTGGCAAGATCCGCTACTGCATATATCCAGTGTAGCTGTATAAAGTGGTGCTGTGTTGTGCAGACCAGTGGTAGTGTCCTGTGTCATCAGTAATTCCAGTGACGATATACGCTGCTGCTATATGTCCACTGCTGCAGTATAACAATTATAACAACCTGTTGGGTGCATCAGACCAGTGGTAGTGTCCTGGGTCATCAGTAATTCCAGTGACGACATACGCTGCTGCTATATATCCACTGCTGCAGTATAACAATTATAACAACCTGTTGGGCTGCATCAGACCAGTGGTAGTGTCCTGTGTCATCAGTAATTCCAGTGACGATATATGCTGCTGCTATATGTCCACTGCTGCAGTATAACAATTATAACAACCTGTTGGGCTCATAGGCGTGCGCAGCACATTTTATTAGGGGGTCGGACTGGCCCACAGGGGTACCAGGGAAACCACCGATAGGCCCCACTGCCTGAGTGCCCACTCCTTCCTCTAGAAATCAGGTTCCAGACTGTGCACTTGTATTATACATGGTAGAGATGTTGCATTACACTGCACTAGACTATTGTGTATTTCAAGCCTCTGTGGAGGCTGGCCACAAAACCTTTGTAGGCTGGCCACGCCCTTAAGTATGGGCCCCTATCACTGCATTCCTCCGGTGGGCCCTTCATACACCAGTCCGACACTGCTAGCACCGCCTTTTGGGCGTGTCTAGCACCATCTATTGACGGTCAACGCAATATAAAATATCCACCCTTGTACCAATCCTAATAAAGCAGATACATTGTCAGATATTGTGGTGTGCTCCAAACAAACACCCCTGATGGCACTCAGTGCGATTACACTGCTCCTCCTCAGCCTGGTCTGGCTCCCCCTCTCTTTCCCCTGCAAGCTGCAGCAGCTTACTTACAAGTCAGTCACTCACTGACACTGACAGTCGCAGACTAGTACTGCTGCTGCTGGAAAAACGAGTGACGTGTCAATGCTGCTGCCAACTGCCTGCCAGTATTGAATTTGTCTTCCTAAGAGGAATGCTGGCTGCATGCTGCTCCTCATCAGTGGCTGGTGTTGGCATAGTATAGAAGGAGAGAGGTGGGCATGTGGCAGGTGGGCATGCGAGCAGCATGACGTAATCACATCACGCTGAGTTTTTGTACATGGAGGTGGAGCCGGGAGTTTGAAAGCCGGTGGCAGTGGCACCCTTGATTAACCCAGGTGTCCGGTCAGTAATACAGTCCTGACAGGGTGCAGCACAGAGGGGACAGTAATCAGCTTGCTCGGCAATCGCTGCATCAGGCATATGAGATTGGGGTGCCAGACATTAGGGGGTGCCTGTGCGCACCAGGCACCCCCCCTGCGCACACCTATGGTTGGGCTGCATCAGACCAGTGGTAGTGTCCTGTGTCATCAGTCATTCCAGTGATGATATACGCTGCTGCTATATGTCCACTGCTGCAGTATAACAATTATAACAACCTGTTGGGTGCATCAGACCAGTGGTAGTGTCCTGTGTCATCAGTAATTCCAGTGATGATATACGCTGCTGCTATATGTCCACTGCTGCAGTATAATAATTATAACAACTACAACAACAACGTGTTGTGCTGCATCAGACCAGTGGTAGTGTCCTGTCTCATCAGTCATTCCAGTGACGATATACGCTGCTGCTATATGTCCACTGCTGCAGTATAATAATTATAACAACTACAACAACAACATGTTGTGCTGCATCAGACCAGTGGTAGTGTCCTGTCTCATCAGTAATTCCAGTCATTCCTGTGCCGCATATTGTCTCATTTAACTCCCAAAAAATAATGGAGAATAAAAATGTTGAGTATAAAATAGGGAAAGATCAAGAAGAACCACTTCCTCCTAGTGCTGAAGCTGCTGCCACTAGCCATGACATAGATGATGAAAGGCCATCAACGTCGTCTGCCAAGGCCGATGCCCAATGTGATAGTAGAGAGCATGTAAAATCCAAAAAGCCAAAGTTCAGTAAAAAGAACCAAAAAAAGAAATTTAAATGGTCTGATGAGAAGCGTAAACTTGCCAATATGCCATTTACGACACGGAGTGGCAAGGAACGGCTGAGGGCCTGGCCTATGTTCATGGCTAGTGGTTCAGCTTCACATGATGATGGAAGCCCTCATAACTGAGGCCTTGACACTTATGTTGGTGTTAGACGTGCGTCCGGTATCCGCCATTAGTGCAGTGGGATGTAGACAATTGATGGAGGTATTGTGTCCCCGGTAACAAATCCCATCTAGATTCCACTTCACTAGGCAGGCGATAGCGAGATTTTGCCATTTAATTCAAGTGATTTGGACGTATAATTACAGTGATTTTGCCAATTAATTTCAGTGATTTATAATTATTAATCACAGTGATCTTGCCAATTAATTCCAGTGATTTGGATGTATAATTCCAGTGATTTGGACGTATAATTCCAGTGATTTGGACATATAATTCCAGTGGGAATTGTTTGTGTCGCTTGGCTTAGTCATACAGCTACCTCATTGCACCTCTTCGACATCTTTGCATGAGGTGCTGTTTGGGGCCTAGTTTTTGAAAAGTGCCATCCTGTGTGACACTGCCGTATAAGTCCAGGGGTACTGCTGTATTAGTCCTGGGGTACTGCCATATAAGTCCACCAATTGCAGATTTTTTTAAAAGTGACTGGAGCGTGCTGGAGATGCTGTCAGTGGACCGAACAATTGCGGCCCACTCTCGACATTCAGCCACTGCCTAACACTACTAGATGGGCCAGGTGGTTGTGTCGCTTAGCTTAGTCATACAGCAACATCGGTGCACCTTTTTTTCTTCTTTGTATCATGTGCTTTTTAGGGGGCTTTTTTTGATATCTGCCCTCCTGTCTGCCACTGCAGTGCCACTCCTAGATGGGCCACGTGTTTGTGTCGCTTGGCTTAGTCATACAGCTACCTCATTGCAAATCTTTTTTTTCTTTGCATGATGTGCTGTTTGGGGCCTTTTTTTTTTTATATCTGCCCTCCTGTCTGACACTGCAGTGCCACGACTAGATGGGCCAGGTGTTTGTGTTGTCCACTTGTGTCGCTTAGCCATACTTGCCTACTCTCCCAGAATGGCCGGGAGGCTCCCGAAAATCGGTTGACCCTCCCGGCCCCCCGGAAAAGCAGGCAAGTCTCCCGATCCCTGCGCTCCCCCCTGCCCAGCCGCCCACTTAGTAAGTAAAATGGGCGGTCCGGGCAGTCGATTACGCGATTCTTGTTGAATCGCGTCATCATAGCCACGCCCCCTACAGTATAATGCCTATAATAGCGGCATTATGCGGTGGGGGCGTGGCTTAAATGACGAAATACCTCTGCCACACACCCACCCCGCCTCGACCACGCCCCCTTTCTGCCTCTGCTCCGCCCCCTCTCCTCGTCACTACCCTTCCCCACCCCCTGCTGAACAGACCTGGCTGCTCTCTCCCGGAGAGAGCAGCAGAAGAGTCGGTAAGTATGCGCTTAGCTTAGTCATACAGCCACCTCGTGCAACTTTTAGGTCTAAAAACAATATTGTGAGGTGTGAGGTGCTCAGAATAGACTGGACATGAGTGGAAATGAATGCTATTGAGGTTAATAATACTGTAGGAGCAAAATTACCCCCAAATTCAGTGATTTTAGCTGTTTTTATGGTTTTTTTCAAAAATCATCCAGATCCAAAACCAAAACACAAAAGTGGAATTAGAACCAAAACCAAAACACGAAAAGTGCCCGCCACACATCTCTAATGTTTTTGTATGCTAAGCACCCCCCCCCCCCCTTCCCTGCAGCAGCCGCCGCGGATTACAGATTACTTTATGCTGTACTTTTGTGTTTACCAGCAGTAACCATTCGTGAATAATTCCATTTTGAATACATGTAAGCAAATAAAATATAAAAAATTACAGGTGACAAATATTAAGTAATGAAGAGTCTTGAGAAAGTTCCCAATGGGGGGACAGAAATGTCAATGAGCCCATATTAAATATTATTACACTTCCAATTCCTGGGACGTGCCATATTGCACGCACACATTGTACATCTCTCTAGCCTTGCTGTATATACTACGTTCATTGATTGTACTCCAGCTGCTGTAATGTCGCTCCATGTGATAACACTGCCCTCTTGTGGCTCAAATCAGTACACAGGTTTCCTTATGCCAGCTCGTCTGCAAAAAACAAACATCTTTAGCGCTATCTATCTACGTGAAATCTTGGTAATATACTTATGCAGTTATATCGAAAAAATAAGATTTTACTCACCGGTAAATCTATTTCTCGTAGTCCGTAGTGGATGCTGGGGACTCCGTAAGGACCATGGGGAATAGACGGGCTCCGCAGGAGACTGGGCACTCTAAGAAAGAATTAGGACTACTGGTGTGCACTGGCTCCTCCCTCTATGTCCCTCCTCCAGACCTCAGTTAAGGAAACTGTGCCCGGAAGAGCTGACATTACAAGGAAAGGATTTTGGAATCCAGGGTAAGACTCATACCAGCCACACCAATCACACCGTATAACTTGTGATAACATACCCAGTCAACATTATGAACAACAACAGAGCATCAGACAAACCTGATGCAACCATAACATAACCCTTATGTAAGCAATAACTATATACAAGTATTGCAAAGAAGTCCGCACTTGGGGGGTAATTCCAAGTTGATCGCAGCAGGATTTTTGTTAGCAATTGGGCAAAACCATGTGCACTGCAGGGGAGGCAGATATACATGTGCAGAGAGAGTTAGATTTGGGTGGGGTGAGTTCAATCTGCAATCTAATTTGCAGTGTAAAAATAAAGCAGCCAGTATTTACCCTGCACAGAAACAAAATAACCCACCCAAATCTAACTCTTTCTACACATGTTATATCTGCCCTCCCCTGCAGTGCACATGGTTTTGCCCAGTTGCTATCAAAAATCCTGCTGCGATCAACTTGGAATTACCCCCCTGGGACGGGCGCCCAGCATCCACTACGGAATACGAGAAATAGATTTACCGGTGAGTAAAATCTTATTTTCTCTAACGTCCTAGTGGATGCTGGGGACTCCGTAAGGACCATGGGGATTAAGCTCCCAAACGGGCGGGAGAGTGCGGATGACTCTGCAGCACCGAATGAGCAAACACAAGGTCCTCCTCAGCCAGGGTATCAAACTTGTAGAACTTTGCAAAAGTGTTTGAATCCGACCAAGTAGCTGCTCGGCAAAGTTGTAATGCCGAGACCCCTCGGGCAGCCGCCCAAAAAGAGCCCACCTTCCTTGTGGAATGGGCTTTTACTGATTTTGGAGGCGGCAAGCCAGCCGCAGAATGAGCCTGCTGAATCGTGTTACAGATCCAGCGAGCAATAGTTTGCTTTGAAGCAGGAGCACCCAGCTTGTTGTATGCATGCAGGATAAACAGCGAGTCAGGTTTCCTGACTCCAGCCGATCTGGCTACATAAATCTTCAAAGCCCTGACTACATCTAGTAACTTGGAATCCTCCAAGTCACGAGTAGCCGCAGGCACCACAATAGGTTGGTTCACATGAAAAGATGACACCACCTTTGGCAGAAATTGCGGACGAGTCCGTAATTCTGCCCTGTCCATATGGAAAACCAGATAGGGGCTTTTACATGACAAAGCCGCCAATTTTTGACCACTTTCCACGTGAGATATTTTAACTCCACGGTCTTAAGCGGCTCAAACCAGTGAGATTTCAGGAAACTCAACACCACGTTAAGATCCCAAGGTGCCACTGGTGGCACAAAAAAGGGGCTGAATATGCAGCACTCCCTTTACAAACGTCTGAACTTCAGGTAGAGAAGCTAGTTTTTGTATGAAGAAAATGGATCGGGCCAAAATCTGGACCCTAATGGACCTCAATTCTAGGCCCAAAGTCACTCCCGACTGTAGGAAGTGAAGGAAACAGCCCAGCTGGACTTCCTCTGTAGAGGCATACCTGGCCTCACACCCAGCAACATATTTTCGCCGTATACGGTGATAATGTTTAGCCGTCACGTCCTTCCTAGCCCTTTTCAGCGTAGGAATAACCTCATCCGGAATCCCTCTTTTCTACTAGGATCCGGCATCCAACCGCCATGCCGTCAAACGCAGCTGCGATAAGTCTTGGAACATACAAGGTCCCTGCTGCAACAGATCCTGCCCTAGAGGCAGAGGCCATGGGTCCTCTGTGAGCATTTCTTGCAGCTTTGGATACCAAGTCCTTCTTGGCCAATCCGGAACAATGAGTATTGTTCCCACTCCTCTTTTCCTTATGATTCTCAGCACCTTGGGTAAGAGAGGAAAAGGAGGAAACACATAAACCGACTGGAACATCCACGGTATCACCAGTGGGTCTACAGCTATCGCCTGAGAGTCTCTTGACCTGGCGCAATACCTCTGTAGCTTTTTGTTGAGGCGGGATGCCATCATGTCCACCTATGGCAGTTCCCACCGACCTACAAGCTGCGCGAAGACTTCTTGATGAAGTCCCCACTCTCCCGGGTGGAGGTCGTGCCTGCTGAGAAAGTCTGCTTCCCAGTTGTCCACTCCCGGAATGAACACTGCTGACAGTGCGCTTACATGATTCTCCGCCCAGCGAAGAATTCTGGTGGCTTCTACCATCGCCACCCTGCTCCTTGTGCCGCCTAGGCGGTTTACATGAGCCTCTGCGGTGATATTGTCTGACTGAATCAGAACCGGTTGGTCGCGAAGCAGGGTCTCCGCTTGACTTAGGGCGTTGTATATGGCCCTTAGTTCCAGGATATTGATGTGAAGGCAAGTTTCCTGCCTTGACCACAGCCCTTTGAAATTTCTTCCCTGTGTGACTGCCCCCCACCCTCTGAGGCTTGCATCCGTGGTCACCAGGACCCAGTCCTGAATGCCGAATCTGCGACCTTCGAGAAGGTGAGCACTCTGCAGCCACCACAGGAGAGACACCCTGGCTCTGGGGGATAGGGTGATTAACCGATGCATCTGAAGATGTGATCCGGACCACTTGTCCAGTAAGTCCCATTGGAAGGTCCTCGTATGGAACCTGCCGAAGGGAATGGCCTCGTATGATGCCACCCTCCTTCCTAGGACCCGAGTGCAGTGATGCACTGACACCTGTTTTGGTTTAAATAGATTCCTGACCAGTGTCACGAGCTCCTGAGCTCTCTCTATCGGGAGATAAACCCTTTTCTGGTCTGTGTCTAGGATCATGCCTAGGAGAGGCAGATGAGCTCTAAGAACCAACTGCGACTTTGGAATATATAGAATCCAGCCGTGTTGCCGTTACACTTCCAGAGAAAGTGATACGCTGTTCAGCAACTGCTCTCTTAATCTCGCTTTTATGAGGAGATCGTCCAAGTACGTGATAATAGTGACACCTTGCTTCCGCAGGAGCACCATCATTTCCGCCATTACCTTGGTGAATATTCTCAAGGCCGTGGAGAGACCAAACGGCAACGTCTGAAATTGGTAATGACAATCCCGTACCGCAATTCTGAGGTACGCCTGATGAGGTGGATAAATGGGGACATGAAGGTATGCATCCTTTATGTCCCGAGTCACCATAAAAACTCCCCCTTTCAGGCTTGCAATAACCGCTCTTAGCGATTCCATCTTGAACTTGAACCTTTTCAGGTATATGTTCAGGGATTTTAAATTCAATATGGGTCCGACCGAACCGTCTGGTTTCGGGACTACAACATGGTCGAATAATAACCCCCTCCTAGTTGAAGGAGGGGAACCTTGACCACCACCTGTTGAAGATACAATTTGCAGTTAACACTGTTTCCCTCTCGTGGGGGGAAGCCGGCAGGGCCGTCGGTGAGGGGGCATCTTCTCAAAGTCCAACTTGTATCCCTGAGACACAATATCTATTGCCCAGGGATCTAACAGGGAGTGAACCCACTTGTGGCTGAACTTACGAAGGCGTGCCCCCACCGGGCCTAGCTCCGCCTGTGGAGCCCCAGCGACATGCGGTGGATCTTTGTAGAGGCCGGGGAGGACTTCTGTTCCTGGGAACTAGCTGTGTTGTGCAGCTTCTTTCCTCTGCCCCCGCCTCTGGCAAGAAAGGACGCACCTCGGACTTTCTTGTTTCTTTATTCGAAAGGCTGCATTTGATAACGTTGTGCTTTCCTAGGCTGTGCAGGAATACAAGGCAAAATATCAGAATTACCAGCTATAGCTGTGGAGACCAGGTCCGAGAACCCTTCTCCACACAGTCCTCAGCCTTCCATATGCCTCTTAAGTCGGCATCATCTGTCCATTGCACATTCTACAGGACACGTCAAGCAGAAATCGACATAGCTTTGACTCTAGGACCCAGTATACTCATGTCTCTTTGGGCATGTTTTATATATATATACCTATCTCTTAAGACAGCATCTTTAATATATATATATCTCTATATATACATATATATATATATCTATATGCATACTAGGGTCTCAATCTCTGCTGATAAGGTACCTGTCCACGCTGCCACAGCGCTATAAACCCATGCCGACACAATCGCCGGTCTGAGTAGTGTACTAGAATGTACACGCTATCTGCAGGATCCCTGAGAATAGCTAGTGCTACCTTCTGTGCAAACGTGACACCCTAGGGGAAGATTCCCATCACATCCTGGCCCTAGTGGGGAAAGGATACTGCCTGAGAATTCTTTGCGGGAAGCTGCAGTCTCTTGTCTGGAGATTCCCGCTCTTTTTCCTCATGAGAGGAGGAAAATTTATCTCAGCATTCTTCCCCTTAACATGTGTACCCTTGTGTCAGGGACAAATGAGTCATCAGTGATATGCAAATCATCTTTTATTACAATAATCATATATTGAATACCTTTCAGCCATTTTGGCTGTAACTTTGCATTATCGTAGTCGACACTGGAGTCAAACTCCGTGTCGATATCAGTGTTTATTATTATGGATAGTGAGCATTGTGAGACTCTGAAGGTCTCTGTGACATAGGGACAGACATGCATACCTCCCAACATGACCCTCTCCAGGAGGGACACAATGCTCTGCTTCTGGACTTTTTTCTTAATTTGTGATTGCCAGCACCTGTGTTGAACAGGTAAATGAATAAAGAAAGGCGTTTCAGCACAGGTGATGGCAATCATAAATTAAAAGGGAAGTCCAGGAGCAGAGCATTGTGTCCCTCCTGGAGAGGGTCATGTTGGGAGGTATGGACATGGGTAGATTTCCTGTCTGTTCTCTAATCTTTTGTGCAATAAATTCACCTCAGCACTTACACATATCCAAACAGGTGTCGGCGTTGTCGACGGAGACACTCTCTCACACACATATTTGCTCTATCTCCTCCTTAGGGGAGCCTTTTACCTCAGACATGTCGACACACACGTACCAACACACCACACACACAGGGGATGCTCTATTTGAAGACAGTTCCCCCACAAGGCCCTTTGGAGAGACAGAGAGAGAGTATGCCAGCACACACCCCAGCGCTATATGACCCAGGAATCACACAGTAACTTAGTGTTAACCCAGTAGCTGCTGTATGTATTGTTTTTACGCCAAATTTATGTGCCCCCCCCCCCCCTCTCTTTTTCACCCTCTCTATCTGCAGGGGAGAGCCTGGGGAGCTTCCTCTCAGCGGATCTGTGGAGAGAAAATGGCGCTGGTGAGTGCTGAGGAAGAAGGCCCCGCCCCCTCAGCGGCGGGCTTCTCCCGCGATTTTGTGTAAAATTAATGGCGGGGGCTCATGCATATAACAGTATCCAACTGTATATATGCTGCTTTTTGCCAGGAGGTAATCAATTGCCGCCCAGGGCGCCCCCCCCCCTGCGCCCTGCACCCTACAGTGACCGGAGTGTGTGGGTTAGTGTGGGCGCAATGGCGCACAGCTGCAGTGCTGTGTGCTACCTCATATGAAGACAGGAGTCTTCTGCCCCCGGTTTTGACGTCTTCTTGCTTCAACCCGCCGGCTTCTGACTTCTGGCTCTGCGAGGGGGACGGCGGCGCGGCTCCGGGAACGGACGACAAGGTCAGGTCCTGTGTTCGATCCCTCTGGAGCTAATGGTGTCCAGTAGCCTAAGAAGCGCAACCTAGCCGCAGTTAGTAGGTTTGCTTCTCTCCCCTCAGTCCCACGTAGCAGAGAGTCTGTTGCCAGTAGAAGCTCTCTGAAAATAAAAAACCTAACTAAAATACTTTCTTATTAGCAAGCTCAGGAGAGCTCACTAAAATGCACCCAGCTCTGTCCGGGCACAGATTCTAACTGAGGTCTGGAGGAGGGGCATAGAGGGAGGAGTCAGTGCACACCAATAGTACTAAATCTTTCTTAGAGTGCCCAGTCTCCTGCGGAGCCCGTCTATTCCCCATGGTCCTTACGGAGTCCCCAGCATCCACTAGGACGTTAGAGAAATAAGATTTTACTCACCGGTAAATCTATTTCTCGTAGTCCGTAGTGGATGCTGGGGACTCCGTAAGGACCATGGGGAATAGACGGGCTCCGCAGGAGACTGGGCACTCTAAGAAAGAATTAGGACTACTGGTGTGCGCTGGCTCCTCCCTCTATGCCCCTCCTCCAGACCTCAGTTAAGGAAACTGTGCCCGGAAGAGCTGACATTACAAGGAAAGGATTTTGGAATCCAGGGTAAGACTCATACCAGCCACACCAATCACACCGTATAACTTGTGATAACATACCC
This sequence comes from Pseudophryne corroboree, assembly GCF_028390025.1. NCBI lineage: Eukaryota > Metazoa > Chordata > Amphibia > Anura > Myobatrachidae > Pseudophryne > Pseudophryne corroboree. The sequence goes on from NC_086451.1 coordinate 450,497,506, forward strand.
AGTTAACAGTATGAACAACAACAGAGCATCAGCCAACCTGATGCCAACATAACATAACCCTTTATTAAGCAATAACCATATACAAGTATTGCAGAAGAAGTCCGCACTTGGGACGGGCGCCCAGCATCCACTACGGACTACGAGAAATAGATTTACCGGTGAGTAAAATCTTATTTTCTCTAACGTCCTAGTGGATGCTGGGGACTCCGTAAGGACCATGGGGATTATACAAAAGCTCCCAAACGGGCGGGAGAGTGCGGATGACTCTGCAGCACCGAATGAGCAAACACAAGGTCCTCCTCAGCTAGGGTATCAAACTTGTAGAATTTTGCAAAAGTGTTTGAACCTGACCAAGTTGCTGCTCGGCAAAGCTGTAATGCCGAGACCCCTCGGGCAGCCGCCCAAGAAGAACCCACCTTCCTTGTGGAATGGGCTTTTACTGATTTTGGATGCGGCAATCCAGCGGCAGAATGAGCCTGCTGAATCGTGTTACAGATCCAGCGAGCAATAGTTTGCTTTGAAGCAGGAGCACCCAGCTTGTTGGATGCCTACAGAATAAACAGCGAGTCAGTTTCCCTGACTCCAGCCGTTCTGGCTACATAAATCTTCAAAGCCCTGACTACATCTAGTAACTTGGAATCCTCCAAGTCACGAGTAGCCGCAGGCACCACAATAGGTTGGTTCAAATGAAAAGATGACACCACCTTTGGCAGAAATTGCGGACGAGTCCGTAATTCTGCCCTGTCCATATGGAAAACCAGATAGAGGCTTTTACATGACAAAGCCGCCAATTCTGACACACGCCTAGCCGAAGCTAAGGCCAATAGCAAGACCACTTTCCACGTGAGATATTTTAACTCCACGGTCTTAAGTGGCTCAAACCAGTGAGATTTCAGAAAACTCAACATCACGTTAAGATCCCAAGGTGCCACTGGTGGCACAAAAGGGGGGCTGAATATGCAGCACTCCCTTTACAAAGGTCTGAACTTCAGGAAGAGAAGCCAGTACCCTTTGAAAGAAAATGGATAGGGCCGAAATCTGGACCTTGATGGACCCTAATTTTAAGCCCACAGTCACTCCCGACTGTAGGAAGTGAAGGAAACAGCCCAGCTGGAATTCCTCTGTAGGGGCCTTCCTGGCCTCACACCAAGCAACATATTTTCGCCATATACGGTGATAATGTTTTGCTGTCACGTCTTTCCTAGCCTGTATCAGCGTAGGAATAACTTCATCCGGAATGCCTTTCTCCGCTAGGATCCGGCATTCAACCGCCATGCCGTCAAACGCAGCCGCAGTAAGTCTTGGAACAGACAGGGCCCCTGTTGCAACAGATCCTGTCTGAGAGGCAGAGGCCATGGGTCCTCTGTGAGCATTTCTTGCAGTTCCGGATACCAAGTCCTTCTTGGCCAATCTGGAACAATGAGTATTGTTCCCACTCCTCTTTTTCTTACGATTCTCAGCACCCTGGGTATGAGAGGAAGAGGAGGAAACACATAAACTGACTGGAACACCCACGGTGTCACTAGAGCGTCCACAGCTATCGCGTGAGGGTCTCTTGACCTGGCGCAATACCTTTGTAGCTTTTTGTTTAGGCGGGATGCCATCATGTCCACCTGTGGCAGTTCCCATCAATTTGTAATCTGTGTGAAGACTTCTTGATGAAGTCCCCACTCTCCCGGGTGGAGGTTGTGCCTGCTGAGGAAGTCTGCTTCCCAGTTGTCCACTCCCGGAATGAACACTGCTGACAGTGCTCTCACGTGATTTTCCGCCCAGCGAAGAATTCTGGTGGCTTCCGCCATCGCCACCCTGCTCCCTGTGCCGCCTTGGCGGTTTACATGAGCCACTGCGGTGATGTTGTCTGATTGAATCAGCACCGATTTGTCGCGAAGCAGGGTCTCCGCTTGACTTAGGGCGTTGTATATGGCCCTTAGTTCTAGGATATTGATGTGAAGGCAAGTCTCCTGACTTGACCACAGACCCTGGAAATTTCTTCCCTGTGTGACTGCCCCCCACCCTCGGAGGCTTGCATCCGTGGTCACTAGGACCCAGTCCTGAATGCCGAATCTTCGCCCCTTGAGAAGGTGAGCACTCTGCAGCCACCACAGAAGAGACACCCTGGCCCTGGGGTATAGGGTGATCAGCCGATGCATCTGAAGATGTGATCCGGACCACTTGTCCAACAGATCCCATTGAAAGGTCCTCGCATGGAACCTGCCGAAGGGAATGGCCTCGTAAGATGCCACCATCTTTTCCCAGGACTCGCGTGCAGTGATGCACCAACACCCGTTTTGGTTTAAGAGGTCTCTGACCAGTGTCATGAGTTCCTGAGCCTTCTCCGTCGGGAGAAAAACCTTCTTCTGGTCTGTGTCCAGAATCATGCCCCGAAAGGGCAGACGCGTCGTAGGAATCAGCCGCGACTTTGGAATATTCAGAATCCAGCCGTGCTGTTGTAACACTTCCCGAGAGCGTGCTACGCTGATCAGCAACTGCTCTCTGGACCTCGCCTTTATGAGGAGATCGTCCAAGTATGGGATAATTGTGACTGCCTACTTTCGCAGGAGCACCATCATTTCTGCCATTACCTTGGTAAATATTCTCGGTGCCGTGGAGAGACCAAACGGCAACGTCTGGAATTGGTAATGACAATACTGTACCACAAATCTGAGGTACTCCTGATGAGGTGGATAAATGGGGACATGCAGGTAAGCATCCTTTATGTCCAGAGACACCATAAAATCCCCCTCTTCCAGGCTTGCAATGACCGCTCTGAGCGATTCCATCTTGAACTTGAACCTTTTCAGGTAAATGTTCAGGGATTTTAAATTCAAAATGGGTCTGACCGAACCGTCCGGTTTCGGTACCACAAACATTGTGAAATAGTAACCCCTTCCCTGTTGAAGGAGGGTAACCTGCACCACCACCTGCTGGAGATATAATTTGTGAATTGCCTGTAACACTAATTCCCTCTCTAAGGGGGAAGCTGGCAGGGCCGTCGGTGAGGGGGCATCTCCTCAAAGTCCAGCTTGTATCCCTGAGACACAATATCTATTGCCCAGGGATCTAAAAGGGAGTGAACCCACTTGTGGCTGAACTTACGCAGGCGTGCCCCCACCGGGCCTAGCTCCGCCTGTGGAGCCCCAGCGACATGCGGTGGATTTTTGTAGAGGCCGGGGAGGACTTCTGTTCCTGGGACCTAGCTGTGTTGTACAGCTTCCTTCCTCTGCCCCCGCCTCTGGCAAGAAAGGACGCACCTCGGATTTTCTTGTTTCTTTGTTCGAAAGGCTGCATTTGATAATGTCGTGCTTTCCTAGGCTGTGCAGGAATATACGGCAAAATATCAGAATTACCAGCTATAGCTGTGGAGACCAGGTCCGAGAACCCTTCTCCACACAATCCTCAGCCTTACATATGCCTCTTTAAGTCGGCATCATCTGTCCATTGCATATTCTACAGGACACGTCAAGCAGAAATCGACATAGCTTTGTCTCTAGGACCCAGTATACTCATGTCTCTTTGGGCACCCCCGCACCTGCCTCTCCCCCACCCGCGGGACCCCCTCAACCGCCCCTTCTCCAACTGCGGCACCCCCGAACCTCTCCCCATATGCGTCTCCCCCACACCCGCCACTCCCCCAACCACAGCAGCTACTAGGTGATTCATCGTACCCTGCGTCACAAGGAGCTACGGCCCCTTAACCATCGCACGCCCTTTGTCCGCGCAATATTTAACCACTCACAAAATTATGATTGGAGGTAATACTCCATATAATAAAAATATTGCATGCTACAAGGGTGTGCAAGGGTTAAGGGGGCGTAGCCCCTTGCGATGGTGTGAAGAGCGCCCGTAGGGCGCGATGAATTACCTAGGGGCAAATTTACTAAGATGGGAGTTCTATTTAAGATGGGATGTTGCCCATAGCAACCAATCAGATTACAGGTATTATCTTCTAGGAGGTGCTAGATAAATGACAAGCAGAATCTGATAGGTTGCTATGGGCAACATCCCATCTTAAATAGAACTCCCATCTTAGTAAATTTACCCCCTAGTGTCATTATAATAAAGTACTCACTAAGGGTCTGGTTCAGACCTGATCGCTGCTGTGTGTTTTGGCACAGCGGGCGATTATCGATTGACTGCGCATGCGTATGCACCGCAATGCGCACATGCAGCGCCAAACAGCGACAAGCTGGTGCGAAAATTTAGACCGCACAGCCATTCGCAAGCTGATTGACAGGAAGAGGCAATTTGTGGGTGGTAACTGACCGTTTTCTGGGAGTGTCAGTAAAATCGCAGGCGTGTCCAAGCGTTTTCAGGGAGGGTGTCTGACGTCAGCTCCGGCCCCGATCAGCCTGTACTCACCGCACTGTAGGAGTAAGTCCTAGGCTGCGCACACACTGGAAAAATCATTCGATGGTGAGTGAGTTGCAAACGGACTTATAGCTCTCTGCTGACTGAGGGACATTTTCGTACAGCGTACATATGCGATCGCACATTTGCACGGGTCGAATTTACACTTCTCCTTGGGTGACGACTATCTGATCGCAGGACAGCAAATTAGCAGCACAGCGATCAGTCTGAATAGGGTCCTGTGTCATGAGTCGTTTCGGATTACCCTGGCAAGTGTGTAAGTAGAATGAAACAATTCCTGGTTTAGGTGGTCATTCCGAGTTGTTCGCTCGGTAATTTTCTTCGCATCGCAGCGATTTTCCGCTAACTGCGCATGCGCAATGTTCGCACTGCGACTGCGCCAAGTAAATTTGCTATGCAGTTAGGTATTTTACTCACGGCATTACTAGGTTTTTTCTTCGTTCTGGTGATCGTAGTGTGATTGACAGGAAGTGGGTGTTTCTGGGCGGAAACTGCCCGTTTTATGGGTGTGTGTGAAAAAACGCTGCCGTTTCTGGGAAAAACGCGGGAGTGGCTGGAGAAACGGAGGAGTGTCTGGGCGAACGCTGGGTGTGTTTGTGACGTCAAACCAGGAACGACAAGCACTGAACTGATCGCAGTGGCAGTGTAAGTCTCGAGCTACTCAGAAACTGCACAGAGAAGTCTTTTCGCAATATTGCGAATCTTTCGTTCGCAATTTTGATAAGCTAAGATTCACTCCCAGTAGGCGGCGGCTTAGCGTGTGCAATGCTGCTAAAAGCAGCTTGCGAGCGAACAACTCGGAATGAGGGCCTTAGTACACACTTGTGGGTGAGCCAGAGACCAGGATTTACACAGGATAACAGAAAATTGAGGTGTTTAGTATCATTTTGGGCTCACGAATCGTGACCAGGTGACCTCATCTGTTGGGTCCGTAACACTAAGGTTCAAGTCCAGGGAATGGGACCCCCCAGGAAAGCACAAGCTAATCCCCACAAAGGCATCACACTAGTGAGAGGTTTAAGTGTTACATCAGTAAGAATTCTAAACATAGCAAGGAAAACACAATACTGCCTAATAGCGCCTGAGTAGAATAGAAAGATGGTATTACACTTCCCCTGTTCGCAACCGTAATGGCACTGTGTATGTGCCTTTAAGATTAGAAAGAAAAAGAAAAAACGTCTGAGCTCATAGGAGTGAAAAAATAAGATTTTACTTACCGGTAAATCTATTTCTCGTAGTCCGTAGTGGATGCTGGGGACTCCGTAAGGACCATGGGGAATAGACGGGCTCCGCAGGAGACATGGGCACTTTAAGAAAGAATTTAGATTCTGGTGTGCTCTGGCTCCTCCCTCTATGTCCCTCCTCCAGACCTCAGTTAGAGAAACTGTGCCCGGAAGAGCTGACAGTACAAGGAAAGGATTTTGGAAATCCAGGGCAAGATTCATACCAGCCACACCAATCACACCGTACAACTTGTGATAAACTTACCCAGTCAACAGTATGAACAACAACAGAGCATCAGTTCAACCCTGATGCAACAATAACATAGCCCTTATTGCAGCAATAACTATATACAAGTAATGCAGAAGAATGACCTCATCCGGAATGCCTTTTTCCGCTAGGATCCGGCGTTCAACCACCAAACGCAGCCGCGGTAAGTCTTGGAACAGACAGGGCCCCTGTTGCAACAAGTCCTGTCTTAGAGGAAGAGGCCACGGGTCCTCTGTGAGCATTTCTTGCAGATCTGGATACCAAGTCCTTCTTGGCCAATCCGGAACAATGAGTATTGTTCTCACTCCTCTTTTTCTTATGATTCTCAACACCTTGGGTATGAGAGGAAGAGGAGAAAATACATAGACCGATTGGAACACCCACGGTGTCACCAGGGCGTCTACAGCTATCGCCTGAGGGTCTCTTGACCTGGCGCAATACCTCTGTAGTTTCTTGTTGAGGCGGGATGCCATCATGTCCACCTGTGGCAGTTCCCACCGACTTGCAATCTGTGCGAAGACTTCTTGATGAAGTCCCCACTCCCCCGGGTGTAGGTCGTGCCTGCTGAGGAAGTCAGCTTCCCAATTGTCTACCCCCGGGATGAACACTGCTGACAGTGCGCTTATGTGATTCTCTGCCCAGCGAAGAATTCTGGTGGCTTCCGCCATCGCCACCCTGCTCCTTGTGCCGCCTTGTCGGTTTACCTGAGCCACAGCGGTGATGTTGTCTGACTGAATCAGAACTGGTTGACCGCGAAGCAGGGTCTCTGCTTGACGTAGGGCGTTGTAAATGGCCCTTAGTTCCAGGATGTTGATGTGAAGGCAAGTCTCCTGACTTGACCACAGACCTTGGAAATTTCTTCCCTGTGTGACTGCTCCCCACCCTCGGAGGCTTGCATCCGTGGTCACCAGGACCCAGTCCTGAATGCCGAATCTGCGGCCCTCGAGAAGGTGAGCACTCTGCAGCCACCACAGGAGAGACACCCTGGCCCTGGGGGATAGGGTGATTAACCGATGCATCTGAAGATGTGATCCGGACCATTTGTCCAGTAAGTCCCATTGAAAGGTCCTCGCATGGAACCTGCCGAAGGGAATGGCCTCGTATGATGCCACCATCTTTCCCAGGACTCGAGTGCAGTGATGCACTGACACCTGTTTTGGTTTTAATAGGTCCCTGACCAGTGTCATGAGTTCCTGAACTTTCTCTATCGGGAGATAAACCTTTTTCTGGTCTGTGTCCAGAATCATGCCCAGGAAAGGCAGACGAGTCGTAGGAACCAACTGCGACTTTGGAATATTTAGAATCCAGCCGTGTTGCCGTAACACTTCCAGAGAACGTGCTACGCTGATCAGCAACTGCTCTCTTGACCTCGCTTTTATGAGGAGATCGTCCAAGTATGGGATAATTGTGACCCCTTGCTTCCACAGGAGTACCATCATTTCCGCCATTACCTTGGTAAATATTCTCGGAGCCGTGGAGAGACCAAACGGCAACGTCTGAAATTGGTAATGAAAATCTTGTACCACAAATCTGAGGTACGCCTGATGAGGTGGATAAATGGGGACATGAAGGTATGCATCCTTTATGTCCAGAGACACCATAAAATCCCCCCCTTCCAGGCTTGCAATGACCGCTCTCAGCGATTCCATCTTGAACCGGAACCTTTTTAGGTACATGTTCAGGGATTTTAAATTCAATATGGGTCTGACCGAACCGTCCGGTTTCGGTACCACAAACATGGTCGAATAATAACCCTTTCCTTGTTGAAGGAGGGGAACCTTGACCACCACCTGTTGAAGATACAATTTGTGAATTGCAGTTAACACTATTTCCCTCTCTAAGGGGGAAGCTGGCAGGGCCGATTTGAGGTATCGGTGAGGGGGCATCTCTTCGAATTCCAGCTTGTATCCCTGAGACAAAATATCTATTGCCCAGGGATCCAACTGGGAGTGAACCCACTTGTGGCTGAAATTTCGGAGATGCGCCCCCACCGGGCCTAGCTCCGCCTGTGGAGCCCCAGCGTCATGCGGTGGATTTAGTGGAAGCCGGGGAGGACTTCTGTTCCTGGGAACTAGCTGTGTTGTGCAGCTTCTTTCCTCTGCCCCTGCCCCTGGCAAGAAAGGACGCACCTCGGACTTTCTTGTTTTTCTGTGATCGAAAGGACTGCATTTGGTAATACGGTGCTTTCTTAGGCTGTGAGGAAACATATGGCAAAAAATTTGACTTTCCAGCCGTAGCTGTGGAGACCAGGTCCGAGAGACCCTCCCCAAACAATTCCTCACCCTTATAAGGTAAAACCTCCATGTGCCTTTTTATTGTCGGCATCACCTGTCCATTGCCGAGTCCACAGGACCCTTCTGGCAGAAATCGACATAGCATTTATTCTAGAACCTAGTAGGCTAATGTCTCTCTGAGCACCTCTCATATAAAGGACAGCGTCTTTAATATGCCCCAGGGTCATTAATATAGTATCCTTGTCTAAGGTATCAAGTTCCTCAGATAAGGTATCCGTCCATGCTGCTACAGCACTACACACCCAAGCCGACGCGATTGACGGCCTCAGTAAGGTACCTGAATGTGTATAAATGGACTTCAGGGTAACCTCCTGTTTTCTATCCGCAGCATCTTTGAGGGTAGCCGTATCCTGTGACGGCAGGGCTACCTTCTTGGATAAGCGTGTCAAAGCTTTGTCCACCCTAGGGGAGGATTCCCAGCGTAACCTGTCCGTTGGCGGGAAAGGATACGCCATAAGAATCGTTTTGGAAATCTGCAGTTTTTTATCTGGAGATTCCCAAGCCTTTTCACATAATTTATTGAGCTCGTGTGAGGGTGGAAAAGTTACCTGCGGCTTCTTTTCCCCATACATATGAACCCTCCTGTCAGGGACTGGGGTTTCCTCTGTGATGTGCAACACATCCTTAATAGCTATAATCATATAACGGATGGATTTAGCCAATTTTGGCTGTAACTTTGCATCATCGTAATCGACACTGGAGTCAGAATCCATGTCGGTATCCGTGTCAATAATTTGGGATAGTGGGCGCTTCTGAGACCCTGTCGGCCTCTGCGACATAGGATCAGGCATGGGTTGGGACCCTGACTGTCCCGAGGCTTCAGCTTTTTCCAACCTTTTATGTAAGGAATTAACATTATCATTTAAAACCTTCCACATATCCATCCAATCAGGTGTCGGTGCCGTCGGCAGAGACACCACATTCATTTGCTCCCGCTCTGCTTCCACATAGCCTTCCTCATCAGCCATGTCGACACAAGCGTACCGACACACCACACACACAGGAAATGCCCTTTTTGAAGACAGTTCCCCCACAAGGCCCTTTGGTGAGACAGAGATTATGCCAGCACACACTCCAGCGCTATATAACCCAGGAATAACACAGTAACTTAATGTTAACCCAGTAGCTGCTGTATATTGTGTTTTTAGCGCCTAATTATGTGCCCCCCCCCCCTCTCCTTTTACCCTTTTCTACCATGATCTGCAGGGGAGAGCCTGGGGAGCTTCTTCTCAGCGGAGCTGTGGAGAAAAAATGGCGCTGGTGAGTGCTGAGGGAGAAGCCCCGCCCCCTCGACGGCGGGCTTCTGTCCCGCTAAAATACATATCTTTTTGGCGGGGGCTCATACATATATACAGTGCCCAACTGTATATATGAGTACTTTTGCCAACAGAGGTCCATATGCTGCCCAGGGCGCCCCCCCCTGCGCCCTGCACCCTTACAGTGACCGGAGTATGTGAGGTATGTTTGGAGCAATGGCGCACAGCTGCAGTGCTGTGTGTTACCTCATGTGAAGAGCGGAGTCTTCTGCCGCCGATTTCGAAGTCTTCTTGCTTCTCATACTCACCCGGCTTCTGTCTTCCGGCTCTGCGAGGGGGACGGCGGCGCGGCTCTGGGATCGGACGACGAGGGTGAGATCCTGTGTACGATCCCTCTGGAGCTAATGGTGTCCAGTAGCCTAAGAAGCAGGACCTATCTTCAGTGAGTAGGGCTGCTTCTCTCCCCTCTGTCCCACGATGCAGGGAGTCTGTTGCCAGCAGAGCTCCCTGAAAATAAAAAACCTAACAAAATACTTTCTTACAGCAAGCTCAGGAGAGCTCACTGAACAGCACCTAGCTCGTCCGGGCACAGATTCAAACTGAGGTCTGGAGGAGGGGCATAGAGGGAGGAGCCAGAGCACACCAGAATCTAAATTCTTTCTTAAAGTGCCCACGTCTCCTGCGGAGCCCGTCTATTCCCCATGGTCCTTACGGAGTCCCCAGAATCCACTAGGACGTTAGAGAAAATACCGAATAAATTGTAGGAGAGGAGAGCTGACGTTTCTAAAAGAGTTTATTGGTATAATACATTTAAAAGTAGCATCAAAAAGATCCACAATATTGAAATATATAAATATATAAGTTTGCAACACTATAGCACCGTATATGAGATTATAGCATCAGTATCTGCCCGAGTTGGTAAAAATCCACTAGGAATTGCTGTCCTGAAATGCTCAAGCCGATGGAATATATTGCTGTGAGTCTAGCAGCTGTAACAATATTGGTAATTCTCTTGGACGTTCTCTTAGCTGTTTTTACTGATTATCAATTAACCACACCTGTCTCTCATGGATAACCTTTATAAGCACCGGCATCTCAGGATGACGGTATTCACCTTTGAAAAAGTCACGTGGAGCGTGACGAAACGCGTTAGGACCCTCTTTCCTTCACACACTTCTCACCGCCTGCTCCCCGAACAGCTGACAACGGCCATCGGTTCCCTGCCTGCATCACATTGGTCTCCTTTGCCGGCTTGGAGACCGTGTACATCTGCAATGGGACGGCCGTTTCAGTGCAACAGCCACACCATCCTCTCCCCGCTAAGCCACTAGAGTGGGCACTGCAGGAATTCACAACCGAGGACGCTCGGTGTTACCAGCCCACGGGAGAAGGTATAGTGACTACACACAATACGATACTGATAGACGGCTGAGGGGCATATTGCTACAAACTTGTGGCATAGAAACATTGTATCCACTCTGCATTGAGAGAGTTGAACTATTCACACTACCACCATATATACAGCAAGTACCATGGTTAAGCTACTATGATGATTTATCTACAGCTTAATTACCAATAAGGGCCCTCATTCCGAGTTGTTCGCTCGTTAGCTGCTTTTAGCAGCATTGCACACGCTAAGCCGCCGCCTACTGGGATTGAATCTTAGCTTTGCAGAATTGCGAACGAAAGATTAGCAGAATTGCGAATAGAAATTTCTTTGCAGTTTCTGAGTAGCTCGAGACTTACTCTGCCACTGCGATCAGTTCAGTCAGTTTCGTTCCTGGTTTGACGTCACAAACACACCCAGCGTTCGCCCAGACACTCCCCCGTTTCTTCAGACACTCCCGCGTTTTTCCCAGAAACGCCAGCGTTTTTCCGCACATTCCCATAAAACAGCCAGTTTCCGCCCAGAAACACCCACTTCCTGTCAATCACACTCCGATCACCAGAACGATGAAAAATCTTCGTTAAGCCGTGAGTAAAATACCAAACTTTTGTGCTAATTTCCTTGGCGCAGGCGCACTGCGAACATTGCGCATGCGCAGTTTGCGACTAATCTCACCGTTGCAAAAAAATCTAACGAGCGAACAACTCGGAATGACCCCCATTGTTACAGCTGCTAGACTCACAGCAATATATTCCATCGGCTTGAGCATTTCAGGACAGCAATTCCTAGTGGATTTTTACCAACTCGGGTGGATACTGATGATATAATCTTATATACGGTGCTATAGTGTTGCAAACTTATATATATTTATATATTTCAATATTGTGGATCTTTTTGATGCTTCTTTTAAATGTATTATACCAATAAACTCTTTTAGAAACGTCAGCTCTCCTCTCCTACAATTTATTCTGTATTTTTTCACTCCTATGAGCGCAGCCGTTTTTTCTTTTTATTTAGAATTCTAAACATAATGAGTTTCTAGCGTCAATTTTACTCTTCTATATTGCAGAGTTTAATATAATTATTAGGATTAGCAATGCTTAGTACTTAGAGTGTGCACCTGCATATTCTCTTTTTTTTCTGTGTGGAACTACAAGTCTCAGCATGGTAGCACCTCTCATTATATTTAGAATTAGCGTGTGCAGTCCAAGGCCTCCCCCATATATTCTAAATTGTGTAAATGTATACCCATGAAGGCGGGGACTTCTTCAGCTTGGATTAGCATTCCTCCCACCTCCCCAAGAGTGTTTTTAATTAGCATGGCTTTCTAGCATTTACAGACTGCATACTGGGAAAGGCACTATGATAATAAGTCCTGAATAAATGTATACAATTTGCCAGTTTTAGGGATGAGTTTGGGGCACAGGGCTTCCTGAGTTGGTCGGGTCTGGCTGCTTTGGGGCATCATATTGTAACACTTAATCTACCACTTTTTAGTGCCTAATTGTTGTTTTGTTATTTTCTAATGTAACACTTTAATTGTTACATTTCATCTATGTAACACTCAATACAAAGATGCTGCTTCTTACTAATGTAACACTTTTTAACACTTAAACTTCTCCCTAGTGTGATACCTTGTTGCAATTGGCTTGTGCTGGCCTGGGGGTTTCCCTGCCCTAGACTTGAACCTTAGCGTTAGGGATCCACCAAATGAGGTTATCTGGTCGCAGATGGTGGGCCCATTTTTTGGGGGGGCAAAATTATGCTAAGCACCTCAAATGTACTCTATATTATAGTGCAGAGATTATTACAATTATTCTGATTAGCAGTGTTTAGTAATTAGAGTGTGCATCTGCATTCTCTTTTTTTTCTGTGAGGATAACAGGAAATCTTGGCTTGCAGTACAATATGACAAGATAACAGACTTGGCTTAGAGTGCAGTAGAACAAGGTAGCAGGCTTGGTTGGCAGTGCAGTATGACAGGACAGCAGGCTTGCTCCACTTGCCACACGAGCTAAAGTCAATCTCAGGTAGCATGAACGGATGATCTGTCACTCAGTGCTCAGGGAAGCTGTGTAATAAACAGGAGTCACAGGTGCAGCTCATTAGCCATTACCTCCAGCTGCAGAGAGACAAACCATTGAGTGCTAGGAGCACCAGCAGTAGTGATACTGCAGGAATCAAGACTGGGATAGCACTGTCACTGGAGGAAGAGTGGTACTGCCACAGATCATAACACTGGGGGTCATTCCGAGTTGTTCGCTCTGTATTTTTTTCTCGCAACGGAGCGATTAGTCGCTAATGCGCATGCGCAATGTCCGCAGTGCGATTGCGCCAAGTAAATTTGCTATGCAGTTAGGAATTTTACTCACGGCATTACAAGGTTTTTTCTTCGTTCTGGTGATCGTAATGTGATTGACAGGAAGTGGGTGTTTCTGGGCGGAAACTGGCCGTTTTATGGGTGTGTGCGAAAAAACGCTACCGTTTCTGGGAAAAACGCGAGAGTGGCTGGAGAAACGGAGGAGTGTCTGGGCAAACGCTGGGTGTGTTTGTGACGTCAAACCAGGAACGACAAGCACTGAACTGATCGCAGATGGCGAGTAAGTTTGAAGCTACTCAGAAACTGCTAAGAAGTGTCTATTCGCAATTCTGCTAATCTTTCGTTCGCAATTTTGATAAGCTAAGATTCACTCCCAGTAGGCGGCGGCTTAGCGTGTGCAAAGCTGCTAAAAGCAGCTTGCGAGCGAACAATTCGGAATGACCCCCACTGTCAGGCTTCATTGCTGCCCAGAGGCAGGGGAAAGGAGATCCAAATGTTAGACTTAGAGATAACAAAGCAAAAAATAAATAAAAAAATAACACAATTACACACTTTTTGTGATTATTTATTTGAGTCCATTGACTTATTCAAGGGCACAGTGAAATGCCTGTCCTTTACATGTCCCTCTGCCCACTTTCTTTTTCCATTTGCCTATCACTTTTATCCTCAGATACTCCTCTGCCCACTATGGTTTCCTGAAATGCTTCTCGGCAGACCAGCTTTATACTCATGCCCCCATGCTCCGAGCTATTTATTCACATCCCCCTACCTCCAGCTTTTCACTCACATGCCTCCATGCCACCAGCTTTTCACTCACATGCCTCCATGCCACCAGCTTTTCACTCACATGCTCCCCTACCTCCAGCTTTTCACTCACATGACTCCAGCTTTTCACTCACATGCCCCCCTATCTCCAGCTTTTCACTCACATGCCCCCCTATCTCCAGCTTTTCACTCACATGCCCCCCTACCTCCAGCTTTTCACTCACATGTCCCCCTACCTCCAGCTTTTCACTCACATGCCTCCATGCCACCAGCTTTTCACTCACATGCCCCCCTACCTCCAGCTTTTCACTTACATGACTCCAGCTTTTCACTCACATGCCCCCCTACCTCCAGCTTTTCACTCACATGCCCCCCTACCTCCAGCTTTTCACTCACATGTCCCCCTACCTCCAGCTTTTCACTCACTTGCCTCCCTGCCTCCAGCTTTTCACTCACATGCCCCCCTACCTTCAGCTTTTCACTCACATGCCCCCCTACCTCCTGCTTTTCACTCACATGCCCCCCTACCTCCAGCTTTTCACTCACATGCCCCCCTACCTCCAGCTTTTCGCCCACTTGCCTCCATATTTTCATTCACATGCCCCCGTACCTCCAGCTTTTCACTCACATGCCTCCATACCTCCGTCTTTTCACTCACATGCCCCCCTACCTCCAGCTTTTCACTTACATGACTCCAGCTTTTCACTCACATGCCCCCCTACCTCCAGCTTTTCACTCACATGCCCCCCTACCTCCAGCTTTTCACTCACATGCCTCCCTGCCTCCAGCTTTTCACTCACAAGCCCCCCTACATCCAGCTTTTCACTCACATGCCCCCCTACCTCCAGCTTTTCACTCACATGCCCCCCTACCTCCTGCTTTTCACTCACATGCCCCCCTACCTCTAGCTTTTCACTCACATGCCCCCCTACCTCCAGCTTTTCGCCCACTTGCCTCCATATTTTCACTCACATGCCCCCGTACCTCCAGCTTTTCACTCACATGCCTCCATACCTCCGTCTTTTCACTCACATGCCCTCCTACCTCCAGCTTTTCACTCACATACCTCGCTACCTCCAGGGGGAGGGTTACAGAGATGTGAGTGAGACAGATGGGGGAATGGGCCTGCACCGCACACCTTGCACCCATTTTTTAAATACTCACCTCTCCGGAGTCCCCCGCTGGCAGCAGAACCTCTCCACAAATCACTGGGAAAATGGTGCGGCAGGCATTTTCCCAGCTGAAGAGGGGATGGCCTGCTCAGAGGAGGCTGCACACAGGCCTCCTGCTCTGTTAATACGCCCCTGCTTCAGAATCTGAATTTTTGGGTCAATTCTATGAACACATCATGTCTCCAGTATAGATCCAAAAATAACAATGCAACGGGCATGAAAATCTAACTTTTTAAAAATCCAGAAATCAGTGCCCATCCCTTTTCGGAGATCATGACTCAGAAGTGGAAGGCAGAGGGAGGCAGAGGCGTTCACAGGGCAGTGACCAAGCATTTTCGGGGCAGCACCGGGGAAACGGGGGCATATCGGTGGCATTTTCAGGGTGGCTGCATCGATCAAAACATGGCGGTGGGACTCCTGCTGTTGCAGCCAGGCTGCGCCGGCAGGTGGCTTCCATAGTTTATTCGACCACGCTCTGATTGCGTCGCGATTGCAATTAGAGCGTGATGGCAGTGGGTGGGCAGCTGGTAGCATGCTGGGTGGCCTTGCCCTGCGATGGGCGGTCCCCCCCAGCATGCGATTGAAAGGATCGCAGATTCTGCTAAAAAGCAGGATCTGCAATCGCTACTGAATAAGATCTGAGAATGCTAAATTCCTTTGTCGTATAAACAACCCTTATGAAGCTAAGAACACTGTACGCTGTTTACTTAAGAAATACCGTAATGATACGCTATTTGCGTAACGATCGCTCAGCCGTAGGCGAGACGCTCAAGCGTCACGTTCGCTCACGGCCCAGTGATCACAGGACACGTTATTGGTTATGTCTAGGGGAAAGATTCGCTGTAACGTAGCATACGCTAGAGACCACGAGGAGGTCACCAGCGGTGCAGACGCTCACAACACTATACCTTGATATTAAACCTTATACCGATGAAACACACAGAATACCTTAATGTGAGTACAGGGTGTAAATGCAACCTTGTGTAACCTGACTACCTACAAAGCTGTTTGAGCGTCACCGACGCTCAAGTGAACACTTAACACTATAGTAAATACACTGATACTGGTTTAGGTTTCCAAAGCCTATTAACTGTATTATATCTAATATACTTGTAAAAGGGGATAACAGTACATATGATACGCTACAATATAACAGAGACCTCCTAACCACAGAACTAAACAATAAATACAAATAGACAATACTACGCTGACCTAAATACAATACAATACAATAATACTATGAAGTATTTAAGAGAAAAGAAGAGAGAGAGAGATAGAGAGAGAGAGAGAGAGAGATATTGGCTCGCAGAAAGACAATGATTATGGAGAGAACTTACGCACAAAGGGTATGATCGCCTGCGCCTCGATATCCAGCTCCCGATTATCAGCAGATAACCGTTGATGAGAGAGTGAGAGCTGGATGTGGTCGGCCTGCCTATTTATGCCCCACACACAATGCAATCTCCTGGTCCTACAATCCCATTGTCCATTGGCCGAAGGAATTCGGCCCTGTATCATAACAAAAGGTCATAGGGTGATTCATACAGGTGGGCTGTGACGATTTCCAACAGCTCAGGTGGGTGGGAAACTGGGTTTCCCGCCGCATACCTGAGTATGTGTAAATAATAGAAATGGACATAAACTTCTTATGTCCATAACTATTCGCACGAGCGATTAATACGCTCCAAACCAACACCGGAATATTGCTAATTAAATACTCTTCCGATGGGTACCAAACACTGCTGTATGATTCCTGTTAGACCCTTCGTACGATATAAGGAGGGATTCCTCAGCTCTGGGACATTGTACTCTAACCAAACTTACAGAAACTATCAAAGGGATCATGATCTATAAACTACATTAATTGTGAACATTTGCAACTAATGAGTCGCACGCTACGATCACATAAACTCTACCGTAAATGCGCATACTGCGCGTGCGAGTGCACGCTATTGCGAGTATGCGCTTCCACGGGAGAGCGTACGCACGCGCAGCACGGACCAGTGTGCGGTGCAAATATGGCAGTGTGCATTAAGACATTTTTCTGACTTTGACAGTCCACCCTTTGGCAGTCAATAATAACTGCCACAAAATATTTAAGGAGAAAAATGTAAGTCAGGGGTTAATTGATTTCCATGGTGGGGAAAGGAAGAAGAATGGAGTAGGTGTGAAGAGGGTATGACCTAGTGAGAAAGTAGAAGCATGTGTGTATGAGTCCATGTTTGGAGGGTCATGTATCATCGTGCCGTACGTGTGGTAAATCAAGCTTCGAGGTATTGCGAAGTATACATTTGAATTCCTTCTTATCCTGTGGTACAGGTCTGTGGATGGGCTGTCAAACTCTACCGAGCTCATTTCGGCTGTGGTTGTAACAAAATGGGGATGCACATTTTAGTTGATGATACATGAATTGGGGGAGGTATGTGGTTGCTGCTATCTGTGCCTGTATTCCCTATCGTCTATGTGTGTCGTTACCTGGGGGTTGCAGAGATGAAGATAAAGAACACTTACGAAAAATGCAATGATATTCTATGTCAGGGAAATGTACATCTGTCGTCGAAGTTGTTTTCGGTATCTGTTGAGAGTCGTCTTCTTTGCGCTGTATTGCTCCTTGGGCATGAGCAAATAGCTTTGTCTGAGCCATCAGATTTACAAAAAATGTTGGGCTAGCGTGAGTTTAAAAGTACTAGGGAAACTGGGGATCCATGGCAAAGTTCATCAAGTGTCCATATTTAAAGTTGTCAAATCTTCTTCTTTGGTCAATCCGTTGTCTGTATACATCTCGTCTCGTCAGCTTCCTCGTCCAAGGGGGTCTTTGTATCTTGGAGAAAAGCAGAAAAACAGGTGAAAGAAACGGACCGTATAATCGCATTTTCATCACATTCTGGTTTCTATCATTGGGTCATAAATCAAATCCAGGTTAATTACAGTTTCCTCACTCCTCAAGCTCATCACTTTTGTACTTTGTTTGCACCTCATTAAAGCCTGCCCGCATCTAAATATCAATCCAATCGATATAACTACACCCAAGATACATAGTAGGAACTTTCCAACATCCATTATGACTCCTTGAGCCCAGTCTCCTAAACCGGAGAACCAATTTCGCGGGTTCAACCATGACACCCAACTAGTCAGCTCATTACCTACAGCAGCAAGGGTGAGATTGTGTTTTCGACGAAATTCCCACTTTAATTGCAGAATATCGTCCATCTTTTGGTCTATGACCTCTACCGGATCCTCGGTGCTATTTGTGATATACGTGCAACACTTTATGCCGTACTGTGTTGCCAATGTAACACAATATCCGCCTGTTACTGCTGTAAGATAATTAAGAACCATCCTATGCTGAACTAGTTCTGTTTTGTAAGCTTGAAGTTCTCTTCCAGTGTATCTAAACGTGTCATCATACATTTCAGTGATATTATCTAACAAATTGGCGAGTGCGGAAATG
This sequence comes from Pseudophryne corroboree, assembly GCF_028390025.1. NCBI lineage: Eukaryota > Metazoa > Chordata > Amphibia > Anura > Myobatrachidae > Pseudophryne > Pseudophryne corroboree. Next base: position 450,516,010 of record NC_086451.1, read on the forward strand.
TATCTATAATTCATCACACCTCGAGCGGTGCGAGTGAAATCTAACGCTACCAGAACCTGAATCCCGGTGGATTCATGGATAAGATCAGAGGCCGGATGCTCTAACCTTTCTGACAGTTGTCTTTTAACTCGGTGCTCGTAATGAGTGTGAGTATAAGGAGCTTGGGCACCACGGTGTATGTCCTTCATTTTGTCATGTGTAACAGTCATCACTTCAGGCAATACTTTTCCAATGTAACACAATCCTTCAGAGTTTGGGGCTAGCCACTTGTACGCCTTTCTCCCGCATATGAAATATGCGTCATCGGGGAGAACATAAGGGACGGAGAAGGACATGACCATGTTACAAACCTTCCAGGTGAAATCTCCTGACCCTAATTCTTCCATCTGCCTAATGCACGTATCGGTTTGTACGATATGTGCACAGTATCCTGGTGATACCTCTCCAACTCTAGTAATCCTATTTCCTAAGGTATATCGATACCGGAATGATTTTCCTCTACTGGCTATGTGGCGTACGAGTTCGGTATCTGTAGGCATTCTATCTGCTCTATGTGAAAAGGTCATGGTAAGGTTGCTCCATGACACTTCCCAATTTCCCGGTTTTCTAGGGTTGGAGATGTTAAAACATAAGAGGGACCTATCCACATGGTATTGGTGGAGCTTCAAACTAGGAGGGCTGGAGATGTTAAACCTCCGGTCCACCGGTCTCCCACCACTTAGCTCAAGTACCTCCCCTAACGTTAAAGGAAATGGTACTAGCCCTGATTTGCTGTGACCCTGAGGTACTTGAGAGCATACCCAACAATCTGTTTGGTTCAACACGTTACCCACTAGAGAGTGATAGTCACTCAATGGATGCCGGTCCATATGGATATTAAAACTAGATTGGCATTTCTTTGTTACAGAGCCTACAGATACAACTTTCTTTTTGAACTAACATTCCTTCACAGTTGTTTACAAATAACATGGTTGTTAGATCGTGCCCGGTACTCGCCTTTGCTTGGTGATTGGGTTGCTATTGGAAATTTACACCTCCGTCTCAGTCATCAGGACCTTTCTGGATCCTTTCTCGACCTCACTGGTACTCTCACCGAAACAGACTGCTCTGGTCAACATCATGGTCAACGGGAAAAATCCATATCACAGTCTCTTGGGGCAAGTCCATCTTACAGGAGGAGAAAAGAAGAAATTTGTAAATGGGGTATAAGAAAATCAGTTTGAGGGGGAGAGAACTCGTTACGATAATAAGTTCTCTCGTCTTGTTGTTCTTCTTGTTCTGCTGTCCTCTCAAAGGTGTTGTCTCTCAGTCTTCAAAAACGATCATTCTGGTGATGCAATATTCCTTCCTAACCGACGATCTTTCTGTAAGGAGCAAAAATCTGGCATTACCATTGGTTAACACTTAGGGGTGACATACCATCTTTAAATCATGGAAACATGAGTGAGGAGAGAGAGAAAATAAAAAAACAAAAGAGATAGAGAACAATTCATGTGCATATATACATTACATAACTCGACAATAACCATCAATAAGAAAAGAGAAACAAAGCATTTTTAAACATTGTAAGAAAACATTGTTAGCATTAGAAAAACATTGTCAGACTTATTAGGCTGTCATATCTATGTATCTACTGGTCTCCTTGAGCAGTCCCTCCCCACCAGCACTTGCATTATTCCACTGTCTGTATCTGGCCAGAATACATTGTGGTGGATAGGTCATGCTGGGGTTTGGTAGACTTCTGCAAGGACCAAGCGAATATGCAATGTTTGAATTCTTACCAATAATCGTCAGAGATGGGGATAGAGAGAGAAAGAAAAAAACATTTTTCACAAATACATTTACAACGTTTAACCTGGTCATTCCTGTGTCTTTCAGTGAATGACCTCCCAATTTATTAACCGTTACCTCAGGCTTACCATCAGTCCTAATGATCACCTTTCCTGACTATATATTATGGGTGTGGCCCAAAATTCTTCCTATATGATCCCTGCTTGTAATTTGGTGTGTCATATTCATGCTCATTTTCATGTCTAGGGGGTCTAACTTTATGAGGGTTATTACAGTTACTGGCATAATGCCCTTCTCTTTTGCACAGATCACAAATCCTTAAGTTCCTCCATGTGCCAATGGCCTGGGGTTTTGGTTGATTTGATGCCTCCTCAAACGCTTGGATGCTCATCACCATCAACCGCTTTCCCTGTACCTACCTGATTCCTTGGATACCATGATTATGTCGTTGTCTAGGGGGTTCATATACCTTCTGTGAATCTTTGATCATACACTTAGATCTTTCCTAGGATCTGGGTAATCAGACATGATTGATCTCAATTCTGTCCGGGACCAGGGATGGCGCATTGCACTGTCCTTGACGGGAATGGTTCCCTGATCGTCAGTCTTCCCATTGGGGACTGTGATCACCCTGACAGGACTAAACTCAATCACATCACCTTGTTTTGGTCTTACAATATGGGGTACATTTGTTTGTGCGTGATATAAAACATTGTACGTACCTGTGGACACGACCTCACCTGACCCTCCGTTAGGGGGTTTGATTATTGCCTTTACCAATTTGGTCGTGTCCACCTGGATGTCTTGTAGGATGGCTTCTGGAAGAGGTGCCGACATCGTTCTGGGCTCACTTTCTTGTTTGTATTCCTGAGGAAAGTTTAACATGGGGTGCGACTTGCATGGGTTAATAGTTGTACATTCAACAGTATTACAATAATCATTGTTACATTCATTACACTTATTCTTATAATCTATATTACAGTTGCTAAGAGCATTTTTATTGTTCCACTTTTGTGCTTTTCTCTCCGCAATCAACTCCTCTCCTGCTGCCATATCTCTCCTCTCAAGATAAGAGTCAGAAAAGTCAATAGACTCTTTTTGTAATTCACTTTCCTGTTGCCATAACTGTAAATATTCATAATGTTTATTTTGTCTCTTCGTTGGTTCAACGAGACTTATCCTCCTCCTTAAATTTTGTAACACCTCTGGACTGAAGCTACCTATTCTTGGGAACTTGTCCCTGTCTTGTACAGTCATTCTCTCCCATTCATCACATAAAACCTCTGTGTGACTTCCATATTTCTTACACATCACATATCGTGCCGACCCGATGGATCGGTTCTCTGAATCAACCTGAACCGAGGTTGATCGCCCCCTACCTGAACAAATGGCCCCCATAATCTGCAGGCGTTGCCTATTCCTCCTTGAATATCAAGGCTTTCAGCGAACCCTTACAAACAAACCAAGATGTCCTTGGGCAGGCCGGCGGTGGTGGTTTATCAAGTACCCCACTTACTTCTCGCCCACGTTGGCCTGTGCTGCAATCACTGTAGCCAGAGCTGCTGTACCCAACTTAGGGCCCCTGTGAACCTTTATTTACTGGGGCGTGCTGGACCTACCAGTCCCCAGTAAGTATCGGTTGTTGGATAGTTCCCGAGTGACCAGCGAACTTCCCTTCCAAAAATAAAAAATTACACAAATCACGTCAGAATGTACAAATAGCGTTTGTGACCACTTTACTCTAATGGTATTAGGTCAGATTACTAACTACTGCACACAATTACGTGCGGTCCAATCGTTCAGTACACGAGCACTATTTGTCATGTACTGAAAGATCAATGGAATCGATGTTTCCGGCCGCGATTCCTTCAGCCAGAGCTTGTATGGCCTATATGGGTTCTGCACCAACACCCCAGGCGTTGTGCCACTGGACTTTTATAGCGGACCTTTTACCTTACGACCTCCTGGTCTTGTTATGACCTCCTGGTCTTGTTCCCTTATGACCTCCTGGTCTTGTTACCTTATGACCTCCTGGTCTTGTTACCTTATGGTCCGCTATACTCTAATGCTCAAATATTATTTAACCAGGGATGCCTCCCTAGCCACCGTATATGTCACTTACACGTATGTCCCTTGACGAGTACCCGGCTTTCCTTTTGGTTCCACCTTAAAGTTATATAAACTTTTGTATACAAAACACACTCACTCAACACATGTACACTTTGTTTCTATGTCTATTTCTGCGCAGAAATTGTCTTTAGGCCAAAAGTGTTACCAATTAGGAGCAGGATCTGTTAAACTAAATTTCAGATTTTCCAAAAATAGATTTGCGTTATTTACCGCGTCGCGTTATCTACCGCTGTGCGTTAATTATCGCCTTTGCGTTACTTCACTTTATCACAACTTGAGCTACGTGGGCGTAACCGGATGCTACGTTGCGTAATGAACGCTGCGTGCGTCTGCCTTTTGGATTGCGTACGCTAGTCTTTGTTAGCGACACGTGTACGCAATGCAAAGGATCCACCGTAACACAATATATTTATTTATCAATGTAGGTGATCCCTGATCATCTACCGCAATCCACACTGACTGCCTTGTATCTTCAGACAAACCGTGTGTTGTTCTATACTTTAACTATTACCTCTACTATAAAATAACAGCAAATCTCTTTTAGCACTTTCTATCAACTATAAAATTGGCAAACAGGAATAGTGATATACGAAAAATGAAATACACAAGTGAAAAGAAATGCAGGTATGTATGCGTACGCAAGACAAAAGAAAAATAAACAGTTTTAAAAAGACACAAGCGTTTTGTTCTTACTTCCGGTTACCGGGTTCCTTCAGCACTCTTTATCTAAGCGAAGCAGACGCTTATCCCGCCAGCACTATGAGACAATCTCCCACCCTTTGCTGGGGGATAATGTCTGCTGATCTACCTAGTGCAGATGTGAGAAGTATAGGACGAGCCCGCAATTGAGAATGCTAAATTCCTTTGTCGTATAAACAACCCTTATGAAGCTAAGAACACTGTACGCTGTTTACTTAAGAAATACCGTAATGATACGCTATTTGCGTAACGATCGCTCAGCCGTAGGCGAGACGCTCAAGCGTCACGTTCGCTCACGGACCAGTGATCACAGGACACGTTATTGGTTATGTCTAGGGGAAAGATTCGCTGTAACGTAGCATACGCTAGAGACCACGAGGAGGTCACCAGCGGTGCAGACGCTCACAACACTATACCTTGATATTAAACCTTATACCGATGAAACACACAGAATACCTTAATGTGAGTACAGGGTGTAAATGCAACCTTGTGTAACCTGACTACCTACAAAGCTGTTTGAGCGTCACCGACGCTCAAGTGAACACTTAACACTATAGTAAATACACTGATACTGGTTTAGGTTTCCAAAGCCTATTAACTGTATTATATCTAATATACTTGTAAAAGGGGATAACAGTACATATGATACGCTACAATATAACAGAGACCTCCTAACCACAGAACTAAACAATAAATACAAATAGACAATACTACGCTGACCTAAATACAATACAATACAATAATACTATGAAGTATTTAAGAGAAAAGAAGAGAGAGAGAGATAGAGAGAGAGAGAGAGAGAGATATTGGCTCGCAGAAAGACAATGATTATGGAGAGAACTTACGCACAAAGGGTATGATCGCCTGCGCCTCGATATCCAGCTCCCGATTATCAGCAGATAACCGTTGATGAGAGAGTGAGAGCTGGATGTGGTCGGCCTGCCTATTTATGCCCCACACACAATGCAATCTCCTGGTCCTACAATCCCATTGTCCATTGGCCGAAGGAATTCGGCCCTGTATCATAACAAAAGGTCATAGGGTGATTCATACAGGTGGGCTGTGACGATTTCCAACAGCTCAGGTGGGTGGGAAACTGGGTTTCCCGCCGCATACCTGAGTATGTGTAAATAATAGAAATGGACATAAACTTCTTATGTCCATAACTATTCGCACGAGCGATTAATACGCTCCAAACCAACACCGGAATATTGCTAATTAAATACTCTTCCGATGGGTACCAAACACTGCTGTATGATTCCTGTTAGACCCTTCGTACGATATAAGGAGGGATTCCTCAGCTCTGGGACATTGTACTCTAACCAAACTTACAGAAACTATCAAAGGGATCATGATCTATAAACTACATTAATTGTGAACATTTGCAACTAATGAGTCGCACGCTACGATCACATAAACTCTACCGTAAATGCGCATACTGCGCGTGCGAGTGCACGCTATTGCGAGTATGCGCTTCCACGGGAGAGCGTACGCACGCGCAGCACGGACCAGTGTGCGGTGCAAATATGGCAGTGTGCATTAAGACATTTTTCTGACTTTGACAGATCCATAATACAAAAAAGGTGAGAAAATCTGTATACCATCTAAAGGCCTGTACGCAATAGGTGATTCGCTCCAGGAACGATATGGCCTAGTGTTTTCCCTCTTGCACAGTGATATCATACCGCAGATGGCCCAGACACACATCATCTGACGATATCATCAGATTGAGCTGCAAGTACAGACAACAGGAGGGGGCGTTAATGACCCCTGGGAGCGTGCATCGGCTGTCGTCAGCAGCATACACACTGGGCGATATTTTAAAGAATATCGCTCAGGAGGGTAAAAATAAGATTTTAAACCTACCGGTAAATCTTTTTCTCGTAGTCCGTAGAGGATGCTGGGGACTCCGTAAGGACCATGGGGATAGACGGGCTCCGCAGGAGACATGGGCACTTTAAGAAAGACTTTAGGTCTGGGTGTGCACTGGCTCCTCCCTCTATGCCCCTCCTCCAGATCTCAGTTAGAGAAACTGTGCCCAGAGGAGACGGACAGTACGAGGAAAGGATTTTTGTTAATCCAAGGGCAAGATACATACCAGCCACACCAATCACACTGTATAACTTGTGATATATTAACCAGTTAACAGTATGAAATCAACAGAGCATCAGTCCAAGACCGATGAAAACTATAACATAACCCTTATGTAAGCAAAACTATATACAAGTCTTGCAGAAGTAGTCCGCACTTGGGACGGGCGCCCAGCATCCTCTACGGACTACGAGAAAAAGATTTACCGGTAGGTTTAAAATCTTATTTTCTCTTACGTCCTAGAGCAGAGGTTCTCAAACTCGGTCCTCGGGAGCCCACACAGTGCATGTTTTGCAGGTCTCCTCACAGAATCGCAAGTGAAATAATTAGCTCCACCTGTGGACCTTTTAAAATGTGTCAGTGAGTAATTAATACACCTGTGCACCTGCTGTGTTACCTGCAAAACATGCACTGTGTGGGCTCCCGAGGACCGAGTTTGAGAACCTCTGTCCTAGAGGATGCTGGGGACTCCGTAAGGACCATGGGGATTATACCAAAGCTCCCAAACGGGCGGGAGAGTGCGGATGACTCTGCAGTACCGATTGAGCAAACAGGAGGTCCTCCTCAGCCAGGGTATCAAACTTATAGAACTTTGCAAAGGTGTTTGAACCCGACCAAGTAGCAGCTCGGCACAGCTGTAGTGCCGAGACGCCTTGGGCAGCCGCCCAAGACGAGCCCACCTTCCTAGTGGAGTGGGCCTTGACCGATTTTGGTAACGGCAATCCCGCCGTAGAATGCGCCTGCTGAATCTTGTTACAGATCCAGCGAGCAATAGTCTGCTTTGAAGCAGGGGCGCCAATCTTGTTGGCTGCATACAGGACAAACAGTGCTTCTGTTTTTCTGACTCTAGCCGTTCTGGCCACGTAAATTTCCAAAGCCCTGACCACATCAAGGGACTCGGAATCCTCCAAGTCACGTGTAGCCACAGGCACCAGAATAGGTTGGTTCATATGAAAAGATGACACCACCTTAGGCAAGTTTTGAGGAAGGGTCCGCAATTCCGCTCTATCCATATGGTAAACCAGATAGGGGCTTTTATGAGACAAAGCCGCTAATTCAGACACTCGCCTAGCCGAAGCCAAGGCTAATAAAATGACCACCTTCCAAGTGAGATATTTTAACTCCACCGTTTTAAGTGGTTCAAACCAGTGCGACTTAAGGAAACTCAACACCACGTTAAGGTCCCAAGGCGCCACCGGAGGTACAAAAGGAGGCTGAATATGCAGCACTCCCTTCACAAAAGTCTGTACTTCTGGGAGAGAAGCCAATTCCTTTTGAAAGAAAATGGATATGGCCGAAATATGAACCTTAATGGAGCTTAATTTTAGGCCCAAATTCACTCCAGTTTGTAGGAAGTGAAGGAAACAGCCCAGATGGAATTCTTCCGTAGGAGCATTCCTAGCCTCACACCAAGAAACATATTTTCGCCATATACGGTGATAATGTTTAGATGTCACGTCCTTCCTAGCCTTTATTAGCGTAGGAATGACCTCATCCGGAATACCTTTCTCCGCTAGGATCCGGCGTTCAACCGCCATGCCGTCAAACGCAGCCGCGGTAAGTCTTGGAACAGACAGGGCCCCTGTTGCAACAGGTCCTGTCTTAAAGGAAGAACCTTCTGTTTTCCTGACTCTAGCCGTTCTGGCTACATAAACCTTCAAAGCCCTGACCACATCAAGGAACTCGGAATCCTCCAAGTCAGTAGTAGCCACAGGCACCACAATAGGTTGTTTTATATGAAACGATGAAACCACTTTTGGCAGGAATTGTGGACGGGTCCACAACTCTGCTCTATCCGCATGGAAAACCAGATAGGGGCTTTTATGTGACAAAGCCGCTAATTCTGACACACGCCTAGCTGAAGCCAATGCTAGTAGCATGACCACCTTCCACGTGAGATATTTAAATTCCACCGTTTTGAGTGGTTCAAACCAGGGAGATTTCAGAAAACTCAACACCACGTTAAGATCCCAAGGTGCCACCGGGGGCACAAAAGGGGGCTGAATATGCAGCACTCCCTTCACAAACGTCTGAACTTCAGGTAGAGAAGCCAGCTCTTTTTGAAAGAAAATGGATAGGGCCGAAATCTGGACCTTAATGGAATCCAATTTTAGGCCCAAAGTCACTCCTGACTCTAGGAAGTGAAGGAAACGGCCCAGCTGGAATTCCTCCGTAGGGGCATTCCTGGCCTCACACCAATCAACATATTTTCGCCATATACGGTGATAATGTTGAGCTGTCACGTCCTTCCTAGCCTTTATCAGCGTAGGACTGACCTCATCCGGAATGCCTTTTTCCGCTAGTATCCGGCGTTCAACCGCCATGCCGTCAAACGCAGCCGCGGTAAGTCTTGGAACAGACAAGGCTCTTGTTGCACCAAGTCCTGTCTTAGAGGAAGAGGCCACAGGTCCTCTGTGAGCATTTCTTGCAGATCTGGATACCAAGTCCTTCTTGGCCAATCCGGAACAATGAGTATTGTTCTCACTCCTCTTTTTCTTATGATTCTCAACACCTTGGGTATGAGAGGAAGAGGAGGAAATACATAGACCGATTGGAACACCCACGGTGTCACCAGGGCGTCTACAGCTATCGCCTGAGGGTCTCTTGACCTGGCGCAATACCTCTGTAGTTTCTTGTTGAGTCGGGATGCCATCATGTCCACCTGTGGCAGTTCCCACCGACTTGCAATCTGTGCGGAGACTTCTTGATGAAGTCCCCACTTCCCCGGGTGGAGGTCGTGCCTGCTGAGGAAGTCTGCTTCCCAGTTGTCTACCCCCGGGATGAACGGGTGTGGTATTAAATCGACAGTGTCTAGGTCGACAATGTTTAGGTCGACCACTATAGGTCGACAGTCACTAGGTTGACATGGATGGAAGGTCGACAGGGTTTCTAGGTCGATAGGCCTAAAGGTCGACATGATGATTTTTTTTTTTTTTGTGTGTGTCGTTTTCGTCTTAGAGTGACCGGGATCCCAAATTAGGGCACCGCGTCCCCTCGCATGGCTCGCTTCACTCGCCATGCTTCGGGCATGGTGCCTTCGCTCCGCTACCGCTTCGCTCGGCACACTTTACCGTTCCAATCGTAGTCCACGTGGATCGTTAAGTATGAAAAAATTAAAAAAAAGAAAAAAAATGTGAAATCCTCATGTCGACCTTTAGACCTAGCACATGTCGACCTAGAAACCCTGTCGACCTTCGATCCATGTCGACCTAGTGACTGTCGACCTATAGTGGTCGACCTAAACATTGTCGACCTAGACACTGTCGATCTTCAGACCGGATCCCGAGATGAACACTGCTGACAGTGCGCTTACGTGATTCTCCGCCCAGCGAAGAATTCTGGTGGCTTCCGCCATCGCCACCCTGCTCCTTGTGCCGCCTTGTCGGTTTACATGAGCCACAGCGGTGATGTTGTCTGACTGAATCAGAACTGGTTGACCGCGAAGCAAGGTCTCTGCTTGACGTAGGGCGTTGTAAATGGCCCTTAGTTCCAGGATGTTGATGTGAAGGCAAGTCTCCTGACTTGACCACAGACCTTGGAAATTTCTTCCCTGTGTGACTGCTCCCCACCCTCGGAGGCTTGCATCCGTGGTCACCAGGACCCAGTCCTGAATGCCGAATCTGCGGCCCTCGAGAAGGTGAGCACTCTGCAGCCACCACAGGAGAGACACCCTGGCCTTGGGGGATAGGGTGATTAACCGATGCATCTGAAGATGTGATCCGGACCATTTGTCCAGTAAGTCCCATTGAAAGGTCCTCGCATGGAACCTGCCGAAGGGAATGGCCTTGTATGGCCACCATCTTTCCCAGGACTCGAGTGCAGTGATGCACTGACACCTGTTTTGGTTTTAATTGGTCCCTGACCAGTGTCATGAGTTCCTGAACTTTCTCTATCAGGAGATAAACCCTTTTCTGGTCTGTGTCCAGAATCATGCCCAGGAAAGGCAGACGAGTCGTAGGAACCAACTGCGACTTTGGAATATTTAGAATCCAGCCGTGTTGCCATAACACTTCCAGAGAACGTGCTACGCTGATCAGCAACTGCTCTCTTGACCTCGCTTTTATGAGGAGATTGTCCAAGTATGGGATAATTGTGACCCCTTGCTTCCGCAGGAGTACCATCATTACCTTGGTAAATATTCTCGGAGCCGTGGAGAGACCAAACGGCAACGTCTGAAATTGGTAATGACAATCCTGTACCACAAATCTGAGGTACGCCTGATGAGGTGGATAAATGGGGACATGAAGGTATGCATCCTTTATGTCCAGAGACACCATAAAATCCCCCCCTTCCAGGCTTGCAATGACCGCTCTCAGCGATTCCATCTTGAACCGGAACCTTTTTAGGTACATGTTCAGGGATTTTAAATTCAATATGGGTCTGACCGAACCGTACGGTTTCGGTACCACAAACATGGTCGAATAATAACCCTTTCCTTGTTGAAGGAGGGGAACCTTGACCACCACCTGTTGAAGATACAATTTGTGAATTGCAGTTAACACTATTTCCCTCTCTAAGGGGGAAGCTGGCAGGGCCGATTTGAGGTATCGGTGAGGGGGCATCTCTTCGAATTCCAGCTTGTATCCCTGAGACACAATATCTATTGCCCAGGGATCCAACTGGGAGTAAACCCACTTGTGGCTGAAATTTCGGAGACGCGCCCCCACCGGGCCTAGCTCCGCCTGTGGAGCCCCAGCGTCATGCGGTGGATTTAGTGGAAGCCGGGGAGGACTTCTGTTCCTGGGAACTAGCTGTGTTGTGCAGCTTCTTCTGCCCCTGCCCCTGGCAAGAAAGGACGCACCTCGGACTTTCTTGTTTTTCTGTGATCGAAAGGACTGCATTTGGTAATACGGTGCTTTCTTAGGCTGTGAGGAAACATATGGCAAAAAATTTGACTTTCCAGCCGTAGCTGTGGAGACCAGGGCCGAGAGACCCTCCCCAAACAATTCCTCACCCTTGTAAGGTATAACCTCCATGTGCCTTTTTGAGTCGGCCTCACCTGTCCATTGCCGAGTCCACAGGACCCTTCTGGCAGAAATCGACATAGCATTTATTCTAGAACCTAGTAGGCTAATGTCTCTCTGAGCATCTCTCATATAAAGGACAGCGTCTTTAATATGCCCCAGGGTCATTAATATAGTATCCTTGTCTAAGGTATCAAGTTCCTCAGATAAGGTATCCGTCCATGCTGCTACAGCACTACACACCCAAGCCGACGCGATTGCCGGCCTCAGTAAGGTACCTGAATGTGTATAAATGGACTTCAGGGTACCCATCTGTTTTCTATCCGCAGCATCTTTGAGGGTAGCCGTATCCTGTGACGGCAGGGCTACCTTCTTGGATAAGCGTGTCAAAGCTTTGTCCACCCTGGGGGAGGATTCCCAGCGTAACCTGTCCATTGGCGGGAAAGGATACGCCATAAGAATCCTTTTGGAAATCTGCAGTTTTTTATCTGGAGATTCCCAAGCCTTTTCACATAACTCATTGAGCTCGTGTGAGGGGGGAAAAGTTACCTGCGGCTTCTTTTCCCCATACATATGTACCCTCCTGTCAGGGACTGGGGTTTCCTCTGTGGTGTGCAACACATCCTTAATAGCTATAATCATATAACGGATGGATTTAGCCAATTTTGACTGTAACTTTGCATCATTGTAATCGACACTGGAGTCAGAATCCATGTCGCTATCCTTGTCAATAATTTGGGATAGTGGGCGCTTCTGAGACCCTGTCGGCCTCTGCGACATAGGATCAGGCATAAGTTGGGACCCTAACTGTCCCGAGGCTTCAGCTTTTTCCAACCTTTTATGTAAGGAATTAACATTATCATTTAAAACCTCCCACATATCCATCCAATCAGGTGTCGGTGCCGTCGGCAGAGACACCACATTCATTTGCTCCCGCTCTGCTTCCACATAGCCTTCCTCATCAGACATGTCGACACAAGCGTACCGACACACCACACACACAGGGAATGCCCTTTTTGAAGACAGTTCCCCCACAAGGCCCTTTGGTGAGACAGAGAGAAAGTATGTCAGCACACACCCCAGCGCTATATAACCCAGGAATAACAGTAACTTAAAGTTAACCCAGTAGCTGCTGTATATTGTGTTTTTAGCGCCTAATTATGTGCCCCCCCTCTCCTTTTACCCTTTTCTACCGTGATCTGCAGGGGAGAGCCTGGGAAGCTTCTTCTCAGCGGAGCTGTGGAGAAAAAATGGCGCTGGTGGGTGCTAAGGGAGAAGCCCCACCCCCTCGACGGCGGGCTTCTGTCCCGCTAAAATACATATCTTTATGGCGGGAGCTTATACATATATACAGTGCCCGACTGTATATATGAGTACTTTTGCCAACAGAGGTCCATATGCTGCCCAGGGCGCCCCCCCCCTCCCCTGCGCCCTGCACCCTTACAGTGACCGGAGTATGTGAGGTGTGTTTGGAGCAATGGCGCACAGCTGCAGTGCTGTGCGTTACCTCATGTGAAGAACGGAGTCTTCTGCCGCCGATTTCGAAGTCTTCTTGCTTCTCATACTCACCCGGCTTCTGTCTTCCGGCTCTGCGAGGGGGACGGCGGTGCGGCTCTGGGATCGGACGACGAGGGTGAGATCCTGTGTACGATCCCTCTGGAGCTAATGGTGTCCAGCAGCCTAAGAAGCAGGACCTAGCTTCAGAGAGTAGGGCTGCTTCTCTCCCCTCTGTCCCACGATGCAGGGAGTCTGTTGCCAGCAGAGCTCCCTGAAAATAAAAAACCTAACAAAATACTTTCTTACAGCAAGCTCAGGAGAGCTCACTGAACAGCACCCAGCTCGTCCGGGCACAGATTCAAACTGAGGTCTGGAGGAGGGACATAGAGGGAGGAGCCAGAGCACACCAGAATCTAAATTCTTTCTTAAAGTGCCCATGTCTCCTGCGGAGCCCGTCTATTCCCCATGGTCCTTACGGAGTCCCCAGCATCCACTAGGACGTTAGAGAAAATACAGAATAAATTGTAGGAGAGGAGAGCTGACGTTTCTAAAAGAGTTTATTGGTATAATACATTTAAAAGTAGCATCAAAAAGATCCACAATATTGAAATATATAAATATATAAGTTTGCAACACTATAGCACCGTATATGAGATTATATCATCAGTATCCACCCGAGTTGGTAAAAATCCACTAGGAATTGCTGTCCTGAAATGCTCAAGCCGATGGAATATATTGCTGTGAGTCCAGCAGCTGTAACAATATTGGTAATTCTCTTGGACGCTCTCTTAGCTGTTTTTACTGATTATCAATTAACCACACCTGTCTCTCATGGATAACCTTTATAAGCACCGGCATCTCAGGATGACGGTATTCACCTTTGAAAAAGTCACGTGGAGCGTGACGAAACGCGTTAGGACCCTCTTTCCTTCACACACTTCTCACCGCCTGCTCCCCGAACAGCTGACAACGGCCATCGGTTCCCTGCCTGCATCACATTGGTCTCCTTTGCCGGCTTGGTGACCGTGTACATCTGCAACGGGACGGCCGTTTGAGTGCAACAGCCACACCATCCTCTCCCCGCTAAGCCACTAGAGTGGGCACTGCAGGAATTCACAACCGTTACCAGCCCACGGGAGAAGGTAAAGTGACTACACACAATACGATACTGATAGACGGCTGCCGGGCATATTGCTACAAACTTGTGACATAGAAACATTGTATCCACTCTGCATTGAGAGAGTTGAACTATTCACACTACCACCATATATACAGCAAGTACCATGGTTAAGCTACTATAATGATTTATCTACAGCTTAATTACCAATAAGGGCCCTCATTCCGAGTTGTTCGCTCGTTAGCTGCTTTTAGCAGCTTTGCACACGCTAAGCCGCCGCCCTCTGGGAGTGTATCTTAGCTTTGCAGAATTGCGAACGAAAGATTAGCAGAATTGCGAATAGAAATTTCTTTGCAGTTTCTGAGTAGCTCGAGACTTACTCTGCCACTGCGATCAGTTCAGTCAGTTTCGTTCCTGGTTTGACGTCACAAACACACCCAGCGTTCGCCCAGACACTCCCCCGTTTCTTCAGACACTCCTGCGTTTTTCCCAGAAACGCCAGCGTTTTTCCGCACATTCCCATAAAACAGACAGTTTCCGCCCAGAAACACCTACTTCCTGTCAATCACATTACGATCACGAGAACGATGAAAAATCTTCGTTAAGCCGTGAGTAAAATACCAAACTTTTGTGCTAATTTCCTTGGCGCAGGCGCACTGCGAACATTGCGCATGCGCAGTTTGCGACTAATCGCACCGTTGCGAAAAAATCTAACGAGCGAACAACTCAGAATGACCCCCATTGTTACAGCTGCTAGACTCACAGCAATATATTCCATCGGCTTGAGCATTTCAGGACAGCAATTCCTAGTGGATTTTTACCAACTAGGGTGGATACTGATGATATAATCTTATATACGGTGCTATAGTGTTGCAAACTTATATATATTTATATATTTCAATATTGTGGATCTTTTTGATGCTACGTTTAAATGTATTATACCAATAAACTCTTTTAGAAACGTCAGCTCTCCTCTCCTACAATTTATTCTGTATTTTTTCACTCCTATGAGCGCAGCCGTTTTTTCTTTTTATTTAGAATTCTAAACATAATGAGTTTCTAGCGTCAATTTTACTCTTCTATATTGCAGAGTTTAATATAATTATTAGGATTAGCAATGCTTAGTACTTAGAGTGTGCACCTGCATTTTCTCTTTTTTTTCTGTGTGGATCTACAAGTCTCAGCATGGTAGCACCTCTCATATTTAGAATTAGTGTGTGCAGTCCAAGGCCTCCCCCATATATTCTAAATTGTGTAAATGTATACACATGAAGGCGGAGACTCCTTTAGCTTGGATTAGCATTCCTCCCACCTCCCCAAGAGTGTTTTTAAATAGCATGGGTTTCTAGCATTTACAGACTGCATACTGGGAAAGGCACTATGATAATAAGTCCTGAATAAATGTATATAATTTGTCAGTTTTAGGGATGAGTTTGGGGCACAGGCAGGGCTGTTTCTAGCCAATTTGGCTCCCAGTGCGAGATTTAAAAATGCGCCCCCCCATGACATAAAAAAATGTGCCCCCCCCCCACACACACACCTAGAGAGAAAAACAAACTTGTGCGCGCAACCGGCAAGGGGGCGTGGCCTCATCTAAATGGGTGTGGCCTCATTTAAATGGGCATGGCCTCGTCTGAAAAGACTACCTCACAATCCAGTTTTTGACCCTGCTCCAACAGATCACGACCACCACAGGAAAAAAAATTTCTACCATATTAAGCCCCACACAGTAATGGCCCCTGCACCATATTATGCCACACACCGCAATGCCCTTGATACATTAAATCCCCACACTACGGCAGGCAAGAGTCCGCATTTCACACATTACGGCAGGTGTCCCCATTTTACACATTGAGAGAAAGAGAGAGAGAGAGAATACTTACAGAGGCGATTACCGCTCTTCGGCCCGCCTCACCAGTCGCTCCTCGCGCCGGCCTTTCCCTCTTCCTAACTTGGATCCCCCTCTGTACCCCGCTCGGGAGGGGGGGAGTTTCGTGGAGTGACGGGGTTGCGTCGTGACGTAACGATGCAAACGCGTCATTCCGTGAAACTCCGCCCCCCCGAACAGGTTACTCTGGGAGAAATAGGAGGGGGAAGCAGGGAGCCACAGTTAGTGCCACGGCGGGCTCCCAGTGCGGTTGCACTGCTCGCCTGCCCCAAGAAACTGCCCTGGGCACAGGGCTTCCTGAGTTGGTGGGGTCTGGCTGCTTTGGGGCATCATATTGTAACACTTAATCTACCACTTTTTAGTGCCTAAATGTTGATTTTTTATTTTCTAATGTAACACTTTAATTGTTACATTTCATCTATGTAACACTCAATACAAAGATGCTGCTTCTTACTAATGTAACACTTTTTAACACTTAAACCTCTCCCTAGTGTGATACTTTGGCTTGTGCTGGCCTGGGGGTTCCCCTGCCCTGGACTTGAACCTTAGCGTTAGGGATCCACCAGATGAGGTTTTCTGGCCGCAGTTGGTGGGCCAAAATTATGCTAAGCACCTCAAATGTACTCTATATTATAGTGCAGAGATTATTACAATTATTCTGATTAGCAGTGTTTAGTAATTAGAGTGTGCATCTGCATTCTCTCTTTTTTTCTGTGAGGAGAACAGGAAATCTTGGCTTGCAGTACAATATGACAAGATAACAGACTTGGCTTAGAGTGCAGTAGAACAAGGTAGCAGGCTTGGTTGGCAGTGCAGTATGACAGGATAGCAGGCTTGCTCCACTTGCCACACGAGCTAAAGTCAATCTCAGGTAGCATGAACGGATGATCTGTCACTCAGTGCTCAGGGAAGCTGTGTAATAAAACGGAGTCACAGGTGCAGCTCATTAGCCATTACCTCCAGCTGCAGAGAGACAAACCATTGAGTCCTAGGAGCACCAGCAGTAGTGATACTGCAGGAATCAAGACTGGGATAGCACTGTCACTGGAGGAAGAGTGGTACTGCCACAGATCATAACACTGTCAGGCTCCATTGCTGCCCAGAGGCAGGGGAAAGGGGGTCCAAATGTTAGACTTAGAGATAACAAAGCAAAAAATAAATAAAAAAATAACACAATTACACACTTTTTGTGATTATTTATTTGAGTCCATTGACTTATTCAAGGGCACAGTGAAATGCCTGTCCTTTACATGTCCCTCTGCCCACTTTCTTTTTCCATTTACCTATCACTTTTATCCTCAGATACTCCTCTGCCCACTGTTGTTTCCTGAAATGCTTTTCGACAGACCAGCTTTATACTCTTGCCCCCATGCTCCGAGCTATTTATTCACATCCCTCTGCCTCCAGCTTTTCACTCACATGCCTCCATGCCACCAGCTTTTCACTCACATGCTCCCCTACCTCCAGCTTTTTACTCACATGCTCCCCTACCTCCAGCTTTTCACTCACATGCCCCCCTACCTCCAGCTTTTCACTCACATGCCCCCCTACCTCCAGCTTTTCACTCACATGCCCCCCTACCTCCAGCTTTTCACTCTCATGCCCCCCTAATTCCAGCTTTTCACTCACATGCTCCCCTACCTTCAGCTTTTCACTTACATGCCTCCAGCTTTTCACTCACATGCCCCCCTACCTCCAGCTTTTCACTTACATGCCTCCAGCTTTTCACTCATATGCCCCCCTACCTCCAGCTTTTCACTCACATGCCCCCTACCTCCAGCTTTTCACTCACATGCCCCCTACCTCCAGCTTTTCACTCACATGCCCCCCTACCTCCAGCTTTTCACTCACATGCCCCCCTACCTCCAGCTTTTCACTCACATGTTCCCCTACCTCCAGCTTTTCACTTACATGCCTCCAGCTTTTCACTCACATGCCCCCCTACCTCCAGCTTTTCACTTACATGCCTCCAGCTTCTCACTCACATGCCCCACCTCCAGCTTTTCACTCACATGCTCCCCTACCTCCAGCTTTTCACTCACATGCCCCCCTACCTCCAGCTTTTCACTCACATGCCCCTACCTCCAGCTTTTCACTCACATGCCCCCCTACCTCCAGCATTTCACTCAAATGCTCCCCTACCTCCAGCTTTTCACTCACTTGCCTCCATGCCTCCAGCTTTTCACTCACATACCCCCTACCTCCAGCTTTTCACTCACATGCCTCCAGCTTTTCACTCACATGCCCGACTACCTCCAGCTTTTCACTCACATGCCCCCCTACCTCCAGCTTTTCACTCACATGCCCGACTACCTCCAGCTTTTCACTCACATGCCCCCCTACCTCCAGCTTTTCACTCACATGCTCCCCTGCCTCCAGCTTTTCACTCACATGCTCCCCTACCTCCAGCTTTTCACTCACTTGCCTCCCTACCTCCAGCTTTTCTCTCACATGCCCCCTACCTCCAGCTTTTCACTCACTTGCCTCCATGCCTCCAGCTTTTCACTCACATACCCCCTACCTCCAGCTTTTCACTCACATGCCCGACTACCTCCAGCTTTTCACTCACATGCCCCCCTACCTCCAGCTTTTCACTCACATGCCCCCCTACCTCCAGCTTTTCACTCACATGCTCCCCTGCCTCCAGCTTTTCACTCACATGCTCCCCTACCTCCAGCTTTTCACTCACTTGCCTCCCTACCTCCAGCTTTTCTCTCACATGCCCCCTACCTCCAGCTTTTCACTCACATGCCCGACTACCTCCAGCTTTTCACTCACATGCCCCCCTACCTCCAGCTTTTCACTCACATGCCCCCTGCCTCCAGCTTTTCACTCACATGCCCGAATACCTCCAGCTTTTCACTCACATGCCCCTTTACCTCCAACTTTTCACTCACATGCTCCCCTGCCTCCAGCTTTTCACTCACATGCTCCCCTACCTCCAGCTTTTCACTCACTTGCCTCCCTACCTCCAGCTTTTCACTCACATGCCCCCCTACCTCCAGCTTTTCACTCACATGCCTCCCTACCTCCAGCTTTTCACTCACATGCCCCCCTACCTCCAGCTTTTCACTCACATGCCCGACTACCTCCAGCTTTTCACTCACATGCCTCCCTACCTCCAGCTTTTCACTCACATGCCCCCCTACCTCCAGCTTTTCACTCACATGCCCGACTACCTCCAGCTTTTCACTCACATGCCCCCCTACCTCCAGCTTTTCACTCACATGCCCCCCTGCCTCCAGCTTTTCACTCACATGCCCGACTGCCTCCAGCTTTTCACTCACATGCCCCCCAACCTCCAGCTTTTCACTCACATGCCTCCCTCCCTCCAGCTTTTCACTCACATGCTCCCCTACCTCCAGCTTTTCACTCACATGCCAGACTACCTCCAGATTTTCACTCACATGCCCCCCTACCTCCAGCTTTTCACTCACATGCCCCCTGCCTCCAGCTTTTCACTCACATGCCCCCCTGCCTCAATCTTTTCACTCACTTGCCTCCCTGCCTCCAGCTTTTCACTCACATGCCCCCCTACCTCCAGCTTTTCACTCACATGCCCCCCTACCTCCAGCTTTTCACTCACATGCCCCCCTACCTCCAGCTTTTCACTCACATGCCCCCCTACCTCCAGCTTTTCACTCACATGCCCCCCTACCTCCTGCTTTTCACTCACTTGCCTCCCTGCCTCCATATTTTCATTCACATGCCCCCCGTAACTCCAGCTTTTCACTCACATGCCTCCATACCTCCATCTTTTCACTCACATGCCCTCCTACCTCCAGCTTTTCACTCACATACCTCGCTACCTCCAGGGGGAGGGTTACAGAGATGTGAGTGAGACAGATGGGGGAATGGGCCTGCACCGCACACCTTGCACCCATTTTTTTAAATACTCATCTCTCCGGAGTCCCCCGCTGGCAGCAGAACCTCTCCACAAATCACTGGGAAAATGGTGCGGCAGGCATTTTCCCAGCATTCTGTGCAAGCACAATAAAGAGATCTCCAGGAAAATGGCCACCACACCATTTCACCAGAGTTCTGTGCATGCGCAATAGAGTCTGTGCCCCTAGTGCTCAGACTTTACTGCGCTGCCAGTTAAAGAGAGGATGGCCTGGTCGGAGGAGGCTGCACACAGGCCTCCTGCTCTGTTAATACGCCCCTGCTTCAGAATCTGAATTTTTGGGTCAATTCTATTAACACATCATGTCTCCAGTACAGATCCAAAAATAACAATGCAACGGGCATGAAAATCTAACTTTTTAAAAATTCAGAAATCAGTGCCCATCCCTTTTCGGAGATCATGACTCAGAAGTGGAAGGCAGAGGCGTTCACAGGGCAGCGACCAAGCATTTTCGGGGCAGCACCGGGGAAACGGGGGCATATCGGCGGCATTTTCAGGGTGGATCAAAAAATGGCGGTGGACTCCTGCTGTTGCAGCCAGGCTGCGCCGGCAGGTGGCTTCCATAGTTTCTGCGACCACGCTCTAATTGCGTTGCGATCGCAATTGGAGAGTGATGGCAGTGGGTGGGCAGCTGGTAGCATGCTGGGTGGCCTTGCCCTGCGATGGGCGGTCCCCCCCAGCATGCGATTGAAAGGATCGCAGATTCTGCTAAAAAGCAGGATCTGCAATCGCTACTGAATAAGATCCATAATACAAAAAAGGTGAGAAAATCTGTATACCATCTAAAGGCCTGTACGCAATAGGTGATTCGCTCCAGGAACGATATGGCCTAGTATTTTCCCTCTTGCACAGTGATATCATACCGCAGATGGCCCAGACACACATCATCTGACGATATCATCAGATTGAGCTGCAAGTACAGACAACAGGAGGGGGCGTTAATGACCCCTGGGAGCGTGCATCGGCTGTCGTCAGCAGCATACACACTGGGCGATATTTTAAAGAATATCGCTCAGGAGGGTAAAAATAAGA
Organism: Pseudophryne corroboree; assembly: GCF_028390025.1. Classification (NCBI taxonomy): domain Eukaryota; kingdom Metazoa; phylum Chordata; class Amphibia; order Anura; family Myobatrachidae; genus Pseudophryne; species Pseudophryne corroboree. The sequence continues at coordinate 450,537,123 of NC_086451.1, forward strand.
GATATCGCTAACAAAATCTCCTAGTGTGTACAGGCCTTAAGGCTCAGCCTCACCTTTTAGAAAAGATGCCCCCCTCCAACTTCCATTCCATAGTGTAATGCTGCAATGCATGTAGCAACACTCCATCTAGTGGTTGAAAACAGTATTTCAGCAGATGCACACATTTCCATTCTGGGATCTTGCAGTTTCAAATACATACCTCCCAACTGTCCCGATTTTCGCGGGACAGTCCCGTTTTTTGAGGACTGTCCCGCTGTCCCACCCGCGGGCCGCAGTGTCCCGCGGTGGGGGGCAGTTGGGAGTCTCTGACTCTCGCTGCCCTGCTAAGCAGAGCAGCGGTGAATAGACGCTGTGCGCATGCGCACAGAGTCTATTCATTGGAGACAGAGGGAGAGGGGGCATGCCAGCAGCTCACAGAGCGCTGGGCATTCCCCTTCAGTGACGAAAACGGGGCGTGGCTCGCGATCGCGGATCCTCCCGCGAAGCTACGCCCCATTTATATAGGCCACGCCCCCTTTTCGGGAGCGCGCGCTTGGGAGGTATGCAAATAGGTAGTTAGATGCATCATACAAAATGACAGAGGTGGGAGATTTTAGCTCATTGCTGCATTTACTCTCGGAGTCAAGTCGATCTTAATTTATATTTATTCTTGGGGAACAGACCTTATATGACTGAACGAGTTCAACTTGATGAGAAAAGCATTGCTCATGTTCCTGTATGTAGTGGATATTGGGAAGGCAGCTGGTGAGCACATGTGTATGCTTTATATGGCGGGCATTAATATGTATGTGATAGCCGGGCAGCGGCCGGTTCATCAGTCATTTTAAAAAACATTGTCACGCCAGGCCGTCTCATCACATAAGCAAGCAGTTTATTCACAGATCAGACAGGGTTATCACGACAGTAACATTTAACTTCTTTTTCTTCTCAACAGCACAATATTCATATCGGTTACATCAGGTTACATCTCCTTTCATTTGCTTCACTGGCAATAACAGGTTTACAGTGATGTGGCAGCATTACAGTACAGTACATACCAGCGCAGTCTCTGGGAATCAGTAGTGCGACTTCCGCAAACTAAGATTCATTTCAGTGTTCTCTCCCCCATTCGCTTGGGGCTCTATCTAAACGGGATCTCTCATGGACACGTTACTGGGGGCCTTCCGCCAAACGTGGTTCCTACCACTCACCCAGCTCGTCCTCTCCCGCAGACTCACACCTCCCGTCCTGCTTCTTGGGTACACCTGAAGGTCCTTTGTTCCTGGTTCCTTCCACTGTACTCTGCATACTGTGGCTCTCACACTGCACTCTCCATCTCTCACTGAAGCTGCTGGCTCTCCTGTTACACTGCAGATATGGGCTCTCCCTCTCTTCATAGCAACACCCACACGCTGCTCTTCTCTCCATCATGCCAGGGACTGTGGAGTACCATGCTTGTTCCACAGTCCCCGGACTGCGTTTCTCCTGGACACTAGCCTGTGCCCTCCATCCTCAGACCTCAGCTCCCACTGCACTCCTGTGCTTTGTTCCTTTTGCTAAAATTCCCCTGCACTTCCTGTCCTAAACCCCTACATGTGGCAGGGTCTGCCAGAACTGGTTTTGGGGCCATAAAACTCCCCCACTCACTGATAAGAATTAAATGGCTTTTGGAACTTTCCAATATCTCTTGTCTCCTAACATTCCAGTATGCCATATGTATATGTCCCAACCAAGATGAATGGGCTTTTTGCCAGAGCTTCACTTCTATGCACTTTCATGACAAGGATGTTAGCTGCCCCAATAGGACACAGGCTTTGGCTTCTGAGCCTTCTCCTTGTGTGCCCGCATGCGCATATGACATACCTTCCGGGTGCTTTCCCATTTCCTGCACCGTTTCAAGATGGCTGTCTGTGCAATATTCTGCTGTCGAGGAGACTGAGCCTAACCCTAAAAAGCTAAAGAGCACTGTTTTAGATAAGCCCATAACTCAGGGATGCTTTCTACATTTTATTCATTATTCTCTTCCTTCTCTATTTTCTTTCAGAACCTGTCAAAGGCCACCTCTGTGAGACATCATTGGACACGATTACCCGCTCAGCCAGAAGCATGGCTTCCTTTGTATGACATCAGCGGACACGATTACCCGCTCAGCCAGGAGCATGGCTTCCTCTGTGAGGCATCACTGGACAACATTACCCGCTCAGCCAGAAGCATGGTTTCCTCTGTGAGACATCACTGGACACAATTACCCGCTCAGCCAGGAGCATGGCTTCCTCTGTGTGACATCACCGGACACGATTACCCGCTCAGCCAGGAGCATGGCTTCCTCTGTGTGACATCACCGGACACGATTACCCGCTCAGCCAGGAGCATGGCTTCCTCTGTGTGACATAACCGGAAACGATTACCCGCTCAGCAAGAAGCATGGCTTCCTCTGTGTGACATCACCGGACACGATTACCCGCTCAGCCAGGGGCATGGCTTCCTCTGTGAGGCATCACTGGACATCATTACCCGCTAAGCCAGAAGCATGGTTTCCTCTGTGAGGCATCACTGGACATCATTACCCGCTAAGCCAGAAGCATGGTTTCCTCTGTGAGACATCACTGGACACAATTACCCGCTCAGCCAGGAGCATGGCTTCCTCTGTGTGACATCACCGGACACGATTACCCGCTCAGCCAGGAGCATGGCTTCCTCTGTGTGACATCACCGGACACGATTACCCGCTCAGCCAGGAGCATGGCTTCCTCTGTGTGACATAACCGGAAACGATTACCCGCTCAGCAAGAAGCATGGCTTCCTCTGTGTGACATCACCGGACACGATTACCCGCTCAGCCAGGGGCATGGCTTCCTCTGTGAGGCATCACCGGACACGATTAACCGCTCAGCCAGGAGCATGGCTTCCTCTGTGTGACATCACCGGACACGATTACCCGCTCAGCCAGGAGCATGGCTTCATCTGTGTGACATCACCGGACACGATTACCCGCTCAGCCAGAAGCATGGTTTCCTCTGTGTGACATCACCGGACACGATTACCCGCTCAGCCAGAAGCATGGTTTCCTCTGTGTGACATCACCGGACACGATTACCCGCTCAGCCAGAAGCATGGCTTCCTCTGTGTGACATCACCGGACACGATTACCCGCTCAGCCAGGAGCATGGCTTCCTCTGTGTGACATCACTGGACACGATTACCCGCTCAGCCAGAAGCATGGTTTCCTCTGTGTGACATCACCGGACACGATTACCCGCTCAGCCAGGAGCATGGCTTCCTCTGTGTGACATCACCGGACACGATTACCCGCTCAGCCAGGAGCATGGCTTCATCTGTGTGACATCACCGGACACGATTACCCGCTCAGCCAGAAGCATGGTTTCCTCTGTGTGACATCACCGGACACGATTACCTGCTCAGCCAGAAGCATGGTTTCCTCTGTGTGACATCACCGGACACGATTACCCGCTCAGCCAGAAGCATGGCTTCCTCTGTGTGACATCACCGGACACGATTACCCACTCAGCCAGGAGCATGGCTTCCTCTGTGTCACATCACCGGACACGATTGCCCGCTCAGCCAGAAGCATGGCTTCAATCACTGGACACAATTACCTGCTCAGCCACAAGCATGGCTTCCTCTGTGAGGCATCACCAGATACAATTACCCGCACAGCCAGGAGCATGGCTTCCTCTGTGAGGCATCACCAGATACAATTACCCCCTCAGCCAGAAGCATGGCTTCCTCTGTGAGGCATCACCAGATACAATTACCCGCTCAGCCAGAAGCATGGCTTCCTCTGTGAGGCATCACCAGATACAATTACCTGCTCAGCCAGAAGTATGGCTTCCTCTGTGAGGCATCACCAAATACAATTACCCGCTCAGCCAGGAGCATGGTTTCCTCTGTGAGGCATCACCAGATACAATTACCCCCTCAGCCAGAAGCATGGCTTCCTCTGTGAGGCATCACCAGACACAATTACCCGCTCAGCCAGAAGCATGGCTTCCTCTGTGAGGCATCACCAGATACAATTACCCGCTCAGCCAGAAGCATGGCTTCCTCTGTGAGGCATCACCAGATACAATTACCCGCTCAGCCAGAAGCATGGCTTCCTCTGTGAGGCATCACCAGATACAATTACCCGCTCAGCCAGAAGCATGGCTTCCTCTGTGAGGCATCACCAGATACAATTACCCCCTCAGCCAGAAGCATGGCTTCCTCTGTGAGGCATCCCCAGACACAATTACCCGCTCAGCCAGGAGCATGGCTTCCTCTGTGAGGCATCACCAGATACAATTACCCGCTCAGCCAGGAGCATGGCTTCCTCTGTGAGGCATCACCAGATACAATTACCCGCTCAGCCAGGAGCATGGCTTCCTCTGTGAGGCATCACCAGATACAATTACCCCCTCAGCCAGAAGCATGGCTTCCTCTGTGAGGCATCACCAGATACAATTACCCCCTCAGCCAGAAGCATGGCTTCCTCTGTGAGGCATCACCAGATACAATTACCCGCTCAGCCAGAAGCATGGCTTCCTCTGTGAGGCATCACCAGATACAATTACCCACTCAGCCAGAAGCATGGCTTCCTCTGTGAGGCATCACCAGATACAATTACCCGCTCAGCCAGAAGCATGGCTTCCTCTGTGAGGCATCACCAGATACAATTACCCGCTCAGCCAGAAGCATGGCTTCCTCTGTGAGGCATCACCAGATACAATTACCCGCTCAGCCAGAAGCATGGCTTCCTCTGTGAGGCATCACCAGATACAATTACCCCCTCAGCCAGAAGCATGGCTTCCTCTGTGAGGCATCACCAGACACAATTACCCGCTCAGCCAGAATCATGGCTTCCTCTGTGAGGCATCACCAGATACAATTACCCGCTCAGCCAGAAGCATGGCTTCCTCTGTGAGGCATCACCAGATACAATTACCCCCTCAGCCAGAAGCATGGCTTCCTCTGTGAGGCATCACCAGATACAATTACCCCCTCAGCCAGAAGCATGGCTTCCTCTGTGCTCACCAGGAGACCTCTCTGGCTGTGTTTATCGGTGGTGGACAACACTCAAAGGATCTTTTCACCCTGTTGTCTTTTGAAAGCACTTCTCTCTTTGGAAAAAGCTGATTGAATTACGCTCATTGTTTATCTCAAGACCATAGAACAAAATATATTTTTTTTTGTAAGGGGAACAATTTTAAGTTATGCAGAAGTGTGGGTACTTACCGTTAAAGAGCATATGGAATCTGCAAAGTCCTTTCCCCACACTATAAAATAATGCTTCCTTACCTATAAGTCTACAGGACACTTATCTTCAATTCAGCCTAGGCCTCCAAGCACCTTCACCGTGGTATGAGTAGCTGGCATGGCTGCTCTCAAGATAAGAGGGGAGGGGGAACGACGACACTTCCTGGCTTCCATGAACAAGGTGACATATATGAGGGTGGATTAGGTATGACACGTCAACATGCAGAATTTCGCAATTGAACATGTCAACACCAAAATATTGACTTGTTTACAATGTCCACATAGTAAATGTCGGCAGTACTATTTTACCTTAAAACCCTAACTGCATGCACTGACATCACGGTCGCCATTTTGAACATGTGGACATTATGCCAGCATCATTGTGGCTGTACACGTTATCCGTTTAGATCTTAAACATATCGACACATTCTAACATTCAGAACATGTCGACATTTTGATTGTCGATATGCTGGCTGGAACCCATAAGCATTTGTTTTCCTCATTTTCAGTTCTGTAAAGACTGACGGATAATGAGATTTAAGAACATTATAAGACATAATTTATGTATACTCTCTGGTTAAACTGTCTGGAGGGAATCTACCAAAATCATTTATACACAACCCTCACCATTGAGGGGCAGTGTAGAACTGTTTTTGACTTCCTGCTTAGATTAATGTCAATTAACACCAAAAGGTTTTTATCTTGCTCTAGAAACCTTCTCAAACTCCGCGGAAGATTCCCTGCATTGCGGAAAGCAGCACAATGGGATCGGGTCAGCTCACCGGCGGTCAGGATCCCGGCATTCGGAATCCTGATACTGGTAAGAAGACCGTATCGTAAGTATGCCAGGGCGTGTTAGGTTCAGGGCACATAAGGGGGTGGTGTGGGGGGTTGGGTGGTTCAGTGTAGCCTGCGGAGAGGGAATGCTAGGGTTAGGTTTAGGCACTAAGGTGGGTCAGGGTTAAGATGTGCGGAGGAGGATTAGGATTATGCACCACCGGGGAGGGTTACGGTTAGGCTGGGAATACAGGGAGTGTCAGGGAGAGAGCAGAGGTGAGGCAGCTGTGAGCTTGGAATACAGGTAGTGTCAGGGAGAGAGCAGAGGTGAGGCAGCTGTGAGCTGGGAATACAGGGGGGGGGGGTTCGTTTTATCGACAGTGTCTAGGTTGACAATGTTTAGGTCGACCACTATAGGTCGACAGTCACTAGGTCGACATGGATGGAAGGTCGACAGGGTTTCTAGGTCGACATGTGCTAGGTCGACAGGTCTAAAGGTCGACATGAGGATTTTTTTTTTTTTGTCGTTTTCTTCGTAAAGTGACCGGGATCCCAAATTAGTGCACCGCTTCGCTCGCCATGCTTCGGGCATGGTGCCTTCGCTCCGCTACCACTTCGCTCGGCACACTTTACCGTTCCAATCATAGTCCACGTGGATCGTTAAGTATGAAAAAATTAAAAAGAAAATGTGAAAAACTCATGTCGACCTGTAGACCTGTCGACCTAGCACATGTCGACCTAGAAACCCTGTCGAACCTTCCGTCCATGTCGACCTATAGTGGTCGACCTAAACATTGTCGACCTAGACACTGTCGATCTTCAGAACGGATCCGATACAGGGAGTGTCAGGGAGAGCAGAGGCGAGGCGGCTGTGAGCTGGGGATACAGGTAGTGTCAGGGAGAGAGCAGAGGCGAGGAGGCTGTGAGCTGGGGATACAGGGACTGTCAGGGAGAGAGCAGAGGTGAGGTAGCTGTGAGCTGGGGATACAGGGAGTGTCAGGAAGAGAGCAGAGGTGAGGCAGCTGTGAGCTGGGAATACAGGGAGTGTCAGGGAGAGAGCAGAGGTGAGGTAGCTGTGAGCTGGGGATACAGGGACTGTCAGGGAGAGAGCAGAGGTGAGGCAGCTATGAGCTGGGAATACAGGGAGAGTTCAGAGGTGAGGCAGCTGTGAGCTGGGAATACAGGGAGTGTCAGGGAGAGAGCATAGGTGAGGCAGCTGTGAGCTGGGAATACAGGGATTGTCAGGGAGAGCAGAGGTGAGGCAGCTGTAAGCTGGGAATACAAGGAGTGCCAGGGAGAGAGCAGAGGTGAGGCAGCTGTGAGCTGGGGATACAGGGAGTGTTAGGGAGAGAGCAGAGGTGAGGCAGCTATGAGCTGGGGATACAGGGAGTGTCAGGGAGAGAGCAGAGGTAAGGCAGCTGTGAACTTAGCCTCACTTAGGGGGTGTGGCTTGGTGCAGTGTCAGGTGACCTATCCAGAAAGTTCCCCAGCACACTACTAGGAGCAGCCAACATGCAGGGGAACGTGCTGGTGCCTGGCTGCTGGGGCTGGGCAACGGGGGTACAGGGCTGGCCACTCCCCTCCTGTGGGCAACATTGAAATGAAATTTGCACTTCATGTAATTTACCTGTTACATTAGTAATTCACCTGCAGCAATGGTTTCCCCCTTTTATGTGTGGACTTGGCTAGAACTCCTAGCTGTAATGGGTGCCAGCAATGCATGTCTGACCCGCTATACCCTGCTGTCTATTTAATAGGTCTCACCCTTTTTCTTAAAGCATGCATTCAGTCCATCACCACCCTACCTCCACGAGCCAGGTATTGCCACTTCACCGCATCACAGCCAAAGTAAATGACAACAGTAATCTCAAGGGGATCTGGTCAGGATCCCGGCAGCTGAAATAGAGACGCCTGAATCACGACACCGTCAGAATGCCAGCGTCGGCATCCCCAATGAGCGTTTGCCAGGGCAGGGAGGGTTGAGGGAGGGTTGAGGTTAGGATGTAGGCTGTGGGGAGGAGGGCGTTGGTTTAGGTATCCCCGTGGTGGGTTAGGTTGCGGGAGTGACATTGGGGTAAGGTAAGTATACTTACCTTGCCCCTGTCAGGATTGTCACCATCGGGTTGCCATAGTTGGTAGTGTGACTGCCTGCATATCAAACCCAACCCGTTCAGGCACCTATATATATAGGTAACACGCTGTACTTTCTCTGACCGTGCCTGCAACAACCTATTCAACAGCCCATCTACACCATCACTGTGATCCCGGATGTCTGGTCAGGTGAGAACTTCTGCTCAGGTGTGTTACCTGCCCCTGCTACCCATCCCCCATCCATACTGGAGGTAGTAGAAATTTGCTTTTTAATGAAACATTTCCTCAGGGAAGAAGGCAGAGGGGCGAGACATGGACCATCCATGGTGGACTGCTGTGTGTAACAAACCCATGGTCTCTCACAGGCATGTCCTTACAGAAAGATAGACGAGAAAAGCCAGCGGTACGTGCACAATAACTTTCCTACACGCAAAATAAACACAAAACAGGAGATTAGTGGTGGTCATTCCAAGTTGTTCGCTCTGTATTTTTTTCTCGCAACGGAGCGATTAGTCGCTAATGCGCATGCGCAATGTCCGCACTGCGACTGCGCCAAGTTAATTTGCTATGCAGTTAGGTATTTTACTCACGGCATTACGAGGTTTTTTCTTCGTTCTGGTGATCGGAGTGTGATTGACAGGAAGTGGGTGTTTCTGGGCGGAAACAGGCCGTTTTATGGGTGTGTGCGAAAAAACGCTACCGTTTCTGGGAAAAACGCGGGAGTGGCTGAAGAAACGGAGGAATGTCTGGGCGAACGCTGGGTGTGTTTGTGACGTCAAACCAGGAACGACAAGCACTGAACTGATCGCAGTGTAGGAGTAAGTCTCGAGCTACTCAGAAACTGCTAAGTGTCTATTCGCAATTCTGCTAATCTTTCGTTCGCAATTTTGATAAGCTAAGATTCACTCCCAGTAGGCGGCGGCTTAGCGTGTGCAAAGCTGCTAAAAGCAGCTTGCGAGCGAACTCGGAATGAGGGCCCGTGTTCCTTTAGAGATGTGTGGCGGGCACTTTTCGTGTTTTGTGTTTTGGTTCTGGTTCCATGCAGGTGTTTTGGATCTGGATAGGTTTTGCCAAAACCACCCTTTCATTTTTTGGTTTTGGATCTGGATGATTTTTGGAAAAAAAAAACATAAAAACAGCTAAAATCACAGAATTTGGGGGTAATTTTGATCCTATTGTATTATTAACCTCAATAACATTCATTTCCACTCAATTCCAGTCTATTCTGAACACCTCACAATATTGTTTTTAGGCCAAAAGGTTGCACCGAGGTGGCTGTATGACTAAGCTAAGCGACACAAACACCTGGCCCATCTACGAGTGGCTCTGCAGTGTCAGACAGGATGGCACTATTCAAAAACTAGGCCCCAAACAGCACATGATGCAAAGAAGAAAATAAGATTTTAAACCTACCGGTAAATCTTTTTCTCCTAGTCCGTAGAGGATGCTGGGGACTCCGTAAGGACCATGGGGTATAGATGGGCTCCGCAGGAGACATGGGCACTCTAAAGACTTTAGATGGGTGTGCACTGGCTCCTCCCTCTATGCCCCTCCTCCAGACCTCAGTTAAAGAACTGTGCCCAGAGGAGACGGACAGTACGAGGAAAGGATTTTTGTTAATCTAAGGGCAAGATTCATACCAGCCCACACCATCCACACCGTATAACCTGGAATATACGCAACCAGTTAACAGTATGAACAAACTACCGTAACGGTCCACGACCGATTCCAACTGTAACATAACCCTTATGTAAGCAACAACTATATACAAGTCTTGCAGATCCAGTCCGCACTGGGACGGGCGCCCAGCATCCTCTACGGACTAGGAGAAAAAGATTTACTGGTAGGTTTAAAATCTTATTTTCTCTTATGTCCTAGAAGCAGGAGCGCTAACCTTGTTGGCTGCATACAGGACAAACAGTGCCTCTGTTTTCCTAACCCGAGCCATCCTGGCTACGTAAATTTTTAGGGCCCTGACTACATCAAGGGACTTGGAATCCTCCAAGTCTCCCGTAGCCACAGGCACCACAATAGGTTGGTTCTTATGAAACGATGAAACCACCTTAGGCAAAAATTGAGGACGAGTCCTCAACTCTGCTCTATCCACATGGAAAATCAGATAGGAGCTTTTGTGAGACAAAGCCGCCAATTCGGACACCCGCCTTGCAGATGCCAAAGCCAACAACATGATTCCAAGTGAGAAATTTTAATTCAACCATTTGAAGAGGTTCAAACCAGTGAGATTTTAGGAACAGTAACACCACGTTAAGGTCCCATGGTGCCACTGGGGGCACAAAAGGAGGCTGGATGTGCAGCACTCCCTTTACAAAAGTCTGAACTTCTGTGAGAGAAGCCAATTCCTTCTGAAAGAAAATAGATAGGGCCGAAATCTGTACCTTAATGGAGCCTAACTTCAGGCCCATATCCACTCCTGTCTGTAGAAAGTGGAGAAAACGGCCCAGATGGAAATCTTCCGTAAGAGCATTCTTGGCTTCACACCAAGATACATACTTCCTCCAGATACAGTGATAATGTTTTGCCGTCACCTCCTTCCTAGCCATTTCAGAGTAGGGATGACTTCCTCCGGAATAACTTTCCCAGCTAGGATTCGGTGTTCAACCGCCATGCCGTCAAACATAACCGCGGTAAGTCTTGGAACACGCAGGGCCCCTGCTGCAACAGGTCCTCCCTGAGAGGAAGAGGTCACGGATCTTCTGTGAGCATCTCCTGAAGATCTGAATACCAGGCCCTTCGAGGCCAATCTGGAACAATGAGTATTGTCTGCACTCTTTTTCGTCTTATGATTCTCAATATTTTTGAGATGAGAGGAAGAGGAGGGAACACATAGACCGACTGAAACACCCATGGTGTCACCAGGGCGTCTACCGCTACTGCCTGAGGGTCCCTTGACCTGGCACAGTACCTCCGAAGCTTCTTGTTGAGGCGTGACGCCATCATGTCTATTTGAGGAAGTCCCCAATGACTTGTTATCTCTGCAAAAACTTCTTGATGAAGTCCCCACTCTCCTGGATGGAGATCGTTTCTGCTGAGGAAGTCTGCTTCCCAGTTGTCCACTCCCGGAATGAAGACTGCTGTCAGAGCGCTTATGTGATTTTCCGCCCAGCGAAGAATCCTGGTGGCTTCTGCCATTGCCACTCTGCTCCTTGTCCCGCCTTGGCGGTTTACATGAGCCACGGCTGTGACGTTGTCTGATTGAATCAGAACCGGTAGGTCGCGAAGAAGATTCTCTGCTTGTCGTAGGCCGTTGTATATGGCCCTCAATTCCAGTACGTTGATGCGTAGACAAGCCTCCTGTCTTGACCATAGTCCCTGAAAATTTCTTCCTTGTGTGACTGCTCCCCATCCTCGGAGGCTCGCATCCGTGCTCACCAGAACCCAGTCTTGAATGCCGAACCTGTGACCCTCTAGAAGGTGAGCACTCTGCAGCCACCACAGGAGAGACACCCTGCCCCTGGGGGACAGGCTTATTTTCTGATGTATTTGAAGATGGGACCCGGACCACTTGTCCAGAAGGTCCCACTGAAATGTCCTTGAATGGAACCTGCCGAAGGGGATGGCCTCGTAGGCCGCCACCATTTTTCCCAGAACTCGAGTGCATTGATGAACTGACACTCTTTTTGGTTTTAGCAGGTCTCTGACCATGTTCTGGAGTTCCTGGGCTTTTTCTATTTGGACAAAAACCCTCTTCTGTTCCGTGTCCAGAATCATGCCTAAGAATGATAGCCGAGTCGTTGGAATCAATTGCGACTTTGGTAGATTTAGAATCCAACCGTGCTGCTGCAGCACTCTCAGGGAGAGCGACACGCTTTTCAGCAATTGATCTCTCGATCTCGCTTTTATCAGGAGATCGTCCAAGTACGGGATAATTGTGACTCCCTGCCTGCGCAGGAGCACCATCATTTCCGCCATTACCCTGGTGAAAATCCTCGGGGCTGTGGAAAGCCCAAACGGCAACGTCTGAAACTGGTAATGACAGTCCTGTACAGCGAATCTCAGGTAGGCCTGATGAGGAGGATATATGGGGACATGAAGGTACGCATCCTTTATGTCTAGTGACACCATAAAATACCCCCCTTCCAGGCTGGAGATCACTGCCCGGAGCGATTCCATCTTGAACTTGAACTTTTTCAAGTACAGGTTCAGAGATTTTAGATTCAGAATAGGTCTGTCCGAGCCATCCGGCTTCAGGAACACAAACAGGGTCGAATAGTACCCTTTCCCCTGTTGGACTAGGGGAACCTTGATAATCACTTGCTGTTGACACAGCTTTTGAATTGCAGCTAAAACTATTCCCCTCTCTGGGGGAGAAGCTGGCAAAGCCGACTTGAAAAATCGGCGAGGAGGCACCTCTTCGAATTCCAGTTTGTAGCCTTGGGATACAATTTCCATCGCCCAAGGATCCCCGTCTGACAGAACCCAGACCTGGCTGAAGAGTCGAAGACGTGTCCCCACCGGTGCGGACTCCCTCAGTGTAGCCCCAGCGTCATGCGGTGGATTTAGTAGAAGCCGGGGAGGACTTCTGTTCATGGGAACTAGCCGTAGCCGGCATTCTTTCCCTCTACCCTTACCTCTGGCGAGGAAGGAAGAGCCCCGACCTCTTCTGGACTTATGCGACCGAAAGGACTGCATCTGATATTGTGGTGTTTTCTTTTGCTGTGGGGGAACATAAGGCAAAAAAGAAGATTTACCCGCGGTAGCTGTGGAAACCAGGTCCGCGAGACCCTCCCCAAATAAAACCTCACCCTTGTAAGGCAAAGTTTCCATATGTCTCTTCGAGACGGCATCACCCGTCCATTGGCGGGTCCACAGGGCTCGCCTTGCAGAAATTGCCATGACGTTGGCTCGTGAACCTAACAGCCCAACGTCTCTTGGAGCGTCCCTCATATATAAGGATGCGTCTTTAATGTGACCCAAGGTCATTAAAATGCTATCCCTATCAAGGATGTCAATGTCAGAAGACAAGTTATCTGCCCATGCTGCTACGGCGCTACAAACCCATGCCGACGCTACTGCCGGTCTGAGCAAGGCACCCGTATGTGTATAAATTGATTTTAAGGTAGTTTCCTGTCTGCGATCAGCAGGATCCTTGAGGGCTGCCGTGTCTGGAGATGGTAACGCCACCTTTTTGGACAAGCGCGTCAAAGCCTTGTCTACCCTGGGTGAGGATTCCCACCGTACCCTGTCCTGCGCGGGGAAAGGGTACGCCATAAGAATTCTCTTGGGAATCTGCAGTTTCTTGTCTGGAGTTTCCCAAGCCTTTTCAAATTAAGCATTCAGTTCGTGAGATGGGGGAAAGGTTACCTCAGGTTTCTTTTCCTTAAACATGCATACCCTCGTGTCAGGGACAGAGGGGTCATCTGTGATATGCAAAACATCTTTTATTGCAATAATCATATAATGAATACTTTTGGCCACCCTTGGGTGCAATCTCGCATCATCGTAGTCGACACTGGAGTCAGAATCCGTGTCGGTATCAGTGTCTGTTACGTGGGACAGGGGACGTTTCTGAGACCCTGAAGGGCCCTGTGACACAGTCAAAGCCATGGATGGACTCCCTGTTTTTTCCCTGGACTCTGCTTTGTCCAATCTCTTATGTAATAAAGACACATTTGCATTTAAAACATTCTACATATCCAACCAATCAGGTGTCGGCGTTGCCGACGGAGACACCACAATCATCTGCTCCACCTCCTCCTTAGATGAGCCTTCCGCTTCAGACATGCTGACACACACATACCAACACCCCCACACACTCAGGGATATATCTATATGGAGACAGTCCCCCAATAAGGCCCTTTGGAGAGACAGAGAGAGTATGCCAGCACACACCCAGCACCACCGGACACTGGAATAAAATCCCAGTCAGTACAGCGCTTTTATATAAATATATAAATACATTCGCTGCGCCAATTAAATGTGCCCCCCCCCTCTTTTTTGCCCTCTGTAACCGTGTTCAGCAGGGGAGAGTCCGGGGAGCCAGCTTCTCTGCAGCGTGCTGTGGAGAAAATGGCGCTGGTTAGTGCTGGAGGATCAACCTCCGCCCCCTCACCGGCGGGCTTCGGTCCCGCTCAAATTATTTATACTGGTGGGGGTTTTCAATATACTGCCTCCGCAGTATCTAATCTATTAGCCAGTGTCCCTTGAGGTTAATATTGCTGCCCAGGGCGCCCCCCCTGCGCCCTTACAGTGCCCGCTGTGTATGTGTGGGAGCAATGGCGCGCAGCGTTACCTCAGTGAAGATCTGGAGTCTTCTGCCGCCTTTGAAGTCTTCTTTCTTCTTAATACTCACCCGGCTTCTATCTTCCGACTCTGTGAGGAGGACGGCGGCGCGGCTCCGGGACGAACGGCGAGGGTGAGACCTGCGTTCCGACTCCCTCTGGAGCTAATGGTGTCCAGTAGCCTAAGAAGCAGAGCCTATCATTTAAGTAGGTCTACTTCTCTCCCCTCAGTCCCACGATGCAGGGAGCCTGTTGCCAGCAGTGCTCCCTGAAAATAAAAAAACCTAACAAAAAGTCTTTTTCAGAGAAACTCAGGAGAGCTCCCCTGTAGTGCATCCAGTCTCCTCTGGGCACATGATCTAACGGAGGTCTGGAGGAGGGGCATAGAGGGAGGAGCCAGTGCACACCCATCTAAAGTCTTTAGAGTGCCCATGTCTCCTGCGGAGCCCGTCTATACCTCATGGTCCTTACGGAGTCCCCAGCATCCTCTAGGACGTAAGAGAAAAAGAGGTGCAATGAGGTAGCTGTATGACTAAGCTAAGCGACACAAGTATGCGGCACAAACAACATGGGACGTGCTGGAATATGCCCAGATGTAATACATGCACAATATTCGTGGCACAGGAGAGCGTACCCCTAAACCACACACAAGACAAAGCCTGTAAAAATAAGATTTTACTTACCGGTAAATCTATTTCTCGTAGTCCGTAGTGGATGCTGGGGACTCCGTAAGGATCATGGGGAATGGACGGGCTCCGCAGGAGACATGGGCACTTTAAGAAAGAATTTAGATTCTGGTGTGCTCTGGTTCCTCCCTCTATGTCCCTTCTCCAGACCTCAGTTAGAGAAACTGTGCCCGGAAGAGCTGACAGTACAAGGAAAGGATTTTGGAAATCCAGGGCAAGACTCATACCAGCCACACCAATCACACCGTATAACTTGTGATAAACTTACCCAGTCAACAGTATGAACAACAACAGAGCATCAGTTCAACCCTGATGCAACAACAACATAGCCCTTATTGCAGCAATAACTATATACAAGTATTGCAGAAGAAGTCCGCACTTGGGACGGGCGCCCAGCATCCACTACGGACTACGAGAAATAGATTTACCGGTAAGTAAAATCTTATTTTCTCTAACGTCCTAGTGGATGCTGGGGACTCCGTAAGGACCATGGGGATTATACCAAAGCTCCCAAACGGGCGGGAGAGTGCGGATGACTCTGCAGCACCGAATGAGCAAACACAAGGTCCTCCTCAGCCAGGGTATCAAACTTGTAGAACTTTGCAAAAGTGTTTGAACCTGACCAAGTAGCCGCTCGGCACAGCTG
Organism: Pseudophryne corroboree; assembly: GCF_028390025.1. Classification (NCBI taxonomy): domain Eukaryota; kingdom Metazoa; phylum Chordata; class Amphibia; order Anura; family Myobatrachidae; genus Pseudophryne; species Pseudophryne corroboree. The sequence continues at coordinate 450,552,794 of NC_086451.1, forward strand.
TAATGCCGAGACCCCTCGGGCAGCCGCCCAAGTAGAGCCCACCTTCCTAGTGGAATGGGCCTTAACTGATTTTGGCAGCGGCAATCCAGCCACTGAATGAGCCTGCTGAATCGTATTACAGATCCAGCGAGCAATAGTTTACTTTGAAGCAGGAGCACCAAGCTTGTTGGAAGCATACAGGATAAACAAAGAGTCTGTTTTCCTGACCCTAGCCATTCTGGCTACATAAACCTTCAAAGCCCTAACCACATCCAGTGACTCGGAATCCTCCAAGTCAGTAGTAGCCACAGGCACCACAATAGGTTGGTTTACATGAAAGGATGAAACCACCTTTGGCAGAAATTGTGGACGGGTCCGCAATTCTGCTCTATCCGCATGGAAAACCAGATAGGGGCTTTTATGTGACAAAGCCACTAATTGTGACACACGCCTAGCCGAAGCCAATGCTAGTAGCATGACCACCCTCCACGTGAGATACTTCAATTCCACCGTTTTGAGTGGTTCAAACCAGTGGGATTTCAGGAAACTCCCACCACGTTAAGATCCCAATGTGCCACCGGGGGCACAAAAGGGGCTGAATACGCAGCACTCCCTTCACAAACGTCTGAACTTCAGGTAGAGAAACCCGCTCTTTTTGAAAGAAAATGGATAGGGACGAAATCTGGACCTTAATGGAACCCAATTTTAGGCCCAAAGTCACTCCTGACTGTAGGAAGTGAAGGAAACGGCCCAGCTGGAATTCCTCCGTAGGGGCATTCCTGGCCTCACACCAAGCAACATATTTCCGCCCTATACGGTGATAATGTTGTGCTGTCACGTCCTTCCTAGCCTTTATCAGCGTAGGAATGACCCCATCTGGAATGCCTTTTTTCCGCTAGGATCCGGCGTTCAACCGCCATGCCGTCAAACGCAGCCGCGGTAAGACTTGGAACAGACAGGGCCCTTGTTGCAACAAGTCCTGTCTTAGAGGAAGAGGCCACGGGTCCTCTGTGAGCATTTCTTGCAGATCTGGATACCAAGTCCTTCTTGGCCAATCCGGAACAATGAGTATTGTTCTCACTCCTCTTTTTCTTATGGGTATGAGAGGAAGAGGAGAAAATACATAGACCGACTGGAACACCCACGGTGTCACCAGTGCGTCCACAGCTATCGCCTGAGGGTCTCATGACCTGGCGCAATGCAACTGTAGCTTTTTGTTGAGGCGGGATGCCATCATGTCCACCTGTGGCAGTTCCCACCGACTTGCAATCTGCATGAAGACTTCTTGATGAAGTTCCCACTCCCCCGGGTGGAGGTCGTGCCTGCTGAGGAAGTCTGCTTCCCAGTTGTTCACTCCCGGGATGAACACTGCTGACAGTGCGCTTACGTGAGTCTCCGCCCAGCGAAGAATTCTGGTGGCTTCTGACTGAATCAGAACCGGTTGGTCGCGAAGCAGGGTCTCCGCTTGACGTAGGGCGTTGTATACGGCCCTTAGTTCCAGGATGTTGATGTGAAGGCAAGTCTCCTGACTTGACCACAGACCTTGGAAATTTCTTCCCTGTGTGACTGCTCCCCACCCTCGGAGGCTTGCATCCGTGGTCACCAGGACCCAGTCCTGAATGCCGAATCTGCGGCCCTTGAGAAGGTGCAGCCACCACAGGAGAGACACCCTGGCCCTGGGGGATAGGGTGATTAACCGATGCATCTGAAGATGTGATCCGGACCACTTGTACAGTAAGTCCCATTGAAAGGTCCTCGCATGGAACCTGCCGAAGGGAATGGCCTCGTATGATGCCACCATCCTTCCCAAGACTCGAGTGCAGTGATGCACTGACACCTGTTTTGGTTTTAATAGGTTCCTGACCAGTGTCATGAGCTCCTGAGCTCTCTCTATCGGGAGATAAACCCTTTTCTGGTCTGTGTCTAGAATCATGCCTAGGAAAGGCAGATGCGTCGTAGGAACCAACTGCGACTTTGGAATATTTAGAATACAGCCGTGTTGCCGTTACACTTCCAGAGAAAGTGATACGCTGATCAGCAACTGCTTTCTTGATCTCGCTTTTATGAGGAGATCGTCCAAGTACGGGATAATTGTGACACCTTGCTTCCGCAGGAGCACCATCATTTCCGCCATTACCTTGGTGAAAATTCTCGGGGCCGTGGAGAGACCAAACGGCAACATCTGAAATTGGTTATGACAATCCTGCACCGCAAATCTGAGGTACGCCTGATGAGGTGGATAAATGGGGACATGAAGGTATTATAACAGAAGAATCAGCTGCGCAAAATATCAGGGAAAAAGACAATGAAAAAGTAGGAGAGCCGATGTATAAAGAATAGATTTATTAACCATAAATATAAAATAATTGATTAGTAATCAAATTGTAATAATGCAACATTAAAAATGTTTTAAAATTGAGAGCACACCTTAAATCAATATATCCAATTCAATAGATAACAGCTGTTTAGTTCTCTGAATGAAAGTCCACATGTAATATGGAGCTCAGCTGATATTCAGAGCAATAAGTGGCAAATAAACACGGGATGATGGCCACAAAGCTGGATGCTGGAGACACAATGAAAGATCAGTTGGATGTATGTCCCATAACATCAAAAGCGGGTTAGCCCGATAATGAGCACAAATTTGATACCTCTCCTTGTGTGGGCTGGTCCAGAGCCGAGCGTCCTCGGCCGTGTATCCTGCAGTGCCCACTGATGCTCTATAAAAGTCACGGGTCACGTGACGAAACGCGTTAGGCCACGCCTCCTTTAGCACACCTTGCCAAGGTATCCGGCTCTGGAAGCAGTTGCGGGTTTGTTCTCCCTGCCAGCCGTCCATACCATCCACAGAGATCTTAAGAGCAGCCGCGGGCTCGTTCTCCCCGCTAGCCGTCCATACCAACAAACGGCTCTCACCTCACAGTGAATTTACGGCTCCCTCTCCCTTGCAGCAATATCTATATATATATATATATATATATACACACTAGGGTCTCAATCTCTGCTGATAAGGTACCTGTCCACGCTGCTACAGCGCTATGAACCCATGCCGACACAATCGCCGGTCTGAGTAGTGTACCAGAATGTGCTGTTTATATTGATTTTTGCGCCTAATTATGTGCCCCCCCCTATCTTTTTACCCTCTTCTACCGTGTATCTGCAGGGGAGAGGCTGGGGAGCTTCCTCTCAGCGGTGCTGTGGAGAAAAAACATGGCGCTGGTGAGTGCTGAGGAAGAAGCCCCGCCCCCTCGACGGCAGGCTTCTGTCCCGCTTCAATGTACAATTTTTGGCAGGGGCTCATACATATATACAGTGCCCAACTGTATATATGCTAAACTTTTGCCAAAGAGATCTCTAATTGCTGCCCAGGGCGCCCCCCCTGCGCCCTGCACCCTCACAGTGACCGGAGTATGTGAGGTGTGTGTGGGAGCAATGGCGCACAGCTGCAGTGCTGTGCACTACCTCAGTGAAGACTGGAGTCTTCTGCCGCCGATTTCGAAGTCTTCTTGCTTCTTATGCTCACCCGGCTTCTGTCTTCCGGCTCTGCGAGGGGGACGGCGGCGCGGCTCTGGGATCGGACGACGAGGTCGAGATCCTGTGTACGATCCCTCTGGAGCTAATGGTGTCCAGTAGCCTAAGAAGCAGGACCTAGCTTCAGAGAGTAGGGCTGCTTCTCTCCCCTCAGTCCCACGATGCAGGGAGTCTGTTGCCAGAGCTCCCTGAAAATAAAAAAACCTAACAAAATACTTTCTTATAGCAAGCTCAGGAGAGCTCACTAAACAGCACCCAGCTCGTCCGGGCACAGATTCAAACTGAGGTCTGGAGGAGGGACATAGAGGGAGGAGCCAGAGCACACCAGAATCTAAATTATTTCTTAAAGTGCCCATGTCTCCTGCGGAGCCCGTCTATTCCCCATGGTCCTTACGGAGTCCCCAGCATCCACTAGGACGTTAGAGAAATGAATCTCCTATATAATAGCCCAGATCTGTGACTCTGTGCCTGGCCGTAACGCTGGGCGGAGTCACAGAGCTGGGCGGAGTCAACTGCATCTGCTGCAGGGAGCTACCCCATACCCAGTGCCAGCAGCAGTCAGGTACAAGACCCTACCTTACAGTATAGGCCTTTGGGAGGTGAGGATGGCCAGTGGTAGCAACAGTACACAACGGCCACTGACACCTGCAGGGAGGCGAACAGCGCTGATGTGGAGGGTACTTGCAGGCAGCGAGACGCCGCCCGCAGCTCCTCTCCTGGCTACACACCATACCTGCCGCCTGACACCCACACCCCAGGGAGAGAGCGCTAGCTCAGGCACCGCTATATCAGCATCTTCAGCACACAGACAAGGGCTGCCATGCTCAGCGGCAAGCGGTGTGGAGCATGTGCAGCGGGACAGCGCCAGGACGGGACACGCACTGATCAACATTGCTGCTGCCGAGCTCCCTCTGTCTGCAGCCTAAGGCCGCGCACCGCACCTCTCCAGGGAAACACCATGCCTGCCCGCCCACAGCGCTCCGGACGCTTACTCATGCTCCGTGATCACAGCAGCTGACGCTGCCAGGCAGGATGGAGAAATGACGCCCGTCAGACGGGGCGGACAGTGTGCGGTGGAACGGCGCCAGGAAGGAATGCTCACCACAACCCATTGCTGCTGAGTCGGAGCTCCCTCCCTCTGCAGTCACCATCTCACAGCAGCAGCCAGGAGGTTAGTGGCCACCACGACCCGCACATCCTTACCTCACACGAGAGCAAAGGTACACACACTGTGACATCACACCTGTACCCCACCCCTATATCTGCTAAGTACTCCCCATCACTATGACCCGTCACCCTCATCCTGCTCTCTAACTGCCTGTCTGTGTACTGGCACCTCACCCCTCTTACACCATCAGCAACCCTCACTAACTGCCACAGAGACTATGTGCACTGATATCTGCTGTAAAACCTACAGCGACACCCGCCCCTCCACCACCTGCAGCGCCTCTGGACCCCTCCCCATCCCCCACACCTGCCCCTCCCCCACCCATGGCACCCCCACCCACTGCGCCTTCGGACCCCCTACCCCACCCGCAGTGCCTCCGGAACCCCTCCCCCATCTGCAGCAGCCCCACACCTGCCCCTCCCCCATCCCCTGCACCCCCGGACCCATCCCCTGCACCCCCACCACTCCCGCAACACCTTTGGACCCACTACCCCACCCGCATCACCCACCCCACCACCACCCACTGCAGCTCCAGACCCCCTCCACCACCTACAGCCCCTTCCCATCCACCGCACCCCCTCCCTCCCCCAGCGCCTCCAGGCCCCCTACCTCACCCGCAACAGCCCCTGACCCGCATCTCCCCCACCCACAGCACCCCCACCTCTCCCGCATCCCCTCCGCTGCACCCCCACACCCACCTGCGGCACCTCCAGACCCCTACCCCACCCGCGCACCCACCCCTCCATAACCTGCAGCGCCTCCAGACCCCCTCCCCCATCCGCCGCAAATCCCCGCACCTGTCCCTCCACCACCCGTGGCACCCCCACACACACACGGACCCTCCCTCCTTCCTCTGGACCTCTTCCCCAATTCGCTGTACCCCCCTCCCCCACCCGCAACGCCTCCACACCTCCTACCCACCCGCAGCACCTCCGGAACCCCTACCCCATCCACACCAGCCCAGCATCTGCCCCTCTCCCACCCACAGCGCCCCCCCGCCCCCCTCCCCTGCATCCAGACCCCCTACTCCACCCACCCCTCCACCACCTGCAGCACCTCTGGACCCCCTCCACCATCCGCCACACTCCACACCTGGCACTCCCCCGCATGCTGCACCTTTGGATCCCCTACCCCACCCGCGCAGCAGGCCCTTCCCCATCCACACCGCCTCCAGAACCCCTCCACCATCCGCAATAGCCCCACACCCGCCAATCCCCCACCCGCCGCACCCCCTGGACACCTCCCCATCCACTGCACACCAGCACCCACCCCTTCCCCATCTGCAGCACCTCCGGAACCCCTCCTCCATTCGCAACAGCCCCGCACCTGCCATCCCCCACCTGCGACACCCCCGACCCTACCCCACCTGCAGCGCCTTCATACCCCCTCCCCATTGCAAGGGACTACGCCCCCTTCACCATCTGACGCCCTTTCGTTGTGCAATATTTAAACACTAACAAAACTAGGAATGCAGGTAATACTCCATATAATACATATATTGAACCCCAGAAAGGAGTGCAGGGGTTAAGGGGGCGTAGCCCCTTCCGACGGTGTGAAGAGCGCCTGTAGGGCGCGATGAGCCACCTCGTATGGATAATAATAACCCTTTTATTTGGAGCTATAATAATAATATGCAGCACAGGCGCACGTAACCCTACACCACTCAGGGAAAACCCTGTAAAAAATGTTTGGATAAAAATGTAAGTAATGTGTATAACCCCTTTTATTTGGAGCAAATAATATACAGCACAGGACACCACCACTGCACTGATGCAGCACAAGACACCACCACTGGACTGGACTTATACGGCAGTACCCCTGGACTTCTACACCAGTACCACTGGACATATACGGCAGTATCACTGGACTGGATTTATACGCCAGTACCACTGGATTGATACAGCAGTAACAAGGGACATATACGGCAGTACCCCTGGACTGGATTTGTACGGCAGTATCACTGGAATTATACGGCAGTACCACTGGACTGGATTTATACGCCAGTACCACTGGATTGATACAGCAGTACCCCTGGACTGGATTTATACGGCAGTATCACTGGAATTATACGGCAGTACCACTGGACTGGATTTATACGGCTGGACATATACGGCAGCACAGGGACACCACCACTGGACTGATGCAGGACAACACAACACCACTGCAATGGACTGGACTTATACAGCAGCACTGGACATACGGCAGCAGAGGACACCACCACTGTGACTGGACTGATGCAGAACAAGACACTACCACTCTACTGATGCAGGACACTGAGAACGGAGACACGTCCTCCCGCTACACTCTCCAATGCCGGAGTGAAAATGGCGGCAACGCGCGGCTCCTTATACGGAATCCAAACCCAGCGAGAATCCGACAGCGGGATGATGACGTTTTGCCTCGTTCTGGTTTCCGAGTCAGGCGGGAAAACCCAAGCCGGACTCAGATCCAGGCTCGAGGCGTGAAGTCTGGTAGGGTTTGGTTCTCAGGGAACAGAACCCGCTCATCTCTACTTTAAGTAGAGTTGTGTTTTGCTTACTGCAGCCTTTATCAGGTTCCGACTATGGAGATGCATCAAGCCTTTGAGAGAGGTAAAGTACCGACCTATCAGTTCCTAGCTGTCGCTTTTCAAACACGGGGGGGGGGGGGGGGGGGGGGGGGGGGTCTATGTGCTAAGCCTTGCAGAGCAGAGAGATAAAGTTCCAGCCAGTCAGCTCCTAGCTGCCATGTTACAGCCCGTTAGGAAATGACAGCTAGTAGCTGGTTGGTTGGTAGTTTCTCTGTCCGCTTTCTCCTCTCCAAGGCTTAGTACATAGACCCACATCCTGTAAAGTGACAGACACTTATTATATAGTACTTTCTCTCTCGCTCTCTCTCTCTCTCCAAGCTTCAATACATCTCCCCCCGGATCTAGTGTCATTACGCAAAGCAGTATCCGTTCAGGTGGTCGACAGTGTTAAGGTTGAGACTCATTAGGTCGACCACTATTGACAAGAAAAGGTCAACATGGCTTTTAAAAAAATAAAATAAAAAATTGATTAACTTTTTCATACTTTGCCATCCACGTGGACTACGACTGGGAATAGTAACCTGTGCCTAGCGGAGCGAGTCACCTTGCCCGCTGCTCGCCATGCAAGGGGACGCGGTACACTAATTGGGGTTCCTGGTCATGTTACGGAAAAAATTACATTAAAAAAACAGTTAAAAAATGTATGTCGACCATTTGTCAATGTCGACCTAATGCATGTCAACCATTCATACCGAAACCACGCAATGCAAACACCCCAGCGTACCCTAGTGGATGAAGGAGAGAGCCATTGACCTACTATGATATGAAGAGGACCAACCTAAAGCAGACTGTATGTACACAAAACTCACTCTCTGAATGTAAAACAAAAACAATACAGTAAATTATAATCATTACACACACAGCATATTATGTGGGTTTCAGCAATTTTGAGTCCAGCAAATTTCGTTTAAAAGCCAGGGTTCAGCAGTCACAGCCATGAAATACTATTCGGGCTTGTGACATCACTGAAATAGGTCTACAGGCACAGTAATGGAGACGTACAGGACGCGAGTTAACTTTGTTTCGTAGACTATATTTACTTGCACTCGAACAGCCATGAACCGTATAGCAACGAGCAAAAGTACAGTAATAAAAGAGGCAAAAGACAGAGCAAAATTCTCTTTAATATTCATTCCAAGCAACAGGAATAATGAATGAGCGCATAGTAAGAGGGTGTGCCGCAGATGGGAGGAGTCTTACCTGACTCCTCCCACAAGGAGCTACCTCCTAGAGAGTATATAACTATGTGTGGGCAAGTTCTGTGTGTAGAACTACTCTCTTTGCAGGAATTCGGGGCTGGGACTTTTTTATTTTTTACAAGATGGCACAAATTTTATACCAGAGAAATAGAATGGAGAAAGGGAGGGGGAATAGATAGGACCCCAAAAAATATAAAATGAAAAAAAAAAAAAGGAGTTATTAGGACTGAAGAAGAGAACGGGTAAACAGGAAGGGAACGTATAGCGTTATTAAACAGTTCTAGCAGCAGAAAGTTCTGTGAATTTATCGTTTTCTTAAAATCTGGCACCCCCAAGAAATTATTATAGAGATACCATAAAGTTATTTTGTGGAGCAAAACAAGCCCCTTAATTCATCCATTCAGCAGGGACAGGGTCAGACAACCCAGAGTACTAGGAGGGGGAAAAACAAACAGTTCATTTAACAAATTTCCTAAAATCCTGTGCAATATAATCATCTTTCCAAATAAAAACAAATGATCTGAAGGGAACTGGCTGAACCAAGTGGGACAGTCAACCCAAGTTTACATATCCCATCCCAGTAAAAGAATGAGGTGCGGAGGTCCTCTCCTTACCCTCAAAGGCACCCCAAAAAGCAGAACAGTCATTACCCAAAAAAAATAAAATAAAAAGTTAAATGAACTCAACCATTAATAGGAGGTCCCCTTCACCCTACAGTGAACCCCAGTAATCTCCCCTTTACCCTAACAAGTGCAGTAATTAGATAGGGCAACTCAAAATCAGTGAGATGGGGAGGTGGGATGAAAGGGTCAGTTTAGGCCCGAAAAAAAGAAACGTCCACTGATTAAAACAGGACTCATTACAAGTTAACCAAAACCAATGACCAACCCCATCAGCTCCCGTTATACATCACAATTTAGCAGTCTATTCCTCATGTGCATATAAGCAGTCTCTATATTCCAGCTTGATTAACGAAGAATAAACATGGCTATGAATTGGCATCTCTCCTTCATAGAGTTCAAAGCCCTCAGAAGAGCCCTTCTCAACCAGAAGAAGCTGGCCATCTTTCCGGAACAGGTAGGGGCAAGCTGGAATTTTCACCCACTGGGGGAGCTCTTTCGAGACATCCATTCTTAGCATAGTTATCACTTCAAGACCATACTCGAGGGTATTGCATAGGAGAGTCTCCTAAGGAAAGGAAAAATCCCTGGCACAAACTCGGATAGTAGACTCAATTCTTCATGATCCGTGGAGGCCTACCGGCAGCAGTCTCTTGAGCAGCAGATCATCTCCTGGTGGTTTCCATGCCCATAAGAGTGCTTGTCTACCAACGATGAAACACAGCAGCTGTGTTCAAATTAACAATCCCAATTTGGAAGCAGTCTACAGGAGAGTGTACCAAGGACTGTGGGGGTGAGTCGAGCAGCAGTCCGAATAGTTCAAGCAGTCTCTTGGGATAGCTTGTGAAGTGCCAACATCTCCATTTGGAAGCGGCCTATTGGATTATGTATACTAGCTGTCTCTTGGGGATGGAGCACAAGTCTGCAGCCGATTTGAACAGTCTCAAGACAGCTGGTGAGGGGCCTCAAGCATCTCCATCAAGAAGGTGTCTATTGGAGTATCTCCGATAAGCTTGAAGAAGAAGAGGTGTTCGAGACATTTGAGACCGATGGAGCGCAGGGCGGGGAGGCGGAGCAGCAGCTTCGCAAACCTCGATGGGCGACATAAAAAGCAAAACTATAGTCACACAGTTCTCACAGCATATCTTAAATCATCCATACAGGTCCAGAAGTAAATGAGATAGATAGAGATGGAGCCCTCATCTTTGCCTTTAATAGGATTAACTGAGCCAGGGCAGTCAGACTTAAGGGCCGTACTGACGGGGAGATTTCCGAGGGTGGGCGACGGACACGGAGGGCCGCTCATTTCACCCAGCGGTGAAATGAGCGACCTGCTAGGTTGTGCCATCATGCAGGCTAATCTAGCACCGGCGATAGCGACGCACGGGACTGCGTATGGCTGTCGCCGTCACCTCTACACACGGAGTGATGTTCAGCTAATTTCTAAGCAATCTAGTCAGATTGCTTAGAAATTAGCTGAACATCGCTCCGTGTGCACCCCCCTTTAATCCCCTGCTGTATTGTTCTCTCTGCATTGTATTGCAGCTGAGAACAATAGATGAAAGGCTTATGCTAATAACCCTTGGTGCGCCTATGTGCAGCAGAGAAGCCTAGGTGAGCGTGGCTCCATCTGTAGATATATTCCGGCAAGCACACCAATCTCACCTTCCCTGCTGGTCTGGATACTTCTGCTTGCAGTAAGACTCCAATGATGCATAGACCTTCTCCCTTAGAACTTCCACATCACCCGGGTTAGACAGCCCTTTGGCATCTGAAAAGGAGAAAGCGATTAGATTATGGAAATCAAGACCATAAAAGCAGAAAACGTTCACTGCTGAATAAACCTAGCAGGTGTCTATTTGCCCTGTGAACACTGGAAACCTTAAAATAGATCCAGGAGTAATATTTATGTGGCTCAGTGTTAAATAGTCTACCAGTTCTGTTTGCAGAGTTTAACATGTTCCAAAGCAAAAGTTCTTGAAGAGAATTCCCAGCAGAGTTCTGCCCAAGTACAGCACCCGCGCCATCCGCCCCCCATCTTAAGCTGTACAGTCACCGCTCCTAAGCGTTGCTGCATGACCGCTTTTCACACAGAAGTAAAAACAGCTGAGAAATGAAGCATTTAGTTGCAAATGCTGCTGGGAAATATTCCTGCTGTATCCAAGCAGAGGGGAACCTACCGTTCTAAAAAGCAAAACAGACTTTATTGTACATGAGCCGTTTTGCAGCGGCGCCCGAACTCTGCATTCACTGGAGGAAACTCTGCAGGTGATAAAGGCAGTGCCCCCTAGAGACATTACCTGGATTAAACAGAATGATTGCTCGCAGGCAGCCTAGTTCCGTCTTATCCATACGCATGTCTCTCATCTTGGAAACAAGCTCTGTAAGGACTCTGGAAAACAGCGGCATGTCAAGCAAGACAACACATTTTTTTGTAACATTTTGCCACAATTGGAAGGTTCACGTTTACCTGTCGAATATGGCCCCTACGCCGGCACTGTGCGCACTGTTACGGTGGACATGCAGCCCGGTAGCCAGTAAGATGCCATCTTTCACAGAGATAGAGCGGTGGGAGAAGGACGCTATGAGGAGTTCATTCCATCCTGCGGAAAGAAAACCAAGGATGACTCTCCATACAGGACGATGCATGAAAGTAAGGAAGCACTCCACCTTCAGGGAGAACTATTCCCCAGGCAGATTTATTTCCAGTGGACATCCGATAAGAGAAACAACTTACTGGTTATATATCTCATTACACAGTGCACGTAGCTGGGATTATCCGTTGCCAAGCTCAAGTGTAGCAAAAACTGACGGCCCTCCCGGGACCACAAAACTCCCTGAAGCTGGAGAGCCCCTTTATTATATCCTACAACACCATACCAGCAAAACAGATCTTACCGGCTCGCAGCAGAATAACCTGGTCGTCCAGGAGCAGCTCAGAGAAATGGGGGATCCTCTTTGCCCATTCAACAAGAGTAAAAAGTTGTTTATCAGCAGCTTGACAGATGTTTGTAACTGGATCACTGGGCTGGAGATAGAGAGATAGGAGGTAAGTAGGCAGAACTCTAGGTGGCCCAGTACAGAGGAAATCTGATTTCCAGTGTCCTCTACATGCTCTTAAATATGAGGGAAGATGCACACACCACAGAGCGCTCGCTATTTTCATAGCATGTGTATTTGTGTATAAAATTTACATTCCTGCATTTGACAAACTGAAGCGAAACACTCTGGGAATCATGATGCCTTAACATCCCCTGGCACGCATTTCTTATCAGTAAAGAAGAGGTAACTGGCGATCGTTCCTGTGCTTAGAACCGGCCTGCGTTCGCCGCCAGTGTCGTCATGTTTGCGTTCTAAGTAAATGGGATATTGTTCTTGTATATTTCACTCATCTGCTATCGCACACAAAAAAATAAAAGGGGGAGGGGAAGGGAACAACCCATAACCATATGGACATTGTTACCAGGCATTTGTCTTGTGCAAATAATGAAAAGAAAAGAAGAGAAAAAAAAAAAAAAATGAGAAAGATAGAAATCAGCAATGGAATGTACAGAATGTAGTTTTACTGCACTGACTCCAGGCTGGGCTCTAGTGGGAAGGACTAAAAGCCAACTTGTTCGTCAACCAACACTATTACTTCTTGTTTATGTATCGGCTACTGTACAGCAGAGAGCTCAGAATTGGCTTTCCCCCACAATGCCGTGCCCAATGTAACAAGTCACACTTCCCAGCTAGGTGCAATTCTCCATGTGATGGCCTGTATGTGCTCTCTCAACTCCATAAAGCTCAGCATAGCTTACTACAGGAAACGATGTTATTCAGGACTCAACTATCCCTCTCCTAGGGGTTTACTTACAGATCCGCCCCCTTCGAGGCTCTGGTCACTCTTCTGCTCCACTGCCAGCTCAGCCTCCAAGATCTTCTCTACGGGCATGTCTTCGTTTATTGACCCACTTAGCTCCACCTCTCCATCACGTTCCCGTCCTCGCTGACGCTCCTCTTGCACCGCTGACCGGTAAGAATCAGAGAGATGTATTAGGTGACCAGAAAGAGACAAACCTGTGTGCGCTCCTCAGATAAAGGAACAGTCCACGGACCTACAGATAAACTACGGAATGTTTTCCTAATTCACTGCGCTGTTCATCAAACTGCAAAAATACAGACTGAGCAACTTTTTATAGTAAACTTCTGTTCCTGGCCAAGTAGAGCTAGCAATCTAATTCCGTGCAGAGGCGCCCACGCATCTGGGATCATGCATGAACTGCACTGCCCAGCATGCCCTGCAACAGTTTTAGCATGGCCAAATAGCAAAACTGTAGCAAGGCATGCTGGTATGTGTAGTTCAACAACAGCTGGAGGGCCAAAGGTTCCCCACCCCTGCTGTAAACAGTACATCAGTGAGACCACTGAGGTACAACATAGGCTTAGGCTCTAGCTGCGCTGTAAGGAAGAGCAGAAGCAGAGATGGCCATTTTCCGGGGTGCAGTTCATGCTCAGAAACTGTAGGTGGCACCCTATAACCGCTTCCATGGAGAGAATGGTATCCGTTCACATGGTCGACCATGTTATGGTCGACAGTCATTAGGTCGACCACTATTGGTCGACATTGACATGGTCGACATGGACACATGGTCGACACATGAAAATGGTCGACGTGATTTTTTAAACTTTTTCTTTCTTTTGGGGAACTTTTCCATACTTTACGATCCACATGGACTACGATTGGAACGGTAAAGTGTGCCGAGCGAAGGCACCATGCCCGAAGCATGGCGAGCGAAGCGAGCCATGCGAGGGGACGCGGTGCACTAATTGGGGTTCCCAGTCACTTCACGCAAAAAACACCAAAAAAAGTTAAAAAACTCATGTCGACCTTTTCATATGTCGACCTTTCACGTGTCATCCATTTTCATGTGTCGACCATGTGTCCATGTCAATGTCGACCAATAGTGGTCGACCTAATGACTGTCGACCATAACATGGTCGACCGTTCATACCGGAACTGGAGAGAATACCCAACACAAGTGCACAGTAAGCTGTATAACGGCCACACTTACCCTCCCGCTTCATGCCCGTAGCCAGGCACTTCTGATATCGGCAGTATTGGCAGCGGTTCCTCTGCCTCTTGTCCACGATACAATCCTTGTTGTCTCTGCAGGTGTAGGTCAAGTCCTTGCGGATAGTCCGTTTGAAGAAGCCCTTACAGCCCTCGCAGCTGTATACACCATAGTGCTTCCCTGCGGGACACATGGGCAAACCAAACACGGACTTACTACAGATATGATGAAATGACACAGCCATGAAGCTGTAACTTGTCCATTATCTGGCTGACCAAGTGGAAGGCATTACTGCGGAACAGACTCCAGTATGTAGACTGGGATACTGCAACTCTGATCAATTCTAAATACCTAGGCTTTGGTAAGAAGCCCCTTCCTTATCCCTCTGTAGCGTCTACACCATTAAGGGTAGTCTCCATGTAAAGGGACATCTAGCAAGCCAGAGACCCATCGAGATCTGGATGAAGCAGCTACTTATTCCAGCCAGGAGCGGTTCAGCCTCAAACTACACGGTCACTCACAAATGGGTAGACTTACTAAAGCTCGTCTTGCCTATAGTAACCAATAAGAATACATCATTTCCAAGAATATCAGAGTTTGGCCGGCATTCCGCTAGGCCGCCGTACCCAGGTGGAATTACGCCCCGCCCTTAGGCTGAGAATTTCATATATATTTATATATGTTAATTATAGATCTAAAATGCAGCTCTTTATAGAGAGTACATAATCATTCCCACAGTCCCTGGCCCATTAGATATATATTCCCTATCACCTGCACATATACACGCAGGGATCACATTTCTCTGAATTCAACTAAACTGTTAGTACATCCTTGGAGAGTGGGTGGGGAGAACCAACACAAGCGTGTAAACATATAAACTCAACACATATAGGGTCCCTGGTCAGAATAGAACACGGTACCTCCCTGTATAGTCTGCCCAATGGTTACGCTACTGCTAGTAAGCTAGGTAACTGACCACCACCCCCGTCACCTGTTCCGGCAGCCTAGGATCACGGAGACTGCACATCTTGGACTCCACACAAGACTCTAGGCCAGAAGTTCCCAAACGTGGTCCTCAAGGCACTCCAACGGTCCTGGTTTGAAATGTATCCATGCTTGGCCACAGGTGACTTAATTAGCGCCTTAGACAATTTGATTTAACCATCTGTGATGAGCCAAGGATATACCTAAATACTGGACTGTTGGAGTGCCTTGAAGACCACGTTTGGGAACCTCTGCTCTAGGTACTGCTGCAGAAAAGACTGTACATCCTAAATCAACCAAATAGCTTTGGGCTGCCTGGAGTACAGGAAGAGCAGCCTAGGACTAAAGCCACAAGATGTTAATCATATTAATAGTATTATACAGCAAAGGCCCCAGGGTGGCAGCAGAGAGGCACACGATGAACGAAGAGCATTAAACTATTATGCTGAAGAGTAACTGGGAATAGAAGAAGGATAATTATACTCCTGTGAGGCTGTAGTTACCGATGTAACTGCGAGGCCGTACAGGGTTACTAACTGTATGACACTAGTATCGTGCTGCATGGGGACCGCATCAGCATGCACAGGAGTTTTCCTTTACCCCAAGGCTAGTGTCGCACAAGCAGAACCAGCCTTGCACTGCGTTATCCTCCTGGCAGGAAAATCACTATACTGACGTATTACCGGAACAGTTTTTTTTGCTTATGTGACAGCAGGAATAAAATAGAGGTTTATGAAGCACTTGTTCATTCCTGCCAGCCCTAAACGCTAAAATATAACATTTTCAAAGCTGTCCGAGCAGGAAAATCTGCTTGTGCGATACCATCCTGACACCAAGAAGAGAATTCGTTAGATCAGTCGAGTTTTAAGATTCTGATCACCTGTCACCAGACATTATGCTGTCGCTGTGCGGGGTCAGAGTAACAAATACCATACACCTGTCCGATGCCGTAACTTTTACCGTATCTCCACGCCATCCCCTCATCCCAACTTACATATTGGCAACGCCCAACACTTTGGGGCAACTTGCGCTGAGAATGGCCAAAGTAGCAACATTTCATTCACTAGATTGGGGTCTCTGATGTGCTGCTCTGTGTCTCCTGAGGGGTGTCAGGATTTCGGTGTTGGTCACATGACCGCCGGGGATGCCAAACGCATCCCCTCTGCGACAGGTTCCTGTGCAAGAGGCTATCACACAGTACAATACAGGAGATCGGAGGCAGAACAGCTGCATGTGAATACTGCTCTAGAATCATGTACTTAGCCTGCAGGCTGGAGAGTGTATCTGGATGCCGTACAATCAGCGTGGGAATTGCCAGACTAATAAAGTCTATATATTTAAAAAATAAAATAGAATACTACTGAGAAATCACAGCATGTGAGGACGGCCAAAACCACCTACATTTTCTCAGGCTGGGAGACCGAACTTGGCCATCTGTCATACTGTACACACCCACACGACACAACATAATTACATACTGACACTAACTATATTTAAACACCACTAGAACACATTTAAAACAATCTGCACGTACAGTATAGCAGTATCTCTGCAGAAACAGAAAAATACATATAAAATAAATGTTTTATATCCAACAGATGAATCAAATCTCACCGATACAATGCACTGCATGTGTACCACCTGAAAAGTAGTAATCTAGTTACCAGGTTCCCCCAACCACGTGGCTGCAGCCCTGCAGTTACTGAGCTACACCCAGCGTGGCTTTGCAATCACTGAAGCTGGCAGAGCTTGCTGGGTGTATCAGAGTGCCAGACGCAGGGTCACACGTGCACAGAACTCTGTTTAGAGTTCACACTGCACAAGGCCATCACCTAAATAACAATCTGTGCTCCTTATTATGGTACAGCTGCAATAGCCTGTAGAAGTCCTCCTGCCAGGCTGTTTCAGCGGGGTGCCGTGCCCTGCCTAATGTTAAAAACAAAACACTTCCTGCCCTTATGGCGGCACCCCGCTGAAACGGCTTACCTTCTGCCGTCCCACGGGTGGGAAAAGTTGCGGTTTAGCTCTCACTGCAGGCATGTATTTACAGTGCGGGGAGAACTGGAGGGCAGCACAGCATCTCCACAAGAGCTGGGCGGGCCCCCACGAGACCACACCCCTCCCCATCCGGCCATGCCACCTTTTCGGGCGCATGCATAAAAGTGCCCGATTTACCCGGACAGCGCTCTGCCCACTGTTCACTCTAGAGTGAACACTAAGGTGGGTTGTATGCAGAGAACCAACACCCCAAAAACACTGCCCTTTTTAATTTGTGGACACCGCTCGCCCTATTTTACAATTGCCAATGTGCGCTACCAGTTCAGCGGACTGTAACCCAGGAGAAGTGTACGGAAAACACATGTTCAGTGCATCCATGTTTCCAGAAGTTTGACTAAGCCCTTAGAGGGGCTATAAATCTATGGGGTAGCAGTGGGACCGCAGGGTTTTAGCTGCCAGGTTAGGTCCTTGGAACTATTCAATTATTTCCAGCGGTGAGTCATCGCTGCCAGGTTAAGTGCCCGGAACTATGCAATTATTGCCAGCGGAAAGCCTGCGACTAACCGCGGAAGGTTTCTGTACACACCTTACAAGCAGAAGTCCGCTTTAGGTGCACCCTCGGAGGTTAGTTGCAGGCAGTAACTGACTAACCCCGCCCACTTAACCTGGGATTTAAAACACTGCTTATTGAATCTCCTAGCAGAGATGCCCAGAAGATTCCCCAGTTTCCCTGTATGGAGCTTTGAGTAGCCGCATCCCTCCGTCACTATCGGAGACTGTGCCCTAGATGTGATCATACTACACATCCCTGAATCTACGAAGAGGCATCACATACAGATGTGCCCTCATACACCGCTGCTGTGCCAAACAGCCCCTCTCGCAACGCCAGGTCTTGTGAAACTCTGCCAACTCTAGGCGTCTTTTTTGACCTACAGATTACACCAGAGGTTCTCAAGGCTTGCCAACGGTCCAGGTTTTACGTTTAAGCCATGCTTGGCCACAGGTGACTTAATCAGCGCCTCCATCAATTTGATGCAGCCATCTATGCTGAGCCATGGATATACCTAAACCCTGGACCGTTGGGGTGCCTTGAGAACCTCTGGATTACACCATCACCAGCGTGTGCGGCAATAAATTCTACAATTCCACTCAGAACACCAAGTGATAAAACTCTGTCAAAGTGATTATAGCAACAAGTCATAAAGAGCCTGAGAGCAGCTGCAGAGGTCATTCCCCTTGTACCGTATTATGAGTAAACAAGTTATAATTAACAATTCAGTCTCCGGAGGTGAAACAGTTAATTAACTTTTTTTTTTAGTTCTGAACCATGAAGTTAAACTTGATTCATCTTAACAGGACATTGTACTGCAGCTCTGGTATATAGTACAGTACTGTCTCCCTGATCCCTTACAAACAGCTGTAGCTCCTCCTACATCTATAGGATAGCGCACTGAAAGTATCCAATACCAGTAAGAAAGGCAACAGTGCTGCTATGACATCACTGGCCACGCCCCTGGGTGTAAATCAATCAATCTACACGGTGTATTTCCACAATAAGTGCCTGCTTAGCTGTCAGTTTAGGTAGCGAAGCACTCCTTTCCTGCTGCAGGAGAGAGAGAGTAGGAGGGGCATATTATATATCTAGATCAGGCATGTCCAAACTGCGGCCCTCCAGCTGTTGTGAAACTAAACATCCCAGCATGCCCTGACACAGTTTTGCTGTCAGAGAATGCTAAAGCTGAGTCAGGGCATGCTGGGATGCGTAGTTTCTCGACAGCTGTAGGGCCGCAGTTTGGACATGCCTGATCTAAACACACAGCCCATATATATATATATATATATATACACATATACACACATTAATAGTAAAACAGTGGCTTTGTGGTTATTTGGGCTGCATACACACTGCCGTACCACATAAATATGGTGGAGATCCACAACCAGTGCCTTTGGCCGCTACATGTAGCCCTGAGATATACTAAGGAGACTGGAACGTATAAGGAGGTATGTATACATGACAGATAACTACAGCAGCAGCCACACACCGGTTGGTTTCTCCCTCCTCCGAAACCATGGACCTGCCCTCTACAGAGAACAGATGTCATCTACTCATAACAACTGAACGCAGGTCATCGATTTGACTGACGACGGGTCCACATTGAAGGACGCATGTCATCTACTGACATCGGAGGAAAGCTGGACCAGTGACATTGCTGCATAACAGTGCCTCAATGAGACTGTATCCTGATAGGAGTTAAGCCGACAAAATGGCGGCCTCCGTCTTGGCAACAGGTGCATTTTACAGACCAGACCCTGCGTAGTTCACTCACACCTACAAGGGAATCCTTACAGACGTAAAACCCCATCATTCCCTCACCAGAAGAGCGGTCTCCGCAGATGGCGCAAAGCCGCTTTCCACTCAGTCCTCCCCCATTGGGGTGCCCGGGCATGACTCTCATCCCCAGAGGAGGCTTCACATCTTCAGAGGAGCTGACAGGATGCAGGCCCGAGAGATTCACTGTGGAATTTATCTGGAAAATAGAACGTAAAAAAAGAAAAATTTTCAGTAGAAATTAATTTTTACATTTTTTAATACTGGTTTTGTAACACCCAAGCCAGCTTTACTGGGGATATCTGGGGAGACTAGAGCTCCCTGCATTAAGGTTCTGGCGCAGATTTCACACCTCATCACAACGTTAATAAACATGCCCTTACATCTTACATTTAAGGCTAGATTTGTCAAAGCTTGGAGAGGGATAAAAGAACCAACCAATCAGCTCCTAGCTGGCATGTCACAGGCTATGGGGCAGATAAAGCAGTGATAAGTGAAATATGGTAACGTACCAGCCAATCATTATAGGTTTGAAAAATGATAGTTAGGAGCCGATTGGCTGGTGCGTTATCACCTTCTATTTATCATTTCTCCAAGCGTAATACATCTGCCGCTATATTTGAAAAAAAATTACAGACAAGAGCTGGTTGGTTGGTACTTTCTCTCTCTCCAAAGTTTGATAGATCTAGCTCGCGCACGAAAACCAAGAACCCCCCTCCCCAGTATTATAACTGACCACTATTACTGACAGGGCACATTTGGAAAACCAGCCAGCGCGTTCAGTGTCGGCATATGATTGGCTCATACATATTGCTATGCTGCCCACTACAGCCCTGAACGGGTCAATCTGTCAGCACCAGCCACAGTCTAAACAATAGTATCATAGGTTCTCAATGAACCTATGATAAACGGGAGTATTTCACGTTACCGCTGTTTTATACGAGCCCCAACTGTTCTGCACAGCAAACAAAGCTACAAAAAATATTTTTTGTGGCGTCCCAAAATCAACAGATAAATATCACCCCTCCCCCGCAAAACCCCCCAGAGAGCCGCACCACCAACGCGTGCAAACTGCGACACACGATTACGAAACAGCGCTCGCTGCAAAGTAAATGAGCCAGAGACAGCGCACAGCATCTAAACGTGTCATTAAGGCCATAGTCATAGCTGGTGGCTGTGAGGACAGAGATGAGCGTCCCGGGGAGCGGACTGGTTACCTGGGGACTGCTGACAGGTCCGTATCCTATGGATGGGGTGCCCGGAATGCCGGGGGACCCCACCGAGCAGTTGATAACGGGGAAGGGGGAGCCCAGGCTCCCGAGCGGGGAGTTAACGGAGGAGGTCATGGCAGATCCGATCATAGAGGGGTGCAGGGGGGCACCTGGCGGAGGAGGGGTGTCACTGAGCGGGCGTCCCAGAGGCGGCGGGCTGAGAGAGGAGGTGTCTGGGCTTTGACAAACTGTGGGGAGTAAAAAGACAGAGTCACATATACAGCAGCAATGGTAATACTACATGATGTCACACCAGCATGCTGAGACTTGTAGTCCTCCCCCCTCCCCACAGGCAGCTGCACTGCCACAGCCACCCACCCCCTACATAGAGGCAGACACTTACCCCTGCTGTCCCCCATCCCGTCCAGGCCTCAAGTGTCCCCTCCTCCCGGGCAGGCAGCCGCTCGCAGTCCCTACGCGCGATCCCTATAGTCACCCGCAGCCTGGGATCGGGCCATTATGCTAATGAGCCTGCATATTAATGAGGAGCCGCCGGTGACGCAGTTTCCGGGGTCTCCTGCGGTCACCCCGCACCGGACCCGCTGCCACCAACTCTCCCAGCGGCCCCCGCGGCCCCAGACTAGCTCGGAAGCGGAAGAGCCGCCATCTTGGTACACCCGCAGGGCTGTGTCGTTTCCTTCCCGGGGGATCGGGGCGTAGCCTGCAGCCGTGGCGGCCGCTGTAGCAGCGGTGCCAAGGGGGCAACAGGGTGGAGAGCAGGGAGTGACGGGCGCAGATTCGGGTGAGCTGGGAGGGCGGGTGTGGCCAGGTGCGGCGCGCAGCCATGGAATGACCTGACGTGACCCCTGTGAGAGAAGGGGGTGGCAAGATGGCCGCCTGTTGGTCACAAGGTGGTCCCAGACTGCATCTGGGTGTAGCAAGATGGCGGCGCTTCCGGTGTCCTTATATGGACATGTTTATATTTTTCCTTTCTGGGGAGATTAATGAGACGTATATTTGGTAGTATATGAAGTATGTGGGGGTCCTGGCGTGTGGGGGTCACTGATGACATGCTTTCCTGACGTCAGGGTCTAGTACAAGGCATTGTAGCCATTACTAGGTCACCCAGCCAAAAGCAGAAGTTATAATAATAATAATAATTTTATTTATATAGCGCTCTTTCTCCAATAGGACTCAAGGCGCTTAACAGATACACAGCATAATATAGTACAGAAAATAATGACGCACAGAAAAGCTTTTCATAAAATACAGAAGCATGAAGATACTAAAGGGACATTATGGAAATGCTGAGTAAACAGGAAAGTCTTGAGTCTTTTTTTGAAGGATTCTATAGTTGGGGCCTCTCGCACTGTGCGCGGAAGTGAGTTCCATAGAGTCGGAGCCGCATGACTAAAAGCTCCACCCCCAGATGAATTACGGGAGATTCTAGGTACTGCTAAAGGTCCTTCATCTACAGATCGCAGTTCCCGTGCCCCTGCCAGTACTGGGCTCCCACTGCTCTCATGCATCTTATAGTCTGTGCATTAACCTGGGCACTGTCATTAGCTAATGCAAATTAGTGTTGGAAAATAAGTGAGAAAAGCAGAAATGGAGTCACTGCGCTGCCAACACCCGCGCAACGCACAGTCCCATGCTTGGTGCCGGAATTAACAAAAATATACTTTTAGAAATATATATAAAAATTAACGATATTTAAAAATACAAAATAAAATACCAAACTCGTTATATTGAAACATAGGAAGTCTCTGCGGCGCCATCAGGAGCATCGGGGTCCAGGGATGGATTCAGCGGAGCCAGCCCATTATAGAAGAACTGTGTTTAACATTAGATCGGGTATCAAAAGGTCGACATGTACAAAGTACACAGTACTAAAGGTCGACAGGGTCAAAAGGTCAACATAAAAAACGTTTGTTTGCATTTTTGGGGGTTTGTGTGGATAGTTTTGTCATCTGTGACCCCCAATTGTAGAATGGCATCCCCTTGCGGGGCACGCTTCGCTCGCCACAAGGTTTATAACCAGCTGTATGCCAGCATGGATAGAGAAGGTATGAAAAAGTCCAAATACGTGTAAATCATTTTCAAAAAGTGTCTACCTTTTTTATGTCAACCATTTTCATGTCGACCTTTTGGCCCTACCTTTTGACCCTGTCGACATTTTGTACTGTCTACCTTTTTGATGTCAACATTTTGACCCTGTCGACCTTTTGACCCTGTCAACCTAATGTCTGTCTAACAAGACACTGTCTATCATCCGGATACCATTAGATCTATACCTGACCCTCATAATACTGCCGTCCCCAGCCAGAAGGGGTGTAGATTAATGTCTAGTTAGACAGTCATTAGGGTAACACAATATGGTCAACATTATAGGTTGACAGGTGCAAAAGGTCAAGCAATGAAAGGTCAACAGTGCTTAAGGTCGACAGATTTAAACAGTTGACATAAAAAATGGTAGACTTTTTTTTCTTTCGTTATTTTGTCCCAAAAGTATCTTTCCTGTTATCTGACCACCATCAGTAGAAACTTGTACCCAAGTTACTATTCCCAATTGATGTTCACATGTATAGCAAATAAAGTAGATCCTAAATTTGGGATAAACTAACTAAAACGTGTCAACCATTTTCATGTCAAACTTTTGAACATTTTGACCTTTCATATGTTGAACTTTTGTACATGTTGACCTTTGGTACCTGTCTATATGGTGTCGACCCAATGCCTGTCCACCTATACATTGTCGATCTATCATTTGATTTTCTCCTTTCACTTATATACGTAAACTTTTTTTAAGTATATAAGTGAAAGGAGAAAATCAAATGAAGGAATAATAAGACATAAGACACAATAAGAAATTTGGTGGAGAGAGACAAGGCAATAGCAGATCACCTAAACAATTATTTTTGCTCAGTATTTACTACAGACGGAGAAGCGAAGGGTCCTCATTTAAGTTGCAAGGACATTCATAAAAATAAGGTAGATGAAAGTACATTACAGAGGAGAAGGTCCTAACAGAACTTTCAAAACTAAAAGTGAATAAATCAATGGGGCCAGATGGGATACACCCAAGGATTCTAAAAGAGCTAAAAGATGTGCTGGTGGCACCATAAACAGAATTATTTAACCATTCACTAAATACAGGTGCCATTCCAGAGGACTGGAAAAGAGCAAATGTAGTTCCACTGCACAAAAGTGGAAGCAAGGAAGAAGCAAGGAACTACAGACCAGTAAGCCTTACATCAGTAGTACGGAAAGTAATGGAAAAACTATTAAAATAAAGAGTTGTGGAATATCTTAAATCAAACAACTTACAGGATCCAAAACAGCATGGATTTACTGGTGAGAGATCATGCCTAACAAATCTTATTGACTTTTTTGACTCTATGATGAAAATAATAGATCAAGGGGGAGCTGTAAATGTAGCATATCTAGACTTAAAAAAATTGATGTTTCATGCGCTTGTGACTAATATAGCTGCTCAGAACCTTGACAAAGTGCTAGAAACAGCACGAAACGCGTTGGTGGATAGCGGTATTATAGACAAGACATCCTGCCGCCTAGGAGAACGGACGCCGCCGAGTGACGTCACCCGCCAAACCCCGCCACACTCCGCTTCCCCTGCTGGACGCAGCGGTGTGTAGAAAGACCACACAAGCCACGGACAGCCTTTAACAACACCAGGCTGAGGAATCCCGTGAACACAGAGTGAGGTAGGGAAAGGTAGATCTCCTATGGACTGTGCTGATACCGCAAACAAAGCTCTAAAAAGAGCTGTAAACACATGTTAACGGATTTTTTTTCTTTACAGGTGCCACTTAGTTTTATTAGTTTGTCAAGCGCTCAATTTTTTTGCCAATATGTAGACTTTAGTAAGGCATTTTTACACTGTCCCACATCACAGACTGCTAAATAAACTTGAAAGCGTGGGGGTGGATTATAAAACAGTTAAATGGATAAGAACCTGGTTGCAGAATAGGAAACAGACAGTTGTAGTAAATTGAGTGCAATCTATTGAGGAAAATGTTTTACCCCAGGGATCTGTACTTGGACCAGTTCTCTTTAATATCTTTGTTAGTGACACTGCAAACGGTATTGAAGGGAAGGTATGCCTTTTTGCAGATGATACAAAGATATGCAACAGGGTAGACACCCTGGGAGGGTTAAAACAAATTATTGATGACCTAGGTAGGCTTGAGAAATGGTCAAGAATGTGGCAAAATGTCTCAAAAACCCAAAGGCTAAATATAGTATCAGGGGTACTATAATGGAAACTACTGAGGAGTAAAGGGATTTAGGAGTCACTATTTCAAGTGACTTAAAGGCAGGAAAGCAATGCAACAAAGCAATGAGAAAGGCAAGTCAGATGCTTGGTTGCATAGGGAGAGGAATAAGTAGCAGGAAAAAAAGAAGTAATAATGCCACTGTATAGGTCATTGGTGCGGCCTCATCTGGAATACTGTGTGTAATCCAACCTGAATAACCCCCATGTGTGCAAGTTTTTATGCATTGAGTTGCTGCCATATGATTGGCTGATTAGATATATGCATTAATGAATTGGTGTGCCTAATAAATGGCCACTGAGCACAGAATCCTTGCTTTCTCAAGACTTTAACATATATGTGAGATGGTCCCAAGTCATGTCTGCTTACATGCAGTTGCAATATACAGTGTGTGCTCGTCTACAGCTTGTTGGTGGTAATTTATACCTATTGGACTATGAAGCCCTATGGAAAGACGACCAACCCTCACTTCTTTGCCTAAACATTGCGTTCAGCCATTGGTGTATCTATGTTGGGTGCAAGGTGTGCGGTGCACACCGGCCCCTGGGTCCAAGGGGTTCCACACCACACACTCCGCACCCATAAAATTTTACTTATCCCTTCGTGGTCCTGCGGCGGCTAGCACTGCAGATAGAGATCATTGTGAAAATGGTGTGGCGGCCATTTTCCCAGCGATTTACGCTGGCGCAATAGAATTGTCCCCAGGAACAAGGCAAGAAGCCAGAGTCTACTGCGCAGCCAGAGAAGAGGGGACCCGAACGTAGCCTGCACACGGGCTCAGCAGTACCTGATAATTATGCCATCTGATTTACACTATTGATCTTTTATGTTCCATTCATGTATTATTGTACACTGGGGGTCATTCCGAGTTGTTCGCTCGTTGCCGATTTTCGCAACGGAGCGATTAAGGCAAAAATGCGCATGCGTATGGTACGCAGTGCGCATGCGGTAAGTATTTTAGCACAAAACTTGGTAGATTTACTAACGTCCGAACGCAGAATTTTCATCGTTGAAGTGATCGGAGTGTGATTGACAGGAAGTGGGTGTTTCTGGGCGGAAACTGTCCGTTTTCTGGGAGTGTGCGGAAAAACGCAGGACTGCCAGGATAAAACGCGGGAGTGTCTGGAGAAATGGGGGAGTGGCTGGCCGAACGCAGGGCGTGTTTGTGACGTCAAACTAGGAACGAAACGGGCTGAGCTGATCGCAATCTGTGAGTAGGTCTGGAGCTACTCAGAAGCTGCTAAGAATTTTCTATTCGCAATTCTGCTAATCTTTCGTTCGCTATTCTGCTAAGCTAAGATACACTCCCAGAGGGCGGCGGCCTAGCGTGTGCAATGCTGCTAAAAGCTGCTAGCGAGCGAACAACTCGGAATGACCCCGACAATTATCTATTTGTTGTGTATTGGTTATATTATTTGAAACTATTCACTAAATGATATATCTTATTTTAGATTCCTTTCTGATCGTCATATGTAATGAACACAGGGCATAATTCAGACCTGATCGCTAGCAGGCGATTTTTGCAATGCTGCGATCAGATAGTTGCCGCCCATAGGGGAGTGTATTTTTGCTTTGCAAGTGTGCGATTGCATGTGCAGCCGAGAAGTACAAAAAAGTTTTGTGCAGTTTCTGAGTAGCTCTGGACTTACTCGGCCGCTGCGATCACTTCAGCCTGTCTGGTCCCGGAATTGACATCAGACACCCGCCCTGCAAACGCTTGGACACACCTGCGTTTTTCCTAACACTCCCAGAAAACGGTCAGTTGCCACCCACAAACGCCCTCTTACTGTCAATCACCTTGCGATCGGCTATGCAAATGGATTTTTCGTACAATCCATCGCCCAGAAACAATCCGCTTTGTAGCCGTACGACGCACCTGCACATTGCGGTGCATGCGCAGTTCTGACTTGATCGCAGCGCAGCGAAAAATCGTAGCGTGCGATCAGGTCGGAATGACCCCCGCAGCCCGATGTCATTATTAACTGAATGAAGCTACAGCAGGCAGTATATCTATTAGGAATGAATCATATAGTTTATAGAAAGGGCAGTGGTTCCCAAACTTTTTTGAATCACGGCACCTAGAGCATCAGAATTATTTTCACAGCACCCCAGGCCAAAAGTTTATTATCGAGAAATCTTGAAAGAAATATTAAATTAAGTAAATTGTGTTTATATGTCATTGTAATACCCCTTTCACACCGCACAAATAGCCTAGTACCGAACCGGAATATTGCCGGGTCGACACGGGTCAGCGTGCGGTGTGAAAGCGCCATGGTGGAATTCCTGGGTTGCCTGACTCAGTAATTCAACCCAGCATTAAAGAAGTGTTATTCCCGGGTTGAATACCGGGTCAGTGGCAGCGTAAACGGGTTCCCGGGTCAGGGAAGCCAGTTGTAGCGTCCAATGCCGAATCCCACCCAGGAAGGACCCGTTTCCAATTCCCGTCTGGGATTCGGCATTTGCGGTGTGAAAGGGGTGTTAGGTACTGTATGTGGTGAGAAACAAGATTTGCTTCTGTGTGTCCACATATTTTATGGCTGGCAGACACCAGCAATGGTTTTGCCTGTTACATTGACCGTAAATAATTTTAATTGGTCCTGGACCACCAGCCCAGGGCACCCCTGCAAGTGTCCCGAGGCACCCCAGGGCGCCACGGCTCTAGGGTTTGTGGTTTCCACCACAGTACGCACATCTGCAAAACTAGGTGCAGACAATTTTTTGGGGGTACAGTTCCAGGGACACGAACACGCACCGTGACATACACTAAGCAGACAGACAGGAACCGTGAGTGTCAGCATTTTGGGCTAAATAAACCTTTGTGATGCAGTTGTGACCTTGGCATTCTATAAATAGGCTGAGGTAAGTGTCTTGTGCATTGCAGTAAACTTGGGGAGATTATCATGATCTTTTGTTTATATAGCGTATTAGCGACAACAAAGGGTGCGTTGCCCCATACAAGGAAAATCTGTAGAGCCAGGGACTCCGCCCCTAGATGTGACATCATGACACCGCAGGTTTAGGGAGCGAGGACGGCAAAGTGCCCTGTTCTGACTCGCACAGATGAAGCCATGTGAATTGGCAGACAGTCTTGTAGGGAGAAGTGGTAGCGGGTGTACTGCCGTCCGAGTTGGCCATTTATAAAAAAAAGTTCCAAATTCAGCGAGCAAACCCGCACCTCGGGCCAACTCGGACAATATTACATCCACAAAGAAATATCTCGGCGCTACTTGCTGGGTAGATAAGCACACATTAATTAAAATCTACATAAAGGAACACACTAATCAATAGCAGCTGTTAAAAGGGAGAGTACTCCACCCTTAAATAAAAAACTAAAAAACACACAAATCACAGCGCTTATTAAAAAGATATGTACCTTTATTATTACAATGTAAAAAATTCAGGAATTAATATTAACAATCTCGTCCTGCGTATCGGCCGATCCTGCTAAGCATCAAACACAGATATAATTGTAGCTCCTTATTAGTATGGTTAGTAAGTCAGTTTTCCAAAATCAGCTGATTAGTCAGTATCTTGATTTAAGTTGGTTAGGAGTACTTAGCGGTGCAGTAATTTAGTAGCACTGATATTGACTGATTAGTTGCAACAATTATTTAGAGTTAATATTTAGTAGTTAGTACAGCATGCTGTTCTCTATAGCTTAAAAGCAGTGGCAGTGATCCATACAAGACAATTAATAAAGAACCTGTTTTGGATTCTGGTCCCATGCATTGGTATCTCCCGGCTCCTGGTACTTTATCATCCCATCAGCGGTGCCATATCTGGAGTGTCCAAATGTTTGGAAAGTGCCTGCAGGTAATTTGTAAGATCCGACCGGTACCGGATGATTGCTAGGGGTCTCTTACGCGTTTCTCCGCCTTTAGTACATTCAGCGGCTTCCATAGAGAACTTCTCTGAGGAAGCCGCTGAATGTACTAAAGGCGGAGAAACGCGTAAGAGACCCCTAGCAATCGTCCGGTACCGGTCGGATCTTACAAATTACCTGCAGGCACTTTCCAAACATTTGGACACTCCAGATATGGCACCGCTGATGGGATGATAAAGTACCAGGAGCCGGGAGATACCAATGCATGGGACCAGAATCCAAAACAGGTTCTTTATTAATTGTCTTGTATGGATCACTGCCACTGCTTTTAAGCTATAGAGAACAGCATGCTGTACTAACTACTAAATATTAACTCTAAATAATTGTTGCAACTAATCAGTCAATATCAGTGCTACTAAATTACTGCACCGCTAAGTACTCCTAACCAACTTAAATCAAGATACTGACTAATCAGCTGATTTTGGAAAACTGACTTACTAACCATACTAATAAGGAGCTACAATTATATCTGTGTTTGATGCTTAGCAGGATCGGCCGATACGCAGGACGAGATTGTTGTTAATATTAATTCCTGAATTTTTTACATTGTAATAATAAAGGTACATATCTTTTTAATAAGCGCTGTGATTTGTGTGTTTTTTAATATTACATCCAGCCAGGGCAGTTGAAAGCCTGGCTGGGCCCAGGTACTTTTCAGGGGGCGTGGCCACACTGCAGCCCAG
The DNA here is from genome assembly GCF_028390025.1 of Pseudophryne corroboree. Classification (NCBI taxonomy): domain Eukaryota; kingdom Metazoa; phylum Chordata; class Amphibia; order Anura; family Myobatrachidae; genus Pseudophryne; species Pseudophryne corroboree. Next base: position 450,582,300 of record NC_086451.1, read on the forward strand.
CACACAGCAGCATGTGCTGGGCTGAGGAGAAAAGCTGCAGCTGCTGTTGCCAGGTAATGGGGAGGGGGTCCGGGCCCTCACTAGCCCCCTCCATCAGACCTGTGCCTGGGTAATTTGTACCCTCCCCCCCCACCTCTCTCGGCACCACTGCATCCAGCCCCAGATATCTGAGTTTTTCTGCATGAAAATGTTAACTCTGGAGTTGTATATTCTAGAATGATACGGGTTTCAGCTTGTGATGAAAAAATGTACGTGGGGCGGGCATACCTCCCAACACATGATGATTAGAATGTGGGACCTGAAAAGGGGTGTGGCATTGCTGAATGTGGGTGTGGCCTATAGTGAGAGGGCGGGCCTAGTGTTATGTCCCCCATTTTTGCCATTTTGGGGGCATGAATATCACTCTCTGAGCCGCTCAGCAGCCCGCTAGCTCACCACCCTGCCCTGTATGTGCATGGCATCTATTCAGAGATCACCGGTGATCAAAGGCTCCCCCACCCACGGTACACTACGGCCCACGGGTTAGGCACTAGAGGGGGGGTTATCCCTAGACACCAACTCCAGTGACTTAGGCCTTATCACCACCTCCACTATCTTAGTCCTAGCCACCACCCCAGACGGGATAGGCTAGGGTACAGGTGAGGGGTAAAATAATTATTGTCGGGATGCCGGTGTCGGTCATGTGACTGACTGCATCCCGCCTTCCGGGATCTTGTATCACACCCCCTGTAGCATGCCAGTTCTAAGCTGATTGGCTGGGACTTTACCTCTCTCCACTTTATCACTCTCCAAGGCTTTAGTACATCTGCCTATTTTGTTTAACTTTTTTTTTTTTTTTACATATTTTATTATTACCTTAGAAATGGCATCAAGCATTGCTTAGATAATAGTGTAAACTAAGCATGGCTGGAAATGAAGGCGTAACTCCGTACTGGCCAATAGGAACAATGAGACTATGGGCCTAATTCACCTTTTGACGCTAAAGTGCGAAAATTGGCATTCGTCGATTTCCGCACTTCTGCGCATGCCGCTGTGCGCATACGCGAGGGCTTAGATTGCGAACGCACGAGATCGTAATCTAAGTCCCCACGGGGGGGGAGGGGGCGTCAACGGGGCGTGTTCGCAGCTCTATATGGGTGGCCTCATGTTGTTGGGGGAGGGCGCTGTTGGGACAATGCAGGCGTGTCCGGACCATTTGCGGGCGGGCTGTGGCAGCTGTGCGACGTCACACTCGGCCGCTGCGACCCAAAATGTGGTGACCCGGTGACTGCAGGGGGTAACTCTTAAGATGCGAGCGCATCGTTGTTTACCTCGCATTTCAGCAGGGGCGGGTAGGACCCGGCATGCGGGACAGCATTGCCCTGTGCTGGGCGGCCGCCCGCATGCTAGAGAACGGAGTTGTAGTTTTACGACATCTCACCGGACAACAACTCAGCTGAATTAGGCCCTATATAGACTCCTTTTAACTGCTCAATGGCATAATTGCCCACACTAGAATATATTTCTGTAGGTACTTAAGGGCTGTACAGAGGCTTTGAAAGACACCATGGACCTGATTCAGAGGCTGAGCAGCAGCAGCCGATACTATGATTTATGATAATGCTGCAGCTGTAATCCGCCGTGGTGCGCACAATGGCACGCCGTCGAGCGGCTATCGTCACATGCTACAGAAAGACAGAACTGCACAATCACTGGTAACAACATACTGATGGCGGGGGGGGGGTGTATGAATATAAGTGTTAATTTAATTATTCGATGAATTCAATCCATGGGTTGACAAAATAATATCACATGAATGTGACTCATATCTAGGAACTGACAGGATGTTTTGCAGAGCAGGTAAACTGTATTACTGAGCCGAATTATATGGCAACTGGAGGTTTTATAAAAAAAAACCTATGGGGTCTATGTACTAGGATTGGACTGCACACCCTAATTCTAAATATAATAAGTGGTGCTACCATGTTGAGACTTGTAGTTCCACACAGAAAAATAAGAGAGAGTGCAGGTGCACACTGAGAACACTGGTAATCAGAACGTTTATAATAAACTACAATTTAACATGGAGTAAAAATGAGGTTCTTGGCATAATTTTTGGCCAAAAATATGGACCCACCCAGGGCTGTTTCTAGATACTTTGGCTCCCAGAGAGAACAGTAGAAAAATGCGCCCCCTCCACACAGACATTTTATGATGTAAATACGTGCGTGTGCCAAAGGTGCAACACAGTAATGACCCTTGCACCATATGCCCATACAGTAAATGCACCTTGCACCAAATGCCCTACACAGTAAATGCCCCTTGCACAATTGATAGCCTCACATTATAATTCCTGCCCCACTACCTGCTCGTTGTCAGGGGTTTCACACCACCACCGCCTTCCTCTAGCCTGACCGGCACTACAGGGGAGAGATGTTCCTCTCGGCCATTTTGGGAAGGAGATTTTCAATAGTATTTCATGCGACTGACCAGACCGCATGAAATACTATGCAAACACTGGGGGTAATTCAGAGTTTATTGCAGCAGCAAATTTGTTAGCAGTTGGGCAAAACCATGTGCAGTGCACGAAGGGGGGTTGGGGGGAGGGGGCAGTGGTAACATGTGCAGAGAGAGTTATATTTGGGTGGGTTATATTGTTTCTGTGCAGAGATAATACTGGCTGCTTTATTTTTACACTGCAATTTAGTGTTCAGGTTGAACACACCCCACCCAACTCTAACTCTCTCTGCACATGTTACATCTGCCCCACCTGCAATGCACATGGTTTTGCATAACTGCTAACAAATGTAACCGCCCACATCACCCGGGAAGTGGGAGGGATGAGGCAGGATGTCTACTCTTTATATACAGTACATATTCTTTTTAAATAAATAGTCACTTATAAAACTCAGACAGTTAAGAGATTTAAAATGTGATTTTGTATGCTGAACAATGGGAAGCATTCTGTACTGTTTCTAGAGATAAAACCAGGAATATCTCCAGGGGCAAATCTTTAAAACATCACTGACCCCAAAAGATTACGGTTAGTTATATATATATAGTGTTTATGGCTTATGGCATAGTCGGCCTCTGGCGCTGTTTATCTTCCCATTCCATATGTGAATGTTATATAGCGCTTAATTCAGACCTGATTGCAACAGCAAATTTTTTCTCTAATGGGCAAAACCATGTGCAGTGCTGGTGGGGCAGATGTAACATGTGCAGAGAGAGTTAGATTTGGGTGGGGTGTGTTCAAACTGAAATCTAAATTGCAGTGTAAAAATAAAGCAGCCAGAATTTACCCTGCACAGAAACAATATAACCCACCCAGATATAACTCTCTCTGCACATGTTACATCTGCCCCACCTGCAGTGCAGAAACAATATAACCCACCCAAAACTAACTCTCTCTGCACATGTTACATCTGCCCCACCTGCAGTGCACATGTTTTTGCCCATTAGAGAAAGATTTTGCTTTTACGATCAGGTCTGAATTAGGCCCATAGTCAGTACAATTACACCATATATTGTATCGAATCATTGAAGATTTTACAGTGATTATAATGATAATTGTTACATCGCTTTAGACAAGTTGTCAGTTTGCACGGGGACAAAGCAGAGATCACTAACCACAACCACTTTGCTCCTCCGGACAATAGATGAGCGTTGGCAGAGAATCCATGTTATTGCTACACATTGATATATAGACACGTTACAGTTGGACACATGTATGCATTTCCGTTCCCTGCATAGGCACCAAAAATACATCCGCCCATGTACTGTATACATTGCTATATACAGTAATTGCCTTGTGTCTCCTTACACCTAGAGAGGTGGCATAGGGGCTGGCCAGCCTAGGCTATGTACAGAAACTGGGTGTTTGTGTAATAGCCGCAGACGTGGGTAAATTTACTAAGGTGGGAGGTATTATTAGAACTGTTGATATTGCTCCTAGCAACCAATCAGATTATACTTAACATTTATCTAGCAGCTCCTAGAAGATAATAGATAAGTCTCTGATTGGTTGGTATGGGCAACATCACCAGTTCTAAAAAAACAAACTCCCACCTTAGTAAATTTACCTCATAGTCTTTTTGGGGGCGTATTTCTAGCAGGTGGTTTGTCGTCACGATGATAAGGATGATAGCGCCACTTTGAAACAGGGTACCCTTGATAGGTCTGGTCAGCGTTATTCATGTGTTTCAATTTTAAACGCACAATTGACTCGGACTACCCCCACAGGTGAGCACTAAGGTGTTCTATATTACTATTTACCAATATTGAGTTGTTTGCTTTTTATTACATTTTATATATCGAGTATATATTGATATTAAGAATGTGACTTTTACACATGCTAGCTCAATTGGACAAAGCACTGTCCAAATTTATTTGGGCAGATAAACACCCTAGATTCTCATTATTCAAATTACGCCAACCTCGTTCTCTTGGAGGCCTAAATTTACCGTGCCTTCACTCCTATGCCTTGGCAGCCAACTACAGGATCGCTTTAGACTGGATTGGCGGTCGAGACATATATGCCAACACACAGCTGGAACAATCTTTTACTCCCTCTCTGACTTTGGTGTCCCTGTTACACACCACTCCTACTACCATACCACACTGTGTGGCAGACAATATACCGTATATACTCGAGTATAAGCCGACTTTTTCAGTACTTTTTTTTTGTGCTGAAAAAGCCACCTCGGCTTATACTCGAGTCAGTGACAGGCAGAGGCAGAGCAGTGTGAAGGAGGGACACGAAGCGCACAGCGAGCGGCTCTCCTGTGTCCCTCCTGCATCTCCGGCGGCAGCAGCGGCGGTTCTATTACAGGAAGTACCCGTTCGTGACCTCTGATCACGAACCGGCACTTCCTTTAATAGACCTGCCGCGGCCGCCGAAGATGCAGGAGGGACACAGGAGAGGCGCGTGCTGTGCGCTTCGTGTCCCTCCAGAAGACAGCGCGGGATCGACGGAGGGGTAAGTAACAACACTGTGGGGCATACCTGGCACTTGGGGAGGGAGCATATCTGGCAGCATGAGGGGGTATATGTGGCAGCATGAGGGGACGTATCTGGCAGCATGAGGGGACATATCTGGCAGCATGAGGGGGCATATGTGGCATCATGAGGGGACATATCTGGCAGCATGAGGGGACATATCTGGCAGCATGAGGGGACATATCTGGCAGCATGAGGGGGCATATCTGGCAGCATGAGGGGGCATATGTGGCATCATGAGGGGACATATCTGGCAGCATGAGGGGACGTATCTGGCAGCATGAGGGGGCGTATCTGGCAGCATGAGGGGGCATATCTGGCAGCATGAGGGGGCATATGTGGCAGCATGAGGGGCATATGTGGCAGCATGAGGGGCATATGTGGCAGCATGAGGGTCATATGTGGCAGCATGAGGGACATATGTGGCAGCATGAGGGCATATCTGGCACATCAGGCACTGTGGGGCATATCTGGCAGTGTGGGGGCATATCTGGCAGTGTGGGGGCATATCTGGCAGTGTGGGGGCATATCTGGCAGTGTGGGGGCATATCTGGCACTGTGGGGGCATATCTGGCAGTATGAGGGCATATCTGGCAGTATGAGGGCATATCTGGCACTGAGGGCTGTGTACGGCTAGAGCTGCATTTCCCACCCTAGGCTTATACTCGAGTCAATAAGTTTTCCCAGGTTTTTGTGGTAGAATTAGGTGCCTCGGCTTATATTCGGGTCGACTTATACTCGAGTATATACGGTACTTGTTTCCTCTACCTGTGTTGCCTGGTGACAGATTCGCTCTCGACTAAAAATATCACAATATTCTTCACTATTCCTACCTCTCTGGGGTAACCCAGACTTCAAACCTCATAACACCTCCCCTATATTTCAGACTTGGTATGATGGAGGTCTAAAATTCATTCATCATTTCTTACATACCGAAACTCTGACCTTACTTACACACTCCCAAATTATGGCACGTTTTCCGTCCTTACGAATCCCATTATTTCCCTTCCTTCAAGCATGTAGCTATGTACAAAAGGTTACATCTTTGTTATCTATACAAGATAGCTCCCATACCCTGGACAAAACATTACGACTCACCCTAAATAGTAATTTTCCCACAGCGCTCATATACACACACTCCCGCACTCTATTAGATGTGGAATCCGGCTCAATAGGCCTCCTAAAATGTAAACTGGAATTCCCAGATCTCACCATGAAGCTGATTCTAGAGGCCAACACCTACTTAGATAAAACACTAGGCTCAGTTACGTACTCAGAAATGCACCAGAAAATCCTACACAGAGCATATGTCACCCCCAAGCTACGATACCTCATCGGAGCAGCCCCCTCCTCTCACTGTTTCAAGTGCACTGCTCCAGAAGCAGATCTTGTACACTGCCTATGGTCGTGCCCCACGGTACGTACACTTTGGCAGGCGCTCCAATCATATATCACGACCGACTTACAGTTACAATTTACCATCACTAAGACGTGGGCATTCTGGGGCATATTCTCGAAACAACCCACCCCCGGTCTGTCCAAGGGACAACGCATTCTATTAATTAAACTGGCAGCTGCTACAAAAAAGACGATTCTCTCACAATGGATCTCCACTGATCCTACCCCCATCTCACTACTACATCCTAGGATCTCTCATCTATTCCATCTAGAGTGGACCAATACTGCCATACAGAAAGACAAACTGACCGAGAAATTCTTCCATATTTGGCTACCCTATGTCCGGACCCTCCCCCAGGTTACAAAGGAAGCCCTGCGGAAATGTTTCAAAGACACTAAGTGGTACTTGCTAGAGACCCTGGATTCCACAACCCCCCCCCCCCCCCTTTTGAGCCTAAGACTCTATGGCCCTCATTCCGAGTCGTTCGCTCGGTATATTTCATCGCATCGCAGTGAAATTCCGCTTAGTACGCATGCGCAATATTCGTACTGCGACTGCGCCAAGTAATTTAACAATGAAGATAGTATTTTTACTCACGGCTTTTTCTTCGCTCCGGCGATCGTAATGTGATTGACAGGAAATGGGTGTTACTGGGCGGAAACACGGCGTTTCAGGGGCGTGTGGTTAAAAACGCTACCGTTTCCGGAAAAAACGCAGGAGTGGCCGGAGAAACGGAGGAGTGTCTGGGCGAACGCTGGGTGTGTTTATGACGTCAAACCAGGAACGACAAGCACTGAACTGATCGCAGATGCCGAGTAAGTCTGAAGCTACTCAGAAACTGCTAAGTAGTTTGTAATCGCAATATTGCGAATACATCGGTCGCAATTTTAAGAAGCTAAGATTCACTCCCAGTAGGCGGCGGCTTAGCGTGTGTAACTCTGCTAAAATCGCCTTGCGAGCGATCAACTCGGAATGAGGGCCTATGTTGCTTATATATACCAACTAAATCTCCTATAATCTGGATATTGGTACACGTCCTCTACTGTTTCAACACTATTATTACCTAGGGCTTCCACGGAGTATAATTATATTTACATTTATTGTTATTAAATGTCTATGCTACACTGTTTATGTAATGCATACTGTAAATTTTGTTTTACTGTTACCTCAGCGGTCAATAAAAAACTTTTGAAAAAAAAAAAAAAGAATGTGACTTTTGTATTTAGTAATAACTCAATGGGTCTAATTCAGCGGTGGACGCGTATAACTTTGTGACTGTGTCTTTGTACTGAGAAGTGATGGCGCAGCTGCAGTGACGCCACTGGCGGTGTCTCTCATCTGCTGCTTGTGTACAAAGATGGTCACACCCAAAGGCTCAGCATCAGATCACTCTACCTCACCATCAGCCATCCCAGTAACTCTCAGGTTGCACAGGATGACCAAGCCCTTCAGGCTTCCTAGGCCAGTGGATCTGCGTCGGAAGACGTTGACCCTGGCCTTAGCTGACGCGCCCCCATTTTCAGGAAAGCTGCCTAGCACCAGCCACTCTCTGCCCCCAAAATGGCTCTGTCTCAGGGTGCACCGCGTGTGACTATGCAGGACCTGTTCCGCACGTACGCATTCCCCCCACCATAGTCGTTGTACACAAACCATTGGGGTTGATATTGCGACCGATGGTGCAATAATGGTTCGTCTCAGTGGGTGTGGTTCATCAAATCGACAGTGTCTAGGTCGACAATGTTTAGGTCGACCACTATAGGTCGACAGTCACTAGGTCGACATGGATGGAAGGTCGACAGGGTTTCTAGGGCGACATGTGCTAGGTCGACAGGTCTAAAGGTCGACATGAGGATTTTTTTATTTATTTTTTGTGTCGTTTTCTTCGTAGAGTGACCGGGATCCCAAATTAGTGCACCGCGTCCCCTCGCATGGCTCTCTTCGCTCACCATGCTTCGGGCATGGTGCCTTCGCTCCGCTACCGCCTCGCTCGGCACACTTTACCGTTCCAATCGTAGTCCACGTGGATCGTTAAGTATGAAAAAAATCAAAAAAAGAAAAAAATGTGAAAAACTCATGTCGACCTTTAGACCTGTCGACCTAGCACATGTCGACCTAGAAACCCTGTCGACCTTCCATCCATGTCGACCTAGTGACTGTCGACCTATAGTGGTCGACCTAAACATTGTCGACCTAGACACTGTCGATCTTCAGACCGGATCCCTCTCAGTACGTGCCATTGACAGAATAGCGTCATGGCTAGTGGGCATGTCAGTAGGCTGAGATACGGTTGTGGCATTTGCGTAAAGACGCAGACAATGCCGTGTAAGGGGATGCAGTCACAGCTGCAACTGCGTCCACCTCTGTCTGTCAGTGACTGACAGTCTGCTGCCACCCGGGGGGCAGTGACAGGCTCTGTGAGCCTGACGTAGGATGGAGAGTTCCTGGCCTCTGCAGCGGGCTGTTTGCTTAGCACCATGGGTCCCATAAGACTCCTGATGGTGAGTCCAGTGATCCAATGCTGCATTCTAAGGACACAGGTGGGATTGCCTGCAGCAGGAGGAGCATACTTACCGACTTTTTGGCTGCTCTCTCCGGGAGAGAGCAGCCAGGTCGGTGCTGCAGGGGGTCGGGCTGCGATGTAAGTGCAGAGGGGGCGGTCCGGAGGCGTGGCGTAGGTGGGACGGGGGCGTGTCGGAGGCGAGCCGGGGGCGTGGCTACGGGATCATCCCGCGTAAGCCCCCCCCCCCCCCCGCTGTGTAATGCCGCTATTGCAGGCATTATACAGCAGGGGGCGTGGCTATGATGACGCGATTCAGCAAGAATCGCGTCATCGCCTGCCCGGACCGCCCACTTTACTCGCTAAGTGGGCGGCCGGGCAGGGGGGGGACCCCTGTAACCGGGAGACTTGCCTGCTCTTCCGGGGGGCCGGGAGCCTCCCGGCCATTCCGGGAGAGTAGGCAAGTCTGAGGAGGAGTCTTGTAGTAGACGCCTCCTGCTGCAGCACCGTACAGCGCTGTCACTGATGCTTCCGAGGAAGTGATAGCACCTCCAACCACATCTGAATCAGACCCTCTGTGCCTGAGGGCCTCATCCATGTTTTTAAGTAAAGCAAAATAAAAAAAGCAAGTAACGTTGTGTCTGGAACAAACCATGTTGCCATGCAAGGGGAGCAAATATATTTATATTGTTTCTGTGCAGGGTAAATACCGGCTGCTTTTGCATGTAGCCCACACATGTTAGACAGCTTTGGGCCTAATTCAGACCTGATCACTGTTGTGTGAAATCGCATGGCGGCCTGATTATCGAACGACTGCGCATGTGTATGGATCGTAGTGCGCACGCACGAGGACAAACTGCATAAGAAATCAGCGTCTTTTTTGATCATTAGGCGTCCGCAGGTTGATAGACAGGAAGCGGACGTATGTGGGTGGTAAGTGGATGTTTTCTGGGAGTGTCAGGAAAAATGCAGGCGTTCCCAAGCGTTTTCAGGGAGGGTGTGTGACATCAGCTCCGGCCCCGATCAGCCTGTTTGTATCGCACTGTAGGAGTAAGTCCTGGGCTACGCACACACTGCACAGACTGGAAAAATCATGCGATGGTGAGTGAGTTGGGAACGGATTTGCAGCTGACCGGCATTTGCAAACTTTTTGCACGGCGTACGCAGACTTTCACGGGGCGGGTTTTCACTCTGTCTGGACGGCGACTCTCCGTTTGCAAACCTCTGCAAATTCACAGAGGAACGATCAGGTCTGAATTAGGCCTTTTATTCTTACACTGCAATTTAGATTTCAGTTTGAACACACCCCACCCAAATCTAACTCTCTCTGCACATGTTACATCTGCTCCACCTGCAGCGCAGCCTGGCGTTGTCCAGTTACTTGCTTACATGAATCAGACCCTAATTACCCTTACTTCATATACAGTAGATATACCGTAAGTCCTTCAAACATTAGAACTTGCTTTTTTTTCCCCCTTGCTCAGCAATCAGAATCTCTGAAAAATAAAATACTTTAAAAGGACCCATCAGGTATATTTAAAAAAGGTTTAACGAAAAACACTTAGTAATACACAAGGAGTCACACAATTAGCTCCGGACCAGAGTCAGGTGTGTAAATGGGCCATGACAAGAGTCTGCTATGACTAATGGTCTCAGTGGCGGGGGTTCCGTCCCTTCTCCGTGCTGCGATTGTGAGCCTGCTCTACGTCACTATGCGGCAGCCATATGTCTGCACACAGGTCTCTTACCTGGTAGGAAGTCTGAGATTTTGTGCTGCCGCTCGGTGAGTACACGTGGGGAACAGGTGAGGTCTCTCACTGTGATTACCACTGGCTGCTGCAAAAGAGAAGTGTAAATATGCAGAATTCAAGGCCAAGGGAAAAACAAACAAACATGGCTATAGACATAGGTTACAGCGTACAGGAATATAAATCACGAGGAGAAGGGCAGTTCCGGCTATTGTAGATATGCTATTGTGATTCCAGCATCTTGTGACTGACGCATCGGCTACCTGGCTGATATCATTACATAGAATTATAGGGGAAAAACTACAGTTTATTTCCCTTTTGTTTTTCTGCAAACTGATCAGTGAAAAGCGTAGTCCATTGTACACATCAAACCTTCTGACTCTGCATTTCCATCTCCTTTATGTCATTGTAGAGACTCTGCAGAATAAATATCCATAGACCTTACTTGCTTACTTTCCCAGAATTTCCGTGAGACTAACAAATTTGGTGGCGTTCTCCTGGCTGAGAAGACAACCCTCCCGCATCCCACCTACTTCTCCAGTGAGTGGGCCGGCAAAGGGATGTAATGACGCGTTTCACTGTGAAACGCGCCATCATTGTCTTTCTCAACAGGATGCAGTGCTTCAATTTAGGGATGCCATGAGTAGTATGGGGTCCCGTGATGTCTTCCGTATATTGCTTTGTATATGCACCATTCTTTCCCACACAGAGCAGGACACATACACGGCACTTCAGACTCATGCACTCTTACCCTGTGTAATCCCTCTCACCAGTGGGCTGTGTGGTGGCTACGGTACTCTTCAGTGGCTGCTGATTCTGAGTCACCCACATCAGCAGCATTTCCAATTCGCTAGTACAGCCTATCCCAGCGTTCCTGAAGAGCTGCTCCTGCAATCCATTGCAGCATTTCCAGACTCACTGGTCAATCTCATCCTAGTGATAGTGAACCCAGGGCCTAATTCAGACCTGATTGCAAAAGCAAAATCTTTCTCTAATGGGCAAAACCATGTGCACTGCAAGTGGGGCAGATGTAACATGTGCAGAGAGAGATAGATTTGGGTGGGGTGTGTTCAATCTGAAATCTAAATTGCAGGGTAAAAATAAAGCAGACAGTATTTACCCTGCACAGAAACAATATAACCCGCCCAAATCTAACTCTCACTGCACATGTTACATCTGCCCCCCTGCAGTGCACATGGTTTTGCCCATTAGAGAAAGATTTTGCTTTTGCAATCAGGTCTGAATTAGGCCATTTCACCTGATACAGTATCCAGTCAGGAGTTCCAACTTTGTCAAGCTGCCTCGTGTATGAATGAGTAGATCCTATATTAAGCCCGCCCAATTCCGTCCTAAGGTCCCAAGCCACAACCCAGCAGCTCAGCCTAGTCCAGATTCACAAATAACCCTAGCCATGACACACCTACTTCACGGAAAGTGTGGTCCATCGGATCAATCTATACGCAGATTCCTGACCGGTGCATGAGCCGGAGCCAATTGCTTTTATTGGTGTAGGTGCAGGATGCTGACATAGGTCAGATCCATGTGCATTGAGACTCATATTGAGCACCCACGTGTCTCTATGTGAATTCTCTGATCCCTTATAAATATTCAGAGGAGGGGGACGGCAGGGACGGCAGGAAGGAATGTGAGTGTGCTATGCAGATACTTCCGCACCTCCCATCCGGGCTTCTGGCAGGTATGGTCCTGGACTCTCTAGGGGCCTGCGAGTGTAGGGGAGGATAAACCACACCTCCCAGGGTACCAGGACTGCACTCCTCTCTGACCATAGGGGCTGTATCAGAGGTGGATGTATAGCACAGCCGTTGAGTCTTTGTATGCAGCTGCTGTGCAAAATTATGCAAAAGCCGCAGGAGGCGTAAACAAGTTTAATGGTCAAATAGCCACACACACACACACACACACACACACACACACACACACACACACACACACACAACACACACAACACACCACACACATACACACACACAACTCACACACACACAACTCACACAACACACACACACCACAAACACATACAAACACAACTCACACACAACACACACACACAACTCACACACACACACACACACACACACACGTGGTCAATGGAGATGATGCCAAGGAACGGAATGCCTGGACCTCTTCCAGCATCACTAAGGCTTTAAGTGTCGGACTGGGGCACGAAGGGCCCACCGAGGGAATGCAGTGGTGGGGGCCCCATGTTTAGGGGTGTGGCCAGTCTCCAGAAGGGGTGTGGCCAGCTGGCAGAGAGGTTTGGTGTGCATAGCCTGTGCCCCTTGATATACCTGCAGTCAGGGCAGCTGAGAGCTGGGCTGGGCCCAGGTGCTTTTCAAGGGGTGTGGCCTAATCACAGGGGGTGTGGTCATGTACCCTTAGAGAAAAACCCTGAAAAAATAGTATTTTAAGTACGTCCATGGCCGCACTGCGGCCCAGTACACAGCAGCGTGTGCTGGGCTGAGGAGAAGAGCTGCAGCTGCTGCTACCAGGTAAGGGGGAGGGGGCCTGGGCCCCTACTGGACCCTCACTGGGCCCCTCCATCAGACCTGGGCCCGGGTAATTTGTACCCTCCCCCCCCTCTCTCAGCGCCACTGCCTGCAGTATAAGGTAACATATGTATAATGTGTAATTCAAGTGCACAGTCTGGAACCTGATACCTAGAGGAGGGGAGGGGGCAGTGGGGCCCACCGGGGGGTTCCCTTATACCCCTGTGGGCCAGTCCGAACCCTGGAGGCTTTTGTAGCGCTGTCGCCAGTAAGACCAACTGACTGTGATCCTGTAGATTTCTTTTTCAATGTCGGGCATCATGATCACTTTTTGAGTGTTACGCACTGAGATATTGGGCACATTGCCCAATTCCGGCTGCCCTATTGCAGTGGGGTGTGGATCATTGGGTCGACCATAATTAGATTGACAGTCAATAGGTGGACCCCATATGGTCGACATGCAAGTAGACAGGGTCAAGAGCTCGACAGGATCAATAGGTCGACATGTAAAAGGTAGACACATTAAAAGATCGACATGAACAAAAGGTGAACACGGTCAAAAGGTGGATGTGGAAATGGTCGACACATAAAAGGTTGACACAAAGTTTTTTTGGGTGCCATTTACTATTTTAAACCATGTGACCCCAATTTAAACCATGTGACACGCCTAAGGCACAGGTTACTAATCCTAGTCGTAGTTCACGTGGATGGTAAATGATAAAAAAGTTGAATAAAATGAAAAACAAAACTTGTGTCGATCATATGTGTGTCGACCATTTTCATGTTGACCATTTGTACCTGTCGACCTTAAGCACTGTCTACCTTTAACATGTCGACCTCTTGTACCTGTTGACCTAATGTATGGGCAGCACGGATGGTGTAATGGTTAGCATTACTACCTCACAGCACTGAGGTCATAGGTTTGATTCCCACCCTATCTGTGTGGAGTTTATACATTCTCCCCGTGCTTGCGGGAGTTTCCTCCCCTAATCCAAAAATAAACTGGTAGGTTAATTGACTCCCAACAAAAAAATAACCATAGTGTGAGTGTACATGTGGTAGGGAATATGGATTGTAAGCTCCACCGGGGCAGGGACTGATGTCAATGGCCTAATTCAGACCTGATCGTAAAAGCAAAATCTTTCTCTAATAGGCAAACCCTTGTGCACTGCAGGGGCGCCAGATGTAACATGTGCGGAGAGAGTTAGATTTGGGTGGGTTGTTTTGTTTCTGTGCAGGGTAAATACTGGCTGCCTTATTTTTACACTGCAATTTAGATGTTCAGTTAAGACACACCCCACCCAAATCTAACTCTCTCTGCACATGTTACATCTGCTTCACCTGCACTGCACATGGTTTTGCCCATTAGAGTCAAAGCTTGCTGTTGCGATCAGGTCTGAATTAGGCCCATAGTTGCCGTTCCAAGTGCTGGTGGCGCTGCAGCAACGGGAGGCCGGTCTGCGCTCTCAGCGGGGACAGAGAGAAGATTTGAGGAGCAATAGGTCTGGCGGCTCTGGAGCTCCAGGATCGCAAACGGCGAGTGCAAGTGGGAGCTCTGCTGTGTGTCTGCAGACAAGGTGCTGCCATGTTGGAGACCAAAAGCCATGCAGTTCTGGCCAATGTCAGGTCAGCCTCAGCCAGTCCTTGCTGTTCATCCCCTATAAGAGAGGTTGGGCCAGGGTAAACACTGACAGTTCTTTTAGTTGCTTTTGTAGGCAAGTGTCTTGGCTCTGTGCTCCTGCAGGTGTTCCTGTATTAAGTTAACTGCCGTTCACTTGAGGCTCCTTGCTTTAACCTTTTTGTGCCCAGCTGTGTTTCCTTCCATACTCCTACCTGGAGTGCAGAGTTGGTGTCGCTCTTTGCAGCTGCCCCTCCTTGGGCCGGCTCCCCGCTGGCTCTTATCACTGGTTCCCAGGACAAGTACTGAGGCCGCAGCATTTCAGGATTTCCAATTTCATATCTTCAAGTCACAGCATTCCAGGATATCTAATCTCATTTATTCAAGCCGCAGCAATCCAGGATTTCTAGTCTTACTTCTTTAAGTTGCAACATTCCAAGATTTCAAATCTCTTCATCCAGTCTTCAACAGTCCAGAATTTCCAGCACCACTTATTTAGTCTTTTGCAGTTCCAGTTTTCAAGACTCTCTCATTTCAGTATTTAACCTATTTGCAGAACCTCTTCATTCTTTGCAACATATTGTCAGGACGTTCAGACGCTGCCCGGCTTCCTTCTCCCGGCTCCCCAGCGCAGCGTGACCTTCAGTGAGAGGTCACGCTACGCCGCCACGCGCCGCTGGGAGCCGCCGGGAGCGAGCTTCTGATGTGCCCCCGACCCCGGTGTATGGTGAGTTCTGTGTGCGGGGCGAGGGGGGCGGCCACTCAGGGAAACGGGTATCCCGGATTGACCATTTTTCAATCCTGATACCTGGGATTGAAAAAATGGCCTGGGATTGGCCTACCTACTCATGAGTAAGAATTACATTCGACTTCCTCTCTTTCATCCTCCAGTGGTCGAATCCTCTCCAGCTGTTATACACTGGTCAGTGCCCTATCCCTAGCCTGACCCAGGGTCGGACTGGCCCACAGGGGAAACCACCGGTGGGCCCCACTGCCTGTCGGCCCACCTCCTCCTTTAGGGATTAGGTTCCAGGCTGTATTTTAGTGCACTTTAATTATACATTATACATATGTTACCTTATACTGCACAGGACTATGGGCCCAGCCCATGCACTCTCTTACGGTTAGGTGGGCCTCTGTGGTGGTTGGCCACACCTCTACTATTGCCTGGCCACATACTTAAGCATGAGCCTCTGCCACTGTATTTCCCCGGTGGGCCCTTCTTGCCGTAGTCCGACACTGGCCTGACCTGACACAGGTTTCAGGAGAAGCACAATGTAGGGTCATGACTTACAAAACACACATTTATTTCTTAAAAAAATACAATCAGTTGTTTTGCAGATAAATGAATTACAATTTCAATATGTCAATTTGAACACTACTTGAATAAAAGTGTTTTATGGTGGTTTGGAACATGAATGTAGCAATATCATTGTATGACCGCATTTTCCGCCAATAGGTGATAGACTGATTAAATGTTGGCCTCTATTCACAATGTAATTTATAACCAAATGGATCTAAATCTACTTTACTGGCCATCTGAGTCACAATGTGACTGGGTGACTTCTGCACTTTTCTCTAACGTCCTGGGGATACTGGGATGGTCTACGTACCATGGGGTATAGATGGGGTCCATTGGAGCCTTGCACTTTAAAAATTCTTCAGTGTGTGCTGGCTCCTCCCCTCTATGCCCCTCCTGCAGACTCAGTTTAGGTAAATGTGCCCGGAGGAGCCGGGTGCACTCTCTGGAGCTCCAGAGAGTTTTCTTAAAACTTTATTTTAGTTTGTTGTTTTCAGGCAGTACTGGCTGGCATCAGTCTGCCTGCCTCGTGGGACTTAGGGGGGGGGGGGGAACCGGTCCAACTTCTTAAAGGGTTAATGGTCCGAATCCCTGCTGACAGGACATAGCTCCTGAGGTGTTGTTTCGCTCGCCCCCAGGGTGTGCCCGCACTCCAATAGAGCTGAAGACGACACCCCTAACAGATCTGAAGATGGTGTGGTGAGTACATGAATTGGGGTCCCGGTTAGCGGTTCACATGGCGGCATAAGGACGCAGCGGGTACTCGGCACTGCGGTGCCTGCTGCATATACCCACACTGGCGCTGACTCAGCAAAGGGCGTTTTCTGTAAACTTAGACTTGCCAGTATAATACAATACAGGGACTGCGCGCCATTAAGGGGACGGGGCCTCCCTGAGAGTGAGACCAGCAGCTCAGAGGGGCCATTTCCTGCTGCATCACACTACAGGCTGCATGCAGGGAAGCGCTGCTCATCCAAGGATCTTCATAAGCACCTCAAACAGGTACCAAGGGGTTTTGTAGAGGGGGGGGGGAGCAATATGATGTCTAAATAAACTGGTCACCTTATCTAAGGATCTAGTTTCAGCCCGGCAAAGCACTGCTTTGGCTGATTGAGGCAGAGAAGCAGCACACAGGAACTGGAATGGCTGGATTCAATTATAGGGATGATTTCTAACAAGTCATCTGAACTGGCTACTGCCAGGCAGGAAAGACAAGTGTTAAAAAAAAATCTATGGATGATTTTCTGGTTCAGACTTCTGATCTCAGACCTGCCCCTCAACCCCCTCTGCTGGTTTCTCAGAAATGCACGCTGCCCCATGTGCTCCAGTCTGACTCTGATAATGAGATGCCATATTTGGAGGAAGGGGAAGTAGAGGTTGATAAAGGAGACAGTAGTGTGGAAGCACTTATCTATTCTATTAGGGAGGTCCTGAACATCCCTGATAAAGAGGCAGAGCCTGATGAGGAATTGTTTCTTAATGTAAATAAAAGTCTACTGCCATCTTTCCTGTCTCTAAGGAATTAAACACACTTTTTAAAGAGACGTGGGTTAATCCTGGCAAGAAATTTCAAACCCCTTAGCGGTTGATAACTTCCATCCCTTTTTCCCCCTGAGGATAGGAAGGTGTGGGAGAATCCTCCAGTTGTAGATACCTCAGTATCTAGGCTGTCATGTAAAATTGTACTGCCTGTACCTGGCGCTATCTCCTTAAAGGACCCTGCTGATCGTAAGATTGAAACTAAACTCAAATCAATTTACACTGCAGTGGGAGTAGCACCATTGCTTGTGGTTGGATCTCTGGGGCCATTTTTAAATGGTCTGGTAATGTGATAGAGGGGTTTGACACTATGCCTCAGGATGAACTTCTGATGCTCCAACAACATATTCAGGATTCTGCTAACTTCATGAGTGAGGCAATCAAGGAGATTGGCCTAATCAATTCACATGCCACGACTATGGCTGTGTCGGCTCACAGGGCGCTATGGCTGCACAACAATGGACAATGGATGCGGAGTCCAAAAGGGGAGTGGATAATCTTCCCTTCACGGGGAAGGCTCTGTTTGGTGAGCAACTAAACAAGTGGATTTCACAAGCAATGGCTGGTAAATCCACCTATGTGCCGTCTGCAGCTCCTCCGGCTAGGCGGGCTTACCCGGGCCCCTCTCTACAGTCCTTTTGTGTGGCCAGATTCAGAGGCTGGGCCAGTGGTGCCTCAAATACAGCTAGAGGAAATCGAGGTAAACCTCGCAGACCAGCGGCCGCTGGATCACTGGAGCAGAATTCAGGTTAATCCTCAACAAAGCCCTCCGCGTGACGGTTGGCCCTAGCTACAGGGGGACTTTCAGGTGGGTTCTCGACTTCAATATTTACAACAGGATTGGGCGGAGTCTTGCCAGGATCCTTGGGTGAGAGACCTAATCTCACAAGGATACCGGGTAGAGTTTCAAACACTCCCTCCTCATAGATTCTTCAGGTCGGGCTTACCAGTTTCACCTGGGGCAAGAGTTACCTTGCAAGATGCCATACAAAAACTGCTGTTAACGCAGGTTATTGTCTCAGTCCCTCCTCTACTTCGAAACAAAGGATTTTATTCAAGCCTGTTCATGGTACCGAAGCCGGACGGTTCGGTATGACTGATCTTGAATCTCAAATCTCTGAACCTGTACCTACGGGAGTCTCTGAGGGTGGTGGTCTCTGGCCTAGATGAAGGGGAGTTCCTGGTATTCCTGGATATCAAGGATGCATACCTTCACATCCCAATCTGGTCTCCTCATCAGGCTTATCTCAGATTTGCGCTGCAGGACAGCCACTTCCAGTTTCGGGCCTTACCTTTTGGTCTCTCCATGGCACTGAGAGTGTTCACGGAGGTTATGGCGGAGATGATGTTGCAACTCTGCGTGTTGGGTGTGAACATCGTCTCGTACTTGGACGATCTTCTCATTAAAGTTGTATCCAGGGCTCGGTTGTTGGAAAGCATCAACCTGACTACGCGACTTCTCACAAGTCATGGGTGGATTCTCAATCTTCAGTTCCTGGGGATGATACTGGACACAATGTCTCAGAAAGTGTTCAAGCCTATGGACAAAGCCTTGACAAGCCAGTCTATGTTCCGCTCCATTCTGAAACGACACAAGATCTCGGTGCATCATTGCATCCGCCTACTAGGCAAGATGTTGGCCTCCTATGAGGCTATTCAGTACGGAAGATTTCATGCCTGTCTGTTCCAGCTAGACCTGCTGGACAAGTGGTCAGGGTCACATCTCCACATGCACCAGAGGATATCCCTTTCCCCAAAGGCAAGGATCTCCCTTCTTTGGTGATTGCAGATCTCCCACCTAGTGGAGGGCCGGTGGTTCAGAATTCAGTCATGGATTCTGTTGACAACGGATGCGAGCCTCTGCGGTTGGAGGGCTGTGACACAAGGGGCTCAGTTTCCGGGAAAGTGGTCGCCCCAAGAGGCTTCTCTTCCAATAAACATTCTGGAACTCTGGGTGATTTACAATGCCCTTCTGCAAGCCTCTTATCTCCTTCAACAACAGGTCATACAGGTTCAGTTGGGCAACGCCACAGCGGTGGCGTACATAAACCGACAGGGAGGAACAAAAAGCAGAGCCGCAATGTGAGAAGTGTCCAGGATACTCCTCTGGGCGGAACGCAACACCAGGGTCATGTCCGCCATCTATATTCTGGGAGTGGACAACTGGGAAGCAGACTTCCTTAGCAGACACGATCTGCACCCGGGGGAATTGGGCCTTCACCCACAGGTGTTTCAACTGTTGGTTCAACGGTGGGGCTACCCGCTGATCGACATGATGGCTTCTCGCCTCAACAAGAAGCTGCGTCGCTACTGCTCCAGCACAAGGGATCCACAGGCTGCAGTGGTGGACGCTCTGACGGTGCCGTGGGTTTACCTGTTCGTCTATCTGTTCCCTCCGCTTCCTCCCATTCTCAGAGTTCTTAAGAGACTAAAACGGGAAAGCGTTCAGGCAATTCTAATTGCCCCGGATTGGCCTTGCAGGGCTTGGTATGCGGACCTCCTGTCCATGTCCCTTGAGGAGCCCTGGCCTCTGCTGCTTCAAGACAATCTTCTTCAGCAAGGGCTGTTCGTCTTTCCAGACTTACCGCGTGGAGGTTGAAAAGGAGATTTTAGCAAGGAAAGGGTTTCCCGCCAAGGTTATCTTGACTATGGTCCAGGCCAGGAAGGTAGTAAAATCTAAATATCTAATATGCATATGGAAGAAATATGTTTCTTAGTGTGAGAGTCGACAGTATTCTACTGTGGATTTTCATCTTGGCCGGTTCTTACTCTTCCTGCAGGCAGGTTTGGATATGGGCCTACATTTATACTGCATTAAAGTTCAGGTCTCGGCCTTGTCTTTCTTCTTCCAGAGACAGTTGGCTGTGATCCCAGAGGTCCAGATGATTTTGAAGGGTGTCCTTCCTATTCAACCGCCCTTTGTGCCTTCCACGGCTCCATGGGATCTCGATTTGTTCCTGACCTTTCTCCAATCGGATTGGTTTGAACCATTACATAGGGTGGACATGAAGTATTTAATTTGGAAGACTGTCGTGTTGTTGGCCTTGGCATCTGCAAGGCGTGTATCGGAATTGGGGGCTTCATCCTGTAAGAGCCCTTATCTGGTGTTCCACGAGGATAGGGCGGAGCTCAGGACTCACCCGCAGTTTTTGCCTAAGGTGGTGTCAGCGTTTCACATCAATCAGCCGATTGTGGTTCCCATGGTGTCTGACATGTCAGTTACGCCGAAGTACCTGGACGTGGTTTGGGCTTTGAAGATATATGTCAAGAGGACGGCTCATCACAGGAAATCTGACTCGTTTTTTGTTCTCTATGACGCTACCAAAATTGGATGTCCTGCTTCCAAGCAGTCCATTGCTTGTTGGATCCGTCTGACCATCCAACATGCTTACTCTTTGGCAGCTCTTTCAGGCCCACTCCACATGGTCGGTGGGTTCTTCATGGGCGGCTGCCCGTGGTGTCTCAGCTTTACAGTTGTGCCGATCAGCTACTTGGTCTGTATCGAACAAGTTTGTAAAATTTTACAAGTTCGATACCTTGGCTACAGAGGACCTTCAGTTTGGTCACACAGTTTTGCAGGGGTCTCAGCACTCTCCCACCCGGTCTGGGAGCTTTGGGACTTCCCCATGGTACTAAGACCATCCCAGTATCCCCTAGGACGTTAGAGAAAATAGGAATTTAATATCTACCGGTAATTCATTTATTCGTAGTCCATAAGGGATACTGGGCGCCCGCCTCTGTGCTTCATTTGTTTTCCTGCAAGTTTTGTTCTTGTATTTCTTGGTTGGTTCTGCTGTTGCTGTCCCTTGTTTCAAGTTGCGGTTAGCATGGCTATCCTCTTGTTGTGTTGTGTGCTGATTTTGTTCTCACCATTTTTTCTTGTCTATTTTCTTTCTCTCAAAGTATTTCCTCTCCTTGGGGACAGTTTTCCTAGACCAAGTTTGCAGGAGGGGCATAGAGGGGAGGAGCCAGCACACTCTGAAGAATTTTTAAAGTGCCAGGCTCCAATGGACCCCATCTATACCCCATGGTATTTAAACCATCCCAGTATCCCCTATGGACTTAGAGACAAGGAATTACCAGTAGGTATTAAATTACTATTTATTTATTTTTTGGTCTAGTTAGCCATTGTACATTTTAGATTGCACAACAGTGTATAGGGTTGGAGTCACAGACAGAGAGACAATCAGAAGGCTGAATTGCCAAATGCCTACACAGAGACAACTAAAATAATGATGCAGGAGGGTCAGAGCTCCACTGTTGGTGCTTCCTCACCAATCTACTGGGTTGAGTACCAGAAAACAACAAGCAGCTTTCCCATCAATAAGGATTATTGTGTGCACTTGCACGGGTCTATTTACACATGTGTGTCTAATTCTCTACCCAGTGCAATATTAATGAGCAGGAGGACCTCCCAGTACTTGGCATCATTTGCCACATAGCTGTCCAGGTTTGAGGATCCATCTATACAAATACACATATTGGGAAAGAAGGAAATATCACTTCATAGTACAACCTACTAACATAAGCTTACTCCATTCTTCTTCTAAACTTCTCCTAACTCTTCTCAAACTTCTATACCCACGTAGATGCTGCAATGCCTACCCTCCTCTATCGTCTCTCATTTCCTCCTTCATCCACTCCAATCCAGTTTTTGACCTTTCCACTCCACAGAAACTATCTTCACTAAGGTCACCAACAACCACCTCACTGCAAAGTCCAAGGGTCACTACTCTGGACTCATCCCTCCAGACTGCACAGATTTTTACAACACCCTTTCGTGGGAATTCTCCCCTTTATTGGCCTCCATGACACCACATTGTGTTGGTTCACCTCTTATCTGTTTCTACATCTGCTTCTACCACGCCACCTCTTTCCCTCCCTTTTGGTATTCCCCAAGAATCTGTCTTACTCTTCTCCCTCAATACTTACTTTCTTAGAGTACTCAAGATCTCATCCAGCCTTTAATAGCACCTGTATGTTAATGTCAATAACCTTTACCTGTCCTCCCATGACCTCTAACCATCCATCCTCACCCATATCACCAACTGTCTGTTGGCCATCTCCTATTGGATGACCGAACATTTCACAACTGATCTAATTGTCTATTCCCCCTCCGAGGTAATCTCTCACTCATACCGCTCCATCTCTGTTGACAAGCCTTTCTCTTCCATTTCCCCCATCCGCTGTATGGGTATCATCCTCCACTTCACCCTCTCATTCCCCCCCCCCCCGCAATCTTCCATAATATTTCCAGTATCAGGCCCTTTATCGCCCTGGAATCCAGAAAACTATCATCCATACCGTTATCATCTTGCACTTTGATTACTGTAACCTACTCCTCTTAGGCCTACCCAATCTCACCTTGCCACACTTCAATCCAACCCAACTTTTCTGTATATGTGTAAGCATCTTTCTTTTTGTTTAACGGTAGCGCCACTGGTGGTCACTTTCTCTATAGTTTTGCTACACTTCAATCCATCCTTATCTCCGTTGCCCACCTCATTTTCCTCTCTCGCCCCTCCACCTTTGCTGCCCTCTTTGTCAATTGCTCCACTGCCTCCCTGTCCGCTAGAGAATCAATCCCCATGACCCCTTCTGCATCTCCAACCTTATCTCCACACACAGTCCCACCTGCCCACTCTACTCTGCCAGTGGCTACCTCATTTCCTCCTTACGGACCACCTCTTCCTACTCCTGTCTTCGAGACTTCTACTATGCTGCTCTAATCCTCTTGAATGCTACAATCAATCAGACTTTTACCTCCCATCCAGCCTTTTAAAAATTCCCTTTAAATTATTTTCAATCCTACCACCGCTCATCCTAACTCTCCAGCCCCTGCTCCCCACATATTCTTTGTCCCCAACTTTTTCTGTGCGTTTACTTAAGCGGGGATCTCGCCATTTTTGCTTTCTTTACATAATTATGTCATGTTTGTGTTAAAGTAGGAGCTTGGCCTCACTAAATAGCATTTGTGTAGCACTGTGGCAATTTTTAAAAAAGTTTAAATGTGTAAAGGACAATGATTACAGGGAGGGTGGGGGGACGACTGTCTTGGGACCTAATATGGGGAAGTGGTGTACCCATGCACCCAGAGTGCACTTTTTCTTCAAAGGACAGTGACTGGGCTGTGACCACATCTTCCCCGTACTGGGACCAACATCTCAGCAGCCTTGTGTGA
Source organism: Pseudophryne corroboree (assembly GCF_028390025.1). NCBI lineage: Eukaryota > Metazoa > Chordata > Amphibia > Anura > Myobatrachidae > Pseudophryne > Pseudophryne corroboree. Next base: position 450,606,066 of record NC_086451.1, read on the forward strand.
GGACTAGAAGACAATGGGTAATTCAAAACAGGGTGCAAAGTATTGGAGTGGAATTAGTAGGATATATACACATTATATATTGTAACCAAACTCTCTAAACCTAGATAACTGTAATTTAGGACACAGAGACTCCTGGTTCTGGGACAGAGGGTGATGAGTCATTGAAATAAATCAGATAAGGAAGAAACACTTCGTGCCAATAAGATTCATGTGACGGAAGGAACAGATGTTTGTTCCTGTTTCAGGGAGATGAAATGTTGCGTTATTGCAGAAGAGAAGGAGCTTCTCGCTTTCTGGTGCTATCAGGTTGTTTTACTGTGTATATAAAATTGTTTCTCGTGTTTGGTGAGGTATGTTAGTTAAGACAATTAAAATATTCAATAAGGTCGACATGTAAAAGGACGACACCCAAAAAAAAAAATCGACTTCTGTTTTTCCCGGTGTGTTATTTTCTGTTTTGTTTTTTTACATATTTCACCCAAATTTGTTGAAATGCGTCCCCTCGCAGGTGCTGGTGGTATATAAGGAGAGGAGACAGCCAAGGACTGGTACACAGAGATTAACTGGTAAACCACTGGCATAGATAAATAGCATATGGTATGAGCCAGCTTGGCTCCAGATGTCTCTATATTTCTCCCCATGTAGCACACAGTAGCGGATCTTGCCACGGGCAAGCAGGACTTTTGCCCGGGGCGCCGCCTTCCGGAGGGCGCTGGCGCCTTCCGGAGGGCGCCGCACCATGGCAAGATCCGCCACTGCTGTGCCCTCCGCTGCCCGCTGTGTCCCCTGGCACTGCGGCTGTGGTCCCCTGTGAAGGGAACTAGACGCGTAGCGTCTAGTTTCCCTTCGCGGAGAGGACCTTTGCTGAGCGGTGCGCGATGACGTCATCGCGCACCGCACAGCAAAGGTCCTCTCCGCGAAGGGAACTAGATGCTACGCGTCTAGTTTCCCTTTGTGGAGAGGACCTTTTGCTGTGCGGTGCGCAATGAAGTCATCGCGCACCGCTCAGCATTTAAGCGGCGCTTCTACTGTACAGGGGGCGTAACTGGCCACGCCCCCTGTATTAAGCCACGCCCCCATTCCCTGCCCGGGGCGCCGAGGGCCCTCGAACCGGCCCTGGTAGCACATCCTAGATTTCTCTGTGTATCAGACCTCAGCTCATTTTGTGGGGTGTAGTATGTTATGCCGGTGGTCGGGATCCCGGCAGCCGGCATATCGGCAGCTGGGCGAGCGCAAATGAGCCCCTTGCAGGCTCGCTGCGCTTGCCACACTGCAGGTACGGTGGCGTGCTACACGCGCAACGCTATTTATTCTCCCTCCAGGGTTGTCATGGACCCCCAAGAGGGAGAATAGTTTTCGGTAAGCCGAGTGTCGGAATTCCAGCGCCGGCATACTGAATACCACCCCATTTTGTGACTATTCTTTCTTCTTTATTAGGCAATTACAGGTCACAAACAGCCCTGTCATGTCCTATTTGTGGGGTTGCCATAGTATGCTGGCACTTAGAAAACCACAAGTGCCAGCACACCCTGGATCAGGGCTAGCTGGCACCTATAAAGAAACTATTACAAGAAAGTCAGGACTCCAAATACTTTATTAAATAACCACGGCCCCCAGGCCTCTCATTCATTTTATCACTTACTCATTCCTTGGGTAAGGTCCACTTTGGTCCATATAAGAACCCCAGGTAATATAAAAAATGGTGCAGTACTGCTTATATTGGAAGCACTATCTGAATGAATGGGGGCTCTCTGACTAATCAGAACAAAGCATCTCCAATGGACCATGCAGCGCATTACAGAGAGTATGCTTAATCATTGACTTCAGGATCTCCCCAGTGGAGCTTACAGTCTAAATTCCCTACAACACATACTGATGGGTGACCAGGCCAGACTATGGGGGGTGCAACTAGCTTTTAATTAGTCTGCCCGCCAACCACCACCACCTCTCTACATTACACGTCTCAATCTCCATCACTTCCCATTAAAATAACTGTATTTTTTTTTTCAGGCCCATTCTAAAACCACCCAACTATTGGGTTGTTACAGGGACATGTAGATATCATAGAGCAAAAAGCATTGGCCCTCATTCCGTGTTGTTCGCTCGGTAATTTTCTTCGCATCGCAGCGATTTTCCGCTAATTGCGCATGCGCAATGTTCGCACTGCGACTGCGCCAAGTATATTTGCAAAGAAGTTTGGTATTTTACTCATGGCATTACGAGTTTTTTTCTTCGTTCTGGTGATCGTAATGTGATTGACAGGAAGTGGGTGTTTCTGAGCGGAAACTGGCCGTTTTATGGGAGTGTGTGAAAAAACGCTGCCGTTTCTGGGAAAAACGCGGGAGTGGCTGGAGAAACGGGGAAGTGTCTGGGCGAACGCTGGGTGTGTTTGTGACGTCAAACCATGAACGAAACTGACTGAACTGATCGCAGTGGCAGAGTAAGTATCGAGCTACTCAGAAACTGCAAAGAAATTTCTATTCGCAATTTTGAGAATCTTTCGTTCGCAATTTTGCTAAGCTAAGATTCACTCCCAGTAGGCGGCGGCTTAGCGTGTGCAATGCTGCTAAAAGCAGCTTGCGAGCGAACAACTCGGAATGACCACCATTGTTTCCAAATGTCACTGGGCACTTGCAGCATTGGGGTACATTTACTAACATTCGTAATTTCCGAAAAAAGGTCAAAGTTCAATCACGAATGACATCGAAAGTGTAAAACTGCAACTTTTTGAATTTGTTACGATGGATTTACTAAGCTGTCGTATTCGGGTTTTTCTTTTCTTCCGATGTCGATGTCATTCGTGTTTTTTTTTTTTTTTTTACGGCAGTGATTAGCAAAACACTGCCGACTTTTTTTACAATCAATCTCGGCCGGATCTGTGTGATCCGTGCTGGGGTTCATTTTTTTTTTTTTTTTTAATTAAACAATGTAAAATAAAAATAAAAAATGCGTGGGGTCCCCCCTCCTAAGCATAACCAGCCTCGGGCTCTTTGAGCCGATCCTGGTTGCAAAAATATGGGGGGAAAAATGACAGGGGTTCCCCCATATTTAAGCAACCAGCATCGGGCTCTGCGCCTGGTCCTGGTTCCAAAAATACGGGGGACAAAAAGAGTAGGGGTCCCCCGTATTTTTAAAACCAGCACCGGGCTCCACTAGCTGGACAGATAATGCCACAGCCGGGGGTCACTTTGATATAGTGCCCTGCGGCCGTGGCATCAAAAATCCAACTAGTCACCCCTGGCCGGGGTACCCTGTGGGAGTGGGGACCCCTTCAATCAAGGGGTCCCCCCCCCCAGCCACCCAAGGGCCAGGGGTGAAGCCCGAGGCTGTCCCCCCCATCCAATGGGCTGCGGATGGGGAGGCTGATAGCCTTTTGTGATAATGAAAAGATATTGTTTTTAGTAGCAGTACTACATGTCCCAGCAAGCCTCCCCCGCATGCTGGTACTTGGAGAACCACAAGTACCAGCATGCGGCGGAAAAACGGGCCCGCTGGTACCTGTAGTACTACTACTAAAAAAATACCCAAAATAACACAAGACACACACACCGTGAAAGTATAATTTTATTACATACATACACACATACATACATACTTACCTTATGTTCCCACGCAGGTCGGTCCTCTTCTCCAGTAGAATCCAAGGGGTACCTGTTGAAGAAATTATACTCACGAGATCCAGGGGCCCAGGGTTCTCGGAGAAATCCTTTGTAATCCACGTACTTGAAAAAAAAAAAAAAAACGCTTACCCGAGCCACGCACTAAAAGGGGACCCATGTTTGCACATGGATCCCCTTTTCCCGACTGCCAGAAAACCCACTCTGACTGATGTCTAAGTGGGTTTCCTCAGCCAATCAGGGAGCGCCACGTTGTAGCACTCTCCTGATCGGCTGTGTGCTCCTGTCCTAACTGACAGGCGGCACACGGCAGTGTTACAATGTAGCGCCTATGCGCTACATTGTAACCAATGCTGGGAACTTTCTGCTCAGCGGTGACGTCACTTTAGGTCAACCGCAGGGCAGAAAGTTCCCACCATTGGTTACAATGGAGCGCATAGGCGCTACATTGTAACACTGCCGTGTGCTGCCTGTCAGTCAGGACAGGAGCACACAGCCGATCAGGAGAGTGCTACAACGTGGCGCTCCCTGATTGGCTGAGGAAACCCACTTAGACATCAGTCAGAGTGGGTTTTCTGGCAGTCGGGAAAAGGGGATCCATGTGCAAACATGGGTCCCCTTTTAGTGCGTGGCTCGGGTAAGCCGTTTTTTGGCCGCATGCTGGTACTTTTGGTTCTCCAAGTACCAGCATGCGGGGGAGGCTTGCTGGGACTTGTAGTACTGCTACTAAAAACAATATCTTTTCATTATCACAAAAGGCTATCAGCCTCCCCATCCGCAGCCCATTGGATGGGGGGGGACAGCCTCGGGCTTCACCCCTGGCCCTTGGGTGGCTGGGGGGGGGGACCCCTTGATTGAAGGGGTCCCCACTCCCCCAGGGTACCCCGGCCAGGGGTGACTAGTTGGATTTTTGATGCCACGGCCGCAGGGCACTATATCAAAGTGACCCCCGGCTGTGGCATTATCTGTCCAGCTAGTGGAGCCCGGTGCTGGTTTTAAAAATACGGGGGACCCCTACTCTTTTTGTCCCCCGTATTTTTGGAACCAGGACCAGGCGCAGAGCCCGATGCTGGTTGCTTAAATATGGGGGAACCCCTGTCAATTTTTTCCCCATATTTCTGCAACCAGGATCGGCTCAAAGAGCCCGAGGCTGGTTATGCTTAGGAGGGGGGACCCCACGCAATTTTTTTTAATAAAATAACAACTTTCCCACCCCTTCCCACTGATATACATGCACGGATCTCATGGATCCCTGCATGCCTATCCAATCACGGAAAAAAAAAGTAGGTCTGGTTTTTTTTAGCACTTTTTTACGAGTTGTAATTTTTCACGGCAGTGTTTTTTTTTTTTTTTGCTGTGCACTTCTTAGTAAATGACCGAGATTCATACTTAAACAGCCGCGTTTTGACCGATGGTGTATTCATTCGTGATTTTTTTCTTGGACTTCAAAATATTACGAATGCCCTCATCACTGCCGTGATTATTGCTTAGTAAATTACCGAGATGACACTTTGATGAAAAAACGGCATCTCGGTCAAAATCGGGAGCTTAGTAAATTTACCCCATTGTGTCCAAATGTCAGATGGATTTTCCACATTCACTGGGGGGTGTGAATTGTTTGAAAAGTCAGTTGGGTGTCTGTTTTCTCCTATCTAATAGACAGTAAAAAACAGACACCCAACCGACTTTTCAAACATTTGAATTCCCGCCACTGTGTTTATTTTGGATGATTTCACAAATCCATTGCTTTTATAAATATGACTGAGAAATTGGTTTCTGGAAAAAAAAATTTTTTTAGAGGTTTGGAAAAATTGTGATTTATAGATCAGTTTGCCATTAATCCCAGGAAAATAGGAAAATAGGAAAATAACTAGTAAATTACAACTAAAAATTTTTTTTTGACTATATTTACAAAGGGACCTTTAATAGACCCCTCCCCATGAAATGTGTAATGAAGTAGCACCATCTAGTGGTCACCAGATGAGTGACAGTATATGACTAAGTTAATATATTCATGTGAGTGTCATACATACTAATGGATTCATTTTTATTGAATGACAACAGAGCAGCTCTTGGGACTGATAATTCCAACGCACTTATGGTTTCTGGCAATTAACCCAAAGTGTCAGCGTGATATTGTTCTGGGACCCAAAGTGTCAGTGTGACATTGTTCCGGGACCCCATGTGTCAGTGTGCCATTGTCCCGGGACCCCATGTCTCAGTGTGCCATTGTCCCGGGACCCCATGTGTCAGTGTGCCATTGTCCCGGGACCCCATGTGTCAGTGTGCCATTGTCCCGGGACCCCATGTGTCAGTGTGCCATTGTCCCGGGACCCCAAGTGTCAGTGTGCCATTGTCCCGGGACCCCAAGTGTCAGTGTGCCATTGTTCCAGGACCGCATGTGTCAGTGTGCCATTGTCCCGGGACCCCATGTGTCACTGTGCCATTGTCCCGGGACCCCATGTGTCAGTGTGCCATTGTCCCGGGACCCCAAGTGTCAGTGTGCCATTGTCCCGGGACCCCAAGTGTCAGTGTGCCATTGTTCCGGGACCCCATGTGTCAGTGTGCCATTGTCCCGGGACCCCATGTGTCAGTGTGCCATTGTCCCGGGACCCCAAGTGTCAGTGTGCCATTGTCGCGGGACCCCATGTGTCAGTGTGCCATTGTCCCGGGACCCCATGTGTCAGTGTGCCATTGTCCCGGGACCCCATGTGTCAGTGTGCCATTGTCCCGGGACCCCATGTGTCAGTGTGCCATTGTCCCGGGACCCCATGTGTCAGTGTGCTATTGTTCCGGGACCCCATGTGTCAGTGTGCCATTGTCCCGGGACCCCAAGTGTCAGTGTGCCATTGTCCCGGGACCCCATGTGTCAGTGTGCCATTGTCCCGGGACCCCATGTGTCAGTGTGCCATTGTCCCGGGACCCCATGTGTCAGTGTGCCATTGTCCCGGGACCCCAAGTGTCAGTGTGCCATTGTCCCGGGACCCCAAGTGTCAGTGTGCCATTGTTCCAGGACCGCATGTGTCAGTGTGCCATTGTCCCGGGACCACATGTGTCACTGTGCCATTGTCCCGGGACCCCATGTGTCAGTGTGCCATTGTCCCGGGACCCCAAGTGTCAGTGTGCCATTGTCCCGGGACCCCAAGTGTCAGTGTGCCATTGTTCCGGGACCCCATGTGTCAGTGTGCCATTGTCCCGGGACCCCATGTGTCAGTGTGCCATTGTCCCGGGACCCCAAGTGTCAGTGTGCCATTGTCGCGGGACCCCATGTGTCAGTGTGCCATTTTCCCGGGACCCCATGTGTCAGTGTGCCATTGTCCCGGGACCCCATGTGTCAGTGTGCCATTGTCCCGGGACCCCATGTGTCAGTGTGCCATTGTCCCGGGACCCCATGTGTCAGTGTGCTATTGTTCCGGGACCCCATGTGTCAGTGTGCCATTGTCCCGGGACCCCAAGTGTCAGTGTGCCATTGTCCCGGGACCCCATGTGTCAGTGTGCCATTGTTCCAGGACCCCATGTGTCAGTGTGCCATTGTCCCGGGACCCCATGTGTCAGTGTGCCATTGTCCCGGGACCCCATGTGTCAGTGTGCCATTGTTCCAGGACCCCATGTGTCAGTGTGCCATTGTCCCGGGACCGAAAGTGTCAGTGTGCCATTGTTCCAGGACCCCATGTGTCAGTGTGCCATTGTCCCGGGACCCCATGTGTCAGTGTGCCATTGTCCCGGGACCCCATGTGTCAGTGTGCCATTGTTCCAGGACCCCATGTGTCAGTGTGCCATTGTTCCAGGACCCCATGTGTCAGTGTGCCATTGGGGTCATTCCGAGTTGATCGCTCGCAAGTAGTTTTTAGCAGCCGTGCAAACGCATAGTCGCCGCCCACGGGGGAATGTATTTTCACTTTGCAGGAGTGCGAACGCCTGTGCAGCCGCGCGGCAGCAAACACATTTTGTGCAGAACAAGACCAGCCCTGTAGTTACTTATTCTGTGCGATGATTGCTGCGATGAATGACATGGTAATGACGTCAGATACCTGCCCAGCAAACGCCCGGCCACGCCTGCGTTTTTCCAAACACTCCCAGAAAACGGTCAGTTGCCACCCAGAAACGCCCTCTTGTCCTCTTCCTGTCAATCTCCTTGCGATCGGCTGTGCGACTGAATGCGTCGCTAGAACCTGTGCAAAACCACTATGCTCTTTGTACCCGTACATCGCGCCTGCGCATTCTGGTGCATACGCATGGGCAGATTAGCCATTTTTTTCCTGATCGCTACGCAGCGAACAACGGCAGCTAGCGATCAACTCGGAATGACCCCCTTTTTCCCGGGACCCCATGTGTCAGTGTGCCATTGTCCCGGGACCCCATGTGTCAGTGTGCCATTGTCCCGGGACCCCATGTGTCAGTGTGCCATTGTCCCGGGACCCCATGTGTCAGTGTGCCATTGTCCCGGGACCCCATGTGTCAGTGTGCCATTGTTCCAGGACCCCATGTGTCAGTGTGCCATTGTCCCGGGACCCCAAGTGTCAGTGTGCCATTGTCCCGGGACCCCATGTGTCAGTGTGCCATTGTTCCAGGACCCCATGTGTCAGTGTGCCATTGTCCTGGGACCCCATGTGTCAGTGTGCCATTGTCCCGGGACCCCATGTGTCAGTGTGCCATTGTTCCAGGACCCCATGTGTCAGTGTGCCATTGTCCCGGGACCCCAAGTGTCAGTGTGCCATTGTCCCGGGACCCCATGTGTCAGTGTGCCATTGTCCCGGGACCCCAAGTGTCAGTGTGCCATTGTTCCAGGACCGCATGTGTCAGTGTGCCATTGTCCCGGGACCCCATGTGTCAGTGTGCCATTGTCCCGGGACCCCATGTGTCAGTGTGCCATTGTCCCGGGACCCCAAGTGTCAGTGTGCCATTGTCCCGGGACCCCAAGTGTCAGTGTGCCATTGTTCCGGGACCCCATGTGTCAGTGTGCCATTGTCCCGGGACCCCATGTGTCAGTGTGCTATTGTTCCGGGACCCCATGTGTCAGTGTGCCATTGTCCCGGGACCCCAAGTGTCAGTGTGCCATTGTCCCGGGACCCCATGTGTCAGTGTGCCATTGTTCCAGGACCCCATGTGTCAGTGTGCCATTGTCCCGGGACCCCATGTGTCAGTGTGCCATTGTCCCGGGACCCCATGTGTCAGTGTGCCATTGTTCCGGGACCCCATGTGTCAGTGTGCCATTGTCCCGGGACCGAAAGTGTCAGTGTGCCATTGTTCCAGGACCCCATGTGTCAGTGTGCCATTGGGGTCATTCCGAGTTGATCGCTCGCTAGCAGTTTTTAGCAGCCGTGAAAACGCATAGTCTCCGCCCACGGGGAGTGTATTTTCACTTTGCAGGAGTGCGAACGCCTGTGCAGCCGCGCGGCAGCAAACACATTTTGTGCAGAACAAGACCAGCCCTGTAGTTACTTATTCTGTGCGATGATTGCTGCGATGAATGACATGGTAATGACGTCAGATACCCGCCCAGCAAACGCCCGGCCACGCCTGCGTTTTTCCAAACACTCCCAGAAAACGGTCAGTTGACACCCAGAAACGCCCTCTTGTCCTCTTCCTGTCAATCTCCTTGCGATCGGCTGTGCGACTGAATGCGTCGCTAGAACCTGTGCAAAACCACTATGCTCTTTGTACCCGTACATCGCGCCTGCGCATTCTGGTGCATACGCATGGGCAGATTAGCCATTTTTTTCCTGATCGCTACGCAGCGAACAACGGCAGCTAGCGATCAACTCTGAATGACCCCCTTTTTCCCGGGACCCCATGTGTCAGTGTGCCATTGTCCCGGGACCCCATGTGTCAGTGTGCCATTGTCCCGGGACCCCATGTGTCAGTGTGCCATTGTCCCGGGACCCCATGTGTCAGTGTGCCATTGTCCCGGGACCCCTTGTGTCACTGTGCCATTGTCCTGGGACCCCTTGTGTCACTGTGCCATTGTCCTGGGACCCCTTGTGTCAAGGTGCCATTGTTCCGGGACCCCAAGTGTCAGTGTGCCATTGTCCCGGGACCCCATGTGTCAAGGTGCCATTGTCCCGGGACCTCAAGTGTCAGTGTGCCATTGTCCCGGGACCCCTTGTGTCAAGGTGCCATTGTCCCGGGACCAAAAGTGTCAGTGTGACATTGTTCCGGGACCCCAAGTGTCAGTGTGCCATTGTTCTGGGACCCCATGTGTCAGTGTGCCATTGTTCCGGGACCCCATGTGTCAGTGTGCCATTGTCCCGGGATCCCAAGTGTCAGTGTGCCATTGTCCCGGGACCCCAAGTGTCAGTGTGCCATTGTTCCGGGACCAAAAGTGCCAGTGTGACATTGTTTCGGGACCCCAAGTGTCAGTGTGACATTGTCCTGGGACAGCAATTATTAGCACGCAATTGTTCTGGGACCCCAAGTGTCAATGCATCATTTTCCTAGGGCCCCAAGTCTCAGTGTGCCATTGTTCTGGGAGTACATGTATCAGCGTGCCACTGTTTTGGAACCCTAAGTGCCAGTGTGACATTGGCCCTCATTCCGAGTTGTTCGCTCGCTAGCTGCTTTTAGCAGCATTGCACACGCTAAGCCGCCGCCTACTGGGAGTGTATCTTAGCTTAGCAGAATTGCGAATAGAAATTTCTTAGCAGTTTCTGAGTAGCTCGAGACTTACTCTGCCACTGCGATCAGTTCAGTCAGTTTCGTTCCTGGTTTGACGTCACAAACACACCCAGCGTTCACCCAGACACTCTCCCGTTTCTCCAGCCACTCCCGCGTTTTTCCCAGAAACGGCAGCGTTTTTTCGCACACACCCATAAAACGGCCAGTTTCCGCCCAGAAACACCCACTTCCTGTCAATCACACTCCGATCACCAGAACAAAGAGATTTCTTTGTTAAGCCGTGAGTACAATACCAAACTTTTTAGCAAATTTACTTGGCGCAGGCGCACTGCGAACGTTGCGCATGCGCAGTTTGCGACTAATCGCACCAATGTGAAGAAAAATAACGAGCGAACAACTCGGAATGAGGGCCATTGTTCTGGGACACCAAGTGCCAGTGTGACATTGGTTCTGGGACGGGTGTAGTATGGCTGACCGATGGTCTCCTGACCACTGGTCAGCATACCGACGCTGGGATCCCGGGAGCATACTGATGCCAGGATCCCGACGGGAAGGACGTGTGCAGCAAGCCCCTTGCGGGCTCGCTGCGGGTTCGGTGGCAACCCTATGGGTGTCGTGGGCACCCACGAGTGGAATTAGTCCCTGTTGGTCGGCATGCCGACCGTCGGGATATTGAGGGGGTGGTAACATGAATACCACCCTTCTGGGACACCAAGTGTCAGGACCTGTGGCACCATGAATTGAATCCAGAATCGCTGCAATAGTCTGCACCAATTCCTGGCATTATGTATTGTAGGAGCTGGTGTCCGATTACATAATTCATAGCATCACTACATCCAGGGCTGTAGCCGGGCGATATTCCACCCTGCGTTGGCCACAAACATGTGCCGTCATGAAAACAACGGGGGGGGGGGGGGGGGGGGGGGGGAGGCTGCGTGAATGGAGCTGAGCACCTACAGCAGGCATGTCCAAACTGCGGCCCTCCAGCTGTTGTGAAACTACATATCCCAGCATGCCCTGACACAGTTTTGCTGTCAGAGAATGCTAAAGCTGTGTCAGGGCATGCTGGGATGTGAATTTTCTCAACAGCTGGAGGGCCACAGTTTGGACATGCCTGACCTACAGCATCCTAAGGAAGTTCCAGGCTGCTCTCTAGGCTGGATGGCATCACTTCAGGACAAATCTGCTGCTATAGGGGAGTGAAGGCGCAGCCCCCAGGGTAGCATCACCTCCTTCCCACCCCTAGTTACAGCCGTGATCACGCATCCAGCCCCCACATCAGCTGAGAAGAGGCAGGCAGGCAATGAGAGCTGTCAGGAGTCTCCTGTACATTCCAGTAGTGTATGGAGGCGTCCAGATCGGGTGTGGTTCATCAAATCGACAGTGTCTAGGTCGACAATGTTTAGGTCGACCACTATAGGTCGACAGTCACTAGGTCGACATGGATGGAAGGTCAACCGAGTTTCTAGGTCGACATGTGCTAGGTCGACAGGTCTAAAGGTCGACATGAGGATTTTTATTTATTTTTGTGTCGTTTTCTTCGTAGAGTGACCGGGATCCCAAATTAGTGCACCGCGTCCCCTCGCATGGCTCACTTCGCTCGCCATGCTTCGGGCATGGTGCCTTCGCTCCGCTACCGCTTCGCTCGGCACACTTTACCGTTCCAATCGTAGTCCACGTGGATCGTTAAGTATGAAAAAAAATTTTTTTTTTTAAAAACTCATGTCGACCTTTAGACCTGTCGACCTAGAACATGTCGACCTAGAAACCCTGTCGACCTTCCTTCCATGTCGACCTAGTGACTGTCGACCTATAGTGGTCGACCTAAACATTGTCGACCTAGACACTGTCGATCTTCAGACCGGATCCCGTCCAGATCTGCAAGCTGCGCAGAATATGCACAAAATGCGTCCAACCATACACAAACCTCAGAATATATTATATATGTAGCAATAACGGGACCTAGAAAAGGAGGACCTTCACTTTCTATAGCCTATGCTATGATCAATAAACTGCTTTCCATCCATTTCAGTTTCATCATGTATGTTATAAAAAATTTATATTACACGTCTCTTATTATGGAAACAGGAAATTGTTCATTAATATTGTGTGTGTGTGTGTGTGTGTGTGTGTGTGTGTGTGTGTGTGTGTGTGTGTGTGTGTGTGTGTGTGTGTGTGTGTGTGTGTGTGTGTGTGTATAATAACAACAACAATAATAATCTGCATATTTTACATATACCATATAATTTACCGTTTTGGAACATATATCTGTAGACCCCAGAGGTAGCAGTAGAGATCTTGCACTGTCCAAACGGGAGACCTACTGGATATATATACCCTGTACACTATGACCTCAAAGGGTTTGAATGAAGATATAGACATCGTCTCGTTCTTGTAGTATCTTCTCCTATAATTTTCTATTTCTGCTTTCATTCTTTCTTCCAAAAATACAAATAACGATTGATAGATATTTGAGTGTTTTTAGACATAATGTCACTCATATTTATTCGAATTATAGATTCGATTATGGTGTGATGATATATGTATCAAATTTGTATTGTCATTTGTAAATAAGGGACCATGTTAATATCACACTGGCACTATTATATTTACACTATATGATTACTGAGCACAATAGTTTCGAATTGTGGTGGATATATACACTCAGAATCATTTGTATGCTATGAATGCTATACATCTGTATATACGAGAGTGGTTGAGTACAGTATACGAGCATATGTATGTACACACATGCATCCGTGTGCATATTGTTATAAGCACATTATTATGAAGATTGTAGTCACTAAAAATGGTAAACACTGATTATTTCATTAGGATATGTATTATATTCAATTATTGTAGCTATAGATAAGGTTAATATACACATAATTATGTAATATAGAAACATAGAAACAGGGCCGTAACTACGTGTGTGCCAAGGGGGCTTGGCACACAGCGCAGTTGCCCTGAGGGCGCAACGGCCAGCGGCATGTAATGAGTCAAATTGACTCATTACATGCCGCCTCTGCTGTGTGCGCCGCCGCCGCGCTGTGGAGGGAGAAGACAGAAGTGCCGAGCAGCGGAGAGAAGGAGGAGGAGGGAGGGGGAGCAGGGAGCCGCAGCAGCACTATTTGATTGGTAGTAAGCGCCGCTGCAGCATCCCCCTCTCCTTCTGTATTGGCTGCCCGGCGCTGCTATGGATGCTGGGATGCGGTTCCTTCATCCCAGCATCCACAGCAGCGCCAGGCAGCCAATACAGAAGAAGAGGGGGATGCTGCAGCGGCGCTTACTACCAATCAAATAGCGCTGCTGCGGCTCCCTGCTCCCCCTCCCTCCTCTTCCTTCTCATCTCACTGCCTGCACCGAGGGAGCTGCCAGCACGAGGAGCCTGTCAGGTAAGTATCTCTCTCTCTCTCTCTCTCTCTCTCTCTTTCAGGGGGACACCGTCTGCCATAATGTGTAAAAAGGGGTCCTGGCTGCCGCATTGTGTAAAAAGGGGGACTGGCTGCCGCATTGTGTAAAAAGGGGTCCTGGCTGCCGCATTGTGTAAAAAGGGGTCCTGGCTGCCGCAATGTGTAAAAAGGGGTCCTGGCTGCCGCATTGTGTAAAAACGGGTCCTGGCTGCCGCATTGTGTAAAAAGGGGGACTGGCTGCCGCAATGTGTAAAAAGGGGGACTGGCTGCCGCATTGTGTAAAAAGGGGGACTGGCTGCCGCAATGTGTAAAAAGGGGGACTGGCTGCTGCAATGTGTAAAAAGGAGGACTGGCTGCCGCAATGTGTAAAAAGGGGGACTGTCTGCCGTAATGTGTAAAAAGGGGGCCTGGCTGCCGCAATGTGTAAAAAGGGGGACTGGCTGCCGCAATGTGTAAAAAGGGGGACTGGCTGCCGCATTGTGTAAAAAGGGGGACTGGCTGCCGCAATGTGTAAAAAGGGGGACTGGCTCCCGTAATGTGTAAAAAGGGGGCCTGGCTGCCGCAATGTGTATAAAGGGGGACACCGTCTGCCGTAATGTGTATAAACGGGGACGCTGTCTGCTGTAATGTGTAAAAAGGGGGACTGTCTGCTGTAATCAGGCCCGGCGCTACCCGCTCAGCGAAGGGATGCAGTGCAGGGAGGCGCTGGGACGGATAGGCGCTTCCCCTACTCTGCATCCATTCCCTGCTGCGCCGTCCTGTCCCCCCTGCTGCTGCCACTGCTGTGTCTGTCACTGTATGACATGCACTGGCAGCGGGCACCTGCAGCATGATACGCCTCCTCCCTCCCCTCCCCTCATCTGTGTGAGAGCGCCGAGTACGGGACAGAAGGGGGCGGAGCTACAAGGGACGGTGGGGGCATGGCTAAATGGGCCATAAGGGGGCGGAGCTACACGGACCTGGCTGCTGTACAGAGGGAGACTGGATTAGGTAAGTGGAGGGTGAGAGAGAAGTGTGTGTGTGTGTGTGTGTGTGTGTATGGTGGGTGTGTATGTGTGTGTATATATGTGTGAATTGTGTGTGTGTGTGTGTGTGTGTGTGTGTGTGAGGTATGTCTGTGCGCGCGCTCTATGGACGCCACTACTGGGGGGCCATTACGTATAAGGACGCTATTACTACAGGGGGGCATTACGTGTAACAACGCTACTACTGGGGGGGCCATTACGTGTAAGGACGCTACTACTACTGGGGCTGGGGGCATTACATATAAGGACGATACTACTACTGGGGTGCACTACGTATAAGAACGCTACTACTACTGGGGGGGCATTATGTACAAGGACGCTACTATTACCGGGAGGGCATTACGTATAAGGACGCTACTACTACTGGGGGGGGCATTATGTATAAGGATGCTACTACTACTGGGGGGGCATTATGTATAAGGATGCTACTACTACTGGGGGGGCATTATGTATAAGGATGCTACTACTACTGGGGGGTATTATGTATAAGGACGCGTCTACTACTGGGGGTGCACTACGTATAAGGACGCTACTACTACTGTGGGTGCATTATGTATAAAAATGCTACTACTACTCGGGGGGCATTATGTATAAGGATGCTACTACTACTGGGGGGGCATTATGTATAAGGATGCTACTACTACTGGGGTGCATTACAAATAAGGACGCTACTACTACGGGTGGGGCATTACGTATAAGGACGCTACTACTACGGGTGGGGCATTACGTATAAGATTAATAAGATTGTGCTACATTGTGGCGTAATTTTAAATGGGGGTACTACTGTGTGGCCATGCCCCTTGTGAGACCACACCCCTTTTCCCGGCGCGCGCCAAAGGAAAATGGGAGGGCGCAAATTTATAGTTTGCAGGGGGGCGCCGAACACCCTAGCACCGGCCCTGGCTGTAATGTGTCAAAAGGGGGACGCTGTCTGCTGTAATGTATGAAAGGGGCTCTACCTGGTGTAGTGGCGCTACTGTGCAGCGTAATTTGAATAATGTAGACTACTGTGCACCGTAGTATGAATTGCTATTATTTTGTGGCCACTCCCCTTCCCCATGAAGCCACGCCCCTCCAAATTTTTCACGCGCCTACGGCGCGCACTGCCCCTGTCTTACATGGGGGGGGCGCCACTGTCGTCTCTTGCACACAGCGCTAAAATGCCTAGTTACGGCACTGCATAGAAACATAGAATTTGACGGCAGATAAGAACCACTTGGCCCATCTAGTCTGCCCCTTTTTTTTTATCCTTTAGGTAATCGCAACCCTTTTTTAACCTTAATTCTTTGTAAGGATATTCATACGCCAATCCCAAGCATGTTTAAATTGCTCTACAGTCTTAGCCTCTACCACCTCTGATGGGAGACTATTCCACTTATCCACTACCCTTTCTATGAAGTAATTTTTCCTTAAATTTCCCCTGAACCTCCCCCCCTCCAGTCTCAGTGTATGTCCTCGAGTTCTAATATTTCTCTTCCTTTGAAGAATGTTTCCCTCCTAAACTTTGTTAAGACCCTTGATATATTTGAAAGTTTCTATCATGTCCCCCCTTTCTCTTCTCTCCTCCAAACTATACGTTAAGATCTTTTAGCCTTTCGGGGTACGTTTTGTGATGTAGGCCATGCATCATTTTAGTTGCCCTTCTTTGTACTCTCTAATGTATTTATATCCTTCTGGAGATATGGTCTCCAGAACTGGACACAGTATTCCAGATGGGGCCGCACCAATGACCTATACAGTGGCATTATCACTTCTTTTTTCCTACTACCGATTCCTCTCCCTATGCAACCAAGCATCTGACTTGCCTTTCTCGTTGCTTTGTTGCATTGCTTTCCTGCCTTCAAGTCACTTGAAATAGTGACTCCTAAATCCCTTTCCTCCTCAGTAGTTTCCATTATAGTACCCTTGATACTATATTTAGCCTTTGGGTTTTTTAGACCTAAGTGCATGATTTTGCATTTTTTAGCATTAAACTGTAGTTGCCACGTTCTTGACCATTTCTCAAGCCTACCTAGGTCATCAATCATTTGTTTTACCCCTCCCGGTGTGTCTACCCTGTTGCATATCTTTGTATCATCTGCAAAAAGGAATACCTTCCCTTCAATACCATCTGCAGTGTCACCAACAAAGATATTAAAGAGAACTGGACCAAGTACAGATCCCTGGGGTACTCCACTTGTAACATTTCCCTCCATAGATTGCACTCCATTAACTACGACTGTCTGTTTCCTATCCTGCAACCAGGTTCTTATCCATTTAACTGATTTATAATCCACCCCCAGGCTTTCAAGTTTATTTAGCAGTCTGCGATGTGGGACAGTGTCAAATGCCTTACTAAAGTCTAGGTATGCTACATCTACAGCTCCCCCTTGATCTATTATTTTCGTCACAGAGTCAAAAAAGTCAATAAGATTTGTTTGTAGTTTATCAATCATTTATAGACTGTAAACATGTACACAGTGGCGTAAGTTCGCCCCAGCTGCCCGGAGGCATGATAAATGTTGGTGCCCCCCTTACATACACCCCCCCGCCCCCCCCCCACACACACACCCTCCTCATATGTAGATACCCGGCACTCATGGTGAACAGTAGCAGCGTGCTCTTTCCCAATAGTAATATAGATACACAAACAAAGTGGACGGCACTCCAAGTCAGTCATCACATTAAAATAGACACCAGCATACCTTTATAGTACACCTACAGTACTCCCTCACCCACCAGCGTGTCACAATGTAGATGCTTTGGCGCAGTGGTGTGCCGATATATATATAAAAAATGCACAAATGCCTTTTTCACTTAAAAACACACAAACGCCTCTTTCACATAAAAACACACACACACACACACACACACACACACACACACACACACACACAAATGCCTCTTTCACTTAAACACACACAAATACCTATTTTACTTAAAAACACACAAGCGCCTTTTTCACTTAAACACACACACACACACGCCTCTAACTTACACTCATGCCTCTTACTTACACACGCCTCCTTCGCTTAAACACACACACACGCCTCCTTCGTTTAAACACACACACATGCCTCCTTTACTTAAACACACACTCGTCTCCTTTGCTTAAACACACATGCCTCCTTCGCTTAAACACACACACTCCTCACTTACACACACGCCTCTCACTTACACATGCCTCCTTCACTTAAACTCACACACACGCCTCCTTTACTTAAACACACATGCCTCTTTCACTTAAACATACACACGCCTCTCACTTTTACACACACACACAAATGCCTCTCTCACACTCACACACACGTCTCCCTTACATGCACACATGCCCCTTTCACTTAAAAACACAAACAAAAACAAACACATGCCTCCTGCACTTACACCCACACACACACACACCTCACTTAAACATGCACACATAAAACACAGTGCTGCCAACATTTATTTAAGACCCCCACCCTCCCCCCTCCAACTACACCCCCCCCACACAGTGCAGCTTGAGGCAAGTGCTGCCAGTGCCTACCTGCTGCTATCAGCCCAACGGAGGAACAGAGAGCTTCACTCGGCCAGCTCAACTGGAAGGGCCTGGCAGGAGCTGCACTCTGGAGCTGCCCCTAGCTGCAGCCACAGCCAGCTCTCTGTATATATGAGGAGGCAGCTTCCGTGTCACTGACACGAAAGTTCCTCGCAGCGAACGATCGCCAGGGTCAGTAAAAAAAAGAGAGAGAATGTGCATAAAAATCAAGCGCTTAGAACAGTACTTCCCTTATTTTGGGATGATTATGAGCCCAATGTTTCTCCTCTTGAGTGGTTGATGGTCTCAATGTAATTCACCAGATTTAGAGAAGAAACATGGAATAAAAAAATAAAACAGATATGGTGTAGTTTTATTTCTTTATTCCATGTTTAGTCTCTAAATCTGGTGAATTACACTGAGACCATCAACCACTCAAGAGGAGAAACATTGGGCTCATAATCATCCCAAAATAAGGGAAGTACTGTTCTAAGCGCTTGATTTTTATGCACATTCTCTCTCTTTTTTTTACTGCTATATTGTGTTAGAAGTAAGGTGAAACTTCTGAGAATTGCACTTAGTCAGCAGCTTTAACGCCTGGTTGTGATATACTCAAACCCATTACAGATCGCCAGGGTCAGTCAGCTGGAGACAATGGAGGAGATGTGCCCCCTTGAGGTCAGGAGCCCGGCGGCAGCCGACTCCACTGCCTCCCAGAGTTCTGCCCCTGCATGTACACTAATGATAGGCTTTAAATAAATAAACGCCCTAAGTGGAAACTACAGGTTACCTTTTACTATCATCTTTTAATTGGGGGAGTTCCCCTTATGTATATGTAATGTAAACACATTAAGTACCTTTTTAAGAATGTATAATGTTAGTTTAGAACTATGTAATTTTTTATTAGGTCCCTTGTTTGTATGTAATAACGTGAGTGACACCTTGGGGTGATTTTATAGTAACACTACTTAGACTGTATAATAAAAAAGTTAAAGTAATTTAAGCAGAAAAGTTCTGACAGGAAGTGATGTAGTTCTCTGAGAGGTATTTATAGCTGCCCCTCCACATTCTCACTTATGGCTGTGTAGGAGATTCCTGGCACACTGAGAAGTTTGTTATTGGCATGGTCCCTTATACTTGTTATTTGACTGTAAAGCTCTCTTTGTTACCCTTGTTCTGTTGTGTTGTGTACAAAAAAACCTGTGGGGATAAAAATAAGAATTTACTTACCGATAATTCTATTTCTCGGAGTCCGTAGTGGATGCTGGGGTTCCTGAAAGGACCATGGGGAATAGCGGCTCCGCAGGAGACAGGGCACAAAAAAGTAAAGCTTTACTAGGTCAGGTGGTGTGCACTGGCTCCTCCCCCTATGACCCTCCTCCAGACTCCAGTTAGGTACTGTGCCCGGACGAGCATACACAATAAGGGAGGCATTTTGAATCCCGGGTAAGACTCATACCAGCCACACCAATCACACCGTACAACTTGTGATCTAAACCCAGTTAACAGTATGACAACAGAAAGGGCCTCTTAAAGATGGCTCCTTAACAATAACCCGAATTAGTTAACAATAACTATGTACAAGTATTGCAGATAATCCGCACTTGGGATGGGCGCCCAGCATCCACTACGGACTCCGAGAAATAGAATTATCGGTAAGTAAATTCTTATTTTCTCTATCGTCCTAAGTGGATGCTGGGGTTCCTGAAAGGACCATGGGGATTATACCAAAGCTCCCAAACGGGCGGGAGAGTGCGGATGACTCTGCAGCACCGAATGAGAGAACTCCAGGTCCTCCTTTGCCAGGGTATCAAATTTGTAAAATTTTACAAACGTGTTCTCCCCCGACCACGTAGCTGCTCGGCAGAGTTGTAATGCCGAGACCCCTCGGGCAGCCGCCCAAGATGAGCCCACCTTCCTTGTGGAGTGGGCTTTTACAGTTTTAGGCTGTGGCAGGCCTGCCACAGAATGTGCAAGTTGAATTGTGTTACAAATCCAACGAGCAATCGACTGCTTAGAAGCAGGTGCGCCCAACTTGTTGGGTGCATACAATATAAACAGCGAGTCAGATTTTCTGACTCCAGCCGTCCTTGCAATGTATATTTTTAAGGCTCTGACAACGTCCAACAACTTGGAGTCCTCCAAGTCGCTAGTGGCCGCAGGCACCACAATAGGTTGGTTCAGATGAAATGCTGATACCACTTTAGGGAGAAAATGCGGACGAGTCCGCAGTTCTGCCCTATCCGAATGGAAGATTAGATAAGGACTTTTATAAGATAAAGCCGCCAATTCAGATACTCTCCTGGCAGAGGCCAGGGCTAGTAACATAGTCACTTTCAATGTGAGATATTTCAAATCCACCTTTTTCAATGGTTCAAACCAATGGGATTTGAGGAAATCTAAAACTACATTTAGATCCCACGGTGCCACCGGAGGCACCACAGGAGGCTGTATATGCAGTACTCCCTTGACAAAAGTCTGGACCTCAGGGACAGAGGCCAATTCTTTTTGGAAGAATATTGACAGGGCCGAAATTTGAACCCTAATGGATCCCAATTTGAGACCCATAGATAATCCTGATTGCAGGAAATGTAGGAAACGACCCAGTTGGAATTCCTCCGTCGGAACCCTCCGATCCTCGCACCACGCTACATATTTTCGCCAAATGCGGTGATAATGTTTCACGGTGACTTCCTTCCGTGCCTTAATCAAGGTAGGAATGACTTCTTCTGGAATGCCTTTCCCTTTTAGGATCTGGCGTTCAACCGCCATGCCGTCAAACGCAGCCGCGGTAAGTCTTGAAAAAGACAGGGACCCTGCTGTAGCAGGTCCCTTCTCAGAGGTAGAGGCCACGGTTCGTCCGTGAGCATCTCTTGAAGTTCCGGATACCAAGTCCTTCTCGGCCAATCCGGAACCACTAGTATTGTTCTTACTCTTCTTTGCCGTATGATCTTCAATACCTTTGGTATGAGCGGCAGAGGAGGAAACACATACACTGACTGGTACACCCAAGGAGTTACCAGTGCGTCCACAGCTATTGCCTGTGGATCTCTTGACCTGGCGCAATATTTGTCCAGTTTCTTGTTGAGGCGAGACGCCATCATGTCTACAATTGGTCTTTCCCAACGGTCTATTAACATGTTGAAGACTTCTGGATGTAGACCCCACTCTCCCGGATGAAGATCGTGTCTGCTGAGGAAGTCTGCTTCCCAGTTGTCCACGCCCGGGATGAACACTGCTGACAGTGCTATCACGTGATTCTCCGCCCAGCGAAGAATCTTGGCAGCTTCTGCCATTGCACTCCTGCTTCTTGTGCCGCCCTGCCTGTTTACATGGGCGACCGCCGTGATGTTGTCCGACTGAATCAACACCGGCTTTCCTTGCAGGAGAAGTTCCGCCTGGCTTAGAGCATTGTAGATTGCTCTTAGTTCCAGAATGTTTATGTGAAGAGACTTTTCCAGACTCGTCCATACTCCCTGGAAGTTTCTTCCTTGTGTGACTGCTCCCCAGCCTCTCAGGCTGGCGTCCGTGGTCACCAGGATCCAATCCTGAATGCCGAATCTGCGGCCTTCTAATAGGTGAGCCTTCTGCAACCACCACAGAAGTGACACCCTTGTCTTTGGTGACAGGGTTATTCGCAGGTGCATCTGCAGATGCGACCCTGACCATTTGTCCAACAGATCCCTTTGGAATATTCTTGCATGGAATCTGCCGAATGGAATTGCTTCGTAAGAAGCCACCATTTTTCCCAGGACTCTTGTGCATTGATGTACTGACACTTTTCCTGGTTTTAGGAGGTTCCTGACTAGATCGGATAACTCCTTGGCTTTTTCCTCTGGAAGGAAAACCTTTTTCTGAACCGTGTCCAGAATCATTCCTAGGAACAGCAGACGAGTTGTCGGGATTAAATGGGATTTTGGAATATTCAGAATCCACCCGTGTTGTCTTAGCACCTCTTGAGATAGTGCTAAAGCTGTCTCCAGCTGTTCTCTGGACCTTGCCCTTATTAGGAGATCGTCCAAGTATGGGATAACTAATACGCCTTTTCTTCGAAGAAGAATCATCATCTCGGCCATTACCTTGGTAAAGACCCGAGGCGCCGTGGACAATCCGAACGGCAGCGTCTGAAACTGATAGTGACAGTTTTGAACAATGAACCTGAGGTACCCCTGGTGTGCGGGGTAAATCGGAACGTGTAGATACGCATCCTTGATGTCCAAGGATACCATAAAGTCCCCTTCTTCCAGGTTCGCTATCACTGCTCTGAGTGACTCCATCTTGAACTTGAACTTTTTTATGTAGAGGTTCAAGGACTTCAGATTTAGAATAGGCCTTACCGAGCCATCCGGCTTCGGTACCACAAATAGAGTGGAATAATACCCCTTTCCTTGTTGTAATAGGGGTACTTTGACTATCACCTGCTGAGCGTACAGCTTGTGAATGGCTTCCAACACCCTCTCCCTTTCGGAAGAGACGGTTGGTAAGGCAGACTTCAGGAAACGATGAGGAGGATCCGTCTCTAATTCCAACCTGTACCCCTGAGATATTATCTGCAGGATCCAGGGGTCTACCTGCGAGTGAGCCCACTGCGCGCTGTAATTTTTGAGACGGCCCCTCACTGTCCCCGAGTCCGCTTGAGAGGCCCCAGCGTCATGCTGAGGTTTTTGCAGGAGCCGGGGAGGGCTTCTGTTCCTGGGAAGGAGCTGCCTGTTGGTGTCTCTTCCCTCTTCCTCTGCCTCGTGGCAGGTACGACAAGCCCTTTGCTCTCTTATTTTTGTAGGAGCGAAAAGGCTGCGGTTGAAAGGTCGGTGCCTTTCTCTGTTGGGGAGTGACTTGAGGTAAAAAAGTGGATTTCCCGGCAGTAGCCGTGGCCACCAAGTCTGATAGACCAACTCCAAATAACTCCTCCCCTTTATACGGCAAAACCTCCATGTGACGTTTTGAATCCGCATCGCCTGTCCACTGTCGTGTCCATAAGGCTCTTCTGGCTGAAATGGACATAGCACTCACCCGAGATGCCAGTGTGCAAATATCCCTCTGTGCATCACGCATATAGATAAATGCATCCTTTATTTGTTCTAACGACAGTAAAACATTGTCCCTATCTAGGGTATCAATATTTTCAATCAGGGATTCTGACCAAACTACTCCAGCACTGCACATCCAGGCAGTTGCTATAGCTGGTCGTAGTATAACACCTGCATGTGTGTATATATTCTTTTGAATAACTTCCATCTTTCTATCTGATGGATCCTTAAGTGCGGCCGTCTCAGGAGAGGGTAACGCCACTTGTTTGGATAAGCGTGTGAGCGCCTTGTCCACCTTAGGGGGTGTTTCCCAGCGCGCCCTAACCTCTGGCGGGAAAGGGTATAATGCCAATAACTTTTTTGAAATTATCAACTTTTTATCAGGAGCAACCCACGCTTCATCACACACGTCATTTAATTCTTCTGATTCAGGAAAAACTGTTTGTAGTTTTTTCACACCATACATAATACCCTGTTTTACGGTATCTGTAGTATCAGCTAAATGTAACGTCTCCTTCATTGCCAAAATCATATAACGTGTGGCCCTACTGGAAAATACGTTTGAATTTCTACCGTCGTCACTGGAATCAGTGCCCGTGTCTGGGTCTGTGTCGACCGACTGAGGCAAAGGGCGTTTTACAGCCCCTGACGGTGTTTGAGGCGCCTGGACAGGCATTAATTGATTGTCCGGCCGCCTCATGTCCTCAACTGACTGTTTAAGGGAAGATAAACCATCACGTAATTCCACAAATAAAGGCATCCATTCTGGTGTCGACCCCCTGGGGGGTGACATCTGCATATTTGGCAATTGCTCCGCCTCCACACCAATATCGTCCTCATACATGTCGACACCACGTACCGACACACACCGCAAACTCACAGGGAATGCTCTAATGAAGACAGGACCCACTAGCCCTTTTGGGGAGACAGAGGGAGAGTCTGCCAGCACACACCACAAAACGCTATATATACAAGGGATATCCTTATATTAAGTGCTCCCTTATAGCTGCTTTAATATATATATATATATATAGCCATTAATGTGCCCCCCCTCTCTGTTTTACCCTGTTTCTGTAGTGCAGTGCAGGGGAGAGACCTGGGAGCCGTTCTGACCAGCGGAGCTGTGACAGAAAATGGCGCCGTGTGCTGAGGAGATAGGCCCCGCCCCTTTTTCGGCGGGTTCTTCTCCCGCTATTTTTCCAGTCAGGCAGGGGTTAAATATCTCCATATAGCCCCTATGGGCTATATGTGAGGTATTTTTAGCCTTGTATAAGGTTTATATTTGCCTCTCAGAGCGCCCCCCCCCAGCGCTCTGCACCCTCAGTGACTGCCCAGTGAAGTGTGCTGAGAGGAAAATGGCGCACAGCTGCAGTGCTGTGCGCTACCTTATGAAGACTGAGGAGTCTTCAGCCGCCGGTTTCCGGACCTCTTCACGCTTCAGCATCTGCAAGGGGGTCGGCGGCGCGGCTCCGGGACCGGACTCCACGGCTGGGCCTGTGTTCGATCCCTCTGGAGCTAATGGTGTCCAGTAGCCAAGCAGCAAATCCACTCTGCATGCAGGTGAGTTTACTACTTTCCCCCTAAGTCCCACGTTGCAGTGATCCTGTTGCCAGCAGGACTCACTGTAAAGAAAAAA
This sequence comes from Pseudophryne corroboree, assembly GCF_028390025.1. NCBI lineage: Eukaryota > Metazoa > Chordata > Amphibia > Anura > Myobatrachidae > Pseudophryne > Pseudophryne corroboree. Next base: position 450,630,895 of record NC_086451.1, read on the forward strand.
ACCTAAACTAAACTTTCTCTAAGCAGCTCTTTAGGAGAGCCACCTAGATTGCACCCTTCTCGTTCGGGCACAAAATCTAACTGGAGTCTGGAGGAGGGTCATAGGGGGAGGAGCCAGTGCACACCACCTGACCTAGTAAAGCTTTACTTTTTTGTGCCCTGTCTCCTGCGGAGCCGCTATTCCCCATGGTCCTTTCAGGAACCCCAGCATCCACTTAGGACGATAGAGAAATAGGATTTTAATACCTACCGGAAAATCCTTTTCTCTTAGTCCGTAGAGGATGCTGGGGACACCAAAAGAACCATGGGGTATAGACGGGATCCACAGGAGACATGGGCACTTTAAGACTTTGAAAAGGGGTGTGCACTGGCTCCTCCCTCTATTCCCCTCCTCCAGACTCCAGTTATAGGAACTATGCCCAGGGAGACGGACAAATTTCGAGTACAGGATTTATTGTTAAACTAAGGTGCTATTCATACCAGCACACACCGCAAACACGCCGCACAACGTGGCATTCAACAGAACCCAAGCCAAAGGCATGAACCAATGTCAGCAACAGGCTGACTATAAACATAACACAACATGTGTGTAACCAGAAATAATAACTGCAGATACAGTACGCACTGGGACGGGCACCCAGCATCCTCTACGGACTAAGAGAAAGGGATTTACCGGTAGGTATTAAAATAATATGTTCTCCTACGTCCTAGAGGATGCTGGGGACACCAAAAGAACCATGGGGTTATACCAAAGCTCTAGAACGGGCGGGAGAGTGCGGATGACTCTGCAGCACCGATCGACCAAACTCGAGATAGTCATCGGCCAGGGTATCAAACTTGTAAAACTTCGTAAAAGTGTTCGAACCCGACCAAGTAGCAGCTCGGCAAAGTTGCAATGCCGAGACCCCTCGGGCAGCCACCCAAGAAGAGCCCACCTTTCTAGTAGAATGGGCCTTCACCGAATCCGGTAATGGCAATCCGGTGTGATTGCCAAATTGCTTTCTCACAAATATTTAAAATGTCCGCTCTAATATATATTGTAAACGCCTGCATCTCTTATTACCATGTGCCATGAATGTGCACTATACATAGCAAAACACTGCATCCCATAAGAGAAAACACTACACCCACACATTATCTGAGTTCCAAAGCTCATTGATGTATATATATTTGTTATTAAAAGGATATGGATTCAAAATATATTACAATGTATAGTATACCTATAGTTACATGGTTACACTCACACAGTAGGCAGTTAAAACATACAGTTAAATACAGTTACAGTTACATACAGTTACAAGCCAGCGATACAATTACCATATCTTTCTCATATAAATTTGTCCATCCATTTGACTCTCTCTCTCTCTCTCTGTAAAATCATTCAAGAACTCCATCATCGTCTGGGACCGATCAGCAACTGACCTCCTGTGTGATCAGCAATGTGTTATCTAGTTTGGGGGAGGGGACTCTCATTCATGATGAGTCACTGGTTTGTTTGTGTGCTGATCGGGTTCAGCCTTGGGGACGTCCAAAGGGGCTGGCCTGAGCTTCCTGTCCACTACCTGTTTGGAATATCTATTGTTCTAATAAAAGTGATTTTAGCTTTTATACATTTAATCATAATTCCTTGTTGCAATGTCCTACAACTTAATAACAAGTATCAAATGAATCTACACATTAATCTGGTTGCTTTAATAGTAAATATGACAGGTCTATCTTGCTTCGTTCAAATAATACACATACATGACATTACTTCATTATATCATTTTAAATCATCATGATGTCTGGCGCTTGATATTATTATAGTTATGTACTGCATGAAATAAGTGTTTTGAATCCATCTCTGCGGCATGTCCGTGTAAATGCGTGTGTTATCATATATTGCTGTGCTCGCTGCGCGTATTTGCAAGTATAGTGACTCATATGTGTGTAGTTTGTATGTTCTTTTTATGTCATAATTTTGACTTCGACGGTCCACCCTTTGGCAGTAAACAATAACTGCCATCAATTATTAACATAAGAAAAAAAATATTTCATACAATAATCGGTGACCTAGACACAAGTATGTATTCATTTCGCAAATCAGACACTTGACTATATTTAGGGAAGACAGGGAGGAGGACGAGACATCCTCTATATGCACTCGGCGGTCACGGGACTACTGGTTGGGTGTGGGACAACATTCAACCTATAGAGTATGCTGGGACAGTGCTTTGGCCTATCTTGTCTGATTTGCACGAACATTTCACACATACATGTACCTACGTCTTTGTACACTGATGTTTGGATTCGATTGAGGTTCTACTGGGTAGATGAAGAAGACACAAACAAATCGTGAAAGTGACATATAAAATTTTCATGATCTACATATTCCTATAATTTTCTGAACATTGTTTCCATTTCTGGAACGTATGCTAGGTCTGTTTAATAATTGAACAAGGGTTATAAGTAGTGTCCTTCCTAAATAACATAAACCTTCGGAGTTCGGGGAGAGCCACTCATAGACCTTTCTTCCACATATATTAATGAGCTTTTTATCTGCAATGTGTGAATAGCCATTGTCTGATTGTTCCTGATTACCTCTGAACTCCATAACTACTAGACCTTTGATTTTTCTCTGACTTTAACAAACTGATCGGCTAATCCTGGGATCCTATAACGAAATTACTCCTTCCTCCAGAACCAGTTCCAGTCCCACACTCGACTCCTCATAAAAAAACCTTGCAAAAATAGAATATCCTGAAAAAAAATGTTTGTCAGCGGGAAAGAGAGAAAAGAGAAATAGAACAAAACAACTCTTGTTCATAACAAATCAATTACAATGACTGGTCTTTCTGCAATCCTTTAGTACGCTCAGGTAGTGTTCAACAGTGCCACCTCTCAGTCTTCACGGAACAGAGTCTCTGGTGATACTTTTGCGATCTCACTCCATTTACGAGTTCCTTCCGGACTACCGACTTTCCTGCAATGGGAATCGTGGACCCAAGTCTCTCTCTTGGCTACTTTCACTTGGATAGTGCTGTCAACAAAACTTGGTATGGTCCTTCCCACCTGTCTATTAGGCAACCTGAGCGTAAGAACAATCACACAGTCTCTTGGTTCACAATCAAGACAGTTAGTATTTGGCATACCAGCAATCAACAGTTTCAAGTTCTTTTGTCATGTTCTCAAATGCTCCACTTACTTGGTGTACCATGGGACCCGATTTCCGGGGTTCAAATCCACTCACTCCTATGTTCGCTCACTCGAATACACTTTGGTTTTTCTGTACAGAAAATTTCAGTTCATTCAGATAGGCAACTCTACCCCAGAGGCAATACAGTTTAAACAAAAGTTTTAAACTAATCTGCTTTAGAAACCGGGTAGTTTTATGCTATTGTATTAAATGTCTACTATCCCACCTTTGAACTAAACAACACTATTGTATAATTTGTACTTAGCGTACCGTGCATGTCTCTTACGCTGCGTGCGCAGTCCTTTACTTTGTTCGAGACACGTGTACAAAACCCTGCGTCCGCAATAAAACAAATCACCCAGCTCTATAAATGTGAACAATACTAATCACTATTGCCCACTAGACACAACTTGTTCTGTATAAACTTTTATGCAGACCTGCATTTGTGTCTTTACACTTACTTCCTTAAATACTGTTATTTCAAATTTACCTATATAGCAACAAATGTATCCTATTTCACACAGATCTATAATGACTCTAGCAATAATCAATAATTTAAATGATATGATTCAGATTGGATAGCTATCTTGCAGAACATACACTGATATAAATATACACATAATTATAATAATATTATATATATGTACCATTCACTGGGCTCCTATGAGACACCTTACCTCTTATTTGCATATCAAAGCTATGTGCTTTTCTACTGCTAAAAAAAAAGCAGTTACACAGGTTAATTTGCATTTCAATGGCTATCCTATAGCAAGCAGATTCTACAAGTCGTGGAAGGAAAAAGAGAATAAAAAAAAAAACCAAAACCCTTTCTTTCCTTTTTCTATCTGTGTGCAATTTTTTTTTTTGCCAAGCATTTATCTCACCATTTACTCTCACTAGGCCCAATTGAAACTATTTGTAATTGACTATGGCATGGGTTAAATAAATGCATTGGTAACTCATAAATGGTGTTTGATGTGACCAATGAAACTGATTATTCTGAGCAGACTGAAAATCAGCTATTTAGAAAATGACCTTCCTAAAATGGCCACTGCTTTTCCACCTTCCACATCCATGAGGTTTACACAAAATGGTGGACAGGCCATGTGGTTAGTCCAAAATGGAGGACAGACCATGCGGCTTCCTTTGTCACAAAGAAATCACACATTATACAAGTACCAGAAGTTATTTTAGGCCTGAGTTAAAAAAAACTATATCAAGGCTATGCAGCAACTTTTAAATGTACTTTTACCTACTTAACAGATAAACAATCCAATCTGAATCAAACACAATATGACTTATTTGAACTTTGTTTTGCAACAATAAAAATACATTTTAGCATCTTAAATATTATGAGAAACGCATTGTCCCTTGAAATTTCATATCATTGGCTTACTGATATCACAACAATACACGTGGATGTTATTTTCATCAGCGTCGCGATCCGTCCATCGGAGCCGGTCGATTACACCCGCGTTTGTAATGTACAGTGCATCATTAAGACCCTGATATCGCGGACCAGCCCCCATCTGTGAATGCCAAATTGCTTTCTCACAAATATTTAAAATGCCCGCTCTAATATATACTGCAGACGCCAGGCGCATCTTATTACCATATACGATAAAAGTGCGCTGTACATAGCAAAACACTGCATCCCATAAGAGAAAACAATACACCCACACATTATCTGAGTTCCAAAGCTCATTGATGTATATATATTTGTTATTAAAAGGATATGGATTCAAAATATATTACAATGTACAGTATACCTATAGTTACATGGTTACACTCACACAGTAAGCAGTTAAAACATACAGTTACTGTTACGTTCCTGATGCTCAGAACTAGAAAGATGTTGCAAAGTGAGTCCAGAGCACCAGGACGTGACGCTGAAATAGGGATGGAACGGGAATAGCCCCTAGCACCCTACCTCCGTTGTTTTACCCGTGTGGTCAGTTCACGCCTGAGTGACTATGGTTTCTTAGGCCCACGGCAGCCGCGTTTGAAGGGCGGATTAGGTCTGCCCAACTCCGATGCCCCCAGGTCTTAGAGTGAGACAAAGCATGAACCGAGACAGGATAATAACAAGGGGACCTCTAACTAAAGCAAACAGAAGCTAGGGGCTACTAACTACCCTAAAACTAAATATATGTGCGGCACGCCGCCAAAGGAAAAGAACAACAAAAGATATCATTGTCCACTCCCCCACACGGCACCGCCGAGTTCCGGGGAGGACAGTGAAAAGCGGAAACCTCCGCAAAAACCACCAAAACAAAAATAGGACCAAAAGGACTAAGTGGCCTAGGCCAAAACACGCGGCAGAAGCCGCTACTCACGAAACCGGGAGAGAACCCCAACAAACGAGAACCCCCAGATGACTGCAACAGGTTCACTTGAACAGGAAGGATTCCCAGGACCGGCTTCAGAACTCCAGGACTCAGGAGCACAGGGAGCAGGATCGACCAGATACAGCTGACCAGGAACAGACGTTACAAGGCAGGAACAGCATACAGGAAGCTATCACCGGCGTCTGTGCCAGGAAATGAGGGAGAATATAACAAGGAGCCTTCCAATAGCTGCAGCGAAGCTTAATTAGTAATGTCGTGCAGTGGGGGCTGACAGGTGTATTGATTGATAGGAAGCAACGGGGAACGCGGTTCGTCTGTGGTGTCCCCGTTGCTAAGGGTCCGGCGGCTAAGCGCGCACGGCATCCCAGCATTGCCAGGGACCCGGCGGCTCAGTGCGCACGGCATCCTGGCGTTGCTAGGCGCCGGGCGGGCAGGAAGGGAGGTGCGGCAGCCGTGAGCGTCGCTCGGAAGCAGACCGAGCGGCGCCGCGGACCGCGGCACCTAACAGTACCCCCCCCTTGAGGAGGGGTTAAAGAACCCCTAAAGCCGGGTTTCTGAGGAAATTCCTGAAAGAATAATCTCTTAAGTTTAGGGGCATGTAGATCCTTATCCAGGACCCAAGACCTTTCTTCCGGGCCATAGCCTTTCCAGTGAACCAAAAAATAAAGCCGGCCCCGAGAAACTTTGGAATCAAAAACCTTCTCCACCAAGAACTCTTGTTGCCCCTGAACATCCACCGGAGGTCTACCCTGGGAAGTCTTCCGAGGGAATCTCCTGGAAGAAAAATACTGCTTCAGAAGGGAACAGTGAAAAGTATTGCCAATTTTGAGTGATTTAGGCAAGCGTAGCCGAAAAGCAACTGGGTTGACTTTCTTAATGATAAGGAACGGTCCAATAAATTTGGGTCCCAATCTAGCCGAGGGTTGTTGGAGCTTGATGTTGCGGGTTGACAACCACACCTTATCTCCAACCTTAAAAGTGCATGGGCGTCGGAACCTATCAGAAATTTTTTTTTTCTCGGAAGGCAGCCGTCTTAAGGGCAAGGTGCACCTTTTTCCAAATCATTCTGAGACGGGAAGTTAAGGTCAACGAGGAGACTGGAAAATGAGGGTAAAAAGAGTTGGCTCTAGGATGAAAGCCCAAGACCGAAAAGAATGGGCAGTGCCGTAACTAGGCATTTTAGCGCTGTGTGCAAGAAACGACATTGGCGCCCCCACCCCCCATGCAAGATAGGGGCAGTCCGCGCCTTAGGCGCGCAAAAATATATAGGGGCGTGGCTTCATGGGGAAGGGGCATGGCCACAAAATAATAGCAATTCATACTACGGTGCACAGTAGTCTCCATTATTCAAATTACGCTGCACAGTAGCGCCACTACACCAGGTAGAGCCCCTTTTATACATTACAGCATACAGCGTCCCCCTTTTTACACATTACAGCAGACAGTCCCCCTTTTTACACATTGCGGCAGACAGTCCCCCTTTTTACACATTGCGGCAGCCAGACCCCCTTTTTACACATTGCGGCAGCCAGTCCCCCTTTTTACACATTGCGGCAGCCAGGCCCCCTTTTTACAGATTACGGCAGACAGCATCCCCTTTTTACACATTGCGGCAGCCAGGACCCCTTTTTACACATTGCGGCAGCCAGGACCCCTTTTTACACATTGCGGCAGCCAGTCCCCCTTTTTACACATTGCAGCAGCCAGTCCCCCTTTTTACACATTACGGCAGACAGCATCCCCTTTTTACACATTGCGGCAGCCAGGACCCCTTTTTACACATTGCGGCAGCCAGGACCCCTTTTTACACATTGCGGCAGCCAGTCCCCCTTTTTACACATTGCGGCAGCCAGTCCCCCTTTTTACAAATTGCAGCAGCCAGTCCCCCTTTTTACACATTACGCAGACAGCATTCCCTTTTTACACATTGCAGCAGCCAGGACCCCTTTTTACACATTGCAGCAGCCAGGACCCCTTTTTACACATTATGGCAGACAGTGTCCCCCAGAGAGAGAGAGAGAGAGAGAGAGGGATATACTTACCTTCTCCCCGCTGACAGGCTCCTCGTGCTGGCATCTCCCTCTGTGCAGTGTGCAGGCATCGGACAAGGAGGAGGAGGGAGGGGGACTGGAGCCGCAGCAGCGCTATGTCATTGGTAGTAAGCGCCGCTGCAGCATCCCCCTCTCCTTCCGTATTGGTTGCCTGGCGCTGCTGTGGATGCTGGGATGGAGGAACCGCATCCCAGCATCCACAGCAGCGCCGGGCAGCCTATACGGAAGGCCAATGCCTCCACTCCTCGAAAGCCCATTTAACTGCCAACAATTCTCGATTACCAACATCATAGTTGGATTCTGCGGAGGAGAATTTCCTGGACATGAAGGCACATGGGTGTAATTCCTGAGACTCCGGGTCTTCCTGAGAAAGGATAGCCCCCACTCCAACCTCTGAGGCATCTACCTCGACAATAAAGGGGAGCACCGGGTTAGGGTGTCTGAGTACTGGAGCTGAGACAAAGGCCTGCTTTAAGGCCAGAAAGGCAGACTTGGCTTCAGGCGACCAATTGGAAGGGTCCGCTCCTTTTTTAGTCAATGCTATTATAGGAGCAACCAAATCAGAGAAGGTATGAATAAAACGCCTATAGTAATTTGCAAACCCTAAAAAGCGCTAAATTGCTTTTAAGTTCGTGGGTTGTGCCCAATTTAGGATGGCCTGGAGTTTTTTTGGTTCCATGAAAAACCCCTTAGGAGAAATAATATACCCCAGGAAGGACACTTCTGTGATGTGGAAATCACATTTCTCCAGTTTGGCGTATAAATGATTTTCCCGTAACTTCTGAAGGACCAGTCGCACATGGGTAATATGTTGTTCTAAAGACTCGGAGTAAATCAAAATGTCGTCTAAATAAACGACCACAAACTTTCCTAGAAAGTCGCAAAGGACGTCGTTAATGAGATCTTGAAATACAGCAGGAGCATTTGACAGCCCAAACGGCATCACCAGGTATTCATAATGTCCCGACTGTGTGCTGAAAGCCGTCTTCCACTCATCCCCAGATTTAATTCGGATGAGATTGTAAGCCCCTCTAAGATCGATCTTGGAAAAGATAACGGCAGTCCGGAGCTGATCAAATAGTACTGAAATCAGTGGCAAGGGGTAGGTGTTTTTAACAGATTTTATTCAAAGCCCGAAAATCAATACATGGTCTGAGCGACCCATCTTTTTTCTCAACAAAAAAGAACCCTGCACTCAATGGAGATTTCGAGGGCCTATTGAAGCCTTTTTTTAGGCTCTCCTGTACATAATCATTCATTGCCGTAGTTTCCGGCCCAGACAGGGCATATAGTCTCCCCTTAGGTAAAGAGGCACTGGGAACTAAGTCAATAGCGCAGTCATAGGACCGATGAGGAGGCAGAATATCCGCATTACCCTTGGAGAAAACGTCTGCAAAGTCCTGATATTCCAAAGGAATAAGTTCTGGGGTGACTGCCGCAACCCGGACGGGACGGGAAATACATTCCTTAACACAAAAGGGACCCCATCGGGAAATCTCCCCAGACCGCCAATCTATGGTGGGATTATGAAAGGCAAGCCAGGGGTGACCCAGAACTACGGGGACAGCCAGACAATGGGTAAGGTAAAATTCGATTTTCTCTGAATGTAGGGCCCCCACTGTCAGTAGTACTGGAGGTGTGCGGTGAGTGATTACCCCATTAGAAAGCGGATCACCATCCAAGCCGTGCATGGTGATACGTTTATCCAAAGGTATCTGTGGAACGCCCAAAGCCTGAGCCCAACCAAAATCCATGAAATTTCCCGCAGCTCCACTGTCGACGAAGGCCGACACCAACGAACTGAGGCTACCAAAGGAAATTTTTACAGGAACTAATAGGGAATCATTAGAGGAGATTAACTGCAGACCCAAGTAAACCCCCTCACTATTCACTTGGTCAGAGCGTTTCCCTGCTTATTCGGGCAATTACGTGCGATATGTCCCTTGCCACCACAATACAAGCAAAGACCAGAATAAAGCCTTCTGGTTCTTTCCTCTGGGGACAGACGGGAGAGACCCATTTGCATGGGCTCCTCGACGTCCTCAGGGAAAGTATACACACATGGACTAGGCCTGAAACTAGCTCCTCTTTCAGCCCTCCGCTTCCGGATACGACGATCAATTTTAATAGCAAGCTCCATGAGTTTGTCTAGAGTCTCTGGAGCGGGGTACTGAAGGAGACTGTCTTTAATAACTTCAGACAGACCGAGGCGAAACTGACTGCGCAGGGCCGGGTCATTCCAGCCACAGTCGTTCGACCAACGGCGAAACTCGGTACAATACGCCTCTGCTGGATTTTTCCCTTGCTTAAGTGCATGCAGGTGGCTCTCAGCCGACGCTTCTCTATCAGGGTCATCATACAAAAGGCCTAAGGACTTAAAAAAGGCATCTACAGATAGCAAGGCAACATCATCGGCTTTTAGCCCAAAAGCCCAGGTTTGTGGATCGCCTTGTAGTAATGACATCACAATCCCGACCCGTTGAGACTCAGTACCAGAGGATCGGGGCCTTAAACGAAAATAAAGCTTACAAGCTTCCTTGAAATTAAAAAAATCCTTTCGGTTACCCGAAAAACGGTCAGGTAGATGCATCTTTCGTTCTGGAATCATACTCTGGGAGGCTCGCAAAAGATCTTCCTGCGTTCTCACCCGAAGAGTAAGATCCTGAACCATCTGAGTTAGTTCCTGAATCTGGTTGGCCAAAAGCTGGCTGGGATTCGGTCCTAATACTGCCGGATTCATGAGGCCGAATTTCAAAGCCCACCAAATACAAATATTTTTTTTTTTTTTTGTGTGTGTTTAGGGCCGGTGATAATGTTACGTTCCTGATGCTCAGAACTAGAAAGATGTTGCGAAGTGAGTCCAGAGCACTAGGACGTGACGCTGAAATAGGGATGGAACGGGAATAGCCCCTAGCACCCTACCTCCGTTGTTTTACCCGTGTGGTCAGTTCACACCTGAGTGACTATGGTTTCTTGGGCCCACGGCAGCCGCGTTTGAAGGGCGGATTAGGTCTGCCCAACTCTGATGCCCCCAGGTCTTAGAGTGAGACAAAGAATGAACCGAGACAGGATAATAACAAGGGGACCTCTAACTAAAGCATACAGAAGCTAGGGGCTACTAACTACCCTAAAACTAAATATATGTGCGGCACGCCGCCAAAGGAAAAGAACAACAAAAGATATCACTGTCCACTCCCCCACACGGCACCGCCGAGTTCCGGGGAGGACAGTGAAAAGCGGAAACCTCCGCAAAAACCACCAATATAAAAATAGGACCAAAAGGACTAAGCGGCCTAGGCCGCAACACGCGGCAGAAGCCGCTACTCACGAAACCGGGAGAGAACCCCAACAAACGAGAACCCCCAGATGACTGCAACAGGTTCACTTGAACAGGAAGGATTCCCAGGACCGACTTCAGAACTCCAGGACTCAGGAGCACAGGGAGCAGGATCGACCAGATACAGCTGACCAGGAACAGACGTTACAAGGCAGGAACAGCATACAGGAAGCTATCACCCGCGTCTGTGCCAGGAAATGAGGGAGAATATAACAAGGAGCCTTCCAATAGCTGCAGCGAAGCTTAATTAGTAATGTCGTGCAGCTGCCCCGCTGCACGACCAGAGCTGACAGGTGTATTGATTGATAGGAAGCAACGGGGAACGCGGTTAGTCTGTGGCGTCCCCATTGCTAAGGGTCCGGCGACTAAGCGCACACGGCGTCCCAGCGTTGCCAGGGACCTGGCGGCTCAGCGCGCACGGCGTCCTGGCGTTGCTAGGCGCCGGGCGGGCAGGAAGGGAGGTGCGGCGGCCGTGAGCGTCGCTCGGAAGCAGACCGAGTGGCGCCGCGGACCGCGGCACCTAACAATTACATACAGTTACAGTTACATACAGTTACAGGCCAGCAATACAATTACCATATCTTTCTCATATAAATTGGTCCCTCCATATGACTCTCTCTCTCTCTCTCTGTAAAATCATGCAAGAACTCCATCATCGTCTGGGACCGATCAGCAACTGACCTCCTGTGTGATCAGCAATGTGTTATCTAGTTTGGGGGAGGAGACTCTCATTCATGATGAGTCACTGGTTTGTTCGTGTGCTGATCAGGTTCAGCCTTGGGGATGTCCAAAGGGGCTGGCCTGAGCTTCCTGTCCAGTACCTGTTTGGATTATCTATTGTTCTAATAAAAGTGATTTTAGCTTTTATACATTTAATCATAATTCCTTGTTGCAATGTCCTACAACTTAATAACAAGTATCAAATTAATCTACACATTAATCTGGTTGCTTTAATAGTAAATAAGACAGGTCTACCTTGCTTCGTTCAAATAATACACATAGATGACATTACTTCATTATATAATTTTAAATCATCATGATGTCTGGCGCTTGATATTATTATCGTTATGTACTGCATGAAATAAGTGTCGAATCCATCTCTGTGGCATGTCCATGTAAATGCGTGTGTTACCATATATTGCTGTGCTCGCTGCGCGTATTTGCAAGTATAGCGACTTATATGTGTGTAGTTTGTATGTTCTTTTTATGTAATATTTTTGACTTCGACACCAGCCATGGAATGAGCATGCTGAATCGTGTTACAGATCCAGCGTGCAATGGTCTGTTTGGAAGCAGGACACCCAATCTTGTTGGGAGCATACAGGACAAACAGAGCTTCGGTTTTCCTAACCCGAGCCGTTCTGGTGACATAGATTTTCAGAGCTCTGACCACATCCAAAGATTTTGACTCAACGAAAGAGGCAGTAGCCACTGGCACCACAATAGGTTGGTTCATGTGGAAAGATGAAACCACCTTCGGCAGAAATTGTTGCTGAGTCCTCAACTCTGCTCTATCTTCATGAAAGATTAAATAAGGGCTCTTGTGAGACAAGGCCACCAACTCAGAAACCCGCCTTGCGGACGCCAAAGCCAACAGGATGACCACTTTCCAAATGAGAAACTTCAACTCCACCGACTGTAAAGGCTCAAACCAATGCGATTGAAGGGACTGCAACACCATGTTAAGATCCCATGGTGCAACGGGGGGCACAAATGGAGGTTGGATGTGTAACACACCCATCACGAAAGTTTGAACTTCTGGAAGGGAGGCCAATTGTTTTTGAAAGAAAACCGGTAAGGCTGAAATTTGAACCTTAATTGAACCCAACTTTAGGCCCGCCTCTACACCAGCTTGTAGAAAACGGAGAAAACGTCCTAGCTGAAACTCTTCTGCAGGAGCCTTCTTGGATTCACACCAAGACACATACTTCCTCCAAATGCGGTGGTAATGTTTAGACGTTACTCCCTTCCTGGCCTTAAGAAGTGTGGGAATTACTTCACTGGGAATACCCTTCCGTGCTAAGATCTGGCGTTCAACCGCCATGCCGTCAAACGTAGCCGCAGTAAGTCTTGGTATACGCACGGCCCCTGCCGTAACAGGTCCTCACGTAGAGGAAGAGGCCAGGGATCTCCTATGAGTAATTCCTGAAGATCTGGATACCAAGCCCTCCTTGGCCAGTCTGGGACAATGAGGATTGCTTGAACCTTTGTTCTTCTTATGATGTTTAGAACTTTTGGAATGAGAGGAAGTGGAGGGAACACCCATGGTGTCACCAGTGCATCCACTGCCATTGCTTGAGGGTCCCTGGACCTGGAACAATATCTCTGAAGCTTTTTGTCGAGTCGCGACGCCATCATGTCTATGTGAGGAATCCCCCAACGACTTGTCACTTCTGTGAAGACCTCTTGATGGAGGCTCCATTCTCCTGGATGGAGATCGTGTCTGTTGAGGAAGTCTGCTTCCCAATTGTCCACTCCTGGAATGAAGATCGCTGACAGCGCTCTTGTATGCTTCTCTGCCCAGCGAAAAACCTTTGTGACTTCTGCCATTGCCGCTCTGCTTTTTGTTCCGCCCTGGCGGTTTATGTACGCTACTGCTGTCACATTGTCCGATTGGATCAGCACGGGCAGATTGCGAAGATGTTCTGCCTGCACAAGGCCGTTGTAAATGGCCCTTAACTCCAGAACGTTTATGTGTAGACAAGTTTCCTGGCTTGACCATCTTCCTTGGAAGTTTACCCCTTGCGTGACTGCACCCCATCCTCGGAGACTTGCATCCGTGGTTATTAGGACCCAATACTGGATCCCGAACCTGTGCCCCTCCAGAAGGTGAGAGCTGTGTAGCCACCACAGGAGTGATATTCTGGTCCTTGAAGACAGGACTATCTTCCGGTGCATGTGCAGGTGGGATCCGGACCACTTGTCCAACAGGTCCCACTGAAATACTCTGGCATGGAATCTGCCAAACTGAATGGCCTCGTAGGTCGCCACCATCTTCCCCAGCAACCGAGTGCACTGATGGATTGACACTCTTGGTGGTTTCAGAATTTGTTTGACCAGGCTCTGAAGTTCCTGAGCCTTTTCCACCGGAAGAAAAACTCTCTGTAGTTCCGTGTCCAGTATCATCCCTAAAAATGACAACCTCGTTGCCGGAATTAACTGGGATTTTGGCAAGTTCAGGAGCCAACCGTGTTGTTGAAGAACTGTCAGGGACAGGGCAACGTTTTTCATCAACTGGTCCCTGGATCTCGCCTTTATCAGGAGATCGTCCAAGTATGGGATAATTGTGACTCCTTGCTTGCGAAGGAGAACCATCATTTCCGCCATTACTTTGGTGAAAATCCGCAGAGCCGTGGACAGACCAAACGGCAACGTCTGAAATTGGTAATGACAATCCTGAAGTGCAAACCTCAGGTAAGCCTGATGTGGAGGATAAATAGGAAGATGTAAGTAGGCATCTTTTATGTCCACCGACACCATAAAATCCCCTTCCTCCAGACTGAAGATTACTGCTCGGAGAGACTCCATTTTGAATATGAAATTTTTTAGGTAGAAATTGAGGGATTTCAGGTTTAGGATTGGCCTGACCAAGCCATCCGGCTTCGGAACCACAAACAGACTTGAATAAAAGCCTTCTCCCTGTTGTAACTGGGGAACCCTGACTATAACCTGATTTTGACACAACTTTTGTATGGCGTTGCAAATTACCTCCCTGTCCGGACGAGAAACTGGCAAGGCCGATTTGAAAAATCGGTGAGGGGGGACGTCTTGAAACTCCAGTTTGTACCCTTGGGATATTATTTGTAAAACCCATGGGTCCAGGTCCAAACGAACCCAGAACTGACTGAAGAGTTTGAGACCTGCCCCCACCGGTGCGGACTCCCGCAGAGGAGCCCCAGCGTCATGCGCTGGATTCGACAGAAGTCGGGGAGGACTTCTGCTCCTGGGAACCCGCCACGGCTGGTGATCTTTTACCCTTTCCCCTTCCTCTAGCCGCAAGGAAGGTAGAACCTCGCCCTTTCTTGTTGGGCCGAAAGGACTGCATTTGATAGTGGTGTGTCTTCTTTTGTTGTGAAGGCACATAAGGCAAAAATGATGACTTACCCGCGGTAGCCGTAGATACCAAATCAGCGAGGCCGTCACCAAACAAGACACCACCTTAGTATGGTAGGGAGTCCATATTTTTCTTAGAGTCAGTATCAGCATTCCACTGATGAATCCATAATGCTCGCCTAGCTGAGACTGCCATGGCATTGACCTTTGATCCCAAAAGGCCAATATCCCTCGCAGCTTCCTTTAGGTAAACTGCCGCATCCTTGATATAACCCAGCGTCAAGAGGATGTTATCCCTATCTAGGGAATCTATGTCAGATGACAAGTTATCTGCCCACTTTTCAATAGCACTACTCACCCACGCAGAGGCAATGACCGGTCTGAGTAGTGTACCTGTGGTCGTATAAATGGATTTTAACGTAGCTTCCTGCCTACGATCTGCAGGGTCTTTAAGGGCTGCCGTGTCAGGTGACGGAAGAGCCATCTTTTTAGACAACCGTGATAGGGCCTTGTCCACAATGGGGGGTGACTCCCACTTTTCCCTATTCCCAGTGGGAAACGGATAAACTACCGGAATCCTTTTGGGAATCTGAAATTTTCTGAGACTTTATCAAATAAAGTATTCAGTTCATGAGAGGGAGGAAACGTTATTTCAGGTTTCTTTTCCTTATACATACAGACCCTTTTATCCGGAACAGCAGGGCCCTCAGTGATATGCAATACCTCTTTAATAGCCACAATCATGTACTGAATGCTCTTTGCCCATTTAGGATCTAATCTGGAGCCACTATAGTCGACACTGGAATCAGTGTCCGTGTCGGTATCAGTGTCTGCCAATTGGGTAAACGTACGTTTCTTTGACCCCAAGGGGACCTGAACTTGTAATAACATATCTTCCACAGATTTCTTCAATGCTTGGGTCTGAGACTCAGACTTGTCCAATCTTTTACTAATACGAGCTACATTAGCATTCAAAGCATTCAATACATTCACCCAATCATGAGTCGGCAGTGCCGACATGGTCAATTCCACCGCCTTTTGCGTCTCTAATAAAGTCTCCTCCTGTGAAGAGCACTCAAGCCTCAGACATGCCGACACATGTGTAATACACACCCACAGACACACTGGGCTTATTGGGGACAGACCCACAGAGAAGCCTGTCAGAGAGACACAGAGGAAATTTGCTAGCTCACACCCCAGCGCCAAATCAATGGGTCAGAAGCTTTAACCGAAATGCCCCAGACCTGTAGCGCTTTTTATATTATATAATATTGCGCCAAATAACCTGACCCCCCCCCCCCCCCCCGTTTTGCACCCTGATACTTGTCAGCAGTGATGAGGAAGGACCAGCGTCTCTGCAGCCAGCGGAGAGGAAATGGCGCAGAGTGAGCTGTGGGGACGAAGCTCCGCCCCCCTAATGGCGCGCTTCCGTCCTGCTCTTTGGAGTATACTGGCGGGGGGTTAGGACAGTTTTATACAGTAATGTCCCCTCTTGCCAGACTTATGTTGAGGTATTTTAAGCTGCCCAGGGCGCCCCCCCCCCCCAGCGCCCTGCACCCAGAAGTGCTGTGTGTGTGAGCGGGAGCTTGGCGCGCAGCGTCCGTCCGCTGCGCGGTACCTCAGGAAAATACCGTCACTGAAGTCTTCTTTCTTCTTCTACTCACCTGTCTTCTGACTTCTGGCTCTGTGAGGGGGGTGACGGCCGGCTGTGGGAGCGAGCATCTGAGCGTACCCGGCGATCAAACCCTCAGGAGCTAATGGTGTCCTGTAGCCAGAAGCAGAGCCCTTAAACTCACTAGAAGTGGGTCATAACTTATCTCCCCTCAGTCCCACGAAGCAGGGAGACTGTTGCCAGCAGTCTCCCTGAACATAAAAAAACTAACAAAAAAGTATTTTCAGAGAAACTCAGTAGAACTCCCCTGTAGTGCGTCCAGTCTCACTGGGCACAATTCTAAAACTGGAGTCTGGAGGAGGGGCATAGAGGGAGGAGCCAGTGCACACCCCTTTTCAAAGTCTTAAAGTGCCAATGTCTCCTGCGGATCCCGTCTATACCCCATGGTTCTTTTGGTGTCCCCAGCATCCTCTAGGACGTAGGAGAAATCAAGGTTTAATACACCTTATTTATGTCAATTATTTGCTATTAATGGATACAGACCATTATGTGTAATCCACCTGCTTGATATTGTGAGGAGATGTGATTTATACTGGATGTAGATAAAAATTTCCAATTTTTACTATGTGATTATTGCCGAACCTATTGTGTTTTATTATACAATCCTTTATTTTCATAACAAATTGGTCATAATATCATAATGATGAGATTGTATCCCTTATTCTATAGGGACTGTCACAGCACTTTTTCTTCTATATATTGATATATTCTGGTGAAGCTAAATTGGTATGTACACCTGATTTATTGATTCATTGCTTTTTGTATGTATCTGATCTTCACTACTGGTAGTTATTAATAGAGTCTTATCGCTATTAAACGATCTAGTCTAAGACATTCTTATCAGAAACTGGGATTTAAATTATACATAATTGATATATAATGTGTGACAAATAGATGTCCTATTTTGGGTTTTGTTCTCCTGTTCTTCACTCCTCATTGTATCTTCTGTTTTATATTTATATGTAGACTAATATACGATATGATGGTAATTTTCCAGATATCTATATTGTTGAACATTGATTATATTCTCCATATTGTCTGGATGTGACACACTGAGAATTAAAACCAGTGATGATCGCTCCCATTGTGAAAATTGGGTATGTATGTCGGCATTAGACATTTGGAATATCTTTAATTATCCGGATTTAAAATGTACATATTCTTTTTAAAACCGCCTAGATATTAACCCCTGATGAAGTCCTAAGGACAAAACGCATTGGGTTCCAATTTTTTTTGCTAATCAGGACATACATTTGAGCAAATCTGTTGAATATTGAAAGTTCTATCTGTCTAATAGACACCTAGTGTTCACTCTAGGCTGTTTTAGCAGGGCGCCGCGCCCTGCCCGTTTTTTAACAGGCAAAACCCGCCCTGCCCCTTTTGCGGCGCCCTGCTAGAACAGCCGCCCACTCCCTGCCCTCCCGGCGTGTATAGATGCCATGCGCATGCGCGCGGCATCCATTCACGCATTGGGAGAGGGCTGGGGGAAGCCCAGCACCGACGGAGGTGCTGGGCACGCCCCCAACAGTGACGTCGCCGGCCACAGATGCTCTCTATAGTAGCGTCTGTGGGCTGCACCGACCCCTAAAATGACGGAGGCGTGACCACGCCCCCTAATTTGCGTGGTCGTGCCCCCATTTCGGACGTGCGTGCGGCAAAGCCGCGCGCGCGCACATGTGCCCCCGGACTCCGACGCCCTGCCCCTTTTCACTCCTAGACTGAACACTAGACACCATCAGAGAAAAACTCTCCAGATGATTTTTAAATAATATGTGTATGTACAGAATGTGATCCTGAATAAGATCTTTTATGTATTTGCGTTTTACACGTATACAACAATGTTAAGAAATTCACTGTTCTTTTTATGATAATAACATAATTTTTATATTCATTTGTATTAATTGACTAAGGTGGTTTAGCTCCCTTGAGAATTCTCTACACTTTTTATTTCTATTCTAATACCTTGTCTAACAGGAGGTATTTCTCTGAGGTGTAGTTCTTTAACTAGCGCTAGTTATGGCTTAATCTATTTCTAATATATATATATATATATATATATATATATATATATATACTGCATATATAGAAAATAATAATGGATGTCAAGAAATGGTCAATTGCAGTAAACTTCTTATATGTCTGCTTGAGTGCCGAGGGATCACTGCACTATATGTGTGTGTTGTCGAAGTAGGAAAATATTACGGTACACACATCACGTGCAAACACCACACAGATGGCCTCCGTGCGCGTGCTTGTTCTGCCGTGCGTACACATACATGCAAGCTACGTATAACCGCTCACACGGTCTTGCGTGTTAGCACGAGGTATGAGTAAATACGGTAGCATACACATTCGCACGGAAAAGCCATCAAAAGCCATATTCAATATTTTACCCATATAATGCATAAATCACACGCTGTCTGTACATCCTTCTAATAGCCAGTTACTGGTCACACATAAATTATCCTCCTAGAAACTCAAGCACAATGTACCAGACTGACTTGTTTACGCAAAACTTTGAAATCCTCTGAAGAAGGCAAATACCTTTGGTTACCCCCATTGTTCTAGAGTTGTCCAGTATCTGTCGAAAACAGTAAATAGTGGACTGACATTGTCTTACTTGTAGACAGGACAAACAAGAAGACAATATCCAGGAAACGTGTTTAACTGGAAGCCACCCGATTAGCAATGGCTGACAAATTGCATACCAGACATTTAGCTGAGGTAATAACATTCATAGTCTAAAATCTTGTATATATATATATATATATATATATATATATACATATATATTTCCTAACAAATTGTAATAGCAGGAACATGTGTGTGTATATGTATGTATATATATATATATGTATATATATATATATATATATATATATAGTAAACTTGAAAAAAAGGCTGCGGCACTCAGGGTCTTGAAGCTGAACAATGAGTATTACGAAATTACAGCATAAATCATCAACGTTTCGGGGTGACTTGCCCCTTTGTCAAGATGTCTCACATCTTGACAAAGGGGTTAGTCACCCCGAAACGTTGATGATTTATGTTGTAATTTCGTAATACACATTGTTCAGCTTCAAGACCCTGAGTGCCGCAGCCTTTTTTTCAAGTTTACTGTCAATTCCACTGCAGGCATCCAGGCACATCAACTATCAGAGGAGTGCCGGTCTCTACTCCATATATATATATATATATATATATATATATGTGTGTGTGTATATACACTGCTCAAAAAAATAAAGGGAACACTTAAACAACACAATGTAACTCCAAGTCAATCACACTTCTGTGAAATCAAACTATCCATTTAGGAAGCTACACTGATTGACAATCAATTTCACATGCTGTTGCTCAAATGGAATAGACAACAGGTGGGAATTATAGGAAATTAGCAAGACACCCCCAATAAAGGAGTTGTTCTGCAGGTGGTGGCCACAGACCACTTCTCTGCTCCTATGCTTTCTGGCTGATGTTTTGGTCACTTTTGAAAGCTGGGGGTGCTTTCACTCTAGTGGTAGCATGAGACGGAGTCTACAACCCACACAAGTGGCTCAGGTAGTGCAGCTCATCCAGGATGGCACATCAATGCGAGCTGTGGAAAGAAGGTTTGCTGTGTCTGTCAGCGTAGTGTCCAGAGCATGGAGGCGCTACCAGGAGACAGGCCAGTACATCAGGATACGTGGAGGAGGCCGTAGGAGGGCAACAACCCAGCAGCAGGACCGCTACCTCCGCCTTTGTGCAATGAGGAACAGGAGGAGCACTGCCAGAGCCCTACAAAATGCCCTCCAGCAAGCCACAAATGTGCATGTGTCTACTCAAATGATCAGAAACAGACTCCATGAGGGTGGCATGAGGGCCCGATGTCCACAGGTGGGGGTTGTGCTTACAGCCAAGGAGAATGTTCTGCTGCCTGCAACATCCTCCAGCATGACCGGTTTGGCAGTGGGTCAGTAATGGTGCGGGGTGGCATTTCTTTGGGGGGCCGCACAGCCCTCCATGTGCTCGCTAGAGGTAGCCTGACTGCCATTAGGTACCGAGATGAGATCCTCAGACCCCTTGTGAGACCATATGCTGGTGCGGTTGGCCCTGGGTTCCTCCTAATGCAAGACAATGCTAGACCTCATATGGCTGGAGTGTGTCAGCAGTTCCTGCAAGACGAAGGCATTGATGCTATGGACTGGCCCGCCCGTTCCCCAGACCTGAATCCAATTCAGCACATCTGGGACATCATGTCTCGCTCCATCCACCAACGCCACGTTGCACCACAGACTGTCCAGGAGTTGGCGGATGCTTTAGTCCAGGTCTGGGAGGAGCTCCCTCAGGAGACCATCCGCCACCTCATCAGGAGCATGCCCAGGCATTGTAGGGAGGTCATACAGGCTACTGAGCCTCATTTTGACTTGTTTTAAGGATATTACATCAAAGTTGGATCAGCCTGTAGTGTGTTTTTCCACTTTAATTTTGAGTGTGACTCCAAATCCAGACCTCCATGGGTTAATAAATTTGATTTCCATTGATAATTTTTGTGTGATTTTGTTGTCAGCACATTCAACTATGTAAAAAACAAAGTATTTAATAAGAATATTTCATTCATTCAGATCTAGGATGTGTTATTTTAGTGTTCCCTTTATTTTTCTGAGCAGTGTATATATATATATATATATATATACCCACAGAATATCCTGCACTCTCATCAGTTCATAGAGATAAGTAGGCGGATGCTCCCAATGACCTTGTCAGGCCACAAATATACCGCATCTACCACCCGTGTGGTAGTATCAAGACGTTTTTACGTCTGGTACAGAAGGATTCTGAAATTCCTCCACCTAAACGGATGTTTGATAACCTGTCCCCTGCAGAAAGGAAAGCTATTAAATCCCTAAGGGATCCCACTGAGATAGTAATCCGCCCGGCGGATAAGGGCGGAGCCGTTGTCGTACAAAATTGGACCGACTACGCAATTAACAGGCAATTAGCTGATGATCTGACCTTTAGCAGGTTGACTTCAAATCCCATACCTAATATTAAATCCAGAATTGATGCATGTTTAAAACGGGGACTTGAACTAGGCCATATTTGTGACGATCTATTCAGGTATTTAATGGTCGATTCACCCAAATGTCCCATTCTGTACACCCTTCCCAAGGTGCATAAAACCTTGGTGCACCCACCCGGTAGACCCATCATCGCAGCAGAGGGTTCCTTATTGCAACCTATAGCCATCTTTATCGATAGTCTTCTACAGCCTTTAGTTTTGGGAACCGAAAGCTATTTAAGGGATACTGGAGATTTTCTTTCACATCTTCAACGATTTGATCAGTTGGGCGAACATACCCTACTAGCCACCATGGATGTGTGCTCTTTGTACACTGTTATACCGCACCAACAAGGTATAGAAGTTTTACGGACTCTGTTTTCCAAATCCCCATGTAGAGACTACCCTACTGAGTTTTTGCTGGAATTAACGACATTGGTATTGACCTGTAATCACTTCATGTACAAAAATGACTATTTTTTACAGGTTGCGGGCACGGCGATGGGGTCGAATTTAGCCCCATCGTACGCCAACCTGTTTATGTCCAGCTATGAGAATACGTATGTATTACCAGTTTATGGGCAGAAAATTCTTTACTTTAAACGTTTTATTGACAATATTTTTTTACTTTGGGATGGTACCGAATCAGAATTAATCGATATGGTGAACCAACTTAATTCTCTCGACAGTCCCATCAAGTTCACATATTCGGTTTCTGCAACGTCCATTAATTTCCTGGACGTTAATGTCACTAAAACTGGGAAACAGTTAAACACTACGATGTTCCGTAAAGCAACTGATCGTAATTTAACTCTACATGCAACGAGCCATCATTCTCCTGTCTTGAAAGAAGGCCTCCCTATCTCACAATTCCTTAGAGCAATGAGGATCAATTCGACCCCTGCCCTAAAGGATCAACAATGTGCCGAAATAACCATGCACTGTTTGGAGCGAGGTTATTCTAAAAAAGTATTGGCACGATGTTTAGAGAAAGCCAATAGCATTTTTCTTGGACAACTTCCTAAAAAAGTAAGTGAGAAGCGTATGATTTTTCCCACCCAGTTCGATGGCACTTCAGATAGTATGAGGAAGGCATTACGAAAGCATTGGCCTATTGTGGCATCTGATGGAAATCTCCCCTTTGCAAGAACTCCTGCACCGATGATGGCCTACCGGCGTGGGGCCAATTTAAAACAGCTGTTAATGAGGCCCACGATGTTCCCTGATCAAAAAAAAATCTAATTTCCAACTAATCCAAGTCAGACCAGGTAGCTTCTCCTGTGGAGGATGCACCACATGTCGATCCATGCTCACTGGCCCCTATTTTCATCATCCACACACCGGGAAGAAGATATTTTTAAAATATCACCTTCATTGTAGACTAGATCATGTCATTTACATTTTGAAATGCCCGTGTGGGCTCTGTTACGTTGGATTGACTACCCGTCAGTTTCGGGATCGAATGGCCAACCATCGGTCTTCCATCCACATGGCCTTGCTTTCTGGCCATACGGATAAGCCTGTAGCGCGTCATTTTCTGTCTGCTAGACATCAAGTTGCGACATTAAAATGCAAGCTTATTGATTGGGTTCCACCACCTCTATTAGGTGGAGATAGAACCCGGATGCTTAAACAGAAAGAAAGCTTTTGGATACATAAGCTTGACACGGTAGCCCCAAGGGGCCTCAATGAGGCTAATCCCTTAAATGTATTCTTATAACTTTTAATGTCCATATGTATCCTTATAATGAGTCTACAGTGTCCTTTTGAACAGGGCCCCCGGCCTGTGGTTATAAGGTGGTTACTTTTAGGGTACTTGTGTATCTCTATATATTACAGTTGCCATATTAAATGAATATCTGTACATACAGTTTTCTGTATAATGTCTTTAATATCACTTATGTGTTGTTAATCTGTTTTATTTTCATTTTTGTTTCATTTTTGTTTTATTTTTTCCAGAGCCACCAAGGTCCTTGGCAGAATTTCAGTGGGATCCATTTCTTTTTATCCCCCGTAGTGATAGTTTATTGACAGGTGTATCTTATTAATAGTTGTTACGCTCTTATGCCTTATTGAAATGTAATGATGAATATAAATTAATACAGCCGATATACACTATAAGGGATTTCTTGCTATTGGGTTTCACTGACATTTGATAAATGTTTCTAATTGTTCTATTAGTATACCCTTGTCTAATATAACTCACTCTAATCTACTCTGTTGGTTTATTAGCATATTCCCCTCCCATTCATGCTAATTAGACGTTGCTGTCACTTCCGGTCAGGTCGATCTGACTATTGACCGAGTGTGGCTAGCTACATTGTCGTTTTGGCTTTTACCCATGTGCTGGGATGTTCCCTAGTGTCCGTGTTTTGAGTCTTGTTTTTTCTTTTAAACTTAATGTGTGCCCCTTGTGGCCCGGTCGAGCGGCGTTCGCGGGACTTCCGGCCCGTGGAACGCATCTACTTCCGGTCGCTGGAACGCGGAAGTGGCGTTGCCAGCGGCCGTGAACGCTGCCAATATCGTATTTTTTAGCTATATTGGATGATTTTGGCTCCTGACACTAGTAGCGCTGGGTACACCTAATGGTGTGATATCTAAGTAGCACTCTTTTCTCATGTGGTTAGCACTTAGCACACATATAGTTGCATCTGTTGGTTAAGTGGCATTTCCTGTCCCGTCGTGTTAAATAGCATGCAGCTGCTGATGTGCAGCATGCAGCTATCATCAGATACTAAGCAGCAGAGTGGTGAGTGGACTGGCCAGTGTGGACCCCAATGGTAGGAATATCTTATCATGTTTGGATTATCTTCTACATCTTCTTTTTGTTTCAAATTGCAGACCTTGCTGCTGAAAACAATGTGGTCTTTGCTGATTGATCTGTAGCTGCCTTATGTTACTTTTTAATTATCCAGGTATGACTTCTATATGGTATGTTGGGTCCAATTACACACTGGTGAGGGTCAGTGTTTTAGTAAGTTTTCTAATTTTCTTTTGTAGTAGTCCTGGGTTCCAGGAGCTATCTCTGAACCGGTGTGTCTAATATTGCCCCAGGTAAATCTGTGAAGTTTACTCTAGTATGAGGTGCTATGCTTGTCCTGCGGAAGTAGATTTGGTGTATGCTGATCTTTAATCTTGCTTCTATATAGAGTATAATTTTATCAATTAATTAACTTGATGCCATTATTTTCTGCTATAAGGGCCTGGGAGGCACTGGTGGTGGTGGTGTGTGTATGATCTGATACCTTTAATCCGATTTTATACATATTGTATTTATCTTTTTGATCATGTAGATGCTTTGAATTGCCGGTCTTGATAAAGGTCCTATAATAGGACCGAAACGTCGAATGTTAAAGGCAACGTTATTGAACCTGATTAACCTGAATAAACTGACTGACACATCAAAATCTTCAAAGTGATTGATTTCTGCGAGAGTGCACCCACCACACGGGTGGTAGATGCGGTATATATATATATATATATATGGATATATATATATCTTGAGGATGGAAATAGATAATCATATCATGTGTGGGATCATATTGTTCAGGGTCACATAAACAGTAATCTGGTGGGTATAAGAATATTGTCACATATTGCAACAATAAGTTATTAATAATACCAGATTTATGTATGATTAATGTGATGGGTTTAACTGGTCATGGGGCGGGAACTCAGATGCAAACAACAGAAATCACATCTCAAGTCTTAGCCATCGCCCACCGCTTTAGCTGACCAATGATCCCCGATGCACAGGATATGTCCCACCCCCGAACCAATGGAAGAAGAGCATACAGTGTCTATTGTATTGTGTTTTGACCAACTGTATAAAAAGCCAAGCTGCCTAGCCGGTCAGTAATCTCTCTCTCTCTCTCTCTCTCTCTCTCTGAAGGTCATCTTGCTAGATTGATCTGAGCACCGGACTGTGTGGCGCTGGCGAAACCAAACGTATGTACCATTGTACTGTAGCCTCTATTCTCTTATTGTAATTGTATATCTGTTGTAACCCCCTTTTATCAATTATATGTTGTCGGGTCGGATCCCAACTTTTTAAATACAATTGGTGTATTGTCTCTTTTGCTGCTAAGGTATTAAATGTATTTCAGCCACACGTGAAGCTGCATTGTGCTCTCAGCATGTCGGTGTGTGTGTATGCACTGCGTGTACTTTGTACGTCTGTCGCGGCGTGTGTACGCAAAGTGCGTACACGGTACAGGGCTTTGTACGCTAAGTAAAAAGTACGTAGGTTAAGTACTACATACAGCGGCCGCAGAGGCTCGATTTTAAAGTGTGTTGAGTGTATTTTAAAGTATTGCTTTTAGTCCTGTAAGTAAATCAGCATTTACAGTGTGTGTGTATATATATATATATATATATGGATAAGGAAGGGAGGCGGCACTCAAACAGACTTGTATTGCAGTATAAAATGGTCAGTTTATTCCGACATGTTTCGGGGTAATCACCCCGTCCTCAGGGTCATGATGATGACCCTGAGGACGGGGTGATTACCCCGAAACATGTCGGAATAAACTGACCATTTTATACTGCAATACAAGTCTGTTTGAGTGCCGCCTCCCTTCCTTATCCATGTATAGAGGTCTTCGCCTCCAGGAGGGTGTCACGATCCGGGTATCTGGACGCCATTACTTACCCTTCAGATGCCTCCTAAGGCTGGCTCAGCGTTCCAGGACCGGATCCCGCTGTTCCTGAGTTTCCACATGCAGAATGTCAGAGTGGTGATTTCATCAGCCGCGGCCTCCGCTGTGCCCGCGTGGTTAAATGTGCGCTTGTCAGTCTGGCGTCTCCTGTCTCCTGTGGCCGGCGTCGCCATTACTGTTTCAATTCTCACATGGATTACAAACCAAACTTCCCTCCAAGTGTCTGCATGGGCGCAGCCATCTTGGATTTTGTCATCTGAGCATTTCCACCAATCTGCTGTCTGTATTGTTGATTTGCATAATTGCCTAGCCAACCCCTTCCTTGCTGCAGGTATAAGTAAGCTGTGCCTGAGCAAGGAAGGCGTCAGTGCTTTGGTTGTCTAACCTAGTTCCAGTTTGTCTCTCTCCTGTGGTTGTCTAACCTAGTTCCAGTTTGTCTCTCTCCTGTGGTTGTCTTCCAGGTTCCAGCTCCTGTCTCCAGACTTCTGCTATAGAGACCCGCACCAGCATTCCATCTGCGGTGTAGCCTGACTCTCCGATCCATTCTGGACTCACCTGTTTCCAGTTACAACAATCACCTGCTTCCAGCCCAGCTTCCAGCAGTGTACAGCTTCTCTTAAAGGGCCGGTGTCCTTTCTGCAGTTTACCACTCTCCACCGGTATTATTATTTCACCGCTCTCAAACTCCAAACTTCATCAATCACCTGCTTCCAGCCCAGCTTCCAGCAGTGTACAGCTTCTCTTAAAGGGCCGGTGTCCTTTCTGCAGTTTACCACTCTCCACCGGTATTGTTATTTCACCGCTCTTAAACTCCAAACTTCATTATTATTTCATCGCTCTCAAGTTCGTTTATTATTTAACTGGTTCCAGCCAGTATCCACTCCGTACCAACAACAGTCTGGTTCCAGCCAGTATCCACAGCAGCCGTTTTATCTTCAGCAACCCAGCCTTTCCTGGAACACCAGCTGGTACGATCCTGGGTTCTCTCCATTGCTACAGTCAGGTCTGGTAAGGACTTTCCAACTAGAAGATTATAAGAACTGTCTCACTCTACCAGTGCCTGTGGCCCTTGCCACCCTGTAGTACCCAGGAATTGTATTTATCCTCTGTTGACTTTTATGTTTCCTTTACTGCTGCTGTGTTACGGAGTTTGTCATAATAAACATCATTGACTTTTATCCTGGTTGTCGTGGTCACGCCTTCGGGCAGTTATTCTACATGTTACTTACATGTCTAGGGGTCTGATACAACCTCCCAGGTTCCGTTACATCTCAGCCCCTACAACTGAGGCTGCCTCCCGTCAGCTCAGGCCCTCAGTTGTGACAGAGGGCACCGCAGCACATACTACCTCGTCAGAGTGAGTGCCGAGCATACAGCATTACAAATATATATATATACATATATATAAAAAACTATTTTTTTCTTCTTACACAGAATTACCCCTCCCTTTTAGCACCTGAGTGACATCACAATCTGATTGAGCAGGTTGCCAATACATGTGCATTATAATAGGATTTTGGATGCTGGGGTCCACATTAGTACCATGGGGTATAGACGGGTCCACCAGGAGCCATTGGCACTTTAAGAGTTTGAGAGTGTGGGCTGGCTCCTCCCTCTATGCCCCTCCTATCAGACTCAGTCTAGAAACTGTGCCCGAGGAGACGGACATCTTCGAGAGAAGGATTATACACAGATAGTGGCGAGATTCATACCAGCTCACACATACAAGGCACATCAAGCCAACGAAGCTTGAACACTCAGCAACTGCTGAAACATTACTTACCAAGTAACAACGCAGTACTCAACTAAACCAAGTTGTACTGAACCAAATAACATTTTGCAGGAAAATGAAGCACTGGGCGGGCGCCCAGCATCCTCTACGGACTACGAGAAAAGGATTTACCATTAGGTACCAAAATACTATTTTCTCTTACATCCTAGAGGATGCTGGGGTCCACATTAGTACCATGAGGATGTACCAAAGCTCCCAGAATGGGAGGGAGAGCGCGGAGGCTCCTGCAGAACTGATTGACTGAACTTCAGATCATCAGAGGCCAAAGTATCGAATTTGTAAAACTTTGCAAACGTGTTCGACCCAGACCAAGTTGCAGCTCGGCAAAGTTGTACTGCCGAGACACCCCGGGCAGCCGCTCAGGAAGACCCCACCTTACGAGTAGAGTGGGCCTTAACAGATTTTGGACACCGCAGTCCTGCCGTAGAATAAGCGTGCTGGATAGTGAACCTGATCCAGCGAGAAATCGTCTGCTTAGAAGCAGGACACCCAATTTTCTTGGGATCATATAGGACAAACAGAGAGTCCGACTTTCTGTGATGAGAAGTTCTCTTCACATATATTTTCAGAGCCCTTACGACATCCAAGGACTTTGATGTAATTGAGGAGTCAGTAGCCACTGGCACCACAATAGGGTGAATGATATGAAATGCCTACACAACCTTCGGAAGAAACTGCTAACGTGTCTGGAGCTCAGCTCTATCTCCGTGGAAGATCAAGTAAGGGCTTTACAGGATAAAGCCCCCAATTCGGACACGCGTTTAGCAGAAGCTAAGGCCAACAACGTGACCGCCTTCCATGTGAGAAATTTGACCTCAACCTCCTGTAGAGGCTCAAACCAATCCGACTGCAGGAACTGCAACACCACGTTAAGGTCCCAAGGCGCCGTAGGCGGTACAAAGGAAGGTTGGATGTGCAGAACTCCCTTCAAAAAGGACTGAACCTCAGGGAGGGCAGTCAATTGTTTCTGAAAGAAAATGGATAGGGACGAAATCTGGACCTTCACAGATCCTAACCTCAGGCCCATATCCACACCTGCTTGCAGGAAGAGGAGAAAACGTCCTAGTTGAAACTCCACCGTAGGAAACTTCTTGGATTCACACCAAGAGACATATTTCTTCCAAATACGATGGTAATGTTAAGACATTACCCCTTTCCTAGCCTGTATGAGGGTAGGAATTACCTTCTTCGGAATGCCCTTCCGAGCAAGTATCAGGCGCTCAACTTCCATGCCGTCAAACGTAGCCGGGGTAAGTCTTGATAGGCGAACGGCCCCTGCTGCAGCAGGTCCACCCGAAGATGAAAGAGGCCTCGGTTCTTCTTGCAGTAGATTCAGAAGGTCCGTGTACCAAGCCCTTCTTGGCCAGACTGGAGTAATGAGGATCGCTTGAATCCTTGTTCTCCTTATGAGCTTTAGGATTCGTGGGATGAGTGGGAGTGGTGGAAACACGTACACTGACTGGAACACCCACGGAGACACCAGGGCATCCACTGCCACTGCCTGTGGGTCCCTCGACCTGGAACAGTAACGCCGAAGCTTCTTGTTGAGACGAGAGGCCATCATGTCTAGTTGGGGTAATCCCCAAAGGTCTGTTATTTCCTTGAACACCTCCGAATGGAGACCCCACTCCCCTGGATGGATATCGTGTCTGCTGAGGAAGTCTGCTTCCCAGTTGTCTACTCCCGGAATGAAGATGGCTGACAGCGCCAACACGTGCTTTTCTGTCCAGAGGAGTATTCTTGTCACCTCTGACATTGCCACTCTGCTCTTCGTTCCGCCTTGTCGGTTTATGTAAGCCACTGTTGTTACGTTGTCCGACTGCACTTGAATGGCCCAATTTCTTAGAAGAGGGCCCACCTGAAGAAGACCGTTGTAGACGGCTCTTAGTTCCAGGATGTTGATGGGCAAGCCGGCTTCCAGGCTTGGCCACCGTCCTTGGAAGGTTACTCCTTGAGTGACTGCTCCCCAGCCCCGAAGGCTCGCACCCTTGGTAAGAAGGACCCAGTCCTGAATCCCGAACCTGCGGCCCTCCAGAAGGTGAGGCAATTGGAGCCACCAGAGGAGTGAAATCCTTGCCTTTGGCGACAGACGAATTCTCTGGTGCATGTGGAGATGAGATCCCGACCACTTGTCCAGGAGATCCAGTTGGAAGGTCCGAGCGTGGAACCTCCCGTACTGGAGAGCCTTGTAAGAGGCCACCATCTTTCCCAATAGGCGAATGCATTGATGAACTGACACAAGGGCTGGCTTCAGGACATCCCAGACCATAGTTTGTATCACCAACGCCTTTTCCTGCAGAAGAAACACCTTTTGCACTTCCGTGTCCAGGATCATTCCCAGAAAGGACAACCTCTGGGTTGGTTCCAAATGTGACTTTGGAAGGTTCAGAATCCAACCATGACTTTTGAGGAGGCGTGTTGTGAGAACAATGGACTGCAGCAGCTTCTCCTTGGACGATGCCTTTATCAGCAGATAGTCCAGATATGGAATGATGTTCACACCCTGTGGACCGAACCATCCGGTTTCGGTACCACGAAAAGGTTCGAATAGTAACCTTTTTTCTGCATGTGAGGTGGTACTGGCTCAATGACCTGTGCCTTCACCAGTTTTTGGACAGTGTCTTGTAGTACAGTGCTGTCTGCCAACAGAGTTGGCAAGCCTGATTTGAAAAAGCGATGAGGAGGGAGACTTTGAAATTCCAGCCTGTATCCCTGGGATACAATATCTATCACCCAGGGATCCAGGCCGGACGATACCCAGACGTGACTGAAGTATCTGAGTCTGGCTCCCACTGGCCCCATCACCAGGTCGCGCGGTCCACCATCATGCGGAGGACTTTGGCGTACCTGAAGCAGGCTTTTGTTCCTTGGAACCTGCAGCTGCAGGTTTCTTGGACTTGACTCGACCTCCCCTAAAGAAGGTATTGGATGTTCTGGCCTTACTAGGCCTGTTAGGCCGAAAGGACTGCGTTGCAGATGAAGAGAAGGACTGCTTCGGTGCAGGTGCTGCTGAGGGTAGAAACGGAGACTTACCCGCTGTAGCCGTGGATATCCACGCATCTAGAGCTTCCCCAAAGAGAGCCTGACCTGTATAGGGTAGGGCCTCCACACTTTTCCTGGATTCCGCGTCGGCCGACCACGAGCTGAAACAGACATGGAAGATATTCCTGCAGCCATGGAACCCAGGTCTTTCATGGATTCTACCATAAAACCTGCTGAATCATGTATGTTGCGTAAATATAAAGCAACGTCATCCCTATCCATCGTATCCAAATCCTCAAGTAAGTTAGCGACCACTTTACTATAGCCTTTGCAATTCATACAGTAGCAATAGTGGGACGTAATATGGCCCCTGAAGCAGTGTACATTGATTTAAGCGTGTTATCTATTTTTCTATCAGCCGGCTCCTTTAAGGCTGTAGATCCTGGAACAGGTAAAACCACCTTCTTTGAGAGTTTGGACACACATGCGTCAACAATCGGCGGGTTTTCCCATTTTTTCCTATCCTCAGGGAAAGGAAACGCCACCAGTACCCTTTTAGGGACCTGGATTTTTTTCTCAGGGTTCACCCATGCCTTTTCAAATATAGCATTCAACTCCTTTGACGCAGGGAAGGTTAGCGAGGCTTTTTTATTTTCAGTGAAAAAAGCCTCCTCAACCTGCTCAGGTGTGGTATCATTAACATTCAACACATCCCTGATAGCCTCTATCAACAATTGCACCCCTTTTGCAAGAGATGCGGACCCCCGCAACACATCCCCATCACCGTCTGTGGTGTCAGAATCAGTATCCGTGTCGTCTTGTGTGACCTGCACAAGCGCACGCTTATGGGGGTATATAGCGGGGCGTCCTGAGGTACCAGAAACCGGCCATAATGGTCATTATTTCTGGATATGTGAGTGCCTATTAAAGATTTCTATTTTCTGCAAGCAAGTCTGGTGAGTGCTTCCCTTTGAAAGTTCTCTCTCTATATAAAAAATAACAATAATCCGCATTTTTATATATATATAAAGTAACAATAATTTTTATATATATAAAGACCCTCCAACATGACCCGCCCCACTAGGTACAAAATGCTCTGTTTCTGGACTTCCCTCTTAATTTATGATTTCCATCACCTGTGTTGAACTAGTTAAATGATAAGAAAGCTGTTTCTTCACAGGTGATGGCAATAATAAATTAAGAGGGAAGTCCAGAAACAGAGCATTTTGTACCTAGTGGGGCGGGTCATGTTGGAAGGTATGTATATATATATATATATATATATATATATATATATATATATATATATATATATATATATATATATATATATATATATATATATGCGGATTATTGTATATATATATTTATAAAGTAACAATAATAATATATATATATATGTACACATATATATATATATATATATATATATGTACACACACATATATATATATATATATATATATATATATATATATAATTATGGTTTAGATTTCCTAGGAGTATGAATACACATAACCCTAGGCCTATACACTGCAGCAGAGCAGGATTCCACCCCACCCAGAGGCTGCTGAGCCCCATCCTCTCCCCCTATGCATGGCTGCATGTATCTATTATGTATACAGTATGTGCTGGTGCAGGGGGGTGGAGGAGAGGGAGGAAGTGACGAGGAGGATACAGGATGAGGAGGGCAGAGCTTTGTGCAGAGCTGGTCTGAACTACAGGGAACGTTCTGCAGCAGAATCCCAGCAGCAGCAGGCGGCAGAGGGGCACAGACACTGCACGGGTGGGTGAGTTGTGGCCCCGGGAGAACACACAGGGAATGCACTGCACACCCCCAGCTACTGATAATAATACAGGCATGTTTATCCCAGTGACCGGCACTGCATGCGTGTACTGGCGCTACATGCATGGCAGAGCCTCCGGTCACAGCACGCTGCTGCAGCTGGAAAAGAAGTGGGAGAAGCAGAAACCCCCTTCTCACAATGTGCACGGGTTGGAGGGGAGCTGAGCTTCATCAGGAGGGGGGAAAGGTTGGAGATAGAGCATGCCTCTCAACTTTTCTCTGGGCTAGTGCGCGCCGGAATCAGGGGGCGTGGCATCGCTGTAAGGGGCGTGGCCTCGGGGGGGGGTGTATATATATATATATATATATATATATATATATATATATATATATATATACACACACACATCTATAGTTAACCACCAATAATGTTTTATATTGCGATGGTAGTGGTTTTACCATTCGATGGCGGCTTTCCGATGGCAGCCGTCAAATGTGGAAGCAATGACCAATCAATGTTATAATACCAAGGTTTCAATAGGAAGCGCTGTCCAGTCACAAATCAATTAATCAAATCAATTTAATTCCACAAACAACATATATGGCCATATATTGACATAAAATAAGAATTCATAAGACTTTAGTACAATGATAACAAATAAATAATTTAAAATTGTAAATCAATTATAAGCAGTTAGTGTTGCTCCAAAATCACGGGCATGCAGTCTCATTCACTTATGTGGTTAGTCATCCACTCCTAATTTATATTCCAATAGCCAGATGGCAATCTTAATTAGTGAGTCCAGAGAATGCAGGTGTCCTTTAAGAACAATGTTCAATGTCCTCCTCCCACCCGTATTTAACAATTAACGGGGGCTTTTTCAAAAGACGGGGACTGTTATTCCTTATAACTTTTTTGTTGTTCACTCCTTGCTGAGTGTTTAGAAAATACTCCTCCCTCCCGTAACTTTCTTACCGGGGATGTCTTGCTGAATGGAGGTTTTTCTTATGGATACACGTCTGAGGAAGCCGCCGAGTATCCGGAAACGGAGAGGCGGAGAAACGCGTCACGTGATTTGGCGTAGCAGTCCGGCAGTCTGAGAGTGCGAGTGTTCGTCTGCTGCTGTGTTAGAGCTGGGACCAGCAGTTGCACGGACATTGCAGAGGGTCGAATGCTCTCTGGCTGAGAGATCCCCTGTGTCCGGATATCCATAAGAAAAACCTCCATTCAGTCCCCGTCTTTTGAAAAAGCCCCCGTTAGTTGTTAAATACGGGTGGGAGGAGGACATTGAACATTGTTCTTAAAGGACACCTGCATTCTCTGGACTCACTAATTAAGATTGCCATCTGGCTATTGGAATATAAATTAGGAGTGGATGACTAACCACATAAGTGAATGAGACTGCATGCCCGTGATTTTGGAGCAACACTAACTGCTTATAATTGATTTACAATTTTAAATTATTTATTTGTTATCATTGTACTAAAGTCTTATGAATTCTTATTTTATGTCAATATATGGCCATATATGTTGTTTGTGGAATTAAATTGATTTGATTAATTGATTTGTGACTGGACAGCGCTTCCTATTGAAACCTTGGTTTCAACATTTTAGTTTGCTTGCTACAAAGGGTATTTGCAATAACCCTGATTAGGAAGCTGCAGCTCAGTCTCAGGTGTAGTTTGCCAGTGGTCTAAAGGAACAGGCGCCGAGTATATACGGTTGGTTTTTTAATGTTATAATACAGTTGAATTGAGCGGCTTAACATTGAGCACGGCCGCGGGTCACCATTGTACACGCGCAAACCTCTTTCTTTTACGCATGCGCAAACCATCTAAATTTCTTATTCCCTTTAAATCGTTACCATCACATCGAAAGTTTGGACGGTGGAAGCCCAGCCAATCATTTCATGGCGGGCTTCTGATGTCCATTCTTAACGTCACGTCTGTGAGTCATGCCCCCGTTTCTGTCATGTTGGCGGCATGTCCAGCGCTCGGAGAGCTGCCTCCAGTCCCCCGGATGGCATCTAATATTCTAGTTGTGTAGATAGGATATTAGTAAGCCACGCTAACGATCCACGGAAAGTGCGGTTACCGATTTGCAGAACTCCTCCTAGACTTACCGGAAACTGTGCCTGACACTGACATCTAGGTAGGAGCGCCGCCTCTCCAGAACGTCACGTTTTTCTCAGGCAGCCACTAGGGGACACTGGAACACGCTGACACTGGGGTATAGACGGCATGTATTGCACAGGGATGATTAATGCCTATACACCTAGTAATGACGATGGCTCCTCTTGGACCATAAAGAATATTATAAGTGTTTATTGCACGATAACCCGGAAAGGATTTATGGGAATATGTTGCCTTGTGCAGGTAATAATGAGCTCGCGTAGGACAGACACCAGCTCGAAGCGGAAGAGGACACCGCCACAAAAGTTGAAAAACCGAAAACTATTTGCTGCCTCGAGACATGACACAATAGAGGTACCGCTTGCGGGTTACATGTCGGGCCAATTACCGTGTTGAAATGTGTATGGGGAATTGTCATCTACAAGCTGGTCTTACAAGGGGGAAGAGCCACTAAAGCTTTACTTACCACAGTATGCCTGGCTTCTTCCCAACAGGCAGGACTATGGGGCATCTACAAGAGCCAACATGGCATCTGGGGAAGGGTCTTTTCCTCTTCAGCACACAATTATAACTTCTTATTTCTGATTATTCATTTGCATAAAATTGGTTTGGGGGACGGCGAATAGGGTGGTCCCCGAACAAACAAAAATGGAATGACATCAACAAATCTATATGTAAAAAGTACACACACTGGGAGAAGCCTGAGCGTTCGATGACGTCCCTTGTCAAGGAGATTTTTTTTCAGGAAGTCTGCAGTGTTTTTTTTTTTAATAAGGTAATTTTTTATTCACAAACTGAAGAATAAGGTACAGACATTGCAGATCATCACAATATCACAACAATAAATCTTTCGGCTCAAGACAGACCTCCAATATTGGAGGAAATTTACATTCAAGGGATATCAGAACATGACCATGAGGGAATTACACATACTTTCTTGCTGTACAGATTATTTGGGTCTGCAAGATCCGCAGCCATCAATATAAATCCTCATACATTTTTATATTTACGCCCTTAAGCTAACCAATAAGAACATAACAACAACAGGGGAAAAACAAAAAACAAAACCTGAAGCAAGGTGAGAAGGGATAATCTGATTCCGGACCACAGTAATTATGCGGATAAACAGGCGGCTCCACAGGGCTCAACCGCCAAGCATCTCACTTATGTCACTAAGCAGTAAATATTTGGCAAGTTAGCATTTCAGTGCCCTCTATATTTGCGGGGTCATGTGCGCATGGGGGGAGTCAAGCCATGGAGACCAGACCTTTTCAAATTTGGCTGATGCGTTCTGTTTCAGATATATATATCTTTCCTTAATTACTGTATCATTAATTAGGGTCTTAAGCCCAGACACCGAAGGGGCTCTGGGGGCCATCCATAGCCTCGCAATGCAAACCTTAGCCAAGGCACATACATTACTGGCATAGAGACCCCTTGAAACAGACAGAGAGGATGAGCATCCCATCCCCAGAATACAGAACTGAGGGGTAAGCACTCCGCCAGTTACTCCTGTACTTTCCAGGATTGACCCGACCCCCAACCAGAACACCCTCAGCCTCGGACAATCCCACATTAGATGCCAAAATGTTCCGACCTCCCCCCCGCATTTAGGACAAAGGCCAGATCCGCCCGTACCGAAAGTAGCTAGTCTAGCCGGAGTCATATATGTCCTGTGTAAAATGAAGAATTGAATCTGCTGAAATCTAAGAGATTTGGTAACTTTGGCAGGGTATTCCAGAGCGAGGGCCCAGTCCTCTTCAGTTATTAAACCCATGTCCTCCTCCCATTTTCCTCGGAGACGTGTCAGAGGGTCCGCATGGAGCTTAGCAAGTAAATATCCATACGCACAGGAGACCATCTTAGCTCGACCCAAAGTAGCCACAAAGGTCTTGATGGGAAATGGGAGGATACGTGGGGGGGACTCAGCAAACTGGGACTGGAGGGCGTGACGAAGCTGGAGATATCTGAAAAAATAGGAATTGGGTAACCCAAACTCATCTTTCAGTTGCTGAAAGGATTTGAGTACCCCATCTAGGTAGAGTTGGGAAATAGAAACCACAGATCTAGGGGCCCACACCTCCCGCCCCTCAAGCGCGTGTAGTTCAGGGAGCCAGTCAGAGTACCATAGGGGGGTATCAGGGTCCAAACCATCGTATCCCAAGAGGACTCTCAGGGCCTGCCATATTTTTAATGCCTGGAAAATAATAGGGGGAAGAAACCGAGATATGCTCCCACTCAACAGCACCTGCACAGGAGAGAGGTGAGGAAAGTAGGAGCGAATAAACTCACAGTGTAAGGAGTTAACCCCAGAATCCTGCGCCCACACACTAATATGAGTCAGCTGGGCAGCATAGTAATACATCTGAAAATTAGGCAGAGCCAGGCCACCGTCAGAGCGCTGCCTGGTAAGGGTATTTAGCTGTATCCTAGAACGTTTGTTAGCCCATATCAAAGAGGATAGAACACTATTTAATTTTCTAAAGAATAGCGGATAAATATATACCGGGGACTGGAGAATAATGTATAAAAGTTTGGGGAGTATAATCATTTTAATGAGATTGACCCTGCCAGACACCGTCAGTGGAAGCTTACACCAAGCTTTGGATTTGCCCATAATCCACTGCATGGCTGGGTCCAGGTTCAGAGGGACAAAATCGGAAGGGTCACTAGTTATTTGAATCCCGAGGTATTTAAATTGTATCGTCCAACGTAGTGGCAGGGGGATTTTGGGAATAGTAGGGGGGGGGCCTATGACTGGCATAATGTACGATTTAGACCAGTTAATTCTAAGTCCCGAGTGATCACCAAAGCACTCAATCACCCGTAGCAGAGTGGGCATTGACTTGGTGTAATCTTGCAAGAACAGCAACATGTCGTCAGCATAAAGAGCTATTCTATCCTCACGTGAGCCCGTACTGATTCCCACAATATCTGGGTGTGATCTTATCAGACAGGCCAGGGGCTCAATGGCCAAGGCAAACAGTGCGGGGGATAGGGGGCAGCCTTGTCTAGTCCCACGGGATAGCTGGAAAGAGGGGGATACATAGCCGTTCACCAAGATCCTGGCACTCGAATGTTGATACAGTAGTTTAGTCCAACTGATAAAGTTGGGTCCAAAGCCCATACGAGCCATCACCTCCCATAAATAAGCCCATTCAACGCTGTCAAAAGCCTTGGCCGCGTCTAGCGAGACCACAGCCGAGTCAGAAGGGGAGTCATGTGGGAGTTGCAGAATGGTATATAGTCTACGTAGATTAATAGATGTGGACTTCCCTGGCATGAAGCCAGTCTGATCCGAGTGAACGAGGGAGGTGATCACTGTGTTAAGCCGTACTGCCAATATCTTTGCCAGGATCTTAGCATCGGTGGGAATCAGGGAAATCGGCCTATAGGAGTCTGGAGACCCAGGGTCCTTACCGGGCTTTGGAATCACTATTATAATTGCCTCTGACATAGAGAGGGGAAGCTCATTATTGGCAAATATATCCAAGTATAGGGCATGGAGTCTGGGTCCAAAGAAATCTATATGAGTTTTGTAAACCTCAGAGGGAATCCCGTCACACCCCGGAGCCTTGCCATTAGGGGACATACCAATGGCCGCAGTCACCTCCTCGAGCGTCAAGGGCGCCTCCAGCAGCTCATAGGCCTCAGGGGAGAGTGCGGGCAACGCAATACCCCCCAGGTAGTGCGAGATGTCAAGAGTAGAGCACGTCAATTGTGAGCTATAAACACCAGAGTAATAAGATCTAAACAACTGCGCAATGTCCGGCGTGGTGTCAACAAAGGAGCCATCCCCATCGGACATCTGGGTGATCGTAGACCCAGGCCGATCGTAGTGTATCAGACGGGCCAGGAGTCCCCCCGTCCCATCAGCCTGCATATAAATATTAGTGGCCTTGAAAAGGAGGGAGCGTGAGTTTTTGTCGGACAGGTGGGCCATCCAAGCCGACTGAGTCACTAGCCAGCGTACCTTCGTAGTGGGGGCACCATCTAGCAGGTATTGGGACTCTAGTTCCCTGGCGTCCCTTTCAAGGGCCTGTTCCTTCTCCCTGGAGGATACTTTATGAGCCGCTATGCGTCCAATATATGAACCTCTCAAAAAAGCCTTAAATGAATCCCAAACTATCGTAGCCGGGGCTGACCCTACATTATCGTTAAAGTACCCCCCCCATTGAGTCTCGAGGTCACTGCAGTCACCAAGCTGGGTCAGCCAAGAGGGGTGCAGCTTCCAATAAGAGTGCCCCCTCTGACTTCCCACAGCGATAGTCATCAACATGGGGGAGTGGTCAGAGACCCCTCGGGCCTCATAATGAATGTCAATGATCCCCGGGACAAGGGCAGGGGACACCAGCATCAGGTCAATCCTGGAAAAGGAGCCATGAGCACTGGAAAAACAGGAGAACTGGCGGGCCGTAGGGTGACGGAGCCTCCACACATCAACCCACTGCAAGCTATCCAAGAAATCTGCAAACTTAGTAGGGCCACCACTCGCCAGCGCAACACTCGGGGAGTGCCATCGATCCAAGGACAAATCTAGGATGTTATTAAAGTCACCCAGGCATATCACTGGGGTAGTGGGAGATGAAGCGATGAAAGAGGCAGCCTGCTGCAACACAGCATATGAAAAGGGAGGGGGGACATACACCGCTAATATGTAATAGGGCTGGGAGCTCAGTTTACATTCCATAAATACAAATCTTCCATATGGGTCAGTTTTGATCGACAGTAATTCAAATTGCACTGATTTTTTAATCAGAACCGAGACACCCCTAGAAAAGGAAGAGTGAGAGGCGTGGTAAGCCCATCCCACCCAAGCCCGGCGTAAAGACAGTAACCTATGTCCCTCTAAGTGGGTCTCACTGAGGCATGCAATGTCCGGGTCATATTTCTTAATCATATTTAAAACCAGAGATCGTTTGATTTTGTTATTCAGACCTCGGACATTCCACGCCAACAGCTTCAGATTAGTCATGACTCCATGTAGACTCTATGTGTCTCCCGGATAGACATTTCCCAGAATACAACTGAGAACCAACATCAGTAATACCAGTAACACATGACGTACATAAGCCCAGCATTATAATCCATAGCGTCTGAATTAATAAACATCCTTGCTTCAAAAAAAACTCAGGTAAGAAAAATAACAAACTAAAGAAAGAAAACCAAAAACAGCAGCAAAGAGAGCCGCAACTAGCAGCTTCCCAATTATCCCTCCCCTCCCCGTATACCCCCCAGAACACCGGCATACTT
This sequence comes from Pseudophryne corroboree, assembly GCF_028390025.1. Lineage (NCBI taxonomy): Eukaryota > Metazoa > Chordata > Amphibia > Anura > Myobatrachidae > Pseudophryne > Pseudophryne corroboree. The sequence goes on from NC_086451.1 coordinate 450,671,172, forward strand.
ATATCCCAAACCAACAACCCAAACTACCAAGTGCTGAGTAGGCCTAGATTCTCAACTAAACCTCTAACCAACACCACTTGGACGGTAAGTCTTGAGCCACCAATGCAAAGGAGGGGGGCTCCCCGATCTAAGATCGTTCCCTCCGATAGCCCAGACCCAGCTCCTGCAACTCAGGAGATCAGTCCGGAGCCAGCTGTCGAGCACCCGGCGCAAATCTGTCCAGCCATTGTGCCGCTTCCCTGGGGGAATTAAAAAACTTGGTCTCCCCGTCCGCCACAACTCGGAGCCTTGAAGGAAACAGCATGGAATACGGAATGTTGAGGTCTCGCAGACGCCGTTTAATGGGCATAAACTGGGCTCTGTCCTTCTGGACGTCTGCGGCAAAGTCCGGGAAGGCCGACACCTTGACTCCATTACGGACCAGCAGGCCCTTTGTGCGACCTAGGCGAAGAACTGAGTCCCGGTCCTTATAATGTAGGAATTTGGCAATGAAGGTGCGAGGAGGGGCACCAGGAGGTAGTGGCCGAGATGGTATCCTATGTGCACGCTCCACCGCAAATTGGGCCGTAAAGGACTCAGCACCATACATCTCCTTGAGCCAAGATTCGAGGAAGTCCTCCGGCTGCGAGCCCTCTTCTCTTTCAGGTAGGCCCACAAATCTGACATTGTTCCTACGCAGTCTTCCCTCCATGTCTAAAAGCTTAGTCTGGAGGGAGGAGACTTGTTGGGTCACCGTGGATACGGACTGCTTCAGGGGTCCACACATATCTTCCAGGTTGGAGACCCTTGTCTCCGCCTCACCCACTCTCTCACGAATGCGCTGGACATCTTGTCGGAGTAAGGATAGGTCACACTGCACCTTCTCCATCTTGTCGGAGAGACGTTGCTCACTGCCAGCTATAGCCTCCAGCACCTGTTGAATAGACGGCGCCTCCGCCACCCCCGGGGAGCCAGCCGCAGACACGGAGGGGGAATCAGAATGGGTAGGAGAGGGAGCCGACGACACCTTGGGTGTGGGTTGTCTGGCATATCTTTCTAGCTTGGCCGCAGCCGCACTTTGGCCTCCCTTAACCATATTGAACAGGAGCAGTCACAACCACCCTAGGGCAGGGTGTTCCGTGTAGAAGTATAATGAGAAGGCGGTAGGAGCGAGGACGCCCTCAATTAGTGGCGGGAAGCAACCGTGCCCAGTCCTTATATCAAAATATCAATGGATAGAAAATACAGGCTTGTGTAGAAGTAGCAGCAATATGTACAGTAATATTGAAGAGGGAGAATCTTGCAGCAACTTCGGAAGGCAAGGGCAGGATGTCGGTGCGTAGCACACTGAAGGATATTAGTGCAGTATAGCGACGCAGTCAGTTCCAATTACTAATGCATCTCTTATGTGGTAGAATGGGAGAGCTGTGCAGCAAAAGACACCTGACTGTGCTTCCAGCAGTATGTTGAGTCAGTATAGGTAGTATAGATACTGAGAGGCTGAGAGTGAGTGAGCAACTGATAGTGAGGTCCCAAATAGCAAAGGCTCACTGGTCACAGGAGAGTTCCATCAGGCAGCCCATCAAATGTGCAGGCATTAGCAGCAGCCTTTATCATTCACTCCCAAAATGGCCGCAGTGTCCCTTCCTCTTCCCCTTCCCCAGGAGTACCTGTTTGTTCTCCCGTCTTCAGGGTCACTTCAGGGACCCAGGTTACAGCCCTGGAGGCAGAGGAGAGGCTATCTCCCCCCCACAGTCCTTTTGCGGGCTCCGGCAGCAGCGGCAGCCCGCCGCTCGAGCTCCGGGTGTCCCGCGATCGAGGCCGCCAAAATCGAGGCCGGGGATCCGGAGAACTTGTAGGCCGCAGGGCCGGATGTCGGTGAGAGCCGCGTCTACGGGACCCGGAGAACACGGATAGGGACGCCCGGCAGTGCCCAGCAGTGCAGGGTGAGCGATTCGGCCGGGTAGGAGCACCAGAGGGAATAAGGATGGGTATCAGGAGTTTGGTGGCCGGGGAGCTCCCGAGACCTGCTGCCTACTCCTTAGCCGTCGTGGCCACGCCCCCCCAAGTCTGCAGTGTTTAACATTAATACTTCCCCCTATCCCACTGTGATTAAAACTTTGAGGGGATATTTATCAAAACATGGAGAGATAAAGTACCACCCAACCAGCTCTGAATTGCTATGTTACAGGCTGTGTTTGGAAAATGACAGACGCCGATCGGTACTTTATCTCTCTCAATTCTTTGATAAATTGTCCCCTTGATTTCAAATGTCATCAGTGCTGACTTGTGAATGTTATTAGTATTTAGTTTATCTTGAACAACTGGGGTTTTATGTAGGTCCGGTTGGGATCCCGCCAGTCAGAATACTGGCGCCGGAATGCCGACACTACTCGGAATGTCGACACCGGCATCCCGAATAGGGTCACCAGACCAGGACCGGAATACCGACCGCTGGGATCCCGAACAATCATCCGCTGTGCTGCCGGAGAGGGAAGACGCGGGGGAGAAGTTACGGTTAGGCTGTGGCCAGGGCGGTTAGGATTAGGCACCCCCAGGGAGGGTTAGGCTTAGGCTGCGGGTGGTGGTGGGGGGGATAGGGTTGGGTTTAGGCTGCAGTGAGGAGGGTTAGGTTTAGGCACTACTGGGGAGGGTTAGGCTACATGAGTGGGAGGGTTAGGTTTAGGCTTCTAGAAGAAAGGGTTAGGGGCCCAGTGGGGGAAGGTAAGTATACTTCCCTTCCCCTGTGAGGATTCTAATCATCGCCATGCCGCAGACTGTATTCTGACCGAAGGCATTTTAATCCTAACCTATTTTATGTTTATTAGAATTCAGAAATAAGCAATAAACAGAACCAAAATCACATTCAGGGGGTATATTTAATTGATGTCGAATTACAGCGTGGATTCGTCAGTTTTCAGATTCGACACTATTCGACAGCCGAAACCCTCTACCCGGGACCCTGAATTCGACATATTAAATTAAAAACGGATTCAACACGCCCTCGGTCGAAAACGGACCAATCGTCGAATAGTGGGCGGCCTGGATTCGACTTCCCGCTGTTTGGAATCCTATATAGGGCTTGTTTGCTGCGTGCTCAGCAGCCATTTTGTGAACCTGCAGAGCGGAGTGAGGAGCTGCAGAGTGATCAATTTGGTTTTGGAGTGAGGAGAGAGGAGTGGCTTTGGAGAAGTGTATCCTGGGTAAAACTGTGGAATCATGGGTACATTACTCTCAGCCGAGTACAGGAAAAAATATTCTTTAAAAAAATCGAATATATAATACTGTGGGTCATAAATAGAAAAACCAAGTAAGTAATCACTTCAAATATAAATAGATATGCTATTAGAAATTAAAAAAAGCACCAAAAAATAAAAGTATTTAAGATTTCTTATCAGCTCACGCCAGAAAAAGTAGGTGCAATGAAGTTGACGAAATGACTGTCGAAAAGCACTGATGTCGAATCGACATTCTTCAATTGAATATACTTTTCGAAATGCCGCATTTTTAACATTACAGACATGAAATTGTCGAAAAGTCAAAACTGAAACTACAGTTTTTTTGTCGATAAGTGCCGGATTGAATTGTCGAATCCGATTCGACATGGTTTTTTGGTCAAAAAAGCTCAGTTTTTCGACAAATTAAGTAATTCGACATCAATTGAATATACCCCTTAGTAAATAGTAAAGTAGTAACTGGCGTTTCCCCAATGATGGGTTGCCCTGTGTTAAATATGCTTATCTCTGAGAGGGCAGTTGATGACTAATTGAGCCAAAAAGCTAAATAATAAAGCATAGCATGACCGTTATTTCTGTTTGCTTTTGTTTTTTTCCCTCACTATGTTATACCAGAAGTCACCTCATATGTCCAGAGATGACGACGATCAGGAGAACCAGCAATGCTTCTCAGGGCACCACGAAACGCTGCAGAACAAGGAAAACGTGCCCAAATCTCAGCAGAACAAGAAAAATCTGGCTGAAGCACAGTCTAAAAAGGAAAACATGACTGAAATTCCTCAGAACAAGGAAAACATGCCGGGAAAATATTCCAGCGCCACTGTAACTGCACACAGAGGCCGAGGGCGGCCGAAAGGCAGCAAAAACAAGACTTTCCCTACAAACCCAACCAGGGTGAGAGACCTATGCATGTTGTTTCTTCTCATGGGATTGTATTATATACCTGTGGTCGTTTCAAATAGCTCTTCAGAGCATCCACACGCAGCGGAGGCAGCCATTTTGTGAGGTTTAAACAATATAACTGAGATGGCTGCTCTTCCATTTTCTAAAAGACAGTGACCGCACTGAGACACAATTTATTGTATGAAGTAAATTTTAGACAGGGTCGAACAGACAGGTGCAAAATACACTTTGGGGACAATTTAGATATTCAATTGAATTTTTTTTTTATTTTTTTTTATAATTAATGGGCACTTAACAGAGCAATTCAATTGTTACTCCAATCGGGTGTGACTGCCACAGGCGCCCATTATTCATCACGCTTGTTGTGCCCAAAATCACCTGGGTTTACCCATGTAAAGTGGCTAATCCCATCTAAATTACTGGTCAGGATGCCCAAGCCATGGATTTTCCCTGAATACTGTTCGTCACCTCAGAAGGGTGCAAACAGAAATATGGGTGCCCTGGAATTCACACCCGTTGGCACAAACAATGGACTAACTCCCATTTGTTTAGGCGGGAGCTGCGAGCACCGATAAACAATTGAATCTCCATCTTTGAGTCTATATATAGACATTTACTCCTGTTATACGTGGGGATTGCTCTGGTTGTGATTCAGCATCCTATTGGCTGAGAATGAAGGCCCTAAAGCAGTCTCTTGTTTCTCATAGGTCTACTCAGTCCGTGAGGGAAAGTCTCTGGTATATGCATCAAGAATAGATACAAAGCCTAAAGATGGAGCAGACACCACCCACAGAGGCCGAGGGAGACCAAAGGGAAGTACGAAGGTGAGAAGGAGGATAGACACTGTAGGGACACGTGTCCTCATGAAGTGTAACCTCAGAGAGGGCATTTTGTGAAATTGTGATACATCTTTCTCTTCAGGTAAACCGAATTGATGATGATGCCCCAAAGAGATCGCGAGGCAGGCCGAAGGGAAGCAAGAACCGCAAACCATCCAGGGCCTCTCTAGTGGTGAGAGGAAGGGTTACGATCTGTACTGTATAACGTCACTTTGGGTATAGGTCTTGTGACATATTTTCCCTTCATATTGCTCATTATCCCCTGGTTTCCACAGAAACGGATACCTGGAACCCCGAAAATGGCAAGAGGGCGGCCGCGGAAGATACCAGCAACAAACGAAGGTGCCGCCGCCGTTCCAAAAGGAAACAGAGGACGGCCAAAGGGAAGCCTAAATAAAATTCCTTCTGCCAGAAAGGTGAGGTGTGTTTATACAGTCAGTCATCTCGCCCACCCACGTTTCTCCTCTGTCTGTCTGCTTCTATGTCCATGCAGGGAGAAGAGCAAGAAAATAAAAACGCAAGGCCTTGAGCGGGCCAAGAGGAAAAAAAACAGACTAATCCTACATCCACTGGGGGACACTGGAGCATGAGGCTGGGGTAGGCAGTGCTGGGGGAGTCTGGCACTTTAATAATTAAATAAGTCTGAACTGGCTCCTCCCTTCCCGTACCCCAGCAGCCCTAGTGAGACAGTTATGGTTCAGGTACACGTTGGAGCTGGGCGTTTTTTCCTCAGGCTGCTAGATTACGTGTTTTATTTATTTTACAGGAGTCTGCCTGCCATATGGGAATACTTCTGGGGCTACTCACCACTCCCGTCACAGGGCTGTGTGTGGGCAGTCACCGGGCCCAGGAGGTTTAGTGTAGCAGTAAGTAGGATCCGTCCACCAGCGATGGAGGATGCATCGGCATCTGCCTAAAGGCCCATAAATACCTGGGCGATTTTGAGCTGAAAGCAGATCACTTTTGGTGTTTTGAGCTGCTTTCAGCTCAAAACCGCCCAGTGTGTATGCCACGGCGATGAGTGCTGATGCGCGCTCCCGCTTCATCGCCGGCGGCCGCCATTCATCTGCTGGTATTACCAGCAGATGAACAGCTTTCCATAGCGTCCTACTATAGAATGCCGTTCACCCCCCGCTGACATCGCTGGGCAGGGGGGAAAAGCGCTCACTGTGTATGCACCTTTAGCCACAGTTGTCCCTGTCCCGACACAGCCACCATAGTTAGCATATTGCGGCTAGTAATGGGGGCGGGGGACGGCACCCTCAGTGGTAGCCCTCACTTTTTGGTGGCCGTGTTTGGCGTCTTCCTGAAATGGGTGATCTCTCCTTGGCTAAACGGTTGGTTGACCCTGGAAAGGGGAGGTCTGCTTCCCTCCTCCCTACCGTTGGTGCTTGTCTGGATACAGACTGCCCACCGTTGGCCGTAAGTAGCAGTAAGAAGGACACTCTGCAAGGTCTGTTCCCAGACCTTGCAGAGAGGCAGAATCCAGGCAGGGAAGGGCTGCAGCAGGGTGGAAAGGAATCTGCAGACTACTACAGGTAAGCTTACGCTGCTGCCTTTAAAGGCTGGTAGGCTGGTAAATGTCTGTTTATACTTTACTTGGCTGGAGTTGCTCCCATGTGACTGGCACATGCAGGGTTGCTATGCCCTATTGGTATACTCTCAGGTTACTAGATTGTATAGACCTGCCTAAGCTTACCTTTTGTCTACGGTGTCCAGCATGGGCCAGTATTGTTGAGTTGCCTTGGTGGCTCCTGTCGATCTTAGGAAAAGGGGGCTTATTTCACACATTTCTTAGGAAGAAGCTCTTCCTTCTCCTATTCCATTGTGGCATGGACAGCATGATTCCACATGAGGTTAATGTGGGACGGTAGGCTTTTGCAGGATTGGAGCAGCAGCAACAGGTCTGATGGAATCCAGTCTGGGTTTTGGCTGAGTCTGTTGTAAGCCACAGCTGGGCTGATTACTGCAACTTGTCTGCTACCTTTTAAAAATGTTTTTGTTTGTTCAGTAGGTCATTGCTCCTGATGCCAGCAAGTAGCCAGGCGATAGGTTGTGGGTCTGGGGTTCCATTAGGAGCCATTTGTAATCTGTACTGTTTGTGATTATCAGAACTTGAAATGTTGTGCTGCTGTTTTAAAACCTGCATGGAAATTGTGTAATCTTCCTGTGGTGGAAAATAAAGTGAGTTGGACTGTACTCCATCTACAGTATGTGGTTCTGTCACACCATAGAAACCATGGATTCTATTATTAAGATGCCCCAAAAACGTCCCATCATGGTAAAAGAGGCTCTTCATTGAATTCCCTTTATTACCGGTATGGGATGGTTGCAGATAGGTCTTCATCCTTGGCGGACAGGACTAGTTCAGCATGCCCCCTTTCTCTGACGTCCTAGTGGATGCTGGGGACTCCGTAAGGACCATGGGGATAGCGGCTCCGCAGGAGACTGGGCACAAAAGTAAAGCTTTAGAACTACCTGGTGTGCACTGGCTCCTCCCCCTATGACCCTCCTCCAAGCCTCAGTTAGATTTTTGTGCCCGAACGAGAAGGGTGCACACTAGGTGGCTCTCCTGAGCTGCTTAGTGAAAAGTTTAGTTTTAGGTTTTTTATGTTCAGTGAGACCTGCTGGCAACAGGCTCACTGCATCGAGGGACTAAGGGGAGAAGAAGCGAACTCACCTGCGTGCAGAGTGGATTGGGCTTCTTAGGCTACTGGACATTAGCTCCAGAGGGACCGATCACAGGCCCAGCCATGGATAGGTCCCAGAGCCGCGCCGCCGGCCCCCTTACAGAGCCAGAAGAGGTCCGGAAAATCGGCGGCAGAAGACGTCCTGTCTTCAACAAGGTAGCGCACAGCACTGCAGCTGTGCGCCATTGCTCTCAGCACACTTCACACTCCGGTCACTGAGGGTGCAGGGCGCTGGGGGGGGGCGCCCTGAGACGCAATAAAAACACCTTGGATGGCAAAAAATGCATCACATATAGCTCCTGGGCTATATGGATGAATTTAACCCCTGCCAGAATACACAGAAAAACGGGAGATAAGGCCGCCGAGAAGGGGGCGGAGCCTATCTCCTCAGCACACTGGCGCCATTTTCCCTCACAGCTCCGTTAGAGGGAAGCTCCCTGGCTCTCCCCTGCAGTCACTACACTACAGAAAGGGTTAAAAAAGAGAGGGGGGCACTAATTAGGCGCAGTATAAACAATACAGCAGCTATAAGGGGAAAAACACTTATATAAGGTTATCCCTGTATATATATAGCGCTCTGGTGTGTGCTGGCAAACTCTCCCTCTGTCTCCCCAAAGGCCTAGTGGGGTCCTGTCCTCTATCAGAGCATTCCCTGTGTGTGTGCTGTGTGTCGGTACGTTTGTGTCGACATGTATGAGGAGAAAAATGATGTGGAGACGGAGCAGATTGCCTGTAATAGTGATGTCACCCCCTAGGGGGTCGACACCTGAGTGGATGAACTGTTGGAAGGAATTACGTGACAGTGTCAGCTCTGTAGAAAAGACAGTGGTTGACATGAGACAGTCGGCTACTCAGCTTGTGCCTGTCCAGACGTCTCATAGGCCGTCAGGGGCTCTAAAGCGCCCGTTACCTCAGATGGCAGATATAGACGCCGACACGGATACTGACTCCAGTGTCGACGGTGAAGAGACAAATGTGACTTCCAGTAGGGCCACACGTTACATGATTGAGGCAATGAAAAATGTTTTACACATTTCTGATAATACGAGTACCACCAAAAAGGGGTATTATGTTCGGTGAGGAAAAACTACCTGTAGTTTTCCTGAATCTGAGAAATTAAATGAGGTGTGTGATGATGCGTGGGTTTCCCCCGATAACAACTGATAATTTCTAAAATGTTATTGGCATTATATCCTTTCCCGCCAGAGGTTAGGGTGCGTTGGGAAACACCCCCTAGGGTGGATAAAGCGCTCACACGCTTGTAAGAACAAGGGCTCTACCCTCTCCTGAGATGGCCGCCCTTAAGGATCCTGCTGATAGAAAGCAGGAGGGTATCCTAAAATGTATTTACACACATGCTGGTGTTATACTGCGACCAGCAATCGCCTCAGCCTGGATGTGCAGTGCTGGGTTGGCGTGGTCGGATTCCCTGACTGAAAATATTGATACCCTAGATAGGGACAGTATATTATTGACTATAGAGCATTTAAAAGATGCATTTCTATATATGCGTGATGCACAGCGGAATATTTGCCGACTGGCATCAAGTCTAAGTGCGTTGTCCATTTCTGCCAGTAGAGGGTTATGGACACGACAGTGGTCAGGTGATGCGGATTCCAAACGGCATTTGGAAGTATTGCCTTATTAAGGGGAGGAGTTATTTGGGGTCGGTCTTTCAGACCTGATGGCCACGGCAACAGCTGGAAAATCCACGTTTGTACCCCAGGTCGCCTCTCAACATAAGAAGACGCCGTATTATCAGGCGCAGTCTTTTCGTGGGCAAGCGGGCAAAAGGTTCCTCTTTTCTGCCCCGTGACAGAGGGAGAGGAAAAAGGCTGCAGAAATCAGCCAGTTCCCAGGAACAGAAGCCCTCTCCCGCCTCTGCCAAGCTCACAGTATGACGCTGGGGCTTTACAAGCAGAATCAGGCACGGTGGGGGCCCGTCTCAATGAATTTCAGCGCGCAGTGGGCTCACTCGCAATTAGACCCCTGGATCCTTCAGGTGATATCTCAGGGGTAAAAATTGGAATTCGAGACGTCTCCCCCTCGCCGGTTCCTAAAGTCGGCTTTACCGATGTCTCCCTCTGACAGGGAGGCAGTTTTGGAAGCCATTCACAAGCTGTATTCCCAGCAGGTGATAATCAAGGTACCCCTCCTGCAACAGGGAACGGGGTATTATTCCACACTGTTGTGGTACCGAAGCCGGACGGCTCGGTGAGACCGATTCTAAATCTAAAATCTTGAACACTTACATACGGAGGTTCAAATTCAAGATTGAGTCACTCAGAGCAGTGATTGCGAACCTGGAAGAAGGGGACTACATGGTGTCTCGGGACATCAAGGATGCTTACCTTCATGTCCCAATTTACCCTTCTCACCAAGGGTACCTCAGGTTTGTGGTACAGAACTGTCACTATCAGTTTCAGACGCTGCCGTATGGATGGTCCACGGCACCCCGGGTCTTTACCAAGGTAATGGCCGAAATGATGATACTCTTTCGAAGGAAGGGAATTTTAGTTATCCCTTACTTGGACGATTCCCTGATAAGGGTAAGATCCAGGGAACAGTTGGAGGTCGGTGTAGCACTATCTCAGGTAGTGTTGCGGCAGCACGATTGGATTCTCAATATTCCAAAATCGCAGCTGATTCCGACGACTCGTCTTCTGTTCCTAGGGATGATCCTGGACACAGTCCAGAAAAAGGTGTTTCTCCCGGAGGAGAAAGTCAGGGAGTTATCCGAGCTAGTCGGGAACCTCCTATAACCGAGCCAAGTCTCAGTACATCAATGAAAGGGTTCTGGGAAAAATGGTGGCTTCCTACGAAGCAATCCCATTCGGCAGATTCCACGCAAGAACTTTCCAGTGGGACCTGCTGGACAAATGGTCCGGGTCGCATCTTCAGATGCATCAGCGGATAACCCTGTCACCAAGCACAAGGGTGTCTCTCCTGTGGTGGTTGCAGAGTGCTCATCTTCTAGAGGGCCGCAGATTCGACATTCAGGACTGGGTCCTGGTGACCACGGATGCCAGCCTGCGAGGCTGGGGAGCAGTCACACAGGGAAGGAATTTCCAGAGCTTATGGTCAAGCCTGGAGACATCACTTCACATAAATATCCTGAAGCTAAGGGCCATTTACAATGCTCTAAGCTCAGCAAGACCTCTGCTTCAAGGTCACCCGGAGTTGATCCATTCGGACAACATCACGGCAGTCACCCACGTAAACAGACAGGGTGACACAAGAAGCAGGAGGGCAAGGCAGAAGCTGCAAGGATTCTTCGCTGGGCGGAAAATCATGGGATAGCACTGTCAGCAGTATTCATTCCGGGAGTGGACAACTGGGAAGCAGACTTCCTCAGCAGACACGACCCCCACCCGGGAGAGTGGGGACTTCACCCAGAAGTCTTCCACATGTTTATAAAACTCGACAAGTATTGCGCCAGGTCAAGGGACCCTCAGGCAATAGCTGTAGACGCTCTGGTAACACAGTGGGTGTACCAGTCAGTGTATGTGTTCCCTCCTCTGCCTCTCATACCCAAGGTACTGAGAATTATAAGATGGAGAGGAGTAAGCACTATATTCGTGGCTCCGGATTGGCCAAGAAGGACTTGGTAACCGGAACTTCAAGAGATGCTCACGGAGGATCCGTGGCCTCTACCTCTAAGAAGGGACCTGCTCCAGCAAGGACCCTGTCTGTTCCAAGACTTACCGCGGCTGCGTTTGACGGCATGGCGGTTGAACGCCGGATCCTGAAGGAGAAAGGCATTCGGGATGAAGTCATTCCTATCCTGATCAAAGCCAGGAAAGATATAACCGCAAAACATTATCACCGCATTTGGCGAAAATATGTTGCGTGGTGCGAGGCCCGTAAGGCCCCGACGGAGGAATTTTCAACTAGGTCGATTCCTACATTTCCTGCAAACAGGAGTGTCTATAGGCCTGAAATGGGGGTCCATTAAGGTTCAAATTTCGGCCCTGTCAATTTTCTTCCAAAAAGAACTAGCTTCAGTCCCTGAAGTTCAGACGTTTGTGAAAGGGGTACTGTATATACAGCCTCCTTTTGTGCCTCCAGTGGCACCTTGGGATCTAAATGTAGTTTTTGGGTTCCAAAAGTCACATTGGTTTGAACCACTTAAATATGTGGAGTTAAAATATCTCACATGGAAAGTGGTCATGCTGTTGGCCCTGGCCTGGGCCAGGTGCGTGTCAGAATTGGCGGCTTTATCCTGTAAAAGCCCTCATCTGATTTTCCATTCGGACAGGGCGGAATTGAGGACTTGTCCTCAGTTTCTCCCTAAGGTGGTTTTCAGCGTTTCACCTGAATCAACCTATTGTGGTGCCTGCGGCTACTAGGGACTTGGAGGACTCCAAGTTGCTAGACGTTGTCAGGGCCCTGGAAATATAGGTTTCCAGGACGGCTGGAGTCAGAAAATTTGACTCGTTGTTTATTCTGTATGCACCCAACAAGCTGGGTGCTCCTGCTTCTAAGCAGACTATTGCTCGTTGGATTTGTAGTACAATTCAGCTTGCACATTCTGTGGCAGGCCTGCCACAGCCAAAATCTGTAAAAGCCCATTCCACAAGGAAGGTGGGCTCATCTTGGGCGTCTGCCCGAGGGGTCTCGGCTTTACAACTTTGCCGAGCAGCTACTTGGTCAGGAACAAATACGTTTGTAAAATTCTACAAATTTGATACCCTGGCTGAGGAGGACCTGGAGTTCTCTCAATTGGTGCTGCAGAGTCATCCGCACTCTCCCGCCCGTTTGGGAGCTTTGGTATAATCCCCATGGTCCTTTCAGGAACCCCAGCATCCACTAGGACGTCGGAGAAAATAAGAATTTACTTACCGATAATTCTATTTCTCGTAGTCCGTAGTGGATGCTGGGCGCCCATCCCAAGTGCGGATTGTCTGCAATACTGGTACATAGTTATTGTTACCAAAAAATCGGGTTATTGCTGTAGTGAGCCATCTTTTCTAGAGGCTCCTCTGTTATCATGCTGTTAACTGGGTTTAGATCACAAGTTATATGGTGTGATTGGTGTGGCTGGTATGAGTCTTACCCGGGATTCAAAATCCTTCCTTATTGTGTACGCTCGTCCGGGCACAGTATCCTAACTGAGGCTTGGAGGAGGGTCATAGGGGGAGGAGCCAGTGCACACCAGGTAGTTCTAAAGCTTTACTTTTGTGCCCAGTCTCCTGCGGAGCCGCTATCCCCATGGTCCTTACGGAGTCCCCAGCATCCACTACGGACTACGAGAAATAGAATTATCGGTAAGTAAATTCTTATTTTTTCTACCCAACCAGAGGTTATCTTACACCTTAGTTTTCATTGTCGGTTGAAGGGGTTCCTCTGCCCCCAGCCAAGAGCACATAAGGACCCTACTTTCACTCCAGCCTTGTGTTCCAGCCTCATGTGGTGCACGTTTTTTGTCTTGGGCAAGATTTACTTCTCTAGCCCTTTGTTGGTGCTATTAGCTGTTGTATTCCAGATGGTCCTGATACACACTTAAGTGTCCGCTGAGCTTCTTCGGAGTGTGGTTTGTTGGTTCAACCCTGTACGGTTCAAGATCATCTCTTTTCCATAAGGATATGGTGTGTTCTACCTGGTCCTATTCCAGGTCCTCTTCTCACAGCTTCTGGTGGGTAGTTGTGTTGCCCACTTGAGGAGGAGAGGGGTTTACCGAACATGTTATATATTTTCTGTCCCTGGACTTAGACCCTGCAGTTTGCTTCTTCCTTGCTTGGCGACAGTGTGTGTCTTCTCTTTTTTCCTCTTATCACCTCTGAAGGCCACGACTATTGAGGAGGGGATAAGCCCAGGCCATCAGGCTCCCATATGGCAGGGTGGGTTTTTCAGTTCTCAGTAAGCATTTGACATTCCGTGGCACTTTCCAATATGACCCATTGTTTTTCTATGGACCCCTGTGACATCCCGTCTGGATCACGTGATGCGACTGGGTGGTGGTTGGACTCCGCCACCTTTAAGGGATACGCTTCTAGGTCTCTGTGATCTTCTAGAGGTTCTCTGCTGGGCCATCCCATTTTTTTGTTTTCTTATAAAAAAAATCTAGTAGTCTTAAGGTCCATACACACTTGCCGTTTTTGCCCAGCGTGTCTGCACAGAGATGATGGCTGACATCGTTGGGCTGAAAATCGCTCCGTGCATACATACTGAGCTATTTTCCCCTCTGCCCAGCGATGTCAGCTGGGGTGAATGGCTTTCCATACCAGCAGATGAACGGCGGCCGCCGGCTATGAAGCGGGGGAGCGCATCAGTGCTCATCGTCCGGGCATATACACTGGACGGTTTTGAGCAGAAAGCAGCTCAAAACACGAAAAGTGAGCTGCTTTCAGCTCAAAACCACCCAGTGTGTATGAGCCTTTAGGTTCCTGGGTGATTGGCTGTGGTTCATGCCTTTATGTCTGCCAGGTTCCTTCTTGTTGGAGCAGCGTTAGTGGCGGCCTATTTGCTTCCAGCAAAGCTTTCATCCGGTCTGACTGTTTTCCTCTGGCTTCTCCCTTTTGGGTCCTAAGTCTTTAGACATTCTGATCCAGGGACTGTTGGGTGTGGTCCTCTGTATTTTTTTGTTACAACAGGGTCCCCGAGGCTCCTGTCCTTCCTGGGGGGGCCAGTTGCCATTGGTCTCTGTGGTTCGGTAGTGTCTGCTTTCGTGTCCTTTTTCTCCTGGGTTTTCAGTTCCCTACAGGGATTTTCTGTTCAGCCTTCTCCTTCAGGGGTTGCTTCTGGGATGGTCAGAAGCACTGCTCTGGCTCTGCTTCCCTTGGAGATTGTTTTCTGCCTGTGGGCCAACCTCATTCCTTGCTGACCCTTTACCAAAGAGCACCCCCTCCCTTGAGGACTGCTTTAGGACGTCCCCAGCATAAAGCTCCAGTGGATGAAGGAGTAAACAGGATTTCTCTGTCATCCATCTGGGGGACGCTGCGCCGTTACTTGTGGGTTAGAGGTGTGTGGTAGTGGAGTTTGGCACAGAATCTATCAAACAAACTGCCTCCTCCCCCCTCTAACCCCTCCCATCTCCTTCCTGCCCAGACATCAATTCAGTTTTAGTTTTGTGCCTGTGGAGTACAGACACAGTGTTTCTTTCTCCTTAGATTTATTTATTTTTTTTCTTTTGGATTTTGTTCTCAAAAGTACCTAGTCCCTGTTTACAGGTGACAGGTACTACTGGAGTGGGTTTAGTGTTCCCACTCTGAGCTGCCGCTGGAGGCCACCACACTTTGGTCACTGGGACCACATTCTTCTCTTCGGGATGCAGGATGCGGCAGGGAATAAGGTACAGGACAACCACAATATTGGGCTGTCCCCTCTATTGTTATTTTTCTTGTGTGATTACCTAAAACCTGAACACCCCCTTCCCCCGCCAGCCAGCACGCCCGCCCGCATCGAAACCCCCCCCCCCCCCCCCCCCCCTCCTGCAGTGAGGGTGAGCGGACGTGTTGTGGGGACATACAATTGCTGCAGATACTGAGCGGGGTCCGGGAGAGTGATGTGCGCTCCCTGGGACCAACACACGTTTTGTAGTTTCTGCCCGCGACAGCCGCTGTGTGTAGCGGCGCGCGGGAGACCCGAACTTCCGGCTTCGGTAATCTTCCAGGGAGCAACCGCGGCGGTTACGTCATTCTTGCAGGGACGGAATCCCACCCTGCTCTGCCCGCGCGCGCTGTTCTGCAGCTTCCTGAGGGTTCCGGGGCGCCATCTTCTCCGGCTGCAGACTGGGGGACGCTGTGCTACTCAAGCACACACGGAGGATACCACTATTTTCTGGGGGAAGTTTTCATTAGAAACACACAACTAACTGCAAGTATATTGTGGACTAGCCTTAGTGGGGGATAGCAGTCAGCCTTCTTGGTGTCACTAGAATAGTGGGATAACTGCTAGGTCACCTTTATAGGGGATTTATAGTGCTCTTAAATATCGAAAATAAATAAATAATAATAGAATAAGGTATGGCCAGCAAACCGGACAAAGCTACAAAGGGCAAAACGGCCTCGGTAGTTTATTTTTCCTGTTCACAGTGTGGCTCAAAGCTGGCTAAGGGTAGTGCTGACGCAGGTACCCTCTGTACTTCGTGCTCTGGTGCATCAGTGGCGGATCAGCAGGGAGGTTCCACAGATCAGTCTATGCACCATGGGCCAAGAACATGGTGGATGCCATTTCGGATTTGCGTCAGTCTAGATCGGAGGCTGAATCTGCTCAAACTCAGGTGGAGCCTCTGTGGGCCCAGAATATGGGCAAGTGTCTTACTGATTTAACTCATTCTTTAAATAAGTTTGTAAACTCTGCCAGCAGTTCCGCTGCTACTAAACGTCCACAACCGTTACCCGCTATAACATTTCTGGGGGAGGAGTTGGATTCTCCGACATCTCCATTGGAGGAGGGGGAGGTAGATCCTGAATGGGACGAAGTTTCGGCTTGGGAAGACGAGGAGCTATCTACTAGCTCAGGTGTTAGATTGCCGATAGAAGCCATTCGTCAAACTCTTAATATTCAGGATGCGGCAGTGGCGGAGACTTCCTCTGCCTTTTTCAAACGACAGAAAAGACAGTTTACTGCCTTCCCTTCTTACTCTCACTTTGCGGATATTTTAAAAGAACCCTGGCTTAAACCGGATTCTCGTTTCCAGGCTCCTAAGAAATAAAAATTTCTATATCCTTTTACGGAGGAAGATACAAAATTTTGGGAAACAGCCCCAAAGGTAGAAGCTCCTATTTCACATTTGGCAAAAGCTACGGTTATTCCTTCTGTACATTTCGTGACTTTAAACGACCCTACAGATAGGAAGATAGAAGCAATACTAAAATCTATGTTTCTTTATCATCCACTAGGGGTCACTGGAGTACTCTTGGGATATGGACGGGCGTAGCCGAACAAAGGCACTGAATATTTAAATTTAGGACTCTCCCCCTCCTCCATATCCCCGAGTACCTCAGTGTACTCTCTCAGTGTTTTTTCGGTGCTCACAGCACGAACATCGGCTTGTGGTATAACCACACTTGGATTTTTATTTTTAATTTTTATTTTTAATTTTTATTTTTACACTTAGCACATCCCTTCCCAGTTTCTGGAAAAACATGGGTCCGGGATAGTGCCGCTGCACGGGCAGCGAATGGTGTGTCGGTCCTCACAAAGAGCACCCTCACAGCCACAGACAGCATGGCGTGTCGGTCCTCACAAAGAGCACCCTCACAGCCACAGACAGCCCACTGCTCCTACAAGCAGCCAGGACTAGAGAGCTGGACGGAGCTTGCACAGAAGAAGCCCGTCGCAGCCATAGATCACTGGGAAGCTGACTGGAAGCTGGACGGAGCTTACACATAGAAGCCCCGTCGCAGCCAGGACTACAGAGCTGAACGGAGCTTACACAGAAGAAGCCCCGTCACAGCCATGAGTCACATCACTGAAGCTGGACGGAGCTTACACAGAAGAAGCCTCGTCACAGCCAGACATGATCATAAAGGTAGGCTGGGGAAACGGGGCGGTCAGCGCAGGCTGCCGCCCCGCTATGTAGGGGTTAATGCCTCGCGCTCATACTGAGCTCCGTCCGGCTGCACAGCAGGGGGAGCTCATACGCGCTATGCCCAGCCGCTATGAAAATCACAGGGTCTGACACTGGACGGAGCTTACAGAAAGCCCCGTCACAGCCAGGATGAAAGCCCGTCACAAGCAGGACGTAGCTTACAGTAAGTGCGGCAAGGTATGGTGGGGTGTCAGGGCGGTCAGCTCACGCTGCCGCCCTGCTGTGTGGGTGTTTGCACCGCTGAAGCCGCCATTGATATGCCCCGCTGAACTACGCTAGAGATCAGAGCGGCCGCACGTCACTCAGAGACGCCGGCCGCTCTCCCAGCGCTGATTACCCGGCACAGGCGCCGCCCGAGCCAGCCACTCTACCCGCTTTCTAAGACAGAGCGGCCGCACGTCACTCACAGACGCCGGCCGCTCTTCCTGCGCTAACACCGCATATGAAGGCGCCGGCCGCTCTTCCGGACGGCTCCCCAGCGCTAGACACAGCGCTCCCCTGCTCTCCCGTCCGCTGCAGGTAACATGGGGAGACTACCTCACAAGCAGCGCAGCTGCAGGGGGGGTGAGGGGGAGTATGCCCATAGCAGCAGCACCATATAGCAAGGCTGCATGGGTTAATAATAGGCTGGTCAGCTTTTTAAACAGTAAGGAATAGGCTATCAATGTCATAACATATTGCATTTTTTAACCATGTTTCCTGGTATTTTCTGTTAAGGCTGCAATATAAGGCTGCAGGCAGTGTTCATATTAATGGAAGGCTAACTAAATGCAGGTATTTTACTGTATCCTAGACCTGTGTTATCACTGTATAATAGGCTATTAAGCCTATATTAACTGTATAATAGGCTATTAAGCCTATATTAACACTGCAGCAGGTAATCTGTACTGTGATTTTCTGTGAAAGCATGGCATTAGGGCCATTTTAATCATTGCTGTTTTTCCAGCTTATAATTCCAGAACATTCCGGCCATACACCTCTACTCCACAAGGAGGCGCAGGGGTGTTAGTGGGAATTTTTTGGTTCAGGTTTCACATAAGTTAGCCATGTAATCTGTATTTCTACATAATTCTAGAACATTCCTGCCCGCCATGTAATCTGTATTTCTACATAATTCTAGAACATTCCTGCCCTACATCTCTAAGCCACCAGAGGCGCAGGGGAGTTAGTAGGAATTTGGTTCGAGTTTCATATGCCCATGTTAACTGCTTTTCACATAAAGAATACTTTGGTTTCTCTTCATATCGAATAAATCTTTCGTTTTTTTTACTAAAGATTTCCGTAGAGAGAAACAAGCATGAGTTTCATATGAATATGCTGTTCAGCAATAACATATATATATATATATATGACACAAAGTCGTGCAAGTGTCTGTCTGTTGCATATTATGGTGTCTGTCTACATAGCGAGTAAGGCTCTAGTGCAGACTAAAATTAATTTTACAGAATCCTATGTTAACATTGGCAATTCAAATTAAAAGAGCGGTAACATCGGAGTCTCGGAATGACTCCGCCAGCTCTAACAAAAGACAGTCTTTCCAAAGGGCCAATTTCCCTTTGGGTACCAGAGTGTTTATTTCACTGGTCTTATAATATTAATGCACGATTCTATGTCAAATCTCACACCGATAACTACGAGTGAGAAGGGTACATTAGTCCAGCACTCAGATAGTGCGGGGTTTTTGACAACCATACATAATCGTTTCCAAAAGGACGCGATCCGCCATTGCTAGATGCGTTTCTGTCAAACATTATAAAAACCCAGGATACATTTGGGTCACTAGAATTTATGTATGAAACAATGACGATCACGGTTAAAAGAAGCTGCAGAGTATATCTGTAAAGCTTCTGCTAACGCCGGTTACTTTCATTGTCGCTAGTTAAGCGCGACAAGGCCAGAGCTTGTTTGCTCCTAAATTTGATATATTTATCCCTTTATGATATTCAGCCATTACCGCATACAGTATACTTGTAACGGCGTTTTATCCCTTTATAAGAAACAGTCACGCCTTGTAACGACAGGACGTTACAGTCAGCAAGCCAGTGGTTTGATGACCTCTTTTACAATTGGGGAAGCGCGTCTTTACATGTTACATTTGCGAGGTTTCATGACTTCAACTCATGAATGTCTCAGCTATTTACAGCTTAAAGGACAAAACTGCCTCTGTCGAACGGTTTGGCAGGTTGCCATTTAGTCTTTGCTGGTTTATAAACCAGGCAGTAGTACTCCAACAGAGTCAGAGTTACTTATTCCCCTCTGTTTGAGCAAAACCAAACAGCTCCGTCGCAATATCAATCAGCAAGTCACTTACTACAGTTAGGAAATGGAATTTTTGCGGTTAGTATTTGCTTATTGGAGCCACAAAATTGCATAATTGCATTTAATCTTCACAATGCGTACTTACCCATTCCGGTTTGTTCATCACAGGTTCTAGCGTTTGCAAATCGCCACAACCATTAACCATTTCAGGTCTACCGTTGCTTATCGACTCGGGTATTTACCAAAGTGATGTTGGGATGATAGCTCATCTCACATAAAAACTCTGTCTCAACAGAGTTTCTCTATCTTAGATGATTTGCTCATAAGAATTTTGTCTCAACAAAGTTCCTCTAACTTGTGCTACTAAGGTATACTGCGGTAGCAGATCAAGTTCGACACTAAATGATGTCAATTCCTAGGTAAGATTATAATTTTACCTACTACACCAGCAAGAACAAATGTACATCTAGTAATTAGTGCAAAACACGCACACTAGCGGTACATTGGTGTATTCACCTATTAAGAATAAAGATGTGTGTTCAATTTAGTTCGCCACCCTTCACTCGCGTTTCCCACAGAGGTACAAGGGTGCATATACTCTGGACGAGAGTCGCAGAGGGTCAGGATTTGTAGTTAAAATCAGCGACAAAGGTTCTAAAACGGATCACGACAGATTGCTGTCGATAAATGTCCTAGAACTCCGTGCATTTTACAATGCAATACATGATTCGTTTTCAGTCTAACCAGGGGCAGTCAGACAAGGCAACGGCAGTTGCATACACAACAACCAGGGAGAACCAAGAATCCGCATGGCAATGCGGCAGGTAACTCAAATCCTCAATGGCTCAGAACACCATTATGTGAAAATGTCAAGAGATCATTCAGTGAGTGGACATCTGTTAGACAGATGATCACAACCGTCAGAATTTGGATCCTGAAAACTGGACATTAAATCCAGAGGTGTTTCATATGTGAGTCCACAGAAGGGGGTTACCCTCAAGTATACATGATGGCATCTCGCCACAATTACAAAAGCTCAGTATGTGTACAAAACAACAGATCACAAGGGCAGTGGCGGTGGAGTCTCTCACATTCATGTGGTCATTCAGCATCGTGTATCTGGCTCCGCCACGCTGCTCTCTCCGTTGCCAAAACGGATCATAAAACAGTTCGTCACAGTCATACTGGTGGTATCTCATGGGTTTCGGAGAAGTTTGCTTCTCGAATTTCCAAGGAATACTTGCACACGATCTTGGCCCGCTCATAATACGTCCAACCTGTTACATCAGGGAACGTTCTTTTACCCATAGTTACCTATGTACCTATTACCTATGTACCGCAGCTGCGGTTGACGGGGTGAGGGTTCAGACCACCCTCTTAAGAAATAGAGCATTACAGTATCGGTTATACCAACCCTGTTACAAGTTAGTAAGCCGCTTAAGGCAGCTCATTATTACAAAATTTCGTGTGCTTACATAGCTTGTAAACCTCGGAGGTTTCCAACATCATCCTTCAGGTTACCCGTATTCTGTTAAACGGGGTGGGATGGAAAACTGTGTTGATCTGCACTAAGAGTGCAGGTATCTGTGTGGTAAACTTATTTTCAAAGACGTTTGCCTCTATTTGCGTCTGTACACATCTTTCTACAAGGTGTCATCAAAGTTCAGACTCTATTTATCCCACCTACAGCGCCAGACGACTTGAGGTTGGGTTCAGATGTCTTACAGTTTTCATATTTTGAACCCTTACAACAAATGGGAATTAAGTTTCTCACTTTGGAAAACATTTTTCTTCTAGCCTTGGCTTCGGCAAGGGTTTTGGTTTCATAATTGGGGTGCCTTGTATTCCAAGCCACCGTATTTGAGTTTTCTCATGACAAAGCAGAGTTTCGGACGAATTCCGCTTTCGTATCCTTCACATCAATATACCAATAGTGGTTCCTGTGTGGACAGCACATTCTAGAATTCTGAATGTGGTACACGCATTACGCGTTTATATATGTCCCGAACGTCTACAGTACGTGATATGAATACGTTGTTTGTTCTCTATGATACTGCCAACTGGGGTTAGCCAGTTTCTCAGCAGACATTATCCAGTTGGATAATAATAATGACTACAAGTCAGGCTTACTTTAAGGCTAAGTTACAATCGCCTACGTCAGTAATAGCTCATCCCACAGGTTCTGTGGGAATGTCAGACCCAGCGGGTCGTGGAGCGTCTACGACGCGGCTACATAGCCTTTAGTGCACCACGTTTGTGCACGTTTACACGTTATGAATGGTGGCGCCATCAGCATCTAGCTTTGGGCTGCCTACTGTTACAAGTATCAAACAGCTCTCCCGCCCACGAGGGAAGCTTTGGTACGTCCCAAGAGTACTCCAGTGACCCCTAGTGGATGATAAAGAAAATAGGATTTTGGTACTTACCAGGTAAATCCTTTTCTTTGAATCCATAGGGGGCACTGGACGCCCACCCAGAGCAGTTTTACCTGGGTTGTTTTAAGCTCAAGGGAGCTTAGGGTAACAAGTTTTACTTGATTGATATTAAGCTCAGAGGAGCTTATGTTAACACATTTTCACCGATTGGTTCAAATTATAAAGTTCTATCGGTTATGGTGTCAACTGTTTAGTTGACAGTAAGGTTATGGGTCAACATTGTTGTTGTCCGTTATGTTATAGGTATTCTCCATTGTCAACCTCTCTATATCGTTCCTGTTCGCTCAGTAAAAAACACTGAGAGAGTACACTGAGGTACTCGGGGATATGGAGG
The DNA here is from genome assembly GCF_028390025.1 of Pseudophryne corroboree. Lineage (NCBI taxonomy): Eukaryota > Metazoa > Chordata > Amphibia > Anura > Myobatrachidae > Pseudophryne > Pseudophryne corroboree. The sequence goes on from NC_086451.1 coordinate 450,693,382, forward strand.
AGGGGGAGAGTCCTAAATTTAAATATTCAGTGCCTTTGTTCGGCTACGCCCGTCCATATCCCAAGAGTACTCCAGTGCCCCCTATGGATTCAAAGAAAAGGATTTACCTGGTAAGTACCAAAATCCTATTTTTCTTTATCAGGTGTCTTTCTACGTCCAATTATTGCGGGAGCCTGGGTCCTTTAAGGCCGTGGATGAATGGCTAGCACAGGTCGTATCTGGAATGCAATCGGACGATCCGTCGGAAGCCATTCAATTAGCAAAACAGATCTCGGAGGCTCTTACTTATGTGGGTGAAGCCTTGTTAGATTCTGTTGCGCTACAGTCCCGTGTTTCTGCCTTGACAGTGTCAGCAAGACGGTCTCTTTGGCTTAGGGTTTGGAATGCTGATTCGGACTCAAAGCAGACCTTGACGGCAGTTCCCTTTGAAGGGAAGTTTCTTTTTGGGTCGGAGTTAAAGAAGATTATTTCAGATACTACAGGTGGAAAGAGCCCCTTTCTAAAAACCGAAACCTACGAGGTTTCGGTCCTTTCGTACGCAGGGCAGAGGTAGTTTCCATTCCTTTTGTGCTTTCTCCAGATTTCCACGAAGAGGGTCATTCAGAGGTAGAGGATCTCAGGCTACTCGCAGACCTGCCAGTAAGCCTGCCGACAAGCCTGATGCATGACGTTTCAAGTCTTCCGGAGGGATCGATGAAGGTTAGGGGCTCGGTTACTTCAGTTCAGGGAAGTGTGGCTCCTGTCGAAACCAGATCGGTGGGTAATGGGAGTAATATCCATAGGATATATGTTGGATCTCGAAGAAACCGTTCCATACCGTCTGTTCGTCACCCCTCTCCCAGACGATCCCTCCAGACGTCAAGCTCTTCTTCAGGCAACAGCAACCCTCTTACAAAATGGAGTAATCCTTCCGGTTCCCTCTCAACAGAGGGGTCGGGGTTTTTACTCGGGTCTTTTTCTCGTGGACAAACCGGACGGTTCGTTTCAACCCATTCTGAATCTCAAAGCCCTCAACCCGTATCTCTCAACCCAAAAATTCAAAATGGAATCCACTCACTCAATTATCGCCGCCATGGAGCCAGGGGAATATTTGGCTTCAATAGACATAAAAGACGCCTACCTACATGTCCCTATTTGGATAGGTCATCAATCTCTTCTGAGATTTGCAGTCGGACCATGGCATTTTCAGTTTCAGGCTATTCCCTTTGGTCTCTCCACGGCTCCTCGGGTGTTTACAAAAGTCATGGGTCATGTAGTAGCGGTTCTCCGTTGTCAGGGGGCCAACATCACTCCATACTTGGACGATCTGTTGGTCAAGGCCCCGTCAGAGGCGATCCTCTATCAGAACCTGCGTCTAACGATAGAGACTCTGCAGTCATTCAGATGGATAATAAACTATCCAAAGTCGTCTTTACTCCCTTCCCAGAAAATGATTTTTCTGGGACTTATATTCGACACCAGCAGCCAGAAGGTGTTTCTTCCTTCGGACAAGATTCAGGATCTGCAGTCCAGAATCCGGACCTTGTTGCACTTACCGGTAGTGTCGGTCCTCAGATGCATGCAGGTGTTAGGCAAGATGGTGTCTTCCTTCGAGGCAGTCCCATACGCCAGATTTCATGCCCGACCTCTTCAGGCTCAGATTCTCAGCTGTTGGACTCGGACGGAACCACGTCTCGAATTGCAGTTGATCCGCTTGTCGGTAAAGACTCGTCAGTCACTTCACTGGTGGCTTCACAGTCACAATTTAAGAAAAGGAGCGCCGTTCACGATTTGGTCTTGGATGATGGTCACCACGGACGCAAGCCTCAGCGGTTGGGGAGCAGTGTTCCAGACTCATCACTTCCAAGGGTGCTGGAACAGTCAGGAGTCGAAATTACAGATCAACATTCTGGAGTTGAGGGCAATCCGGTATGCACTCCTTCAGATTCAAACCATGGTACAGGGTCATCCAGTTCGTGTGCAGTCCGACAATGCCACAGCAGTGGCTTACATCAACAAACAGGGAGGAACTCGAAGTTGGTCCGCCATGAGAGAAGTCGCTCAGATTCTCACGTGGGCAGAACGTTGGGTTCCGGTAATATCCGCAATTCACATTCCAGGAGTCGAGAACTGGGAAGCTGATTTTTTGAGTCGTCACACGATTCATCCAGGAGAATGGGAACTTCACCAGGAAGTGTTTCTCTCTCTCTAGTGGCCCGCTGGGGAATGCCTGACGTAGACCTAATGGCGTCTCGTCTTAACAAGAAGCTTCCTCACTACGGCTCGCGGACTCAGGATCCTCAAGCATTTCTGATCGATGCTCTAACAGCCCCGTGGCAGTTTCAACTGGGTTACGTGTTTCCGCCAATTCCACTGATTCCACGTCTACTTCAACGCATTCGGCGAGAAGGTCTCGCAATAATTCTGGTGGCTCCAGATTGGCCGCGCCGACAGTGGTACACTCCACTTCGCAGCATGGTCGTCGGGAACCCCTTTCGTCTCCCCCTGCGACCAGATCTTCTTCAAGGACCTTGTCGCCACCCAGATTTAAGTCGGCTGGCTTTGACGGCTTGGTTCTTGAATCCAACATTTTAAGAGCTAAAGGTCTTTCTCGTTCTGTTGTACAGACGATGATTCAGGCTAGGAAACCGGTGACTTCTGGCATTTACCATAGGGTATGGCGTATTTACATTGCTTGGTGCGAAAAGCGGGGCTTGACTCCGCATTTGTTTAAACTTCCTTGCCTACTATCTTTCCTTCAGGAGGGTCTCGATAAGGGTCTGAAGCTTTCTTCACTAAAGGGTCAGGTTTCGGCCTTGTCGGTTCTTTTTCAAAAGAAACTAGCGATCATTCCGGAGGTTCAGACATTCCTTCAGGGAGTACTTCGGATTCAACAACCTTTTGTTCTTCCGGTTCCTCCCTGGGATTTAAACTTGGTCCTTACGGCCCTTCAAAAATCTCCATTTGAGCCTTTGGAATCTGTAGAACTACGTTATCTAACACTGAAAGTTGTTTTTCTTTTGGCTATTGCCTCAGCTAGACGAGTGTCTGAGTTGGCAGCTCTTTCTTGCAGGCCACCCTTGTTAGTTTTTCATGATAACCAGGTGGTTCTGCGGACTAAGCCTTCTTTCCTTCCAAAGGTTGTTTCGGCCTTCCATTTAAATCAGGACATTGTCCTTCCAGCATTTGCTCCGTTGTCTTCTTCCGGGGAGAACTCCCATTTGGCCCTCTTGGATGTTGTTCGGGCCTTACGTATTTATTTGTCTGGCACGGAATCTTTCCGTCGTACGGATACCTTGTTGGTATTGATTGATGCTCCCAAACGAGGTTGGCCTGCTTCCAAGAACACTGTGGCCCGTTGGGTAACTTCGGCCATCAGACAGGCATACGTGTCTTCAAATGTTTCGGTTCCTGACTCAATTAGAGCTCATTCGACTAGAGCTGTTGGAGCCTCTTGGGCTGTTCGCGGTGGTGCATCTATTGAGCAGCTGTGCAGGGCGGCGACCTGGTCGTCAGTCCATACTTTCACAAAGTTTTACAGTTTTCATACTTTTGGTTTAGAGACTGCTTCTGTTGGACGTCGTATTTTACAGACGGCTATGCCGTCAACGTCTCCCTCCTCTCATTAGCTTGCTTTGGGAAATCCCACAAGTAACGGCGCAGCGTCCCCCAGATGGATGACAGAGAAATACGGATTTTTGTTTACTTACCGTAAAATCTCTTTCCCTGAGTCCATCTGGGGGACGCTGCGATCCCTCCCGTAGGTTTGTCTGGTTTATTTGGTTGTTTTTTTGTTCTGGTCTATCGCCTTTGGCTTGGCTAAACGTTAACTGAATTGATGGCTGAGCAGGAAGGAGATGGGAGGAGTTAGAGGGGGGAGGAGGCAGTTTGTTTGATAGGTTCTGTGCCAAACTCCACTACCACACACCTCTAACCCACAAGTAACTGCGCAGCGTCCCCCAGATGGACTCAGAGAAAGAGATTTTACGGTAAGTAAACAAAAAATCTCTATATTTGTATTTACCAGTCAACACCATGTCTCCGATACCATAGCAACAGGGAGAGGTGGATGTAGTGAAGAGAGTAAGAGAGGGTGCATATGGGGGGTATAGAGTGTAGCAAGTGTGGTATGTAGTTTTATGCAGTGTGTAAGGACAATCCTGGGACTAAGGGGGAGATTTATCAAACCTCCTACAGAACACAAGAGGAGAAGTTGCCCATAGTAACCAATCCGTTTCTAGCTATTGTTTATCCATTACACTATATAAGGCTTGATGCATCTTCCCCGTAATGTGTGCAGAGCTGGTCCGTACCCGATGTGCTTGTAACTGGTGTTCACTGTGGATAATTTGTACCCTTACCAGCATTTATGAACTCGGGTGGGAAGATAAATGTTTGTGTTGCCCACGGCGACTTCTCACATGTTACCCTTGCATTCTCTTTCAGTTAGCTCTTTTAGCGGGGATCCACGAAGAGAAAAAGAGGGGGCGCCCGAAGAAGATTATCTTCGACGATGTTGTTATTATGCCCATTTCCTCAAAGCGCCCTAGAGGGAGACCAAAGAGCACTGGGAGCTTCGTAGCGGTATCGAGCATGGAGGTAAGAGACCCAGGGGGAGACGTAGCAAACTTTCTAAAGGCGACAAGTGGAGAAATTGCTCGTAGCAACCAATTGGATTCTGCAATCATTTTATAGAGTAGAATGTACTAGATCAGTGGTTCTAAACCACAGTCCCCAAGTACCACCAGCGGGCCATGTTTTTTGGATGTCATTAATCATGCACTGGTGACTTAATCTATTTGGCTGGCTCGGTAATTATCCCACCTGATTCCACAGACAAAAATCATGAAAACATGACCTGTGGAAAAAACATGCTTAGTTGAAGTCGAGAACCTATGTGCTTGATAAAGGATAGCTTGAATCTAATTGGTTGCCACGGGTAACGCCCCCTCCTGTACTCTTTAGATTAGATCAATTTCCTCCCAAGAGATTAAAGGACAAGTCCTGTATAAGTACATTACTGGTAGCAGCCTGCCAGATCTATATGGAAATGTCCTCAGACCTTATAACTGAAGATATTTCCCTTTGTATTGTACAGCAAGGAACCATCAGCCTTTCCTAGCTGTGGTGAGGCTGCCTGCCTTGTCGCTCAGTTATATACAGGAAGTCTACAGTAGGATAGTAAGGGGCAGATGTTTCAAAGATTGGAAGGAGATAAAATACCAACCAATCCGCTTCTGTCATTTTTACATGATGGTTAAAGGCTAATTGGCTGGTACTTTGTCTCTCTCCACTTTATCACTCTCCAAGTCTTGGTACATATGTAGCTTTTTATCTCTCTCAAAGGTTGATACATCTCCCCCTAAAGGAGTTTAATTAGCAGCCTTTGAGCATTGGTGGCTTGTTTTAGGGGGTTAAGAAATGTATGGATCTTCTGCCAATAGAAGGTCATCTTGAGGCAGGTCCACCAAATGTGGTTCTTCTATGACCACCCTTCCCCCAGCAGCACAGGTCAGTTGTTGGGAACCTTTTATTTAACCATCAGGTGATTTAGCACCAATGGTACTATGCCTTATGTGCAGTTTCTTTAATAAGCGTGGCTATAGAGGCTTGGGATGTACTCTTGCTGATACACAGCCAGGCATCCGCACTGGGTGGCGAGCCAAGATCCTGCTCCATTTCAAGTCTATAATCAAGGTCAGATGTGGGGTGAAACTTAATCACCTGCAAGTTTGCCCGTATTTTTAAAGCGGCAATTATTTACACTGCAAAAACTAGGTTGGTTCTACGGTGTAACAGATTGCCTCTTTAAAAATCCTGGGTAAGTATTGCAAGTCCAGCAGAGCAAAGTATTGGTACCCGGGACCTGGGGGAGATGCAGGGTGTCCCGGATACAAGGATGTTTGATATGGCTGTTATGATTAAGCGTCTTATTGTTCTTATTTTCTAGGCAGGAGACTTTGCAGTAAGTTTTAATACATAAAATTGCTGTCCTTGAATGTACCCTGATTATTGATAGGGATTTGGATGGCACCATAGTGCTCATGTCGCCCTGGGGAGAATCCTCCATCCATAAAAACATTGTAAGTGCATATGAAGTTGTTGACGAAGAGTTAGGAATAAAGTTCTGCTGGGATTGTCTTTATTGCAGCTGGAGAGTTCTATAACCGATGCACAAGATGAAGAAGATTATGACGACGATGATGATGACGACGATGATGATGTTGATGATGAATAAACCACTGGCGGCCAGATAAAACCTTGAAAGAACTGGTAATTGCTTTTCTTATTGCGCAGTCCGTTAATATGATGCTTTTGCACCCGCTGAGTAGCTCCCTGCCAGCGCAGCTCCTGCGCGCTGGAAGGCCGCTACTCACCGCGTCCTGGGTCGCAGCGGCTATGTGTGACGTCATGCAGCCGCTGCGGCCCACCCCCGCAACGGTCTGGACATGCCTCCGTTGTCCGGACCGCGCCCCGACAAAAACAACGTTCTAACGCCATTGGCACGCCCCCTCCCGCCCCGCGACCACCTCTGCCTGTCAATCAGGCAGAGATGATCGCAGCCCTGAGATGCTTTTAGCATCTCACTGGGCTTCCGGGGTTCGCGCACGCACTCCACATAGGGATTCAGACTGCGATCGCTGCTGAATTAGGCCCGGTGTTCCAAATATTGTTGCACCCACTTAGCTTAGTGTATGAACACAAAATTAATTCAAAGGTCAAGTAAGTTCCAATTCTGAATCCGCGCCCATTATTATGGGACCGCATGAGTGGCACAGTCCTGTTACCACTGTCCTAACAACGTCAGGTATGTTAGGAAAAGCCTCAATGCATGGCTACTATCCCTCTAGTGCAGGGGCGGGGAACCTTTTTTCTACCAAGGGCCATTTGGATATTTATAAAAAATCCTTCGGGGGCCATACAAAAATTATCAACTTAAAAATTGGCCTGCCCCCATTAGATATGACCCCTAGAAGCGCCGCTTACACACACACATTAAAAGAAAGAGAAAAAACACAGTACTCACCAGCCACGCTCCTGCTTCCAGACTTTTGCCCTCTGCCTGGCTGCCCGCTCCTCAGAACTATGGGAGAGACATCATGACATCTCTCCCATAGCATCGCACAGGCACACACGCACACTGCTAGAGCCGGAATCCGGAGCTCAGGAGTGAGCTCTTGCCTACGGCTGCTGCTGAGGTTAGGTGAGCCTGGGAGGGCCGGATCAAGTGGCTTTGCGGGCCTTATACGGCCCCCGGGCCTGAGGTTCCCCACCCCTGCTTTAGTGGGAGCCTTCAGCTCTAGTCAAAATTATTTATTGTGCACTATTTCTCTTTCATCCACTAGGGGACACTGGAGAATTCTTAGACAGCTGGGGTGTGAAGGGATGCAGACCGGAGGTAGCACTATATAATAAAAAAAATTATGCACAGCTGGCTCCTCCCCCTTCACGCCCCCCAATCCTTCCAGTTTGAAAAATTGTGCTGGAGGTAGCCACACAGGAAAGGAGCGCTTGCTCCATGAGAGAAATTTTTTCTTTATCTCTTTTTTTTTTTTTGCTTCGGCCGTTTATTGCAGTTCTAAATGACCTCTCCTCTTCCAGGAAATCCTTTGGTGACCAGAACACACAGCGGTGCGAATTTAGAAGACAACGGCTTGTCCACAAGACGGCATTTTGTAGTAGTGGGACAGTGTAATATTATGTACATTTTGATGTGCCGTGATTTGTTTTTAAAGTTGTGCGTTTCCAAGTTGACAGCCTGAAATGTTTTTTTGTTTGTTAAAAAACGCTTTATTGTAATTTACTGGCGAACATAATTTCTACAAATGTGAATTATAATGAGGCAGAATTTAAACTTGTTTTTTTGTAGTTTTTTTTTCCTATTAGCATAATATCGCTAATATAGTCAGGGTGTGTTTTTTTGTTTTTGTTTGGTTTTTTTAAATAGATGAGCTCAATTTCCAAAAAAGTACATGTTCTATGACGTCCTGTGAAAAGGGACACTGGGGGCGGATAGGGGAGGTGAGAAATAGTGAGGGACACCTTGTAACCAGTTACTTCCTTCCTTATGATGTCATGCTTCGTCGTGAGCCTGTTTTATGCACCAGCGCATGCATTTCTGCAGATGGAGAGAAGAGCTAAGGGTTCTGTGTGTGAACGACAGGCTGGGGACTTCCTTATAGAATGCAGGATGGACACAATAGCACACATATTTTTATATACAAGCATGGAGGTGTTAGGGGTCTATTTTTTAAAAAACAAAAATGCCCTATCCAGGATAAAGGGTGTTGTACAGTATCACGGAGTTTCCGCTGTCGATACCAGTGCTAACGCCAGCGGTAAGAGCTTATTTAACGGGTTGCAGCGGTGTAAGTATCCGTTAACAAGATAATAGTAAAAGAAAACTGATGAAAAAGGGTTTATTTTGAAAAACTTTTATCATTCAGCAATTGTTTTCAAACCCCTTAACCGTTTGATTTTTATTCCTTTCTCTTTTTAAATGGAATTAAAAGCCCAGCGCCGGGATTTTCATTCCACTGTGCATGCGTTATCGGGCTACCTGGGTCATGCATGCAAAGCGGTAATGTAACCGTACTCCGGGCCGGTATGGCAGAGGTAGCTAAGAATCTTGGTGAGATTTTGTGAATTGGTTGAAAATCGCCACCTTTTTTATTAAATAGACCCCTTAACTTTTTGGTACAAGTTTTTTTGTGGCAGTCGTGTTCACAAACTTCTCAGTCTAGCTTTATAAAACAAACGAAGGTGGTGGTCTAACAACCAACATATGCAGATGAGATGGTATTTTATTTTTATTTTTCCAGGCACAATGTTTATCTGTCCAGCTGGGCCAGGTAAGTGAGGCGTTTGGGTTTGAGGTTATGCGTGTGCTGGGCAGTTACATAGCATATGGGTATCAGAAAATGGGCTGTACATATGCTTTTTCTACATTTGTAAATGATCGCTCGGTATCATAGATAAAGTGTTCCCTTTTTTTGCTCTATGCTTTTAAATATAGTGTAGTGTCCTGTAATCCGTTTTACAAAAATAAAATGTCAAGTACGTTTTTCTCTGTTTCATTGATTTGCTGTATGTGCCACTATGCTGTAGCTACGTGAGGACTGCGTGCTCCTCTGTGTCACTACGCCAGGGCTGCGTGCTTCTTCGCTATCTCTACGCCAAGGCTGCGTGCTCCTCTGCTGTATCCCTACAGGAGGGCTGCGTGCTCCTCTGCTGTATCCCTACAGGAGGGCTGCGTGCTCCTCTGCTGTATCCCTACAGGAGGGCTGCGTGCTCCTCTGCTGTGTCCCTACGCCAGGGCTGCGTGCTTCTCCACTATCTCTACGCCAAGGCTCTTCTGCTGTGTCCCTACAGGAGGGCTGCGTGCTCCTCTGCTGTGTCTCTATGCCAGGACTGTGTGCTCCTCTGCTGTGTCTCTACGCCAGGGCTGCGTGCTCCTCTGCTGTGTCTCTACATCACGGCTGCGTGCTCCTCTGCTGTATCTCTACATCACGACTGTGTGCTCCACTGCTGTATCTCTACAGGAGGACTGCTCCTCTGCTGTGTCTCTACGTTTGGGCTGTGTGCTCCTCTGCTGTGTCTCTACGCCAGGGCTGCATGCTCCTCTGTTGTTTCTCTGCAGGTGGACTGTGTTCTCCTCTGTGTCGCTACGCCAGGGCTGCGTGCTTCTCCACTATCTCTATGCCAAGGCTGCGTGCTCCTCTGCTGTGTCCCTACAGGAGGGCTGCGTGCTCCTTTGCTGTGTCCCTACAGGAGGGCTGCGTGCTCCTTTGTTGTGTCCCTACAGGAGGGCTGCGTGCTCCTCTGCTGTGTCCCTACGCCAGGGCTGCGTGCTTCTCCACTATCTCTACGCCAAGGCTCCTCTGCTGTGTCCCTACAGGAGGGCTGCGTGCTCCTCTGCTGTGTCTCTACGCCAGGGCTGCGTGCTCCTCTGTTGTTTCTCTGCAGGTGGACTGTGTTCTCTGTGTCGCTACGCCAGGGCTGCGTGCTTCTCCACTATCTCTATGCCAAGGCTGCGTGCTCCTCTGCTGTGTCCCTACAGGAGGGCTGCGTGCTCCTTTGTTGTGTCCCTACAGGAGGGCTGCGTGCTCCTCTGCTGTGTCCCTATGCCGGGGCTGCGTGCTTCTCCACTATCTCTACGCCAAGGCTCCTCTGCTGTGTCCCTACAGGAGGGCTGCGTGCTCCTCTGCTGTGTCTCTACGCCAGGACTGTGTGCTCCTCTGCTGTGTCTCTACGCCAGGGCTGCGTGCTCCTCTGCTGTGTCTCTACATCACGGCTGCGTGCTCCTCTGCTGTATCTCTACATCACGACTGTGTGCTCCACTGCTGTGTCTCTACAGGAGGACTGCTCCTCTGCTGTGTCTCTACGTTTGGGCTGTGTGCTCCTCTGCTATGTCTCTACGCCAGGGCTGCGTGCTCCTCTGCTGCGTCTCTATGCCAGGGCTGCGTGCTCCTCTGCTGTCTCTCTACATCAGGACTGCATGCTACTCTGCTGTATCTCTACACCAGAGGTGCGTGCTCTTCTGCTGTGTCTCTATATTGCTGTGTCTCTACATCAGGGCTGCATTCTCTGCTGTGTCTCTACATCAGGGCTGTGTGCTCCTTTACTGTGTCTCTACATCAGGACTGCATGCTCCTGCTGTGTCTCTACAGGAGGGCTGCATGCTACTCTGCTGTGTCTCTGTCAGGACTGTGTGCTCCTCTACTGTGTCTCTACGCCAGGGCTGCGTGCTCCTCTGCTGTATCTCTACATCACGGCTGCGTGCTCCTCTGCTGTGTCTCTACGGCAGGGCTGCGTGCTCTTCTGCTGCGTCTCTACGCCAGGGCTGCGTGCTCCTCTGCTGCGTCTCTACGCCAGGGCTGCGTGCTCCTCTGCTGCGTCTCTACGCCAGGGCTGCGTGCTCCTCTGCTGTGTCTACATCACGGCTGCGTGCTCCTCTGCTGTGTCTCTACAGGAGGACTGCTCCTCTGCTGTGTCTCTACACCAGGGCTGGGCCCAAAGCGTGCTCGCCACGCTTTGGGCCCAGTGCAGACCTTAGGTCACCACAGGGTAATATTCCCCCTTGGGTGGTGGCGAACGAAGATTCTGGACGATGGTCGGGATTCCGACTGCCGGTATTTCTCCGGTTGTCGGGATTCCGGCGTTGGTATCCTGACCACCGGGATCCCCACAGCTTGAATGCCTCCCGTAAATGGACCTATGCTACAGCTATATAAGGGGGAAAAAAGAGTGCAGGTGCATTGTCTCATACTAGCTCAACCTGTAATAACCAAAGGCATTTAGCATAATCCTGGCCAGGGCTATGAGCTTACCCACCGCATCAAGGTAGCCTCTCATTGGGTATGTCCCTAACACTATAGGGGTTCAGGTACAGGGGGCAGGACACCCCAGAGCCACACAGTTATACAACCCCAGGGCACCGCAAGAGTCATACAAATAAAGGGTTAAAGAGGTAGGAGCAGCTGCATGTGTGATGTGAGAAGTAAAGGAAAATTATGTGAAAGTGTTACATATATATAAAACAAACCATAAGTGCCATAGTGTATTGAAGAAGTGTTAGATTGCAGGAGGGCTGCGTGCTACTCTGTTGTTTCTCTATGCTAGAACTGTGTGCTCCTCTGCTGTGTCTCTACGCCAGGGCTGCGTGCTCCTCTGCTGTGTCTCTGCATCATGGCTGCATGCTCCTCTGCTGCATCTCTACAGCACGACTGTGCACCTCTGCTGTGTCTCTACAGGAGGACTGCTCCTCTGCTGTGTCTCTACAGGAGGACTGCGTGCTCCTCTGCTGTGTCTCTACGCCAGGGCTGCGTGCTCCTTTACTGTGTCTGTATGCCAGGGCTGCATGCTTCTTTGCTGTGTCTCTATGCCACGGCTGCATGCTCCTCTGCTGTCTCTATGCCAGGGCTGCATGTTCCTCTGCTGTGTCTCTACGCCAGGGCTGTGTGCTTCTCTACTTTGTCTCTACGCCAGGGCTGTGTGCTCCTCTACTTTGTCTCTACGCCAGGGCTGTGTGCTCCTCTACTTTGTCTCTACGCCAGGGCTGTGTGCTCCTCTACTTTGTCTCTACGCCAGGACTGTGTGCTCCTCTTGCTGTGTCTCTACGCCAGGGCTGTGTGCTCCTCTACTTTGTCTCTACGCCAGGGCTGTGTGCTCCTCTTGCTGTGTCTCTACGCCAGGGCTGTGTGCTCCTCTACTTTGTCTCTACGCCAGGGCTGTGTGCTCCTCTTGCTGTGTCTCTACGCCAGGGCTGTGTGCTCCTCTACTTTGTCTCTACGCCAGGGCTGTGTGCTCCTCTTGCTGTGTCTCTACGCCAGGGCTGTGTGCTCCTCTTGCTGTGTCTCTACGCCAGGGCTGTGTGCTCCTCTTGCTGTGTCTCTACGCCAGGGCTGCGTGCTCCTCTGCTTTGTCTATACGCCAGGGCTGCATGCTCCTCTACTTTGTCTCTACGCCAGGGCTGTGTGCTCCTCTTGCTGTGTCTCTACGCCAGGGCTGCGTGCTCCTCTTGCTGTGTCTACGCCAGGGCTGCGTGCTCCTCTACTTTGCCTCTACGCCAGGGCTGCATGCTCCTCTGCTGTGTCTCTACGCCAGGGCTGCATGCTCCTCTTGCTGTGTCTCTACGCCAGGGCTGCATTCTCCTCTTGCTGTGTCTCTACGCCAGCGCTGCATGCTCCTCTTGCTGTGTCTCTACGCCAGGGCTGCATGCTCCTCTTGCTGTGTCTCTACGCCAGGGCTGCATGCTCCTCTTGCTGTGTCTCTACGCCAGGGCTGCATGCTCCTCTGCTTTGTCTCTACGCCAGGGCTGTGTGCTCCTCTTGCTGTGTCTCTACGCCAGGGCTGCATGCTCCTCTGCTTTGTCTCTACGCCAGGGCTGCATGCTCCTCTTGCTGTGTCTCTACGCCAGGGCTGCATGCTCCTCTTGCTGTGTCTCTACGCCAGGGCTGCATGCTCCTCTGCTTTGTCTCTACGCCAGGGCTGCGTGCTCCTCTTGCTGTGTCTCTACGCCAGGGCTGCATGCTCCTCTGCTTTGTCTCTACGCCAGGGCTGTGTGCTCCTCTTGCTGTGTCTCTACGCCAGGGCTGTGTGCTCCTCTTGCTGTGTCTCTACGCCAGGGCTGCATGCTCCTCTGCTGTGTCTCTACGCCAGGGCTGTGTGCCCCTCTTGCTGTGTCTCTACGCCAGGGCTGCATGCTCCTCTTGCTTTGTCTCTACGCCAGGGCTGCATGCTCCTCTGCTGTGTCTCTATGACAGGGATGCATGCTCCTCTGCTTTGTCTCTACGCCAGGGCTGCGTGCTCCTCTGCTTTGTCTCTACACCAGGGCTGCATGTTCCTCTGCTGTGTGTCTCTACGCCAGGGCTGCGTGCTCCTCTTGCTGTGTCTCTACGCCAGGGCTGCATGCTCCTCTGCTTTGTCTCTACGCCAGGGCTGCATGCTCCTCTGCTTTGTCTCTACACCAGGGCTGCGTGCTCCTCTGCTGTGTCTCTACACCAGGGCTGCGTGCTCCTCTGCTGTGTCTCTACGCCAGGGCTGTGTGCTCCTCTTGCTGTGTCTCTACGCCAGGGCTGCATGCTCCTCTGCTGTGTCTCTACGCCAGGGCTGCATGCTCCTCTGCTGTGTCTCTACGCCAGGGCTGCATGCTCCTCTGCTGTGTCTCTACGCCAGGGCTGTGTGCTCCTCTGCTGTGTCTCTACGCCAGGGCTGCATGCTCCTCTGCTGTGTCTCTACGCCAGGGCTGCATGCTCCTCTGCTGTGTCTGTGACAGGGATGCATAGAGATATAGCGGAGTATGATATCCCAGCGGACAGGAGACTGACACTGGGATCTTGACAGCCGGAATATCGGCGGCGAACGCAGCGTGTCCCCTCACGGGCTCGCAGTGCGCACCACACTTTGGGCCCGGTGCTGACCTTAGCTCGCCACAGGGTAATATTCCCCCTTGGGTGGTGGCGTGGACCACCACCCGAGTGGGGATTCTGGGCTGTGGTCAGAATTACGGCCACCAGTATTTCTCCGGGTGGCGGGATTCCGGCATCGGTATCCTGATCACTGGGATTTCGGCAGTCAGCAACTTGAATGGCTCTCGTAAATGGACCTATGCTACAGCTAGTTGGGTGATTCAGACCTGATCGTAGATGTGATAAATTTAGCACATCTACGATCAGCTTCCCTGACATGGGGGGGGGGACGGGGGACGCCCAGCACAGGGCTAGTCCACCCCGTATGTCAGGGCCGCCCCCCCACAAGTACAGAAGCATTGCACAGCGGTGATTCTTTTGTACTGGATGAGCAGCTCCCTGCCAGCGCAGCTAACCCCCCCCCCCCCCCCCCCCACGGGTCTGGCCAACGCAGCCCGTGCCCCTTAAACGGCGGCTAAACACCACCGTCCCGCCCAGTGACCGCCTCTGCCTCTCAATCAGGCAGAGGCGATCGCAGGGCTATGACAGCCGTCCGCTGTCTGCCATGCGCCGACGCACTGCAGGCCTGATTGCTGCTGTGCGAACACGCGCAGCACCAATCAGGTCTGAATTAGCCCCATTGTGCCTTATTCCTGTCTCCATTTTGTAGCTGCTGCAGCAACATGTCCAGACATGTAGGGATAAATTTACTAAAGTGTGAGGTTTTTTTAGAAGTGGAGTTGTTTCCCAAAGCAACCAGATTACAGCTATTATCTTCTAGAAGGCGCTAGATGAATGATAAGTAGAATCTAATTGGTTGCTATGGCCAACATCACTTATAAGAAAATAAACCTCACACGTTAGTAAAATCTCTGCATATAAACACAGTGCCCGTACATCAGCTCTGCATTACTCCTTTCACTGTCAACAGCTGGTAACCGGGTTGTACTGTACAAAGCATTGTGGCGGCCATTTTGTTGAGGACAACAATACGTGGAATCAATAGTAAATCAGCTACGGTAAAATGTCTCCTGCCGTGAAGACTATACTCTGGAGGACTATTGGCTGACGGTCAGAAGCAGCCGGACGTCGCTGACGTCACCAGTCCCCTCGGGCCGCCACGTCCATCGGCACGCGTTGTATTGGCGAGTGATCCAATCACATTTTGAGTTCAGGAAGTCGTGTAATTTCATTGGTGCTCACGGTGGGCGGGCCCTGCGCCAGCTAACCGCCGCCGGGTTTTGAATTTTGAACAGAAGGGAACGAAAGAGGTGAGGAGGAGAAGCTGCTGCGCGGTAATGGGAGAGGATCCGGGCTGTAGGTGGGTGTGCGGGCTGGGAGCGCCCCGGTGGGTGGCTCGTAGCTGGGTGCAGTATACCCTGATGGTATGGGGGTGTGTATAGTACCCGCAGCACCAGGTGGTGTCTCCCCCGATATTAGTATCAGTGTATGTATATGTGTGGCGTGTCCCCAGTCACTGCACATACAGGGGAGGCTGTGCTGCTACCTGTGGTGTCCTCTACAGTGTGTATTCCTTGTGTGTGTGGTCAGTACACCACCTCAATACCCACACATATTGATGTGATAGCAGTGTGTTTACTTGTAGCTGTGTGTTTATGTATGGCGGTGTGATAGCAGTGTGTTTACTTGTAGCTGTGTGTTTATGTATGGCGGTGTGATAGCAGTGTGTTTACTTGTAGCTGTGTGTTTATGTATGGCGGTGTGATAGCAGTGTGTTTACTTGTAGCTGTGTGTTTATGTATGGCGGTGTGATAGCAGTGTGTTTACTTGTAGCTGTGTGTTTATGTATGGCGGTGTGATAGCAGTGTGTTTACTTGTAGCTGTGTGTTTATGTATGGCGGTGTGATAGCAGTGTGTTTACTTGTAGCTGTGTGTTTATGTATGGCGGTGTGATAGCAGTGTGTTTACTTGTAGCTGTGTGTTTATGTATGGCGGTGTGATAGCAGTGTGTTTACTTGTAGCTGTGTGTTTATGTATGGCGGTGTGATAGCAGTGTGTTTACTTGTAGCTGTGTGTTTATGTATGGCGGTGTGGTGGCAGTGTGTTTATGTATGGCGGTGTGGTGGCAGTGTGTTTGTGTGGTGGCAGTGGGTTTATGTCTGGCGGTGTGATGGTAGGGTGTGTGTAGTGCCTTTATGCCCGCCCACTTTCTACCCCATCTGTCACCCTTGCCTGTCTGCCCCTCCCCCTTTTAGAATGTAAGCTCTCAGGAGCAGGGCATTCTTCCCTCATGTGCTTTTACGTCTCTTAAGGGGGGATGTCCTGTTAAGGTCCTTATACACTACTGCGACTTCTGTGAGAAGGTAAAGGCCCGTACACACTGGCCGATATATATTGGCGCGTCGCTGTTTGTGTACGGGGCGGTTGGTCGACTGCCCATACACATGCTGCGGTGGCCGGCGGTGATTGACAGCTGAACTGGGCGGGCGTGTGTTCACGCCCACCCAGTTCATGACATCAGTCCCCGACGGATCAGGCAGTGTGTATGCTCAACACACTACCCGATCCGTCCATAGATATATCTGCAGATCAATTGATCGGTAGATATATCTATCAGTGTGTACCCACCTTTTAGCCGCATACGATCTCCCTTGAACTGCCCGGCAGCTTCCCACGCGGCAGGATCACATACGATACATCGTATGCAGTCCTTTTGCATACAATGTATCAAATGCGATTCCATTCAAGGCTGACTAAGGTGATAATTCTTATAGTGCAGCCCTTGCTATCTCCAAATCGGAGGTAAAACACATGCGATTTGAAACTTTATCCGATTTCTTGGACGATAATTCGGATTAAAAGGGCCCAAAAATGACACTAGTATATGGGCGCCTTAACGTAACCTATTTTTTACTCCATACTCCCTTCGACAGCACCAAATCCCTCAGTTTTCTGCTGCCCGATACTTACGTCAGTGTCGTCTGATGATGCAGCTATGTTTATATACCCTGTACTTGTCCTATATTGTCTTCAACTGGAAGTTGCTGTTTTGCTTATTGCTTATTTATGTACTCTGCAATTGGGCGCTGCGGAACCCTTGTGGTGCCATATAAATAAAGCATAATAATTATTAGTATGTGAAGCGGTGTGATGGTGCTCTGGTAGTGCCTTTATGTGGAAGGTGTGATGGCGTTCTGTTGGCAGTGTATGTATGTGAAGCGGTGTGATGGCGCTCTGTTGGCAGTATATTTGTGTAGAGGTGTGATGGCGCTCTGGTAGTGCATTTATGTGTAGAGGTGTGATGGGGCTTTGGTAGTGCATTCATGCGAAGCGGTGTGATGGCGCTCTGCTAGTGCATTTATGTGGAATATGTGATGGAGTTCTGTTGGCAGTGTATGTGTAGAGGTGTGATGGCGTTCTGTTGGCAGTGTATTTGTGTAGCAGTGTGATGATGCTCTGCTAGTGCATTTATGTGGAAGATGTGATGGTGCGCTGTTGGCAGTGTATTTGTGTAGAGGTGTGATGCCGCTCTGGTAGTGCATTTATGTGTAGAGGTGTGATGCCGCTTTGTTGGCAGTGTGAGGTGTGATGGTAATGTCTATTTTGTGTGTTGCTAGCTCGTTATAGGGTAGTAGGGTAGGGGGAGTATTGGCTCACTTTAGTCTTTATCTCTTTTCTCTCCCCCCCCCCCCCATCACATAAAAAGGAAATGTTGACAGTGCTTTATTTGAATGATATAAAATCTGCATCTTTCCAGATGACCGTTTGAGTCAGCTGTTGTTCTCCTCTGTGCTCCCTGTTGTGTCATGTAGTTGTGCCAGCAATACAGGGCAGCCCGCCATCTAGCAAAAACTAATGCTGCTTGTTGTCGTGGAGTGATAGTGGATTCCCGCAGTGTCTTCCTGCTGGTAGAGGTCTCCTGTCTTAGAGGGTGGTGCAGGTCTTGTCCCTCTCATATGGGTATGATAAGTTATCGCCGGCAATAACTGGTAATCTCCAGGTACCTGAGTGGTTAGATGGATGGTTGTAGGAAACATACTGGATGTATGTGTCCATGACATATATAACATGTATGTGGAGGTGTCACAGGACCCAGTATGTTTCACCAGTCCAAACTGCTCTCTATTAGCCTGGAAGGTGGCAGCTCTTCGTGGGTGTGATGCAGGAGCCTCAGTACCTAATTCCTGGGTTGTGCCTGTACCATAAGGACCCCCATACACAACTTATTTCACAGATTCTTTGATTTACCACCCCACCCCATTTTATTGTTTACACAATCCAATTAACTTTGCCCATACAGAATTGTTTCAATGATCTACACGTTTTTTTCTCATACGTCCTAGAGGATGCTGGGGATGCTTCTAGAACCATGGGGTATAGACGGGATCCGCAGGAGACATGGGCACCTCAAGATTTTAAAAGGGGTGTGAACTGGCTCCTCCCTCTATGCCCCTCCTCCAGACCCCAGTTAGATTCTGTGCCCAGTGAGACTGGATGCACACTGAGGAGCTCTCTAGAGTTTCTCAGAAAAAGACTTGTTAGGATTATTATTTTCAGGGAGAACTGCTGGCAACAGTCTCCCTGCATCGTGGGACTTAGGGGAGAGAAGCAGACCTACTTCTGTGAGTTTCAAGGCTCTGCTTCTTAGGCTACAGGACACCATTAGCTCCTGAGGGTCTAAATGCTAGGTACGCCTAGATGCTCGTTCCCGGAGCCCACCATCAGAAGACGGGTGAGTAGAAGAAGATCAGAAGACTTCAGTGACGGCTTTGAGGTACCGCACAGCGGCCGCGCGCCATGCTCCCACACACAGTGGCACTACAGGGTGCAGGGAGGGGGGCGCCCTGGGCAGCATGTAAATCCTCAATATGACCTGACAAAAGTGGTTTTTAAGTGCCTAGGCACTGGATCCGGTCCCCCGCCAGTATAAATAATTTAAAAAATAGCGGGGCTGAAGCGCGTCATTGAGGGGGCGTGGCTTAGCCCTCACAGCTCTCACCAGCGCCATTTTCTCTACACTGAGCTGCAGAGACGCTGGCCTTCCTCTCCGCTGCTGTACAAGTAACAGGGTGCAAAAAAGGGAGGGGGGGGCACAGTATATTTGGTGCTATTTAATGTAATATAAAGCGCTAACAGGTCTGGGACTTTATATAAAAGTGTTCAGAACCGGGATAGGCGCTGGGTTGTGAGCTGGCAAACTCCCTCTGTGTTTCTCTGACAGGCTTTACTGTGGGTCTGTCCCCTATATGCCCAGTGTGTTTGTGTGTGTGTGTGTGTCGGTGCACGTGTGTCGACATGTTTAAGGCAGAGTGCTCTTCCCAGGAGGAGACTGGATTAGGGAAAGAAACGGCTGTGGGAGTGACCCTGTCGGCACCGCCGACTCCTGATTGGGTAAATGTTCTGAGTGCTTTGAATGCGAATAGTGGCTTGGTTGAATAAAAGATTGGATAAATCTGAGTTTCAAAACCAGGCAAAATCCGTAGAGGATGTGTTGTTCCAGGTTCAGACCCCCTCAGGGTCACAAAAGCGTTCATTTACCTAGATAGCAGATACAGATACCGACATGGACTCTGACTCCAGTGTCGACTATAGTGATGCCAGATTAAATCCAAAACTGGCTAAGAGCATTCAGTACATGATTGTGGCAGTAAAAGACGTGTTACATATCACGGAGGACCCTGCTGTTCCTGATACTAGGGTCTGTATGTTTAAAGGAAAGAAACCTGAGGTAACGTTTCCTCTCTCTCATGAACTGAAGACGCTTTTTTGAACAGGTCTGGGAAAAATCCTGACAAGAAGTTTCAGATTCCCAAGAGAATTCCGGAAAAGTGGGAGTCACCCCCCACTGTGGACAAAGCTTTATCACGGCTGTACAAAAAGTTGGCGCTGCCGTCCCCTGCAACGGCAGCCCTAAAGGAACCTGCGGATCGTAAGCAGGAAAATACTTAGAAATCCATTTATGTCACTACGGGTACGCTGCTCAGGCCTGCCGTGGCTTCGGCATGGGTAAGTAGTGCTATGGAAAAATGGGCAGATAACTTGTCATCTGATATAGATACCCTGGACAGGGATAGCGTTCTTTTGACACTGTGTCATATCGGGGACGCTGCAGCTTATCTAAAGGAAGCTGCGAGGGATATTGGCCTTTTGGGATCAAGGGCCAATGCCATGGCAGTCTCAGCTAGGAGAGCATTGTGAATTCATCAATGGAATGCTGATGCGGACTCTAAGAAGGCTATGGAGTCTCTGCCGTATAAAGGTGGTGTCTTGTTTGGTGACGGCCTCACTGACCTGGTGTCTACGGCTGCCGCGGGTAAGTCGTCATTTTTACCTTCTGTTCCTGCACACCACTATCAGATGTAGTCCTTTCGTCTCAATAAATACAAAAAAAGGCAGAGGGACTTCCTTCCTTACTTCTAGAGGAAAGGGAAAAGGGTCACCGGCTGTGGCAAGTTACCAAGAGCAGAAGTCCTCCCCGGCTGCTGCCAAATCCACCGCATGACGCTGGAGCTCCTCTGAGGGAGTCGGCACCGGTGGGGGCACGTCTCAAACTCTTCAGTCAATTCTGGGCTCGTTCGGCCCTAGACCCATGGGTTTTTGAAAAAATATCCCAGGGTTACCAACTAGAGTTTCAAGACGTTCCCCCTCGCTGATTTTTCAAATCGGCCTTACCAGCTTCCCTTCAGGACAGGGAGGTGGTATGCGAAGCAATACAAAAATTGTGTCTAAATCAGGTCATTGTCAGGGTTCCCCTGTCGCAACAGGGAGAAGGCTTTTATTCCAGCCTGTTCGTGGTCCCGAAGCCATACGGCTCAGTCAGACGCCAAACGCCAAATCCTAGCCCGAAAGGGTATTCTCAATGAAGTCATTCCCACACTGCTTCAGGCTAGAAAAGAAGTAACGGCGGAACATTACCACCGTATTTGGAGAAATATGTGTCTTGGTGTGAATCCAAGAAGGCTCCTACGGAGGAATTTCAGCTGGGGCGGTTTCTCCATTTTCTACAAGCCGGGGTGGATGCCGGCCTAAAGTTAGGCTCCATTAAAGTACAAATTTTGGCCTTATCAATTTTCTTTCAAAAAGAATTGGCCTCTCTTCCGGAAGTTCAGACTTTCGTGAAAGGCGTGCTGCACATCCAGCCTCCCTTTGTGCCCGCAGTAGACCCATGGGATGTTAATGTGGTGTTGCAGTTCCTGCAATCTCATTGGTTTGAACCTTTACATAAAGTTGAGTTGAAATTCCTCACTTGGAAGGTGGTCATGTTTTTGGCTTTGGCATCCGCAAGGCGGGTGTCTGAATTAGCGGCTTTGTCTCACGAGCCCCTATTTAATCTTCCATGCAGATATAGCGGAGTTGAGAACTAGTCAACAATTTCTGCCAAAAGTGGTTTCATCGTTTCACATTAAACAACCTATTGTGGTGCCAGTGGCTACTGAAGCCTTGGCGGAATCGAAGTCTCTCGATGTGGTCAGCACTTTGAAAATTTATGTCGCCAGAACGGCTCAGATTAGGAAAACGGAGGCTCTGTCTGTTCTGTATGCTCCCAACAAGATTGGGGCTCCTGCTTCCAAGCAGACTATTGCACGCTGGATCTGTGATGTGATTCAGCAGGCTCATTTTACGGCTGGATTGCCGTCACAGAAATCGGTGAAGGCCCATTCTACCAGAAAGGTGGGCGGCTGCCCGAGGGGTCTCGGCATTACAGCTTGGCCGAGCAGCTACTTGGTCGGGTTCAAACACTTTTGCAAAGTATTACAAGTTTGATACCCTGGCTGATGAGGACCTCTTGTTTGGTCAATTGGTGCTGCAGAGTCATCCGCACTCTCCCGCCCGTTCTAGAGCTTTGGTATAAACCCCATGGTTCTTGAAGCGTCCCCAGCATCCTCTAGGACGTATGAGAAAATAGGATTTTCTTTAACGTCCTAGTGGATGCTGGGGACTCCGAAAGGACCATGGGGAATAGCGGCTCCGCAGGAGACTGGGCACAAAAGTATAAAGCTTTAGGACTACCTGGTGTGCACTGGCTCCTCCCCCTATGACCCTCCTCCAAGCCTGTTAGATTTTTGTGCCCGAACGAGAGATTCCACGCAAGAACTTTTCAGTGGGATCTGCTGGACAAATGGTCCGGATCGCATCTTCAAATGCATCAGCGGATAACCCTGTCTCCAAGGACAAGGGTGTCTCTCCTGTGGTGGTTACAGAGTGCTCATCTCCTAGAGGGCCGCAGATTCGGCATTCAGGATTGGGTCCTGGTGACCACGGATGCCAGCCTGAGAGGCTGGGGAGCAGTCACACAGGGAAAAAATTTCCAGGTCTTGTGGTCAAGCATGGAAACGTCACTTCACATAAATATCCTGGAACTAAGGGCCATTTACAATGCCCTAAGTCAGGCAAGGCCTCTGCTTCAGGGTCAGCCGGTGTTGATCCAGTCGGACAACATCACGGCAGTCGCCCACGTAAAAAGACAGGGCGGCACAAGAAGCAGGAGGGCAATGACGGAAGTTGCAAGGATTCTTCGCTGGGCGGAAAATCATGTGATAGCACTGTCAGCAGTGTTCATTCCGGGA
Source organism: Pseudophryne corroboree (assembly GCF_028390025.1). Classification (NCBI taxonomy): domain Eukaryota; kingdom Metazoa; phylum Chordata; class Amphibia; order Anura; family Myobatrachidae; genus Pseudophryne; species Pseudophryne corroboree. The sequence goes on from NC_086451.1 coordinate 450,715,799, forward strand.
GTGGACAACTGGGAAGCAGACTTCCTCAGCAGACACGATCTTCACCTGGGGGAGTGGGGACTTCACCCAGAAGTCTTCCACATGATTGTGAACCGTTGGGAAAAACCAAAGGTGGACATGATGGCGTCCCGCCTCAACAAAAAACTGGACAGATATTGCGCCAGGTCAAGGGACCCTCAGGCAATAGCTGTGGACGCTCTGGTAACACCATGGGTGTACCAGTCAGTATATGTGTTCCCTCCTCTGCCTCTCATACCCAAGGTACTGAGAATCATAAGAAGGAGAGGTGTAAAGACTATACTCGTGGCTCCGGATTGGCCAAGAAGGACTTGGTACCCGGAAATTCAAGAGATGCTCACGGAAGACCCGTGGCCTCTACCTCTAAGAAAGGACCTGCTCCAGCAGGGACCATGTCTGTTCCAAGACTTACCGCGGCTGCGTTTGACGGCATGGCGGTTGAACGCCGGATCCTGAAGGAAAAAGGCATTCCGGATGAAGTTATCCCTACCCTGATCAAAGCCAGGAAGGATGTAACTGTGCAACATTATCACCGTATTTGGCGTAAATATGTTGCGTGGTGTGAGGCCAGGAAGGCCCCTACAGAGGAATTTCAACTGGGTCGATTCCTGCATTTCCTGCAAACAGGACTGTCTATGGGCCTCAAATTAGGGTCCATTAAGGTTCAAATTTCGGCCCTGTCAATATTCTTCCAAAAAGAACTAGCTTCAGTTCCTGAAGTTCAGACGTTTGTCAAGGGGGTACTGCATATACAGCCTCCTTTTGTGCCTCCAGTGGCACCTTGGGATCTCAATGTAGTTTTGGGATTCCTAAAATCACATTGGTTTGAACCACTCACCACTGTGGACTTAAAATATCTCACATGGAAAGTGGTAATGCTGTTAGCCCTGGCTTCAGCCAGGCGTGTATCAGAATTGGCGGCTTTATCCTATAAAAGCCCTTACCTGATTTTCCATACGGACAGGGCAGAATTGAGGACTCGTCCTCAATTTCTCCCTAAGGTGGTTTCAGCATTTCACTTAAACCAACCTATTGTGGTGCCTGCGGCTACTAAGGACTTGGAGGATTCCAAGTTGCTGGACGTAGTCAGGGCCCTGAAAATATGTTTCCAGGACGGCTGGAGTCAGAAAATCTGACTCGCTGTTTATCCTGTATGCACCCAACAAGCTGGGTGCCCCTGCTTCTAAGCAGACGATTGCTCGTTGGATTTGTAGTACAATTCAGCTTGCACATTCTGTGGCAGGCCTGCCACAGCCAAAATCTGTAAAAGCCCATTCCACACGGAAAGTGGGCTCATCCTGGGCGGCTGCCCGAGGGGTCTCGGCTTTACAACTTTGCCGAGCAGCTACTTGGTCAGGGGCAAATACGTTTGCAAAATTCTACAAATTTGATACCCTGGCTGAGGAGGACCTGGAGTTCTCTCATTCGGTGCTGCAGAGTCATCCGCACTCTCCCGCCCGTTTGGGAGCTTTGGTATAATCCCCATGGTCCTTTCGGAGTCCCCAGCATCCACTAGGACGTTAGAGAAAATAGAATTATCGGTAAGTAAATTCTTATTTCTCATAGTCCGTAGTGGATGCTGGGCGCCCATCCCAAGTGCGGATTGTCTGCAATACTTGTACATAGTTATTGTTACAAAAATCGGGTTATTATTGTTGTGAGCCATCTTTTCAGAGGCTCCTCTGTTATCATGCTGTTAACTGGGTTCAAATCACAAGTTGTACGGTGTGATTGGTGTGGCTGGTATGAGTCTTACCCGGGATTCAAAATCCTTCCTTATTGTGTACGCTCGTCCGGGCACAGTATCCTAACTGAGGCTTGGAGGAGGTCATAGGGGGAGGAGCCAGTGCACACCAGCTAGTCCTAAAGCATTTACTTTGTGCCCAGTCTCCTGCGGAGCCGCTATTCCCCATGGTCCTTTCGGAGTCCCCAGCATCCACTACGGACTATGAGAAATAGAATTATCGGTAAGTAAATTCTTATTTTAATACCTACCGGTAAATCCTTTTCTCTTAGTCCGTAGAGGATGCTGGGCGCCCGTCCCAGTGCGTACTGTATCTGCAGTTATTGGTTATGGTTACACACATGTTGTGTTGCGTTAAGTCAGCCTATTGCTGACGTTATTCATGCCGTTGCATGCGTTGGGTTAAATGCCATGTTGTACGGCATGCTTGAGGTGTGAGCTGGTATGTATCTCACCTTAGTTTAAAATTAAATAAATCCTTTTCCTCTATATGTCCGTCTCCTTGGGCACAGTTCCTATAACTGGGGTCTGGAGGAGGGGCATAGAGGGAGGAGCCAGTTCATACCCCTTTTAAAGTCTTGAGGTGCCCATGTCTCCTGCGGATCCCGTCTATACCCCATGGTTCTTGAAGCATCCTCTACGGCAGGCATTCCCAACCACGGTCCTCAAGGCACACTAACAGTGCAGGATTTAGTGATATCCAGGCTTCAGCACAGGTGACTTAATTAGTAGCTCAGTTATTTTTATTTAACCATCTGTGCTGAAGCCTGGATTTCACTAAAACCTGCACTGTTAGTGTGCCTTGAGGACCGTGGTTGGGAATGCCTGCTCTACGGACTAAGAGAAAAGGATTTACTGGTAGGTATTAAAAAAAAAAAAAAAAAAAAAAAAAAAAAAATATATATATATATATATATATATATATATATATATATATATATATATATATATATATATATATATATATATCTGGTTGTCATTTTGCTAGTCGCATGTAGAAAACCACTATCTCCTGCTCCTCTTGATCTCCATAACATTATTCTACCACCGCAATGAACTCTTCTGTTAAGCGAGCTAAAAATTAGAAAATAAAATGCGTGTGGTCCCTCCCCCTAACATAACATGACATGACATGCTCATAAATTTTCTCTAACGTCCTAGTGGATGCTGGGGACTCCGTAAGGACCAAGGGGAACAGACGGGCTCCGCAGGAGACAGGGCACCCCAAGAAAGAATTAGGATACTGGTGTGCACTGGCTCCCCCCTCCAGACCCCAGTTTTGAATCTGTGCCCGGACGAGCTGGGTGCACCTTAGTGAGCTTTCCTGAGCTTGCTAATAAAGTATTTTGTTAGGTTTTTTATTTTCAGAGAGATCTGCTGGCAACAGACTCTCTGCTACTTGGGACTGAGGGGAGAGAAGCAGCCCTACTCACTAGAAGATAGGTCCTGCTTCTTAGGCTACTGGACACCATTAGCTCCAGAGGGATCGTACACAGAAACGCACCCTTGGTCGTCCGATCCCGGAGCCGCGCCGCCGTCCCCCTCGCAGAGCCAGAAGACAGAAGCCGGCGTGAGAAGCAAGAAGACTTCGAAAGCGGCGGCAGAAGACTCCAGTCTTCATATGAGGTAGCAAACAAAAGTATATTTACTGCGCTAAGATATGAGGGGTGCAGCTATTCACCAGGTCACCACAGACCCAAACAACATATATGCAAACAAAAAATGTGAATTGCGCTCCCCAATTAAGGTATTTATCACCCGGGTAATGTTCGTCAGACTTTCCACGAAGTATTGATGTAATTCCTGTTTCACATTCAGGTATTCTCTCTCTTGTCCGGTCAAGATACCTCAAATGTAATTTAGAGAAAAACGCCTTTCATAGCGTAAAACAATCTTTTTCTTTTATTCTAAAACTTTAAAATTTCATAAAATAACAATCGACAAATTATCCACCACCATACGGAGTGACTGCGTACCAGAGTGGGCCTATACAAGGCATGTGTTTCGCATGGAAGGGTTAGTCCCGGGTATAGCTCCTCCACGGTCCAGATGTTCTGCCCTTCAAGGTTCCACACTGTATCAGTCCTTCCTTTTGTCCACCAACGCGTTTCAACAATAAGTCTTTTTCAAGGTGTGATGGTGGTTACCAAACCTTCTGTATTTATGTTACTAAGTTGATGTTCGGGCTACATAAACGCGGAGTGTGCGTACCACATCCAAAGTAGCTGGAGTACCTGAATCTTCTGAAAAACAGGAACTACGATTGGTTGATTGATGTGAAAGAAGATACTACCTGCAGCCAGACACAGCAATGGCTGCTCTCTGCTCCTGCTGCCTTGTGGGAATGATATTATTGTTGAAACACGTTGGTGGACAAAAGGAAGGACTGATACAGTGTGGAACCTTGAAGGGCAGAACATCTGGACCGTGGAGGAGCTATACCCGGGACTAACCCTTCCATGCGAAACACATGCCTTGTATAGGCCCACTCTGGTACGCAGTCACTCCGTATGGTGGTGGATAATTTGTTGATTGTTATTTTATGAAATTTTAAAGTTTTAGAATAAAAGAAAGATTGTTTTACGCTATGAAAGGCGCCTATGAAAGGCGTTTTTCTCTAAATTACATTTGAGGTATCTTGACCGGACAAGAGAGAGAATACCTGAATGTGAAACAGGAATTACATCAATACTTCGTGGAAAGTCTGACGAACATTACCCGGGTGATAAATACCTTAATTGGGGAGCGCAATTCACATTTTTTGTTCATATGAGGTAGCGCACTGCAGCTGTGCGCCATTGCTCCCACACTAAACCCACACACTTCGGTCACTGTAGGGTGCAGGGCGCAGGGGGGGCGCAATTGGGAACCTCTTCGCAAAAAGCAGCATATATACAGTTGGGCACTGTATATATGCATGAGCCCCCGCCATTATTTTACACACAAAACGCGGGACAGAAGCCCGCCGCTGAGGGGGCGGGTCTTCTTCCTCAGCACTCACCAGCGCCATTTTCTCTCCACAGCTCCGCTGAGAGGAAGCTCCCCAGGCTCTCCCCTGCAGAATCACGGTAGAAAGAGGGTAAAAAGAGAGGGGGGGCACATAAATTTGGCGAAAAAACAGTATATACAGCAGCTACTGCGTTAACACTAAGTTACTGTGTGATTCCTGGGTTATATAGCGCTGGGGTGTGTGCTGGCATACTCTCTCTCTGTCTCTCCAAAAGGCCTTGTGGGGGAACTGTCTTCAAATAGAGCATCCCCTGTGTGTGTGGTGTGTTGGTACGCTTGTGTCTGCATGTTTGACGAGGAAGGCTATGTGGAAACAGAGCGGGTACAAATGAATGTGGGGGTCGCCGCCGACACCCGATTGGATGGATATGTGGAAGGTTTTAAATGATAATGTTGATTCCTTGCATAAAAGGTTGGATAAAGCTGAAGCCTTGGGACAGTCAGGGTCTCAACCCATGCCTGATCCTACAGCGCAGAGGCCGTCAGGGTCTCAGAAGCGCCCACTATCCCAAATTGTTGACACAGATATCGACACGGATTCTGACTCCAGTGTCAATGGCGATGATGCAAAGTTGCAGCCTAAAATGGCTAAAGCCATCCGTTACATGATTATAGCAATGAAAGATGTGTTACACATCACAGAGGAAACCCCAGTCCCTGACAAGAGGGTTTATATGTGTGGGGAAAAAAGGCAAGAGGTGACCTTTCCCCCTTCACATGAGTTAAATGAGTTATGTGAAAAGGCTTGGGAATCTCCAGATAGAAAACTGCAGATTTCCAAACGAATGCTTATGGTGTATCCTTTCCCGCCAACGGACAGGTTACGCTGGGAATCCTCCCCTAGGGTAGACAAAGCTTTAACACGCTTATCCAAGAGGGTAGCCCTGCCGTCACAGGATACGGCCACCCTAAAAGATGCTGCGGATAGAAAGCAGGAGTGTATCCTGAAGTCCATTTATACACATTCAGGTACCCTACTAAGGCCGGCAATTGCGTCGGCCTGGATGTGTAGTGCTGTAGCAGCATGGACAGATACCTTATCTGAGGAACTTGATACCTTGGACAAGGATACTATAGTACTGACCCTGGGGCATATAAAAGACGCTGTCCTATATATGAGAGATGCCCAAAGAGACATTAGCCTACTGGGCTCTAGGATAAATGCAATGTCGATTTCTGCCAGAAGGGTCCTGTGGACTCGGCAATGGACAGGCGATGCCGACTCAAAAAGGCACATGGAGGTTTTACCTTACAGGGGTGAGGAATTGTTTGGGGACGGTCTCTCGGACCTGGTCTCCACAGCTACGGCTGGAAAGTCAAATTTTTCTCTGACGTCCTAGTGGATGCTGGGTACTCCGTAAGGACCATGGGGAATAGACGGGCTCCGCAGGAGACTGGGCACTCTAAAAGAAAGATTAGGTACTATCTGGTGTGCACTGGCTCCTCCCTCTATGCCCCTCCTCCAGACCTCAGTTAGAATCTGTGCCCGGCCCGAGCTGGTTGCACACTAGGGGCTCTCCTGAGCTTCTAGAAAAAGAAAGTATTTGTTAGGTTTTTTATTTTCAGTGAGATCTGCTGGCAACAGACTCACTGCTACGAGGGACTGAGGGGAGAGAAGCGAACCTACCTACCTGCTTGCAGCTAGCTTGGGCTTCTAAGGCTACTGGACACCATTAGCTCCAGAGGGATCGAACACAGGGCCCGACCTCGATCGTACGGTCCCGGAGCCGCGCCGCCGTCCCCCTTGCAGAGCCAGAAGACAGAAGAGAATCCTGAAAATCGGCGGCTGAAGACTTCGGTCTTCATTAAGGTAGCGCACAGCACTGCAGCTGTGCGCCATTGCTCCCTATGCACACCACACACTCCGGTCACTGATGGGTGCAGGGCGCTGGGGGGGGGGGCGCCCTGGGCAGCAATTAGAGTACCTTACATGGCTAATTGACACATAATACAGCTTTTAAGCTGTGTATGTGCATAATCCCCCGCCATTATACAGATAAAAAAGCGGGAGAAGTCAGCCGAGAAGGGGGCGGGGCTATCTTCCTCAGCACACCGGCGCCATTTTCTCTTCACAGCTCCGCTGGAAGACAGCTCCCCAGGCTCTCCCCTGCAGTTTCCAGGCATCAAGGGTAAAAAAGAGAGGGAGGGCACTAAATTTAGGCGCAAACTATATATAAAAGCAGCTATAGGGAAAATCGCTTTTGTTAGTGTAAATCCCTGATTATATAGCGCTGTGGTGTGTGCTGGCATACTCTCTCTCTGTCTCCCCAAAGGACTTTGTGGGGTCCTGTCCTCAGTCAGAGCATTCCCTGTGTGTGCGGTGTGTCGGTACGGCAGTGTCGACATGTTTGATGAGGAGGGTTACGTGGAGGCGGAGCAGGAGCCGATAAGTGTGATGTCGCCCCCTGCGGGGCTGACACCGGAGTGGATGGATATGTGGAAGGTTTTAACCGACAGTGTCAACTCCTTACATAAAAGGTTTGACGACGTGACAGCCATGGGACAGTCGGCATCTCAGCCCGCACCTGCCCAGGCGTCTCAGAGGCCATCAGGGGCTCAAAAACGCCCGCTGACTCAGATGGCAGACACAGATGTTGACACGGAGTCTGACTCCAGTGTCGACGAGGATGAGATAAATGTACAGTCCACAAAGGCCATTCGATGTATGATTACGGCTATGAAATATGTTTTACACATTGCTGACATAAACCCGGTTACCACAAAAAAGGGTATTATGTTTGGGGAGAAAAAGCAGCCAGTGACTTTTCCCCCATCTGATGAGTTAAATGAATTGTGTGAAGAAGCGTGGGGTTCCCCAGTTAAGAAACTAGTAATTTCTAAGCGGTTACTAATGGCGTACCCTTTCCCGCCAACGGATAGGTTACGCTGGGAGACATCCCCTAAGGTGGACAAGGCGCTCACACGCTTGTCAAAAAAGGTGGCACTGCCGTCTCAGGATACGGCCGCCTTAAAGGACCCTGCAGATAGAAAGCAGGAGGCTATCCTGAAGTCTGTGTATACACACTCAGGTACTATACTGAGACCTGCTATTGCTTCAGCATGGATGTGTAGTGCTGCAGCAGCGTGGTCTGATTCCCTGTCTGATAACATTGATTCCCTTGACAGGGACACTATATTGCTAACTATAGAGCATATTAAAGACGTAGTCTTATATATGAGAGATGCACAGAGGGATATTTGCCGGCTGGCATCTAGAATTAATGCGATGTCCATTTCTGCCAGGAGAGTATTATGGACTCGGCAGTGGACAGGTGATGCTGATTCTAAAAGGCACATGGAAATTTTGCCTTATAAGGGTGAGGAATTGTTTGGGGACGGACTTTCGGACCTCGTATCCACAGCAACAGCTGGGAAGTCTACCTTTTTACCTCAGGTTCCCACACAGCCTAAGAAAGCACCGTATTATCAAGTACAGTCCTTTCGGCCTCAGAAAGGCAAGCGGGTTAGAGGCGCGTCCTTTCTGCCCAGAGGCCAGGGGTAAAGGGAAAAAGCTGCACCATACAGCCAGTTCCCAAGAAAAAATCCTCCCCTGCTTCCACTAAATCCACCGCATGACGCTGGGGCTCCACATGTGGAGCCAGGTGCGGTGGGGGCCCGTCTCCGGAACTTCAGCGACCAGTGGGTTTGCTCACAGGTGGATCTCTGGGTTCTACAAGTGGTATCTCAGGGATACAAGCTGGAATTCGAGACATCTCCCCCTCGCCGTTACCTCAAATCAGCCTTGCCAGCTACTCCCCAGGACAGGGAGGTAGTACTGGCGGCAATTCACAAGCTGTACCTCCAGCAGGTGATAATCAAAGTTCCCCTCCTTCAACAGGGACGGGGTTACTATTCCACAATGTTTGTGGTACCGAAACCAGACGGTTCGGTGAGACCAATTCTAAATTTGAAATCCTTGAACACTTATATAAGGAAGTTCAAGTTCAAAATGGAATCGCTCAGGGCGGTTATTGCAAGCCTGGAAGAGGGGGATTACATTGTATCACTGGACATCAAGGATGCTTACCTACATGTCCCCATTTACCCACCTCACCAGGTGTACCTCCGTTTTGTGGTACAGGACTGCCATTACCAATTCCAGACGTTGCCGTTTGGTCTGTCCACGGCACCGAGGGTATTTACCAAAGTAATGGCCGAAATGATGATACTCCTTCGAAAGAAGGGAGTTATAATTATCCCGTACTTGGACGATCTCCTTAATAAGGCGAGGTCCAGGGAGCAGTTGTTGGTCGGTGTAGCACTATCTCAGGAAGTGCTACAACAGCACGGCTGGATTCTGAATATCCCGAAGTCGCAGCTGGTTCCTACGACGCGTCTGCTGTTCCTGGGTATGATTCTGGACACAGAACAGAAGAAGGTGTTTCTCCCGGAGGAGAAGGCCAAGGAGTTGTCATTTCTGGTCAGAGACCTCCTAAAACCAAAACAGGTGTCTGTGCATCACTGCACGCGAGTCCTTGGAAAGATGGTAGCTTCTTACGAGGCAATTCCATTCGGCAGATTCCATGCACGGATCTTTCAGTGGGATCTGTTAGACAAGTGGTCCGGATCGCATCTTCAGATGCATCGGCTGATCACCTTATCCCCCAGGGCCAGGGTGTCTCTTCTGTGGTGGCTGCAGAGTGCTCACCTTCTCGAGGGCCGCAGATTCGGCATTCAGGACTGGGTCCTGGTGACCACGGATGCAAGCCTCCGAGGGTGGGGGGCAGTCACACAGGGAAGAAATTTCCAGGGTCTGTGGTCAAGTCAGGAGACTTGCCTTCACATCAATATCCTGGAACTAAGGGCCATATACAACGCCCTAAGTCAAGCGGAGACCCTGCTTCGCAACCAATCGGTGCTGATTCAATCAGACAACATCACCGCAGTGGCTCATGTAAACCGCCAAGGCGGCACAAGGAGCAGGGTGGCGATGGCGAAAGCCACCAGAATTCTTCGATGGGCGGAGAATCACGTACGAGCACTGTCAGCAGTGTTCATTCCGGGAGTGGACAACGGGGAAGCAGACTTCCTCAGCAGGCACGACCTCCACCCGGGAGAGTGGGGACTTCATCAAGAAGTCTTCACACAGATTACAAGTCTTTGGGAACTGCCACAGGTGGACATGATGGCGTCCCGCCTCAACAAAAAGCTACAAAGGTATTGCGCCAGGTCAAGAGACCCTCAGGCGATAGCTGTAGACGCACTGGTGACACCGTGGGTGTTCCAGTCGGTTTATGTGTTTCCTCCTCTTCCTCTCATTCCCAAGGTGCTGAGAATCGTAAGAAAAAGAGGAGTGCGAACAATACTCATTGTTCCGGATTGGCCAAGAAGGACTTGGTATCCGGAACTGCAAGAAATGCTCACAAAGGACCCATGGCCTCTGCCTCTCAGACAGGATCTGTTGCAACAGGGACCCTGTCTGTTCCAAGACGTGCTGCGTTTGACGGCATGGCGGTTGAACGCCGGATCCTAGCGGAGAAAGGCATTCCGGATGAGGTTATGCCTACGCTGATGAAGACTAGGAAGGACGTGACAGCAAAACATTATCACCGTATATGGCGAAAATATGTTGCTTGGTGTGAGGCCAGGAAGGCCCCTACAGAGGAATTCCAGCTGGGCCGTTTCCTTCACTTCCTACAGTCGGGAGTGACTATGGGCCTAAAATTAGGGTCCATTAAGGTCCAGATTTCGGTCCTATCCATTTTCTTTCAAAAGGAACTGGCTTCTCTACCTGAAGTTCAGACGTAAAGGGAGTGCTGCATATTCAGCCCCCTTTTGTGCCACCAGTGGCACCTTGGGATCTAAACGTGGTGTTGAGTTTCCTGAAATCTCACTGGTTTGAGGCACTTACGACCGTGGAGTTAAAATATCTCGCGTGGAAGGTGGTCATGCTATTGGCCTTAGCTTCGGGTAGGCGTGTGTCAGAATTGGCGGCTTTGTCATGTAAAAGCCCCTATCTGGTTTTCCATATGGACAGGGCAGAATTACGGACTCGTCCGCAATTTCTGCCGAAGGTGGTGTCATCTTTTCATTTGAACCAACCTATTGTGGTGCCTGCGGCTACTCGTTACTTGGAGGATTCCAAGTTACTAGATGTAGTCAGGGCTTTGAAGATTTATGTAGCCAGAACGGCTGGAGTCAGGAAAACTGACTCACTGTTTATCCTGTATGCATCCAACAAGCTGGGTGGCACCATGGGACCTTAACATGGTGTTACAGTTCCTGAAATCTCACTGGTTTGAGCCACTTCAAACGGTGGAATTAAAATTTCTCACTTGGAAGGTGGTCATGTTGTTGGACTCGTCCTCAATTTTTGCCTAAGGTGGTTTCATATGAACCAACCTATTGTGGTGCCTGTGGCTACGGGTGACTTGGAGGATTCCAAGTCCCTGGATGTAGTCAGGGCCTTGAAAATTGATGTAGCCAGGACAGCTCGGGTTAGGAAAACAGAGGCTCTGTTTGTCCTGTATGCAGCCAACAAGGTTGGCGCTCATGCTTCTAAGCAGGCTATTGCTCGCTGGATCTGTAACACGATTCAGCAGGCTCATTCTATGGCTGGATTGCCGTTACAAAATTCAGTAAAGGCCCATTCCACTAGGAAGGTGGGCTCTTCTTGGGCGGCTGCCCGAGGCGTCTCTGCATTACAGCTTTGCCGAGCGGCGACTTGGTCGGGGTTAAACACTTTTTTGCTAAATTCTACAAGTTTGATACCTTGGCTGATGAGGACCTACTGTTTGCTCAAACGGTGCTGCAGAGTCATCCGCACTCTCCCGCCTGGTCTGGAGCTTTGGTATAATCCCCATGGTCCTTACGGAGTCCCCATCATCCTCTAGGACGTAAGAGAAAATAAGATTTTAAACCTACCGGTAAATCTTTTTCTCCTAGTCCGTAGAGGATGCTGGGCGCCCGTCCCAGTGTGGACATATTTCTGCAAGACTTGTATATAGTTATTGCTTACATAAGGGTTATGTTACAGTTTTGATCAGTCTCTGACTGATGCTGTTTGTTTCATACTGTTGACTGGTTTGTATATTCCAGGTTATACGGTGTGGATGGTGTGTGCTGGTATGAATCTTGCCCTTGGATTATCAAAATCCTTTCCTCGTACTGTCCTTCTCCTCTGGGCACAGTTTCTCTAAGGGCATAGAGGGAGGAGCCAGTGCACACCCATTCTAAAGTTCTTTATAGTGCCCATGTCTCCTGCGGAGCCCGTCTATACCCCATGGTCCTTACAGAGTCCCCAGCATCCTCTACGGACTAGGAGAAAGATTTACTGGTAGGTTTAAAATCTTATCTGCAGCTGTGAGTGCTGTCACTGTTTTCATGTTGGATATTCTGCGGTTCTAATTGTTTTTCCTCCATATTCTTTTATAAGAAATCTGAATATGGAAAATCTGACGGAGAACAAGCAGCAGCAGCCCCTGAAGATGTCTCGTCTGCCTGTACCTCCGAGCAGAAAGAGGGCGCTGAGTGGTGAGATGGAGAATTTACCGAGTTTAAAGACCAATCTGGAGGTGTTTCATTATTTTGTCTTCTTTCCTATCTGTGAATTGTGCGGCCGACACAGCCAGTGCAGGAGGTGTATATTTACTGCAATGCATGTGTACAAATGGCAACCTTGTCTCTTGTCCCCTCAGAAACGTTTTAAAACTTCATCCCCAGAAGGAGGGACAGCAAAGATTCGCGTGGCAGCGAGCATTGCCACCACCAGGCACCGCGTGGCCCCTGCTGCAGCTTTTCCGAAGCAACAAGTGATCGGTATGTTACGTAGTGTTTGGAGTCTGGTTTTTGAGCTTCACGTTTTCCATTACAGATCAAGTTCTCAGGATGAATTTTTATTTTATTTTTAATAACTGGATTTTACAAAACACTTTATCCTGCATTTGAATAGGATGTATGTAAAGAGTAAGTTGCAGCGTGGAGTGCGTTGTGTGCATTGCATGTAGGGATCCTTCCATTCTGTAGGCTCATACTGTCCATATGAACATCTAACAGGTGAAGCATTTACTTGGTGGTGTAGAAAAGGTGCTGATGAGTGACCTGAAAGTCCCTGTAGCTCAGTTTAGTAAGTATAACAATGCTTTCTTCTGGTTTTCAGGTCGGCAGTCTCTCCAAGTCCTACAGCCGAAGAACAGGGTGCAGACTGCAGGTAAATGTTCACTTGGATCGTATTATTTACATGTTACTTGTTTGGCTAATGCTGCTGCATCCTGAATAAAGGCCAACCTTATTATTGTAGTGTAAATTAGAGCTACACGTTCTCACGTTTTGTTGGTTCTGTCTCTTAAGAGTAAACGTGACATTCCCTTATATGACTTACTCTGCATACCACCTTCCCTGACTCAGGGAGAAGGTATGGCAGACATCTAACCTACACTGTGTGCTCTGCACAATTCTAGGGGATGCACCTCCCCATATTGGTGGTGACCCATCAGTGATGGATGATGGCTTCCACCCGGCAGGCAATAAATCAGCTGGGGAACCTCAACGCTCCAAACCCTGGAGAATAGCGCAAGAAGCCCCGGCTCTTATCTGCTAAATGCTTCCATGGTTCGCTGACAAAGGCCTCTGTTGTGTTTCCTGCCATCAGAAAGCTTGGGGACATGATTGTGAATGAATGTAAACTTTCTGTATTAAAGTGTTACTTTCAACGACTTTTGGGGGGCAGTAGTGGATTCTGGATTTTTTTTTTTTTTTTTTGCCAGATCCACTCTGGCTTAGCAGTCCCAGGGAAGAAGTTCCAAGCTGGAAGCCAATAAGCCCTCCTCTACATGGCCTTGGCTGGATAGAAGGCTGAAAAAAAAATATCTCTCTCGTCCCCAGTGATGTGTAACATTGTACTGTACACATCTTCCACTGCACACAATTCTACCTTGTATTGTGGTGATCTTACATTTGCCCATGTCTCTAGCTGACCTGACCTTCCAGCCCATCTATTCTATCTCGTGTTTTGCTAATTGCGAGCTCTTAGGGCAGTACACTGAGATATTGCCCATTCCCCACTCCTTCTGATGTGTTATCGTAGCTACGTGAGCCGGTAGGGATGAACCGTATGATTGGTCCCATAAATGTGGACATGCAAGGTGTTTTGGTAAGCTTTCGGTTGGCTAGGCAGATTTATACCTAATTGATGTGTCATTGCGGTATGTGTAAGCTTCTACTAGTGATACTTTGATGGTCTGTCTATTTGCTACAGCTATAACCATTTAGCCATAGTGATTTTTTAGGTGTGTTATGAACCGTCTTACTGTCTCTTTGCAGCTGCTCCGGCTAAGCTGAAAGCGTCTGTCTCAGGTAAGCTTACCTGTTCATGCACAATCCAGATCTCGTGGCTTATACCACAATCGGTAATGATTTCTACTTAATATCTAGCCAGCACATTGTTGGCTCTTGTGGAGTTTAGCCATTGCTGTGAACTGAAAGTCATGGTGTTCATTGTATGTAATGTGGAATTACTCTTGTGTGACCCCAGAATAGAGTGTTGTAAGGTCCACCACCATCCTTTGACCTCGTTGTTTAACTTGGCCTTGCTTGTTGGTGGAAGATCATGTGATCTCCAGACAGTCATTAATCTATTCCATGCATGTCCAAACTGCGGCCCTCCAGCTGTTGAGAAACTACACATCCCAGCATGCCCTGACACAGCTTTAGCATTCTCTGACAGTAAAACTGTGTCAGGGCATGCTGGGATATGTAGTTTTACAACAGCTGGAGGGCCGCAGTTTGGACATGCCTGATCTATTCAATAGACGGGTCCCTCCTGGCTTTAATATATCTAGGATAGGAGATGATCTCTGTACTGCCAAAGCATTGCTATCTGACTTCTGCTATTCTGGGACCAGACAGCCTGCAGTATTGATGTTGATATTGTAGATTGTGTATGCCCAGCTTAGTGGTGCTGTCTGACTGTATCCTCCTCCTACTGTACAACTGGTGTGTGTGTGTGTGTGTGTGTGTGTGTGTGTGTGTGTGTGTGTGTCTGTCTGTCACTGGAATGACCGTTGGCTTGTAGTGACCATTATTTCCCCCCCTACCCTTCCCCCATCATGCAGCTGCTCGGGCAGAAGCCCCTTCAGCGAATAAGAAGCGTGCCGCCTGGGACCTCAAGGGTCAGGTCAACGACATGCGGGACAAAGTCTCAACATTCAAAGGCAAAGTGCAGACTCTGTCCGGGGAGAATGCTCGTCTCCAGACCACCAAGGAGCAGCTGCAGAGGCAGGTCACGGCGCTATCCAGTGAGAACTCTCAGATCAGCCAGCAGTTGTGGTAAGTGAAAGTCTGCAGACGTTTACAATACATTTCTTATAATCCCCACTAAGGGACTGCGCAGGACTGTACTCATTCCTAATAATGGAGTAACCAGAGCTGCGTTCTGACATGTCAACATTGGGCTCTTTAAAGGGTCACCACCTTCAGTGGACTTTTGCTAGCTTACACATGTCATCGTGCAAGTTTTACAAAACCACTGCTTTGTCTAGTCTTGATAAGATAATGGAATGATCCCCTTTATAACGTCTGGGATTGAAAGGCCTGTTTGGCAGCCTTGTGATTACATATTGTACCCATTGGTTTGGGAGATGCAGATTGCCATTGGGACCAAGCAGAATTGTGTAATTTGTTCTGTCCTGGATTCATTGAATTAATTACCCTGGTCCTTGGTGGGGTAGGGTATGGCTTACCGGCGGCCGGGATCCCGGCGGCGGTGAGCACAACAAAGCCCCTTGCGGGCTCCCACAGATTCTATTCCCGCTCTATGGGTGTCGTCTCCTGGCCGCCGGTCACATAACTACGTCCCCTTGTGGTTTCTATGCAATGCTTGTTACATCCGTTCACACAACATGAAAGCCACATGCGAAGTGTGAAGATGATCTTGAATATGAAGTGTTGTCTAACCATGTCTCCCATGTTTAGCGACGTGTCGTCCAAGCTGCAGTCTCGACAGGAGAAACTGGCGGACTCTGAGAAAGAGGTGCGGCGGCTCACCGATCTCTGC
Organism: Pseudophryne corroboree; assembly: GCF_028390025.1. Lineage (NCBI taxonomy): Eukaryota > Metazoa > Chordata > Amphibia > Anura > Myobatrachidae > Pseudophryne > Pseudophryne corroboree. The sequence goes on from NC_086451.1 coordinate 450,731,563, forward strand.
CGGCGGCAGGAAGCGGAATTGGCTACTGAGAAGGGCGCCGTAGAAGAGCTAAGGGCGGCCAGTCAGAGTATGACACAGCTGCTGAAGGACAAAGAGGTAGGCTGAGATTAACGCTGTCGTACCTGATAGCCAGTATTCTCGTGTCACGTTTCTCCTTCTCTTTGTGACTAGGTATGAGATTTATCAAAGCTGGGAAAGTGGTGAAAGAGAGTACCAGCCAATCGGCTTCTAAGTGTCATATTACAAGCTGTTTAAAAACTTAGTAACTTAGTTTAAAAACTTAGGGGAATAGCGGCTCCGCAGGAGACAGGGCACAAAAAGTAAAGCTTTTCCAGATCAGGTGGTGTGCACTGGCTCCTCCCCCTATGACCCTCCTCCAGACTCCAGTTAGGTACTGTGCCCGGACGAGCGTACACAATAAGGGAGGATTTTGAATCCCGGGTAAGACTCATACCAGCCACACCAATCACACCGTACAACTTGTGATCTAAACCCAGTTAACAGTATGATAACAGAGGAGCCTCTGAAAGATGGCTTCCTTCAACAATAACCCGAATTAGTTAACAATAACTATGTACAATTATTGCAGATAATCTGCACTTGGGATGGGCGCCCAGCATCCACTACGGACTCCGAGAAATAGATTTATCGGTAAGTAAAATCTTATTTTCTCTATCGTCCTAGTGGATGCTGGGGTTCCTGAAAGGACCATGGGGATTATACCAAAGCTCCCAAACGGGCGGGAGAGTGCGGATGACTCTGCAGCACCGAATGAGAGAACTCCAGGTCCTCCTTAGCCAGAGTATCAAATTTGTAAGATTTTACAAACGTGTTCTCCCCTGACCACGTAGCTGCTCGGCAGAGTTGTAATGCCGAGACCCCTCGGGCAGCCGCCCAAGATGAGCCCACCTTCCTTGTGGAGTGGGCCTTTACAGATTTAGGCTGTGGCAGGCCTGCCACAGAATGTGCAAGTTGGATTGTGCTACAGATCCAACGAGCAATCGTCTGCTTAGACGCAGGAGCACCCATCTTGTTGGGTGCATACAATATAAACAACGAGTCAGATTTTCTGACTCCAGCTGTCCTTGCAATATATATTTTTAATGCTCTGACAACGTCCAGTAACTTGGAGTCCTCCAAGTCACTTGTAGCCGCAGGCACTACAATAGGCTGGTTCAGATGAAATGCTGACACCACCTTAGGGAGAAAATGCGGACGAGTCCGCAGTTCTGCCCTGTCCGAATGGAAAATCAGATATGGGCTTTTGTAAGATAAAGCTGCCAGTTCTGACACTCTCCTGGCCGAAGCCAGGGCTAGAAGCATGGTCACTTTCCATGTGAGATATTTCAAATCCACCTTTTTTAGTGGTTCAAACCAATGAGATTTTAGGAAGTCCAAAACCACATTGAGATCCCACGGTGCCACTGGAGGCACCACAGGAGGCTGTATATGCAGCACTCCCTTAACAAAGGTCTGGACTTCAGGGACTGAAGCCAATTCTTTTTGAAAGAAAATCGACAGGGCCGAAATTTGAACCTTAATAGATCCCAATTTGAGACCCATAGACAATCCTGATTGCAGGAAATGTAGGAATCGACCCAGTTGAAATTCCTCCGTCGGAGCACTCCGATCTTCGCACCACGCAACATATTTTCGCCAAATTCGGTGATAATGTTGCACGGTTACTTCCTTCCTTGCTTTAATCAAAGTAGGAATGACTTCTTCCGGCATGCCTTTTTCCTTTAGGATCCGGCGTTCAACCGCCATGCCGTCAAACGCAGCCGCGGTAAGTCTTGAAACAGACAGGGACCCTGCTGAAGCAAGTCCCTCCTTAGAGGTAGAGGCCACGGATCTTCCGTGATCATCTCTTGAAGTTCCGGGTACCAAGTCCTTCTTGGCCAATCCGGAACCACTAGTATCGTTCTCACGCCTCTTTGCCGTATAATTCTCAATACTTTTGGTATGAGAGGCAGAGGAGGAAACACATACACCGACTGGTACACCCAAGGCGTTACCAGCGCGTCCACAGCTATTGCCTGCGGATCTCTTGACCTGGCGCAATACCTGTCCAGTTTTTTGTTGAGGCGAGACGCCATCATGTCCACCATTGGTCTTTCCCAACGGGTTACCAGCATGTGGAAGACTTCTGGATGAAGTCCCCACTCTCCCGGGTGAAGATCGTGTCTGCTTCCCAGTTGTCCACTCCCGGGATGAACACTGCTGACAGTGCTATCACATGATTCTCTGCCCAGCGAAGAATCCTTGCAGCTTCTGCCATTGCACTCCTGCTTCTTGTGCCGCCCTGTCTGTTCACATGGGCGACTGCCGTGATGTTGTCCGACTGGATCAACACCGGTTTTCCTTGAAGCAGAGGTTCTGCCTGGCTTAGAGCATTGTATATTGCTCTTAGTTCCAGAATGTTTATGTGAAGAGACGTTTCCAGGCTCGTCCATACTCCCTGGAAGTTTCTTCCTTGTGTGACTGCTCCCCAGCTTCTCAGGCTGGCGTCCGTGGTCACCAGGATCCAATCCTGTATGCCGAATCTGCGGCCCTCCAATAGATGAGGACTCTGCAACCACCACAGAAGAGACACCCTTGTCCTTGGAGACAGGGTTATCCGTAGGTGCATCTGAAGATGCGACCCTGACCATTTGTCCAACAGATCCCTTTGGAAAATTCTTGCGTGGAATCTGCCGAATGGAATTGCTTCGTAAGAAGCCACCATTTTTCCCAGGACTCTTGTGCATTGATGTACAGACACCTTTCCTGGTTTTAGGAGGTTCCTGACAAGCTCGGATAACTCCTTGGCTTTTTCCTCCGGGAGAAAAACCTTTTTCTGAACCGTGTCCAGAATCATCCCTAGGAACAGCAGACGAGTTGTCGGCATTAACTGGGATTTTGGAATATTCAGAATCCACCCGTGCTGTTTTAGCACTTCTTGAGACAGTGCTAATCCCATCTCTAGCTGTTCTCTGGACCTTGCCCTTATTAGGAGATCGTCCAAGTATGGGATAATTAATACGCCTTTTCTTCGAAGAAGAATCATCATCTCGGCCATTACCTTTGTAAAGACCCGAGGTGCCGTGGACAATCCGAACGGCAGCGTCTGAAACTGATAGTGACAGTTTTGTACAACGAACCTGAGGTACCCCTGGTGTGAGGGGTAAATTGGAACGTGGAGATACGCATCCTTGATGTCCAAGGATACCATAAAGTCCCCCTCTTCCAGGTTCGCTATCACTGCTCTGAGTGACTCCATCTTGAACTTGAACTTCTTTATGTACAGGTTCAAGGACTTCAGATTTAGAATAGGCCTTACCGAGCCATCCGGCTTCGGTACCACAAAAAGAGTGGAATAATACCCCTTCCCTTGTTGCAGAAGAGGTACCTTGACTATCACCTGCTGAGAGTACAGCTTGTGAATGGCTTCCAAAACCGTCTCCCTTTCGGAGGGGGACGTTGGTAAAGCAGACTTCAGGAAACGGCGAGGTGGATCTGTCTCTAATTCCAACCTGTACCCCTGAGATATTATCTGCAGGATCCAGGGATCTACTTGCGAGTGAGCCCACTGCGCGCTGTAATTTTTGAGACGACCCCCCACCGTCCCCGAGTCCGCTTGAGAAGCCCCAGCGTCATGCTGAGGCTTTTGTAGAAGCCGGGGAGGGCTTCTGATCCTGGGAAGGAGCTGCCTGTTGCTGTCTCTTCCCTCGACCTCTGCCTCGTGGCAGATATGAATAGCCCTTTGCTCTCTTATTTTTAAAGGAACGAAAGGGCTGCGGTTGAAAGGTCGGTGCCTTTTTCTGTTGGGGAGTGACTTGAGGTAGAAAGGTGGATTTCCCGGCTGTAGCCGTGGCCACCAAATCTGATAGACCGACTCCAAATAACTCCTCCCCTTTATACTGCAAAACTTCCATATGCCGTTTTGAATCCGCATCGCCTGTCCACTGTCGCGTCCATAAAGCTCTTCTGGCCGAAATGGACATAGCACTTACCCGTGATGCCAGTGTGCAGATATCCCTCTGTGCATCACGCATATAAAGAAATGCATCCTTTATTTGTTCTAACGACAGTAAAATATTGTCCCTGTCCAGGGTATCAATATTTTCAATCAGGGACTCTGACCAAACTACCCCAGCACTGCACATCCAGGCAGTCGCTATAGCTGGTCGTAGTATAACACCTGCATGTGTGTATATACTTTTTTGGATATTTTCCATCCTCCTATCTGATGGATCTTTAAGTGCGGCCGTCTCAGGAGAGGGTAACGCCACTTGTTTAGATAAGCGTGTTAGCGCCTTGTCCACCCTAGGAGGTGTTTCCCAGCGCTCCCTAACCTCTGGCGGGAAAGGGTATAATGCCAGTAATTTCTTTGAAATTATCAGCTTTTTATCAGGGGCAACCCACGCTTCATTACACACGTCATTTAGTTCTTCTGATTCAGGAAAAACTATAGGTAGTTTTTTCACACCCCACATAATACCCTGTTTAGTGGTACCTGTAGTATCAGCTAAATGTAACGCCTCCTTCATTGCCAAAATCATATAACGTGTGGCCCTACTGGAAAATACGGTTGATTCGTCACCGTCACCACTGGAGTCATCGCCTGTGTCTGGGTCTGTGTCGACCGACTGAGGCAAAGGGCGTTTCACAGCCCCTGACGGTGTTTGAGTCGCCTGGACAGGCACTAATTGATTGTCCGGCCGTCTCATGTCGTCAAACGACTGCTTTAGCGTGTTGACACTATCCCGTAGTTCCATAAATAAAGGCATCCATTCTGGTGTCGACTCCCTAGGGGGTGACATCCTCATATTTGGCAATTGCTCCGCCTCCACGCCAATATCGTCCTCATACATGTCGACACACACGTACCGACACACAGCAGACACACAGGGAATGCTCCTAACGAAGACAGGACCCACTAGCCCTTTGGGGAGACAGAGGGAGAGTTTGCCAGCACACACCAAAAGCGCTATATATATATATATATATATATATATCAGGGATAACCTTATAATAAGTGCTCCCTTATAGCTGCTTTGTTATATCAAAATATCGCCATAAATTTGCCCCCCCTCTCTGTTTTACCCTGTTTCTGTAGTGCAGTGCAGGGGAGAGACTTGGGAGCCGTCCTGACCAGCGGAGCTGTGAGAGGAAATGGCGCCGTGTGCTGAGGAGATAGGCCCCGCCCCTTTTCTGGCGGGCTCGTCTCCCGCTATTTAGAGAAATCAGGCAGGGGTTAAATATCTCCATATAGCCTCTGGGGGCTATATGTGAGGTATTTTTAGCCTTTATATAGGTTACATTTGCCTCCCAGGGCGCCCCCCTCCCAGCGCCCTGCACCCTCAGTGACTGCCGTGTGAAGTGTGCTGAGAGGAAAATGGCGCACAGCTGCAGTGCTGTGCGCTACCTTTAGAAGACTGCAGGAGTCTTCAGCCGCCGATTCTGGACCTCTTCTGACTTCAGCATCTGCAAGGGGGCCGGCGGCGCGGCTCCGGTGACCATCCAGGCTGTACCTGTGATCGTCCCTCTGGAGCTTGATGTCCAGTAGCCAAGAAGCCAATCCATCCTGCACGCAGGTGAGTTGACTCCTTCTCCCCTCAGTCCCTCGCTGCAGTGATCCTGTTGCCAGCAGGAATCACTGTAAAATAAAAAACCTAGCTAAACTTTTTCTAAGCAGCTCTTTAGGAGAGCCACCTAGATTGCACCCTTCTCGGCCGGGCACAAAAATCTAACTGGAGTCTGGAGGAGGGTCATAGGGGGAGGAGCCAGTGCACACCACCTGATCTGGAAAAGCTTTACTTTTTGTGCCCTGTCTCCTGCGGAGCCGCTATTCCCCATGGTCCTTTCAGGAACCCCAGCATCCACTACGGACTCCGAGAAATAGATTTATCGGTAAGTAAAATCTTATTATCCACCAATGAGCTCCTTTCTCCAAGCTTTTGATAAATCTCCTCCTTGGTCTTTAAGGAGACCATTAGTTTGTAGTTATCACACGTTATGCCGCAAACAAACAGCTTTGCCTATATTTGAGGATCTGTATACATCTAATTTACACTCCCGGTTTGTAGGTTAAATTGATTCGTTTGGAGGGTGAAAGCTCAAGGCTGCAGACCCTGGTAAAAGACCAGCTTGAGGAGATTGTTGCCCTAAAATCTAGTGTGGCAGAGAAGGAAACCCAAATATACACACTGGAGACAGAGCGCAGGAGGCTGCACAACACTGTGCAGGAGCTTAAGGTAAGTGGGCACAAATACTGCCTGCGCTGGCCTTTATCACGTGGGTGCTCTGCAGTGCAGCATAAGTGCACACCTGACTTCCTAATCCACCTCTTACACCTCAGGGGAACATCCGTGTGTTCTGCAGAGTCCGGCCGCCCATACAGTCTGAGCGCAGTCTACCTACTGGGCACATTGTCTTTCCCAGCGATGATGAGAGGGCCATTGTGTTAACAAAGACTGAGGAGGTAAGCCGTTTATTTCCGTTACGTCTAAGTCCTTGTCAAGTTGAAATCTATAGCTCTGTAACGTCATTCATTTCTTTTTCCTTCAGTCACACATTGGTCGGGAGAAGAGTCAGTCTCTCAAATATGACTTTAATTTTGACTGCATCTTCCCACCGTCAACCAGTCAGGCTGCAGTGTTTGAGGAGATCTCTTTGCTGGTTCAGGTAGGTCCCTCTGCCACATCCCCCCCCATATAGTGTCTGTTGCTGCGGCTCCACTGACTACTTTTTATGCTTTATCCCGCTTAGTCGGCCCTTGATGGGTATCCTGTGTGTATATTTGCTTATGGCCAAACTGGCAGCGGGAAGACCTACACCATGGAGGGTCCGGATAATGTCTCTGGGGATACTGTAGGAATGATACCCCGAGCAATTAGGCAGATCTTCAGCAGTGCAGAGGAGTTGAAGACTAAAGGGTGGCAGGTCAGTGAGGTGTTGGTCTACAAGGTGTAATAATCTGGTGACCTGCTTTGTAGCTAAACTTCTTGTGATGACTAGTATCCGTCTTATCTCTTTGTTTAGTATAAGTTCACGGCCAGTTTCCTGGAGATTTATAACGAGACCCTACGGGACCTGCTGGTAAACCGTCCAGAGAAGAAACAAGAATACGAAATACGGAAAGTCAGTTCGTCCAGCAATGATGTCTATGTCACCAATTTGCATTATGTGGAAGTTGCCAGTGTGGAAGAGGTAAGTCTGAAGGCTGGCAATATTGGCCAAGAAGTGAGAACTTCTACGGTCTTGTAGAAGCTATCGTCTGGATAACCTTGTTTTATAAAGCAAATGAGATGTCTTAATAAACCAAAAATATTAGTTATGTTTATCAATCCCACGCATGTAAAGGATGCTTACTCCATAGTCCTATTGAGAGACACTGGGAACATGGTGCCTTTCAAAAGCTGTCCTTGCGGGAAGGTATGTTCTGGAGTCGCCTTGCGTCTAAAACTAGTTACTTTGGGTGCACAAACATTGAACCTGTGACATTTTGATCGTGTATGTGCAATGGACCAGGTAACTGTCGCAAACAGCTGCTCAGTTTAGGCACCAACCAAACTTATAAGATGTGCTGTCTCTTACAGCAACTGATTACAATGTAATCTTACTGTAGTAGTTAATCTAGCAATGGTCCTGCCCATCGTTGAGGACCAATAGGTCATCCGGTTGGTGACGGTATTGAGTCCTATTAACGTAGACCCTCAAAGCCCTGACCACATCCAAAAATGTGACGTGCTCCTTCCTCTTCTGAATATCCATTATGCAATTCGGACAACACTTTTTGCTAAAAAGAGGATTTAGTTCTAAGAACGGCACTGGCTTCATGAGAAATTATATGTGGGGATTTGGAAGGTGAAGTTCCAAGTTCTGATACTTGCTAGTAATCAATAAATGAAAGGTCTTACATGCGAGTCATTACACGTCCACCAAGAGTTTGCAAAGGAACATCTTGTAGGGCTGGTAAGACCAAGTTTAGGTCACAAGGAGCTATAGGAGGAATGACTATGTTGCATATGTAGTAACCCTTGTAAAAGTGCCAGATTCTCCTAAAAGAAGACAGACAGGAATGATATCTGAACTGTTACAGAACTAGGTCTCCAGCCAAGGACCATCTTTATGAAAAGATGGTGTGTGTGTGTGTGTGTGTGTGTGTGTGTGTGTGTGTGTGTGTGTGTGTGTGATAAAGATATATAAAGATCCCGGTGATGCAACTAGGGTATCTGTAATGGACAATATTTGTTCTATGTACCAATATTGACATCTACAGATTCCTCGTTCTTGAGCAGTATGTCTCAACCTTTCGATTCAACCAAGATGCCCCATATCAATATCTGGCAGACTCCATTTGTCCGTGGCCTGTGGATCACTTTCAGATGAGGACCTTGATCCAGGGTCTATGGAAATTCTGCAGATAATCTACTTCCTAGTTCACCAATGTATGAGCTGGTTCTGCAGTGCCCTTGGGAGGAACCATGCAAAAGGCCATCAAAACAGAAATCCCATTTGTTTGAAAAATTCTTTAGAAGTCTGTATAATGAGAGAATCCTGTCTAGTCCTTCACGGAGCCGTTACTAGGCTGGATTTCTGGTAGTTGATCTTCCACGCATGGGATTCCTAAAATCTGGGCCATCACTTGTACCTATAGTCTAGGCAAGGCGTGATTGTCGCCCCCATGAACCACAGAAGAGAGGCCGTAACTGGCATAATCTGTGTATATACCCTGACCCTGTGGGCACTTACAAAAGTAGAATTAGAGTAGACTGCTACTCTCCATGGTTCCTGTGCCCCCTAATTGGATGATGGAGTAGGTCTTATGTAAGCTATTTTTTTACCCCCTCTTTACCATAGTTTGCTTTTTGCAGGTACATGACCTTCTCCAGACAGCAAAAACCAATCGCTCTGTGGCAAAAACTGTCCTGAATGACCGGTCGTCTCGCAGCCACAGTGTTTTCCAGCTGAAAATTGAGGGGAAGAACAGTCTGAGAGATGTCCGGACATCATGTAAGTTGTGTATTAGTGCGTCTGCGTGTGTCTGTGTTAAGCGAACTTTGCTTTTAAACCGATTGGCCTTAGTTATGTGACTGTGGAATAAATGCGGTCTGTAAAGAAGTATAGCGTGACATCGCACCATAAACATGTATAAAATGTCCTTTTAATCTGAGCTATGTAGTCACTTCCTACAACTTGCGCCGCCCCCCTGGCTACAAAAGCAACAATATAGAAAAAAAACACCCAGCAGCTGAATCTGCCGTCTGTCCAGTCACCGGAACTATCTCCGTTACTCATGATGTGCCATGCGTTTGGCTTCCAGTCACTTTAAAGGACACTTTGTTTTGCGTAAAGGAAAGCAGAATTGTTACATGCACTGTGTGTAGCCAATGGGTGTTCTTTTTATAAAGACTTTGGAAGTGATATACCAAAACTTTGAGAGAGAGAGAAAGTACCAACCAATCGGCTCCTAACTGCCATTTTACAGGCTGTGTTTGAAAAGTGACAGGAGCTGACTGATACTTTAGGGGGGGCAGTTGTAGTGAGGTCAGGATGTGGTATAGAAAGTGGACATTGACATAATGTTGGCATATTGACATCGCATTTTTTGTGCCGTTTAAGTCCTAATGCGAACATGTGCTGTCAGCAATGTAAATGTTGATATGTTAACTGACATAACTCGTGTCGACATTCTAAATACATAACGTGAGGACAATGCAAGCTGCATATTCCACTGTCTATTATGCCTGTAAGCTGTTTCTGTTTATAGAACTATGTGTGTGTGCCTTTAATATCTGAGAAGTTTACTCTTTCCTACCAGCTGTCCTTAGCCTGATAGACCTCGCAGGGAGCGAGCGGCTAGATCGGTCACTGTCTACAGGAGAACGGCTAAAGGAAACCCAGAGTATAAACACCTCCCTGTCCACACTAGGGATGGTGATCACCTCACTGTGCAACAAGGTAATCCCATGGAGGGCTAGGAGGGATCACTTCTGATCCGCCGGTAGGAGAAAGACCTTTGTTTATCATGGGAGGGAGGGGGAGGGGGTACCTCACCTCGGCCAATGGGGCATAAAACTCCTCTGTCTGGTATCAGGATGTCTGTGTGACTTGTTCCTTTTCCCTTCCTATAGGATGCACACATCCCGTACAGGAATAGCAAGCTGACCTATCTCCTGCAGAACAGCTTGGGAGGCAACTCTAAAGTGTAAGTTGTGTGTTCCTGATGTCCGATCAGTGTAAACCCTCCACCACCTTTCTGGGGCAGGTGTGGTATGAAAAGTTGACACGTTCTGAATGTCAACGCGGCGGCACTATGAACATGTCGACACTGTTGACATAAATGGTGTTTCTCTTGCGTCCTAGAGGATGCTTGGGACTCCGTAAGGACCATGGGGTATAGACGGGCTCCGCAGGAGACATGGGCACTATAAAGAACATTAGAATGGGTGTGCACTGGCTCTTCACTCTATGCCCCTCCTACAGACCTCAATTAGATCCTGTGCCCAGAGGAGACTGGGTGCATTACAGGGGAGCTCTCCTGAGTTTCTCTGAAAAAAGACTTTTGTTATGCTTATTATTTTCAGGGAGCACTGCTGGCAACAGGCTCCCTGCATCGTGGGACTGAGGAGAGAGGAGCAGACCTACTTAAATGATAGGCTCTGCTTCTTAGGCTACTGGACACCATTAGCTCCAGAGGGTCGTAACGCAGGTCTCACCCTAGCCGTTCGTCCCGGAGCCGCGCCGCCGTCCTCCTCGCAGAGCCGGAAGATAGAAGCCGGGTGAGTATTAGAAGAAAGAAGACTTCAAAGGCGGCAGAAGACTTCAGTTCTTCTCTGAGGTAACCGCTGCGCGCCATTGCTCCCACACACAACACACACTGCAGGCACGGATACGTGCAGGGTGGGGCACCCTGGGCAGCAATAATAAACCTCTAGGACTGGCTAATATATTATATAGGCTGCGGAGGCAGTAGATATACAATACCCCGCCAGTGTTTCTAAATTTGAGTGGGACCGAAGCCCGCCGCTGAGGGGGTGGAGCTTGGTACCACAGCAGTAACCAGCGCCATTTTCTCCACAGTACACTGCAGAGACGCTGGCTCCCCGGACTCTCCCCTGCTGACCACAGTGACAGAGGGCAAAAAGAGGGGGGGCCACTTGTAATTGGCGCAGTGCGTGTCTATTGTTATATATATGTGTGTGTGTGTGTGTATGTGTGTATATATATATATCTATCTAATATGTGTGTGTATATATATATATATATATATATATATATATATATATATATATATATATATATATATATATATATATATATATATATATAATTTCTCTGACGTCCTAGTGGATGCTGGGTACTCCGTAAGGACCATGGGGAATAGCGGCTCCGCAGGAGACTGGGCACAAAGTAAAAGCTTTAGGACTAGCTGGTGTGCACTGGCTCCTCCCCCTATGACCCTCCTCCAAGCCTCAGTTAGATTTTTGTGCCCGGCCGAGTAGGGTGCATGCTAGGTAGCTCTCCAGAGCTGCTTAGAGTAAAAGTTTTAAATAGGTTTTTTTATTTTCAGTGAGACCTGCTGGCAACAGGCTCACTGCATCGTGGGACTAAGGGGAGAAGAAGCGAACTCACCTGAATGCAGAGTGGATTGGGCTTCTTGGCTACTGGACATTAGCTCCAGAGGGACGATCACAGGTTCAGCCTGGATGGGTCCCGGAGCCGCGCCGCCGGCCCCCTTACAGAGCCAGAAGAGGTCCGGAAAAATCGGCGGCAGAAGACGTTCCTGTCTTCAATAAGGTAGCGCACAGCACTGCAGCTGTGCGCCATTGCTCTCAGCACACTTCACACTCCGGTCACTGAGGGTGCAGGGCGCTGGGGGGGAGCGCCCTGAGACGCAATAAAACATGTTTAAACCTTATATGGCTAAAGAAATACATCACATATAGCTCCTGGGCTATATGGATGCATTTCACCCCTGCCAGTTTTCCTAAAAAAAGCGGGAGAAAAGGCTGCCGTGAAGGGGGCGGAGCCTATCTCCTCAGCACACAAGCGCCATTTTCCCTCACAGTTCCGCTGGAAGGAAGGCTCCTTGACTCTCCCCTGCAGTCCTGCTACAGAATCAGGGTAAAACAAGAGAGGGGGGGCACTAATTGGCAGAAAATACATATACAGCAGCTATAAAAGGGAGAAACACTTATATAAGGTTATCCCTGCATATATATAGCGCTCTGGTGTGTGCTGGCAAACTCTCCCTCTGTCTCCCCAAAGGGCTTTGTGGGGTCCTGTCCTCTGTCAGAGCATTCCCTGTGTGTATGCGGTGTGTCGGTACGGCTGTGTCGACATGTTTGATGAGGAGGCTTATGTGGAGGTGGAGCAGATGCCTGTAAGTGTGATGTCACCCCCTGCGGGGTCGACACCTGAGTGGATGGTGCTGTGGAAGGAATTACGCGACAGTGTCGACTCCTTGCATAAAAGGTTTGACGACATACCAAATGTGGGACAGCCGGCTTCTCAGCCTGTGCCTGCCCAGGCGTCTCAAAAGCCATCAGGGCCTTTAAAACGCCCGCTACCTCAGATGGCAGACACGGATGTCGACACGGATACTGACTCCAGTGTCGATGACGATGAGACTAATGTAACTTCCAGTAGGGCCACACGTTACATGATTGAGGCAATGAAAAATGTATTGCACATTTCTGATGTTACCCCGGGTACCACAAAAAAGGGTATTATGTTTGGAGAGAAAAAACTACCAGTAGCTTTTCCTCCATCTGAGGAGTTAAATGAAGTGTGTGAAGAAGCGTGGGCTTCCCCTGATAAGAAACTGGTAATTTCTAAGAGGTTATTAATGGCGTACCCTTTCCCGCCAGAGGATAGGGCACGTTGGGAAACATCCCCTAGAGTGGATAAAGCGCTCACACGCTTGTCAAAGAACGTGGCACTACCGTCTCCGGATACGGCCGCCCTGAAGGAATCTGCTGATAGAAAGCAGGAGGCTATCCTGAAGTCTATATACACACACAGGTGTTATACTGAGACCAGCTATTGCTTCAGCATGGATGTGCAGTGCTGTAGCTGCGTGGTCAGATTCCCTGTCAGAAAATATTGATACCCTAGACAGGGACACTATATTGCTAACCGTAGAGCATATTAAAGACGCACTTTTATACATGAGGGATGCACAGAGGGATATTTGCCGGCTGGCATCCAAAATTAGTGCAATGTCCATTTCTGCCAGGAGAGGGTTATGGACTCGGCAGTGGACAGGAGATGCAGATTCCAAAAGGCACATGGAAGTTCTGCCTTATAAGGGTGAGGAGGAGTTCGGGGATGGTCTCTCGGACCTCGTTTCCACAGCAACAGCTGGGAAGTCTACATTTTTACCCCATGTTCCCTCACAGCAAAAGAAAGCACCGTATTATCAGGTACAGTCCTTTCGCCCCAATAGGGGCAAGTGGGTTAAGGGCACGTCCTTTCTGCCCAGAGGCAGAGGTAGGGGGAAAAAGCTGCAGCATACAGCCAGTTCCCTGGAGCAAAAGTCCTCCCCCGCTTCCTCTAAGTCCACAGCATGACGCTGGGGCTCCACAGGCGGAACCAGGTACGGTGAGGGCCCGTCTCAAATATTTCAGCAATCAGTGGGCTCGCTCACGGGTGGATCCCTGGATCTTTCAGATAGTATCTCAGGGGTACAAGCTGGAATTCGAGACGTCTCTCCCCCCTCCCCCCCCCCCCCCCCGCCGTTTCCTCAAATCTGCCTTACCAACCACTCCCTCAGGCAGGGAGGCAGTGTTACAGGCAATTCACAAGCTGTATTCACAACAGGTGATAGTAAAGGTACCCCTACTTCAACAAGGACGGGGTTACTATTCCACAATGTTTGTGGTACCGAAACCGGACGGTTCGGTGAGACCCATTTTAAATTTGAAATCCTTGAACACATACATAACAAAATTCAAGTTCAAGATGGAATCGCTCAGGGCGGTTATTGCAAGCCTGGACGAGGGGGATTACATGGTATCACTGGACATCAAGGATGCTTACCTGCATGTCCCCATTTACCATCCTCACCAGGAGTACCTCAGATTTGTGGTACAGGATTGTCATTACCAATTCCAGACGTTGCCGTTCGGTCTTTCCACGGCTCCGAGGGTCTTTACCAAGGTAATGGCCGAAATGAGGACACTCCTTCGAAGGAAGGGAGTTTTAATTATCCCGTACTTGGACGATCTCCTGATAAAGGCGAGGTCCAGGGAGCAGTTGTTGGTCGGGGTAGCACTATCGCGGGAGGTGCTACAACAGCACGGCTGGATTCTAAACATTCCAAAGTCACAGCTGGTCCCTACGACACGTCTACTGTTCCTGGGGATGGTTCTGGACACAGAACAGAAAAAAGTGTTTCTCCCGGAGGAGAAGGCCAAGGAGCTGTCATCTCTAGTCAGAGGCCTCCTAAAACCAAAACAGGTGTCGGTGCATCACTGCACGCGGATCCTGGGAAAGACGGTAGCTTCCTACGAAGCGATTCCATTCGGCAGGTTTCATGCAAGAACCTTTCAGTGGGACCTGTTGGACAAGTGGTTCGGATCGCATCTTCAGATGCATCGGCTGATAACCCTGTCTCCAAGGACAAGGGTGTCTCTGCTGTGGTGGCTGCAGAGTGCTCATCTTCAAGAGGGCCGCAGATTCGGCATACAGGACTGGGTCCTGGTGACCACGGATGCCAGCCTTCGAGGCTGGGGGGCAGTCACACAGGGAAGAAACTTCCAAGGACTATGGTCAAGTAAGGAGACTTCCCTGCACATAAATATTCTGGAACTAAGGGCCATTTACAATGCCCTAAGTCAGGCAAAACCCCTGCTTCAAAACCAACCGGTACTGATCCAGTCAGACAACATCACGGCGGTCGCCCATGTAAACCGACAGGGCGGCACGAGAAGCAGGACGGCAATGGCAGAAGCCACAAGGATTCTCCGATGGGCGGAAAATCACGTGTTAGCACTGTCAGCAGTGTTCATTCCGGGAGTGGACAACTGGGAAGCGGACTTCCTCAGCAGGCACGACCTCCACCCGGGAGAGTGGGGACTTCATCCAGAAGTCTTTCAAATGATTGTAAACCGTTGGGAAAGGCCACAGGTGGACATGATGGCGTCTCGCCTAAACAAAAAGCTAGAAAAGTATTGCGCCAGGTCAAGAGACCCGCAGGCGATAGCTGTGGACGCTCTAGTGACACCGTGGGTCTACCGGTCGGTTTATGTGTTCCCTCCTCTTCCTCTCATACCAAAGGTACTGAGGATAATAAGGAGAAGAGGAGTAAGAACTATACTCATTGTTCCGGATTGGCCAAGAAGAGCTTGGTACCCGGAACTTCAAGAAATGATCTCAGAGGACCCATGGCCTCTACCGCTCAGACAAGACCTGCTGCAGCAGGGGCCCTGTCTGTTCCAAGACTTACCGCGGCTGCGTTTGACGGCATGGCGGTTGAACACCGGATCCTGAGGGAGAAGGGCATTCCGGAGGAAGTCATTCCTACGCTGATTAAAGCTAGGAAAGAAGTAACCGCAAACCATTATCACCGCATATGGCGAAAATATGTTGCGTGGTGTGAGGCCAGGAAGGCCCCAACGGAGGAATTTCAGCTGGGCCGTTTCCGGCACTTCCTACAGTCATGGGCCTTAAATTGGGTTCCATTAAGGTCCAGATTTTGGCTCTGTCGATTTTCTTCCAGAGAGAACTGGCTTCACTACCTGAAGTTCAGACTTTTGTTAAGGGAGTGCTGCATATTCAGCCCCCTTTTGTGCCTCCAGTGGCACCTTGGGATCTCAACGTGGTGTTGGATTTCCTAAAGTCACATTGGTTTGAGCCACTGAACACCGTGGATTTGAAATATCTCACGTGGAAAGTGGTCATGTTGTTGGCCTTGGCTTCGGCCAGGCGTGTATCAGAATTGGCGGCTTTGTCATGTAAAAGCCCTTATCTGATTTTCCATATGGATAGGGCAGAATTGAGGACTCGTCCCCAGTTTCTCCCTAAAGTGGTATCAGCTTTTCATCTGAACCAACCTATCGTGGTGCCTGCGGCTACAAAAAACTTGGAGGCTTCCAAGTTGTTGGACGTAGTCAGGGCCCTGAAAATTTTTGTTTCCAGGACAGCTGGAGTCAGAAAGACTGACTCGCTCTTTATCCTGTATGCGCCCAACAAGTTGGGTGCACCTGCTTCAAAGCAGACTATTGCTCGCTGGATCTGTAGTACGATTCAGCTTGCACATTCTGCGGCTGGACTGCCGCATCCTAAATCGGTGAAAGCCCATTCCACGAGGAAGGTGGGCTCTTCTTGGGCGGCTGCCCGAGGGGTCTCGGCTCTTCAACTTTGCCGAGCAGCTACTTGGTCGGGGTCAAACACGTTTGCTAAATTTTACAAGTTTGACACCCTGGCTGAGGAGGACCTAGAGTTTGCCCATTCGGTGCTGCAGAGTCATCCGCACTCTCCTGCCCGTTTGGGAGCTTTGGTATAATCCCCATGGTCCTTAGAGTCCCAGCATCCACTTAGGACGTCAGAGAAAATAAGAATTTACTCACCGGTAATTCTATTTCTCGTAGTCCGTAGTGGATGCTGGGCGCCCATCCCAAGTGCGGATTGTCTGCAATACTTGTATATAGTTATTGCTTAACTAAAGGGTTATTGTTGAGCCATCTGTTGAGAGGCTCAGTTGTTATCATACTGTTAACTGGGTATTGTATCAAGAGTTATACAGTGTGATTGGTGTGGCTGGTATGAGTCTTACCCGGGATTCAAAATCCTTCCTTATTGTGTCAGCTCTTCCGGGCACAGTATCCTAACTGGGGTCTGGAGGAGGGTCATAGTGGGAGGAGCCAGTGCACACCAGTAGTCTAAAGCTTTCTTTATAGTTGTGCCCAGTCTCCTGCGGAGCCGCTATTCCCCATGGTCCTTACGGAGTCCCAGCATCCACTACGGACTACGAGAAATAGAATTACCGGTGAGTAAATTCTTATTATTGACCTTGGGTCACATTAAAGAAGCAGTCCTATATATGAGAGATGCTCAGAGAGACGTTGGCCTGCTGGGTTCGAGAGCCAACGCCATGGCGATTTCTGCCAGGCGAGCCCTGTGGACCCTCCAATGGACGGGTGATGCCGACTCAAAGAGGCATATGGAGGTTTTGCCTTACAAGGGTGAGGACTTATTTGGGGAAGGTCTCACGGACCTGGTTTCCACGGCTACTGCAGGTAAATCTACTTTTTTACCTTATGTTTCCTCACAGCAAAAGAAAACGCCACAATATCAGATGCAGTCCTTTCGGTCGCATAAGTCCAGAAGAGGTCGGGGATATTCCTTTCTCGCCAGAGGTAAAGGTAGAGGGAAAAAACTGGCGGCTACGGCTAGTTCCCAGGAGCAGAAGTCCTCCCCGGCTTCTACTAAATCCACCGCATGACGCTGGGGCTCCACTGAGGGAGTCCGCCCCGGTGGGGGCACGTCTTCGACTCGTCAGCCACGTCTGGGTTCAATCAGAGGTGGATCCCTGGGCAATGCAAATTGTATCCCAGGGTTACAAACTGGAATTCGAAGACGTGCCTCCTCGCCGGTTTTTCAAATCTGCCTAACCAGCTTCTTCCCCCAGAAAGGGAGGTAGTTTTAGCTGCAATTCAAAAACTGTCATCAACAAGTGGTTGTCAAGGTTCCCCTACTTCAACAGGGGAAGGGGTACTATTCAACCCATTCTGAATTTTAAAATCCCTAAACCTGTACTTGAAAAGGTTCAAATTCAAGATGGAATCGCTCAGGGCGGTTATCGCCAGCCTGCAAGGGGGGGATTTTATGGTATCACTAGACATAAAGGATGCATACCTTCATGTCCCCATATAACCGCCTCATCAGGCGTACCTGAGATTCGCTGTACAGGACTGTCATTACCAGTTTCAGACGTTGCCGTTTGGGCTTTCCACGGCCCGAGGATTTTCACCAAGGTAATGGCGGAAATGATGGTGCTCCTGCGCAAGTAGGGAGTCACAATTATCCCGTACTTGGACGATCTCCTGATAAAAGCGAGATCGAGAGAACAATTGCTGAAAAGCGTGTCGCTCTCCCTAAGCGTGCTGCAGCAACACTGCTGGATTCTCAATCTACCGAAGTCACAGTTGGTCCCAACAACCCGGTTGACTTTCTTGGGCATGATTCTAGACACAGAACAAAAGAGGGTTTTTCTCCTGGAGGAAAAAGCCCAGGAACTCCAGAACTTGGTCAGGGACCTGTTGAAACCAAAAGGTGTGTCGGTCTATCTCTGCACGCGAGTTCTGGGGAAAATGGTGGCGTCTTACGAGGCCATTCCCTTCGGCAGGTTCCATGCGAGGGCTTTTCAGTGGGACCTTCTGGACAAGTGGTCCGGGTCCCATCTACACATTCATCAAAAGATCAGCCTGTCCCCCAGGGCCAGGGTGTCTCTCCTGTGGTGGCTGCAGAGTGCTCACCTTTTAGAGGGTCGCAGGTTCGGCATTCAGGACTGGGTTCTGGTGACCACGGACGCGAGCCTCCGAGGATGGGGAGCAGTCACACAAGGAAGAAACTTCCATGGACTATTGTTAAGCCAGGAGGCTTGTCTACACATCAACGTACTGGAATTGAGGGCCATATACAACGGCCTGCGTCAGGCGGAGAATCTTCTTCAGAGTGGCGATGGCGGAAGCCACCAGGATTCTTCGCTGGGCGGAAAATCATGTAAGCACTTTGACAGCAGTCTTCATTCCGGGAGTGGACAACTGGGAAGCAGACTTCCTCAGCAGACACTATCTCCATCCAGGAGAGTGGGGACTTCATCAAGAAGTTTTTGCAGAAATGACAAGTCATTGGGGACTTCCTCAAATAGACATGATGGTATCACGTCTCAACAAGAAGCTGCGGAGGTATTGTGCCAGGTCAAGGGACCCTCGGGCAGTAGCAGTGGACGCCCTGGTGACACCGTGGGTGTTTCAGTCTGTCTATGTGTTCCCTCCTCTTCCACTCATCTCAAAGATATTGAGAATCATAAGAAGAAAGAGTGCAGACAATACTCATTGTTCCAGATTGGCCTCGAAGGGCCTGGTATTCGGATCTTCAGGTAATGCTCACAGAAGATCCGTGGCCTCTTCCTCTCAGAGAGGACCTGTTGCAACAGGGGCCCTGTCTATTCCAAGACTTACTGCGGCTGCGTTTGACAGCATGGCGGTTGAACGCCGAATCCTAGCTGGGAAGGGCATTCCGGAAGAAGTCATCCCTACTCTGATAAGGGCTAGGAAGGATGTGACGGCGAAGCATTATCACCGTATCTGGAGGAAGTACGTATCTTGGTATGAAACCAAGAATGCTCCTGCGGAAGTTTTCCATCTGGGCCTTTTTCTCCACTTTCTGCAGACAGGAGTGGATATGGGCCTAAAATTAGGCTCCATTAAGGTACAGATTTCGGCCCTATTCATTTTTCTTTCAGAAGGAATTGGCTTCTCTCCCAGAAGTCCAGACTTTTGTAAAGGGAGTGCTGCACATACAGCCTCCTTTTGTGCCTCCAGTGGCACCATGGGACCTTAACGTGGTGTTACGGTTCCTGAAATCTCACTGGTATGAACCTCTTCAAACGGTGGAATTAAAATTTCTCACTTGGAAGGTGGTCATGTTGTTGGCCTTGGCATCTGCAAGGCGGGTGTCTGAGTTGGCGGCTTTGTCTCACAAAAGCCCCAATCTGATTTTTCATGTGGATAGAGCAGAATTGCGGACTCGTCCTCAATTTTTGCCTAAGGTGGTTTCATATGAACCAACCTATTGTGGTGCCTGGGGCTACGGGGGACTTGGAGGATACCAAGACCCTTGATGTAGTCAGGGCCTTGAAAATTGATGTAGCCAGGACAGCTCGGGTTAGGAAAACAGAGGCTCTGTTTGTCCTGTATGCAGCCAACAAGGTTGGCGCTCCTGCTTCTAAGCAGACTATTGCTCGCTGGCTCTGTAACACGATTCAGCAGGCTCATTCTACGGCTGGATTGCCGTTACCAAATTCAGTAAAGGCCCATTCCACTAGGAAGGTGGGCTCTTCTTGGGCGGCTGCCCGAGGCGTCTCGGCATTACAGCTTTGCCGAGCGGCGACTTGGTCGGGTTCAAACACTTTTGCAAAATTCTACAAGTTTGATACCCTGGCTGATGAGGACCTACTGTTTGCTCACTCGGTGCTGCAGAGTCATCCACACTCTCCCGCCCGGTCTGGAGCTTTGGTATAATCCCCATGGTCTTTACAGAGTCCCCAGCATCCTCTAGGACATAAGAGAAAATAAGATTTTAAACCTACCGGTAAATCTTTTTCTCCTAGTCCGTAGAGGATGCTGGGCGCCCGTCCCAGTGCGGACTAAATTCTGCAAGACTTGTGTGTGTATATATAGTTATTGCTTACATAAGGGTTATGTTACGATTTTGATCAGTCTCTGACTGATGCTGTTTGTTTCATACTATTGACTGGTTCGTATATTCCAGGTTTTACGGTGTGGATGGTGTGGGCTGGTATGAATCTTGCGCTTGGATTGTCAAAATCCTTTCCTCGTACTGTCAGTCTCCTCTGGGCACAGTTTCTCTAACTGAGGTCTGGAGGAGGGGCATAGAGGGAGGAGCCAGTGCACACCCATTCTAAAGTTCTTTATAGTGCCCATGTCTCCTGCGGAGCCCGTCTATACCCCATGGTCCTTACGGAGTCCCCAGCATCCTCTACGGACTAGGAGAAAAAGATTTACCGGTTGGTTTAAAATCTTATTTTTGCATATTTTAGCCTAACCTTGAATTACACACACATGTACTGTCGACATCCCCCTCTGAGGCTTCTGTCTTGCGTGTCTCATCACCTGTGTCTATAGACGGAACCCCTCCTGTGCAGTCACTGCTGTGATAACTTCTTCTTGCACCATGACTGCTGCGCCCTCATATTCTCTCCCTTCATTCTAGGTTGATGTTTGCAAACATATCTCCTTTGGATGAAAACTTTGCAGAGTCTCTCAACTCCCTCCGGTTTGCCAGCAAGGTGAGAATGTGGCATGGTACAAATTGATATTTCGTTTCCATACTTATTAGAGTCTGTAATTGTTCCTGGCAGCCGGTCAATGGGAAGTGTTTAAGGCTGCTTATGAATCGGACCGTACTGACGTGTCACGGTAGTGGGGTTTACACGTCTGTGTTCCATTGGTAGATGGTGAATAAGCTTCCCATTAATATTCTAGGATGAGTCCCTATCTCTGGCACCACAGAGGTAGTTGGGGAATGAAGATCTCCTGTAAAGCAGGTGAACACCTTGGAAATGAGCAACCTACATCCCTTTGTTTTCAGATCGCATCCTGTGAAATTAAATGTTTATGGATGCAAAAGTAGGTGGGTTTCCCTGGTCCGCCCAATTCCTCCCTCCCGTCGATGGTGTAGAAGAAGCCATCTTGACCCGTGGATCCGTACTCCTACTGTACATTGTGTGACCTCATTTGTGTCCTTTGCACTTGGTCGGCCTCCAGTAATCTATATATAGATCTATATATCTGAGCCACAATTTTAATCTTCTGAATATTTGTTGCTTGTGTGGTTTGGCAATATGGTCTCCCCACACAAACGAGATTGAAATCCTTGTTTTAATTCTGTAGTTTCCTTTTCTTTATACTCTGCTTCCTATTTCTTTCAATAACTCCAATTGTAAGTTTAGCTGTGGTTTGGGCTCTGTACATTTTACAAACTAATCTAGAATGTTACGAATTTGGTGATCAGCCTGTTCCAGCAGGTCCTGTCCTCTCTGCTTTTGCCAGAAGAGTGCTGTGGATGGACTGTTTTGTCTGTACAATGAGTCTGCCGACTACAAAACTACTGTATAATGGGCCTAATTCAGACCTGATCTCTGTTGTGTGAAATCGCAAGGCAGCGAATTATCTAACGGCTATGCATGCATACGGATCGTAATGCGCAGGCACGAGGCCAAACTGCAAAAAAAATCCTGCTTCGTTTTTTGGGAGTGTCAGGAAAAACGCAGGCGTTCCCAAACGTTTTCAGGGAGGGTGTGTGATGTCTGCTCCGGCTCCGCTCAGCCTGTTTGTATCGCACTGTAGGAATAGGTGCTGGGCTACACACAGACTGGAAAAATTGCTGGATGGTGAGTGAGTTGTGAACGGACTCACAGCTGACCGGCGTTTGCAAAGCTTTTTGCACGGCGTATGCAGACTTGCACGGGGCATTTTTTCACTCTCTGGGTGGCGACTATCCAATCGCAAACAATACACTGAAAACTTGACTGTGAAGTAGTACTGGGGCATGGTGTGATAAGCCCCCTAGCTGGATGGATGGTGCCTCTGCGTAGCACCATTTACAGTTTAAAATTGGAAATTTCCCTTTGCATTTAAGGGGGTATATATCAAAGCTTAGATAAAATTGTGAGAGGTAAAGTATCAACCAATCGGCTTCTAGCGTACATTTTAAAGGCTATGTTTGAAAAATGGCAGTTGCTGATTGGTTGGTACTTTTTACTCACAATTTCTCTGACGTCCTAGTGGATGCTGGGAACTCCGTAAGGACCATGGGGAATAGCGGCTCCGCAGGAGACAGGGCACATCTAAAGAAAGCTTTAGGATCACCTGGTGTGCACTGGCTCCTCCCCCTATGACCCTCCTCCAAGCCTCAGTTAGATTTTCTGTGCCCGACGAGAAGGGTGCACACTAGGGGCTCTCCTGAGCTCTTTGTGAAAGTTTTAGTTTAGGTTTATTATTTTCAGT
This sequence comes from Pseudophryne corroboree, assembly GCF_028390025.1. Taxonomy (NCBI): domain Eukaryota; kingdom Metazoa; phylum Chordata; class Amphibia; order Anura; family Myobatrachidae; genus Pseudophryne; species Pseudophryne corroboree. The sequence goes on from NC_086451.1 coordinate 450,754,308, forward strand.
GAGACCTGCTGGCAACAGGCTCACTGCATCGAGGGACTAAGGGGAGAAGAAGCGAACTCACCTGCGTGCAGAGTGGATTGGGCTTCTTAGGCTACTGGACATTAGCTCCAGAGGGACGATCACAGGTTCAGCCTGGATGGGTCACCGGAGCCGCGCCGCCGGCCCCCTTACAGAGCCAGAAGGCCCGTTCTCAATGAATTTCAGTGCGCAGTGGGCTCACTCGCAAGTAGACCCCTGGATCCTTCAGGTAATATTTCAGGGGTACAAATTGGAATTCGAGACGTATTCCCCTCGCCGTTTCCAAAAGTCTGTTTTACCGACGTCTCCCGCTGACAGGGAGGCAGTTTTGGAAGCCATTCACAAGCTGTATTCCCAGCAGGTGATAATTAAGGTACCCCTCCTGCAACAGGGAACGGGGTATTATTCCACACTATTGTGGTACCGAAGCCAGACGGCTCGGTGAGACCGATTTTAAAATCTAAAATCTAAAATCTTTGAACACTTACATACAGAGGTTCAAATTCAAAATTGAGTCACTCAGAGCAGTGATTGCAAACCTGGAAGAAGGGGACTACATGATGTCTCGGGACATCAAGGATGCTTACCTTCATGTCAAAATTTACCCTTCTCACCAAGGGTATCTCAGGTTATGGTACAGAACTGTCACTATCAGTTCAGACGCTGCCGTAGGGATGGTCCACGGCACCCCGGGTCTTTACTGAAGTAATGACCGTAATGATGATATTCCTTCGAAGGAAGGGAATTTTAGTTATCCTTTACTTGGACGATTCCCTGATAAGGGTGAGATCCAGGGAACAGTTGGAGATCGGTGTAGCACTACCTCAGGTAGTGTTGCGGCAGCACGATTGGATTCTCAATATTCCAAAATCGCAGCTGGTTCCGACGACTTGTCTTCTGTTCCTAGGGATGATCCTGGACACAGTCCAGAAAGAAGGTATTTCTCCCGGAGGAGAAAGCCAGGGAGTTATCCGAGCTAGTCAGGAACCTCCTAAAACCGAACCAAGTCTCAGTGCATCAATGCACAAGGGTTCTGGGTAAAAATGGTGGCTTCCTACGAAGCAATCCCATTCGGCAGATTCCACGCAAGACTTTCCAGTGGAACCTACTGGACAAATGGTCCGGGTCGCATCTTCAGATGCTTCAGCGGATAACCCTGTCACCAGGGACAAGGGTATCCCTCCTGTGGTGGTTGCAGAGTGCTCATCTTCTAGAGGGCCGCAGATTCGGCATGCGGGACTGGGTCCTGGTGGCCACGGATGCCAGCCTGCGAGGCTGGGGAGCAGTCACACAGGGAAGGAATATCCAGGGCTTATGGTCAAGCCTGGAGACATCACTTCACATAAATGTCCTGAAGCTAAGGGCCATTTACAATGCTCTAAGCTTAGCAAGACCTCTGCTTCAAGGTCAGCCGGTGTTGATCCAGTCGGACAACATTACGGCAGTCACCCACGTAAACAGACAGGGTGCCACAAGAAGCAGGAGGGCAATGGCAGAAGCTGCAAGGATTCTTCGCGGGGCGAAAAACCATGTGATAGCACTGTCAGCAGTTTTCATTCCGGGAGTGGACAACTGGGAAGCAGTTTACCTCAGCACGACCTCCACCCGGGAGAGTAAGGACTTCACCCAGAAGTCTTCCACATGATTATAAACCGTTGGGAAAAACTCGACAGGTATTGCGCCACGTCAAGGGACCCTCAGGCAATAGCTGTAGATGCTCTGGTAACACCGTGGGTGTACCAATCAGTGTATGGGTTCCCTCCTCTGCCTCTCATACCCAAGGTACTGAGATTGATAAGATGGAGAGGAGTAAGCACTATATTAGTGGCTCCGGATTGGCCAAGAAGGAATTGGTAACCGGAACTTCAAGAGAGGCTCACGGAGGATCCGTAGCCTCTACCTCTAAGAAGGGACCTGCTCCAGCAAGGACCTTGTCTGTTCCAAGACTTACCGCGGCTGCGTTGACGGCATGGCGGTTGAACGCCGGATCCTGAAGGAAAAAGGCATTCCGGATGAAGTCATCCCTATCCTGATCAAAGCCAGGAAGGATGTAACCGCAAAACATTATCACCGCATTTGGCGAAAATATGTTGCGTGGTGCGAGGCCAGTAAGGCTCGACGGAGGAAATTCAACTGGGTCGATTCCTACATTTCCTGCAAACAGGAGTATCTATGGGCCTGAAATTGGGGTCCATTAAGGTTCAAATTTCGGCTCTGTCAATTTTCTTCCAAAAAAGAACTAGCTTCAGTCCCTGAAGTTCAGACATTTGTTAAAGGGGTACTGCATATACAGCCTCCTTTTGTGCCTTTAGTGGCACTTTTGGGATCTCCAGGTGGTTTTTGGGTTCCAAAAGTCACATTGGTTTGACACACTTAAATCTGTGGAGTTAAAATATCTCACAGAAAAAGTGGTCATGCTGTTGGCTCTGGCCTGGGCCAGGCGCGTGTCAGAATTGGTGGCTTTATCCTGTAAAAGCCCTTATCTGATTTTCCATTCGGACAGGGCGGAATTGAGGACTCGTCCTCAGTTTCTCCCTAAGGTGGTTTCAGCGTCTCACCTGAACCAAACCTATTGTGGTGCCTGCGGCTACTAGGGACTTGGAGGACTCAAAGTTGCTAGACGTTGTCAGGACCCGGAAAATATATGTTTCCAGGACGGCTGGAGTCAGGAAATCTGACTCGCTGTTTATCCTCTATGCACCCAACTAGCTGGGTGCTCCTGCTTCTAAGCAGACTATTGCTCGTTGGATTTGTAGTACAATTCAGCTTGCACATTCTGTGGCAGGCCTGCCACAGCCAAAAATCTGTAAATGCCCACTCCACAAGGAAGGTGGGCTCATCTTGGGCAGCTGCCCGAGGGGTCTCGGCTTTACAACTTTGCCGAGCAGTTACTTGGTCAGGAGCAAATACGTTTGTAAAATTCTACAAATTTGATACCCTGGCTGAGGAGGACCGGGAGTTCTCTCATTGGGGGCTGCAGAGTCATCCGCACTCTCCCGCCCGTTTGGGAGCTTTGGTATAATCCCCATGGTCCTTACGGAGTTCCCAGCATCCACTAGGACGTCAGAGAAAATAAGAATTTACTTACCGATAATTCTATTTCTCGTAGTCCGTAGTGGATGCTGGGCGCCCATCCCAAGTGCGGATTGTCTGCAATACTGGTACATAATTATTGTTACCAAAAAATTCGGGTTATTGTTGTAGTGAGCCATTTTTTCGAGAGGCTTCTCTATTATCATGCTGTTAACTGGGTTCAGATCACAAGTTGTACAGTGTGATTGGTGTGGCTGGTATGAGTCTTACCCGGGATTCAAAATCCTTCCTTATTGTGTACGCTCGTCCGGGCACAGTATCCTAACTGAGGCTTGGAGGAGGGTCATAGGGGGAGGAGCCAGTGCACACCAGGTGATCCTAAAGCTTTCTTTAGATGTGCCCTGTCTCCTGCGGAGCCGCTATTCCCCATGGTCCTTACGGAGTTCCCAGCATCCACTACGGACTACGAGAAATAGAATTATCGGTAAGTAAATTCTTATTTTCTCTTGCTTAGCTTTGATAAACCCCCCCCCCCCCCCCCATTTATTTCTGTGTGTTTACTTGCTGTCCCTCTTCAGTCATGGTGGTTGGAGAAAGCTGTTCTTATCAATGTAGTTTATCAAGGCCTGTGATATTTCCAAAATGCTCCCTTCCTTGCCCACCAACTAAGGGATTTTTACATTACTATGGTATGGTATACTTGCAGTGACATATCTGTTTTTGTTCTTTTTTTTTTCTTTTCTCTGACGTCCTAGTGGTCCTCCGTAAGGACCATGGGGAATAGACGGGCTCCGCAGGAGACTGGCCACTCTATAAGAAAGATTTGGTACTATCTGGTGTGCACTGGCTCCTCCCTCTATGCCCCTCCTCCAGACCTCAGTTAGATTTCTGTGCCCGGCCCGAGCTGGTTGCACACTAGGGGCTCTCCTGAGCTTCTAGAAAGAAAGTTTAAATTAGGTTTTTTATTTTACAGTGAGACCTGCTGGCAACAGGCTCACTGCATCGAGGGACTAAGGGGAGAAGAAGCGAACCTACCTGCTTGCAGCTAGCTTGGGCTTCTTAGGCTACTGGACACCATTAGCTCCAGAGGGATCGACCGCAGGACCCGTCCTTGGTGTTCGTTCCCGGAGCCGCGCCGCCGTCCCCCTTACAGAGCCAGAAGCATGAAGATGGTCCGGAAAATCGGCGGCAGAAGACTTCAGTCTTCACCAAGGTAGCGCACAGCACTGCAGCTGTGCGCCATTGCTCCTCATACACACTTCACACTCCGGTCACTGAGGGTGCAGGGCGCTGGGGGGGGGCGCCCTGAGCAGCAATAATATCACCTTGGCTGGCAAAATAACCACAATATATAGCCCCAGAGGCTATATATGTGGTAATTACCCCTGCCAGAATACAGAAAAAAGCGGGAGAAAACTCAGCCGAAAAAGGGGCGGAGCCATCTCCCTCAGCACACTGGCGCCATTATTCCCTCACAGTTCCGCTGGAAGGAAGCTCCCTGACTCTCCCCTGCAGTCTACACTACAGAAAGGGTAAAAAAGAGAGGGGGGCACTAAATTTGGGCGCAGTTTAATACAATAAGCAGCTATAAAGGGTCATAATTCAGTTAGTCCCTGTATTATTATAGCTCTGGTTTGTGCTGGCATACTCTCTCTCTGTCTCCCCAAAGGGCTTTTGTGGGGTCCTGTCTCCTTTAAGAGCATTCCGTGTGTGTGCGGTGTGTCTGTACGGCTGTGTCGACATGTTTGATGAGGAGACTTATGTGGAGGCGGAGCAGATGCCTATAAATGTGTTGTCACCCCCTGCGGGCAGACACCTGAGTGGATGGACTTATGGAAGGAATTACGTGCAAGTGTCGACTCCTTACATAAAAAATTTGACGACATGCCAAATGCGGGACAGCCGGCTTATCAGCTCGTGCCTGCCCAGACGATTCAAATGCAGTCAGGGGCCCTGAAACGACCACTACCTCAGATGGCAGACACAGATGTCGACACGGATACTGATGCAAGTGTCGACGACAATGAGTCAAATTTAATGTCCACTAGGGCCATTTGTGGCATGATTGAGGCAATGAAAGAGGTATTACACCTTTCTGATATAAACCCAGGTACCTCTAAAAAGGTTATTATGTTTGGGGAGAAAAAACTACCAATAGTTTCTCGAACGTCCTAGTGGATGCTGGGGACTCCGAAAGGACCATGGGGAATAGCGGCTCCGCAGGAGACTGGGCACAAAGTAAAAGCTTTAGGACTAGCTGGTGTGCACTGGCTCCTCCCCCTATGACCCTCCTCCAAGCCTCAGTTAAGATTTTGTGCCCGAACGTGAAGGGTGCAATCTAGGTGGCTCTCCTGAGCTGCTTAGAGTAAAAGTTTAAATAGGTTTTTTTATTTTCAGTGAGACCTGCTGGCAACAGGCTCACTGCATCGAGGGACTAAGGGGAGAAGAAGCGAACTCACCTGCGTGCAGAGTGGATTGGGCTTCTTAGGCTACTGGACATTAGCTCCAGAGGGACGATCACAGGCCCAGCCATGGATGGGTCCCGGAGCCGCGCCGCCGGCCCCCTTACAGAGCCAGAAGAGTGAAGAGGTCCGGAAAATCGGCGGCAGAAGACGTCCTGTCTTCAATAAGGTAGCGCACAGCACCGCAGCTGTGCGCCATTGCTCTCAGCACACTTCACACTCCGGTCACTGAGGGTGCAGGGCGCTGGGGGGGGGCGCCTTGGGACGCAATGAAAATACCTTAAATGGCTAAAAATACATCACATATAGCTCCTGGGCTATATGGATGTATTTAACCCCTGCCAGTTTTCCACAAAAAAGCGGGAGAAAGGCCGCCGAAAAAGGGGCGGAACCTATCTCCTCCGCACACTGGCGCCATTTTTTCCTCACAGCTCCGTTGGAGGAAGGCTCCCTGACTCTCCCCTGCAGTCCTGCACTACAGAAACAGGGTAAAACAAGAGAGGGGGGGGCACTAAATTGGCATATTAATATATACAGCAGCTATATTAGGGAAAAACACTTATATAAAGTTATCCATGTATGTATGTATGTGTGTATGTGTGTGTATATATATGTATGTGTGTATATATATATATATATATATATATAGCGCGCGCGCGCGCTCTGGTGTGTGCTGGCAAACTCTCCCTCTGTCTCCCCAAAGGGCTTGTGGGGTCCTGTCCTCTATCAGAGCATTCCCTGTGTGTGTACTGTGTGTCGGTACGCTGTGTCGACATGTATGAGGAGGAAAATGGTGTGGAGGCGGAGCAATTGCCTGTGTTAGTGATGTCACCCCCTAGGGAGTCGACACCTGACTGGATGGTCTTATGGAAAGAATTACGTGATAGTGTCGGCACTTTACAAAAGACTGTTGACGACATGAGACAGCCGGCAAATCAGTTAATACCTGTACAGGCGTCTCAAACACCGTCAGGGGCTATAAAACGCCCGTTACCTCAGGTCGATACAGACACTGACACGGACACTGACTCCAGTGTCGACGGTGAGGAAACAAACGTATTTTCCAGTAGGGCCACACGTTACATGATCACGGCAATGAAGGAGGTTTTGAACATTTCTGATACTACAAGTACCACAAAAAAGGGTATTATGTGGGGTGTGAAAAAACTACCCGTAGTTTTTCCTGAATCAGATGAATTAAATGAGGTGTGTGATGAAGCGTGGGTTTCCCCCGATAAAAAAACTGCTAATTTCTAAAAAATTATTGGCATTATACCCTTTCTCGCCAGAGGTTAGGGCGCGTTGGGAAACACCCCCTAGCGTAGATAAGGCGCTCACACGCTTATCAAAACAAGTGGCGTTATTGTCTCCTGATACGGCCGCCCTCAAGGAACCAGCTGATAGGAAGCTGGAAAATATCCTTAAAAGTATATACACACATACTGGTATTATACTGCGACCAGCAATCGCCTCAGCCTGGATGTGCAGTGCTGGGGTGGCTTGGTCGGATTCCCTGACTGAAAATATTGATACCCTGGACAGGGACAATATATTATTGACTATAGAGCATTTAAAGGATGCATTTCTATATATGCGAGATGCACAGAGGGATATTTGCACTCTGGCATCAAGAGTAAGTGCGATGTCCATTTCTGCCAGAAGAGGATTATGGACGCGACAGTGGTCAGGGATGCGGATTCCAAACGGCATATGGAAGTATTGCCGTATAAAGGGGAGGAGTTATTTGGGGTCGGTCTATCGGACCTGGTGGCCACGGCAACGGCTGGGAAATCCACCTTTTTACCCCAAGTCACCTCGCAGCAGAAAAAGATACCGTCTTTTCAGGCTCAGTCCTTTCGTCCCCATAAGGGCAAGCGGGCAAAAGGCCACTCATATCTGCCCCGGAGCAGAGGAAGGGGAAAAAGACTGCAGCAAACAGCCTCTTCCCACGAACAGAAGTCTTCCCCCGCTTCTGCCAAGTCCTCAGCATGACGCTGGGGCCTTACAAGCGGACTCAGGCACGGTGGGGGCCCGTCTCAAGAATTTCAGCGCGCAGTGGGCTCACTCGCAAGTGGACCCCTGGATCCTGCAGGTAGTATCTCAGGGGTACAAATTGGAATTCGAGACGTCTCCCCCTCGCCGGTTCCTGAAGTCTGCTTTACCAACGTCTCCCCCCGACAGGGAGGCGGTATTGGAAGCCATTCACAAGCTGTATTCCCAGCAGGTGATAATCAAGGTACCCCTCCTACAACAGGGAAAGGGGTATTATTCCACGCTGTTTGTGGTACCGAAGCCGGACGGCTCGGTGAGACCCATTTTAAATCTGAAATCCTTGAACACTTACATAAAAAGGTTCAAGTTCAAGATGGAATCACTCAGAGCAGTGATAGCGAACCTGGAAGAAGGGGACTATATGGTGTCTCTGGACATCAAGGATGCTTACCTCCATGTCCCAATTTGCCCTTCTCACCAAGGGTACCTCAGGTTTGTGGTACAGAACTGTCACTATCAGTTTCAGACGCTGCCGTTTGGATTGTCCACGGCACCCCGGGTCTTTACCAAGGTAATGGCCGAAATGATGATTCTTCTTCGAAGAAAAGGCGTCTTAATTATCCCTTACTTGGACGATCTCCTGATAAGGGCAAGGTCCAGAGAACAGTTAGAGGTCGGAGTAGCACTATCTCAAGTAGTACTACGACAGCACGGATGGATTCTAAATATTCCAAAATCGCAGCTGATTCCGACGACACGTCTGCTGTTCCTAGGGATGATTCTGGACACAGTACAGAAAAAGGTGTTTCTCCCGGAGGAGAAAGCCAAGGAGTTATCCGACCTAGTCAGGAACCTCCTAAGACCAGGCCAAGTGTCAGTCCATCAATGCACAAGGGTCCTGGGAAAGATGGTGGCTTCTTACGAAGCGATTCCATTCGGCAGATTCCACGCAAGAGCTTTTCAGTGGGATCTGCTGGACAAATGGTCCGGATCGCATCTTCAAATGCATCAGCGGATAACCCTGTCTCCAAGAACAAGGGTGTCTCTCCTGTGGTGGTTACAGAGTGCTCATCTCCTAGAGGGCCGCAGATTCGGCATTCAGGATTGGGTCCTGGTGACCACGGATGCCAGCCTGAGAGGCTGGGGAGCAGTCACACAGGGAAGAAATTTCCAGGGCTTGTGGTCAAGCATGGAAACGTCACTTCACATAAATATCCTGGAACTAAGGGCCATTTACAATGCTTAAGTCAGGCAAGACCTCTGCTTCAGGGTCAGCCGGTGTTGATCCAGTCGGACAACATCACAGCAGTCGCCCACGTAAACACAGGGCGGCACAAGAAGCAGGAGGGCAATGATGGAAGTGGCAAGGATTCTTCGCTGGGCGGAGAATCATGTGATAGCACTGTCAGCAGTGTTCATTCCGGGAGTGGACAACTGGGAAGCAGACTTCCTCAGCAGACACGATCTTCACCCGGGGGAGTGGGGACTTCACCCAGAAGTCTTCCACATAATTGTGAACCGTTGGGAAAAACCAAAGGTGGACATGATGGCGTCCCGCCTCAACAAAAAACTGGACAGATATTGCGCTAGGTCAAGGGACCCTCAGGCAATAGCTGTGGACGCTCTGGTAACACCGTGGGTGTACCAGTCAGTGTATGTGTTCCCTCCTCTTCCTCTCATACCAAAAGTACTGAGAATCATAAGAAGGAGAGGAGTAAAGACTATACTCGTGGCTCCGGATTGGCCAAGAAGGACTTGGTACCCGGAAATTCAAGAGATGCTCACGGAAGACCCGTGGCCTCTACCTCTAAGAAAGGACCTGCTCCAGCAGGGACCATGTCTGTTCCAAGACTTACCGCGGCTGCGTTTGACGGCATGGCGGTTGAACGCCGGATCCTGAAGGAAAAAGGCATTCCGGATGAAGTCATCCCTACCCTGATCAAAGCCAGGAAGGATGTAACCATACAGCATTATCACCGTATTTGGCGTAAATATGTTGCGTGGTGCGAGGCTGGGAAGGCCCCTACAGAGGAATTTCAACTGGGTCGTTTCCTGCATTTCCTGCAAACAGGACTGTCTATGGGCCTAAAATTAGGGTCCATTAAGGTTCAAATTTCGGCCCTGTCAATATTCTTCCAAAAAGAACTGGCTTCTGTTCCTGAAGTTCAGACGTTTGTCAAGGGAGTACTGCATATACAGCCTCCTTTTGTGCCTCCAGTGGCACCTTGGGATCTCAATGTAGTTTTGGGATTCCTAAAATCACATTGGTTTGAACCACTCACCACTGTGGACTTGAAATATCTCACATGGAAAGTGGTAATGCTGTTAGCCCTGGCTTCAGCCAGGCGTGTCTCAGAATTGGCGGCTTTATCCTATAAAAGCCCTTACCTAATTTTTCATACGGACAGGGCAGAATTGAGGACTCGTCCTCAATTTCTCCCTAAGGTGGTTTCAGCATTTCACTTAAACCAGCCTATTGTGGTGCCTGCGGCTACTAGGGACTTGGAGGATTCCAAGTTGCTGGACGTAGTCGGGGCCCTGAAAATATGTTTCCAGGACGGCTGGAGTCAGGAAATCTGATTCGCTGTTTATCCTGTATGCACCCAACAAGCTGGGTGCTCCTGCTTCTAAGCAGACGATTGCTCGTTGGATTTGTAGTACAATTCAGCTTGCACATTCTGTGGCAGGCCTGCCACAGCCAAAATCTGTAAAAGCCCATTCCACACGGAAAGTTGGCTCATCTTGGGCGGCTGCCCGAGGGGTCTCGGCTTTACAACTTTGCCGAGCAGCTACTTGGTCAGGGGCAAACACGTTTGCTAAATTCTACAAATTTGATACCCTGGCTGAGGAGGACCTGGAGTTCTCTCATTCGGTGCTGCAGAGTCATCCGCACTCTCCCGCCCGTTTGGGAGCTTTGGTATAATCCCCATGGTCCTTTCGGAGTCCCCAGCATCCACTAGGACGTTAGAGAAAATAAGAATTTACTTACCGATAATTCTATTTCTCATAGTCCGTAGTGGATGCTGGGCGCCCATCCCAAGTGCGGATTGTCTGCATTACTTGTACATAGTTATTGTTACAAAAATCGGGTTATTGTTGTTGTGAGCCATCTTTTCAGAGGCTCCTTCTGTTATCATGCTGTTAACTGGGTTCAGATCACAAGTTGTACGGTGTGATTGGTGTGGCTGGTATGAGTCTTACCCGGGATTCAAAATCCTTCCTTATTGTGTACGCTCGTCCGGGCACAGTATCCTAACTGAGGCTTGGAGGAGGGTCATAGGGGGAGGAGCCAGTGCACACCAGCTAGTCCTAAAGCTTATACTTTGTGCCCAGTCTCCTGCGGAGCCGCTATTCCCCATGGTCCTTTCGGAGTTTCCAGCATCCACTACGGACTATGAGAAATAGAATTATCGGTAAGTAAATTCTTATTTTTTTCCCCCATCTGAGGAATTGAATGATGTGTGTGAAGAAGCGTGGGCTTTCCCCGATAAAAAATTGGTGATTTCAAAAAAATTACTAATGGCGTTCCCTTTCTCGCCAGAGGATAGGTCACGTTGGGAAACTCCCCCCTAGGGTGGATAAAGCGCTCACACGTTTGTGTAAAAAGGTGGCACTACCGTCTCCGGATACGGCCGCCCTAAAGGAACCTGCTGATAGAAAGCAGGAGGCTATCCTAAAATCTATATACACACACACTGGTGTTATACTGAGACCAGCTATTGCTTCAGCCTGGATGTGCAGTGCTGCTGCTGCTTGGTCAGATTCCCTGTCGGAAAATATTGACACCCTAGACAGAGACACTATATTGCTAACCATAGAGCATATAAAAGACTCAGTCTTATACATGAGAGATGCACAGAGGGATATGCGGCGCTATATAAGAAACTGTTAATAAATAAAATAAATAAATAAATCTGCCGGCTGGCATCTAGTATAAGCGCATTGTCCATTTCTGCTGGGAGAGGCTTATGGACTCGGCAGTGGACAGGAGATGCAGATTCTAAAAGGCACATGGAAGTTTTGCCTTATAAGGGTGAGGAGTTATTCGGGGACGGTCTCTCAGACCTTGTTTCCACAGCAACAGCTGGGAAGTCTGCATTTTTGCCCCATGTCCCTTCACAGCCTAAGAAAGCACCGTATTACCAAGTACAGTCCTTTCGACCCCAGAAAAACAGGCGGGGAAAAGGCGGGTCCTTTCTGTCTAGAGGCAGAGAAAGGGGGAAAAAGCTGCAACACACAGCAGGTTCCCAGGACCAAAAGTCCTCCCCCGCTTCTTCCAAATCCGCCGCATGACGGTGGGGCTCCACAGGCGGAGCCAGGTACGGTGGGGGGCCGCCTCAAGAATTTCAGCGATCAGTGGGCTCGCTCACGGGTGGATCCCTGGATCCTTCAAGTAGTATCTCAGGGGTACAAGCTGGAAATCGAGGCGCCTCCCCCCCCGCCGTTTCCTCAAATCGGCCTTACCGACGACTCCCTCGGGCAGGGAGGCTGTGCTAGAGGCCATTCACAAGCTGTATTCCCAGCAGGTGATAGTCAAGGTACCCCTACTTCAACAAGGCCGGGGCTACTATTCCACACTGTTTGTGGTACCGAAACCAGACTGTTCGGTGAGACCCATTTTAAATTTGAAATCCTTGAACACTTACATAACAAAATTCAAGTTCAAGATGGAATCGCTCAGGGCGGTTATTGCAAGCCTGGACGAGGGGGATTACATGGTATCCCTGGACATCAAGGATGCTTACCTGCATGTCCCCATTTACCTTCCTCACCAGGAGTACCTCAGATTTGTGGTACAGGATTGCCATTACCAATTCCAGACACTACCGTTTGGACTGTCCACGGCACCGAGGGTGTTTACCAAAGTAATGGCAGAAATGATGATACTCCTTCGAAAAAAGGGAGTTTTAATTATCCCGTACTTGGACGATCTCCTTATAAAGGCGAGGTCCAGGGAGCAGTTACTGGTCGGAGTAGCACTATCTCGGGAAGTGCTACAACAGCATGGCTGGATTCTGAACATTCCAAAGTCACAACTGGTTCCTTCCACTCGCTTACTGTTCCTGGGGATGATTTTGGACACAGAACTGAAAAAAGTGTTTCTCCCGCAGGAGAAAGCCAAGGAGCTGTCATCTCTAGTCAGAGACCTCCTAAAACCGAAACGGGTATCGGTGCATCACTGCACACGAGTCCTAGGAAAAATGGTGGCTTCATACGAAGCAATTCCATTCGGCAGGTTCCATGCGAGGACCTTCCAGTGGGACCTCTTGGACAAGTGGTCGGGATCGCATCTTCAGATGCATCAACGGATAACCCTGTCTCCAAGGACCAGGGTGTCTCTACTGTGGTGGCTGCAGAGTGCTCATCTTCTAGAGGGCCGCAGTTTCGGCATACAGGACTGGGTCCTGGTGACCACGGATGCCAGCCTTCGAGGCTGGGGAGCAGTCACACAGGGAAGAAACTTCCAAGGACTATGGTCAAGTCAGGAGACTTCCCTACACATAAATATTCTGGAACTGAGGGCCATTTACAATGCCCTAAGTCAGGCAAAACCCCTGCTTCAAAACCAGCCGGTACTGATCCAGTCAGACAACATCACGGCAGTCGCCCATGTGAACCGACAGGGCGGCACAAGAAGCAGGATGGCGATGGCAGAAGCCACAAGGATTCTCTGATGGGCGGAAAATCACGTTTTAGGACTGTCAGCAGTGTTCATTCCGGGAGTGGACAACTGGGATGCAGACTTCCTCAGCAGACACGACCTACACCCGGGAGAGTGGGGACTTCATCCAGAAGTCTTCCTACTGTTGGTAAACCGTTGGGAAAGGCCACAGGTGGACATGATGGCGTCCCGCCTCAACAAAAAGCTAAAGAGATATTGCGCCAGGTCAAGGGACCCTCAGGCGATAGCTGTGGACGCTCTTGTGACACCGTGGGTGTACCAGTCGGTTTGTGTTCCCTCCTCTGCCTCTCATACCAAAGGTACTGAGAATAATAAGAAGGCGAGGAGTAAGAACGATACTCGTGGTTCCGGATTGGCCAAGAAGGGCTTGGTACCCAGAACTTCAAGAAATGATATCAGAGGACCCATGGCCTCTACCGCTCAGACAGGATCTGCTACAGCAGGGGCCCTGTCTGTTCCAAGACTTACCGCGGCTGCGTTTGACGGCATGGCGGTTGAATTCCGGATCCTAAAGGAAAAGGGCATTCCGGAGGAAGTCATTCCTACGCTGATGAAAGCCAGGAAAGAAGTAACCGCGAACCATTATCACCGTATTTGGCGAAAATATGTTGCGTGGTGTGAGGCCAGGAAGGCCCCAACAGAGGAATTTTCAGCTGGGTCGGTTTCTGCACTTCCTACAGTCGGGAGTGACTATGGGCCTAAAATTGGATTCCATTAAGGTCCAGATTTCGGCCCTGTCGATTTTCTTCCAGAAAGAACTGGCTTCACTGCCTGAAGTTCAGACTTTTGTAAAGGGAGTGCTTCATATTCAGCCCCCTTTTGTGCCTCCCGTGGCACCCTGGGATCTCAATGTGGTGTTGAGTTTCCTAAAATCACATTGGTTTGAACCACTTAAAACTGTGGATCTGAAATATCTCACATGGAAAGAGGTCATGTTGTTGGCCTTGGCTTCGGCCAGGCGTGTGTCAGAATTGGCGGCTTTGTCTTGTAAAAGCCCTTATCTGATTTTCCATATGGATAGGGCAGAATTGAGGACTCGTCCCCAGTTTCTCCCTAAGGTGGTATCTGCTTTTCACTTGAACCAACCTATTGTGGTGCCTGCGGCTACTAGGGACTTGGAGGATTCCAAGTTACTGGATGTAGTCAGGGCCTTGAAACTTTGTTTCCAGGACGGCTGGAGTCAGGAAGACTGACTCGCTTTTTGTCCTGTATGCACCCAACAAGATAGGTGCTCCTGCTTCTAAGCAGACTATTGCTCGCTGGATTTGTAGCACAATTCAGCTGGCGCATTCTGCGGCTGGATTGCCGCATCCTAAATCAGTGAAAGCCCATTCCACGAGGAAAGCGGACTCATCTTGGGCGGCTGCCCGAGGGGTCTCTGCTTTACAACTTTGCCGGGCTGCAACTTAGTCAGGGGCAAACACGTTTGCTAAATTCTACAAATTTGATACCCTGGCTGAGGGAGGACCTTGAGTTCTCTCATTCGGTGCTGAAGAGTCATCCGCACTCTCCCGCCCGTTTGGGAGCTTTGGTATAATCCCCATGGTCCTTACGGAGTCCCCAGCATCCACTAGGACGTCAGAGAAAATAAGATTTTACTCACCGGTAAATCTATTTCTCGTAGTCCGTAGTGGATGCTGGGCGCCCATCCCAAGTGCGGATTGTCTGCAATACTTGTATATAGTTATTGCCTAACTAAAGGGTTATTGTTGAGCCATCTGTTGAGAGGCTCTGTTATATTTCATACTGTTAACTGGGTATAGTATCACGAGTTATACGGTGTGATTGGTGTGGCTGGTATGAGTCTTAACCGGGATTCAAAATCCTTCCTTATTGTGTCAGCTCTTCCGGGCACAGTATCCTAACTGAGGTCTGGAGGAGGGGCATAGAGGGAGGAGCCAGTGCACACCAGATAGTACCAAATCTTTCTTATAGAGTGCCCAGTCTCCTGCGGAGCCCGTCTATTCCCCATGGTCCTTACGGAGTCCCCAGCATCCACTACGGACTACGAGAAATAGATTTACCGGTGAGTAAAATCTTATTATTATTATTATTATTATTATTTATTTTATTTATTTATTTTATTACATCTATTCCCCTGTGTTCCAGGTTAATGAGTGTGTGATCGGCACAGCGCGAGCAAACCGGAAGTGAGTTTTATGGTCTACAGTGGTTCCAGCGGTCATTTTTATTAATTGTGGTTTTTAGACTTTTTTTTTTTTTCTTTCTTTTTTTTTGTGCTTGTACATATGTAAATATAAATGTGACTGTGTATTATATAAATCACTCTTCCTTTTTAAATGTTTCTCAGTGTATTGTGATGTTTTTAATTCCATGTATATTGCTGGTTTGTAGTTCGCGTTACGTTTGTATAATGTTTTGTTCCTTTTGTACTGTGTCCCCTGCCTCTGTCCCAGTCTGCCTCCATTCCCCACTTCTCATGACAGTGCCCTTATCATAGGGACTGCCCGGGTCATCGCTTCCCACAAGACCGGGAGTCAGCATTATATATACTGTTAATCTATTGGTCTGGCTACAGGCTCTAGCCGCACCCATTTAAAATCTATTTGCAAGGAAACCTGTTGAAGATGAGTATACAGCAGTTGTACTATTGGTCAGATATAGCTAATAAGGCACACCCAGGTAACAGTAATAACTTATTACTCAGATCAGTGCTGTAGTGGCAGCAGCCTAGGAAGATTACATATCTATTCAACACAGGTTTCAAAGTGACTGTTTCAGATTGTAATGATATTGTGGTATAATACTGCAATGGGTACAAAGAAAACCCCCAAATCTTAACCTGATGTGTACACTGGTTTTGAAGTCATATGCCTTTTAAAGCTGTAGTTTTTTCACAATTTTTTTTTTTTTTTTTTATACTGTTAACATTTTTATAAATTGCTCTTGCAGCTCACCGAACGGAGCTAGAAAGTTGGGCATGGTCTCATTTTAAACCTGTTTTCATGGGTGTTCAAATAATATATGTAACGCAGTAGTCTGTTTCCATAAAAAATAAAATTTTGATTTTCTCAGTAAATTTTTTTAAGTTTTCAACAAAAATCTAATTGTTCATGCTCCTAATAAATCCCCAAAGTTTTAAGAGCGCTATAGAAATACTATTATTATTCAAAACGTATTACTTGCTAGAAGAGCTATCGTTTTTGAGCGATTCATGAAAATTGCACTTAAAGCTCAACAAAACAATATTTCTCTGTCATCCACTAGGGGACACTGGAGATTAGACAGCTGGGGTGTGGAGAATAGAGACCGGAGGTAGCACAATGTATGTAAAAAAAACAAAAGTGCACAGCTGGCCTCCCCCCACGTCCCCCGTCCCTCCAGTTTGGAAAATTGTGCTGAGGAGGTAGAACATCGGAGAGCTCCTGGCTCTATACATAATTTTGTTTTATACTGATTTGCAGTGGCCTAATCCCACCGCACTAAAGGAGGGAGCAGGTGATACTAAGGTACTCATTGGATTATCGGTGAGTCACAGATCCCGGTGGAAGGGATCGGCTGCTCACTAAGAGGACAGCAGAACAGTGAGTAGTGGTGGTAGCAAGGTCCCCCTCCCTCCCTGCGCTGGTGTAGGTGAGCTGCGAGAGTGCATAGTTCCTCCTGCTGGGCGCAGCTTCTGCCATCGGGATGCTGCATATCTTAACAGCCTGTTCAGGTAGAAAGCAAGGGAGCATGCGGCGTGGGCAGTGGAACAGGCGACTACCAGGTCCGCGTGGCTCTTTTCCAGCAGAGACGCTGGCGCACGTGTACAGTGCCTCCAGCGCCAGACACTATACCGGAGGACCCGTAGCGGCAGTAATACAAGAAGCGGATCACTCGGCGGCAATAGCGGGACCCGGCTCAGGACTCCAAGGGTTAGCGGCACCCTCGCTGGCAGAATAGTACAGGCAGCGAGGTGACTAGAAGATTTCAATGGCAGCCATTTTAAATTGGCTAGGGAGTGCTGTGAGAGCGGGCTGAGGGATAGGAGGGGGGTGGGGCCTCAAGCAGCGCAAGCTCTTAGTTCCAGAGCTGCAAGATAGTTCTCACTGATTCTCGTACATTGATCTCCCAAGAGATGCTGCTGATGGGTCCTGAGGTGGGGAGCACCAGAGATTTCAGCAGAGGCAGTGGACAAACCTGAGACAAGCTATCACAACAGTTGGTGGTGTGGGGTTTGTAAACCTCTGTCTGGTACAATATTTTTTTTTATAATAACCAGCTGGGTAAGTCTCCCCTGTTTCATTGCTCCCCTTACAGTCTTTCTCCATCTATTCTAGTAGGGTGACCGGACTGCTGGGTGGTCCGTGTGTGTGTGGCTAACATGGCGTCAAAAGCACCAACCAAGACCACAAAAATTTGCTATGTGTGTTCTAAATGCAAAAAAGAGAGAGAGCACAAGTGTTGGCATCTCCGGGGTGTGCGACGCATGTTTGGGTATAGACATGCATGCCGGGGACAGTGGTCCATCCGGAACATGGGAAAATGCCCTGGCACATATTTCAAAGGAAATGGCGGATCTCATAAGCAACATTTAGAATGGGCTGTGGGTTTTTCGAAGATTATGGAGGAATTCCTAATTAGACTTACACCGCCTGTGCGCAAATAAGTAGAGAGACCCTTTCCTGTTCTGCAAGAAGTCAGAGGAGGAAGAGGGTCTCTTGGTAGATGACGAGGACGGAGTCAATTGAAGATGTATTGGAGATTATGCCTCAAGAGGAGGATTCATAGGTTAAAGGTTTGGAATCCCTTATTGAGGCAGTAAAGCAGGCTTAACTTCAAGGAAGAAGAGGTTAAAGAACCTGAAGTTTTTGATCCGTTTGAGTCTCAAAAGCAGCTAACGGCAGTATTTCCCATTCCTCAAACACTCCAGGAACAGATGTGTGAAGCATGGAAACGGACAGATAGGCGCTTCCAATTGCCCAAGAAATTTACGGTAAAGTATCCTTTGCCTAAGGGGATCATAGTAAAATGGGAGATCCCACCAAATGTGGATGCGTCTTTGGCTAGATTGCCAAAAAAGACAATCTAACCAATACCAAATGTAACTACCCTAAAGGATGCTTCGGACCGCAAGTTGGATACGGCACTTAAATCCATCTTTGTGGCAGCAGGTGCTTTCCACAGACCTACGCTGGTGAGTGCCTAGATTAATTGGGCTGGTGAGATAGTTTGAGCAGTGGTGGAGGAGAGAACTCTTAGTGGAGCATATCCATGAATCAGCCACTTATCTTTGTCAGGCTGCAAAGGATGCTAGTAGGATAGCATCCTGTATTTCGGCTTCTGCAGTATCGGCCAGACGAATCCTGTGGCTCAGAGAATGGCAGGTGGATTCGGACTACAAAAAGGCAGTAGAAGCTATCCCTTTTGTTGGAGACCTTGTTTGGTCCAGAATTGCACAAATTGATTTCACAGGCAACAGCTGGGAAAATCTACCTTCTTGCCTACTACATATCCCAGGACTACGCCAGCTGTGAGAAGAAGTTAATGTGGTCCGGCTTTTACCTCGTTTAGGACACACTCCTTTCGTGCCAAAGGCAAAACCGTGGAATGACTGTCTCCCAGCTCCTCTTGGGTCCTCCAAGGTGGGCGCTAGGTTGACAAGGTTTTGGGAAGCTTGGGCCGAAACCTCTTCAGAGAACCACTACCAATTCAGCTCACTTCCGTTCGGCCTGTCATTAGCTCAAGGATCTTCACAAAGATCATGGCAGTCATGGAAGCGAAATTGAGGTCAATAAGAGTCATGATACCTTATTTGGACAACTACCTTATCAAGGCCAGGTCACCAGAATCCTTGATTCGGGATGCACAGATCACTTACCAGATTCTGACTCAACATGGTTGGATTGTGTACTTCAAAAAAAAAACAATTTACAACCGACCCAAACAATTCAATTCTTGGGTCTAATCCTGGACACAATATACAGTTAAGAGTCTTCGTTCAGGAAGACAAGATTCAAGACGACCGGAGCATGGTTTGCAGGTTTTACAAAATCAGATGGTCTTTACACCTTTGCATACGCCTTCTAGGAAAGATGGTAGTATCTTTCGAGGCAATTCAATACGGCAGACTTTACTCAAGGCCTTTACAGATAAACCTGATTGCACAAGGGGCAGGCATGCACCTATTACTTGAATGTAGGTTTTTTTGGAGTATTACTTGGCGCGTCAATTGACACGGTGGTGGTCTCTTTACTTCACAGTCGGACCTATCCCAATTTGGTCCAATGGGTTCTAGTGAAAAGTGTGAAGGTTGTGAAGAAGATGGCGCTACTGTGTCTGTGAGGAGAAAAATTACGAAAAGAGAGACCCAGAGGTTTACTTAGCTCTATTACTGAGGGTCTTTCTTCCCAGATGTGATCTCTTCTCTGGATATTTGGATGTGCTCAGAGATCCATGGAGGAAATAAAAGAAAATGTGTAGGAATGTCTCAAATGATGATGTGTATTATAATTCTTATAGTGACATTTTTTACACTATTCGAATAAATGAATGGATTCTGAAGACCATATCTGATGATATCTTATAATTATAATGACTGTATAATGATGCTGCCCAATCACATGCGTACCTCACTTACATAGTGAGGAGCAATTAAAAACATTTGTACTATGCTAGGTTTCCAGCTGCCTCTCTGCAATCTCCTCCTGGATGTCTGAACGCTCTCTAAAGCTCAACATGGACAAAACGGAACTCATCATCTTCCCCCCCATCCAGAGCAACACCCCCGACCAATATCTCCATTATTGTTGACAACACCACCATCTCCCCCGTTCCCCAACTCCGCTGCCTGGGCGTCACTCTTGACTCCTCCCTCTCCTTTGCACCCCACATCCAAGCTCTGGCACAATCCTGTCGTTTCCAGCTACGCAACACTGCTCGTATCAGGCCAGATCTCTCCCAGAGTGCAACTAAACTCATCATCCACTCACTGGTCATCTCACGACTTGACTACTGTAATGTCCTCACTGGCCTCGCTTGCTCCCCTCCAATCTGTCCTGAACTCAGCAGCTAGGCTTATCTTCCTCTCCCGCCGCACCATATCTGCCACTCCCCTTCGACAAAATCTACACTGGCTTTCATTCCCCTACAGAATCCTCTTCAAACTCCTCACCCTCACATACAAGGCCATCTCTAATTCCACTGCTCCCTTCATCTCCAACCTCCTTTCCCTTCATACTCCCTCCCGCCCCCTACGGTCGACTAATGACCGTCTCCTCTCCACCGCCCTGGTCACTGCTTCCCATGCACGAGTTCAGGATTTTGCCCGTGCTGCACCCCTTCAGTGGAACGCACTCTCTCGCTCCATTAGACTCTCCCCAACCTTGCAAAGCTTCAAACGGGCACTAAAAACCCACCTATTCATCAAAGCATACCCTCCCGATGCATAACCCAGTGCTGAAGCCGCGCCTCCACCCCCCTGCCTCATGCCGTGAACATCTCTGCTTTGCTTGCATACTGCCATCAAGCTACCTCCCACTTGCCTGCACCTCTTGTCATCTGTCTGTCGCCCCTCCCCATTAGATTGTTAGCTCTTCAGAGCAGGGCCCTCTTTCCTCTTATCTAAGCCCTCGTCTCAACACATTTCACTCACAGCTCTCCCCTACTCAACGACCATCTTTATCCTGCTAGTAAAGGCTCATCTCCATCTATGGCCACCAGCCTCTAGTAGTACGATGATCACTCCCTCAATACTTACATCTTAGCTGTATTATGTCTTGAGAATGTGTGGTGCTCTGTTACCTGTACTCTATTTCTGTTATTTATTTACTGTAATGCAATGTTTTGTCCCCTGTACTGTCCTTTGTACGGCGCTGCGAAACACATGTGGCGCCTTATAAATAAAATGTAATTAATAATAAGGTATCTTTACATAGCAACTTAGTTTTTTCATACGAAAAAATGTGGATATGATATCTAGCCGCTGCGTACCTCACTTACTCAGTGAGACTAGAATTAATGCACGTAGCAGTTTCTTTATCACATTAATGGAAGCAGATTGAAGTGCATTCAGTATTTCATATGAACAATATGGATATGGTGTCTGACCACAGCGTACCTCACTTACTTAGTGAGCAGGGAATAAGTGCATGTAATGGTTTCTTTAACACACGTGATACGGCGTACCGTTACTCACGATGAAAAAGATGGGGATCCTCATATCATGGTATCTTTACAACAACCACGCCGGTATCTCGATATATAGCCAGCCAAAAAATTTATTATACAAAATAAGAATTTACTTACCGATAATTCTATTTCTCGGAGTCCGTAGTGGATGCTGGGGTTCCTGAAAGGACCATGGGGAATAGCGGCTCCGCAGGAGACAGGGCACAAAAGTAAAGCTTTCCGATCAGGTGGTGTGCACTGGCTCCTCCCCCTATGACCCTCCTCCAGACTCCAGTTAGGTACTGTGCCCGGACGAGCGTACACAATAAGGAAGGATATTGAATCCCGGGTAAGACTCATACCAGCCACACCAATCACACCGTACAACTTGTGATCTGAACCCAGTTAACAGTATGATAACAGCGGAGCCTCTGAAAAGATGGCTCACAACAATAATAACCCGATTTTTGTAACTATGTACAAGTATTGCAGATAATCCGCACTTGGGATGGGCGCCCAGCATCCACTACGGACTCCGAGAAATAGAATTATCGGTAAGTAAATTCTTATTTTCTCTATCGTCCTAGTGGATGCTGGGGTTCCTGAAAGGACCATGGGGATTATACCAAAGCTCCCAAACGGGCGGGAGAGTGCGGATGACTCTGCAGCACCGAATGAGAGAACTCCAGGTCCTCCTTAGCCAGGGTATCAAATTTGTAGAATTTAGCAAACGTGTTTGCCCCTGACCAAGTAGCTGCTCGGCAAAGTTGTAAAGCCGAGACCCCTCGGGCAGCCGCCCAAGATGAGCCCACCTTCCTTGTGGAATGGGCATTTACATATTTTGGCTGTGGCAGGCCTGCCACAGAATGTGCAAGCTGAATTGTATTACACATCCAACTAGCAATAGTCTGCTTAGAAGCAAGAGCACCCAGGTTGTTGGGTGCATACAGGATAACAGCAAGTCAGTTTTCCTGACTCCAGCCGTCCTGGAACATATTTTCAGGGCCCTGACAACATCTAGCAACTTGGAGTCCTCCAAGTCCCTAGTAGGTGCAAGGCACCACAATAAGCTGGTTCAGGTGAAACACTGACACCACCTTAGGGAGAGAACTGGGGACGAGTCCGCAGCTCTGCCCTGTCCGAATGGACAAACAGATATGGGCTTTTTTGAGAAAAAACCACCAATTTGACACTCGCCTGGTCCAGGCCAGGGCCAAGAGCATGGTCACTTTTCATGTGAGATGCTTCAAATCCACAGATTTGACTGGTTTTAAACCAATGTGATTTGAGGAATCCCAGAACTACGTTGAGATCCCACAGTGCCACTGGAGGCACAAAAGGGGGTTGTATATGCAATACTCCCTTGACAAACTTCTGGACTTCAGGAACTGAAGCCAATTCTTTCTGGAAGAAAATCGACAGGGCCGAAATTTGAACCTTAATGGACCCCAATTTGAGGCCCATAGACACTCCTGTTTGCAGGAAATGCAGGAAACGACCGAGTTGAAATTTCTTTGTGGGGCCTTCCTGGCCTCACACCACGCAACATATTTTCGCCACATGTGGTGATAATGTTGTGCGGTCACCTCCTTTCTGGCTTTGACCAGGGTAGGAATGACCTCTTCCGGAATGCCTTTTTCCCTTAGGATCCGGCTTTCCACCGCCATGCCGACAAACGCAGCTGCGGTAAGTCTTGGAACAGACATGGTACTTGCTGAAGCAAGTCCCTTCTTAGTGGCAGAGGCCATAAGACCTCTGTAAGCATCTCTTGAAGTTCCGGGTACCAAGTCCTTCTTGGCCAATCCGGAGCCATGAGTATAGTTCTTACTCCTCTACGTCTTATAATTCTCAGCACCTTAGGTACGAGAAGCAGAGGAGGGAACACATACACCGACTGGTACACCCACGGTGTTACCAGAATGTCCACAGCTATTGCCTGAGGGTCTCTTGACCTGGCGCAATACCTGTCCCGTTTTTTTTTGTTCAGACGGGACGCCATCATGTCCACCTTTGGTATTTCCCAACGGTTTACAATCATGTGGAAAAAACTTCCCGATGAAGTTTCCACTCTCCCGGGTGGAGGTCGTGCCTGCTGAGGAAGTCTGCTTCCCAGTTTCCATTCCCGGGATGAAACACTGCTGACAGTGCTATCACATGATTTTCCGCCCAGCGAAAAGTCCTTGCAGTTTTTGCCATTGCCCTCCTGCTTCTTGTGTCGCCCTGTCTGTTTACGTGGGCGACTGCCGTGATGTTTTTCCCACTGGATCAATACCGGCTGACCTTGAAGCAGAGGTCTTGCTAAGCTTAGAGCATTATAAATTTACCCTTAGCTCCAGTATATTTATGTGGAGAAAAGTCTCCAGACTTGATCACACTCCCTGGAAATTTTTTCCTTGTGTGACTGCTCCCCAGCCTCTCGGGCTGGGCTCCGTGGTCACCAGCATCCAATCCTGAATGCCGAATCTGCGGCCCTCTAGAAGATGAGCACTCTATAACCACCACAGGAGAGACACCCTTGTCCTTGGATATAGGGTTATCCGCTGATGCATCTGAAGATGCGATCCGGACCATTTGTCCAGCAGATCCCACTGAAAAGTTCTTGCGTGAAATCTGCCGAATGGAATTGCTTCGTAGGAAGCCACCATTTTTACCAGGACCCTTGTGCAATGATGCACTGTTTTTAGGAGGTTCCTGACTAGCTCGGATAACTCCCTGGCTTTCTCTTCCGGGAGAAACACCTTTTTCTGGACTGTGTCCAGAATCATCCCTAGGCACAGCAGACGTGTCGTCGGGATCAGCTGCGATTTTGGAATATTTAGAATCCACCCGTGCTGTTGTAGCAGTATCCGAGATAGTGCTACTCCGACCTCCAACTGTTCCCTGGACTATGCCCTTATCAGGAGATCGTCCAAGTAAGGGATAATTAAGACGCCTTTTCTTCGAAGAAGAATCATCATTTCGGCCATTACCTTGGTAAAGACCCGGGGTGCCGTGGACAATCCAAACGGCAGCGTCTGAAACTGATAGTGACAGTTCTGCACCACGAACCTGAGGTACCCTTAGTGAGAAGGGCAAATTTGGGACATAGAGGTAAGCATCCCTGATGTCCCGGGACACTATATAGTCCCCTTCTTCCTGGTTCGTTATCACTGCTCTGAGTGACTCCATCTTGATTTGAACCTTTGTAAGTGTTCAAAATTTTTTTTAGAATAAGTCTCACCTAGCCTTCTGGCTTCAGTACCACAATATAGTGTGGAATAATACCCCTTTTCTTGTAGTAGGAGGGGTAATTTAATTATCACCTGCTGGGAATACAGCTTGTGAATTTTTTCCCATACTGCCTCCTTGTCGGAGGGAGACCTTGGTAAAGCAGACTTCAGGAGCCTGCGAAGGGGAAACGTCTCGACATTCCAGTCTGTACCCCTGGGATACTACTTGTAGGATCCAGGGGTCCTGTACGGTCTCAGCGCCATGCTGAGAACTTGTCAGAAGCGGTGGAACGCTTCTGTTCCTGGGAATGGGCTGCCTGCTGCAGTCTTCTTCCCTTTCCTCTATCCCTTGGCAGATATGATCTTATAGGGACGAAAGGACTGAGGCTGAAAAGACGGTGTCTTTTTCTGCAGAGATGTGACTTAGGGTAAAAACGGCGGATTTTCCAGCAGTTGCCGTGGCCACCAGGTCCGATGGACCGACCCCAAATAACTCCTCTTCCTTTATACGGCAATACACCTTTGTGCCGTTTGGAATCTGCATCACCTGACCACTGTCGTGTCCATAAACATCTTCTGGCAGATATGGACATCGCATTTACTCTTGATGCCAGAGTGCAAATATCCCTCTGTGCATCTCGCATATATAGAAATGCATCCTTTCAATGCTCTATAGTCAATAAAATACTGTCCCTGTCAAGGGTATCAATATTTTTAGTCAGGGAATCCGACCAAGCCACCCCAGCTCTGCACATCCAGGCTGAGGCGATCGCTGGTCGCAGTATAACACCAGTATGTGTGTATATACTTTTTATGATATTTTCCAGCCTCCTGTCAGCTGGTCCTTGAGGACGGCCCTATCTATAGACGGTACCGCCACTTGTTTTGATAAGCGTGTGAGCGCCTTATCCACCCTAAGGGGTGTTTCCCAACGCGCCCTAACTTCTGGCGGGAAAGGGTATACCGCCCATAATTTTCTATCGGGGGGAACCCACGCATCATCACACACTTTATTTAATTTATCTGATTCAGGAAAAACTACGGTAGTTTTTTTCACATCCCACATAATACCCTCTTTTGTGGTACTTGTAGTATCAGAAATATGTAACACCTCCTTCATTGCCTTTAACGTGTGGCCCTAATAAGGAATACGTTTGTTTATTCACCGTCGACACTGGATTCAGTGTCCCTGTCTGTGTCGACCGACTAAAGTAAACGGGCGTTTTAAAACCCCTGACGGTGTTTTTGAGACGTCTGGACCGGTACTAATTGTTTGTCGGCCGTCTCATGTCGTCAACCGACCTTGCAGCGTGTTGACATTATCACGTAATTCCCTAAATAAGCCATCCATTTCGGTGTCGACTCCCTAGAGAGTGACATCACCATTACAGGCAATTGCTCCGCCTCCTCACCAACATCGTCCTCATACATGTCGACACACACGTACCGACACACAGCACACACACAGGGAATGCTCTGATAGAGGACAGGACCCACTAGCCCTTTGGAGAGACAGAGGGAGAGTTTACCAGCACACACCAAAAACGCTATAATTATATAGGGACAACCTTATATAAGTGTTTTCCCTTATAGCATCTTTTTTATATATTTCTAACGCCAAATTAGTGCCCCCCCTCTCTGTTTTAACCCTGTTTCTGTAGTGCAGTGCAGGGGAGAGCCTGGGAGCCTTCCCTCCAGCCTTTCTGTGAGGGAAAATGGCGCTGTGTGCTGAGGAGATAGGCCCCGCCCCTTTTTCGGCGGCCTCGTCTCCCGGTCTTAACGGATTCTGGCAGGGGTTAAATATCTCCATATAGCCTCCGGAGGCTATATGTGAGGTATTTTTAGCCAAAATAGGTATTCATTTGCCTCCCAGGGCGCCCCCCTCCCAGCGCCCTGCACCCTCAGTGACTGCCGTGTGAAGTGTGCTGAGAGGAAAATGGCGCACAGCTGCAGTGCTGTGCGCTACCTTTAGAAGACTGAGGAGTCTTCTGCCGCCGATTCTGGACCTCTTCTTACTTCAGCATCTGCAAGGGGGCCGGCGGCAAGGCTCCGGTGACCATCCAGGCTGTACCTGTGATCGTCCCTCTGGAGCTGATGTCCAGTAGCCAAGAAGCCAATCCATCCTGCACGCAGGTGAGTTCACTTCTTCTCCCCTAAGTCCCTCGTTGCAGTGATCCTGTTGCCAGCAGGACTCACTGTAAAATAAAAAACCTAAGCTAAACTTTTCTAAGCGGCTCTTTAGGAGAGCCACCTAGATTGCACCCTTCTCGGCCGGGCACAAAAATCTAACTGGCTTGGAGGAGGGTCATAGGGGGAGGAGCCAGTGCACACCACCTGATCGGAAAGCTTTACTTTTGTGCCCTGTCTCCTGCGGAGCCGCTATTCCCCATGGTCCTTTCAGGAACCCCAGCATCCACTAGGACGATAGAGAAAACACAATATAAAAAAGTTAAAAATGAACATAAAATTCCAGCATTGAGCAGGGGAGATGTGCAGATCTGATAGGGGGACCCTTGGTTTGGAGAGCAAAGTTCCGGTTCTATGCTCTGGATCGAATTTTTAAGTGAATATAGAATAGGATCTTACCTTCTCAGAGGAGCACATGAAGTCCACCTGCACCAAGGCCTCCTGACCCAACGCGTTTCAAGTCTAAACTCTTTTTGATGTGTTTTAACTTGCTCCTCACTATGTAAGTGAGGAATGCATGTGATTGGGCAGCATCATTATACAGTCATTATTATAAGATATCATCAGATATGGTCATCAGAATCCATTCATGTATTCGAATAGTGTAAAAAATGTCACTAGAAGAATTATAATACACATCATCATTTGAGACATTCCTACACATTTTCTTTCTTTATTTCCTCCATGGATCTCTGAGCACATCCAAATATCCAGAGAAGAGATCACATCTGGGAAGAAAGACCCTCAGTAATAGAGCTAAGTATACCTCTGGGTCTCTCTTTTCGTAATTTTTCTCCTCACAGACACAGTAGCGCCATCTTCTTCACAACCTTCACACTTTTCACTATGCACCTATTACTTCACTGGAAGATTTGCTTGTCCCTCAGGCTAGGACTTAGGTTTTTGTGGACCGACCACCAACTCAACGATCAGCGGAAAATGGTTTAGAATCTGGTATTGGATCATTTTAACGATGGATGCAAGTCTTCGAGGTTGGGGTGCGATACTGGACAACTATCAACTTCAGGGGAGATTGTCACCGTACGAATGCCGCCTACCGATAAATGTACTGGAACTACAAGCCATCTATAATGCACTTCTTCAAGCAGAGAGCCTAGTGTGAACTCGGCATGTGAAAGTGCAAACGGACAATGTGACAGCAGTGGCGTATATAAACAGTCGGGGAGGAACAAAAAGCTGCTTAAAGGAAGCTACAAGGATTCTGTCTTGGTCAGAAAAGCACAACATAATCCTGTGTGTGGTCTTCATCCCTGGCATGGAAAACTGGGAGGCAGATTACCTCAGCCGTCAGGAAATGCACCCACGAGAGTGGAATCTACACCCCCAAGTCTTCGATACAGTGGTAAGAAGGTGGGGGTTACCACAGGTAGATCTAATGGCCTCTCGAAACAACCATCAACTTCTGAGATATGTGGACAGGACGCGAGATCCACCAGCAGAGGCAGTGGATGGGCTGGCGATTCACTGGTCTTACGATCTGGTATACATATTCCCACCATTTCTCCTATTACCAGGAGTTTAAAACAAAAAAAAAAGGTGAAACAAGGAGCGTGGGTGATTCTCATAGAGCCGGACTGGCCATGCAGAAGTTGGTACTCCGATCTGAAAGGACTCCCGGCGAAAGACCCTTGGAGGTTGCCACAGAGGGAGGATCTGTTGTCACAGGGTCCATTTCTACACCCAGACTTGAACAGTCTATGTTTGACGGTGTGGTTCTTGAAACCAGGATACTGAAAGAAAGGTATTCCGACGACAGCTATTCCTACCATGATAGCGGCAAGATAACTGGTTACTGAGGCACACTATTATAGAATCTGGACGAAATACATGGAATGGTGCCAGCTCAAAGATTGGAACCCCAGAGAATTTCACCTTCCCAGATTGTTGAGCTTTCTACAATCTGGTTTGGAAGGTAGATTAAGGTTGGGGTCCTTGTAAGTGCAGGTCTCGGCCCTTTCAATCTTTTTCCCACAACGTCTGGCATCCTTGCAGGAGGTAAAGACATTTTTGCAGGGGGTGCTGAGATTACAACCAACTCCTACAGCTATGTGGGATTTAAACTTGGTGTTGAACTTTTTGAGATCTGACCTTTTCAAACCGACGGGCAGATCTTAAATATGAGTCCTAGAAGACTGTCTTGCTTTGGCATCGGCAAGAAGAGTATCCGAATTGGGAGCCCCATCCTGTAAGAGTCCTTTTTCTCATTTCATGAGGATAGGGTGGAACTCGGTACTAGGGCAGAGTTTTTACCTAAGGTGGTTTCAGGTTTTCACATAAACCAGCCTATTGCGGTCCCATCTTTTCAGTTGTCAGAGGGGGATTGTTCCCTGGATGTAGTTAGGGCGTTAAGGGTTTACGTACAGGCTACAAGTTCCCTTGGCCGGTCAGATGTTTTGTTTATGCTGTATTATGGTCCCAAGAGGGCTTGGCCAGCTACAAAACAAAAACAAATTTTTTTGTCCAGATGGATGAGACTCTCGATCAAGCAAGCGTATGTCACCAGTGGTAAGAGGGTCCTGTTCCGGGTAGGGGCTCATACCACCAAGTCGGTAGGGGCTTCTTGGGTGGCTGCCAGAGAAGCTTCTACAGCCCAACTTTGTAGAGGGGCGGCGTGATCCTCCGCATGCACGTTCACCCGTTTCTACAAATTTTATACTTTTGCAGCTCGAGACTCCAATTTCGTCAGTTTAGTACTGCAGGCTTCGGACAGCACTCCGTTCATAGGAGTGTTTTGGGGACGTCCCCAGCTGTCTCATCTCCAGTGTCCCCTAGTGGATGACAGAGAAAAGAGGATTTTGGTACTTGCCGACTAAATCCATTTCTCTGAATCCACTCGGGGACACTGTACGCCCGCCTCGGTGCTGCCAACCTGCGTGTTCTTGTTATATTGGCTCAAACAATTTTGGATAACAGTTTGTTTAGTAGCTTGGCTACTGTTTAACGTTCTGTAACGTTCTGGTACGGTTGGTTCCTTCCCGAATAGTTTTTCTCTCATGTTCCCTCTTCTCTCCGTCAATTTTTTAAACTGGAGGGATGGGGTGCGTGAAGGGGGGAGGAGCCAGCTGTACTCTTTTGTGTGTGTGTGTGTGTTTTTTTGTTGTGTTTTTTTTTTTTTCTACGTACATTGTGTTACCTCTGGTTTCCATTCTTCACACCCCAGCTGTCTAATCTCCAGTGTCCCCGAGTGGATTCAGAGAAATGGATTTATCGGTAAGTACCAAAATTGTGTGTTTGTTTTTTGGGGGTTTAAAAAAAAAAAAAAAAAAGTGTTTATTTTTTTTTGGTCCAGTTCACTACATTATAGAGGAATGCACAATCCTCTTCAGGTGTGTTTGGGGCCGAGTTTCTACAGCCCACTATGCGATCTACCATCGATGGATGGTTTCTGTTATTGAATAGCCGTGTAGAAGAGGCTTTGCTGGAGAGAGTCAGTATAAGTTTCCTCTGCGCATGCATGGTGTGGTGGCTTCCTGTTCATTGAGTAGACAGAGCATACAACATCCGCCCATATAGTCAGGGCAAGCAGCCACCTTTCCTGTCTATGAAGATAGATGCAGTGGCCACGGAGGGATGGGTGACAGCTGAGCCTGTCTGCTGCTGCTGGTTCTGCTGCAGTGACTGTCGCTGAAGACTGTTGGCACACAGTGCAGCAGCATTAGTGAGGCGGCACAATTAAAAAAATAATAATAATAATATCTCCATCGGCCACATGCCCACCATTAATGATGGAAAACCGTGTAGTTCTGCGCCATCGATGGTAAAAGTTTTGACTTTGGCCATAATCCATTGGTGATTTCGAAGCGTCAAATGGCTGTCCCTACTTCCTTTTCAAAGACTCCATACATGGTACCGATGCCAGATAAATTCATACTTCTACACCCTGTCTAGGCATTGGCTGGGAACTTTGTGGAAATGCAGCATACCAGATATTTTACTGAAGACAAAGACGTGACTTCTCTGAAACTAAAGAAAATGCACCATCCTTATACACCAATACATTCAGTGTCACATTTATTATGTCCATCTTGTTATTGCTAGTGTCTAATCTGCCAGTCATGTGGCAGTAACTGAATATATAACAACTGAACCTCTTGACCATATCTGTATGCTTTTAAGACCAAACCCCAGACTAGGTGAGAGATGTGATCTAAGTGACCATGGAATTATGTTATTGTGCCAGGCATTGTGATTTGAGCATATCAATTAGGTGATCTAGAATTTCCATGCAAAGTGGTGTCTAGACTGTACAGAGACTAAGCAAGACAAAAATCCAGAAATCGTTAGGTATGTTGGTGACAACATGCACAAAAAAGAAAGTGGGGGGATTTGGGCGCTTCACTATAGACTGTTGCTGCCTCTTCCCAACACTTATGGATTTATCCCAAAGATCCTGATAGACTATATAGGAATTTTGTGGTGTAATGAAGAAGATGTTGCTACTATCTCAGTCCTCCGGTTGGTGTGTGTATATATAGAAAGAGATTAAAAAATTAAACCAAAAAAATACTTCTACATAAAAAAACAGACTCCTTTTTCCTTGTTTGTCCTTCACATTGTATTGGTATGGTGTATTTTCTCATTGGTACATAAAACAAAGGAAATGCCCTAATATGTACTATGTTTCATATTGGGTTATAGGTAAATGTAGTGAATCCCATATGAGTGACTGATAAACACCCGATTATAGTAATATAGGATTGTAGTTTTAGAAGGTACCCAACTCACTCAGTAGAGATGGGAACAAATCTTATACAGGTACAGTGCATCTGGAAAGTATTCACAGCGCTTCACTTTTTCCACATTTTATGATACAGCCTTATTCCAAAATGGAATAAATTCATTTTCAATTTTTCCCCTCAAAATACTACATACAATACCCCATAATGACAACGTGAGAAATATTTTGGAGATTTTTGCAAATTTATTAAAAATAAAAATAAGAATTTACTTACCGATAATTCTATTTCTCGTAGTCCGTAGTGGATGCTGGGGACTCCGTCAGGACCATGGGGAATAGCGGGCTCCGCAGGAGACAGGGCACATCTAAAAAGCTTTTTAGGTCACATGGTGTGTACTGGCTCCTCCCCCTATGACCCTCCTCCAAGCCTCCGTTAGGTACTGTGCCCGGACGAGCGTACACAATAAGGAAGGATCTTGAATCCCGGGTAAGACTCATACCAGCCACACCAATCACACCGTACAACTTGTGATCTGAACCCAGTTAACAGTATGATAACAAAACGAAGTAGCCTCCGAAAAGATGGCTCACAACAATAGTAATAACCCGATTTTTTGTAACAATAACTATGTACAAGCATTGCAGACAATCCGCACTTGGGATGGGCGCCCAGCATCCACTACGGACTACGAGAAATAGAATTATCGGTAAGTAAATTCTTATTTTCTCTAACGTCCTAGTGGATGCTGGGGACTCCGTCAGGACCATGGGGATTATACCAAAGCTCCCAAACGGGCGGGAGAGTGCGGATGACTCTGCAGCACCGAATGAGAGAACTCCAGGTCCTCCTTAGCCAGAGTATCAAAATTTGTAAAATTTTACAAACGTGTTCTCCCCTGACCACGTAGCTGCTCGGCAAAGTTGTAATGCCGAGACTCCTCGGGCAGCCGCCCAGGATGAGCCCACCTTCCTTGTGGAATGGGCATCTACATATTTCGTCTGTGGCAGGCCTGCCACAGAATGTGCAAGCTGAATTGTACTACAAATCCAGCGTGCAATAGACTGCTTAGAAGCATGAGCACCCAGCTTGTTGGGTGTATACAGTATAAACAGCAAGTCAGACTTTCTGACTCCAGCCGTCCTAACTATCTATATATATATATATATATATATATATATATATATATATATATATATTTTTAGGGCCCTGACCACGTCTAGTAACTTGGAGTCCTCCAAGTCCCTAGTAGCCGCAGGCACCACAAGAGGTTGTTTCAGGTGAAAACGCTGACACCCCTTTATGAAGAAACTGGAGACGAGTCCCAGTTCTGTCCTGTTCAAATGGAAAATTTTAATATGGGCTTTTGTAAGACAAAGCCGCCCATTCTGACAATCGCCTGGCCGAGGCCAGGGCTAACAACATGGTCACTTCCCATGTGAGATATTTGTCAACAGCATGGTCACTTTCCATGTGAGATATTTCAAATCCACAGATTTGAGCGGTTCAAACCAATATGATTTTAAGAAATCCCAACACTATGTTGAGATCTCACGGTGCCCCTAGGGGCACAAAAAAGCTGTATATGCAATACATCCTTTACAATCTGGACTTCAGGAACTGAAGTCAATTCTTTCTGGAAGAAAATCTACAGGGCCGAAATTTAAATGTTAATGAACCCCAATTTGAGGTCCAAAACACTCCTGTTTTCAGGAAGTGTAGAAATCGACCTAGTTGAATTTCCGTCGTGGAGCCTTCCTGGCCTCACCCACGCAACATATTTTCACCACATGTGGTGATGACGTTGTGCGGTCACCTCCTTCCTGGCTTTGACCAGGGTAGGTATGACCTCTTATGGAATGCCTTTTCCCCTCAGGATCCGGCATTCAACCGCCATGCCGTCAAACGCAGCCGCGGTAAGTCTTGGAATAGACATGGTACTTGCTGAATCAAGTCCCTTCTTAGCTCCCCAGGCCCTTAGTCGTCTGTGAGCATTTCTTGAAGTTCCGGGTACCAAGTCCCTCTTGGCCAATCCGGAGCCACTAGTATAGTTCATACTCCTCTATGTCTTATAATTCTCAATACCCTGGTTATGAGAAACAGAGGAGGGAACACATACACAGACTGGTACACCCACGGTGTTACCAGAACATCCACAGCTATCGCCTGAAGGTCTCATGACCTGGCGGAATACCTGTCCCGTTTTTTGTTCGGGCGGGACGCCATCATGTCCACCTTTGGTCTTTGCCAACGGTCCACAATCATGTTGAAAAACTTCCCTATGAAGTTTCCACTCTCCCGGGTGGAGGTCATGCCTGCTGAGGAAGTCTGCTTCCCAGTCGTCCACTCCCGGAAAGAACACTGCTGACAGTGCTATCACATGATTTTCCGCCTAGCGAAAAATCCTTGCAGTTTTCACTGCCCTCCTGCTTCTTGTGCCGCCCTTCTGTTTACGTGGGCGACTGCCGTGATGTTATCCCACTGGATCAATACCGGCTGACCTTGAAGCAGAGGTCTAGCTAAGTTTAGAGCATTATAAATTTGCTCTAAGCTTATTTATGCGGAGAGAATTCTCCAGACTTAATCACACTTCCCTGGAAATTTTTTCCCTGTGTGACTGTTCCCCAGCCTCTCAGGCTGGCCTCCGTGGTCACCGGCATCCAATCCTGAATGCCGAATCTGCGGCCCTCTAGAAGATGAGCACTCTGTAATCACCACAGG
Source organism: Pseudophryne corroboree (assembly GCF_028390025.1). Taxonomy (NCBI): domain Eukaryota; kingdom Metazoa; phylum Chordata; class Amphibia; order Anura; family Myobatrachidae; genus Pseudophryne; species Pseudophryne corroboree. Next base: position 450,788,419 of record NC_086451.1, read on the forward strand.
AGAGACACCCTTTTCCTTGGATATAGGGTTATCCGCTGATGCATCTGAGGATGCGATCCGGACCATTTGTCCAGCAGATCCCACTGAAGAGTTCTTGCGGGAAATCTGCCGAATGGAATTGCTTCGTAATAAGCCACCATTTTTACCAGGACTCTTGTGCAATGATGCACTGACACTTTTCCTGGTTTTAGGAGGATCCCGATTAGCTCGGATAACTCCCTGGTTTTCTCCACTGGGAGAAACACGTTTTTCTGGACTGTGTCCAGAATCTTCCCTAGGAACAGTAGACGTGTCGTCGGAAAAAGCTGCGATTTTGGAATATTTAGAATCCACTCGTGCTGTCGTAGAACTACTTAAGATAGTGCTACTCCGACCTCCAACTGTTCTCTGGACCTTGCCCTTATCAGGAAAGCGTCCATGTTTCTTTTAAGAAAAATCATCATTCCGGCCATTACCTTGGTAAAGACCCGGGGCGCCGTGGACAATCCAAACGGCAGCGTCTGAACTGATAGTGACAGTTCTGTACCAGGAACCTGAAGTACCCTTGGTGAGAAGGGCAAATTTGGACCTGTAGGTAAACGTCCCTGATATCCAGTGACATCATATCGTCCCCTTCTTCCTGGTTCGCTATCACTGCTCCGAGTGACTCCATCTTGATTTGAACGCTTGTATGTAAGTGTTCAAATATTTCAGATCTCACCGAGCCGGTTGGCTTCAGTACCACAATATAGTGTGGAATACTACCCCCTTCCTTGTTGTAAGAAGGGTACTTTGATTATCACCTGCTGGGAATACAGCCTGTGAATTGTGTGAGGGGGAGACGTCTCGAATTTCCAATGTACACCTGGGATATTACATGTAGGATCCCGGAGTTCCCTTGCGAGTGTTGCTGAAACTCTTGAGATGACCCCCTACCGCACCTGAGTCCGCTTGTACGGCCCCAGCGTTATGCTGCGGACTTGGCAGAAGCCGTGAGGAGCTTCTGTTCCTGGGAATGAGCTGCTTGCTGCAGTCTTCTTCCCTTTCCTCTCCCCCTGGGCAGATATGACTGGCCTTCGCCCGCCTGCCCGTATGGGGACGAAAGGACTGAGACTGAAAAGACTGTGTCCTTTTCTGCCAATATGTGACTCGGGGTAACAAAAGGTGGATTTTTCAGCTGTTGCCATGGCCACCAGGTCCAATGGACCGCCCCTTTATACGGCAATACTTCCATATGCCGTCTGGAATCTGCCTCACCTGACCACTGTCGTGTCTTCGTCTGGCAGATATGTACATCACATTTACTCTTGATGCCAGAATGCAAATATGCCTCTGCGCATCACACATATATAGAAATGCATCCTTAAAATGCTCTATAGACAATAAAATCCTGTCCCTGTCAAGGGTATCAAAATTTTCAGTCAGGAAATCCGACCAAGCCCCCTCAGCGCTGCACATCCAGGCTGAGGCGATTGCTGGTCGTAGTATAACACCAGTATGTGTGTATATACTGTTATGATATTTTCCAGCTTCCTATCAGCTGGCTCCTTGAGGGCGGCCGTATCTGGAAACGGTAACGCCATGTTTTTTATAAGCGTGTGAGCGCCTTGTCCACCCTAAGGTGTGTTTTCCAACTCGCCCTTACTACTGGCGGGAAAAAGGGTATACCGCCCATAACTTTCTGTCGGAGGAACCCCACGTATCATCACACACTTCATTTAATTTATCTGATTCAGGCAAAACTACAAGTAGTTTATTCCCACCCTACAAAATACCCTTATTTGTGGTACTTGTGGTATCAGAAATACGTAACACCTCCTTCATTGCCCTTAACATGTAACTTGTGGCCCTAAAGGAAAAATACGTTTGTTTCTTCACCGTCGACACTGGGGTCAGTGTCGACCGACTGAGGTAATTGGGCGTTTTTACAAGCCCCTGACGGTGTCCGAGACGCCTGGACAGATACTAATTTGTCCGCCGGCTGTCTCATGTCGTCAACCGGCTTGCAGCGTGTTGACATTCACGTAATTCCATAAGTAAGCCATCCATTCTGGTGTCGACTCCCTAGAGAGTGACATCACCATTACAGGCAATTTTCTCCGTCTCCTCACCAACATTTTCCTCATACATGTCGACACACACGTACCGACCTACAGCACACACATACAGGGAATGCTCTGATAGAGGACAGGACCCACTAGCCCTTTGGGGAGACAGAGGGAGAGTTTGCCAGCACACACCAAAAGCGCCATAATGTATATAACAACCCTAGAAGGTGTTGCTTCTATATATGGGCTCTTAATATATAATTATATCGCCAATTTATGCCCCCCTTCTCTTTAACCCTGTTTCTGTAGTGCAGGGGAGAGTGGGAGCCTTCCTCACCAGCGGAGCTGGTCAGGAAAATGGCGCTGAGTGCTGAGGAGAATAAGCTCCGCCCCTTTCACGGCGGGCTTTTCTCCCGGTTATTAGGAAAACTGGCCTGGGTTAAATACATACATATAGCCTTAATGGCTATATGTGATGTATTTATTTGCCAAATAGGTATTTATATTGCTGCCCAGGGCGCCCCCAGCAGCGCCCTGCACCCTCCGTGACCGTGTCAGTGAGCCGTGTAGCAACAATGGCGCACAGCTGCAGTGCTGTGCGCTACCTCTCTGAAGACTGTGAAGTCTTCTGCCGCCTGTTTCCGGACCTCCGTTCCGCCGTCTTCAGCGTCTGTAAGGGGGATCGGCGGCGCGGCTCCGGGACGAACCCCAGGCTGACCTGTGTTCCGACTCCCTCTGGAGCTCAGTGTCCAGTAGCCTAAAACTTCAATCCTCCTGCACGCAGGTGAGTTGCAAGTCTCTCCCCTAAGTCCCTCGTTGCAGTGATCCTGTCGCCAGCAGGAATCACTGATTAGAAACCTAAAAAAAACCTTTACTAAACAGCTCCTTAAGAGAGCCATCCAGTTTGCACCCTTCTCGGACGGGCACAAAAACCTAACTGAGGCTTGGAGGAGGGTCATAGGGGGAGGAGCCAGTACACACCATGTGACCTAAAAAGCTTTTTAGATGTGCCCTGTCTCCTGCGGAGCCCGCTATTCCCCATGGTCCTGACGGAGTCCCCAGCATCCACTAGGACGTTAGAGAAAAACTAAAATCACATGTACATACAGTAAGTATTCACAGCCTTTGCTCAATACTTTGTGATGCACCTTTGGCAGCAATTACAGCCTCAGTTCTTTTTGAATATGCCACAAGCTTGGCACACCTATCTTTGGACAGTTTCGCCCATTCCTCTTTGCAACACCTCTCAAGCTCCATCAGGTTGGATGGGAAGCTTCGGTGCACAGTCGTTTTCAGATCTCTCCAGAGATGTTCAATCGGATTCATGTCTGGGATCTGGCTGGGCCACTCGAGGACATTCACAGAGTTGTCCTAAAGCCACTCCTTTGATATCTTGGCTGTATGCTTAGGGTTATTGTCCTTCTGAAAGATGAACTGTCGCCCCAGTCGGAGGTCAAGAGTGCTCTGGAGCAGGTTTTCTTCCAGGATGTCTCTGTACATTGCTGCATTCATCTTTCCCTCTATGCTGACTAGTCTCCCAGTTCCTGCTGCTGAAAAACATCCCCACAGCATGATGCTGCCACCACCATGCTTCACTGTAGGGATGGTATTGGCCTGGTGATGAGCGGTGCCTGGTTTTCCTCCAAACATGACGCCTGGCATTCACCCCAAAGAGTTCAATCTCTGTCTCATCAGACCAGGGAATTTTTGTTTCTCATGGTCTGAGAGTCCTTCAGGTGCTTTTTGGCAAACCCCAGGCGGGCTCCCATGTGCTTTTTACTAAGGAGTGGCTTCTGTCTGGCCACTCTACCATGCAGGCCTGATTGGTTCTCCTCTCTCCACAGAGGAATGCTGTAGCTCTGACAGAGTGACCATTGGTTTCTTGGTCACCTCCTTAACTAGGGCCCTTCTCCCCCGATCGCTCCGTTTAGATGGCTGGCCCGCTCTCAGAAGAGCCCTGGTTGTTCCAAACTTCATCCATTTACAGATGATGGAGGCTACTGTGCTCATTGGTACCTTCAAAGCAGCAGATATTTTTCTGTAACCTTCCCCAGATTTGTGCCTCGAGACCATCCTGTCTTGGAGGTCTACAGACAATTCCTTTGACTTCATGCTTGGTTTGTGCCTGGACATGCACTGTCAAGTGTGGGACCTTATATAGACAGGTGTGTGTCTTTCCAAATCCTGTCCAATCAACTGAATTTACCACAGGTTGACTCAGGTTAATCTCAAGGATGATCAGTGGAAACAGGATGCACCTGAGCTCAATTTTTAATTTGCAAAAATCTCAAACCTTTTTAACGTTGTCATTATGAGGTATTGTGTTTAGAATTTTGAGGGGGAATTTTTTTTATTTATTTCAGTTTTGAATAAGGCTGTAACATAACAAAATGTTGAGAAAGTGAAGCGCTGTGAATACGTTCTGGATGCACTGTATCTTTGTCCTTCTGTGGTTAAAACGTTCCCTGGCATTTCTCTGACGTCCTAGTGGATGCTGGGAACTCCGAAAGGACCATGGGGAATAGCGGCTCCGCAGGAGACTGGGCACAACTAAAGAAAGCTTTTAGGTCACCTGGTGTGCACTGGCTCCTCCCACTATGACCCTCCTCCAAGCCTCAGTTAGATTTTGTGCCCGGCCGAGGTTGGATGCACACTAGGGGCTCTCCTGAGCTTCTAGAAAGAAAGTATATAATTAGGTTTTTATTTTACAGTGAGACCTGCTGGCAACAGGCTCACTGCAGCGAGGGACTAAGGGGAGAAGACGCAAACCTACCTGCTTGCAGCTAGCTTGGGCTTCTTAGGCTACTGGACACCATTAGCTCCAGAGGGATCGACCGCATGGAACTGGCCTTGGTGTTCGGTCCCGGAGCCGCGCCGCCGTCCCCCTTACAGAGCCAGAAGCAAGAAGAGGTCCGGAAAATCGGCGGCAGAAGACATCAGTCTTCACCAAGGTAGCGCACAGCACTGCAGCTGTGCGCCATTGCTCCTCATACACACTTCACACTCCGGTCACTGAGGGTGCAGGGCGCTGGGGGGGGTGCCCTGAGCAGCAATAAAAACACCTTGGCTGGCAAAAATACCACAATATATAGCCCCAGAGGCTATATATGTGATAATTACCCCTGCCAGAATCCATAAAAAAGCGGGAGAAAAGTCCGCGAAAAAGGGACGGAGCTATCTCCTTCAGCACACTGGCGCCATTTCTCCTTCACAGATCCGCTGGAAGGAAGCTCCCTGGCTCTCCCCTGCAGTCTACACTACAGAAAAGGGTAAAAAAGGGAGGGGGGGCACTAAATTTAGGCGCAGTATATAGAACAGCAGCTATAGGGGACATAACTCAGTTAGTCCCTGCATTATATAGCGCTCTGGTGTGTGCTGGCATACTCTCACTCTGTCTCCCCAAAGGGCTTTTGTGGGTCCTGTCCTCTGTTAGAGCATTTCCTGTGTGTGTGCGGTGTGTCGGTACGGCTGTGTCGACATGTTTGATGAGGATAATGATGTGGAGGCGGAGCAGATGCCTATAGAAGGGATGTCACCCCCTGCGGGGCAGACACCTGAGTGGATGGACTTATGGAAGGAATTGCGTGCACGTGTCGACTCCTTACAAAAAATTTGACGACATGCCAAATGCGGGACAGCCGGCTTCTCAGCTCGTGCCTGTCCAGGCGTCTCAAAGGCCATCGGGGGCTCTAAAACGCCCGCTACCTCAGATGGCAGACGCGGATGTCGACACGGATACTGACACCAGTGTCGACGACGATGAGTCTAGTCTAATGTCCACTAAGGCCATTCGTTGCATGATTGAAGCAATGAAAGGTGTTACAAATTTCTGATATAAACCCAGGTACCACTAAAAAGGGTATTATGTTTGGGGAGAAAAAACTACCCGTAGTTTCTCTGACGTCCTAGTGGATGCTGGGAACTCCGTAAGGACCATGGGGAATAGCGGCTCCGCAGGAGTCTGGGCACATCTAAAGAAAGCTTTAGGATCACCTGGTGTGCACTGGCTCCTCCCCCTATGACCCTCCTCCAAGCCTCAGTTAGATTTCTGTGCCCGACGAGAAGGGTGCACACTAGGGGCTCTCCTGAGCTCTTTGTGAAAGTTTTAGTTTAGGTTTATTATTTTCAGTGAGACCTGCTGGCAACAGGCTCACTGCATCGTGGGACTAAGGGGAGAAGAAACGGACTCACCTGCGTGCAGAGTGGATCGGGTTTCTTAGGCTACTGGACATTAGCTCCAGAGGGACGATCACAGGTTCAGCCTGGATGGGTCCCGGAGCCGCGCCGCCGGCCCCCTTACAGAGCCAGAAGAGCGAAGAGGTCCGGTGAAATCGGCGGCAGAAGACGATCCTGTCTTCAGATAAGGTAGCGCACAGCACCGCAGCTGTGCGCCATTGCTCTCAGCACACTTCACACTCCGGTCACTGAGGGTGCAGGGCGCTGGGGGGGCAGCGCCCTGAGACGCAATAAATCGATAAAAACCTTATATGGCTAAAATAAATGCATCACATATAACTCCTGGGCTATATGGATGCATTTAACCCCTGCCAAAACGTACAGAAAAACGGATGATAGGCTCCGCCCCTTTCTCGGCGTCCTTATCTCAGCACACTGGCGCCATTTTCCCTCACAGCTCAGTTGGAGGGAAGCTCCCTGGCTCTCCCCTGCAGTCACTACACTACAGAAAGGGGTTAAAAAAGAGAGGGGGGCACAAATTAGGCGCAGTATAAACCATACAGCAGCTATAAAGGGAAAAACACTTATATAAGGTTATCCCTATATATATATATATATATATATATATATATATATATATATATATATATATATATATATATATAGCGCTCTGGTGTGTGCTGGCAAACTCTCCCTCTGTCTCCCCAAAGGGCTAGTGGGTCCTGTCCTCTATCAGAGCATTCCCTGTGTGTGTGCTGTGTCGGTACGTTTGTGTCGACATGTATGAGGAGAAAAATGATGTGGAGACGGAGTAGAGTGTCTGTAATAGTGTTGTCACCCCCTAGGGGGTCGACACCTGAGTGGATGTACTGTTGAAATTGCGTGACAGTGTCAGCTTTGTATAAAAGACAGTGGTTGACATGAGACAGCCGGCTACTCAGCTTGTGCATGTCCAGACGTCTCATACAGGGGCTCTAAAGCGCCCGTTACCTCAGATACAGACGCCGACACGGATACTGACTCCTGTGTCGACGGTGAAGAGACAACCGTGATTTCCAATAGGGCCACTCATTGCATGATTGATGCAATGGAAAATGTTTACACTTTTCTGATAATATGAATACCACCAAAAAAAAAAGGGGTATTATGTTTGGTGAGGAAAAACTTCCTGTAGTTTTCCTAAATCTGAAAAATAAAATGAGGTGTGTGATGATGCGTGGGTTTCCCCCCGATAACAATTGATAATTCTAAAAAGTTATTGGCAGTATACCTTTTCCCGCCAGAGGTTAGGGTGCGTTGGGAAACACCCCCTACAGGGGATAAGGCGCTCACACGCTTGTAAGAACAAGGGCTCTACCCTCTCTTGAGATGGCCGCCCTTAAGGATCCTGCTGATAAAAAGCAGGAGGGTATCCTAAAATGTATTTACACACATACTAGTGTTATACTGCGACCAGCAATCGCCTCAGCCTGGATGTGCAGTGCTGGGTTGGCGTGGTCGGATTCCCTGACTGGAAATATTGATATCCTAGATAAGGACAGTATATTATTGCCTATAGAGCAATTAAAAGATGCATTTCTATATATGCATGATGCACAGCGGAATATTTGCCGACTGGCATCAAGTATAAGTGCGTTGTATTCTACCAGTAAAGTGGTCAGGGATTCCAAACGGCATTTGGAAGTATTGCCTTAAAAAAAGGGGATGTACCCTAGGTCGCCTCTCAAAATAAGACGCCGTATTATCAGGCGCAGTCCTGGTTGGCAAGCGGACAAAAGGGTTCCTCTTTTCTGCTCGTGACAGAGGTAGAGGAAAATGGCTGCAGAGATCAGCCAGTTCCCAGGAACAGAAACCCTTTTCCGCCTCTGCCAAGCCCTCAGTATGACGCTAGGGCTTTACAAGTTCAGGCACGGTGGGGGCCCGTTCTCAGTGAATTTCAGTGCGCAGTGGGCTCACTCGCAAGTAGACCCCGGGATCCTTCAGGTGTTATCTCAGGGGTACAAAATTGGAATTCGAGACGTATTCCCCTCGCCGTTTCCAAAAAGTCTGTTTTACCGACGTCTCCCGCTGACAGGGAGGCAGTTTTGGAAGCCATTCACAAGCTGTATTCCCAGCAGGTGATAATTAAGGTACCCCTCCTGCAACAGGGAACGGGGTATTATTCCACACTATTGTGGTACCGAAGCCAGACGGCTCGGTGAGACCGATTTTAAAATCTAAAATCTTTGAACACTTACATACAGAGGTTCAAATTCAGAATTGAGTCACTCAGAGCAGTGATTGCAAACCTGGAAGAAGGGGACTACATGATGTCTCGGGACATCAAGGATGCTTACCTTCATGTCAAAATTTACCCTTCTCACCAAGGGTATCTCAGGTTATGGTACAGAACTGTCACTATCAGTTCAGACGCTGCCGTAGGGAGGGTCCACGGCACCCCGGGTCTTTACTGAAGTAATGACCGAAATGATGATATTCCTTCAAAGGAAGGGAATTTTTAGTTATCCTTTACTTGGACGATTCCCTGATAAGGGTAAGATCCAGGGAACAGTTGGAGATCGGTGTAGCACTATCTCAGGTAGTGTTGCGGCAGCACGATTGGATTCTCAATATTCCAGATTCGCAGCTGGTTCCGACGACTTGTCTTCTGTTCCTAGGGATGATCCTGGACACAGTCCAAAAAGAAGGTGTTTCTCCCGGAGGAAAAAGCCAGGGAGTTATCCGAGCTAGTCAGGAACCTCCTAAAACCAAACCAAGTCTCAGTGCATCAATGCACAAGGGTTCTGGGTAAAAATGGTGGCTTCCTACGAAGCAATCCCATTCGGCAGATTCCACGCAAGACTTTCCAGTGGAACCTACTGGACAAATGGTCCGGGTCGCATCTTCAGATGCATCAGCGGATAACCCTGTCACCAGGGACAAGGGTATCCCTCCTGTGGTGGTTGCAGAGTGCTCATCTTCTAGAGGGCCGCAGATTCGGCATTCAGGACTGGATCCTGGTGACCACGGATGCCAGCCTGCGAGGCTGGGGAGCAGTCACACAGGGAAGGAATATCCAGGGCTTATGGTCAAGCCTGGAGACATCACTTCACATAAATACCATGAAGCTAAGGGCCATTTACAATGCTCTAAGCTTAGCAAGACCTCTGCTTCAAGGTCAGCCGGTGTTGTTCCAGTCGAACAACATTACGGCAGTCACCCACGTAAACAGACAGGGTGCCACAAGAAGCAGGAGGGCAATGGCAGAAGCTGCAAGGATTCTTCGCTGGGCGAAAAACCATGTGATAGCACTGTCAGCAGTTTTCATTCCGGGAGTGGACAACTGGGAAGCAGATTTCCTCAGCACGACCTCCACCCGGGAGAGTAGGGACTTCACCCAGAAGTCTTCCACATGATTATAAACCGTTGGGAAAAACTCGACAGGTATTGCGCCAGGTCAAGGGACCCTCAGGCAATAGCTGTAGATGCTCTGGTAACACCGTGGGTGTACCAATCAGTGTATGGGTTCCCTCCTCTGCCTCTCATACCCAAGGTACTGAGATTGATAAGATGGAGAGGAGTAAGCACTATATTAGTGGCTCCGGATTGGCCAAGAAGGACTTGGTAACCGGAACTTCAAGAGATGCTCACGGAGGATCCGTGGCCTCTACCTCTAAGAAGGGACCTGCTTCAGCGGGGACCTTGTCTGTTCCAAGACTTGCCGCGGCTGCGTTGACGGCATGGCGGTTGAACGCCGGATCCTGAAGAAAAAAGGCATTCCGGATGAAGTCATCCCTATCCTGATCAAGGCCGGGAAGGATGTAACCGAAAAACATTATCACCGCATTTGGCGAAAATATGTTGCGTGGTGCGAGGCCAGTAAGGCTCGACGGAGGAAATTCAACTGGGTCGATTCCTACATTTCCTGCAAACAGGAGTATCTATGGGCCTGAAATTGGGGTCCATTAAGGTTCAAATTTCGGCTCTGTCAATTTTCTTCCAAAAAAGAACTAGCTTCAGTCCCTGAAGTTCAGACGTTTGTTAAAGGGGTACTGCATATACAGACTCCTTTTGTGCCTTCAGTGGCACTTTGGGATCTCAAGGTGGTTTTTGGGTTCCAAAAGTCACATTGGTTTGACCCACTTAAATCTGTGGAGTTAAAATATCTCACAGAAAAAGTGGTCATGCTGTTGGCTATGGCCTGGGCCAGGCGCGTGTCAGAATTGGTGGCTTTATCCTGTAAAAGCCCTTATCTGAGTTTCCATTCGGACAGGGCGGAATTGAGGACTCGTCCTCAGTTTCTCCCTAAGGTGGTTTCAGCGTTCACCTGAACCAAACCTATTGTGGTGCCTGCGGCTACTAGGGACTTGGGGGACTCCAAGTTGCTAGACGTTGTCAGGACCCGGAAAATATATGTTTCCAGGACGGCTGGAGTCAGGAAATCTGACTTGCTGTTTATCCTGTATGCACCCAACTAGCTGGGTGCTCCTGCTTCTAAGCAGACTATTGCTCGTTGGATTTGTAGTACAATTCAGCTTGCACATTCTGTGGCAGGCCTGCCACAGCCAAAAATCTGTAAATGCCCACTCCACAAGGAAGGTGGGCTCATCTTGGGCAGCTGCCAAGGGGTCTCGGCTTTACAACTTTGCCGAGCAGTTACTTGGTCAGGAGCAAATACGTTTGTAAACTTCTACAAATTTGATACCCTGGCTGAGGAGGACCGGGAGTTCTCTCATTGGATGCTGCAGAGTCATCCGCACTCTCCCGCCCGTTTTGGGAGCTTTGGTATAATCCCCATGGTCCTTACGGAGTTCCCAGCATCCACTAGGACGTCAGAGAAAATAAGAATTTACTTACCGATAATTCTATTTCTCGTAGTCCGTAGTGGATGCTGGGTGCCCATCCCAAGTGCGGATTGTCTGCAATACTGGTACATAATTATTGTTACCCAAAAATTCGGGTTATTGCTGTAGTGAGCCATCTTTTCTAGAGGCTCCTCTATTATCATGCTGTTAACTGGGTTCAGATCACAAGTTGTACAGTGTGATTGGTGTGGCTGGTATGAGTCTTACCCGGGATTCAAATCCTTCCTTATTGTGTACGCTCGTCCGGGCACAGTATCCTAACTGAGGCTTGGAGGAGGGTCATAGGGGGAGGAGCCAGTGCACACCAGGTGATCCTAAAGCTTTCTTTAGATGTGCCCAGACTCCTGCGGAGCCGCTATTCCCCATGGTCCTTACGGAGTTCCCAGCATCCACTACGGACTACGAGAAATAGAATTATCGGTAAGTAAATTCTTATTTTTTCCCCCATCAGAAGAATTAAATGAAGTGTGTGAAGAAGCGTGGGCTTTCCCTGATAAAAGATTGGTAATCTCTAAGAAGTTACTAATGGCGTTCCCTTTCCCGCCAGAGGATAGGTCACGTTGGGAGACACACCCTAGGGTGGATAAAGCGCTCACACGTTTGTCTAAAAAGGTGGCACTACCGTCTCCGGATACGGCCGCCCTCAAGGAACCTGCTGATAGAAAGCAGGAGGCTATCCTGAAGTCTGTATATACACACTCAGGCATTATACTTAGACCAGCTATTGCGTCAGCATGGATGTGCAGTGCTGCCGCTGCGTGGTCAGATTCCCTGTCAGAAAATATTGACACCCTAGACAGGGACACTATTCTGCTAACCATAGAGCATATAAAAGACTCAGTCTTATACATGAGAGATGCACAGAGGGAGATCTGCCGGCTGGCATCTAAAATAAGTGCATTGTCCATTTCTGCTAGGAGAGGCTTATGGACTCGCCAGTGGACAGGGGATGCAGATTCAAAAAGGCACATGGAAGTTTTGCCTTATAAGGGTGAGGAGTTATTTGGGGATGGTCTCTCGGACCTAGTTTCCACAGCAACTGCTGGGAAGTCAGCATTTTTACCCCATGTTCCCTCACAGCCTAAAAAGGCGCCGTTTTATCAGGTACAGTCCTTTCGGACTCAGAAAAACAGGCGTGGAAAAGGCGGGTCCTTTCTGTCCAGAGGTAGGGGAAAAAGCCTGCAACAAACAGCAGGTTCCCAGGAGCAAAAGTCCTCCCCCGCTTCTTCCGAGTCCGCCGCATGACGGTGGGGCTCCACAGGCGGAGCCAGGTACGGTGGGGGGCCGCCTCAAAAATTTCAGCGATCAATGGGCTCGCTCACAGGTGGATCCCTGGATCCTGCAAATAGTATCTCAAGGGTACAAACTGGAATTCGAGGCGTCTCCACCCCACCGGTTCCTAAAATCTGCCTTGCCGATTACTCCTTCAGACAGGGAGGCTGTGCTAGCGGCAATTCACAAGCTGTATTCCCAGCAGGTGATAATCAAGGTGCCCCTACTTCAACAAGGACGGGGTTACTATTCCACACTGTTTGTGGTACCGAAACCGGACGGTTCTGTGAGACCCATTTTAAATTTGAAATTCTTGAACATATACATAAAAAATTCAAGTTCAAGATGGAATCGCTCAGGGCGGTTATTGCAAGCCTGGACGAGGGGGATTACATGGTATCCCTGGACATCAAGGATGCTTACCTGCATGTCCCCATTTACTATCCTCACCAGGAGTACCTCAGATTTGTGGTACAGAATTGCCATTACCAATTCCAGACGCTGCCGTTTGGACTCTCCACGGCACCGAGGGTGTTTACCAAGGTAATGGCGGAAATGATGATACTCCTTCGAAGAAAGGGAGTTTTAATTATCCTGTACTTGGACGATCTCCTAATAAAGGCGAGGTCCAAGGAGCAGTTGTTGGTGGGAGTAGCACTATCTCAGGAGGTGCTACACCAGCACGGTTGGATTCTGAATATTCCAAAATCACAGCTGGTTCCGACGACACGTCTACTGTTCCTGGGTATGATTCTGGATACAGTCCAGAAAAAAGTGTTTCTCCCGGAGGAGAAAGCCAAGGAGCTGTCATCTCTAGTCAGAGACCTCCTGAAACCAAAACAGGTATCGGTGCATCACTGCACGCGGGTCCTGGGAAAGATGGTGGCTTCTTACGAAGCAATTCCTTTCGGCAGGTTCCATGCCAGAATCTTTCAGTGGGACCTGTTGGACCAATGGTCCGGATCGCATATTCAGATGCATCGCCTAATAAATATTTTGGAACTAAGGGCCATTTACAATGCCCTAAGTCAGGCAAAATCCCTGCTTCTACACCAGCCGGTACTGATCCAGTCAGACAACATCACGGCAGTCGCCCATGTAAATCGACAGGGCGGCACAAGAAGCAGGATGGCAATGGCAGAAGCCACAAGGATTCTCCGATGGGCGGAAAATCACGTACTAGCACTGTCAGCAGTGTTCATTCCGGGAGTGGACAACTGGGAAGCAGACTTTCTCAGCAGGCACGACCTCCACCCGGGAGAGTGGGGACTTCATCCAGAAGTCTTCACGCTGATTGTAAATCGATGGGAACGGCCACAGGTGGACATGATGGCGTCCCGCCTAAACAAAAAACTAGAGAGATATTGCGCCAGGTCAAGGGACCCTCAGGCGATAGCTATGGACGCTCTAGTGACACCGTGGGTGTACCAGTCAGTTTGTGTTTCCTCCTCTGCCTCTCATACCAAGGGTACTGAGAATAATAAGAAAACGAGGAGTAAGAACAATACTCGTGGTTCCGGATTGGCCAAGACGAGCGTGGTACCCGGAACTTCAAGAGATGATCTCAGAGGACCCATGGCCTCTGCCGCTCAGACAGGACCTGCTGCAGCAGGGGCCCTGTCTGTTCCAAGACTTACCGCGGCTGCGTTTGACGGCATGGCGGTTGAACGCCGGATCCTGAAGGAAAAGGGCATTCCGGAGGAAGTCATTCCTACGCTGATTAAAGCCAGGAATGATGTAACTGCAAAGCATTATCGCCGCATATGGCGGAAATATGTTGCTTGGTGTGAGGCCAAAAAGGCCCCAACAGAGGAATTTCAACTAGGTCGATTTCTGCATTTCCTACAAGCAGGAGTGACTATGGGCCTGAAATTAGGCTCCATTAAGGTACAGATCTCGGCTCTGTCGATTTTCTTCCAGAAAGAACTAGCTTCACTACCTGAAGTTCAGACGTTTGTGAAAGGAGTGCTGCATATTCAGCCCCCGTTTGTGCCTCCAGTGGCACCTTGGGATCTCAACGTGGTGTTGAGTTTCTTAAAATCACATTGGTTTGAGCCACTTAAAACCGTGGATCTAAAATATCTCACGTGGAAAGTGGTCATGTTATTGGCCTTGGCTTCAGCCAGGCGTGTGTCAGAATTGGCAGCTTTGTCATGTAAAAGCCCTTATCTGATTTTCCATATGGATAGGGCGGAATTGAGGACTCGTCCCCAGTTTCTCCCTAAGGTGGTATCAGCTTTTCACTTGAACCAACCTATTGTGGTGCCTGCGGCTACTAGGGACTTGGAGGATTCCAAGTTACTGGATGTAGTCAGGGCCTTGAAAATTTATGTTTCCAGGACGGCTAGAGTCAGGAAAACTGACTCGCTATTTATCCTGTATGCACCCAACAAACTGGGTGCTCCTGCTTCTAAGCAGACTATTGCTCGCTGGATTTGTAGCACAATTCAGCTGGCGCATTCTGCGGCTGGACTGCCACATCCTAAATCAGTAAAAGCCCATTCCACAAGGAAGGTGGGCTCATCTTGGGCGGCTGCCCGAGGGGTCTCGGCATTACAACTCTGCCGAGCAGCTACGTGGTCAGGGGAGAACACGTTTGTAAATTTTTACAAATTTGATACCCTGGCTGAGGAGGACCTTGAGTTCTCTCATTCGGTGCTGCAGAGTCATCCGCACTCTCCCGCCCGTTTGGGAGCTTTGGTATAATCCCCATCGTCCTTTCGGAGTTCCCAGCATCCACTAGGACGTCAGAGAAAATAAGATTTTACTCACCGGTAAATCTATTTCTCGTAGTCCGTAGTGGATGCTGGGCGCCCATCCCAAGTGCGGATTGTCTGCAATACTTGTATATAGTTATTGTTAACTAAAGGGTTATTGTTGAGCCATCTGTTGAGAGGCTCAGTTGTTATCATACTGTTAAACTGGGTATAGTATCACGAGTTATACGGTGTGATTGGTGTGGCTGGTAAGAGTCTTACCCGGGATTCAAAATCCTTCCTTATGTCAGCTCGTCCGGGCACAGTGTCCTAACTGAGGCTTGGAGGAGGGTCATAGTGGGAGGAGCCAGTGCACACCAGGTGACCTAAAAGCTTTCTTTAGTTGTGCCCAGTCTCCTGCGGAGCCGCTATTCCCCATGGTCCTTTCGGAGTTCCCAGCATCCACTACGGACTACGAGAAATAGATTTACCGGTGAGTAAAATCTTATTTTTTGTCTGCATGTTTTTCATCCACATATAGGAAACCATTACGTATAAATAGTTATAAGGACTCTTGAGTGGGTACTTTTCGGTATCCTGCTGACTGGTATCAGAGTCTCAAAGGATGCCAAAAAAACTATTGTTGGCTGTCATTTCAGCTGCATGTGTTTTGCACTTATAGATCCAGACCTCCGCCTTCTCTGGAGCTTTCTAAGTGGAAAAAAAATCTTTGTTTCTCTGACGTCCTAAGTGGATGCTGGGGACTCCGTCAGGACCATGGGGAATAGCGGCTCCGCAGGAGACAGGGCACAAAATTAAAAGTTTGACCACTAGGTGGTGTGCACTGGCTCTTCCCCCCATGACCCTCCTCCAAGCCTCAGTTAGATTTTTGTGCCCGGCCGAGAAGGGTGCAATCTAGGTGGCTCTCCTGAGCTGCTTAGAATAAAAGTTTGTTAGGTTTTTTATTTTCAGTGAGTCCTGCTGGCAACAGGCTCACTGCAACGCGGGACTAAGGGGAGAAGAAGCGAACTCACCTGCGTGCAGGATGGATTGGCTTCTTAGGCTACTGGACACTAGCTCCAGAGGGACGATCACAGGTACAGCCTGGATGGGTCACCGGAGCCGCGCCGCCGGCCCCCTTACAGATGCTGAAGAGAGAAGAGGTCCAGAAAACGGCGGCTGAAGACTTCCCAGTCTTCTTAAGGTAGCGCACAGCACTGCAGCTGTGCGCCATTGCTCTCAGCACACTTCACACCGCGGTCACTGAGGGTGCAGGGCGCTGGGGGGGGGGCGCCCTGGGCAGCAATGTAATTACCTTTACTGGCTAAAAATACATCACATATAGCCCCTGGGCTATATGGATGTATTTAACCCCTGCCAGGATTACAGAAAAAAACGGGAGAAGAGCCCGCCGTGAAGGGGGCGGGGCCTATCTCCTCAGCACACAGTGCCATTTTTCCCACACAGATCCGCTGGTGGGAAGGCTCCCAGGCTCTCCCCTGCACTGCACTACAGAAACAGGGTTAAAACAGAGAGGGGGGGCATTTTTTGGCGATATCTCCTATATAATAGCCCTATTCTGTGACCTTGTGATTCATTTGCTAACGCTGGGCGGAGTCACAACAGTGGGCGGAGTTATTCAAATGAGTCACAGAGATCTGGCCAAATCTACAGGAGACTAGGAGCAGAAGCAGATAGTATGGGCATTGGACAGGTCACAGGCAGGGGTGCATACCTCCCAGCTTTCTGCAGGAGCTTTCTCCAGGCAGAAGGAGGGAAACACACTCGGCGAAAAGGGGGCGTGGCTTCACGGGAGGGCCCCCCGTTTTCGTCAGTGAGGGGGCTTGCCCAGCGCTCTGTGAGCTGCTGGCATGCCCCTAGGGCTGATTATGAGTCCAGGGGGCACAGGGCACTTGAGACAGGGGAGCCCTATCTCACTGCTGTGCCTGCTGTGGGTTGGGGGCGTGGCCTAATCGCGGCCCTCGCGGCCACGCCCCCCTATGCAAATTCCGATTTTTATTTTTTTTATGGGATTTTGGCCCCTCAGTTAGGGGTAAATCCAGAGGACGTGGTCGCTCCCCCTACACACCCGCACAGGGAGAAGAAAGCAGGGAGACTGCTGCCTCCCTGCAACACCACAGACCTGCCAATATGCAGCAGCGTGTGCTGACTGTAGCACAATGCTGCCGCTGTTGCTGGCAGGACGGGGGGAGCTTCTGAGCTGGGACAGAGCTACTCCAGCCGGGGGGCCCCCTAAAACTGTGGGGCCAACGGTACGTATCCCCTGGCCACCCCCCCCCCCCCTTAATCCGGCTCTGCTGCTGGAACCCCCCCTTAATCCGTACCCCCTGATGCCCCCTCTCCCTCTGTCTCCACTATTCACCGCTGCTCTGCTAAGCAGAACAGCGAGTACAGGAGCTTTCCAACTGCCCCCCCCCCCACCGCCGGACACTGCGACCCGCGGGTGGGACAGCGGGACAGACCCCAAAAAATGGGACTGTCCCGCGAAAATCGGGACATTTGGGAGGTATGGGGGTGTGTGAGGGGTATGTCATACAGACAGACGGGCACCGGCTCACTGTGTGCTTGACCCCCCACATCGGCATACTCAGCAGGGTCTCTCTGGTGCGGAGGAGCGTCACTTTCTGACACACTCCACGCTTCTTAGCTGCAGTTTAGTGGGGCACCTGCCGCTGTGCAGGTTCCATACTGCCTCTGTTATCTCCAGCCCCGGCAACCCCACCGCTAGCTACAGCGCTGCCGCCCGCAGTGGAGTGCGCCCAGCTCATTCACACACTTTAGCTGGCGGGTAGCGCTGCAGAAATCCGAGCTGCTTGCAGGCTCTGACCCACTCCTCCCTCCAGCCGCAGCGTCTCCTGGGAGCTAACCAGTCACTCCCAGTCTCCCCTTACCACAGTGCCCGGAAGCCGTGAGGTCCGCGCCACGTGCATGCTATGACCCCCTCCTCCCTCCAGCCGCAGCATCTCCTGGGGGCTAACCAGTCATTTCCAGTCTCACCTTACCACAGTGCCCGGCAGCTGCGCGAGGTCTGCGGTGTGTGACTGAGGAGGGGGGAGGGATGCGGACTGGCAGAGAAAGCAGGACTCCAGCCTGAGAGAGTCAGCCATGCCAAGTCTCCAGCAGCAGCAGATCCCAACAGGTTGGAATGGAACAGCAGCAGCCAGCAGCAGTGACTCCGGTAAGACACATCTGTCTGTCACCACTGTTTTGTCCCTAATACCAATCTCTCCCGTGCCCTGTGTTCTGTCATGTCCCTGTCACCCCTGGCCTTGCCCTGCCACCCTTATCCTGGCCCTTTCACCCTTATCCTGGCCCTTTCACCCTTATCCTGGCCCTGTCACCCTTATGCTGGCCCTGTTACCCCTATCCTGGCCCTGTCACCCCTGTGCTTGCCCTGTCAACCCTATACTGGCCCCGTCACCCCTGTCCTGGTCCTGCCGCCCCTACCCTGGCCCTGTCACCCCTATCCTGTCCCTATCATTTCTGTCCTGGCCCTGTCACCCCTGTCCTGGCCCCGTCACCCCTGTCCTGGCCCAGTCACCCCTGTCCTGGCACCATCACCCCTGTCCTGGCCCCGTCAACCCTGTACTGACCCTGTCACCCCTGTCCTGGCCCTGTTACTGCATACCCTCCAACTACCTTTTATGGCATGTACAGTACCCGCAGCTCCTCCAGACCTCTCCCCAATGCACTACACCTCCGCACCTTCCCCTCCACCACATGCGGCACTCCACCCCTCCCCCACATGCTGTGCCTCCAGACCCCCTACACCACCCGTGGCTCCCACTCCTCCACCCCTTCACCACCCACAGCACCTCCAGGCCCCTTCCACCATTCACCCCCCTTATACGTCTCCCCCCACACCTGCCCCCCTCCACCCGCAGCATCTGCAGACACCCTCCTCCATCAGCGGTCCCCCCCTCACCCACCCCTCCCCCACCAATGGCACCCCCGCACCTGCCCCTCCACCACCTGCAGCACCTCCGGACCTCCTTTCCCATCCGCCGCAACGCCCGTACCTGCCCCTACCCTACCCATGGTGCCTGCGGTCCCCTACCCAACCCCCGGCACACCCATCCCACAGCACCTCCGGAACCCTTCACCCATCCACAACATCCCCACACCTGCCCCTCTCCCACCCGTGGCACCCCTGCCCCTCCCCCACCTGCAGTGCCTCCGGACCCCTCCCCCATCTGCATCCCCCACTCCTCTGCCCCTCCCCCACGCGCAGCACCTCCCGAACCTTCCCCATCCGGGCCCCACCCCCACTTCTGCCTCCCCTCCACCCGCAGCATCTACAGACACCATCCGCAGTCCCCCCCGCACCCGCTACATTCTGTACATCGTGCCCTGCAGGTGCTGTTCACGCCGTCGCAAGGGGCTGCGCCTCCTTCACCATCGCACGCCCTTTCATTGTGCAATATTTAACCACTAACAAAGGAATGCAGGTAATACTCCATATAATACAAATATTAAACCCCAGAAAGGCATGCAAGGGTTAAGGGGGCGTAGCCCCTTGCGACGGTGTGAAGAGCGCCCGTAGGGCGCGATGAAGCACCTAGTTATTATATATTAAGCTGCTATAAGGGAAAACACTTACTATAAGGTTGTCCCTGTATAATTATAGCGCTTTGGTGTGTGCTGGCAAACTCTCCCTCTGTCTCCCCAAAGGGCTAGTGGGGTCCTGTCCTCTATCAGAGCATTCCCTGTGTGTGTGGTGTGTGTCGACAGGTATGAGGACGATGTTGGTGTGGAGGCGGAGCAATTGCCTGTAATGGGATGTCACCCCCTAGGGAGTCGACACCGGAATGGATGGCTTTATTTATGGAATTATGTGATAGTGTCAACACGCTACAAGGTCGGTTGACGATATGAGACGGCCGGCAAACCAATTAGTACCTGTCCAGGCGTCTCAAACACCGTCAGGGGCTTTAAAACGCCCATTACCTCAGTCGGTCGACAGACACTGACTCCAGTGTCGACGGTGAAGAAACAAACGTATTTTCCAGTAGGGCCACACGTTACATAATCACGGCAATGAAGGAGGCGTTACATATTTCTGATACTACAAGTACCACAAAAATGGGTATTATGTGGGGTGTGAAAAAACTACCTGTAGTTTTTCCTGAATCAGATGAATTGATTGAAGTGTGTGATGAAGCGTGGGTTACCCCCGATAGGAAGTTGCTAATTTCAGAGAAGTTATTGGCATTATACCCTTTCCCGCCAGAGGTTAGGGCGCGCTGGGAAACACCCTCTAGGGTAGATAAGGCGCTCACACGCTTATCAAAACAAGTGGCGTTACCGCCTCCTGATACGGCCGCCCTCAAAGATCCAGCTGATAGGAGGCTGGAAAATACTCTAAAAAGTATATACACACATACTGATGTTATACTGCGACCAGCAATCGCCCCAGCATGGATGTGCAGTGCTGGTGGGGTTTGGTCGGAATCTCTGACTGGAAATATTGATACCCTGAATAGCGACAATATTTTATTGACTATAGAGCATTTAAAGGATGCATTTTCTTTATATGCGAGATGCACAGAGGGATATTTGCACTCTGGCATCAAGGGTAAGTGCGCTGTCCATTTCTGCCAGAAGAAGTTTATGGACGCGACAGTGGTCAGGTGATGCGGATTCCAAGCGGCATATGGAAGTTTGACGTATAAAGGGGAGGAATTATTTGGGGTCGGTCTATCGGACTTGGTGGCCACGGCAACAGCCGGAAAATCCACCTTTTTTACCTCAGGTCACCTCCCAACAGAAAAAGACACCGTCTTTTCAGCCTCAGTCCTTTCGTTCTCATAAGAACAAGCGGGCAAAAGGCCATTCATATCTGCCTGAGGCAAAGGAAAGGGTAAGAGACTGCAGCAAGCAGCTCCTTCCCAGGAGCAGAAGCACTCCCCCGCTTCTGAAAAGTCCTCAGCATGTCGCTGGGGCCTTACAAGCGGACTCAGGTCCGGTGGGGGGGGTCGTCTCAAGATTTTCAGCGCGCAGTGGGCTCACTCGCAAGTCGACCCCTGGATCCTGCAGGTAGTATCACAGGGGTACAGATTGGAATTCGAGACGTCTCTTCCTCGCAGATTCCTGAAGTCTGCTTTACCAACATCTCCCTCCGACAGGGAGACGGTGTTGGAAGCTATTCACAAGCTGTATTCCCAGCAAGTAATAGTCAAGGTACCCCTACTACAACAAGGAAAGGGGTATTATTCCACGCTGTTTGTGGTACCGAAGCCGGACGGCTCGGTGAGACCTATTCTAAGTCTGAAATCTTTTGAACACTTACATACAAAGGTTCAAGTTCAAGATGAAATCACTCAGAGCAGTGATAGCGAATCTGGAAGAAGGGGACTTTATGGTGTCCCTGGACATCAAGGATGCTTACCTCCATGTCCCAATTTGCCCTTCAAACCAAGGGTACCTCAGGTTCGTGGTACAAAACTGTCACTATCAGTTTCAGACGTTGCCGTTTGGATTGTCCACGGCACCCCGGGTCTTTACCAAGGTAATGGCCGAAATGATGATTCTTCTTCGAAGAAAAGGTGTATTAATTATCCCTTACTTGGACGATCTCCTGATAAGGGCAAGATCCAGAGAACAGTTAGAGGCCGGTGTAGCACTAACCCAAGTAGTGCTGCAACAGCACGGGTGGATTCTAAATTTTCCAAAATCCCAGCTGAGCCCGACGACACGTCTGCTGTTCCTAGGGATGATTCTGGACACAGTTCAGAAAAGGTTTTTCTCCCGGAGGAGAAAGCCAGGGAGTTATCCGAGCTAGTCAGGAACCTCCTAAAACCAGGAAAAGTGTCAGTGCATCAATGCACAAGAGTCCTGGGTAAATGGTGGCTTCTTACGAAGCGATTCCATTCGGCAGATTCCACGCAAGAACCTTTCAGTGGGATCTGCTGGACAAATGGTCCGGATCGCATCTTCAGATGCATCAGCGGATAGCCCCGTCTCCAAGGACAAGGGGGTCTCTTCTGTGGTGGTTGCAGAGTGCTCACCTTTTTGGAAGGCCGCAGATTCGGCATTCAGGACTGGGTCCTGGTGACCACGAATGCCAGCCTGAGAGACTGGGGAGCAGTCACACAGGGAAGAAATTTCCAGGGAGTGTGGTCAAGCCTGGAGACTTCACTTCACATAAATATACTGGAGCTAAGGGCAATTTACAATGCTCTAAGCCTGGCAAGACCTCTGCTTCAGGGTCAGCCGGTGTTGATCCAGTAGGGCAACACCACGGCAGTCGCCCACGTAAACAGACAGGGCGACACAAGAAGCAGGAGGGCAATGGCAGAAGCTGCAAGGATTTTTCACTGGGCAGAAAATCATGTGATAGCACTGTCAGCAGTGTTCATTCCGGGAGTGGACAACTGGGAAGCAGACTTCCTCAGCAGACACGATCACCACCCGGGAGAGTGGGGACTTCATCCAGAAGTCTTCCACATGATTGTGAACCGTTGGGAAAACCAAAGGTGGACATGATGGCGTCCCGCCTCAACAAAAAACTGGACAGGTATTGCGCCAGGTCAAGAGACCCTCAGGCAATAGCTGTGGACGCGTTGGTAACACCATGGGTGTACCAGTCAATGTATGTGTTCCCCCCCTCTGCCTCTCATACCCAAGGTACTGAGAATTATAAGGCGAAGGGGAGTAAGAACGATACTCGTGGCTCCGGATTTGCCAAGAAAGACTTGGTACCCGGAACTTCAAGAGATGCGCACGGAGGATCCGTGCACTCTACCTCTAGACTTACCGCGGCTGCGTTTGACGGCATGGCGGTTGAACGCCGGATCCTGAAGGAGAGGGCTCCGACGGAGGAATTTCAACTGGGTCGATTCCTACATTTCCTGCAAACGGGATTGTCTATGGGCCTCAAATTGGGGTCCATTAAGGTTCAAATTTCGGCCCTGTCGATTTTCTTCCAGAAAGAATTGGCTTCAGTTCCTGAAGTCCAAGCTTTTGTCAAAGGAGTACTACATATACAGCCCCGGTTGTGCCTCCAGTGGCACTGTGGGATCTCAATGTAGTTTTGGGATTCCTCAAATCCCATTGGTTTGAGCCACTCAAATCGGTGGATTTGAAATATCTTACATGGAAAGTGACCATGCTACTGGCCCTGGCTTCGGCCAGGAGAGTGTCAGAATTGGCGGCTTTTTCGTACAAAAGCCATATCTGATTTTCCATTGGGACAGGGCAGAACTGCGGACGCGTCCTCAGTTTCTCCCTAAGGTGGTATCAGCGTTTCACCTGAACCAACCTATTGTGGTGCCTGCGGCTTCTAGCGACTTGGAGGACTCCAAGTTGTTCGACGTTGTCAGAGCCTTAAAAATATATATATATATATATATTTCAAGGACGGCTGGAGTCAGAAAGTCTGACTCGCTGTTTATACTGTATGCACCCAACAAGCTGGGTGTTCCTGCGTCTAAGCAGACGATTGCTCGTTGGATTTGTAGCACAATTCAACTTGCGCATTCTGTGGCAGGCCTGCCACAGCCAAAATCTGTAAATGCCCACTCCACAAGGAAGGTGGGCTCACCTTGGGCGGCTGCCCGAGGGGTCTCGGCATTACAACGCTGCCGAGCAGCTACGTGGTCAGGGGAGAACACGTTTGTAAAATTCTACAAATTTGATACCCTGGCTAAGGAGGACCTGGAGTTCTCTCATTCGGTGCTGCAGAGTCATCCGCGCACTCCCGCCCGTTTGGGAGCTTTGGTATAATCCCCATGGTCCTGACGGAGTCCCCAGCATCCACTTAGGACGTCAGAGAAAATAAGAATTTACTTACCGATAATTCTATTTCTCGTAGTCCGTAGTGGATGCTGGGCGCCCATCCCAAGTGCAGATTGTCTGCAATACTTGTACATAGTTATTGTTACAAAAATCGGGTTATTATTGTTGGAAGCCATCTTTTCAGAGGCTCCTCTGTTATCATGCTGTTAACTGGGTTCAGATCTCAAGTTGTACAGTGTGATTGGTGTGGCTGGTATGAGTCTTACCCGGGATTCAAAATCCTTCCTTATTGTGTACGCTCGTCCGGGCACAGTATCCTAACTGAGGCTTGGAGGAGGGTCATGGGGGGAGGAGCCAGTGCACCTAGTGGTCAAACTTTTAATTTTGTGCCCTGTCTCCTGCGGAGCCGCTATTCCCCATGGTCCTGACGGAGTCCCCAGCATCCACTACGGACTACGAGAAATAGAATTATCGGTAAGTAAATTCTTATTTTTTCTTTTACCAATTGACTGACTGGAGGCATCTCTCCAAAAGGAAACTCTCACACACATTATTTGCTGTGTTGGAAAGCAGGGGTGGGGAACCTTTCACAGGTATGAGTTGTTGAACAGCTGGAGGCTGCACTAAAGAATCCATACACCATTGTTTCTATATACCACTCTTTGGTATGAGACTCGTTTGTATTTACAGGAGCAGCCTAGCGCTCTCTTAAATTCACGTAGAGGTTGTTTTGCTTTCTTCTCTCATTTGCTTCTATGTTTCGTGATATGTAATGTATTTTCTGATCACCCCTGTACCACATTGCATGTGATTTTGTTCTATGTACTTTTGTCATTGACTGTTCCTCTGTGGATATGACTTTTGTACTTTGCTTATGCTTCATTAAAGCAAAAAATTGTTTAAACCCCCCCCCCCCCCAAAAAACAACAACTTTTTCTTGTCCTATATCCACTATAAAGTGGTTGAAGGTAGGTGCTAGCTTTGCCCTCCATGAAGTTCGCCACACCTCCAGTAGACCATACACAGCCCCCATATCACTAGTTAGACTGCCACAGCTGTTGTCGCACCCCCTGCAGCGGCACACAATAGTACCTTCACAAATTCCAGCTCCAGGCACATGTGGACATTAATCTGGCACTGGATTCCTGTGTGTCTTCTAAATCAGCAAAAAGGTGGTCGTCATTTTAGAATTTCTCCACTGACTGCAACATGTTTTGATACTAAATGGAATCTTCCTCAAACGGAACTAATTACATGGTGAATAAAATCTGTCACTCTTAAGGTTTGCATAAATAAGCTATCTGGAGAGATCTACCAAGGGGTTCCGTATGATTTGACGATGGATGAGATGCCGCCTCTCAATATACAGACTGCGCCATCCCATCAAATAGAATCCCGTCAGCCCTTACCTCACCTTTTCCCTACCCTAACCCTCCATTGTGGGTGCCTAACCCTTCCTCCCCCACTGCATAAACGTAACACTCCCCACTAGGTGCCTAATCTTCCCATCCCTAAACCTTAACCCCCCCCCCTTCTGATGGCTAAACCTACCCCCACGCTGGACGTGATTGTGTCCCACTAAAAGAAGGATCGGGATTCCGGGCACCAGTATTTAGACGCCGGGTTCCCAAGTCCTGTCTGGATTTCGATGCCGGTGTTCCTGCTGCGGACGAAATTCCGGCATTGGTATTTTTGCGCGCAGGGATCCTGTCCGTCTGTATCCTGACTGCATTCCCTACCAAGGAATGTCCCTTGCTCCAAATCAGCACAGTAGAGAGAAGAAACAGTAAACCAGTACATGTGCCACAAATTGGAGTATAACAAATATAGATCAAGTGTAAACACTATGAAAAGATACAGATAAAAGGATCCTTAACTTTGAGGTCTGTTATCCACTTGGATGTAACTAAATTAAATAGATGACCACACGATCTCTCATGGATGGATACAAGAGAAGAAAATCAATACAAAGACTAAAATGACCACACTGTATCTGCCTGTGTAGCATATATAAGACTTGTGTCCATTTTTGAGGAAAGATTTGATTATAAACTCCTCCGTGCTCATAGAAAAAGGTGCAAGTGCCCTCCACACCCCATCAGAGAATATATGAAAAGGCGTTTAAAGTTATCTTTTCCCTCCAACACCTGGGGCCTTATTCAGACCGGACGCAGCTGCGCATTAGTGTACGCAGTGGCCGCATCCAGAGGGTTTGCACACGCGCTGGCCCTATAAGCCAGATCTGCGTCCATCTCTGAATAGCCCCCCTGGTCCATCTGTTGTTAATAGGCTCCAGCATGAGGTAAAGTAAATCCAAAAAATAGGAACATCAAAAAGTGACAACTTGTGTATAACACATGTATTATACAAAAGGTAAAAACAAGTAAAAAGTACAAGGGAAAGGCTGAATTGACCTCCAACCAGATATAAGATGTATGAAGCCTTGAATAATGGCTGCATGGTTGCCTCGAAAAAGACCCATTAAAGGTTTAAACGCGTTCTCCTTATTACAGTAGTGAAG
The DNA here is from genome assembly GCF_028390025.1 of Pseudophryne corroboree. Classification (NCBI taxonomy): domain Eukaryota; kingdom Metazoa; phylum Chordata; class Amphibia; order Anura; family Myobatrachidae; genus Pseudophryne; species Pseudophryne corroboree. The sequence goes on from NC_086451.1 coordinate 450,814,712, forward strand.
TGAGCTGTGGAGTGGAAATTGATCTCCAAGACCAAGCCTGCCCCAGAATGGGACAGTGTGCCAAAATTAAGAACCAGGTAGGAGCTGGTTCAGTGGCAGAAGTAGCGGAGACAATGGAGTCAGTTGCCGCCGAGCTCCTGCTCTGAAAGGGGCACCTTCTCCATTGTCTCCGGTCACTTCAACCACTGTGCGCCAGAGGGCGATTAGCAGCTTTGTGCACGGGGGAGGTGGGGTTTGGCGCCAGTGTTAAGCAGAGCAATCTCTCTCTTCCCCCCCCCCCCCCCCCCCCCACACACATCCTGGTTCCTGTACGCAGAGCCAGCCGATACCCACCGGCCCCTCTGTACATGAGCTCCAGGAGATGGGAGCAGCAGCGGTCCTGTGCTGTAGCGCAGAGTCACGGCTGGCAGCGATGGGGGCAGTGACTGACAGCTGATTGCTGGAATCAGCGTCCCATGCTCATTACTGGGAAAGGTGCTGCAGCCGTGGCCATGGGGCGCCTCACTGTGTGCTGTTTGGCCGTACTGTAAGTACGAGGGATTGGGGTTGTGTGCGGGTCTCAAGGGGCGTCTGAGCAGGCGGCATCCCAGTGAGCTTATGTTGTGTCCCCCACTAAATGGTACAAAGGGGGATGAGACAAATGTATTATATATGTAATAGGAGAAAAGCGCATATTATGTGTGTGCATATGTGGCTGTATGTATATATATATGTGGCTGTGTGTGTGCATGTATATTTTTCAGCAGGCAGATAGGTAGCTGATTGACTTTATCTCTCTTTATCCGTCTCCACTTTATCACTTTTTAAGGCTTAACACATTTGGGCCTGGAACGTTATCCTCTGTATCTCCATTGCGAGAGACTGATGTGGATACAATCTAACCAGTAAATGAGGTAAAGAAGTAACAAAATTTAGAGACTATAAACTAGGTACACTATACAATTATCTGTCAGATAATCTGCCAGATCTAGCTGGTTGGAATGAAAATATCGTGATGGATGAGAGCAAATGACAATGGACCATTTGCTCCCAAACACTGGAAAACTAACAAAACCTGTCATTCATACAAACTGGTTAAACACAAATTTTACCAACTTGGATGAACGACTGTTTTTGTCTGTTTTGCAGTGTTTGCGAGCAATTGGTCGATTGCCATTTGCTCTCATCCATTACCACATTTTCATTCCAACCAGCTAGATCTGGTAGATTATCTGACAGATACTTGTTTATATGTACCTAGTTTATAATTTCAGTCATTGAAAACACCAGTTACCATGTTATCTCATTATCAGCACATTTCTCAGCATGAGATTACTGCCTATTCCAGCGGTTCCCAATGTTTTTGAAATCACAGCACCACTAGGCCAAAAGTTTGGTATTGAGAAATTTAGAGAGAAATATTAAATGAAGTAAATTTTGTGTGTATTTCATCCTTAGGGTCAGTTGTGTGGTGAGGGACCAGATTTGCTTCAGTTTGTCCACATATTTTATGATTGGCAGCCACCAGCACTGGTTTTGCCTATTATATTGACCATAAATAATTTGAATTGGTCCTGGGACACCAATCCAAGGCACCCCTGCAAGTGTTCCAAGGCACCTCAGGGAGCCATGGCACACAGTTTGGAAACCACTGGCAATTCTAATATTATGTTGTCATTTAGGCTATTAACTCAAATCTCAAATGACCATAACAGCATAAATACCACTCTTTATAGCTCTATTATTCACAAAGATTGTCCAGCTAGTCCCCGAAACCTTGTCACAATGTAATAAAATGACAGAGTATGAAACCAATCTAAGCTCGAAACGAAACTGAAACATGTCACGAAAACAGGTTTGGGCTTGGTGTTCTGACTGACGTGGACGTGCTTGGCAGGCCGGATCGCTGCTCATCTTGAATGTCCTGCCGTTCTAGAAGTCAGTGCACCAAACCTGTTTCCATGCCATGATGTTATCACCGTACACCTCCACAAGATGGCGATGAATCTCAGCTGCCTATGTGCCCTATAGCCACAGAAGTGTGATCACACTACACACCTCATTGTTTGGCCATGTTTCTGCCAGTCCCGCCATCTTACTCTTGATGCTGGGACAGTATGACTGATATGAGGCACAGTCTAATGGCCATGAGGGGAAGCAGCGGTCTACCTGCTGTGGCCTGGCGGGATATTAGAATGACCTAGAGAACATTACACACGTCAGAGGTCTCATTACCTTATTAATCTGTCCTTGTGTGTGTATATATATGTAGTCATGTAAAGAAGGAGATTTATGGTAAGAACTTACCTTTGTTAAATCTCTGCGAGGTACACTGGGTTCCACAGGGAATAACACTGGGGGTGTAGAGTTGGATCTTGATCCGAGGCACCAACAGGCTAAAAGCTTTGACTTCCCAAGATGCACAGTGCCGCCTCCTCTTTGACCCCGCCTCCGTGCACAGGAGCTCAGTTTTGTTAACCAGTCCAATGCAGTAGCAGGTAAAAGAGACGACAACCTTTAGTAGCCACATATACCACATTCTCGCGACAAGAGAGGGTACCAGCAGCTAATGCCATACAAACCCAAAGAAGCTAAGTGCATTAGGGTGGGCACCCTGTGGAACCCTGTGTACTTTGCAGAAAGAGATTTAACAAAGATAAGTTCTTACCATGAATCTCCTTTTCTGCAGCGGGGTACACTGGGGTTCCATAGGGAATAACATCGGGGATGTCCTAAAGCAATTCCTCATGGGAGGGGACGCACTGTAGCGGGCACAAGAACCCGGCGTCCAAAGAAGGCATCCTGGGAGGTGGAAGTATCGAAGGCATGGAACCTTATGAACGTGTTCACTGAGGACCATGTAGCCGCCTTGCACAATTGTTCAAGGGTCGGGCCGCCCAAGAAGGTCCAACAGACAGAGTAGAATGGGCTTTAATGGTAGCAGGAGCTGGGAGACCAACCTGTACATAAGCATGTGCAATCACCATTCCAATCCATCTGGCCAAGGTCTGCTTATTAGCAGGCCAGCCATGTTTGGGAAAACCAAAAAGGACAAAGAGAGATCTACTAAGAGAGGCGGTTCTCTTCACATATATATGAAGAGCCCGTACCACATCCAAAGACCGTTCTTTGGAAGACAAACCAGGAGAGGTAAAGGCCGGAACCACAATCTACTGGTTAAGGTGGAAAGACGACACCACCTTAGGCAAATAACCAGGACGAGTTCTAAGAACCACCCGGTCACGGTGAAAATCAGAAAGGGAGACCTACAGGACAAGGCACCCAGATCTGAAACCCGTTTAGCAGAGGCGATAGCCAGCAAGAACAAGACCTTAAGAGTAAGCCACAACCAGTGGTTGTCTTTGTCTCCGGAAAAGATCCTGAAACTTCAGGACAAGATAAGATGCTTCCTCTCTCGCCCACGTGTGTCGATACACTCGGCGATGCAAGTACTAGGCCTCATGGTGTCGGCTTTCGACATGGTGGAGTACGCTCAATTTCATTCCCGCCCTCTACAGAGGTTAATTCTCTCTGAGTGGGGCAGCCTGCCTCACCGGATCAGGTCTCAAATGATCTCCTTGTCTCCGGAGGTCCATCTGTCACTGAGCTGGTGGCTTCAGGACCAACGATTGAGCAGGGGTCGTCTCTTCTGGATCTCCCACTGGGTCTTTCTGACGACGGATGCCAATCTGGGGGGCGGTGTTAGAGCAACACTCTCTTCAGGGTCGGTGGACCAGGGAGGAATCTCTCCTCCCGATAAACATTCTGGAATTGCGGGCAGTGTTCAATTCGTTGACACTAGCCCTGCCTCTAGTACAGAACAGGCCTGTTCAAGTACAGTCGGACAACGCCACAACGGTGGCATACATAAATCATCAAGGCGGCACTCGAAGCCGCATGGCAATGATGGAAGTGTCAGAAATTCTTCGTTGGGCGGAATGCCATATCGGCAGTGTTCATTCCAGGAGTCCTCAACTGGGAAGCGGACTTCCTCAGTCATCAGGACGTACACGCCGGAGAGTGGAGCCTTCATCCAGAAGTCTTTCAACTCCTAGGGGACAAGTGGGGCCTACCAGATGTAGACCTGATGGCGTCTCGACACAATCACAAGGTTCCGGTCTTCGGAGCAAGGATAAGGGATCCTCAAGCAGCGTTCGTGGATGCACTGGCAATTCCATGGAACTTTCGGCTGCCGTACGTGTTCCCTCTGGTGTCACGTCTGCCCAGGGTGATAAGCAAGTTCAAGCAAGGAGGAGGAATACTACTTTTAATCGCTCCAGCGTGGCCCAGATGGCATTGGTTCTGAGACCTGCAGGGTCTCTCGATAGAGCGTCCTCTTCTACTTCCACAGCACCCAGACCTCCTCGTTCAGGGCCCTTGTGTCTACCACGATTTGGCCCAGCTGGCTTTGACGGCGTGGCTCTTGAAGCTTCCGTACTGAGGGCCAAAGGATTTTCAGAGGCGGTTGTTCAAACTATGTTGAAGGCCCGTAAACCGGTGTCTGCTCGGATTTATTATAGGGTCTGGAATTCTTACTTCGCCTGGTGTGCGACTATCCATTATGATGCGTGTAAGTTCAGTACTGCCAAGCTTTTGGTTTTTCTGCAACAAGGCCTGAACTTAAGGTTCATATTTCTGCCTTGTCGATATGGTTTCAGAGAAAAATTGCGACTCTGCCTGATGTTCATTCAAGGTGTTTTACGGATTCAACCTCCCTATGTCCCGACTGTGGCTCCTTGGGATTTGTCAGTTGTTCTTGACACCTTAAAAGACTCTCTGTTTGAACCTCTTGAGTCTGTGGACCGCGCTCCCTTGTGCACCATGCTCTGAGCAGGGACCAGAGAAGATTTCTTCCAGTTGATAAGCCACCTGTGGGCTTGCAGGAATTGGACCGTCAGTTCCATAACAGAGGAGAACCTCTGGAGAGTTCACCAGGATCAAACAAGTTGTCCAGATACGGCAGGATCCTGACAGCAGATCAGAGCCGTCATGACCGCCATGAACTTGGTGAAAATTCTTGGAGCCATGGTCAGACGGAAAGTTAAGGCCTGGAATTGAAAATGTAGGTTGCCAATAGCAAACCGCAGGTATTGCTGATGCAACACTGCAATAGGTATATGCAGGTAAGCATCCTGTATGTCCAGGGATACCATATAGTCCTTGGGCTCCAAAGCCAGAACAATAGAGCGAAGCATTTCCATACGGAATTTGGACAATTTCACAATTTTGTTCAAAGACTTGTAGTTGAGAATGGGCCGACAGGACCCGTTTGGTTTCGAGACTAGGAACAGCATGGAATAGTACCCTCTGCTTCTCTGAGCGAGAGGCACCGGCACTATCACTCCTGTATCCAGAAAAGATTGTACCACCAAATGGAGAGTTTTTGCTTTTACCTGATCCGAAGGGATGTTTGTTGAGCAAAATTGGCGAGGGGGACGTTTCTTGAAAGAGACGGCGTATCCGTGAGTGACTACTCCCCTTACCCAGGCGTCCGAAGTGGTCTGTAAGCACGCCTGAGCAAAATGTAGAAGTCTGCCTCCCACCCTGGGATCCACCAGGGGGAGGCCCGCCCAGTCATGCAGCAGGCTTGTCTGTTTTGGAAGTAGGCTGAGGGACAGCCCTGGCACGTTTAGGTTTGGGTTTAGAGGGTTTGAAAGTGCGAGCCTGTTTCGGGTACGCCTGACCCTTTGCTTTACCTGGAGGTTAAAAGGAACGAAAGGAATTACTGTTAGCCTTCGGAGCCGAAGGAGAAGTACTAGGCAGACATGCAGTCTTAGCTGATGCCAAGTCAGCAACAATCTTGTTGAGATCTCCCCTAAAAAGAATGTTTCCCTTAAAAGGGATCACCTCCAAGGTCTTTTTAGAGTCCAGATCTGCAGACCAGGACCTCAACCAGAGAATCCGGCGAGCTTGAATGGACGTAAATGGACATTTAAGCAACCCTCCACACGCTTATCTGTCAGTTCCTTCAGTGAGGTGACGGTAGTGACAGGCAGAGCAAAGGACACCACCAGACGGGCGACTTGTGAATCCACTGGTGGAGGTGTTTCCCAATTTTTACTTAACTCTGCAGCGAGAGGATAACGAGCTAGCATCTTTTTAGACAGGGAAATTTTATTTCCTGGATTTTCCCAGGATTCCTGACTAATGTCAGCCAAGTGGTCAGAATTAGGTCAAACTAATTTAGTAACCTTCTGACGTTTAAACTTATCTGGTTTCTTAAAGGTAGCTGGAGGCTCTTCGTCATCATCGATTTGAAGAATCAGCCGTATAGCCTCCAAGAGGTCAGGAACATCCACTTGGGTCAGGGATTCCCCATCAGAAGCATCTGCATCAGTGTCTAAGGGATCAGTGTATGCGCCATCTTCATCTGATGAAATATCTGTAACATGAGTGGACTGTGAGGATGTAAGTGCCCGCATAGAGGACACTTTGATCTTAGGCGGGCGAGGGTTAGGATTTTGCTTGGCCAAAGACTGATGTAATTGCTGTAACTAAGAGGACAGAGCATCTGCCCATGGTGGATTAACAGCAGGCTGTAATGGCACATGAGGTCCCATAGATGGCGCAAGTCTATTTACCAGCGTAGTCAGTAAATTAGAGAATATAGTCCACGGTGGGTCAGTACCTGCACCCTCAGCTGCAATATTTTCCTCAGAGACATCCGGCATGAACACTGGCCGACACAGAGTCTGCCACCGAACCCTCACCCTGATGAGCTGACATTATATGAAAGCTTTACCGTAGAGCGAAATAGTACAATAAAAGCAGACAGAATACCTAAAAAAAATCTCCCCGGATAGTGTGACTACAGGCAGAGCACACACGGAGGATTTAAGAGGTAAATGGTGACTGTAAAACACAGAGAAAATACCAAAAAAAGTATATCCTGTGAAAACCACTATATTATATGAAAACCCTGACGCACATAGCCCCCCTCAGGGTACAGAATAGCACAGGGTACAGGATAGCAGTAGATTTGACATACACGGAATGGAAATCACACAGCAGCTATTGGCACACACAGTCACATGTACAATGCAGAAATTATCACAGATAACAATAAAACTGCACTAGACTAGCAATACTGTAGTAACTGCACTGCACAAGTAAAGCTAATGAGGTATATAGATATAGCAATGCACAGTAAACACTGGATGTATATCACAGGGTACTTGTATTAAACAAACCTGACAAAGTGCACTTGTTCTTAACTAACACTGTCAGCAGACATGTAGAATACTTAAGTGTCCTGTAAATGCACAGCGCTGATGATGCAGGCGGCTTTACAGAGGAGGCATTGCCCAGCAGTCCCAGAATCAGCGCAGCTGTGTGTAATGGCGCCCAAACGCTGACAGGGAGTGAGGGAGAGAGATACAGCTCCAGTGCAGGGACATTAGCACTAAATGGCGCCCTGCGGGCTGGGGGAGGGGCTATAGGTCAGAGCCAGATCCCCTTGCTGGACTTCACTACTGGTACTGCGGGCCTTAAAGAAACAGACTTATTGTAAAATCTGACCTGTGCCCATGCCCTGGAGGTCTAGTGGGGTCCCCGGACATCCACAGTGTCCATGCCAGCGTGCGCGGTCCGCCTCCCAAGGGCCGCGCCAGATCGCGGTTTGCAGCGGGTCCCGCCTGGGGGACCCTCTTACCTCCTCCTTTCAGCGGCCACGTGATCCTGGAGAGCAGCGGTGGTGTGTGTGTGCCCTCATGAGAGAACCGGAGCCCCCGCTGTAGTTACCCGGCAAACAGGGCGCGGGAATGTACAGCGCAGCTGGGAGGTGATGGAGCCGCAGCATGATGTGTCAGAATGACACATAGCACTTTTAAGTGCCTATGCTGTGGCTCTGAAGTCTTCTTTCTTCACTTGAAAGCTCTTTTCAGGGCTGCCTAGCGCAGCCCCTCCTGTTAGCTGCCTGCACTGCAGGCACCAACTTACAAACTGAGGCTGAGCTCCTGTGCACGGAGGCGGGGTTATAGAGGAGGCGGCGCTGTGCATCCTGAGAACAGTCAAAGCTTTTAGCCTGTTGGTGCTTTGGATCAAGATCCAACTCTACACCCAGATGTTATCCCTGTGGAATCCCAGTGTACCCTGCTGCAGAAATGATTATTATTTTTATTGAGTACACCCCCCAAATTTCCTTGCAATGTATAACTGCTGTAGCGTGCACTGTATATATATATATAGGGGCAGTGACAGACACTCTCCATGGATAAGGTACAGTGGGGTAAATGTATGAATCAGTGAAAAGAGTGCAGAAGTTGGCCATGGCAACCATTCAGTTGCCACCCATATTTTATAGAATGCACTTGATAGATGTTACTGTTCAAAGCTGATTGGTTGCCATGGGCAATTTCTCCAGTCCTTTCACCGCTTCATACATCTCCCTCAGTGTGCTGCTTTGCAGGCTGCAGCGCACAGTCAGTCATACACATTTGAGACCCGCCAAAACCCTGCCAACCGTGAAGCTCTGCTGCTGACAGACATGGGCCACGCCCTCCGGTGGGCGTGTTCTGACAGCTGTCCAGCAGACGGCTCCTCCCCTCCGCGCGCTTTCTACCTTTCGAAAGCGCGTGGCCCCGCCCCCTCCCGCTCTCCGCTTTGTGTCTGCGTCACACCGGAAGCGGAAGCAGAAGTCTTCTCGCCGCTGGCACCAGAGAGGCCGGAAGTAGAGGGTGGAATAGCTGAGCGGTAAATATCCCGGGGACGGGGACTTAGCGGGTGTCTGTGTGTGTGGGGCCGGCGGGTACTGCACTGGGGTGGCTGTGTGTGTGTAATTGGGTGTGACACGGGCATTGGGGTGTCCTGCCAGTGGGGGCTGTGCTGCAGGGTGGGAAGCGGGTCACCGGCACCGGGTAGAGCTGGGCCTGGTGCTCATGTGATGCCTGGTCCTGGCTACATAGGCAGCAATGTGATGGAAGGAGACCCCTGGGCTGGCTGCTGACAGCTGTGAGGCTCCTGTTTACTGACAGCTGGATAAAGGTGACTGAATAGCCCCGTGTTTACTGACATGTTCTCTGTGTTGTGTGAAATCACCAAGAAAACATAAAAATAACCAACCCCCGGGCTCCTGGACCTATACACTGTGTCAAACATGGCTGCCATGCTCCTCCCATCCGGGTCACCGGTGCGGTAGATAATATGTAACCGTTGGTGTACTTGGCGCTGCCTGGGATCACTATTCAGCCCTACTAACCCCTGTTGTTTCCTTTCTCTCCCCCTCTTACTCCTCTATTTCTCCCCCTCTTTTTCTTTGCTACCCCGCTGCTCTGTCTCTAGCCTTCTTTGTCTTGCTCCTGCCGTGTGTCTGTGTCTCTATCTCTCCTGTCGCTCTGTTTCTTCTTCTTTTAGCCCATCTCGCTTTTTTATTTAGACATCAGTAGGACCGTCTTTAGTTCCTTGACTAGACATTGACTGCAGTGTGCATGTCACACCCCGGCCTTTTCCAACAAAATCCCCGGTACAGGCCGGGATTTGGAACACTGTTCCAATCTGGGATAGGCGTCTTTCACACTGCGGCTCCAACTAGTGCAGTCTCTGTGTTCCGCTGGTGCTTGGAAATGACATAATATCCAAGCTGGGAAATCTAGATCTCCCCATTATTGGATCAAAAATGGAATAGACCAGTGACTGTCTGTTTTATCCCGGAGGGTGGCTGTCACCGGGGAGACAGGCAAGGAGAGATTACAGCCTCCCTGTATGAAGCGGGAATTTGGTAAAAACCAGAGTGTTCCGCTCCATACGGGGAGGCTGTAATTGCTACTTCCCTGACGACAGCTGACACAAGGCCTAATTCAGACTTGATTGTTGTTGTGCAAATTCACAAGGCAGTTGATTGGCGATTGACTGCGCGTGCGTATGGATCGTAGTGTGCACGTGTAAAGCCAAATTGTTAATCCAGAGACATTTTTGATCGATAGGCGTACGCAAGTTGATTGACAGGAATCCAGCGTTTGGGGTTGGTAACTGGCTGTTTTCTGAGTGTGTCAGTAAATACAGGAGTTCCCAGGTGTTTTCAGGGCAGGTGTGTGACGTCGGCTCCGGCCCCGATCAGCCTGTTTGTATCGCACTGTGGGAGTATGTCCCGGGCTACGCACAGACTGGAAAAATCATTTGATAGTGAGATGCGAACAAATTTGTAGCTGACCGGCGAATGCAGAGATTTCCGCAAGGCATACGCAGACTTGCAGCGGGGCGGATTTTCACTCTGGGCGGTGACTATCTGATTGCAAACCTCTGCAAATTCACAGAGGTGCGATCAGGTCTAAATTAGGCCCACAGACTAATTTTTTGCCAATCCCCATGCTTTAAACATGACCCGGATTACCCGTTTAAACTGTCCCTTAACCTGCGTCCAACCCTGGCCGTTACCACTGGGCCCTTTTTGGGGTTTTTTGGGACCCTTTTCCACTGAGCCATGTCTTGGGTTATCACTGCAATAACCTGAGTTTTAGCAGCAGTGGAAAATGGGTATTAGTTGGCCCATGCGTGCTGATGGCGTCTGTTTTTAAGCTTTATGGAGGTCTGATGTAATTATTTTCTGTTTGGTTATGGGGTAGAACTGCAGGATGCACAGTGAGTGAGCGTTATTTTTATTTAATAAAAGTCGTCGGTTAGACATGCACGTGTGTACACCGACATGATGACCTCCTTTTTTTTTTTTTTTTTTTTTTTTTTTTTTTAATCGGCACTTGATTTTGTTATATACATTATCTTTAGCAATTCCTTTTTCTTTTCATCTTGCTTTTGTACTTTTTGGGATGTCATCCCCTTTTCCTTCAACATCGTTATATATTTTTGGTTGTGGATAATGTGATGTTATTGGGCAATTATCATTAGTGTTTGCATCATGAGCTCGTCTGTGATGAGTACGTATGGGAAATTAAATGGGTGTTTGGCTGGAACTCTCTGGGAGGAACATCACTGACATTGGTGGGAGGAGTCAGAGTTCAGACTACCTCAACTGCCAAGATTACATAATTTTTATCGGCAGTTAGTTTTATTATATAGATTGCACATTTTACTGACCACTGTTGCCAACAATTTAGGGTATGTAGTTATTTTTTAACATTCATGTAGCAACAGCATATTCTATTGCATTTTTTTTTTTTAACTGGGAAAACAGTAACATGACTGGGTTAGAGTCTACCTAATTGGTGCTATTTATTATCTAGTTTTCGCAACATAATGAATGTCCCGTGATTATCGCTTGCCGGTCCCCCCTCTAACTCCATTTTTGCTGATTATAACCTTTTATTTTTGATAGTTGATGCTACTGGACAAATAAGTGATTCATCTGACAAGTCATTTGTTTGTCCACAGCTTCCGGCTGCCTGTATAATTATCCCTAGCCTTCCAGTCACATTTGTATGCTCCCTTATTAGTCATTAGCACAACCTAATCTTCATTAGGGTAAGTACACATGCAATGCGGTCAGCATATTGACTCACGACTTCAACAGGTATGATGTCACAGGCTGTGTTTGAAAAATGACAGGAGACGACTTGCTGGTACTTTATATCCGCCCAATTTATCACTCTCCAAGGCTTTAGTACATAGAACCCCCATAGAGAGCACAATGAGCACATTGCAGGGTTGGTGCATTCATTGTGGGTAATAAATACCACGTGTTATATGTTCCACACATGAACGGTACCAGGTAGGATTTACCGTGGGTGGAATAAGTCACACCTAGGAATGGTGGCACTAAATGGGGTAGTTGCAGCGTCCTAGCGCTCGGAGTAGGGTCCTAACATAACGGTCAGATCCATGTAATTTTCTGCCCATCCACCAGGTAACACGTATGATGATATACCCTGCCTGTATGACTAGATCAATATGTAGTATATCCTGCCTAATACTTAAGAGTTTAACAGGAAGCAGTTAACATAGATATTAAATAATGGTATGAATTTAAGTACTAGGAAATATTAAAGGGTTTTTTTTGTTTGTTTTGTTCTTTGTTTTTTAAATGTAAGCAACGAAATGTCAGTCTCTTCAGGTGCATACACACTTGCCGATAAAATGAACGACGTCACTTATTTTCACCCTTCCTGAACGACGTTCACTTTCTCGGCAAGTGTGTATGACGACCAATGCACGGCCCCGCGGGACGTTAATGACCTTCGCTGGCGGCCGTGCATGCATGGTCAATCTGGACTGTCGTCCAAGAGCTGCCAGCCCGGCCGCGGCATGGCATCACTGAGCGATATGGTCATCATATCGCTCGGTTTGTGTGCCCTGCCCAGGAGGGGGAAACTCTACACGACGTCACTCATAGAACACGTCGTCTAGTGTGTACCCACCATTAGGGTGCTTATGTATCAGTGATTATAGAGTATTTTAGGCCAGTTCAGCAGCTGTTCCAAATAACTTTTCTGAGAATGTTATAAAGGAAACAAAGAACAAACAAGAAGGAACTGCAATCTGCTGGATCAATAACCTCTCGACATTAGCAAGCTCAATCATATAATTAATAATGACAGAAAGGTACATAAAATGTATATGTATACATCAAGGAGTATCTCATGCAAATGTATGAGTGACCACTCAAAAATAAAAAGTGTAAGAAACTAAGTTAAAAGGTCCTTTTGTGTAAGGTGTTGTGTATATATCCATATTTCAAAATTGTATCTTTTGTACTCAGTAGGACGTATAAGTTACTTTCTCTTACGTCCTAGTGGATACTGGGGTCCTGTACTTTAGTACCATGAGGGTATAGATTGGATCCACTGGAGCCTGGCACTTTAAAACTTTTAGTGTGTGTATGCTGGCTGCTCCCCTCTATGCCCCTCCTACCAGACTCAGTCTAGGAAAACTGTGCCCAAGGAGACGGATATAATATGAGAGAAGAACATGTCTGGCCCTACCAACATGTCTGCGCTCTGGCAGGGAGCTACACGCCGTGTCCCGGGTCGCAGTGGCTGCCTGTGACGTCAAGCAACAGTCACGGGCCGCCCCCTCCCCCCAACGGTGCGGACATGCGTTGTCCCGACCGCGCCCTGTCAGCGGCGGTCTGACGCCATTGGCACGCCCCCTCCCGCCCAGTGGCTGCCTTTGCCTATCAATTAGGAAGAGGCGATCGCAGCCCTGAGATGCTTTTAGCATCTCACTGGGCTCCCAGGGTGTGCGTGCGCACTCCACAAAAAAAATTCAGACTGCGAGCGATGCAGTCTGAATTACCCCCTCAATTGTCTTGGGGCGTCTAAAAATCCAGTCTAAATGGGACCTTTTAGATGCCCAAACAATTGTCACAATTCAATTGTGTTTGGGTGCCCGTGCTCATTGCGCATGTTGTGCCCAAACAGACCGAGTTTAGCTGCCTAAAACGGCTAAACCCGCCTAAACTCCCTGCTTTGGTCTTCCAAACTCCCGAGTTTCCACTCCCGGCGCTATTCAATTCAGCTCAAGTTAAGTTGGCGAATGCCCGTTCTCCTGGCCTTATTAGGTTGTTTTGTCGGGAGAATGGGCATTCTCCGACTTAACTCCCCGCCGCAATGCTGATACCCAACAGAATCGGCCTCGCGGCAGCACTTTTGTCGAATTTCCTCTCTCATCCCCCAGGGGTGAGAGAAGTATTCCCGACAATTAGTGTCACTTGGCGCTGTATTGAATTGCGCCGGGAGCGAATACCCGGCGCTATTCAACTGTCTGTGAATTGAATTGACCCCTTAGAGGCCCCGGTGTTTGTCCTTGTGGTCAGGTGCCTTACATAGAATTTGACGACAGAGAAGAACCATTTGGCTCATCTAGTCTGCCCTTTTAGGGTGCAGTGATTAGGGTTTTGGTTAGTGTTAGGGCTAGTATAGGGTGAGATTATACAGACAGATAGTTATGACCAGGCCGCTGGGAAAAGTGTCCAGGGTTGAGTGCAGGAGCCATAGGGGAAAGATTTAAATGAATCGGAGGTTCAACAGCAAGTGTGTTATCTCCTTGCAATGTCAATGTGCCCTCACGTAGTGTCCAGGACATGGAGAAAGCAGGTGTGTGAATTGGAGAGAGACCAACGAGCAAAGTAGATTCCTGGTTGACTGGTATCCTACTGTTTAACTCCTGATTAACTCTAATAATGCTTTACATGTAAAAAAAACACTTGAATAAGAAAAAACAACCACACTACATCCCATTAACGACTGCAGCCTATACACTAATTCCTTGGATGTTAAAGGAAGAATGCAGTCTTCCTATTTCAGTGGGATGATGGATATCTGGTGCTGGCACTATAGGGCCCTGGTGTCCGTATGTGTATGTCCAGGGGAGTGCATCCGAGACTCCGGTGAACGGACATTCTGACATGCAATACAGAATTTTTGGTCAGTGTTGTAAATCACCCCCCACAGATGCGTTTGCCGAGACACAACTATCCTGTGAGCAAGGCGGCAAAGGGCTAGATGCGCAACAGTAACTTCAGATCCTCCGATGAGTATAGAGAAACCGTCCTAACGTGTTTCTTTACCATCACTTTAGATGCCCGATTGGGCGCACAAAACAATTGAATACCACCCTAAGGGGGGAATTCAAATATTTGAGAAGTCGGTTGGGTGTCTGTTTTTGTCCTGTCTATTAAATAGGAAAAAACAGACTCCCAACTGACTTTCTCATTTGTTTTTTTCTAAATGTAATCTGGATTACTAATCTAGAATTTCTTAGAATTTGTTTTAGCGTTTATTGGGCTAGTCTGGGTTTTACATACGCTTTTAAAATAACTTCAGGCTTTATTAATATGTTCATGTGTGTTCTGGAATCACATTCTGTGAAGAAGCTGCTTAATGGCTTAGGCTACCCTAAAACTACTGTATAGTTATTGTGTTGCTGAGTAATAGTTTGTGTCAGAGACTGCGCAAAAGTGACAGTCATTGAAAAATGTGAATGATTCATAATACACACAACTATCAGAGTAGGATTATTCAATACAAGACATATGGGGGCCATTCAAATGTTGGGGAGTTTGCTTTTACTAATAGTCGTCTATTGGATCTTTTCAAATGTTGCTCCGGTCAGACGCCCATTAGCCGCATCAGTCACACTTCACCTCACACCTCTGGAGGCTGCAAGCTGAAATGTGTGAAAAGTTGGCTGTTCGGGTGCCCAAACAGGACTTTTTTCCGTTGCGCAACAAGCGCAATAATTAAAGGGTGCGCAGAACAATTGAATAGCAATAATGGGCGCCCTTTAATTATCGCTAAAGGACGAACATTTGAATAGCCCCCATAGTGTTACAACGTATATAAGCTCTGACATTGTTGATCACAAACTCTTATGCTGCTTTCACATCGCAAAACCTGCTTTTGAAATGGTATTTGAAACGGTTCTTAAAACGGGTCTGAGCAGTTAAACCCCTTTCACATCTCATGTTGTAATCAGTAAATTACCATTTCATTCCCGTTTTGGTACCTTTCACACTGAACCCGTTTCACCCATAGAAAACAGTGGTTGTCATTATAAATGGACTTTTCTGGCCCACACATTATTATTAATCACTAATTAATTCATTATTAATAATTTGGATAGTCGTACGATGGAACCCAGCAGCTTGAAGCATATCTATTTTTATTAGATGGAATTAGGTACTTGGTTTGTCTTTTTTGGAGGCACAAGTATTATTTATATATTTCTCTATCGTCCTAGTGGATGCTGGGGTTCCTGAAAGGACCATGGGGAACAGCGGCTCCGCAGGAGACAGGGCACAAAAAGTAAAGCTTTTCCAGATCAGGTGGTGTGCACTGGCTCCTCCCCCCATGACCCTCCTCCAGACTCCAGTTAGATTTTTGTGCCCGGCCGAGAAGGGTGCAATTCTAGGTGGCTCTCATAAAGAGCTGCTTAGAGAAGTTTAGCTTAGGTTTTTTATTTTACAGTGATTCCTGCTGGCAACAGGATCACTGCAACGAGGGACAGAGGGGAGAAGAAGTGAACTCACCTGCGTGCAGGATGGATTGGCTTCTTGGCTACTGGACATGAAGCTCCAGAGGGACGATCACAGGTACAGCCTGGATAGTCACCGGAGCCGCGCCGCCGGCCCCCTCGCAGATGCTGAAGCAAGAAGAGGTCCAGAATCGGCGGCTGAAGACTCCTGCAGTCTTCTAAAGGTAGCGCACAGCACTGCAGCTGTGCGCCATTTTCCTCTCAGCACACTTCACACGGCAGTCACTGAGGGTGCAGGGCGCTGGGAGGGGGGCGCCCTGGGAGGCAAATGTAAACCTATATAAGGCTAAAAATACCTCACATATAGCCCCCAGAGGCTATATGGAGATATTTAACCCCTGCCTAAATGCAATAAATAGCGGGAGACGAGCCCGCCGAAAAAGGGGCGGGGCCTATCTCCTCAGCACACAGCGCCATTTTCTCTCACAGAAAGGCTGGAGAGAAGGCTCCCAGGCTCTCCCCTGCACTGCACTACAGAAACAGGGTTTAAACAGAGAGGGGGGGCACTAAATTGGCGATATAAATATATTAAAGATGCTATAAGGGAGAAACACTTATATAAGGTTGTCCCTATGTAATTATAGCGTTTTTTTGGTGTGTGCTGGCAAACTCTCCCTCTGTCTCTCCAAAGGGCTAGTGGGGTCCTGTCCTCTGTCAGAGCATTCCCGGTGTGTGTGTGCTGTGTGTCGGTACGTGTGTGTCGACATGTATGAGGACGATGTTGGAGGAGGCGGAGCAAATTGCCTATGATGGTGATGTCACTCTCTAGGGAGTCGACACCGGTATGGATGGCTTATTTAGGGAATTACGTGAGAATGTCAACACGCTGCAAGGTCGGTTGACGACATGAGACGGCCGACAAACAATTAGTACCGGTCCAGGCGTCTCAGAAACACCGTCAGGGGCTTTAAAAACGCCCATTTACCTCAGTCGGTCGACACAGACACCGACACTGAATCCAGTGTCGACGGTGAATAAACAAACGTATTCCTTATTAGGGCCACACGTTAAGGGCAATGAAGGAGGTGTTACATATTTCTGATACTACAAGTACCACAAAAAAGGGTATTATGTGGGAGTGAAAAAACTACCTGTAGTTTTTCCTGAATCAGATAAAATAAAATGAAGTGTGTGATGATGCGTGGGTTTACCCCGATAGCAAATATTGGCGTTATACCCTTTCCCGCCAGAAGTTAAGGCGCATTGGGAAACACCCCTTAGGGTGAATAAGGCGCTCACACGCTTATCAAGTGGCGTTACCGTCTCCAGATACGGCCGCCCTCAAGGAGCCAGCTGATAGGCAGCTGGAAAAATATCCTAAAAAGTATATACACACATAAGGTGGTTATACTGCGACCAGCGATCGCCATCAGCCTGGAGAAGCAGTGCTGGGTTGGCTTGGTCGGTTTCCCTGACTGAAAATATCTGATTGATATAGAGCATTTAATGGGATGCATTATATATTTATGTATGCGAGATGCACAGAGGGTTATGTGCACTCTGGCATCAAAATAAATGCGTGGTCCATATCTCCCAGAAGATGTCATGGACACGACAGTGGTCAGGTGATACATATCCCATACGACACATGGAAGTATGGCCGTATAAAGGGAAAGAGTTATTTGGGGTCGGTCCAACGGACCTGGGGGTCTCGGCAACAGCTGGAAATCCAACCTTTTTACCCCAAGTTACATCTCAGCAGAAACAGACACCGTCTTTTCAGCCTCAATCTTTCCGTTCCCATGAGGGCAAGCGGGCAAAAGGCCAGTCATATCTGCCCAGACATAGAGGAAAGGGAAGTAGACTGCAGCAGACAGCCCCTTCCCAGGAAAGGAAGCCCTCCACCGCGTCTGCCAAGTCCCCAGCATGACGCTGGGGCCGTGTAAGCGGACTCAGGTTAGGTGGGGGTGTAGTCTCAAGAGTCTCGACGCGCAGTGGGATCACTCGCAAGTTGACCCCTGGATCGTAATAGTATTATCCCAGGGGTACAGATTGGAGAGTCGAGACATCTTTTCCTCGCAGGTTCCTGAAGTCTGCGTTACCAACGGCTCCCTCCAACAGGGAGGCAGTATTGGGAAAAATTCACAAGCTGTATTTCCAGCAGGTGATAATCAAAGTACCCCTCCTACAACAAGGAAAAGGGTATTAGTCTTCCACACTATATTGTGGTACTGAAGCCAGACGGCTTGGTGAGACATAGTCTAAATCTGAAATCTTTGAACACTTACATAAAGGTTCAAATCAAGATGGAGTCACTCAGAGCAGTGATAGCGAACCGGAAAGAAGGGGACTATATGGTGTCCCTGGACATCAAGGATTACCTCCATGTCCAAATTTGCCCTTCTCAACAAGGGTACATCGGGTTCGTGATACAGAACTGTCAATATCAGTTTCAAAAGTTGCCGTTGAATTATCCACGGCACCCCGGGCCTTTACCAAGGTAATGGCCGAAAAGATGATTCTCTTCAAAGAAAAGGGGCATCTTAATTATCCCTTACTTGGACGATATCCTGAAAGGGGCAAGTTCCAGAGAACAGTTGGAGGTCGGAAAAGAACTATCTAAAGTAGTTCTACGATAGCACGAGTGGATTCTAAATATTCCAAAAATCGCAGCTGTTTTTCCGATGATACGTCTGCTGTTCCTAGGAATGATTCTGGGCATAGTCCAGAAAAAGGTATTTCTCCTGGAGGGGAAAGCCAGGGAGTTATCCGACCTAGTCAGAAACCTCCTAAAACCAGGCCAAGTATCAGTGCATTAATGCACAGGAGGCCTGGGAAAAATGGTGGCTTCTTACGAAGCGATTCCATTCGGCAGATCTCACGCAAAACATTGTCAGGGAGATTTGCTGGACGAATGGTCCGGATCGCATCTTCAGATGCATCAGCGTATAACCCTGTCTCCAAGGACAAGGGTGTTTTTTCTGTGGGGGCTGCAGAGTGCTCATCTTCTAGAGGGCAGCACATTCAGCTTTCAGGACTGTGTTCTGGTGACCACAGATGCCAGCCTGAGGGGCTGGGGAGCAGTCACACAGGGAAGAAATTTCCAAGGAGGTGTGGTCAAGTCTGGAGATTTCTCTCCACATGAATATACTGGAGCTAAGGGCAAGTTACACTGCTCTGAGCCTAGGAAGACCTCTGCTTCAAAGTCAACCGGTGCTGATCCAGTAGGACATCATCATGGCAGTCGCCCACGTAAGCAGACGGGGCGGCACAAGAAGCAGGAGGGCAATAACTGCAAGGATTCTTCGCTGGGCGAAAGATCATGTGATAACACTGTCAGCAGTGTTCATTCCGGGAGTGGACGACTGGGAAGATTTCCTCAGCATGAATGAATTCCACCCGGAAAAGTGGGAACTTCATCTGGAAGTTTCCACATGATTGTAAACCATTGGGAAAGACCAAAGGTGGTTATGCTGGCGTCCCACATGAAGCGCCAGGTCTAGAGACCCTCAGGCAATAGCTGGGACGCTCTGGTAACACCGTGGGTGTACCAGTCGGTGTATGTGTTCCCTCCTCTGTTTTTCATACCCAGTGTATGGAAAATGATAGGAAGAAGAGGAGTAAGAACTATACTCGTGGCTCCGGTTTGGCCAAGAAGGACTTGGTACCCGGAACTTCAAGAGATACTAGGAAGGATCTTGATTCAGCAAGAATCATGTCTGTTCCAAGACTTACCGCAGCTGCGTTGACGCCAGGGCGGGGGAACGCCGGATCCTAAGGGAAAAAGGCATTCCGGAAGAGGTCATCCCTACCATGGTCAGAGCCAGGAAGGAGGTGACCGCACAACATTATCACCGCTTAGGTGAAAATATATGTTCCATAGTGTGAGGCCAGGAAGGCTCCACGGAAGAATTTCAACTAGGTTAATTCCTACATTTCCTGCAAACAGGAGTGTCTATGGGCCTAAAATTGGGGTCCATTAAGGTTCAAAATTTCGGCCTGTCGATTTTCTTCCAGAAAGAAAGTGGCTTCAGTTACTGAAGTCCAGAAGTTTGTTAAGGGAGTACTACAACCCCCTTCGATGTCTCCAGTGACACTGGGCGATCTCAATGTAGTTTTGGGATTCCTAAAATCACATTGGTTTAAACAACTCAAATCTGTGGATTTGTTATATCTCACATGGTAAGTGACCATGTTGTTGGTCCTGGCCTCGGCCAGGTGAGTGTCAGAATTGGCGGCTGTGTCTCACAAAGCCATATCTGATTGTCCATTCGGACAGAACAAAGCTGCGGACTCGTCCCCAGTTTCTCCTGAAGGTGGTGTCAGCGTTTCACCTGAACCAGCTTATTGTGGTACCTGCGGTTACTAGGGACTTGGAGGACTCCAAGTTGCTGGATGTTGTCAGGGCCCTGAAAATATAGTTTCCAGGTCGGCTGGAGTCAGGAAATCTGGCTTGCTGTTTATCCTGTATGTACCCAACAAGCTGGGTGCTCCTGCTTCTAAGCAGTCGATTGCTCGTTGGATTTTTAGCACAGTTCAACTTGCACATTCTGTGGCAGGCATGCCACAGCCTAAATCGGTTAAGGCCCATTCCACAAGGAAGGTGGGCTCATCTTGGGCGGCTGCCCGAGGGGTCTCGGCATTACAACTCTGCCGAGCAACTACGTAGTCGGGGGAGAACACGTTTGTAAATTTCTACAAATATGATACCCTGGCAAAAGAGGACATGGAATTCTCTCATTCGGTGCTGCAGAGTCATCCGCACTCTCCCGCCCGTTTTGGGAGCTTTGGTATAATCCCCATGGTCCTTTCAGGAACCCCAGCATCCACTAGGACGATAGAGAAAATAAGAATTTACTTACCGATAATTCTATTTCTCGGAGTCCGTAGTGGATGCTGGGCGCCCATCCCAAGTGCGGATTATCTGCAATACTTGTACATAGTTATTGCTAACTAATTCGGGTTACTGTTGTAGTGAGCCATCTTTCAGAGGCTCCTCTGTTATCATACTGTTAACTGGGTTCAGATCACAGGTTGTACAGTGTGATTGGTGTGGCTGGTATGAGTCTTACCAGGGATTCAAAATCCTCCCTTATTGTGTACGCTCGTCCGGGCACAGTACCTAGCTGGAGTCTGGAGGAGGGTCATGGGGGGAGGAGCCAGTGCACACCACCTGATCTGGAAAAGCTTTACTTTTTGTGCCCTGTCTCCTGCGGAGCCGCTGTTCCCCATGGTCCTTTCAGGAACCCCAGCATCCACTACGGACTCCGAGAAATAGAATTATCGGTAAGTAAATTCTTATTTTTTTTAAATTATTATTTTTTTTAGATGGAATGGTTAAATACAGGAAAAAAATGGCGTGGGGTCCCCCCTCCAAAGCATAACCAGCCTCGGGCTCTTCGAGCTGGTCCTGGTTCTAAAAATGCGGGGGGAAAATTGACAGGGGATCCCCCGTATTTTTAAAACCAGCACCGGGCTCTGCGCCTGGTGCTGGTGCAAAAAATACGGGGGACAAAACGAGTAGGGGTCCCCCGTATTTTTCACACCAGCATCGGGCTCCACTAGCTGGACAGATAATGCCACAGCCGGGGGTCACTTTTATGCCGTGCCCTGCGGCCGTGGCATTAAATATCCAACTAGTCACCCCTGGCCGGGGTACCCTGGGGTAGTGGGGACCCCTTCAATCAAGGGGTCCCCCCCCCCCAGCCACCCAAGGGCCAGAGGTGAAGCCCGAGGCTGTCCCCCCCCCATCCAATGGGCTGCTGATGGGGGGGCTGATAGCCTTTGTTGTAAATGAAAATATATTGTTTTTTCCAGTAGTACTACAAGTCCCAGCAAGCCTCCCCCGCAAGCTGGTACTTGGAGAACCACAAGTACCAGCATGCGGGAGAAAAACGGGCCCGCTGGTACCTGTAGTTCTACTGGAAAAAAAATACCCAAATAAAAACAGTACACACACACCTTGATAGTAAAACTTTATTTCATACGTCGACACACACATACTTACCTATGTTCACACGCCGACATCGGTCCTCTTCTCCATGTAGAATCCAGGGGTACCTGAAAATAAAAGATCAATATACTCACCTCAACCAGGCTCCAGAGATAAATCCACGTACTTGGAGAAAAAAAAAAAACCGGACAACCGACCACACGGACTGAAAGGGGTCCCATGCTGACACATCAGACCCCTTTCCACGAATGAGACCTGTCAGTGACAGCTGTCACAGAAAGGTCTCTTAAGCCAATCAGGAAGCGCTACTTCCGTGGCGCTCACCTGATTGGCTGTGCGCTGTCTGTGTTGTGACAGCGCATCGCACAGCCCAGTCCATTATATTCAATGGTGGGAACTTAGTGGCTAGCGGTGAGGTCACCCGCCGGTCAGCGGCTGACCGCGGGTGACCCCACCGCTAGCCGCAAAGTTCCCACCATTGAAAGTAATGGAGCGGCTTTGCGATGCGCTGTCTGACAGCTCAGACAGTGCACAGCCAATCAGGTGAGCGCCACGGAAGTAGCGCTTCCTGATTGGCTGAAGGGACTTCAGTGACAGGAGTCACGTGATGTCCCGGCATTCGGGGAGAGGGGTCTCATGTGTCAGCATGGGACCCCTTTCGGTCCGCAGGTCCGGGTGTTCGTTTTCTTTTTTTGCCAAGTTCGTGGATTTATCTCTGGACCATGGCTGAGGTGAGTATATTGAACTTTTATTTTCAGGTACCCCTGGATTCTACATGGAGAAGAGGACCGATGTCGGCGTGTGAACATAGGTAAGTATGTGTGTGTCGGCAGTGTGTAATAAAGTTTTACTGTCGACGGTGTCTGTGTCCTGTTTTTATTTGGGTATTTTTTTCCCATTAGAACTACAGGTACCAGCGGGCCCGTTTTTCTCCCGCATGCTGGTACTTGTGGCTCTCCAAGTACCAGCTTGCGGGGGAGGCTTGCTGGGACTTGTAGTACTACTGGAAAAAACAATATCTTTTCATTTACAACAAAGGCTATCAGCCCCCCCATCCGCAGCCCATTGGATGGGGGGGGACAGCCTCGGGCTTCACCCCTGGCCCTTGGGTGGCTGGGGGGGGGACCCCTTGATTGAAGGGGTCCCCACTCCCCCAGGGTACCCCGGCCAGGGGTGACTAGTTGGATATTTAATGCCACGGCCGCAGGGCACGACATAAAAGTGACCCCCGGCTGTGGCATTATCTGTCCAGCTAGTGGAGCCTGATGCTGGTGTGAAAAATACGGGGGACCCCTACTCGTTTTGTCCCCCGTATTTTTTGCACCAGCACCAGGCGCAGAGCCCGGTGCTGGTTTTAAAAATACGGGGGATCCCCTGTCAATTTTTCCCCCGCATTTTTAGAACCCGGACCAGCTCGAAGAGCCCGAGGCTGGTTATGCTTTGGAGGGGGGACCCCACGCCATTTTTTCCCGTGTTTTTCACATTTAAACGTGTATAAAGCCACTCTCTCATGTGTCTCCTATGTTTTCCAAGCTGTTTCCTGGTTGTGGCTGGTGACATCACACATGGAGACAGCCTATCATCTTCTGGGGCTTGCAAATACCGTTTCAGACCCTTTCACACTGCACAGTGAAATGGGACTGAAACGGGTAGGACCCTGCTTTTTTACCGTTTCAAAATACCGGTATTTTGAAAACGGTAAATTGAAGGGGACCCTTTCACATCGCAGCTTGACCCGTTTAGGAAGCCAGTTAAAACGGCAAAATACCGGGTATAAGCTGCGGTGTGAAAGGGGTATTACATTTGCAGATTTGTACATTAGTCCTCCACTAGTTTGGATGAATCGATGCATTGTGTATATTAGATACTGTCACATACAATTTTATTGTTGAATAAAAGCAGTGCTCAGCATTGTTTTAACTGAACACCATAAATATTTTTTATTTATTTTTTTTTCTATTTTTTTTTTTCTTTCTTTGTCACTATTTCTTTTTTTATCTGTTTTTAATATTTTGCTCCCGGGAGAGTTCAAGGGAAATCGCCTCAGACATATTGTTCTAGTGTATGGGGCCTTATTTAGGGTATCCTGGAATACATATAAATACATAGGCAATATATATTGCCTTCAAAATAGCAGTACAAAATTGAAAAATATTGTTTATGATTAAAGCATACCTAATAAGGTTTACTAATTTAAGTTGTTAAGGAATATGAGTACACCCTATGTAAATGGACTTTTGTTCCTTTTTTTTTTTTTTGCCCCTGTTGATATATATTCTTAACTGTTGGGGTGTATCATATAGGTGGCGGGGTGAGAACATATTATTTGTAGATTTGGTAAGCGCTTCCTTCTATACATCAGGACCTTGGGCCTAATTGAGACCTGATCGCTCCTCTGTGAATTTGCAGAGGTTTGTGGTTGGATAGTCGCCGCCCAGACAGAGTGAAATTCCGCCCCGTGCAAGTCTGCGTACGCCGTGCGAAAAGCTTTGCAAACACCGGTCACCTGCAAATCCATTCACAGCTCACCATCTAATGATTTTTCCAGTCTGTGCAGTGTGTGTGTAGCCCAGGACGTACTCCTACAGTACGACAGAATCAGGCTGATCAGGCCGGAGCCGATGTCACACACCCGCCCTGAAGACGCTTGGGAACGCCTGCGTTCTTCCTGGCACTCCCAGAAAACAGCCAGTTACCTCCCCCAAACGTCCGCTTCCTGTCAGTCAGCCTGCATTCACCTAGCAGAATTTTTTCGCAGTTTGGACTCGCGCCTGTGCATTACGATCCGTGCACATGCGCAGTAGTTCGATAATTGGCCACCATGTGACAACGATCAGGTCTGAATTAGGCCCCTTGGTATCTGCATGAGCCTGGTCCTGACATGGGCTGTCCATGTAAATGTGTTATGAATAATTGATAAATTCCCTTGTGTATGAGGCCTTGCAAAATTGTATCAGAGCAGCTTCAGCTGCAAATTGAGGTCTTAGGGTACATATAGTGAGAGGGTATCCCACACCAAGATTATGTATGTAGTTCTAGTCAAGGGAATCTAGAGATAATTCTTAACAAAAGGGAAACTGTAGGTTTATCTGGATGATGGACAGTGTCTAGGTCGACAGTAGATTAATACACTATAGTAGTGTTCACGCTAAGCTGTTTAAGCGGGCTGCTACACCCTGCCCATATCACGGCACCGCACTACAGTAGCCTGCCCTGCGCCGTCTCCACCTGCGGTTACCAATAACTGCTGGGGGAATAGAACTAGGGACCAGACCAGCATATCTGTAAGTTCTGGGCGTGCCCCCTAGAGTGACTAACTGAGGGCATGATGCGAAATCACCCAGGTCAACCCCCTTTTTAGGCGCTTGCCCTTTTTGGCGTGCGCAGGGGTACCCTCTCCACACCACAGCATCCTGCCCTTTTCCCCCCCGGTCTGGCGTGAACACTACATATGGTCGACATGTACAAAAGGTTGACATTGCATTGGTTGACACACAAATGGTTGATGTGTTTTTTAATGTTTTCCCAACATTTGCTTGATTTTTCTATCCACGTGGACTACAACTGGAAATATTACCCTTGCCCGAAGCCTGGCCAGCATATACATTTTTACTGATGGTGGTCACATGTTGCCAAACATATAAAATTTGACCCCCAAAAATTTAAAAAATACTTGTCGTGTCAACCATTGTTGACCTTTTGTACATGTTGACCTAATGCATGTCGACCTATTGACTGTGATGTAAATACTGTAGATCTTCTATAGCACACACGACTGGTAGGTGCTGTCTACGCAGTCAGATGTATGTACAAAACTAAAGAAAAGGAACCCGTATACCATAGGTGCACCCTCGTTCTCATTTATTTGAGAATCAGTATTAATAAGATATCCGTAGAAACAGGTATCAGATATTGGGGGTTCTACAATTCTCCCGAATTCTGTTTTGGCTGATCAAAAAGACCGGATATTGCGATTAATGACCAATGGTCATTATTGCTGTATCTAATTAGAGGCCGTTGTGATCAGCAGAAATTGGACCCGCGATCGTGCAAAAACCAATGGGATCGGGGATAAGTCCCCGATCCCACGTGTTATCGCGGCTGCGGCAGGCCACTTATCGTGGAAGCATAATCCCTGATCAGTGCCAGTATCGGGGCTAATTGGATAGCCTCTGGCGATGCAATAATGACCACAGGGTAATTGGGTACCCTCCATTATGCTATAAATGCAATGCTATTTATTGCTCACTTATTACAGTTTGGATTTTTTTTATATACTATGCTTGAATCAGCCCTATTATAGGGTATACGTCTGTAATTTAATACTGTTTGAAATACGAGAGCAATAAATAACATAACATTTATAGGGTAAGTCCTGATACCTCTGTAAGTATATCTTATTTAACTTGCCTTTTAAAGCACATGTCAACAAGGTAGTGAGTCTACCTATGCTATATGGATGCCTTTTCTTTAGTTTGTAAATTGAGATCTGCAGAGTTATTCTAAATCATAATTTAGGCGTGTTCTCATGCTCCAACGCAGCAGAATATTGGGGGTCATTCTGACCTGATTGCACACTGCAGTTTATCGCATCGGTGCGATCGGGTCAGAACTGCGCTGGCGCCGCAGTGCGCCGGCGCATGCCAGACGACCGAAGGCCGTCGGGCCGCAGCGATCGCCTCTGCCTGATTGACAGGCAGAGGCGGTTGCTGGAAGGGGGGGTGCGGAACGGCGGCGTTTCATGGGCACGGTCCGGCCAACGCAGGCTGTACCGGGGAGCAGTGAGTAGCTCCCGGGCAGCACGCTAAAGCTGCGCTGGTCGGGAGCTACTCTTGAAATGCAAAGGCATCACCGCTGTGCGATGCCTTTGCACTTCTGCGGGGAATGCACTTCCCCGCATGTCAGTGTGAATGATCATAGCTGTGCTAAATTTAGCACAGCTTCGATCGTCTCAGAATGACCCCCATTGTTCTCAGAATAGTTGTGGAAGAATACACGATTTCCCTTTTGCCAATGTTGACGTTGTGAAAATTAAAAACATGGAAAGACACCGCAATTACCTGTTTCTGTAACACAAATAAATGATTTGTGTTTTACAGGGAAAATGTTAAAAGCATGTGAGTATTTAACGCAGTTATCTCTGAACAGTATACAGAGGTGCAGCATGTTATGTGATGGCAGAGGGGGGAGATGGAGGGGGAGGATTTTACAGTTCACAGGTTACTGCAAGTCGGAGTTGCAGTAAAGGTGCCACCCCCTCTTTTTCACAGCAGTTAAATACATATATTGTATGTTCTAAAGCACTTCTTGTGATATTTTTACAATTGGAGTCAATGTAATATAATTTATAATTATTCTATTAAAGCTCCTTCTTTTTGTTTCTTTGTATAGAAGTCATTTCAGTTACTCAACTCAGAGATGCAACTGTGCGGAATATGCAGTTATGGGGCCCATGCTATTTGTGCAATGGCAGATGGATAATCACTGCTTGTATCTCTGTCTTTAGTAACCCATGTGCCAGCAAGTTACTGCTTGGTGGTGCCCTGACCTGGAGGTCATTTAAATCATGGAACCAGGCGCATTTGTGTTTTGATATTTGCTTTTATAAATGTAAATCTCATTGAATGATTTGTTCACAGAGTAATAGAAATACGATTAGCTTGAAAGTTTTATTTGTGCTTTTTATGTGCAAAATCTACTATAATACTGTAGTACGTTATACATAACCGTTTTTCTCTTGGCAGGTCAGCATCGATCCTCATGTGCTTCGTCCTGCCATGCTGACTCTGTCTCATGTCAGACCTTAAGTTCTGAAAAAGAAAGATGGCCCATGCGGGTGAGATCATTGTGCTAGACGACGACGATGATGACGAGGAGCCACTACAGTGCCCCGAAGCGAAGAAAAGTCCTTGTAAGGCCCCACCGAGGCAGAGTAATGGGAAGAAGGAAAGTGCCAACGATATGAGCGCGGAGAATAAAAGGCTGTTTGAGGAGGTGAGCGCCAGACACAGAGCAAGTTGACCGGTTTAGAGCACCTCCATTAAACTCTGCATATTTCAATAAAACCTGGAATAAAATGTTTTCTCTTTAAAAACTTTTGGCCGTCAGTGTACAACACTCTGGTTGTGTGCACGGGATGTGGTCAAGAACCGACAGCGGAATCCCAACGGTTGGAATGCCGACGGGTCCCGACGGTTAGTGTTAGGCTGCGGGAGGGGTGGGTTAAGGTTGGAATACTCTCAAGGGTCTGTCGTGTCAGGATCCTGACTGCCGGCATTTTGTACCCAAACCTTAAACGTCCAGGGATCAGGAAGTTGCAACAGTTTGCCGCAGGTGTATGGATTCCATTACCCCTGTCTGTTGGGGCTCTATAATGTGAAACAGGAGAAGAGTTGTGATGGGAAGAACTTCAACCCTCAAAGGGGATCAACCTTTTAAATGTCCAGTTCCTGTACTCTCCATACAACCCTATGGTAGCAGTGTTCCCAGATGCACAGGGAGAAATAGATTTAACCAACGGTGAGCTACCAAAAATCCTTTCTTCCCTGTGGCTGTAGGAGGACACAGACCAACCATCCAGGAATTCTGGGGCTCAAATGCAATGGTCTGCGAGGAAATAACAAACTGGTGTCGACCTAAAAACAAATTGGCGCTTTAAATCTAGCGGACTATGGCGCTGGTGCCCGCAAATCACATAACTTTTACATTTGGGGCTTGGTCTGTGTTGTGATTTTTCCCCTTTTTCAGAGTCTCCTCGCAGTGATAGATGAAAACAGAAGAGGGGTGGGGGCAGCGGCATTTTAACAGAGGAGGGGACCTGTGTGCAGACTCCAGGTGGGCTCCCACCTCTCTACTGCGCAGTAGACTCTGGCTATTGTGCATGCGCAGGTATCTGGAAACATGGCGCCCGCCAGGTTCCAGCGACTAATCGCTACTAAGCATACGTGGCGCCCATTTTGCCGGTGATTTTGCTGCAGCTATGATGCAGGACTCCAAAAAGTTATTTAAGCCTGGGCTCCCCGCGTGCACCGCAGACACTGCAGCCATTATAGCTACGCCAATGGGTGGGGGGGGGGTTAAAGGGAGAATGAAGGATCCTTTTACTATTTCTGGTGCCCTGCCCCCTAGTGGTGAAAATAATTCAATGCCAGTGCGCCCAAACAGACTTTCACGTTTAGGTTAAAAAAAATTCCAAAGTGTCTACCCTGTTTTGATTTTCCTTTCTTTTCCCTCAAAAAAATAATAATAAAATATATATATATATATATATATATATATAAATAATTTTTTTCATTTTTTTCCCCCTTTTGTTTTCATGTCTTGTAATTCTGCTGTTTAGGCTTCATGTCACTTGGTCACCATTTTCATTTTATATTTCATTGTTGACATTTTTCCCCTTGTTTCTTTAGTGGTACAAAAATGCATCTTTATCTTTTGTTTTATTGAAAAAAAATGTTTATATATATTCTTTGAGAACCATTTTTTCAGTAATGAATGCCATGTACTTCTCTAAATCTGACATAACCCTCGGACTCCTTTTATTCTTTTTCAGTTTGTAGATTACTGCTCAAAACTAACTTCGGAACACCCAGAGGTAATCTCCTTTCTTCAGGGACGACACGCCAAGGCCAATCCTGTATATCTTTCTTCTGTCGCTTTCCGCAACACCCTGGGCAGTTGCCTGACCCGGGTACAAAACAAGCGCTCAAAAATCTTTGTTTATATCAATGAACTGTGCACAGTACTTAAAGCAAATTCTCAGAAGCGAAAGGTCAGCCTGCACAGCCCAGCCCTTCGGAATCCTGCTGCGGAAGTAGCGGACGTTGCGAATGATGAAGAAAAGGAAACAGAGGAGGCACCAGAAATTAAAAAAGGTTCAAAACGTCAGATCCGATACCTTGAAAATCTTCTGAGGATTTACTCTCTGGAGATCAAGAAGCTGCAAGAGAAGGAGCTGTCTCTAGAGGACTTAGAAGATGAAGACTCTTCCTACATCCAGGAATCTAGACTTAAGCGCAAATTGTTGCGCATCTTTGAGAAACTCTGTGAACTTAGAGACTGCCCCAGCCTCACAGGTCGTGTGATAGAACAAAGGATACAATATCGGGGCACTCGTTATCCAGAAGTAAACCGCCGCCTGGAAAAGTTCATCAATAGCTACCGAGACATCTTTCCCGATTATGGGGATGTGCTGCGGGTGATCCAGAAAGCAAACGAGAAGCACAACCTGACTCTGTCGCGCAAGCAAATGCAAAGCATGGCTCAGGACGCTTTCCGGGAACTTGGGAACAAGCTGCAGGACAGGAGACATTTGGACATGGTGTATAACTTTGGGAGTCATCTTACAGACTCCTTTAAGAATGGTGAGTGAGAAGCTCTAAGAGGTGTAATTATTTGCTTGCCATTGCACTACATTTGTGCTGGTAAGCCTGGGTTTTTTTTTTTTTGTGGTGTTTTTTTTTTTTTTTTTTATTTTATCATTCATCCATGGGGGACACAAGGACGACAATAAGTATAGGTGGTGAACTGGAGCCTTGGCATCAAATAGTTAAAGTTCTTTACCCAGCCCAAACGCACAGGCTTCCTCTCCACTATACCCAGCCCCCAGCCTAGAGGACCAGTTTGGTGCCTGAAGCAAAGGCCACGCTTTTTAGGAGGCTCCTGTTAGCCTCCTTGTGGTTTGTTTTTGTTTTATTTCTTTTTTTAGCCGTTTCAGTTTTCTCTCTTTTATTACTACTGATCAGGCGGTGGGACAGTGTCTTGGCTGACTCCACCACCGCTGATACCCGGAGCGCTGGCCGCTGCTCCCTGGTGCGCTGTGGAACCTGGCCAAGGACACAGACTCCGCTACCAGCGCTCCGACCACCGGGCAGGGGAAAGGTGAGGTATACAGGAGGCAGGCTTGCAAGCAAAAAGCTCTACTCGCTGGCGAGGGAGGCTGTCTCCGGTGGGGGCCAGGTCTTCTCTGCACCCCTTCTAGACCACCAGGCTATACTTGGTAATGGGTCACTATTAAATAATGGCATCTATTTCCTCTGGGTACAGCTTATCCCTTTAGCTCCTCCCCCACCCCTTGGCTCGCCCCCTACCTCAGGCTAGCCACCAAAAGGGCTTCTCTCTCTCCACCCACAAACGCTAGGCGGCCATTTTCCTCCGTGCCTGCCTTGCTGAAGTGAGAGAGACACAGTCTCCTGTATACCTCAACCCATGGCCACGTTATACATTTAGCTCCTTCCTCCCCTGATGGGGCTGGTTTGTTGAGCAATGTATTGCCCATTTATTTTTAAATCCGCATTGAAGGCTCTATAGTTTTTTTAACTTACAGTTGACGTATACTACTGTGTTTCTGCAGTTTTTCTGTGTTTAGTCTACTATTTAGTGGGAACACATTTGTTTTAGTGTTCACATTTAGTTATATTACGATGTACATTGTTGGAGCCCCACTTATTTCTTTCTTTGTGGCACTCTAACATTCAGTGCTCTCCCCTTTAGAACTGTACACAGCTGTTTTATTGTAATCTTCCGTGCGTGGGGATGTATCTTGAACACTTTAAGATGTCTTCCATGGACAAAGCAGGGGTGGGAGTTCTGCTGTGCTGTGCAGCTGCAAAAACTGTGCTGTAGCGCTTCCGCTCGGGCTACGGATCATGTTGACTTGCGCGTCAGATGTTTCACAAGTATGCAGCATGAGGTCACTTCAGCAACTGCTTCCATTCAGGAACCGTCATGGACTTCAACACTCTCACAGGTAGCCTAGCAGTCAGTTAACCAGCTTCCAATCCCCAGGCCACATCCACCTGCTACTGTCACTACAGGATTGGGTCAGTTGGCCAGTATATTGCCTTCTCAGGGAGACGCACAGCACGCTGCCATAGAACCACCATGGCTTAAGACCTTCTCACTATCAGTTCAGGGTCTAACGCAGGTGTCTACTTTTCTCCAGCAGATGCTGCGCACACAACAGCCGTCCAAACGCAAACCCACCTGACAGGACAGCTTTACACCACGTTCAGTGTATGACTCTAATGCGGATGTTTCTTTAGACATTAAGGATAACATTTCCCTCTCTTCAGAAGTGGAAACCTCCTCTATTCTGGAGGATTCCTAACCACAGGTCCACTTTGAGGTCCTAGTCAAGGCGATTAAATATGTTCTTCTAATTAAGGACTCTGATCAGACGTCTAACTCAAATGCCCCTGTATTTAAACGTCAGAAGGAGGTGGCAGCTGAGTTCCCATCCTCTGCCCTGCTGGAAGACCACCTAGTGGAGGCATGGGCTCATAAGCATTAATTTCTAAACGCATTTCCAATTTTATCCGCTTTCAGCTGCGGATAGGGCCAAATGGGAATACCCGCCTACAGTGGACGCGCACATTGACAGATTGATCAAATCTACAACCCTTCCTATCCCAAACACGGCCTCAAGAATCCGACAGATCGGAAAGTAGAACATTTTCTTTCGGACAAGTTTGTTTTTTGTTTTCTCTGACGTCCTAGTGGATGCTGGGAACTCCGTAAGGACCATGGGGAATAGACGGGCTCCGCAGGAGACTGGGCACTCTAAAAGAAAGATTAGGTACTATCTGGTGTGCACTGGCTCCTCCCTCTATGCCCCTCCTCCAGACCTCAGTTAGAATCTGTGCCCGGCCAGAGCTGGGTGCTCCTAGTGGGCTCTCCTGAGCTTGCTAGAAAGAAAGTATTTGTTAGGTTTTTTTATTTTCAGTGAGATCTGCTGGCAACAGACTCACTGCTACGTGGGACTGAGGGGAGAGAAGCAAACCTACCTGCGTGCAGCTAGCTTGGGCTTCTAAGGCTACTGGACACCATTAGCTCCAGAGGGTTCGAACACAGAGCCTGACCTCGATCGTCCGTTCCCGGAGCCGCGCCGCCGTCCCCCTTGCAGAGCCAGAAGACAGAAGAAGGAGATGAAAGTCTTCATTAAGGTAGCGCACAGCACTGCAGCTGTGCGCCATTGCTCCCACAGCACACCACACACTCTGGTCACTGTAGGGTGCAGGGCGCTGGGGGGGCGCGCCCTGGGCAGCAATTATATTACCTTTTGGCTAAATATACACAAAATACAGTCAGCTAACTGTATATGTGTAAAAAACCCCGCCATTAAGTTAAAGAAAACGCGGGACAGAAGCCCGTCGCTGAGGGGGCGGGGCCTTCTTCCTCAGCACACCAGCGCCATTTTCCCTTCACAGCTCCGCTGGAAGCACGCTCCCCAGGCTCTCCCCTGCAGTATCCAGGTACAAGACGGGTTAAAAAGAGAGGGGGGGCACATAAATTTAGGCGCAAATCGATAAAAACAAGCAGCTATTGGGAAAATCACTTATTAGCAGTGTAAATCCCTGTGTTATATAGCGCTGTGGTGTGTGCTGGCATACTCTCTCTGTCTCCCCAAAGGACTTTGTGGGGTCCTGTCCTCAGTCTGAGCATTCCCTGTGTGTGTGCGGAGTGTCGGTACGGCTGTGTCGACATGTTTGATGAGGAGGGTTACGTGGAGGCGGAGCAGGGGCAGATACATGTGGTTTCGCCCCCGACGGGGCCGACACCTGATTGGATGGATATGTGGAAGGTCTTAACCGACAGTGTCAACTCCTTACATAAAAGGTTTGATGACGCAGCAGCCTTGGGACAGCCGGGGTCTCAGCCCGCGCCTGCCCAGGCGACTCAGAAGCCGTCAGGGGCTCATAAACGCCCGCTAGCTCTGATGGTAGACACAGATGTCGACACGGAGTCTGACTCCAGTGTGGATGAGGATGAGACAAATGTACAGTCTACAAAAGCCATCTGATGCATGATTACTGCAATGAAAGATGTATTGCACATTTCTGATATTAACCCGGTTACCACCAAAAGGGGTATTATGTTTGGGGAGAAAAAGCAGCCAGTGACTTTTCCCCCATCTGATGAACTAAATGATTTGTGTGAAGAAGCGTATCCTGAGACGGCACTGACAGGGTTATCAGTCCATGCTGCTGCAGCACCACACATCCAGGCTGAAGCAATAGCAGGTCTCAGTAGAGTACCAGAGTGTGTATACACAGACTTCAGGATAGCTTCCTGCTTTCTATCCGCAGGATCCTTTAGGGCGGCCGTATCCTTAGACGTCAGGATACGGCCTCCCTAAAGGATCCTGCTGATAGAAAGCAGGAAGCTATCCTGAAGTCTGTGTATAAACACTCTGGTACTCTACTGAGACCTGCTATTGCTTCAGCCTGGATGTGTAGTGCTGCAGCAGCATGGACTGATACCCTGTCAGACAACATTGATTCCCTCGACAGGGATACTATTTTGCTAACCATTGAACATATAAAAGACGTCGTCTTATATATGCGGGATGCACAGAGGGACATTTGCCTGCTGGCATCTAGAATTAATGCAATGTCCATTTCTGCCAGGAGAGTATTATGGACTCGGCAGTGGACAGGTGATGCAGATTCTAAAAAACACATGGAGGTTTTGCCTTATAAGGGTGAGGAACTATTTGGGGACGGTCTCTCGGACCTCGTATCCACAGCAACTGCTGGGAAGTCGACTTTTTTGCCTCAGGTTCCCTCACAGCCTAAGAAAGCACCGTATTATCAAATGCAGTCCTTTCGGCCTCAGAAAGGCAAGCGGGTCAGAGGAGCATCCTTTCTGGCCAGAGGCAGGGGTAGAGGAAGGAAGCTGCACCAGGCAGCCAGTTCCCAGGAACAAAAATCCTCCCCTGCTTCCTCTAAGTCCACCGCATGACGTTGGGGCTCCATAGGCGGAGCCAGGTGCGGTGGGGGCGCGTCTCCGAAACTTCAGCAACCAGTGGGTTCGCTCACAAGTGGATCTATGGGTTGTACAAATTGTATCTCAGGGATACAAGCTGGAGTTCGAGGCGACTCCCCCTCGCCGTTACCTCAAATCAGCCTTGCCAGCTGCTCCCAGGGAAAGGGAGGTAGTACTGGCGGCAATTCACAAGCTGTACCTCCAGCAGGTGATAATCAAGGTCCCCCTCCTTCAACAGGGCAGGGGTTACTATTCCACAATGTTTGTGGTACCGAAACCGGACGGTTCGGTGAGACCCATCCTGAATTTAAAATCCTTGAACACATATAAAGAAGTTCAAGTTCAAAATGGAATCGCTCAGGGCGGTTATTGCAAGCCTGGAAGAGGGGGATTTTATGGTGTCGTTGGACATCAAGGATGCTTACTTGCATGTCCCCATTTACCCACCTCACCAGGAGTACCTTAGATTTGTGGTACAGGACTGTCATTACCAATTCCAGACGTTGCCGTTTGGTCTCTCCATGGCTCCGAGAATATTTACCAAGGTAATGGCCGAAATGATGATACTCCTTCGAAGAAAGGGAGTTATAATTATCCCGTACTTGGACGATCTCCTCATAAAGGCGAGGTCCAAAGAGCAGTTGTTGGTCAGCATAGCACTCTCTCAGGAAGTGTTGCAACAGCACGGCTGGATTCTGAATATCCCAAAGTCGCAGCTGATCCCTACGACGCGTCTGCTTTTCCTGGGAATGATTCTGGACACAGAACAGAAGAAGGTGTTTCTCCCGGAGGAGAAGGCCTAGGAATTGTCATCTCTGGTCAGGGACCTCCTGAAACCAAAACAGGTGTCGGTGCATCACTGCACGCGAGTCCTGGGAAAGATGGTGGCTTCTTACGAAGCAATTCCCTTCGGCAGGTTCCATGCAAGGATCTTTCAGTGGGATCTGTTGGACAAATGGTCCGGATCGCATCTCCAGATGCATCGGTTGATCACCCTGTCCCCAAGGGCCAAGGTGTCTCTGCTGTGGTGGCTGCAGAGTACTCATCTTCTCGAGGGACGCAGGTTCGGCATACAGGACTGGATCCTGTTGACCACGGATGCAAGCCTCCGAGGATGGGGGGGCAGTCACTCAGGGAAGAAACTTCCAGGGACAGTGGTCAAGTCTGGAGACTTCTCTACACATAAATATATTGGAACTAAGGGCCATTTACAACGCCCTGAGTCAAGCAGAGCCCCAGCTTCAAAACCAATCTGTACTGATTCAGTCAGACAACATCACGGCGGTCGCCCATGTAAACCGCCAGGGCGGCCCAAGAAGCAGGATGGATGGCAGAAGCCACAAGGATTCTTCGATGGGCGGAGAATCACGTGCTAGCACTGTCAGCAGTGTTCATTCCGGGAGTGGACAACTGGGAAGCAGACTTCCTCAGCAGGCACGACCTCCACCCGGGAGAGTGGGGACTTCATCAAGAAGTCTTCACACAGATTGTAAATCGTTGGGAACTGCCACAGGTGGACATGATGGCGTCCCGCCTCAACATAAACGCTAAAAAAATATTGCGCCAGTTCACGGGACCCTCAGGCGATAGCTATGGACGCACTAGTGACACCATGGGTGTACCAGTCGGTTTATGTGTTCCCTCCTCTTCCTCTCATACCCAAGGTACTGAGGATAGTAAGAAAGAGAGGAGTAAGAACTATACTCATCGTTCCGGATTGGCCAAGAAGAACTTGGTACCGAGAACTACAAGAAATGATCTGAGTACCCATGGCCTCTGCCTCTCAGACAGGACCTGTTACAGCAGGGGCCCAGTCTGTTCCAAGACTTACCGCGGCTGCGTTTGACGGCATGGCGGTTGAACGCCGGATCCTAGTGGAAAAGGGCATTCCGGATGAAGTTATTTCTACGCTGATAAAGGCTAGGAAAGACGTGACAGCGAAACATTATCACCGTATATGGCGAAAATATGTTGCTTGGTGTGAGGCCAGGACGGCCCCTACAGAGGAATTCCAGCTGGGTCGATTCCTGCACTTCCTACAGTCAGGAGTGACTATTAGAGATGAGCGGGTTCGGTTCCTCGGAATCCGAACCCGCCCGAACTTCATTTTTTTTTACACGGGGCCGAGCGACTCGGATCTTCCCGCCTTGCTCGGTTAACCCGAGCGCGCCCGAACGTCATCATCCCGCTGTCGGATTCTCGCGAGGCTCGGATTCTATCGCGAGACTCGGATTCTATATAAGGAGCCGCGCGTCGCCGCCATTTTCACACGTGCATTGAGATTCATAGGGAGAGGACGTGGCTGGCGTCCTCTCCGTTTTAGAGAAGAGAGTGAGACTAGAGTACAGAGAGACACAGTAGTAATTTTGGGGAGCATTAGGAGGAGTACTACTACTTGCTGAAGTGATAGATAGATAGATAGTGTGACTGTATAATGTATATCTGACTTGTGGGGGAGACACTGACAGTGGGGAGCAGTTAGAGTCTGAGAGCAGGACTCAGGAGTACATATAACGTACAGTGCACACTTTTGCTGCCAGAGTGCCACACTGCCATTGTGACCACACTGACCACCAGTATAATATATATTGTGATTGTCTGCTTAGGAGTACTACTTGCAAGTTGCTGATAGTGTGACCAGTGACCTGACCACCAGTTTAATAATCACCACCAGTTTAATATATATATATATATATATATATATATATATATATATATATATATATAATTGTATATAATATATATATATAATATTGTATACCACCTACCCGTGGTTTTTTTTTTTTTTCTTTCTTCTTTATACATACTACTATAGTAGCTTACTGTAGCAGTCTGCGGTGCTGCTGAGCTGACAGTGTCCAGCAGGTCCGTCATCAGTCATTACATAATAAATATATATACCTGTCCGGCTGCAGTACTAGTGATAATATATATATATATATATATATATATATATATATATATTGATTTCATCTCATTATCATCCAGTCTATATTAGCAGCAGACACAGTACGGTAGTCCACGGCTGTAGCTACCTCTGTGTCGGCAGTCGCTCGTCCATCCATAATTGTATACCACCTACCCGTGTTTTTTTTTTTTTTTTCTTCTTTATACATACTACTATAGTAGCTTACTGTAGCAGTCTGCGGTGCTGCTGAGCTGACAGTGTCCAGCAGGTCCGTCATCAGTCATTACATAATAAATATATATACCTGTCCGGCTGCAGTACTAGTGATGATATATATATATATATATATATATTGATTTCATCTCATTATCATCCAGTCTATATTAGCAGCAGACACAGTACGGTAGTCCACGGCTGTAGCTACCTCTGTGTCGGCAGTCGCTCGTCCATCCATAAGTATACTTGTATCCATCCATCTCCATTGTTTACCTGAGGTGCCTTTTAGTTGTGCCTATTAAAATATGGAGAACAAAAATGTTGAGGTTCCAAAATTAGGGAAAGATCAAGATCCACTTCCACCTCGTGCTGAAGCTGCTGCCACTAGTCATGGCCGAGACGATGAAATGCCAGCAACGTCGTCTGCCAAGGCCGATGCCCAATGTCATAGTACAGAGCATGTAAAATCCAAAACACCAAATATCAGTAAAAAAAGGACTCCAAAATCTAAAATAAAATTGTCGGAGGAGAAGCATAAACTTGCCAATATGCCATTTACCACACGGAGTGGCAAGGAACGGCTGAGGCCCTGGCCTATGTTCATGGCTAGTGGTTCAGCTTCACATGAGGATGGAAGCACTCAGCCTCTCGCTAGAAAAATCAAAAGACTCAAGCTGGCAAAAGCACCGCAAAGAACTGTGCGTTCTTCGAAATCCCAAATCCACAAGGAGAGTCCAATTGTGTCGGTTGCGATGCCTGACCTTCCCAACACTGGACGTGAAGAGCATGCGCCTTCCACCATTTGCACGCCCCCTGCAAGTGCTGGAAGGAGCACCCGCAGTCCAGTTCCTGATAGTCAGATTGAAGATGTCAGTGTTGAAGTACACCAGGATGAGGAGGATATGGGTGTTGCTGGCGCTGGGGAGGAAATTGACCAGGAGGATTCTGATGGTGAGGTGGTTTGTTTAAGTCAGGCACCCGGGGAGACACCTGTTGTCCGTGGGAGGAATATGGCCGTTGACATGCCTGGTGAAAATACCAAAAAAATCAGCTCTTCGGTGTGGAAGTATTTCAACAGAAATGCGGACTACATTTGTCAAGCCGTGTGTTGCCTTTGTCAAGCTGTAATAAGTAGGGGTAAGGACGTTAACCACCTCGGAACATCCTCCCTTATACGTCACTTGCAGCGCATTCATAATAAGTCAGTGACAAGTTCAAAAACTTTGGGCGACAGCGGAAGCAGTCCACTGACCAGTAAATCCCTTCCTCTTGTAACCAAGCTCACGCAAACCACCCCACCAACTCCCTCAGTGTCAATTTCCTCCTTCCCCAGGAATGCCAATAGTCCTGCAGGCCATGTCACTGGCAATTCTGACGATTCCTCTCCTGCCTGGGATTCCTCCGATGCATCCTTGCGTGTAACGCCTACTGCTGCTGGCGCTGCTGTTGTTGCTGCTGGGAGTCGATGGTCATCCCAGAGGGGAAATCGTAAGACCACTTTTACTACTTCCACCAAGCAATTGACTGTCCAACAGTCCTTTGCGAGGAAGATGAAATATCACAGCAGTCATCCTGCTGCAAAGCGGATAACTGAGGCCTTGGCATCCTGGGTGGTGAGAAACGTGGTTCCGGTATCCATCATTACTGCAGAGCCAACTAGAGACTTGTTGGAGGTACTGTGTCCCCGGTACCAAATACCATCTAGGTTCCATTTCTCTAGGCAGGCGATACCGAAAATGTACACAGACCTCAGAAAAAGAGTCACCAGTGTCCTAAAAAATGCAGCTGTACCCAATGTCCACTTAACCACGGACATGTGGACAAGTGGAGCAGGGCAGGGTCAGGACTATATGACTGACAGCCCACTGGGTAGATGTATGGACTCCCGCCGCAAGAACAGCAGCGGCGGCACCAGTAGCAGCATCTCGCAAACGCCAACTCTTTCCTAGGCAGGCTACGCTTTGTATCACCGGTTTCCAGAATACGCACACAGCTGAAAACCTCTTACGGCAACTGAGGAAGATCATCGCGGAATGGCTTACCCCAATTGGACTCTCCTGTGGATTTGTGGCATCGGACAACGCCAGCAATATTGTGTGTGCATTAAATATGGGCAAATTCCAGCACGTCCCATGTTTTGCACATACCTTGAATTTGGTGGTGCAGAATTTTTTAAAAAACGACAGGGGCGTGCAAGAGATGCTGTCGGTGGCCAGAAGAATTGCGGGACACTTTCGGCGTACAGGCACCACGTACAGAAGACTGGAGCAACACCAAAAACGCCTGAACCTGCCCTGCCATCATCTGAAGCAAGAAGTGGTAACGAGGTGGAATTCAACCCTATATATGCTTCAGAGGTTGGAGGAGCAGCAAAAGGCCATTCAAGCCTATACAATTCAGCACGATATAGGAGGTGGAATGCACCTGTCTCAAGCGCAGTGGAGAATGATTTCAACGTTGTGTAAGGTTCTGCTGCCCTTTGAACTTGCCACACGTGAAGTCAGTTCAGACACTGCCAGCCTGAGTCAGGTCATTCCCCTCATCAGGCTTTTGCAGAAGAAGCTGGAGACATTGAAGGAGGAGCTAACACGGAGCGATTCCGCTAGGCATGTGGGACTTGTGGATGGAGCCCTTAATTCGCTTAACAAGGATTCACGGGTGGTCAATCTGTTGAAATCAGAGCACTACATTTTGGCCACCGTGCTCGATCCTAGATTTAAAACCTACCTTGGTTCAAAGACCTGCTGGTGAGAAAATTGTCAAGTCAAGCGGAACGCGACCTGTCAACATCTCCTCCTTCACATTCTCCCGCAACTGGGGGTGCGAGGAAAAGGCTCAGAATTCCGAGCCCACCCGCTGGCGGTGATGCAGGGCAGTCTGGAGCGACTGCTGATGCTGACATCTGGTCCGGACTGAAGGACCTGACAACGATTACGGACATGTCGTCTACTGTCACTGCATATGATTCTCTCCCCATTGAAAGAATGGTGGAGGATTATATGAGTGACCGCATCCAAGTAGGCACGTCACACAGTCCGTACTTATACTGGCAGGAAAAAGAGGCAATTTGGAGGCCCTTGCACAAACTGGCTTTATTCTACCTAAGTTGCCCTCCCACAAGTGTGTACTCCGAAAGAGTGTTTAGTGCCGCCCTCACCTTGTCAGCAATCGGCGTACGAGGTTACTTCCAGAAAATGTGGAGAAGATGATGTTCATTAAAATGAATTATAATCAATTCCTCCGTGGAGACATTGACCAGCAGCAATTGCCTCCACAAAGTACACAGGGAGCTGAGATGGTGGATTCCAGTGGGGACGAATTGATAATCTGTGAGGAGGGGGATGTACACGGTGATATATCGGAGGATGATGATGAGGTGGACATCTTGCCTCTGTAGAGCCAGTTTGTGCAAGGAGAGATTAATTGCTTCTTTTTTGGTGGGGGTCCAAACCAACCCATTTCAGTCACAGTCGTGTGGCAGACCCTGTCACTGAAATGATGGGATGGTTAAAGTGTGCATGTCCTGTTTATACAACATAAGGGTGGGTGGGAGGGCCCAAGGACAATTCCATCTTGCACCTCTTTTTTTCTTTAATTTTTCTTTGCGTCATGTGCTGTTTGGGGAGTGTTTTTTGGAAGGGCCATCCTGCGTGACACTGCAGTGCCACTCCTAGATGGGCCCGGTGTTTGTGTCGGCCACTAGGGTCGCTTATCTTACTCACACAGCTACCTCATTGCGCCTCTTTTTTTCTTTGCGTCATGTGCTGTTTGGGGAGTGTTTTTTGGAAGGGCCATCCTGCGTGACACTGCAGTGCCACTCCTAGATGGGCCCGGTGTTTGTGTCGGCCACTAGGGTCGCTTAGCTTAGTCATCCAGCGACCTCGGTGCAAATTTTAGGACTAAAAATAATATTGTGAGGTATTCAGAATAGACTGAAAATGAGTGGAAATTATGGTTTTTGAGGTTAATAATACTTTGGGATCAAAATGACCCCCAAATTCTATGATTTAAGCTGTTTTTTATTGTTTTTTGAAAAAAAACACCCGAATCCAAAACACACCCGAATCCGACAAAAAAAATTTGGTGAGGTTTTGCCAAAACGCGGTCGAACCCAAAACACGGCCGCGGAACCGAACCCAAAACCAAAACACAAAACCCGAAAAATTTCAAGTGCACATCTCTAGTGACTATGGGCCTAAAATTAGGATCTATAAAGGTCCAGATTTCGGCCCTATCTATTTTCTTTCAAAAAGAACTTGCTTCACTGCCTAAAGTTCAGACGTTTGTTAAGGGAGTGCTGCATATTCAGCCCCCTTTTGTGCCTCCAGTGGCACCTTGGGATCTTAACGTTGTGTTGGATTTCCTGAAATCACACTGGTTTGAGCCACTTAAGACCGTGGAGCTAAAGTATCTCACGTGGAAGGTGGTCATGCTGTTGGCCTTGGCTTCAGCTAGGCGTGTGTCAGAATTGGTGGCTTTGTCATGTAAAAGCCCGTATCTGATCTTCCATATGGACAGGGCAGAGTTGAGGACTCGTCCCCAATTTCTCCCTAAGGTGGTATCAGCGTT
This sequence comes from Pseudophryne corroboree, assembly GCF_028390025.1. Classification (NCBI taxonomy): domain Eukaryota; kingdom Metazoa; phylum Chordata; class Amphibia; order Anura; family Myobatrachidae; genus Pseudophryne; species Pseudophryne corroboree. Next base: position 450,856,963 of record NC_086451.1, read on the forward strand.
TCATTTGAACCAGCCTATTGTGGTGCCTGCGGCTACTCGGGACTTGGAGGACTCCAGGTTACTTGATGTAGTCAGGGCTTTGAAAATCTATGTAGCCAGGACGGCTGGAGTCAGGAAAACTGACTCGCTGTTTATCCTGCATGCACCCAACAAACTGGGTGCTCCGGCTTCAAAGCAAACTATTGCGCGCTGGATCTGTAACACGATTCAGCAAGCTCATTCTGCGGCAGGGTTACCGCATCCTAAATCAGTAAAAGCCCATTCCACAAGGAAGGTGGGCTCTTCTTGGGCGGCTGCCCGAGGGGTCTCGGCTTTACAGCTTTGCCGAGCTGCTACTTGGTCGGGTTCAAACACATTTGCTAAGTTCTACAAGTTTGATACCCTGGCTGAGGAGGACCTTGCCTTTGCTCATTCGGTGCTGCAGAGTCATCCGCATTCTCCCGCCCGTTTGGGAGCTTTGGTATAATCCCCATGGTCCTTACGGAGTTCCCAGCATCCACTAGGATGTCAGAGAAAATAAGAATTTACTCATCGCTAATTCTATTTCTCGTAGTCCGTAGTGGATGCTGGGCGCCCGTCCCAAGTACGGACTCTCTGCAATACATGTATATAGTTATTGCTTAACTAAAGGGTTATTGTTATGAGCCATCTGTTACTGAGGCTCAGTTGTTGTTCATACTGTTAACTGGGTATGGTTATCACAAGTTGTACAGTGTGATTGGTGTTGCTGGTATGAGTCTTACCCTGGATTCCAAATCCTTTCCTTGTTGTGTCAGCTCTTCCGGGCACAGTTTCCTTAACTGAGGTCTGGAGGAGGGGCATAGAGGGAGGAGCCAGTGCACACCAGATAGTACCTAATCTTTCTTTTAGAGTGCCCAGTCTCCTGCGGAGCCCGTCTATTCCCCATGGTCCTTACGGAGTTCCCAGCATCCACTACGGACTACGAGAAATAGAATTACCGGTGAGTAAATTCTTATTTTTTTTTATTCGGGTGCGGTTATGTGCCCAGCCCTTGCATCCACTTGGGTGGCTAAGGCCATAGGACGCTGAGTAGACTCCCTAGAGGACGATCTCCGCTCTGGTACTAACAGGTCTGAGTTATTGTCTCTAGTTGAGCATATCAGGGAGGTGAGCACTTATCTTGTTGAGTCCGCCATTGACTGGTATCCTCAATTCTAAGGTTTCGGCATCAGCAGTTACTGCCAGGAGAGCACTCTGGTTTCGTACCTGGTGTGCTGATGCGGATTCCAAGAAGGTTCTCAAAGCTCTTCCCTTTTTGGGTGAAATGCTGTTCAGTCTAGAATTGGACAAGATAGTGGCTACAGTAGCAGCTTCTAAAACAGCTTTTCTTCTGCGGTGACACCTAGGTTGCTAACTTTTAAGTTTCTCTCCTTTCATCCCAAGGGTCAGTCTATCACCAGGTTCCAAGGCTCTTCCACTAAGAGCTCAAAGTCCAGAGGTAAACAGGCTTGGTCTATCCAACGCCCAGCTACCAAGCCAGCAGACAAGTCTGGTATATCCAGGATGCTTACTATTTCCACCCGGGGCAACCACCATCATTACTACGATTTGCAGTAAAGGAGTAACACTTTCAGTTTCGGGCTTTGCCATTTGGTCTTACCATGGCTTTTTGTGTTTTCTCGAAAGTCATGGCAGCACATCTCAGACGCAAGGGGGTCCAAATACTACCTTATCTGGATGACCTGCTTCTCTGAGCCAAATCGCCAAAGGTTCTGCAGTATCAACTCTGCCTAACAGTGGAGCTTCTCCAGTCCCATGGGTGGCTCATCAATTGGAGGTAATCCACCATGACTCCATTTCAGGAAATGTTACACTTGGGAGTGTTTCTTGACTGCAGTGTTTCTGCTGAAGGAAAAGAACCAGTCCTTAAAGGCCAAGATTTGTGCCTTCCTGGAGCAGCGTTGAGTATGCAGATCCTGGGAACAATGGTTTACACTTCAGTATATATATATATATATATATATATACTGGTCAGTTATGCCCAGTTTCACTCCCATCCTCTACAGATAGAGGTACTGACCAAATGAAACCCGTTCCACCCTTCGTCTTAAAACTAAAATGATTGTTCTCCCTTGAGAAGTCCGTCACTGTCTCTTGTTGTGGCTCCATCAGTCCCACCCCTTTTGGGTGGAAGAGACGACACCCAATCAGCGTACTGGAGCTCAGAGTGTTGTACAGAGCTCTCTGTCTGCCGGTAAAAGTTAAATCAGACAATGCGGCAAATGTCGCCTACATAAATCATCAGGGCGGCACCCACAGTTGAGTCTTAATGAGCGAGGTGATTTGTATCCTCGAGTAGGCAGTGTGCTATATCCAAGCCCTGTAAGCAGTGTACGTTCCTCGTATCCAAAACTGGGAGGTGGAATTTCTAACCTGCCAAGACGTACACATGGGCAAATGGTCTCTCCATCCAGGGATCTTTTTAACTCCTGGTTCAGCGTTTGGGCCATCCTGACATTGACATGATGGCCTCATGACACAATCACAAGCTCTGCTCTCACACCAGATTCGGGAACCCTTATGGTGCATGGTGGAAATTTCTGGTCATCTACATCTTTTCTCCAGTTTCTCTGCAAATTGGAAGAGCGTCACCGTGATCCTCATTGCTCCAGATTAGTCGCGTAGAGCTCCAGTCTACCCCTCTTAAACCCTTAGATACTGTTGACATTCGCTAGCTTACATGGAAGTCTGTTATCCTCTTCGTGTTTGCTTCGGCACGGAGAGTATCTGATTTGAGTGCTTTGTCCTGATGCCCCCCTTTACTACGTTTCCATCCTGACCAAGCCATGCTTCGGTTGCATCTGGGTTACCTTCCAAAGGTTGTCACCCGGTTCCATATCAAACCAGGAAATTGTGGTTCCATCCTTTTCAGGTACCCAGTGCTTCTCTGGAGCAGGTCTCCTTGGACGTTTATGTAGACAGTACCTAGGACTGACTTAAATCCGATTTCTCTATCGTCCTAAGTGGATGCTGGGGTTCCTGAAAGGACCATGGGGAATAGCGGCTCCGCAGGAGACAGGGCACAAAAAAGTAAAGCTTTTACCAGATCAGGTGGTGTGCACTGGCTCCTCCCCCTATGACCCTCCTCCAGACTCCAGTTAGATTTTGTGCCCGAACGAGAAGGGTGCAATCTAGGTGGCTCTCCTAAAGAGCTGCTTAGAGAAAGTTTAGCTTAGGTTTTTTACTTTACAGTGAGTCCTGCTGGCAACAGGATCACTGCAACGAGGGACTTAGGGGAGAAGTAGTGAACTCACCTGCGTGCAGAGTGGATTTGCTGCTTGGCTACTGGACACTAGCTCCAGAGGGACGATCACAGGTACAGCCTGGATGGTCACCGGAGCCGCGCCGCCGGCCCCCTTGCAGACGCTGAAGAGAGAAGAGGTCCAAAATCGGCGGCTGAAGACTCCTCAGTCTTCTTAAGGTAGCGCACAGCACTGCAGCTGTGCGCCATTTTCCTCTCAGCACACTTCACACAACAGTCACTGAGGGTGCAGAGCGCTGGGGGGGGCGCTCTGAGAGGCAAATAAAAACCTTATTAGAGGCAAAAAATACCTCACATATAGCCCACAGAGGCTATATGGAGATATTTAACCCCTGCCTAACTTCAAAAATAGCGGGAGACGAGCCCGCCGAAAAAGGGGCGGGGCCTATCTCCTCAGCACACAGCGCCATTTTCTCTCACAGAAAAGCTGGAGAGAAGGCTCCCAGGCTCTCCCCTGCACTGCACTACAGAAACAGGGTTAAAACAGAGAGGGGGGGCACTGATTTTGGCGATATTGTATATATATAAAAGATGCTATAAGGGAGAAACACTTATATAAGGTTGTCCCTATATAATTATAGCGTTTTTGGTGTGTGCTGGCAGACTCTCCCTCTGTCTCCCCAAAGGGCTAGTGGGTCCTGTCCTCTGTCAGAGCATTCCCGGTGTGTGTGCTGTGTGTCGGTACGTGTGTGTCGACATGTATGAGGACGATGTTGGTGAGGAGGCGGAGAAATTGCCTGTAATGGTGATGTCACTCTCTAGGGAGTCGACACCGGAATGGATGGCTTATTTAGAGAATTACGTGAGAATGTCAACACGCTGCAAGGTCGGTTGACGACATGAGACGGCCGACAATCTATTAGGACCGGTCCAGGCGTCTCAGAAACACCGTCAGGGGTTTTAAAAACGCCCATTTACCTCAGTCGGTCGACACAGACACAGACACGGACACTGAATACAGTGTCGACGGTGAATAAACAAACGTATTTCTCATTAGGGCCACACGTTAAGGGCAATGAAGGAGGTGTTACGTGTTTCTGATACTACAAGTACCACAAGAAAGGGTATTATGTGGGAGTGAAAAAACTACCTGTAGTTTTTCCTGAATCAGATAAAATAAAATGAAGTGTGTGATGATGCGTAGGGTTACCCCGATAGCAAATATTGGCGTTATACCCTTTCCCGCCAGAAATTAGGGTACGTTGGGAAACACCCCTTAGGGTGATAAGGCGCTCACACGCTTATCAAGTGGCGTTACCGTCTCCAGATACGGCCGCCCTCAAGGAGCCAGCTGATAGGAAGCTGGAAAAATATCCTAAAAAGTATATACACACATACGGTGGTTATACTGCGACCAGCGATCGCCATCAGCCTGGAGATGCAGTGCTGGGTTGGCTTGGTCGGATTCCCTGACTGAAAATATTTTATTCATGTAGAGCATTTAATAGGATGCATTCTATATATATGTATGTGAGATGCACAGAGGGATATTTGCTCTCTGGCATCAAGATAAGTGCGTTGTCCATATCTCCCAGAAGATGTCAGGGACACGACAGTGGTCAGGTGATACAGATCCCATACGGCAGATGGAAGTATTGCTGTATAAAGGGAAGGAGTTATTTGGGGGTCGGTCCATCGGACCTGGGGACCACAGCAACAGCTGGGAAATCCAACCTTTTTTACCCCAAGTTACATCTCAGCTAAAAAAGACACCGTCTTTTCAGCCTCAATCTTTCCTTTCCCATGAGGGCATGCAGGCAAAAGGCCAGTCATATCTGCCCAGACATAGAGGTAAGGGAAGTAGACTGCAGCAGGCAGCCCTTTCCCAGGAAAAGAAGCCCTCCACCGCGTCTGCCAAGTCCTCAGCATGACGCTGGGGCCGTGCAAGCGGACTCAAGGTGGGGGGGTAGTCTCAAGAGTCTCAGGGCGCAGTGGGATCACTCGCAAGTTGACCCCTAGATCGTACGAGTATTATCCCAGGGGTAAAGATTGGAGAGTCGAGACATCTTCTCCTCGCAGGTTCCTGAAGTCTGCTTTACCAACGGCTCCCTCCGACAGGGAGGCAGCATTGGAAACAATTCACAAGCTGTATATCCAGCAGGTGATAATCAAAGTACCCCTCCTACGACAAGGAAAAGGGTATTATTTTTCCACACTATATTGTGGTACTGAAGCCAGACGGCTTGGTGACACACAGTCTAAATCTAAAATGTTTTGAACACTTACATAAAAGGTTCAAATCGAGATAAAGTCACTCAGAGCAGTGATAGCGAACCGGAAAAAAGGGGACTATATGGTGTTCCTGGACATCAAGGATTACCTCCATGTCCAAATTTTGTCCTTCTCATCAAGGGTACCTCTGGTTCGTGGTACAGAACTGTCAATATCAGTTTCAGACGATGCCGTTTGAATTATCCACGGCACCCCGGGCCTTTTTACCAAGGTAATGGCCGAAAAGATGTTTCTTCAAAGAAAAAAGGCATCTAAATTATCCCTTACTTGCACGACCTAAAAAGGGCAAGTTCCAGAGAACAGTTGGAGGTCGGAAGAGCACTATCTAAAGTAGTTCTTCGACGGCACGACTGGATTCTAAATATTCCAAGAATCGCAGCTGTTTTCCGACGATACGTCTGCTGTTCCTAGGGATGATTCTGGACACGGTTCTGAAAAAGGTTTTTCTTCCCGAGGAAAAAGCCAAGGAGTTATCCGACCTGTCAGGAACCTCCTAAAACCAGGAAAGGTGTCTGTACATCAATGCACAAGAGTCCTGGGAAAAATGGTGGCTTTTTACGAAGCAATTCCATTCGGCAGATTCCATGCAAGAATTTTCCAAAGGGATCTGTTGGACAAATGGTCAGGGTCGCATCCTCAGATGCACCTGCGAATAACCCTGTCGCCAAGGACAAGGGTATATCTTCTGTGGTGGTTGCAAAAGGCTCATCTATTGGAGGGCCGCAGATTCGGCATACAGGATTTGATCCTGGTGACCACGGACGCCAGCCTGAGAGGTTGGGGAGCAGTCACACAAAGAAGAAACTTCCAGGGGGTATGGACGAACCTGGAAAAGTCTCTTCACATAAACATTCTGGTACTAAGAGCAATCTAAAATGCTCTAAGCCAGGCGGAACCACTCCTGCAAGGAAAACCGGTGTTGATTCAGTCGGACAACATCACGGCGGTCGCCCATGTAAACAGACAGGGCGGCACAAGAAGCAGGAGTGCAATGGCAGAAGCTGCCAAGATTCTTCGCTGGGCGGAGAATCACGTAATAGCACTGTCAGCAGTGTTCTTCCCGGGCGTGGACAACTGGGAAGCAGACTTCCTCAGCAGACACGATATTCACCCGGGAGAGTGGGGTCTTCATCCAGAAGTCTTCCACATGCTAATAAACTGTTGGGAAAGACCAATGGTAGACATGATGGCGTCTCGCCTCAACAAGAAACTGGACAAGTATTGCGCCAGGTCAAGAGATCCACAGGCAATAGCTGTGGACGCACTGGTAACACCTTGGGTGTACAAATCAGTATATGTGTTTCCTCCTCTGCCTCTCATACCAAAGGTATTGAAGATTATACGGTGAAGAGGAGTAAGAACAATACTAGTGGCTCCGGATTGGCCAAGAAGGACTTGGTACCCGGAACTTCAAGAGTTGGTCACGGACGACCCGTGCCCTCTACTTCTGAGAAGGGACCTGCTACAACAGGGTCCCTGTCTCTTTCAAGACTTACCGCGGCTGCGTTTGACGGCATGGCGGTTGAACGCCAGATCCTAAAAGGGAAAGGCATTCCAGAAGAAGTCATTCCTACCTTGATTAAGGCAAGGAAGGAAGTCACCGCGAAACATTATCACCGCATTTGGCGAAAATATGTCGCGTGGTGCGAGGATCGGAGTGTTCCGACGGAGGAATTTCAACTGGGTCGTTTCCTACATTTCCTACAATCAGGATTGTCTATGGGTCTCAAATTGAGATCTATTAAGGTTCAAATTTCGGCCCTGTCAATATTCTTCCAAAAAGAATTGGCCTCAGTTCCTGAGGTACAGACTTTTGTTAAGGGAGTACTGCATATACAGCCTCCTGTGGTGCCTCCGGTGGCACCGTGGGATCTAAATGTAGTTTTAGATTTCCTCAAATCCCATTGGTTTGAACCATTGAAAAAGGTGGATTTTAAATATCTCACATGGAAAGTGACTATGTTACTGGCCCTGGCTTCCGCCAGGAGAGTATCTGAATTGGCGGCTTTATCTTATAAAAGCCCTTATCTAATCTTCCATTCGGATAGGGCAGAACTGAGGACTCGTCCGCATTTTCTCCCTAAGGTGGTATCAGCGTTTCACCTGAACCAACCTATTGTGGTGCCTGCGGCCACTGGCGACTTGGAGGACTCCAAGTTGTTGGACGTTGTCAGAGCCTTAAAAATATACATTTCAAGGACGGCTGAAGTCAGAAAATCTGACTCGCTGTTGATACTATATGCACCCAACAAGTTGGGTGCCCCTGCTTCTAAGCAGACGATTGCTCGTTGGATTTGTAACACAATTCAACTTGCTCATTCTGTGGCAGGCCTGCCACAGCCTAAATCTGTTAAGGCCCATTCCACAAGGAAGGTGGGCTCATCTTGGGCGGCTGCCCGAGGGGTCTCGGCATTACAATTCTGCCGAGCAGCTACGTGGTCGGGGGAAAACACGTTTGTAAAATTCTACAAATTTGATACCCTGGCAAAAGAGGACTTGGAATTCTCTCATTCGGTGCTGCAGAGTCATCCGCACTCTCCCGCCCGTTTGGGAGCTTTGGTATAATCCCCATGGTCCTTTCAGGAACCCCAGCATCCACTTAGGACGATAGAGAAAATAAGAATTTACTTACCGATAATTCTATTTCTCGGAGTCCGTAGTGGATGCTGGGCGCCCATCCCAAGTGCGGATTATCTGCAATACTGTACATAGTTATTGTTAACAAATTCGGGTTATATTGTTAAGGAGCCATCTTTAAGAGGCTCTTTCTGTTATCATACTGTTAACTGGGTTTAGATCACAAGTTGTACGGTGTGATTGGTGTGGCTGGTATGAGTCTTACCCGGGATTCAAATTGCCTCCCTTATTGTGTACGCTCGTCCGGGCACAGTACCTAACTGGAGTCTGGAGGAGGGTCATAGGGGGAGGAGCCAGTGCACACCACCTGATCTGGTAAAAGCTTTACTTTTTTGTGCCCTGTCTCCTGCGGAGCCGCTATTCCCCATGGTCCTTTCAGGAACCCCAGCATCCACTACGGACTCCGAGAAATAGAATTATCGGTAAGTAAATTCTTATTTTTGCTTTTTATCCTGTATGACTTCAACAAACTGTGCTGACCAGCCACTAAGCAGACTTTGGCCAGGTGGCTCTGACTGACCGCTATACCTATTCCCTGTGGGACTTTTCGGTGCTGCCTCGATGCATTCATGTTCCACCAAAGCAGTGGGCACTTCTTGGGTAGCTCGTTGTGGCGCATCTGCCTAACAAATGTGTAAAGAAACAATGTGGCCGTCTACCCTTATAGTCATCAAATTCTATTCCTTTGGTTCCTTTGTCTCCGTGGATGCAGGCTTTGGGCGTAGAGTTGTCAACTCACCATAGGAGCATCCCCTCCCTATGGGAGACTGCTTTGGACCGTCCCATTGTCATCCCTGTGTTACCCATAGATTAATAAAATTATTTTTGCGGAGTTCATGGGGGATACAGGGCGCCCGCCCTGATGCACCTGGCTTGTGGGATTGTTTTCCACAGTTACTGATTCCTCTGTTACCCATCACTATGTGTGTTTGATCTGTGTGTGTTCCTTCCCCTTGCTCTTGAGCTAGTTAATTAAAACATGTCCTCTATGCTGGGAGGGTGGTATAGGGGAGATGAAGCCTGTGCTGTTAGGTAAAGAATTTAAACTATTTGTTGCCCAGGCTCCAGCTCACCACCTATACCAATGGTCATACTTGGTCATACAGGTAAGGACAACAGTCTCCTTTTATGGGGGGTAAATGAACTAAATTTAACAAAATCCATACTAAAAAAAAGAAACCTGCAAGACAAAAAGCTTTGATTGCTGCAGCGTTTCCATTAGAATTGGAGGAATTTTGCCTTTACCTGTTACAAGAGGAAGGGACTAATGTAGCTGAGAGCTTGGGAACCGGTCAGCATTTCACAGGTGTATTACAGATAAATGCTGGGGAATTCTGCTAGTGTGTGTCAGAGCGCAGCTTATATGGCACATGCGCTTACACTGCATCCTGAAAACAAGGGGAGAATATGAATGCTCGTCTGTAAATGCCTTAGGTCAGAATTTCATACAAGCCATGGTATTCATCACTACTTATAGAAAGTTACGAGGGTGTCCTTTTCTCTTTCAGGGTCCCCCATCTTTCATAATGGGGGGACACTGACACACGGGGGTATAGGGAGGCTCAGCTGGTGTCAGGCAACTGTTTTAGATTGAGCTCTAAAAGTCTAAGCCTCTCAGCCCCCGATACCCCACACAGCCTGCTAGGGAACAGTGGGGCAGATGTATTAACCCGGAGAAGGCATAAGGAAGTGATAAACCAGTGATGAGTGCAAGGTGATACACGCACCAGCCAATCAGCTCCTAACTGTTAATTTACATATTGGAGCTGATTGGTTGGTGCGTGTATCACCTTGCACTTATCACTGGTTTATCACTTCCTTATGCCTTCTCCAGGTTAATACATCTGCCCCAGTATTCCCAAGTTAACACTTTCGCTGATTTGTCTTAAAATTCAGCGTCTTGTGTCTAAAGATGCCATAGGGTGCTTCACGCAATTTATTTTGTGTTCCCTTGCATTCGGGCAGTTTGTAATGTCCAAGGTGTACCAGTGATCACCATAGGATGAAAGACAAAACAGAATTTTCTCTGACGTCCTAGTGGATGCTGGGAACTCCATAAGGACCATGGGGAATAGACGGGCTCCGAAGGAGACTGGGCACTCTAAAAGAAAGATTTAGTACTATCTGGTGTGCACTGGCTCCTCCCTCTATGCCCCTCCTCCAGACCTCAGTTAGAATCTGTGCCCGGCCAGAGCTGGGTGCTCCTAGTGGGCTCTCCTGAGCTTGCTAGAAAGAAAGTATTTGTTAGGTTTTTTATTTTCAGTGAGATCTGCTGGCAACAGACTCACTGCTACGAGGGACTGAGGGGAGAGAAGCAAACCTACCTGCTTGCAGCTAGCTTGTGCTTCTAAGGCTACTGGACACCATTAGCTCCAGAGGGATCGAACACAGGGCCCGACCTCGATCGTCCGTTCCCGGAGCCGCGCCGCCGTCCCCCTTGCAGAGCCAGAAGACAGAAGAAGCGACGAAATCGGCGGCTGAAGACTCCTGTCTTCATTAAGGTAGCGCACAGCACTGCAGCTGTGCGCCATTGCTCCCACAGCACACCACACACTCCGGTCACTGTTGGGTGCAGGGCGCTGGGGGGGGGGGGGGGCGCCCTGGGCAGCAATTAGATTACCTTTTGGCACAAAATGCACATAATACAGTTTATAAAACTGTATATGTGCAAAAAAAAACGCCATTAATATTATACAAAACGCGGGAGAAGCCCGCCGCTGAGGGGGCGGGGCCTTCTTCCTCAGCACACCAGCGCCATTTTCTCTTCACAGCTCCGCTGGAAGGACGCTCCCCAGGCTCTCCCCTGCAGTATCCATTACAACAAGGGTAAAAAAGAGAGGGGGGGCACATAAATTTAGGCGCAATTGTGATAATAAGCAGCTATTGGGAAAAATCACTTTTTAGTGTAAATCCCTATGTTATATAGCGCTGTGGTGTGTGCTGGCATACTCTCTCTCTGTCTCCCCAAAGGACTTTGTGTTGGGTCCTGTCCTCAGTCAGAGCATTCCCTGTGTGTGCGGTGTGTCGGTACGGCTGTGTCGACATGTTTGATGAGGAGGCTTACGTGGAGGCGGAGCAAGGGCAGATAAGTGTGGTGTCGCCCCCGACGGGGCCGACACCGGATTGGATGGATATGTGGAAGGTCTTAACAGACAGTGTCAACTCCTTACATAAAAGGTTCGATGACTCAGCAGCCTTGGGACAGCCGAGATCTCAGCCCGCGCCTGCCCAGGCGTCTCAGAGGCCATCAGGGGCTCATAAACGCCCGCTAGCTCAGATGGTAGACACAGATGTAGACACGGAGTCTGACTCCAGTGTAGATGAGGATGAGACAAATGCATAGTCTACAAAAGCCATCCGATGCATGATTACTGCAATGAAAAATGTATTGCACATTTCTGATATTAACCCGGTTACTACCAAGAAGGGTATTATGTTTGGGGAGAAAAAGCAGCCAGTGACTTTTCCCCCATCTGATGAATTAAATGAATTGTGTGAAGAAGCGTGGAGTTCCCCCGATAAGAAACTAGTGATTTCTAAGAGGTTACTGATGGCGTACCCTTTCCCGCCAACGGACAGGTTACGTTGGGAAACATCCCCTAGGGTGGACAAGGCGCTCACACGCTTATCAGAAAAGGTGGCACTGCCGTCTCGGGATACGGCCGCCCTAAAGGAGCCTGCGGATAGAAAGCAGGAGGCTATCCTGAAGTCTGTGTATACACACTCAGGTACTATACTGAGACCTGCTATTGCTTCAGCATGGATGTGTAGTGCTGCAGCCGCATGGTCTGATACCCTGTCAGACAACATTGATTCCCTCGACAGGGATACTATTTTGCTAACCATAGAACATATAAAAGACGTCGTCTTATATATGCGGGATGCACAGAGGGACATTTGCCTGCTGGCATCTAGAATTAATGCAATGTCCATTTCTGCCAGGAGAGTATTATGGACTCGGCAGTGGACAGGTGATGCTGATTCTAAAAGACACATGGAGGTTTTGCCTTATAAGGGTGAGGAATTGTTTGGGGACGGTCTCTCGGACCTCGTATCCACGGCAACAGCCGGGAAGTCAACTTTTTTACCTCAGGTTCCCTCACAGCCTAAGAGAGCACCGTATTATCATGTACAGTCCTTTCAGCCTCAGAAAGGCAAGCGGATCAGAGGCGCATCCTTTCTGCCCAGAGGCAGGGATAGAGGAAAGAAGCTGCACCAGGCAGCCAGTTCCCAGGAACAAAAATCCTCCCCCGCTTCCTCTAAGTCCACTGCATGACGCTGGGGCTCCACAGGCGGAGCCGGGTGCGGTGGGGGCGCGTCTCCGAAACTTCAGCAACCAGTGGGTTCGCTCACAAGTGGATCTCTGGGCTGTACAAATTGTATCTCAGGGATACAAGCTGGAGTTCGAGGTGACTCCTCCTCGCCGTTACCTCAAATCAGCCTTGCCAGCTGCTCCCAGGGAAAGGGAGGTAGTACTGGCGGCAATTCACAAGCTGTACCTCCAGCAGGTGATAATCAAGGTTCCCCTCCTTCAACAGGGACGGGGTTACTATTCCACAATGTTTGTGGTACCGAAACCAGACGGTTCGGTGAGACCCATTCTAAATTTAAAATCCTTGAACACTTATATAAGGAAGTTCAAGTTCAAAATGGAATCGCTCAGGGCGGTTATTGCAAGCCTGGAAGAGGGGGATTTTATGGTGTCGCTGGACATGAAGGATGCTTACGTGCATGTCCCCATTTACCCACCTCACCAGGAGTACCTCAGGTTTGTGGTACAGGATTGTCATTACCAATTCCAGATGTTGCCGTTTGGTCTGTCCACGGCACCGAGAGTATTTACCAAGGTAATGGCCGAAATGATGATACTCCTTCGGAAGAAGGGAGTTATAATTATCCCGTACTTGGACGATCTCCTTATAAAGGCGAGGTCCAGAGAGCGGTTGTTAGTCAGCGTAGCACTCTCTCGGGAAGTGTTGCAACAGCACGGCTGGATTCTGAATATCCCAAAGTCGCAGCTGATTCCTGCGACGCGTCTGCTCTTCCTGGGCATGATTCTGGACACAGAACAGAAGAAGGTGTTTCTCCCGGTGGAGAAGGCCCAGGAATTGTCATCTCTGGTCAGGGACCTCCTGAAACCAAAACAGGTGTCGGTGCATCACTGCACGCGAGTCCTGGGAAAGATTATTATTATTATCCTTTATTTATATGGCGCCACAAGGGTTCCGCAGCGCCCAATTACAGAGTACAAATGCACATAAAAAATAGGAAAACGGTGACTTACATTTGAATACAATATAGGACAAGTACAGGGCAACTAAGCATAACTACACCAGTAAACATAGAGATAAGTTCCAGGTGGTCAAAAAAACTGTGGGATCTGGGCAGTTGAGGTTTATTAAAGTAAGAAAAGTATAAGCACATGAGGGAAGAGGGCCCTACTCGTGAGAGCTTACATTCTAAGGGGAGGGGTAGACAGACAGGGATGACACAGATGGGGTACATAGAGAGCGTGGAACAGAGGGTTATGTTGAGATTTGGCTAGGTTTGGTAAAGAAATGGGTCTTAAGAGCCCGTTTGAAGTTTTGTAGAGAGGTGGAGAGTCTGAGGGGGAGAGGTAAAGAATTCCAGAGAAAGGGAGCAGCACGTGAAAAATCTTGGAGATAGGAGTGGGAGGAAGTAATCAGAAGACAGGAGAGACGGCGTGCATTAGCAGAGCGAAGAGGACGGGTGGGAGAGTAAAGGGAGATAAGGTCAGAGATGTAGATGGGAGAGGAGTGGGTGAGGGCTTTGTAAGTGAGTGTGAGAAGTTTGAATTGGATTCTGAAAGGGAAGGGAAGCCAGTGGAGGGCCTGTAGGATGTAAGATGAGCCGGGCAGCAGCATTGAGGATAGATTGGAGTGGAGAGAGGTGATTGTCAGGGAGGCCAGTTAAGAGGAGATTACAGTAGCCCAGTCTGGAAATAATCAGTGAGTGAATAATGATCTTAGTGGCATCCTGTGTGAGAAAAGGTCTGATTCTAGAAATGTTTTTGAGATAAAAATGACAGGTTTGTGAGAGGTGCTGAATGTGTGGTTTGAAGAAGAGGGAGGAGTCAAGGATTACGCCAAGACAGCGTACTTGGGGGCTAGGGGAGATAGTCGTGCCATCAATGGATAATGAGATTGTGGGAGGTGAGGCTGTGCGGGAGGGTGGGAAGATGATCAGCTCAGTCTTAGACATGTTGAGTTTAAGAAAGCGCTGAGACATCCAGGAAGAGATAGCAGAAAGACAGTTTGAGGTACGAGTGAGGAGAGCCGTGGAGAGATCAGGGGAGGAGAGGTAGATTTGAGTGTCATCAGCATAGAGGTGATATTGGAAGTTAAAAGAACTAATGAGTTCACCTAAAGAGGACGTATAGAGAGAGAAAAGGAGAGGACCAAGAACAGAGCCTTGGGGACACCAACAGTTAGTGGAAGTGGGGGGGAGGTAGCATCATGAGAGGAGACAGAGAAGGAACGATCAGAGAGGTAGGAGGACAGCCAGGAGAGGGCAGTATCACGCAGACCAAGAGAGTGAAGGATTTGCAGAAGGAGAGGATGGTCCACAGTGTCAAAAGCAGCAGAGAGGTCAAGAAGAATAAGCAGAGAGTAGTGGCCCTTAGATTTGGCTGCATGGAGGTCATTGCAGACTTTTGTGAGGGCAGTTTCAGTGGAGTGGAGAGAACGGAAACCAGACTGGAATGGGTCAAGCAGTGAGTGAGAGGAAAGAAAAGCAGTGAGGCGATTATAGACAATACGCTCAAGAAGTTTGGAGGCAAAGGGGAGGAGAGAGATGGGTCGATAGTTGGAGAGAGTGTTAGGATCAAGGGTAGGTTTTTTAAGAATAGGGGCGACAAGAGCATGCTTGAAGGCAGAGGGGACAGTGCCTGATGAAAGGGAGAGATTGAGAAGGTGGGCAAGATGGGAACAGGCAGAAGGGGAGAGGTAACGGAGGAGGTGGGAGGGGATAGGGTCGAGCGGGGAGGTTGTGGGGGGGGAGGAACGGATGAGGGCCATGACTTCCTCGCCAGATACATGGGAGAAAGATGTCAGAGTTGGTAAGAGGGAAGGGGAGGGGTGGCAAGGGATGGGTGGTTGCTGGTCTGGTGGGAAGTGATATCCTGACGTATGGAGTCAATCTTGGATGTGAAATAAGTGGCAAAGTCAAGAGCAGACAATGAGGAAGGGAGAGGAGGTGGTGGTGGGCAGAGGAGGGAGTTAACAGTGGCAAAGAGGCGCCGGGGGTTGGAAGACTGTGTAGAAATGAGGATTTTGAAGTATGATTGTTTAGCAAGAGAAAGGGCAGTACTGAAGGATGAGAGCATGAATTTGAAATGGAGGAAGTCTGCTTTAGAGCGTGATTTCCTCCACTGTCGCTCGGCAGTACGTGAGCATTTTTGTAGGTATCTGGTGCATTTGGTGTGCCAGGGTTGAGGTGTTGATCTGCGAGGGTGAATAGTGGTTGGCGGAGCAACAGAGTCAAGGGCAGAAGTAAGAGATGCATTGTATAGGGATGTGGCTTGTTCAGGGCATGTGAGAGAGAGAAGAGGAGAGAGAAGGGAGTCAAACAGGGAGGACAGGGATGAGGTGTCAATAGCCTCAATGTTACGCTTCGTGATGGTAGCCTTAGGAGGGAGAGATGGGGAAGCATAGATAGATAAGTTGAAAGAGAGCAAGTGGTGGTCAGAGAGGGGAAAAGGGGAATTGGAGAAATCAGAAATATCACAGCGGTGAGTGAAAACCAGATCCAGTGAGCTCCCGTTCACATGGGAGGGTGAGGTGGTCCACTGGGAGAGACCAAGTGAAGAGGTGAGGTTAAGGAGTTTAGAGGCAGGTGATTTTGTGGGGTTATCGATAGGGATGTTGAAATCACCTAGAATAATGGAGGGAATGTCAGAAGAGAGGAAGTGAGGTAGCCAGGAAGCAAAGTTGTCAAGGAATTTGGAGGAAATGCCAGGTGGATGGTAAATTACAGCAACTCGAAGATTAGTAGGTTGGTAGAGGCGTAATGCATGGACCTCAAATGTAGAGAATGTAAGAGAAGGTTCTGGAGGTATAAGTTGGTATGTGTAGCTTGAGGGTAAAAGGATCCCAACACCACCCCCATGGCGACCCCTGGGTCGGGGTGTGTGTGAGAATGTGAGGCCCCCAGCAGAGAGAGCAGCAGGAGAAGTGGTGTCATGAGGAGTAATCCAGGTTTCTGTAATGGCCAGGAGGTGCAGGGAGTTGGAAATGAAAAGGTCATGAGTGGGGGCCAGTTTGTTGCAAATAGATCTGGCATTCCAGAGTGCACAAGATAGGGGGTATGAGTTAGTGGGAGAGATGTGAATGAGATTATCAGGATTGCTGTAGCGTTGAGGTAGGAGTAATTTGGAAGGAGAGGATAAAGAGGGTGTGATGATGGTGCTGGGGCCTTGGCTAGGAAGGGAGACTGCATGCGTGAAACAGGGAGGGAGTGCAGTTTGATACTGGTGGAGGAGAGGTGAGGAGACAGGCAGAGGAGGGAGAGAGCAGGGTTGAGTGGTGGGGTATAAGTGGTGTGAAGGGGCAGAAGTGATGGTGGCTTCTTACGAAGCAATTCCCTTCGGCAGGTTCCATGCACGGATCTTTCAGTGGGATCTGTTAGACAAATGGTCCGGATCGCATCTTCAGATGCATCGGTTGATCACCCTGTCCCCAAGGGCCAGGGTGTCTCTGCTGTGGTGGCTGCAGAGTACTCATCTTCTCGAGGGCCGCAGATTCGGCATACAGGACTGGGTCCTGGTGACCACGGACGCAAGCCTCCGAGGATGGGGGGCAGTCACTCAGGGAAGGAACTTCCAAGGACAGTGGTCAAGTCAGGAGACTTCACTGCACATAAATATACTGGAACTAAGGGCCATTTACAACGCCCTGAGTCAAGCAGAGCCCCTGCTTCAAAACCAACCGGTGCTGATTCAGTCAGACAACATCACGGCGGTCGCCCATGTAAACCGCCAGGGCGGCACAAGAAGCAGGATGGCGATGGCAGAAGCCACAAGGATTCTTCGATGGGCGGAAAATCACGTCCTAGCACTGTCAGCAGTGTTCATTCCGGGAGTGGACAACTGGGAAGCAGACTTCCTCAGCAGGCACGACCTCCACCCGGGAGAGTGGGGACTACATCCAGAAGTCTTCACGCTGATTGTAAATCGTTGGGAACGGCCACAGGTGGACATGATGGCGTCCCGCCTCAACAGAAAGCTAAAAAGATATTGCGCCAGGTCAAGGGACCCTCAGGTGATAGCTGTGGACGCCCTAGTGACACCGTGGGTGTACCAGTCGGTTTATGTGTTCCCTCCTCTTCCTCTCATTCCCAAGGTACTGAGGATAATAAGAAAGAGAGGAGTAAGAACTATACTCATCGTTCCGGATTGGCCAAGAAGAACTTGGTACCCAGAACTACAAGAAATGATCTCAGAGGACCCATGGCCTCTGCCTCTCCGACAGGACCTGCTACAGCAGGGGCCCTGTCTGTTCCAAGACTTACCGCGGCTGCGTTTGACGGCATGGCGGTTGAACGCCGGATCCTAACGGAAAAGGGCATTCCAGATGAAGTGATTCCTACGCTGATAAAAGCTAGGAAGGATGTGACAGCAAAACATTATCACCGTATATGGCGGAAATATGTTGCTTGGTGTGAGGCCAGGAAGGCCCCAACAGAGGAATTCCAGCTGGGTCGATTTCTGCACTTCCTACAGTCAGGGGTGACTATGGGCCTAAAATTGGGGTCCATAAAGGTCCAGATTTCGGCCCTATCTATTTTCTTTCAAAAGGGACTGGCTTCTCTGCCTGAAGTTCAGACATTTGTTAAGGGAGTGCTGCATATTCAGCCCCCTTTTGTGCCTCCAGTGGCACCTTGGGATCTCAACGTTGTGTTGGATTTCCTGAAATCACATTCGTTTGAGCCACTTAAGACCGTGGAGTTAAAGTATCTCACGTGGAAGGTGGTCATGCTGTTGGCCTCGGCTAGGCGTGTGTCAGAATTGGCGGCTTTGTCATGTAAAAGCCCATATCTGATTTTCCATATGGATAGGGCAGAATTGAGGACTCGTCCCCAATTTCTCCCAAAGGTGGTATCAGCGTTTCATTTGAACCAACCTATTGTGGTGCCTGCGGCTACTCGGGACTTGGAGGATTCCAAGTTGCTGGACGTAGTCCGGGCCCTGAAAATCTATGTTTCCAGGACGGATAGAGTCATAAAAACTGACTCGCTGTTTATCCTGCATGCACCCAACAAGCTGGGTGCTCCTGCTTTAAAGCAGACTATTGCTCGCTGGATTTGTAGCACGATTCAGCTGGCACATTCTGCGGCTGGACTGCCGCATCCTAAATCAGTGAAGGCCCATTCCACAAGGAAGGTGGGCTCTTCTTGGGCGGCTGCCCGAGGGGTCTCGGCTTTACAGCTTTGCCGAGCTGCTACTTGGTCGGGTTCAAACACATTTGCAAAATTCTACAAGTTTGATACCCTGGCTGAGGAGGACCTTGAGTTCTCTCATTCGGTGCTGCAGAGTCATCCGCACTCTCCCGCCCGTTTGGGAGCTTTGGTATAATCCCCATAGTCCTTACGGAGTTCCCAGCATCCACTAGGACGTCAGAGAAAATAAGAATTTACTCACCGGTAATTCTATTTCTCGTAGTCCGTAGTGGATGCTGGGCGCCCGTCCCAAGTGCGGACTCTCTGCAATACATGTATATAGTTATTGCTTAACTTAAGGGTTATTGTTATGAGCCATCTTTTGAATGAGGCTCAGTTTTTTGTTCATACGGTTAACTGGGTATAGTTATCACGAGTTGTACGGTGTGATTGGTGTGGCTGGTATGAGTCTTTCCCTGGATTCCAAATCCTTTCCTTGTAATGTCAGCTCTTCCGGGCACAGTTTCCTTAACTGAGGTCTGGAGGAGGGGCATAGAGGGAGGAGCCAGTGCACACCAGATAGTACCTAATCTTTCTTTTAGAGTGCCCAGTCTCCTTCGGAGCCCGTCTATTCCCCATGGTCCTTACGGAGTTCCCAGCATCCACTACGGACTACGAGAAATAGAATTACCGGTGAGTAAAATCTTATTATTACACTTAAATGAAATCCTTTTCTTGGACACCGTTGAGGGAGACACTGGACACACCCACCATTTTACTTTCTTGGTTTTTCTTGCTAAACTTTTTGTTTGCCACCGTTGTTTCTTGGAGAACTTTATGTTTTCCGTTCTCTGCAGGGCATAGAGCAAGGTGGGGAACCTTTGGCCCTCCAGCTGTTGTTGAACTACACATCCCAGCATGCCCTGCAACAGTTTTTGCATGGCTAAATAGCAAAACTGTAGCAAGGCATGCTGGTATGTGTAGTTCAACAACAGCTGGAGGGCCAAAGGTTCCCCGTCCCTGGCATAGAGGGAGAGGAATCTATATTTATTTTTTTGTGCTAAATTTAGAGGGCCCATCTTCTCTATATCCCCAGTTTCTCTATCGTCCTAGTGGATGCTGGGGTTCCTGAAAGGACCATGGGGAATAGCGGCTCCGCAGGAGACAGGGCACAAAAAGTAAAGCTTTAGGATCAGGTGGTGTGCACTGGCTCCTCCCCCTATGACCCTCCTCCAAGCCAGTTAGATTTTTGTGCCCGGCCGAGAAGGGTGCAATCTAGGTGGCTCTCCTAAAGAGCTGCTTAGGAAAGTTTAGCTTAGGTTTTTTATTTTACAGTGAGTCCTGCTGGCAACAGGATCACTGCAACGAGGGACTTAGGGGAGAAGAAGTGAACTCACCTGCGTGCAGGATGGATTGGCTTCTTGGCTACTGGACATCAGCTCCAGAGGGACGATCACAGGTACAGCCTGGATGGTCACCGGAGCCTTGCCGCCGGCCCCCTTGCAGATGCTGAAGTAAGAAGAGGTCCAGAATCGGCGGCAGAAGACTCCTCAGTCTTCTAAAGGTAGCGCACAGCACTGCAGCTGTGCGCCATTTTCCTCTCAGCACACTTCACACGGCAGTCACTGAGGGTGCAGGGCGCTGGGAGGGGGGCGCCCTGGGAGGCAAATGAATACCTATTTTGGCTAAAAATACCTCACATATAGCCTCCGGAGGCTATATGGAGATATTTAACCCCTGCCAGAATCCGTTAAGAGCGGGAGACGAGGCCGCCGAAAAAGGGGCGGGGCCTATCTCCTCAGCACACAGCGCCATTTTCCCTCACAGAAAGGCTGGAGGGAAGGCTCCCAGGCTCTCCCCTGCACTGCACTACAGAAACAGGGTTAAAACAGAGAGGGGGGGCACTAATTTGGCGATATGCTTATATATATATTAAGATGCTATAAGGGAAAACACTTATATAAGGTTGTCCCTATATAATTATAGCGTTTTTGGTGTGTGCTGGCAAACTCTCCCTCTGTCTCTCCAAAGGGCTAGTGGGTCCTGTCCTCTATCAGAGCATTCCCTGTGTGTGTGCTGTGTGTCGGTACGTGTGTGTCGACAGGTAGGAGGACGATGTTGGTGAGGAGGCGGAGCAATTGCCTGTAATGGTGATGTCACTCTCTAGGGAGTCGACACCGGAATGGATGGCTTATTTAGGAAATTACGTGATAATGTCAACACGCTGCAAAGTCGGTTGACGACATGAGACGGCCGACAAACAATTAGTACGGTCCAGACGTCTCAAAAACACCGTCAAGGGTTTTAAAACGCCCGTTTACTTTAGTCGGTCGACACAGACACAGACAGGGACACTGAATCCAGTGTCGACGGTGAATAAACAAACGTATTCCTTATTAGGGCCACACGTTAAAGGCAATGAAGGAGGTGTTACGTATTTCTGATACTACAAGTACCACAAAAGAGGGTATTATGTGGGATGTGAAAAAACTACCATAGTTTTTCCTGAATCAGATAAATTAAATAAAGTGTGTGATGATGCGTGGGTTCCCCCCGATAGAAAATTATGGGCGGTATACCCTTTCCCGCCAGAAGTTAGGGCGCGTTGGGAAACACCCCTTAAGGTGGATAAGGCGCTCACACGCTTATCAAAACAAGTGGCGGTACCGTCTATAGATAGGGCCGTCCTCAAGGACCAGCTGACAAGGCTGGAAAATATAATAAAAAGTATATACACACATACTGGTGTTATACTGCGGCCAGCGATCGCCTCAGCCTGGATGTGCAGAGCTAGGGTGGCTTGGTCGGATTCCCTGACTAAAAATATTGATACCCTTGACAGGGACAGTATTTTATTGACTATAGAGCATTTCTATATATGCGAGATGCACAGAGGGATATTTGCACTCTGGCATCATGAATAAACGCGATGTCCATAACTGCCAGAAGATGTTATGGACACGACAGTGGTCAGGTGATGCAGATTCCAAACGGCACAGTATGGCCGTATAAAGGAAGAGGACTTGTTTGGGGTCGGTCCATCGGACCTGGTGGTCACGGCAACTGCTGGAAAATCCACCGGTTTTTACCCTAAGTCACATCTCTGCAGAAAAAGACACCGTCTTTTCAGCCTCAGTCCTCTCGTCCCTATAAGATCATATCTGCCCAGGGATAGAGGAAAGGGAAGAAGACTGCAGCAGGCAGCCCATTCCCAGGAACAGAAGCGTTCCACCGCGTCTGACAAGTTCTCAGCATGGCGCTGAGACCGTACAGGACCCCTGGATCCTACAAGTAGTATCCCGGGGGTACAGATGGGAATGTCGAGACGTTTCCCCTTCGCAGGCTCCTGAAGTCTGCTTTACCAAGTCTCCCTCCGACAAGGAGGTAGTATGGGAAAAAATTCACAAGCTGTATTCCCAGCAGGTGATAATTAAATTACCCCTCCTACTACAGAAAAGGGGTATTATTCCACACTATATTGTGGTACTGAAGCCAGAAGGCTAGGTGAGACTTATTCTAAAAAAAAAATTTTTTTTGAACACTTACAAAGGTTCAAATTAAGATGAAGTCACTCAGAGCAGTGATAACGAACCAGGAAGAAGGGGACTATATAGTGTCCCGGGACATCAGGGATGCTTACCTCTATGTCCCAAATTTGCCCTTCTCAAAGGGTACCTCAGGTTCGTGGTGCAGAACTGTCACTATCAGTTTCAGACGCTGCCGTTTGGATTGTCCACGGCACCCCGGGGTCTTTACCAAGGTAATGGCCGAATTGATGATTCTTCTTCGAAGAAAAGGCGTCTTAATTATCCCTTACTTGGACGATCTCCTGATAGGGGCATAGTCCAGGGAACAGTTGGAGGTCGGAGTAGCACTATCTCGGATACTGCTACAATCAGCACGGGTGGATTCTAAATATTCCAAAATCGCAGCTGATCCCGACGACACGTCTGCTGTGCCTAGGGATGATTCTGGACACAGTCCAGAAAAAGGTGTTTCTCCCGGAAGAGAAAGCCAGGGAGTTATCCGAGCAAGTCAGGAACCTCCTAAAAACAGTGCATCATTGCACAAGGGTCCTGGTAAAGATGGTGGCTTCCTACGAAGAAATTCCATTCGGCAGATTTCACGTAAGAACTTTTCAGTGGGATCTGCTGGACAAATGGTCCGGATCGCATCTTCAGATGCATCAGCGGATAACCCAATATCCAAGGACAAGGGTGTCTCTCCTGTGGTGGTTATAGAGTGCTCATCTTCTAGAGGGCCGCAGATTCGGCATTCAGGATTGGATGCTGGTAACCACGGAGCCCAGCCTGAGAGGCTGGGGAGCAGTCACACAAGGGAAAAATTTCCAGGGAGTGTGATCAAGTATGGAGACTTTTCTCCACATAAATATACTGGAGCTAAGGGTAAATTTATAATGCTCTAAGCTTAGCAAGACCTCTGCTTCAAGGTCAGCCGGTATTGATCCAGTGGGAAAAACATCACGGCAGTCGCCCACGTAAACAGACAGGGCGACACAAGAAGCAGGAGGGCAATGGCAGAAACTGCAAGGATTTTTCGCTGGGCGGAAAATCATGTGATAACACTGTCAGCAGTTTTTCATCCCGGGAATGGAAACTGGGAAGCAGACTTCCTCAGCACGACCTCCACCCGGGAGAGTGGAAACTTCATTGAGAAGTTTTTTCCACATGATTGTAAACCGTTGGGAAATACCAAAGGTGGACATGATGGCGTCCCGTCTGAACAAAAAACGGGACAGGTATTGCGCCAGGTCAAGAGACCCTCAGGCAATAGATGTGGACGTTCTGGTAACACCGTGGGTGTACCAGTCGGTGTATGTGTTCCCTCCTCTGCTTCTCATACCTAAGGTGCTGAGAATTATAAGACGTAGAGGAGTAAGAACTATACTCATGGCTCCGGATTGGCCAAGAAGGACTTGGTACCCGGAACTTCAAGAGATGCTTACAGAGGTCTTATGGCCTCTGCCGCTAAGAAGGGACTTGCTTCAGCAAGTACCATGTCTGTTCCAAGACTTACCGCAGCTGCGTTTGTCGGCATGGCGATGGAAAGCCGGATCCTAAGGGATAAAAGGCATTCCGGAAGAGGTCATTCCTACCCTGGTCAAAGCCAGAAAGGAGGTGACCGCACAACATTATCACCACGTGTGGCGAAAATATGTTGCGTGGTGTGAGGCCAGGAAGGCCCCACAAAGAAATTTCAACTCGGTCGTTTCCTGCATTTCCTGCAAACAGGAGTGTCTATGGGCCTCAAATTGGGGTCCATTAAGGTTCAAATTCGGCCCTGTAAATTTTCTTCCAGAAAGAATTGGCTTCAGTTCCTGAAGTCCAGAAGTTTGTCAAGGGAGTATTGCATATACAAACCCCTTTTTTGTGCCTCCAGTGGCACTGTGGGATCTCAACGTAGTTCTGGGATTCCTCAAATCACATTGGTTTAAAACCAGTCAAATATGTGGATTTGAAGCATCTCACATAAAAAGTGACCATGCTCTTGGCCCTGGCCTGGACCAGGCGAGTGTCAAATTGGTGGTTTTTTTCTCAAAAAAGCCCATATCTGTTTGTCCATTCGGACAGGGCAGAGCTGCGGACTCGTCCCCAGTTCTCTCCCTAAGGTGGTGTCAGTGTTTCACCTGAACCAGCTTATTGTGGTGCCTTGCACCTACTAGGGACTTGGAGGACTCCAAGTTGCTAGAAGTTGTCAGGGCCCTGAAAATATGTTCCAGGACAGCTGGAGTCAGAGAATCTGACTCGCTGTTTATACTGTATGCACCCAACAAGTTGGGTGCGCCTGATTCTAAGCAGTCGATTGCTCGTTGGATTTGTAACACAATTCAACTTGCACATTCTGAGGCAGGCCTGCCACAGTCTAAATCGGTTAAGGCCCATTCCACAAGGAAGGTGGGCTCATCTTGGGCGGCTGCCCGAGAGGTCTCGGCATTACAACTCTGCCGAGCAGCTACGTGGTCAGGGGAGAACACGTTTGTAAAATTCTACAAATTTGATATCCTGGCAAAAGAGGACCTGGAGTTCTCTCATTCGGTGCTGCAGAGTCATCCGCACTCTCCCGCCCGTTTGGGAGCTTTGGTATAATCCCCATGGTCCTTTCAGGAACCCCAGCATCCACTAGGACGATAGAGAAAATAAGAATTTACTTACCGATAATTCTATTTCTCGGAGTCCGTAGTGGATGCTGGGCGCCCATCCCAAGTGCGGATTATCTGCAATACTTGTACATAGTTACAAAAATCGGGTTATTATTGTTGTGAGCCATCTTTTCAGAGGCTCCGCTGTTATCATACTGTTAACTGGGTTTAGATCACAAGTTGTACGGTGTGATTGGTGTGGCTGGTATGAGTCTTACCCGGGATTCAAAATTCCTCCCTTATTGTGTACGCTCGTCCGGGCACAGTACCTAACTGGCTTGGAGGAGGGTCATAGGGGGAGGAGCCAGTGCACACCACCTGATCCTAAAGCTTTACTTTTTGTGCCCTGTCTCCTGCGGAGCCGCTATTCCCCATGGTCCTTTCAGGAACCCCAGCATCCACTACGGACTCCGAGAAATAGAATTATCGGTAAGTAAATTCTTATTATTCCAGTGTTCCCCAGTGGACTTCAAGAAAGGAATATAAAGCAAGTGTAAAAATCGTGTGTGGTGTGGGGTTTTTTTTTTTTTCCCCCCTCACCATTTGAATGCATCTTATATACTGCATTACTATGACGATTATATTGCTATTATTTTTCAGTGTTTGTGTGTATGTTTCCTTGTTGCATTATGCAATGAGGTTGCTGGATATTCACCACAGGATTCAGCGGTCTTCCGAGTAATGATGACTTTCAGACGCCAGATTAACTTTGTTTCTTTTTTCAGTTAATGACCCTGCCCTTCAGGACCAGTCTCTAGCACGACATCTGCGTGACAATCGCAATATGGCGCTGTCTCATCTAGACGACATCATCAAGAAATACGCAGAGATGCAGGATGATGGGGAGGAGGAGGAGAGAAAGAAGTGGAAGAGAGAAAGTGAAATGCCCAGCACCTCTAAGGATGAAAAGGTTCCGCAACTCTTCTATTTACAGTTTCTGTCAACTTTAACTTATAAGCTTGTAGCTACTAAATAATTTTCTTTATTGTGACGATTTCTTTTGCACATTTCAGCTGTATCTGTTTTATCCTGACATATTTATCGTCCTTTGCCCTTGTACACGACTCAGCGCTGCTTTCTGGATACAGTTATTGGTATCGCATCCAAGGGCACTCAACAAATATAACAAATTAAATGCGCAAACAAACCTGCTGCCCATATCACATATAATAGGGACCCACACATCCATCAATGCGAACAACAACGCAATGAAGTGCAATAAATGGAGCTGGTTTGACCGGACTTCAAATCTCTTTACATCACAATTTATTTCTTTTTAGGCAACTTTTTGCTTTATCGAAGCGTAAATGAAGTACAAAGTAGTCAGTAACAACAGAATAAAATAAATATGGTACAATAAAACATACCATATAAATTTGGAACAGGGTGAGTACAACATACATAAAATAACACACAACATATATGAAACAAAAACATAATCACAAATTAGGAAAAATAATTTGCTGGGTCTTGCAAGTACATGCGAGTCTCGTGCCCTAATGTGGTACGCAAACAATGCTGGATGGATTTCCTAGCAGAATGACAGATGAAATCAATGAAACGTTCCCATTTACAGTACCCAATACATTTTTGGTACTGGTTTTCTTCTTTAGAGATGTCTCCAGCCAGTCCATGTGATATAGAAAAATATGTTTTTCCTTTAAGAGCTCTAAAGATGGGAAGACCTTTGGATCCATAGATGCCGTAGAAACAGTCAGCTATAATGTATTTTGTATCTAGAGATTCTACAGCTGGGTACACAGTAGACAATATTTCAAACAATTTGATCGGAACGAGAAATCATGCAAATCGTCAAGTGTGTACGCTCTACTTGCACGCCCCCGTGGTCGTCGGCAACATCTTCTAGTCGTCCCTACGTGCTGCTCAATCTGAGGATATCGTCCACTACCACATACTCCTGGATGTGTCGACTCATGATATCTTTTGAAAGATTGCACCGTGTGTATGCACTATATGGTTTGTTTGGGAATTCAAGGGAAATCTATGACGACATTGCATTGTTTGCTGGTCGGCTAATGTGTACCCAGCTTAACACCTAGTGGCAAAAGTCCAAAAAGTGCCCATTCAGGGTAAGGGGAATGTAGTTAACGAAGTGGGTAGAGGCAAATCTCCAGACTGACAGCCAAAAATGTCTAGTTAAGGGTCAGGCCCATAAACAGTGGTATAGGTCAGCAGAAGGGTGGTGACGCTTGGGGCAACTAGAGCTATCCAATAAGGCCGCAGTCATCTGGTCTGGTTTCAGATCCGTAGTGTTTTCAGAAGGGTTCATACATTAACTTAGACATGTAGGAATAACCTCTGCAAAATGTATTATTACTGATAAAGGTGGCCCTAAAAGCAGAGGCAAGTCCTACTATTGTTCATACGCGTTGTAAACACTGCAAGCCATCCCATATATAGGGGAAATGGTATTAGAAAAGGATTTGGGGTGTTCATTGAGAGGTTCAGCAGCATTACACAATGTCAAAGTGCAGCAGCAAAGGCAAATAAGGTGTTGGCATCCATTAAAAGGGGAATTGAGATAAGGGATGAGAGCGTAATCCAGCCACTGTACAAGTCATTGGTACGGCCGCATCTTGAGTATTGCGTACAGTTCTGGGCACCACACCAATATTAAAGAGACATGTTTGAACTTTAAAAGGTCCAGAGGTGAGCTACCAAATTGATTAAGGGGTTGGAGACACTGGACTATGATGAGAGGGTTTCTAGGTTACATATGTTTACACTAGAAATGAGATGACTAATGGGCCCTACACATTCGGCTACCCGCCGCCGAGCTGCCCGACAGCCGATACGGTAGATGGGTCAGGGGGGGAGTGAAGTTTCTTCACTGCCCCTGTCACCCGGCTCCATAGCAGTGCATGCTATTATGAACGATATTGTCCATATTGGCCTGAATCCATAAGCGACCCGGCACCAATGATGAACGAGTACTTGTTCATTAATGAACGAGAACGTTCATATCGTTCAGTGAAATTGCCTAATGTGTAGGGCCTATAAGAGGAGATATGATTAATATTTACAAATATATAAAGGGGCAAAACACAGAGCTATCAAGTGATTTTTATTAATAAGAGACCTCTACACAAAACGCGCGGACACCCACTTAGGCTTGAGGAGAGGAAATGTCATACTCTGCGCAGGAAGGGAATCTTCACTGTAAGGGCAATACGAATATGAAATTCATTGCCAGAGAAGGTTGTAATGGCGGACTCAGTCAATTAGTTTAAAAATGGGTTAGATAAATTTCTAACGTAAAAAGATATACAAGGATAGTCCTCTTTATTTAAGGCGCACTTTAAGTTTAAACTGCATAGACCTTTTATTGTTTGTTCTCTTTAAACTTCCTTTTAGCATCATGCAATGTACTGGAAACTTTAACGTACAGTTAACAACCAGCTATTTTCAGCACCGTTTCCTCCCTATTGGTTCACATGACAGTTTTAGGGACTTAGTTCTGCTTTATGCCAATTGCATCAATATCTTTTTTTTTTTTTTCTGCTAAACACTCTTAGGGGGCCTATAGCAGTAGGCGTTCCTCATCGCCAGCATCAGACGAGGAGGAGGAGGAAGAGTCTGATGACTCTGACACCGATATTGAGGAGGAGTTAAAGCAGTGTGAGCAAATTGAAGATGGTGAGGATGGAGAAGAGGAAGGTGAGTCGGGAAAATGATTGAGGCGCAAAACTTTGAAAATGCCAAAGATTAAAAAAAAAATAATTATTGTTTAACTAAACACACTTTCTTTTCTTTCACGTTCATAATGCCACAAAGTGGCCAGATACACTATATGATCAAAAGTATCTGAGCACCCTTCTAATTGGTGTTTGGACCTACATTCATTAGCGTTCCACACTGTCTCTGATAACAAACATCAGCACAATAGCTGTTCATTGGGAGCTTTGTGGCGTGGGTTTCCATGGCTGACCAGTCGCTCAGATCATAATCTGCATTGTCAAACATCAGCCGGAGTGGTGTAATGTCATTTCATGCTTTTCCCTGCACTAAGTAGTTCCGGTGAAGGGAATTATTAATGATACAGCATACAGTAACACTCTAGGGAAATGTGAGCTTCTAAGTTTGTGGCACGAGTTTGGGGAAGATCCTTTTCTGTGTCATTATGACGCTGAACTCTGTGCGCAAAAGCCAAGTCCATCAAAAAACGGTCTGAGTTTGGTGTGGAAGAATTTGATCGGCCTGCACTGGCTCTTGTGGCTGAATGGGTGCAAAATTCATGTTCCTAAACGTAGGGGAAAGCTTTCCAAGAAGAGTGGAGGCTGTTATAGCAACGAAGAGGGGGAGGCCAAATACATATTCGTGCCCATGATTTTAAAATTAGATGTTCAACAAGCTCGTTGGATGTCTTAATTACTTTTGACCATGTAGTGTAACAAGCCAGTATCCTGTTCGTGTACATTTTGCAGAAAAGGCAAATGTTTTTACCTGGTATATTTAGTGACAGACTTTAGCTGAGCAATACAAATTAGTGTATGAACAGTCCAAACCCAGGACTACTTCAATTAAATATAATTTTATAGAGATCTAAGCTCTGAGTCCCAATTGTCAAGGCGCTTTTTCGTAAAATTATGCAGAAACATAATTTTGTTTCAGCGCTATGTACGAAACAGCCTTATGCAAGTGATTTCTCAGAAATCTTCTGCCAAAGTGTAACTATAAGATCGCAGACCCAATTATTATCAATGGAGAATATGATCTAACCACTATGTGCCAAATTCTGAAAAACAAAAATTTCTTCTGATCCCTCTCCTACTGCTTCTGGCCGAGTCCCGGGGTGTCTGATTCCCCTGGAGGAGTCCTTCACAAATATGACACACCTCCAATGTTTGGTGGATGTAAATCGTACGGATAGCCGTTAACGTTAGTACATAGGGGGGCAGTTTTCTTTCAAAATGAAAATATCCCATGCGATATTGACTGTTAGTCATTATTAATACATAGGCCCCTAGATCTTTTCTGACACACATAAAATAATATATAACGTAATCTCTACTGTGTTCCTCTGTCATCCAGAAGAAAGTCCTGGTGACCAAGAAAACGATGCCGACCCGAACATGGATACAGCGTCTGACCCACAGGTCATTTCAGGAGGAGAGGAGGATGGCGAGAAAGGAGAGGAGGATGGAGATGAAGACCTTATTGAGGAGGCAGAAGAAGCAACAGGACAGGAATCCTCTCCAGCCTCTACGTCTTTGTCAAATGATAAAGAATCCATAAATACATCTTTGGAGTCGGAAGAGGACGTACGGCCTTCTGACACTATTGGACTACAATGTAATGACACCACAACCTCGGCCAAGATCGAGGATGAGAACACTAGGGAAGAGGAAGATGGGGCAAATCAGAATATGACCTCTGGTGAGACCAGCCTTGAGGATCACACGGAGGTGGAGGACGAAAATAGTGATGTGAAAGGAAAGGACGAGAAAGAGGATGCAGAAGTGCCTTTGGAGTGTGAGCCACCTATCGGACAGATAGAGGGTTCTGGGAAGTCAGCGGATGGGAAAAATAATTTATTACCAGATATCAAGGACTCATTGGCGGAGCAAAATGAAGGTGATGAGTCAGGTGAGGAAAACCTCTCCGAAGTAGCAGATATTTCACTGGGGGAAAGTGGCGATGAGAGGACAGTACCTGAAACTGAGCCATTGTCGCCGTCTGAGAGCGTCAGCAAAGATTGTTCAACTAGTGAATATACTGACGAACCTTGTGAGCAAAGTAGAACGAGGATAGACACTGAGGTGCGGAGTATTGAGGAATCCACTACCACTGAGATGGAACAGGACTGTGTAGATACTAGTGTCAAAAATCAAAGTCCCTCCGGTGGTGATGTGGGACGTTGTGCATTGGACGTGGACAGTGGTGAAGTGAACACGGACTGTGACATGTCCCCTTTGGGCAACAGCAAGGGAGTTGATGCAGCCACAGAAATGGAAAACTCTAGTGTGCCTCGCCTAAAACGTGACAAAAGTAAGATATTCCTCAAAGACTCCATTAAACACAGGAAGATCAAGGAAGAGAGTACGCCAAGCAGGAAGAGGAAAAAGATCCCTTCGCCTACGCGGACGGAGAATGGGATTGTAAAGTACAACGGGAGTGACCAGGGTGACGTACACCTGAAGAGGAAATGCATGAAAGCAAAGACAGATTGGTAAGCAAGGGGACAGTTCTGGTTCTAGGTAATTTGGGATGAATAAAGGTGGTAATTTTGCAATCTGGGATATGTAAACTACATTATAGCAGTTACTGTTTCAATATAACACCACATATTGCAGCAGGAATGAATGTCTATAAAAATAAGTTGACTTTGCCATCAAACCACATTAAGCTGTGCGTACTTTTTAATTGGTTCCCAAAATCATAACCATCATTTCTCTATCGTCCTAGTGGATGCTGGGGTTCCTGAAAGGACCATGGGGAATAGCGGCTCCGCAGGAGACAGGGCACAAAAAGTAAAGCTTTTCCGATCAGGTGGTGTGCACTGGCTCCTCCCCCTATGACCCTCCTCCAGACTCCAGTTAGATTTTTGTGCCCGGCCGAGAAGGGTGCAATCTAGGTGGCTCTCCTAAAGAGCTGCTTAGAAAAAGTTTAGCTAGGTTTTTTATTTTACAGTGATTCCTGCTGGCAACAGGATCACTGCAGCGAGGGACTGAGGGGAGAAGGAGTCAACTCACCTGCGTGCAGGATGGATTGGCTTCTTGGCTACTGGACATCAAGCTCCAGAGGGACGATCACAGGTACAGCCTGGATGGTCACCGGAGCCGCGCCGCCGGCCCCCTTGCAGATGCTGAAGTCAGAAGAGGTCCAGAATCGGCGGCTGAAGACTCCTGCAGTCTTCTAAAGGTAGCGCACAGCACTGCAGCTGTGCGCCATTTTCCTCTCAGCACACTTCACACGGCAGTCACTGAGGGTGCAGGGCGCTGGGAGGGGGGCGCCCTGGGAGGCAAATGAGTACCTATAAAGGCTAAAAATACCTCACATATAGCCCTAGAGGCTATATGGAGATATTTAACCCCTGCCTAATTTTTCTAAATAGCAGGAGACGAGCCCGCCGGAAAAGGGGCGGGGCCTATCTCCTCAGCACACGGCGCCATTTCCTCTCACAGCTCCGCTGGTCAGGACGGCTCCCAAGTCTCTCCCCTGCACTGCACTACAGAAACAGGGTAAAACAGAGAGGGGGGGGCACATTTATGGCGATATTTTGATATAACAAAGCAGCTATAAGGGAGCACTTATTATAAGGCTATCCCTGATATATATATAGCGCTTTTGGTGTGTGCTGGCAAACTCTCCCTCTGTCTCCCCAAAGGGCTAGTGGGTCCTGTCTTCATTAGGAGCATTCCCTGTGTGTCGGTACGTGTGTGTCGACATGTATGAGGACGATATTGGTGTGGAGGCGGAGCAATTGCCAAATATGGGGATGTCACCTCCTAGGGGGTCGACACCAGAATGGATGCCTTTATTTATGGAACTACGGGATAGTGTCAACACGCTAAAGCAGTCGTTTGACGACATGAGACGGCCGGACAATCAATTAGTGCCTGTCCAGGCGACTCAAACACCGTCAGGGGCTGTGAAACGCCCTTTGCCTCAGTCGGTCGACACAGACCCAGACACAGGCGATGACTCCAGTGGTGACGGTGACGAATCAACCGTATTTTCCAGTAGGGCCACACGTTATATGATTTTGGCAATGAAGGAGGCGTTACATTTAGCTGATACTACAGGTACCACTAAACAGGGTATTATGTGGGGTATGAAAAAACTACCTATAGTTTTTCCTGAATCAGAAGAACTAAATGACGTGTGTAATGAAGCGTGGGTTGCCCCTGATAAAAAGCTGATAATTTCAAAGAAATTATTGGCATTATACCCTTTCCCGCCAGAGGTTAGGGAGCGCTGGGAAACACCTCCTAGGGTGGACAAGGCGCTAACACGCTTATCTAAACAAGTGGCGTTACCCTCTCCTGAGACGGCCGCACTTAAAGATCCATCAGATAGGAGGATGGAAAATATCCAAAAAAGTATATACACACATGCAGGTGTTATACTACGACCAGCTGTAGCAACTGCCTGGATGGGCAGTGCGGGGGTAGTTTGGTCAGAGTCCCTGATTGAAAATATTGATACCCTGGACAGGGACAATATTTTACTGTCGTTAGAACAAATAAAGGATGCATTTCTTTATATGCGTGATGCACAGAGGGATATATGCACACTGGCATCACGGGTAAGTGCTATGTCCATTTCGGCCAGAAGAGCTTTATGGACGCGACAGTGGACAGGCGATGCGGATTCAAAACGGCATATGGAAGTTTTGCCGTATAAGGGGGAGGAGTTATTTGGAGTCGGTCTATCAGATTTGGTGGCCACGGCTACAGCCGGGAAATCCACCTTTCTACCTCAAGTCACTCCCCAACAGAAAAAGGCACCGACTTTTCAACCGCAGCCCTTTCGTTCCTTTAAAAATAAGAGAGCAAAGGGCTATTCATATCTGCCACGAGGCAAAGGTCGAGGGAAGAGACAGCAACACGCAGCTCCTTCCCAGGATCAGAAGCCCTCCCCGGCTTCTACAAAAGCCTCAGCATGACGCTGGGGTTTCTCAAGCGGACTCGGGGACGGTGGGGGGTCGTCTCAAAAATTACAGCGCGCAGTGGGCTCACTCGCAAGTAGATCCCTGGATCCTGCAGATAATATCTCAGGGATACAGGTTGGAATTAGAGACAGATCCACCTCGCCGTTTCCTGAAGTCTGCTTTACCAACGTCCCCCTCCGAAAGGGAGACGGTGTTGGAAGCCATTCACAAGCTGTACTCTCAGCAGGTGATAGTCAAGGTACCTCTTCTGCAACAAGGGAAGGGGTATTATTCCACTCTTTTTGTGGTACCGAAGCCGGATGGCTCGGTAAGGCCTATTCTAAATCTGAAGTCCTTGAACCTGTACATAAAGAAGTTCAAGTTCAAAATGGAGTCACTCAGAGCAGTGATAGCGAACCTGGAAGAGGGGGACTTTATGGTATCCTTGGACATCAAGGATGCGTATCTCCACGTTCCAATTTACCCCTCACACCAGGGGTACCTCAGGTTCGTTGTACAAAACTGTCACTATCAGTTTCAGACGCTGCCGTTCGGATTGTCCACGGCACCTCGGATCTTTACAAAGGTAATGGCCGAGATGATGATTCTTCTTCGAAGAAAAGGCGTATTAATTATCCCATACTTGGACGATCTCCTAATAAGGGCGAGGTCCAGAGAACAGCTAGAGATGGGATTAGCACTGTCTCAAGAAGTGCTAAAACAGCACGGGTGGATTCTGAATATTCCAAAATCCCAGTTAATGCCGACAACTCGTCTGCTGTTCCTAGGGATGATTCTGGACACGGTTCAGAAAAAGGTTTTTCTCCCGGAGGAAAAAGCCAAGGAGTTATCCGAGCTTGTCAGGAACCTCCTAAAACCAGGAAAGGTGTCTGTACATCAATGCACAAGAGTCCTGGGAAAAATGGTGGCTTCTTACGAAGCAATTCCATTCGGCAGATTCCACGCAAGAATTTTCCAAAGGGATCTGTTGGACAAATGGTCAGGGTCGCATCTTCAGATGCACCTACGGATAACCCTGTCTCCAAGGACAAGGGTGTCTCTTCTGTGGTGGTTGCAGAGTGCTCATCTATTGGAGGGCCGCAGATTCGGCATACAGGATTGGATCCTGGTGACCACGGACGCCAGCCTGAGAGGCTGGGGAGCAGTCACACAAGGAAGAAACTTCCAGGGAGTATGGACGAGCCTGGAAACGTCTCTTCACATAAACATTCTGGAACTAAGAGCAATATACAATGCTCTAAGCCAGGCAGAACCTCTGCTTCAGGGAAAACCTGTGTTGATCCAGTCGGACAACATCACGGCAGTCGCCCATGTGAACAGACAGGGCGGCACAAGAAGCAGGAGTGCAATGGCAGAAGCTGCAAGGATTCTTCGCTGGGCAGAGAATCATGTGATAGCACTGTCAGCAGTGTTCATCCCGGGAGTGGACAACTGGGAAGCAGACTTCCTCAGCAGACACGATCTTCACCCGGGAGAGTGGGGTCTTCATCCAGAAGTCTTCCACATGCTGGTAACCCGTTGGGAAAGACCAATGGTGGACATGATGGCGTCTCGCCTCAACAAAAAACTGGACAGGTATTGCGCCAGGTCAAGAGATCCGCAGGCAATAGCTGTGGACGCGCTGGTAACGCCTTGGGTGTACCAGTCGGTGTATGTGTTTCCTCCTCTGCCTCTCATACCAAAAGTATTGAGAATTATACGGCAAAGAGGCGTAAGAACGATACTAGTGGTTCCGGATTGGCCAAGGAGGACTTGGTACCCGGAACTTCAAGAGATGATCACGGAAGATCCGTGGCCTCTACCTCTAAGGAGGGACTTGCTTCAGCAGGGTCCCTGTCTGTTTCAAGACTTACCGCGGCTGCGTTTGACGGCATGGCGGTTGAACGCCGGATCCTAAAGGAAAAAGGCATGCCGGAAGAAGTCATTCCTACTTTGATTAAAGCAAGGAAGGAAGTAACCGTGCAACATTATCACCGAATTTGGCGAAAATATGTTGCGTGGTGCGAAGATCGGAGTGCTCCGACGGAGGAATTTCAACTGGGTCGATTCCTACATTTCCTGCAATCAGGATTGTCAATGGGTCTCAAATTGGGATCTATTAAGGTTCAAATTTCGGCCCTGTCGATTTTCTTTCAAAAAGAATTGGCTTCAGTCCCTGAAGTCCAGACCTTTGTTAAGGGAGTGCTGCATATACAGCCTCCTGTGGTGCCTCCAGTGGCACCGTGGGATCTCAAGGTGGTTTTGGACTTCCTAAAATCTCATTGGTTTGAACCACTAAAAAAGGTGGATTTGAAATATCTCACATGGAAAGTGACCATGCTTCTAGCCCTGGCTTCTGCCAGGAGAGTGTCAGAATTGGCAGCTTTATCTTACAAAAGCCCATATCTGATTTTCCATTCGGACAGGGCAGAACTGCGGACTCGTCCGCATTTTCTCCCTAAGGTGGTGTCAGCATTTCATCTGAACCAGCCTATTGTAGTGCCTGCGGCTACAAGTGACTTGGAGGACTCCAAGTTACTGGACGTTGTCAGAGCATTAAAAATATATATTGCAAGGACAGCTGGAGTCAGAAAATCTGACTCGTTGTTTATATTGTATGCACCCAACAAGATGGGTGCTCCTGCGTCTAAGCAGACGATTGCTCGTTGGATCTGTAGCACAATCCAACTTGCACATTCTGTGGCAGGCCTGCCACAGCCTAAATCTGTCAAGGCCCACTCCACAAGGAAGGTGGGCTCATCTTGGGCGGCTGCCCGAGGGGTCTCGGCATTACAACTTTGCCGAGCAGCTACGTGGTCAGGGGAGAACACGTTTGTAAAATTTTACAAATTTGATACTCTGGCTAAGGAGGACCTGGAGTTCTCTCATTCGGTGCTGCAGAGTCATCCGCACTCTCCCGCCCGTTTGGGAGCTTTGGTATAATCCCCATGGTCCTTTCAGGAACCCCAGCATCCACTAGGACGATAGAGAAAATAAGATTTTACTTACCGATAAATCTATTTCTCGGAGTCCGTAGTGGATGCTGGGCGCCCATCCCAAGTGCGGATTATCTGCATAAATTGTACATAGTTATTGTTAACTAATTCGGGTTATTGTTGAAGGAAGCCATCTTTCAGAGGCTCCGCTGTTATCATACTGTTAACTGGGTTTAGATCACAAGTTGTACGGTGTGATTGGTGTGGCTGGTATGAGTCTTACCCGGGATTCAAAATCCTCCCTTATTGTGTACGCTCGTCCGGGCACAGTACCTAACTGGAGTCTGGAGGAGGGTCATAGGGGGAGGAGCCAGTGCACACCACCTGATCGGAAAAGCTTTACTTTTTGTGCCCTGTCTCCTGCGGAGCCGCTATTCCCCATGGTCCTTTCAGGAACCCCAGCATCCACTACGGACTCCGAGAAATAGATTTATCGGTAAGTAAAATCTTATTTTCTCTAACGTCCTAAGTGGATGCTGGGGACTCCGTAAGGACCATGGGGATTAGCGGCTCCGCAGGAGACTGGGCACAACTGCAAAGAAAGCTTTTAGACAACTGGTGTGCACTGGCTCCTCCCACTAAGACCCTCCTCCAGACCTCAGTTAGATTCTTGTGCCCGGCCGAGCTGGATGCACACTAGGGGCTCTCCTGAGCACCTAGAAAGAAAGTATATTTATTTAGGTTTTTTATTTTCAGTGAGATCTGCTGGCAACAGACTCACTGCAGCGAGGGACTAAGGGGAGAAGAAGCGAACCTACCTAACAGGTGGTAGTTTGGGCTTCTTAGGCTACTGGACACCATTAGCTCCAGAGGGATCGACCGCAGGACCCGACCTTGGTGTTCGTTCCCGGAGCCGCGCCGCCGTCCCCCTTACAGAGCCAGAAGCACGAAGAAGGTCCGGAAATTCGGCGGCAGAAGACTTCAGTCTTCACCAAGGTAGCGCACAGCACTGCAGCTGTGCGCCATTGCTCCTCATGTACACCTCATACTTCGGTCACTGATGGATGCAGGGCGCTGGGGGGGGGGGCGCCCTGAGGGCAATAGATAACACCTTGGCTGGCAAAATATACATCATATATAGTCCCAGAGGCTATATAGATGTAAAATTACCCCTGCCAGTATCACAGAAAAAGCGGGAGAAAGTCAGCCGAAAAGGGGGCGGGGCTTCTCCCTCAGCACACTGGCGCCATTTTTCCCTCACAGTTCCGCTGGAAGGAAGCTCCCTGGCTCTCCCCTGCAGTCTGAGAATACTACAGAAGGGTAAAAAAGAGAGGGGGGGCACTAAATTTAGGCGCAGTATAGATATATATATATATATATATGTAATGCTAGCCATACATCAGACCAACTTTTCTCCAACACTCCAAACTTCCAACCATCCAACTTGTCTGTTCAACTAAAACAGTGCCCCACACATCTCACCAACTTTTTACCAGTGCTCCACACATCTAACCAACTTTTCATCAGACCAACCAACCTTCCAACTTCTGTCCAACTTGTGATGTCACCGAAGTAGGCGGACAGTGCCTGCCTACAGTTCTTCAGTTTTGTTTTGTTTTTTAATTTCAAAACATGCAGAAGTGTCTTTTTTTCAGTGAAACTGGGCTTTTCTTTCACCACCATACATTTATTAGATTTACTTATTTTTATACTGAACTATGGATACCAGCATGGTTGGGCTGCCAAGGCAAATATATATATATTCGGCACTCCCAATGTAGTAAAATGTACAGCTTGCCTGGTGCCCTCTTTTTTGGAGGCACAAGTATTATTTACATATTTTTAAAAAGATTATTATTATTATATATATATATATATATATATATATATATATATATATATATATATATATATATATATTTTTTTTTTTAAATGGAATGGGAAAAACCCAAAAAAAATTTGCGTGGGGTCCCCCCTCCAACGCATAACCAGCCTCGGGCTCTTCGAGCCGGTCCTGGTTCTAAAAATCCGGGGGAAAAACGGACAGGGGATCCCCCGTATTTTTAAAACCAGCACCGGGCTCTGCGCCTGGTGCTGGTGCAAAAAATACGGGGGACAAAAAGAGTAGGGGTCCCCCATATTTTTTACACCAGCATCAGGCTCCACTAGCTGGACAGATAATGCCACAGCCGGGGGTCACTTTTATACAGTGCCCTGCGGCCATGGCATTAAATATCCAACTAGTCACCCCTGGCCGGGGTACCCTGGGGGAGTGGGGACCACTTCAATCAAGGGGTCCCCCCCCCCCCCCCCAGCCACCCAAGGGCCAGGGGTGAAGCCCGAGGCTGTCCCCCCCCCCCCCCCCCCCCCCCCCCATCCAAAGGCTGCGGATGGGGGGCTGATAGCCTTGAGAAAATTTAAAGAATATTGTTTTTTCCAGTAGTACTACAAGTCCCAGCAAGCCTCCCCTGCGAGCTGGTACTTGGAGAACCACAAGTACCAGCATGCGGGAGAAAAACGAGCCCGCTGGTACCTGCAGTTCTAATGGAAAAAAAATACCCAAATAAAAACAGGAGACACACACCGTGACAGTAAAACTTTATTTCACACATGTCGACACACACATACTTACCTATGTTGACACGAAGCAGTCGGTCCTCTTCTCCAAGTAGAATCCACGGGTACCTGAAAATAAAAGATAATTATACTCATCTGATCCAGCGTCCTTATACGTAATGCCACCCCTGTAGTAGTAGCATCCTTATACGTAATGTTCCCGCAGTAGTAGTACCGCCCTTATACATAATGCCCCCCCAGTAGTAGTAGCATCCTTACATGTAATGCCCTCCCAGTAGTAGTAGCACCGTCCTTATACATAATGCCCCCCAGTAGTAAGAGTCCTTATACATAATGCCCCCCCAGTAGTAGCGTCCTTATATGTAATGCCCCCCTGTAGTAGTAGCGTCCTTATATGTAATGCCCCCCTGTAGTAGTAGCGTTCTTATACATAATGCCCCCCCAGTAGTAGTAGCATCTTTATATGTAATGCCCCCATGTAGTAGTAGCGTTCTTATACATAATGCCCCCCCAGTAGTAGTAGCATCTTTATATGTAATGCCCCCATGTAGTAGTAGCGTTCTTATACATAATGCCCCCCCAGTAGTAGTAGCATCTTTATATGTAATGCCCCCATGTAGTAGTAGCGTTCTTATACATAATGCCCCCCCAGTAGTAGTAGCATCTTTATATGTAATGCCCCCATGTAGTAGTAGCGTTCTTATACATAATGCCCCCCAGTAGTAGTAGCATCTTTATATGTAATGCCCCCATGTAGTAGTAGCGTTCTTATACATAATGCCCCCCAGTAGTAGTAGCATCTTTATATGTAATGCCCCCATGTAGTAGTAGCGTTCTTATACATAATGCCCCCCCAGTAGTAGTAGTAGCATCTTTATATGTAATGCCCCCATGTAGTAGTAGCGTTCTTATACATAATGCCCCCCAGTAGTAGTAGCATTGTTATAGGTAATGCCCCCCCAGTAATAGTAGCGTCCTTATACATAATGCCCCCCCAGCAGTAGTATCGTTATATGTAATGCCCCCCCCAGCAATAGTAGCGTCCTTATACGTAATGCCCCCCCTATAGTAGTAGCGTCCTTATACGTAATGCCCCTCCTATAGTAGTAGCGTCCTTGCATGTAATGGCCCCCCTAGCAGTGGCGTCCATAAAGCGCGCGCACACAGACATACCTCACACACACACAATTCACACATATATACAGACACACACACACACACACACACACACACACACCCCACCTTACACACACACACACTTCACATATATACAAACACACACACACACACACACATATATATATATACAAACAAACACACACACACACACACATATATACAAACACACATACACACACACACACACATATATACATACACACACACACACACTTCTCTCTCACCCTCCACTTACCAAGTCTGGCTGGCCGTCACTGCAAAGCTGTC
The DNA here is from genome assembly GCF_028390025.1 of Pseudophryne corroboree. Taxonomy (NCBI): domain Eukaryota; kingdom Metazoa; phylum Chordata; class Amphibia; order Anura; family Myobatrachidae; genus Pseudophryne; species Pseudophryne corroboree. The sequence goes on from NC_086451.1 coordinate 450,897,243, forward strand.
TGGTCCCGTGTAGCTCCGCCCCCTCATGCCGCCGTAGCTCCGCCCCCTTTTCAGACCCTGCACTGCACAGCCCGCTGTCACAGGTGATTGGGGGGGGGGGCTTTTCATGCTGCCGGCACAGTAGGCGGACACTAGCAGGCAGTGTCCGCCTACTTATCGTTCAGTTGGGGGGAAAGTTTCCCCTACACCTGAACGATTGGTTGGGAAAATCAAACAGGTTTGATTTTCCCAACTAGTTGGACAGACCGTTTCTGTCCGTTTTTCAGCGTGTGGGAGCAAACGGCTGATAATCGTTTGCTCCCACACACTGCCAGATTATCTTTCCAACCAGCCAACTAGTTGGCTGGTTGGAAAGATATCGTCCTGATGTATGGCCAGCTTAATATATATAAAAAAGCAGCTACAGGGAAAACACTCATTGATAGTGGGATCCCAGTGTTATATAGCGCTCTGGTGTGTGCTGGCATACTCTCTCTCTGTCTCCCCAAAGGGCTTTGTGGGGTCCTGTCCTCTGTCGGAGCATTCCCTGTGTGTTTGCGGTGTGTCGGTACGGCTGTGTCGACATGTTTGATGAGGAGGCTTATGTGGAGGCGGAGCAGATACCTGTAAATGTGATGTCACCCCCTGCGGGGTCGACACCTGAGTGGATGGTGCTGTGGAAGGAATTACGTGATAGTGTCGACTCCTTACATAAAAGGTTTGACGACATACCTAATGTGGGACAGCCGGCTTCTCAGCCTGTGCCTGCCCAGGCGTCTCAAAAACCATCAGGGGCTCTGAAACGCCCGCTACCTCAGATGGTTGACACAGATGTCGACACGGATACTGACTCCAGTGTCTACGACGATGAGACTAATGTAACTTCCAGTAGGGCCACACGTTACATGATTGAGGCAATGAAAAATGTGTTGCACATTTCTGATGATACCCCCGGTACCACAAAAAAGGGTATAATGTTTGGAGAGAAAAAACTACCAGTAGCTTTTCCTCCATCTGAAGAGTTAAACGAAGTGTGTGATGAAGCGTGGGCTTCCCCTGATAAAAAGCTGGTAATTTCTAAGAGGTTACTAATGGCGTACCCTTTCCCGCCAGAGGATAGGTCACGCTGGGAAACATCCCCTAGGGTGGATAAAGCGCTCACACGCTTGTCGAAGAAGGTGGCACTACCGTCTCCGGATACGGCCGCCCTGAAGGAATCTGCTGATAGAAAGCAGGAGGCTATCCTGAAATCTATATATACACACACAGGTGTGATACTGAGACCGGCTATAGCTGCAGCCTGGATGTGCAGCGCTGCTGCTGCGTGGTCAGATTCCCTGTCAGAAAATATAGATACCCTAGACAGGGACACTATTTTGCTGAACGTAGAGCATATAAAAGACGCACTTTTATACATGAGGGATGCACAGAGGGATATTTGCCGGCTGGCATCCAAAATTAGTGCAATGTCCATTTCTGCCAGGAGAGGGTTATGGACTCGGCAGTGGACAGGTGATGCAGATTCCAAACGACACATGGAAGTTCTGCCTTATAAGGGTGAGGAATTGTTCGGGGATGGTCTCTCGGACCTCGTTTCCACAGCAACAGCTGGGAAGTCTACATTTTTGCCCCATGTTCCCTCACAACCAAAGAAAGCACCGTATTATCAGGTACAGTCCTTTCGGCCCAATAGGGGCAAGCGGGTTAAAGGCGCGTCCTTTCTGCCCAGAGGCAGAGGTAGAGGGGAAAAAGCTGCAGCATACAGCCAGTTCCCAGGAGCAAAAGTCCTCCCCGCTTCCTCAAAGTCTTCAGCATGACGCTGGGGCTCCACAGGCAGAGCCAGGTACGGTGGGGGCCCGTCTCAAGCATTTCAGCAAGCAGTAGGCTCGCTCACGGGTGGATCCCTGGATAATTCAAATAGTATCTCAGGGGTACAAACTGGAATTCGAGACGTCTCCCCCCCGCCGTTTCCTCAAATCTGCCTTGCCAACCACTCCCTCAGGCAGGGAGGCAGTGTTACAGGCAATTCAAAAGCTGTATTCACAACAAGTGATAGTAAAGGTGCCCCTACTTCAACAAAGAAGGGGTTACTATTCCACAATGTTTGTGGTACCGAAACCGGACGGTTCGGTGAGACCCGTTTTAAATTTGAAATCCTTGAACACATATATCAAAAAATTCAAGTTCAAGATGGAATCGCTCTAGGCGGTTATTGCGAGCCTGGACGAGGGAGATTACATGGTATCGCTGGACATCAAGGATGCTTACCTACATGTCCCCATTTACCATCCTCACCAGGAGTACCTCAGGTTTGTGGTACAAGATTGTCATTACCAATTCCAGACGTTGCCGTTCGGTCTCTCCTCTGCTCCGAGGGTCTTTACCAAGGTAATGGCGGAAATGATGATACTCCTTCGAAGGAAGGGAGTTTTAATTATCCCGTACTTGGACGATCTCCTGATAAAGGCGAGGTCCAGAGAACAGTTATTGGTAGGGGTAGCACTATCTCGGGAAGTGCTGCAACAGCACGGCTGGATTCTAAACATTCCAAAGTCACAGCTGGTCCCTACGACACGCCTGCTGTTCCTAGGGATGGTTCTGGACACAGAACAGAGAAAAGTGTTTCTCCCGGAGGAGAAGGCCAAGGAGCTGTCATCTCTAGTCAGAGGCCTCCTAAAACCAAAACAGGTGTCGGTGCATCACTGCACGCGGATCCTGGGAAAAATGGTAGCTTCCTACGAAGCGATTCCATTCGGCAGGTTTCATGCAAGAACCTTTCAGTGGGACCTGTTGGACAAGTGGTCCGGATCGCATCTTCAGATGCATCGTCTGATAATCCTGTCTCCAAGGACAAGGGTGTGTCTGCTGTGGTGGCTGCAGAGTGCTCATCTTCAAGAGGGCCGCAGATTCGGCATACAGGACTGGGTCCTGGTGACCACGGATGCCAGCCTTCGAGGCTGGGGAGCAGTCACACAGGGAAGAAACTTCCAAGGACTATGGTCAAGTCAGGAGACTTCCCTGCACATAAATTTTCTGGAACTAAGGGCCATTTACAATGCCCTAAGTCAGGCAAAACCCCTGCTTCTAAACCAGCTGGTACTGATCCAGTCAGACAACATCACGGCGGTCGCCCATGTAAATCGACAGGGCGGCACGAGAAGCAGGACGGCGATGGCAGAAGCCACAAGGATTCTCCGATGGGCGGAAAAATCACGTGATAGCACTGTCAGCAGTGTTCATTCCGGGAGTGGACAACTGGGAAGCAGACTTCCTCAGCAGGCACGACCTCCACCCGGGAGAGTGGGGACTTCATCCAGAAGTCTTTCAAATGATTGTAAACCGTTGGGAAAAACCACAGGTGGACATGATGGCGTCCCGCCTAAACAAAAAGCTAGAAAAATATTGCGCCAGGTTAAGAGACCCGCAGGCGATAGCTGTGGACGCTCTGGTAACACCGTGGGTGTACCGATCGGTTTATGTGTTCCCTCCTCTTCCTCTCATACCAAAGGTACTGAGGATAATAAGGAGAAGAGGAGTAAGAACTATACTCATTGTTCCGGATTGGCCAAGAAGAGCGTGGTATCCGGAACTTCAAGAAATGTCAGAGGACCCATGGCCTCTACCGCTCAGGCAGGACCTGCTGCAGCAGGGGCCCTGTCTGTTCCAAGACTTACCGCGGCTGCGTTTAACGGCATGGCGGTTGAACACCGGATCCTGAAGGAAAAGGGCATTCCGGAGGAAGTCATTCCTACGCTGATAAAAGCTAGGAAAGAAGTAACCGCGAACCATTATCACCGCATATGGCGAAAATATGTTGCGTGGTGTGAGGCCAGGAAGGCCCCAACGGAAGAATTTCAGCTGGGCCGGTTCCTGCACTTCCTACAGTCAGGGGTGACTATGGGCCTTAAATTGGGTTCCATTAAGGTCCAGATTTCGGCTCTATCGATTTTCTTCCAGAGAGAATTGGCTTCACTACCTGAAGTTCAGACTTTTGTTAAGGGAGTGCTGCATATTCAGCCCCCTTTTGTGCCTCCAGTGGCACCTTGGGATCTCAACGTGGTGTTGGATTTCCTAAAGTCACATTGGTTTGAGCCACTGAAAACCGTGGATTTAAAATATCTCACGTGGAAAGTGGTAATGTTGTTGGCCTTGGCTTCGGCCAGGCGGGTGTCAGAATTGGCGGCTTTGTCATGTAAAAGCCCTTATCTGATTTTCCATATGGATAGGGCAGAATTGAGGACTCGTCCCCAGTTTCTCCCCAAAGTGGTATCGGCTTTTCATCTGAACCAACCTATCGTGGTGCCTGCGGCTACGAATGACTTGGAGGCTTCCAAGTTGTTGGATGTAGTCAGGGCCCTAAAAATTTATGTTTCCAGGACAGCTGGAGTCAGGAAGACTGACTCGCTTTTTATCCTGTATGCGCCCAACATGTTGGGTGCACCTGCTTCTAAGCAGACTATTGCTCGCTGGATCTGTAGTACGATTCAGCTTGCACATTCTGCGGCTGGACTGCCGCATCCTAAATCGGTAAAAGCCCATTCCACAAGGAAAGTGGGCTCTTCTTGGGCGGCTGCCCGAGGGGTCTCGGCTCTTCAACTTTGCCGAGCTGCTACTTGGTCAGGGGCAAACACGTTTGCTAAATTCTACAAATTTGATACCCTGGCTGAGGAGGACCTGGAGTTCTCTCATTCGGTGCTGCAGAGTCATCCGCACTCTCCCGCCCGTTTGGGAGCTTTGGTATAATCCCCATGGTCCTTACGGAGTCCCCAGCATCCACTTAGGACGTTAGAGAAAATAAGAATTTACTCACCGTTAATTCTATTTCTCATAGTCCGTAGTGGATGCTGGGCGCCCATCCCAAGTGCGGATTGTCTGCAATACTTGTATATAGTTATTGCTTAACTAAAGGGTTATTGTTGAGCTATCTGTTGAGAGGCTCAGTTGTTATCATGCTGTTAACTGGGTATAGTATCACGAGTTATACGGTGTGATTGGTGTGGCTGGTATGAGTCTTACCCGGGATTCAAAATCCTTCCTAATTGTGTCAGCTCTTCCGGGCACAGTATCCTAACTGAGGTCTGGAGGACGGTCTTAGTGGGAGGAGCCAGTGCACACCAGTAGTCTAAAAGCTTTCTTTGTAGTTGTGCCCAGTCTCCTGCGGAGCCGCTAATCCCCATGGTCCTTACGGAGTCCCCAGCATCCACTACGGACTGTGAGAAATAGAATTACCGGTGAGTAAATTCTTATTTTTATGTGTATTACACGAAGTATGTTAACTTAAAACAGACATGTATTGAAACCATATTAAAAAAAAAAAGACGACACGCAGCACGACAGCTGTTGTGGAACTGCATATACCAGCATGCCCTGCCATACTTTTGCTGCTAGTGCTCTCAAAAACTATGGCAAGGCATGCTTATTTGTCTTTCTCCACAGAGGCTGGAGAGTCTGACGTTGCTACCTCAAGGTTCTAGAGCAGGGGTGGGCAATAAGCGGCTCTCCAGCTGCCATTTAACTACACAAGCCAGCTTGCTCTGCCACTGATCCAGGGAGTCCAGGACACTTTCAGTCAACTTGTTATATACTTGTGACTTGCAGCAGATTGTGCACGAGTCGGGGCCTGCATAGACAATTTAGGGCATTTCAGGGTTGTACGTATCTGTCGCATCACAACTTGTGGCTGAGTTGGAATGAACTGGGCGGCAACCAGGCATATGTACGTAGAATAACTTTGGCACGGGCATGCTAATGGAATCACTGGCCGTTCCGAGGTGAGCACATGAAGCAATACGGGTGGTTTCTTGCACTAAGGATAAGACCAGTCAATTGCGTGCTGATAGACTGCGCCTTCAGCAGTGGATGGATGGGGGCTGTGCAGTCGCATAGATTTGGTTCACTCTGCATCAGGCCCAAAGTATGTTATCTCTTGGAGCACACACGCCAGTGAGCTGCACAGGAGAAAGGAGCTTACCATGGGGAGATGCTCTTGAACTCACATTACTTCAGTTTGCACAATGGGGGTAATTCAGAGTTGATCGCAGCAGTAACTTTGTTAGCAGTTGGGCAAAACCATGTGCACTGCAGGGGGGGGGGCAGATATAACATGTGCAGAGTTAGATTTGGGTGGGTTATTTTGTTTCTGTGCTGGGTAAATACTGGCTGCTTTATTTTTACACTGCAAATTAGATTGCAGATTGAACACACCCCACCCAAATCTAACTCTCTCTGCACATGTTATATCTGCCTCCCCTGCAGTGCACATGGTTTTGCCCAACTGCTAACAAATTTCCTGCTGCGATCAACTCTGAATTACCCCCAATGTGAGGGACTTAGGGTATGTACACACGGTGAGATCCTTGCCATGCCCCATTTTCACTTGCGATTTCCCTTGAACTCCCTGGAGCCCAGATAGCACAGATTTTGACTAACTTTTCTTGAGATATGCACTGTGTGTGCTTACGATTTTGGCATATGTGAGATGAACTAGATTAGGGGTGGTCAAAATACGGCCCGCAGGCCGGATGCGGCTCGCAAACCGATCCTGTACGGCCCACAGCCTCCCACCAGCAAGTAATGACAAGCAGCCCGACCGGCTGAGCAGCTTGTCATTGCTCTGCACTGCAGTACCTCCTAGCTGCTGGCGGCGCCTCTCTCCCCTGCTGCGTTGTAGCAGCCTCCTCCTCCCGTCCACAGTGACAACGGCTGTGTTCAGCCGAAAAGGGGGCGGAGCTTTGTGCCGATGAGGGGGCGGGCTACACGGGACCTTAGGGGGCGGAGCTACACGGGACAAGAGGCTGACTGGTACAGATCCATCCTTCCTGCCACTGCCAGCCAGATCAGTAAGTAAATGGGAAAAGTGAAAGAAAGTGTGTGTGTGTGTGATAGTGTGTGTATATTTGTATGTGCGGGCAGTGGCGTCAGACTATTTTTAGGTTGCGGGGAGAGAACTTTAGCTCTCGCTGTACCATCCCCTCCTGTGTTCTGTCACCGTGTCACCCTCGTGTTCTGTCACCCCCCCCCCATGTTCTGTCACCGTGTCACCCCCCAATGTTCTGTCACCGTGTCACCCCCCCGTGTCCTGTCACCGTGTCACACCCCCCCCCCCCCCCCCCGTGTTCTGTCACCGTGTCGCCCCCCCCCCCCCCCCCGTGTTCTGTCACCGTGTCGCCCAGAGGCATCACCCGGAGCGCACTCTGTACTATTACACCCCCCCTCCCCACACTTGGGCCGCGTGGTGCCCGAAAAGGGGGTGTGACCTAATTTTGAAGGGTCGTGGCCTGGCGGGTCTTTTCTCTTTCGCTCCGGGGGCATGTCCAGCTTCCCCAAAGATGCTGGCTGACCCCGGAGACTGGACTGTGTGTGTGCCGGCTCTTATCTGTGACAGGAGCCGAGTGCTGCAGGAGATTCTCACTGCAGCACTCTGCTCCTGTCACAGCAGAAGAGCTGGCACTTTGGTGTCACCCCGTCCGAGGGGGACACCCGATTGCCGGTCGCACCCGCCTTCTGACACCACTGGTGTCACCCCCCCGTGTTCTGTCACTGTGTCACACCCCCCGTGTTCTGTCACTGTGTCACACCCCCCGTGTTCTGTCACTGTGTCACACCCCCCGTGTTCTGTCACTGTGTCACCTCCACCATGTTCTGTCACTGTGTCACACCCCCCGTGTTCTATCACTGTGTCACACCTTTCCCCAGGGGCTATAAGACACTGGATAATTTGCTTGCTGCGCAATAATTATCCTAAATAAAATGTTAATGTGTAAAAGGGGGCTCTACCTGGTGTAATGTGTAAAAGGGGGCTCTACCTGCCGTAATGTGTGTAAAAGGGGGCTCTACCTGCCGTAATGTGTGTAAAAGGGTCTCTACCTGCCGTAATGTGTGTAAAAGGGTCTCTACCTGGTGTAATGTGTGTAAAAGGGTCTCTACCTGGTGTAATGTGTGTAAAAGGGTCTCTACCTGGTGTAATGTGTGTAAAAGGGGGCTCTACCTGCTGTACCTGGTGTAATGTGTGTAAGTGGCGCTCTGTGGCGCAATTTGAATAATGGAGACTATTGTGCAGCCTTATATGAATCTGTATTATTTTTTGCCCACACCTCTTCCACATGAAGCCACGTCCCTATATTTTTGTCAAGTGGGGGGAGATGCTATTTTGTTTGTGGCCCTCGGATACTGACAGGAAATGTGAAATGGCCCCTCAGCTGAAATAATTGCCCACCCCTGAACTAGATAGTACACCGATCTAGCAAGGATTGACTTGCCTGCACAGTCTATCTTTTCTTGCGATGCCGCCCTGGCAGGACCGCGCATCGGGAACTAATCGGAATCGCAAGGTGACTTTCACCTTGCGATCTGCACTAACTTTTCTTGAGATTTTGACTATATAGTCAAAATCGAAAGAAAATATCTCACCGTGTGTACACACCTTTACTGAGATCAGAGCCATATATATTGCACAAAGAACTGTCATTTCCTACGGCCTCATTTCACGCGATTACATTCACGTTATGCTTGAAAATATTCGCTGTTGGACAAGCGTTGAGACCAAGAATCAGGTCCTGATCAAGGAGGAAAACTCTAGCTGTTTGGTGGGAGGGCTAACAAAATGTTAGGAACCCATGGAAGGGACTCTGATGTTGACTCACCAATATTATGTGGCCACTGACATCTCCAGTTTTTCGTCGTACCCCACAGAGATGATCAGGAAAGATGACAACGTTGGGCTACTGCAGTTCCCGGGAGTATAGCAGAACGTCACTAGGGCACATGGTCGAGAACTGAATTACACAATTGTTTAAGAATGTAATAATAAAGGGGATTTAAGGTCCTTTTGGTTCTGGTTCTCCTCTGGTTACCAGGTTATTGGTGCCCTGTTTGATCTGGCCATTTAAGCCACACGGCAGTCATGCTGAAAGGTCCAAAATGTTTGATGTCCTAAGCCCTGCCCCCACCCCCAGCCTAACGCTTTTACAGAATACTTCTGTAGGCAGTACTCTCAAAAGTTGTGGTAATGTGGAAAGTGGCATCTTTAACAGTGCATATTCTTTCTAGTAATGAAATCTAGTAAGAAGACTCAGGGAGTGGGCTTTTAGGACCTTGAATACATTTTAATTCAAGCTATGTGATTTATCGGAGGTATACTTCCAGGCATGCGTTTATAGATTTGTTTGGTTTTCATTGACCTTAAAACCCACAAAAGATTTAATTACGAATAAAAAATAAATATATATATAAATATATATAATTCTATATCTGCACTGCTACATATATACATACTTTTTATGGTACATGGTGCCATTGACATGAACTTTCCACGTGCAGAAGGCAGAGCAGTCTGCAGCCAATCAGGTTCTAGCAGTGATATCATTTGCTAATGTCATAAAAATAAACACCTAGGTTTCTCTGACGTCCTAGTGGATGCTGGGAACTCCGTAAGGACCATGGGGAATAGCGGGCTCCGAAGGAGACTGGGCACTCTAAGAAAGAATTAGAACTACCTGGTGTGCACTGGCTCCTCCCTCTATGCCCCTCCTCCAGACCTCAGTTAGAATCTGTGCCCGGCTCGAGCTGGTTGCACACTAGGGGCTCTCCTGAGCTTCTAGTAAAGAAAGTATTTATTAGGTTTTTTATTTTCAGTGAGATCTGCTGGCAACAGACTCACTGCAACGAGGGACTTAGGGGAGAGAAGCGAACCTACCTGCTTGCAGCTAGCTTGGGCTTCTAGGCTACTGGACACCATTAGCTCCAGAGGGATCGAACACAGGCCCAGCCTCGGTCGTCCGGTCCCGGAGCTGCGCCGCCGTCCCCCTTGCAGAGCCAGAAGCATGAAGATCTTCACGGAAATCGGCGGCTGAAGACTCCGGTCTTCATTAAGGTAGCGCACAGCACTGCAGCTGTGCGCCATTGCTCCCTGTGCACACCACATACACCGGTCACTGATGGGTGCAGGGCGTTGGGGGGGGGGCCCTGGGCAGCAATTAGAGTACCTTAAAGTGGCTAATCACACATAATATAGCCTAAGAAGCTATATATGTGTAAAATACCCCTGCCACATTATTATTATAAGAGCGGGAGAAGTCTGCCGAAAAAGGGGCGGGGCTATCTCCCTCAGCACACTGGCGCCATTTCCTCTCACAGCTCCGCTGGAATGACGCTCCCCAGGCTCTCCCCTGCAGTTTCCAGGCTCAATAGGGTAAAAAAGAGAGGGGGGGGGCACTAAATTTAGGCGCAAATACTATATATATAGCGGCTATAGGGTAAATCACTTGTGTAGTGTAACTCCCTGCATTATATAGTGCTGTGGTGTGTGCTGGCATACTCTCTCTCTGTCTCCCCAAAGGACTTTGTGGGGTCCTGTCCTCAGTCAGAGCATTCCCTGTGTGTGTGCGGTGTGTCGGTACGGCTGTGTCGACATGTTTGATGAGGAGGCTTATGTGGAGGTGGAGCAGGTGCCGATAAATGTGATGTCACCCCCTGCGGGGTCGACACATGAGTGGATGGATATGTGGAAGAAATTACGCGACAGTGTCAACTCCTTACATAAAAGGTTTGACGACATAGCAGATGTGGGACAGCCGGCTTCTCAGCCCGTGCCTGCCCAGGCGTCTCAAAAGCCATCAGGGGCTCAAAAACGCCCGCTACCTCAGATGGCAGACACAGATGTCGACACGGATACTGACTCCAGTGTCGACGACGATGAGACTAGTGTACATTCCAATAGGGCCACCCGTTACATGATTACGGCAATGAAAAATGTGTTGCACATTTCTGACATTAACCCAGGTACCACAAAAAAGGGTATTATGTTTGGGGAGAAAAAGCAACCAGTGGTTTTTCCCCCCATCTGATGAGTTGAATGAAGTGTGTGAAGAAGCGTGGGCTTCCCCCGATAAGAAATTAGTGATTTCTAAAAAGTTGCTAATGGTGTACCCTTTCCCACCAGAGGACAGGATACGTTGGGAGACATCCCCTAGGGTGGATCAAGAGCTCACACGCTTGTCAAAGAAGATGGCACTACCGTCTCCGGATACGGCCGCCCTAAAGGAGCCTGCGGATAGAAAGCAGGAGGCTATCCTGAAGTCTGTATATACACACTCAGGTATTATACTGAGACCGGCTATTGCTTCAGCATGGATGTGCAGTGCTGCAGCTGCGTGGTCAGATTCCCTGTCTGATAACATTGATACCCTCGACAGGGACACTATATTGCTAACCATAGAGCATATTAAAGACGCAGTCTTATACATGAGAGATGCACAGAGGGATATTTGCCGGCTGGCATCTAAAATGAATGCAATGTCCATTTCTGCCAGGAGAGGATTGTGGACTCGGCAGTGGACAGGTGATACAGATTCTAAAAGGCACATGGAGGTTTTGCCTTACAAAGGTGAGGAATAGTTTGGGGACGGTCTCTCGGACCTCGTTTCCACAGCAACAGCTGGGAAGTCGACATTTTTACCCCATGTTCCCTCACAGCCAAAGAAAGCACCGTATTATCAGGTACAGTCCTATCGGCCCCAGAAAGTCAAGCGGGTTAAAGGCGCGTCCTTTCTGCCCAGAGGCAGAGGTAGAGGGAAAAAGCTGCACCATACAGCCAGTTCCCAGGAACAAAAGTCCTCTCCCGCTTCCTCTAAGTCCACCGCATGACGCTGGGGCTCCACAGGTAGAGCCAGGTGCGGTGGGGGCCCGTCTCCGGAACTTCAGCGACCAGTGGGCTCGCTCACGGGTGGATCCCTGGATTCTACAAGTGGTATCTCAGGGGTACAAGCTGGAATTCGAGACGTCTCCCCCTCGCCGTTTCCTCAAATCAGCCTTGCCAACAACTCCCCCAGACAGGGAGGCAGTGCTGGAGGCGATTCACAAGCTGTATTCTCAGCAGGTGATAATCAAGGTACCCCTCCTTCAACAAGGACGGGGTTACTATTCCACAATGTTTGTGGTACCGAAACCGGACGGTTCGGTGAGACCCATTATAAATTTGAAATCCTTGAACACTTATATAAGAAGGTTCAAGTTCAAAATGGAATCGCTCAGGGCGGTTATTGCAAGCCTGGACAAAAGGGGATTACATGGTATCACTGGACATCAAGGATGCTTACCTGCATGTCCCCATTTACCCTCCTCTGAGGAGTACCTCAGATTTGTGGTACAGGACTGTCATTACCAATTCCAGACGTTGCCGTTTGGTCTGTCCACGGCACCGAGGGTATTTACCAAGGTAATGGCCGAAATGATGATACTCCTTCGGAAAAAGGGAGTTGTAATTATCCCGTACTTGGACGATCTCCTTATAAAGACGAGGTCCAGGGAGCAGTTGTTGGTCGGCGTAGCACTATCTCGGGAAGTGCTACAACAGCACGGCTGGATTCTGAATATTCCAAAGTCGCAGCTGGTTCCTACAACGCGTCTACTGTTCCTGGGGATGGTTCTGGACACAGACCAGAAAAAAGTGTTTCTCCCGGAGGAGAAAGCCAAGGAGTTGTCATCTCTAGTCAGAGACCTCCTAAAACCAAAACAGGTGTCGGTGCATCACTGCACGCGAGTCCTGGGAAAGATGGTAGCTTCTTACGAAGCAATTCCATTTGGCAGGTTCCATGCAAGGATCTTTCAGTGGGATCTGTTGGACAAGTGGTCCGGATCGCATCTTCAGATGCATCGACTGATAACCCTGTCTCCAAGGACCAGGGTGTCTCTGCTGTGGTGGCTGCAGAGTGCTCATCTTCTAGAGGGCCGCAGATTTGGCATACAGGACTGGGTCCTGGTGACCACGGATGCCAGCCTTCGAGGCTGGGGGGCAGTCACACAGGGAAGAAACTTCCAAGGACTATGGTCAAGCCAGGAGACTTCCCTACACATAAATATTCTGGAACTAAGGGCCATTTACAATGCCCTAAGTCAGGCAAGACCCCTGCTTCAACACCAGCCGGTGCTGATCCAGTCAGACAACATCACGGTGGTAGCCCATGTAAACCGACAGGGCGGCACAAGAAGCAGGATGGCGATGGCAGAAGCCACAAGGATTCTCCGATGGGCGGATAATCACGTGCTAGCACTGTCAGCAGTGTTCATTCCGGGAGTGGACAACTGGGAAGCAGACTTCCTCAGCAGACACGACCTCCACCCGGGAGAGTGGGGACTTCATCCAGAAGTCTTCAAAATGATTGTAAACCGTTGGGAAAGGCCACAGGTGGACATGATGGCGTCCCGCCTCAACAAAAAACTAAAAAGATATTGCGCCAGGTCAAGGGACCCTCAGGCGATAGCTGTGGACGCTCTAGTGACACCGTGGGTGTACCAGTCGGTTTATGTGTTCCCTCCTCTGCCTCTCATACCCAAGGTACTGAGAATAATAAGGAGAGGAGTAAGAACTATACTCGTGGTTCCGGATTGGCCAAGAAGAGCTTGGTACCCAGAACTTCAAGAAATGATCTCAGAGGACCCATGGCCTCTGCCGCTCAGACAGGACCTGCTGCAACAGGGGCCCTGTCTGTTCCAAGACTTACCGCGGCTGCGTTTGACGGCATGGCGGTTGAACACCGGATCCTAAAAGAAAAGGGCATTCCGGAGGAAGTCATTCCTACACTGATTAAAGCTAGGAAAGATGTGACCGCAAAACACTATCACCGCATATGGCGGAAATATGTTGCTTGGTGTGAGGCCAGGAAGGCCCCAACGGAGGAATTTCAGCTAGGACGATTTCTGCACTTCCTACAGTCAGGGGTGACTATGGGCCTAAAATTGGGTTCCATTAAGGTCCAGATTTCGGCTCTGTCAATTTTCTTCCAAAAAGAACTGGCTTCACTGCCTGAAGTTCAGGCTTTTGTGAAGGGAGTGCTGCATATTCAGCCCCCTTTTGTGCCTCCAGTGGCACCTTGGGATCTCAACGTGGTGTTGGATTTCCTAAAGTCGCATTGGTTTGAGCCACTTAAAACCGTGGAGCTAAAGTACCTCACGTGGAAGGTGGTCATGCTGTTGGCCTTGGCCAGGCGTGTATCAGAATTGGCGGCTTTGTCATGTAAAAGCCCTTACCTGATTTTTCATATGAATAGGGCGGAATTGAGGACTCGTTCCCAATTCCTTCCTAAGGTGGTATCAGCTTTTCATTTGAACCAACCTATTGTGGTGCCTGCGGCTACTCGGGACTTGGAGGATTCCAAGTTGCTGGACGTAGTCAGGGCCCTAAAAATATGTTTCCAGGACGGCTAGAGTTAGAAAAACTGACTCGCTGTTTATCCTGTATGCACCCAACAAGCTGGGTGCTCCTGCTTCAAAGCAGACTATTGCTCGCTGGATCTGTAGCACGATTCAACTTGCACATTCGGCGGCTGGACTGCCGCATCCTAAATCTGTAAAAGCCCATTCCACGAGGAAGGTGGGCTCTTCTTGGGCGGCTGCCCGAGGGGTCTCGGCTTTACAACTTTGCCGAGCTGCTACTTGGTCGGGGTCAAACACGTTTGTAAAATTCTACAAGTTTGATACCCTGGCAAAGGAGGACCTGGAGTTCTCTCATTCGGTGCTGCAGAGTCATCCGCACTCTCCCGCCCGTTTGGGAGCTTTGGTATAATCCCCATGGTCCTGACGGAGTCCCCAGCATCCACTAGGACGTTAGAGAAAATAAGAATTTACTTACCGATAATTCTATTTCTCATAGTCCGTAGTGGATGCTGGGCGCCCATCCCAAGTGCGGATTGTCTGCAATACTTGTACATAGTTATTGTTACAAAAATCGGGTTATTATTGTTGTGAGCCATCTTTTCAGAGGCTCCGCTGTTATCATGCTGTTAACTGGGTTCAGATCACAGGTTGTACAGTGTGATTGGTGTGGCTGGTATGAGTCTTACCCGGGATTCAAAATCCTTCCTTATTGTGTCAGCTCTTCCGGGCACAGTTTCCCTAACTGAGGTCTGGAGGAGGGTCATAGGGGGAGGAGCCAGTGCACACCAGGTAGTCCTAATTCTTTCTTAGAGTGCCCAGTCTCCTTCGGAGCCCGCTATTCCCCATGGTCCTTACGGAGTTCCCAGCATCCACTACGGACTACGAGAAATAGAATTACTGGTGAGTAAATTCTTATTTTTTCTTATTGAGGTTGCCTGCCAAAGAAATACAGAAGCCACACCACTGGGCAAATCTCACGGGGTTAGCAATTACAGTAGCGTGCACACATTTCTGCACTTTTCCCCAAATACAATGTACTGTATGATGCTCCCACTACGTTTGCTAAAAAGTACTCATTGGTACCGCACTAAGTGCACCCAGAGCTGTTCCTGTAGTAGACCTCGAGAGGTGTGATACGAAGTAATTTATACACATAAAGAAAACAACATACAAATGTAATGCAATGTATTACACTATTGGTTGGAACTCCTGTTGGTGACTTTCATTTTTGTGTTCTCTTTGTGTGGTGACACGTGGTTACTATAGTGCGCACAAGTAATTTCTATTCTGCTGTGTATTTAAGTCTGGGAAAATCATCTTCTTGTCTTGAATGTTAGGGGTACATTGCACAACCCCCAGAGTCTTCAAAATATGAGGACTCCTTATTGCTTGTGTCCATTTACTGCTATTTCTACCTCCTAAGAGGAAAGGTCTTGGTCTGATCCCTCTCAGGGCTTCACTGCTGCAGGGCTCTGTAGCATTTGCAGGTATTGAGGTACATTCTGAGAAAATCTCTAAGGTTAAGAACACCCCCTCCCTTCCCCATAAGCTAGCTTGTTTGGCCATACTGTGCACAAAATTGTTTCCTGTGGAAGTAAGGGTGTGTACACACGGTGAGATCCTTGCTATGCCCGATTTTCACTTGCGATTTCTCTTTCATCCACTAGGGGACACTGGAGTCTTATACAGTAGGGGTGTGAAGCTTGCAACCGGAGGTGTGGCACAATCTAAAAATTAGCATTGTCTGCACAGCCGGTTCCTCCTCCTTCACGCTCCTCCTCCCTCAGTTTGAAAAATTGTGCCAAGGAGGTACAAGGCACTAAGGGAGCTCCTGCTCCATTACAAAAGAAACTAACTAAGGCTGCGTCAACCTAACGAAAAGGGGGACAAAAGTCTTGAACAGAGAGAGACAATGATCCCTACTAAAGGGGATCTGCATCTCTCCTCAGAAAATCTGGAGCACAGAGTCAGTGAGTACTGGTGGTAAAGGGCCCTAGTTACTGTTAAACTGCCTCCTAGATCCATGAATAAGTTTAACTGACTTCCTCCTGCGGACTGAACACAACGCTGCTACCTTCTAGCACTAAGCCCTGGAAATCAGCAGCGCAGCTTCCCCTGCCGACCCCCTCCTTCAACTGGCATTGTGAAAAAGAGCTGCTGTGGCTCCACACACGCGGCTAGCAGCCGCAGCTTCCACCGCCGCCCCCCCTCCTTCCACTGGCGCTCTGACATTTCTCGCGGCTAGCAGCCGCAGCTTCCCCAATACTCGCCTGCTTACACTCCCGCTTCACAGCTCCCCCGCCCGCCCCCCTTCCTCTACATACGGAGGGCTGAGGGAGACGCAGCGCGACTGTCAGCGGCAGCAACCCCACATTTCGCCACCACTTAAAACAACGGGGCGCTTGGGAAGCGCGTCCCTTCCGCTCAAGCAGTCTCTCGTCCCCTCCCGCCGCCAACGGAGGGCTAGGGGAGACGGCAAGGGGGGGGGGGGGATGTATAGAAAGGTAATGTGTTCCCGATGACATTTGGCTCATCCTTGCTGAGTACACTCTGCCAATAATGTCTTGTACTCACAGACATGTAGTTGTTTGTAAGCCCGGGCTGGGGCAGCCGAAAAGGGCGCAGACTGACCAAAAAAAGTATTTGTGTGTATGTATGTATGTATGTATATATATATATATAAAATCCTGGTGTTGGAACGCATAGATCATGTGACTGCTGATCCATACAGTCAGGAGAGATGCGATGTAGATTCTGTATTCTCTGACTCCCCTGCTGCACACACCATTGGTCGCTTGTGCCCATATTCTTGGTTTCTATAACATTTTTTCACAGCAGCTTACCACTGCTGTTTTTATTTAGGGGCCTGCTGACACCCTTTGTACCAAGGGAGTGTATTTTTGGACATACATTATACATAATTGTGAAGGTTTACATACCACAAGTGGCGCTATTTTTTTCCTCTTTTGCAAATATATATATATATAAAATTTAAGTGGCGGCCATTTTACAACTATAGAGGCGCCAAAAGTGCTCGAATAGAGGTATTACGCCCCTTTTAGATAGCCAGGCTTCCTGGCCAGTCAGAGCAGAAGGAGGGGTTTTTATAATAGAGCACTACTCCCTCTACTGGAGATTTGTATATTAGGACTCTGCTGCAATGGATTTTCAAGATATTCTAACATATGATATATATATTTTCAAGGGACTTCTAAACAAAAGATCCCGACGAAATAAAGGGAACGACTGGACCACAATCCCGACCTCAGAACTGAAATACAGTTCGGTGGGCGAGGGTTGCAACGGCTGGTGATATTATTATTAATTTTTTTATAATTTAATTTATTTTTTTATTTTTTTGTGTAGTATATAAAGAAAAGTCCATCTAGGTGAATCCAGTGTACCTTTCATATCAATCGCCCATTACAGTCTTTCTATTCCTATTATAAAGGGGGAAAGCACTGAGGAGCGCTCTATGGGGTGCAGCTTCAAATGTTAAAAGCACTTACCAAGTAGAGTCTAAAACTTATTAGGTTTGCACAAACTGTAATAAGATGAGCGCTAGTTTGGGCGACTCCCGGGTATGCGTTTCCTGTTGGGTCAGGACGCTCAACACTGGAGCAAGGCTCTGCCAAGGTCATGGGAGCAAGCTCTGACAAATATTTCAAAAGAAATGTCAAAATCCCGCAAACAGCAGTCAGAGGGGCTGAGGGATTCTCAAAGACCATGGAGGAATTTCTGATTTAAATTAATCCCTCCTGTGCAAACTTTAAGCAAGGCGGTTAAGAGAAATCTCCCCATCTTACACAAAGGAGGAAGAGGGTCTTATTATAGATGAAAAGGCAAGATAATTGAGCCTGCCTTAGATCAGGAGTTTAGATTCCCTTTTAGAAGTGGTTATGGAGATCCTAAGCTTCAAGAAGTAATGAGCTGAGGAACCAGAGAGTTTTCGATTTATTCGGATACCTCAAGTCGCTGCCAGTAGTGTTCCCTATTCCTCAAACTCCAGACTCGGCTGGCGAAAACTTGGAAGCAACCTGATAAATGCTTTCAAGTGCCAAGGAGGTTTGAAGTTACTTATCCTTTATCAAAGAGGGTAATGGCTGAGGGGGAGGTGCAGCCTTTATGGAGAAAACACTGTCACCTCTGCCTAGCGTGACCGCATTAAAGGATAGGTCGTGTCGCAAGATGTACACTGCATTCAAATCAATTTGGTAGCAGCAATGGTGGTGAGGAGACAAAGGACGCTTGTAAAATAGCTCCCTGCATCTCAGCTTTGGCCATTTCGGCTAGAAGAATTTTATGGTTCAAAGAATGGAGAGTGGACTACGATTCCAGGAGTAGAGGCTATTCCATTTGGGGGTTAGATCTTATTTGGTCCTGAATTAGATAAATGGATTTAGCGGACAACTGCAGTGAAATAAACCTTTCTACCTACTTCTTACTCGAGAGGTAGAGGTCGTTCACAGTCGTCACCGGAAGGCAGGGCAAGCCTGCGGACAAACCCGTGGCATGACGGTCTCTCTGCTCAACTGGGGTCCCCCTTGGTGGACGCAGAGTTGGAAGGTTTTTGGGATGCCTGGGCCAAAGCCTCACCAGAAGTCTGGGTCAACATGATATTTCCCAGAGTTACAGGATAGAGTTTCAAACACGTACACACAGTCAGTTTATTTACAGCGCGAGGGCCTAGGTGCCCGTTGCGAGCAGGAGCATTACAGGCGGCAGATTCAAAAAGTCCTGCATACAAAGGGTTATGTCACCAGTCCCGGATCCTCAAGGAGGAACGGGATTTTCTTCAGGTCTTTTGTTAAAAAAAAAAAAACCCTTCATATACCGATTTGTACACTTCACCAAGCTTACTTAAGATTTGCACGGGTAAAGGATCACTCCCAATTCAGGGCTCTGGCATTCAGTCTCTCATCAGCCCCAAGAATCTTTACAAAGATCATAGCAATAGTGGTGACAGGATTGAGACAGACAGGGGTCACGATCATCCCTTATCTAGACGATCTACTGATCAAGGCCTCATCTCAGGAACATCTCTTCGATTTCTCATTCAACATGGGTGGATTGTGAACTTCCAGAAATCCACCCTCATGCCAACTCAACGGTTTCAATTCCTCGGTCTCATCTTGGACACGGTACGATTGAGAGTATTCCTACCAGAGAACAAGATCCAGGACCTACAGAGGTTCGTGGCTCAGGTACTAAGGACATAGACAGTTTCTCTACACCTCTGTGTGCAACTTCTCGGGAAGATGGTGGCGTCATTCGAAGCTCTCCAGTATGGCAGACTTCATTCCCGACCATTCCAGATGAAATCCACCACGCATACGAAACTCCTTGAATTGGTGGTCATTGTGCAAGAATCTCGCAGCAGGCAAGAGATTCGACGTTTGGGGTTGGAGGGTCCTGACAACGGACTCCAGTCTCGGAGGTTGGGGTACCGTCCTAGAGGAACAAATTCCTGTTTGCAGATTCAGGATGGAGTACATCCAGTCAGTTATTGCAGGTTTGGAACATGGGCGTGACAGGAGAGCAGTCTACCCATAAACATTCTCAAACTGAAAGCAGTTACAATGCATTTCTCTTAGCTGAGGACCTGGTCATGGGTCAACACTTCAAGATAAATGTCACGACGACGGCTTACATAAGCCATCAAGGAGGAACAGAGAGCAGGATGGCGTTAAAGGAAGACGCAAAGATCTTGTGGTCAGAAAGGTGACACATCCTCCTCTCGGCAGTGTTCATTCCAGGTGTGGAGAACTGGGAAGCAGCTTATCTCAGTCGCCAGAACAGACATCCGGAAGAGTGGTGCCTATAGCCACAGATTTTCGACATGGTGGTGAGGAGTTGGGGTCTACCTTAAGTGGACCTAATGGCGTCACGGAACAACCATCAGCGGCCCAGATGTGTGTCCAGGACAAGAGATCCAGCAGCACACTCCCTTGGTGTTACAGAAGGGTTTCCGTTTTTCCATGAAACAAGCAATTCTATTTGCACCTCATTGGCTCCGCAGGATTTGGTACTCAGATTTGCGGGGGTTACTAGTGAAAGATCCTTGGAGATTACCTCAGAGAGAGGACCTGTTATCTCGGGAACCGTCCCTACACAGAACTGGACAGGCTACGCTTAACGGCGTGGTTATTGAAACACGGATCTTAAGTAACAGAGGGATGCCAAGAATGGCTATTCCTACGATGATTACTGCTAGGAAACTGGTTACAGCCTTGCACTACTACAGAATTTGGATGAAGTACATGGACTGGTGTCAGGAACGTGGGTGGAATTCGAAGAACTTTCACTTACCCAAACTTCTGCCTTTTCTTCAAACTGGTATAGATGGAAGACTAAGACTGGGTTCTTTGAAGGTTCCAGTTTCGGCTCTCTCCATCCTATTTCGACAGCAATTAGCATCCTTACAACAAACCTTTTTACAGGGGGTTCTGAGGATACAACCTCCTTTCCGTCCTCCCACTGCGCCGTGGGACTTAAATTTGGTGTTGGAATTTTAGAGATCACCAGCTTTTGAGCCGTTAGCAAGTACAGACTTGAACTATCTCTCTTGGGAGGTCACGTTATTGCTTGCCTTGGCTTCGGCCAGGAGGGTTTCTGAATTGGGAACCTTATCGTGTAAGAGTCCTTTGAATGTCTCATGGGGTTAGAGCAGAACTCCGTACAAGAACAGGTTTCCTTCCTAAGGTTGTTTCGGGGTTTCACGTAAACCAGCCACTTGTGGTCCCATCTTTCCGGGGTCTCGCAGATGGGGACGTGCCCTTGGATGTTGTCCGAGCTTTACGGGTATACGTACAAGTTACGTCGTCCTTCAGAATGTCGGACCATGGTTTGTTCTTTATGATGGGCCAAAGAAGAGTTGGCCAGCATCTAAGCAGCCTTTGTCTAGATGGATTCGACTTGCCATTTGGCAAGCTTATATTTCCTGTAGCAAACAGGTTCCGGTTCAGACGGGTGCTCCTACCAGATCAGTGGGTGCCTCGTGGACGGCCGTCAGAGGTGTTTTCACTACTCAACTTTGCAGAGCGGCGACGTGGTCCTCAGCCCACACGTTCGCAAAATTTTACAAGTTTGATGCCTTTGCGTCCGGACACTCTAAGTTCGGACGTTTAGTTTTGCAGGCCACTGACAGCACTCCCTCCCCAGGGGATAACTTTGGGACGTCCCCTACTGTATAAGACTCCAGTGTCCCCTAGTGGATGAAAGAGAAAAGAGGATTTTGGTACTTACCGATAAATCCATTTCTCTGAATCCTCTAGGGGACACTGGACGCCCGCCTCGGTGCTGTCAACCTGCTGTGTTCAAAGTTCTTGTTCTAACAGTTCGTACAAACAGCGTTAGTTTTTCTGTTAAGAGGTTCTTGGATGCTGTTTGATTCGTGGTACGGTTCGGTTCCTCGCCATGTGCTATAGTTCCATGTCCTATTCTCTCGGTCAAATTTTCCAAACTGAGGGAGGAGGGGGCGTGAAGGAGGAAGAACCGGCTGTGCAGACAATGCTAATTTTTAGATTGTGCCACACCTCTGGTTGCAAGCTTCACACCCCTACTGTATAAGACTCCAGTGTCCCCTAGAGGATTCAGAGAAATGGATTTATCGGTAAGTACCAAAATCCTCTTTTCCCTTGAACTCCCCGGAGCCCAGCACCACCGATTTTGATGAACTTTTCTTGAGATATGGACTATGTGTGCTTACGATTTTGGCTTATGTGAGATGTCATTGACATGTGAGATGAACTAGATAGTACACCGATCTAGCAAGGATTGACTTGACTGCACAGTCTATCTTTTCTTGCGATGCCGACCTGGCGGGACCGCGCATAGGGATCGCAAGGTGACTTTCACCTTGCGATCTGCACTAACTTTTCTTGCGATTTTGACTATGTAGTCAAAATCGAAAGAAAATATCTCACCGTGTGTACACACCCTTAGATTGTGAGCTTCTGTAAGACTGATTTTAATGTCCCAGTAAATTCCAGTTGTGCAATGCTTCTATAAGTTTTCTGGTAGAAGAGATGGGCCAGGATCAGCAGCAGATTAGGGTCTTTGTTTCTTGTGGGCTTTCCTGTCAAGAAAAAAGCACACTGAGGAGGATATACCAAACGATAAGGTAGTTCCTGGAACCAGTGTTATCTTTGGTGTCCAGCTGTTAAAAATAAAGGGCTCCTATATTGCTTGCAGTGATTAGTAAGGTGTTTTTACTATGCAGCACCTCACTTGACCATGACTAGGCTTAGGAGCCCACACCAAGTCTTATAAGCCCTACACACTGGCCGATAATCCTCAAAGATATGAACGATCTCGTTCATTATTGAACAAGATAACGTTCATATCTTTGAGTGTGGAGTCACCAATGATGAACGATGCGCGGCCCCGCGCTCGTTCATCGCTGGTGCCCCGTCGGCTGTGCATGCAGGCCAATATGGACGATCTCGTCCAAATTTGCGTGCACTTCAGTGGTGATGGGGGGAGTGAAGAAACTTCACTCCCCCCGTCACTGACCGCCGGGTCGCCCGTCGACGGCGGATATTTATATGTCTAGGGCCCTTTAGGCTTGCCATAATATCCCCCTTAATCTGGGACATCTGTGATTTGCACAGGTTCTGTGGCTGGCTAAATTTAAGCCTGTATTTCACCTGGTTTCAATCAGCCACAGGACCTGTCCCGTATTAAAGGAATATTATGGCAAGCCTACTCACAACCCTTCACCAGAGGCTGTGCACTGTCATTGCTTGGTTCAGACTGCAACTCTTCTCTCTTTATTTTTTTATTCTCGCTCTCTGTGGGTAGAGAGAAGTTATATAAAAGGCCAACAAGCCAATGGAACACAGTCTAGTGCTGGTCAGCTGTCTGCTCTGATGGTAGCAGCAACATGAAATTTGGGGTCACTGCCTGCGCTTGACCGTAATGACCGGGTTCCATAGAGAAGTGTGGTGCGTCTGTACAAGGCTCACACAGGCAGCTTCTCCCTTCACCTTTGTGATGCTGCCAGTTAAACCACAAGTCACCGCAACAGGCTGAATTGTACACCGTAATAAAGCACAGTAAAATAAAACTTAAGGCTGTCCTAGGCAGCACATAGGAAGAAAGCATCTTGAGTATTGTAGAGGGTGAGTTGTTCAGACAGTAGGAGTTTCTTAAAGTGCCTAAGCTCTTGTCTGCCCCTTTATACAACATGGTTTTAGTGTCCCCAATTTGGATGTAGAAGATGTTGAGGTTACACAGAGGCTGAATCACTCAAACAGTGGGACATCCCCTAGTACAAAATTCTAAATGAATTGTAACCAGTCTGTCAGTAAGGTGTTTTATTTGAGTTGGTAAAGGGGGGTGGAGCTAAGTCACAGAAACGTATCAGGCCAAAACAATAATACATGTTGATGTATTTGCTAAATTGTCTAAGAATTTTCTAACTCGATGGGCCTCTGAAATTTTTTGTGAGCCCCTATAATCTTGACAACATTGGTTGTAGCTCAATGTGATTTATATGTATCCCAACCAGTTACTATTTGGCTTCGTGCTTATCTGTAACATTTCTCATACACAGAAGAAACGTTTAAAAAAGGCCACAAGTTTCTATTGAGAAATGAACCCAAATCCTGTCCGTGACGCCACTTGCGGTTAATGATAGGCCATATTGATTTACCTCTTCAGCCCACAAATGGAGACAAAAGGTGCACTTTACAGTGCGGGAAAGTTGCCATTTTGTTTGTGTTAAACAGAATAAAAGGAGACTCCAATGGAATCCTGTCTCAGTAGTTCAGTCTTTATGAATCAAGCAATAATGTGAGGGGAAATGAGAGTATTGTATTTTATTCATGAAGAAAGGTTCTTTAAAAATGTAAACATTATGCAAAGCAACCTGCATTATTTATTTTCCTGTATTAATACTTACATTGTTTCCACCATCTTCCAGCAGTTCACACACTTCTCTCTCCAGCTCCACTGATGCAGACAGTGATAATGACATAACACTGGACCTGGTAGTGACCTGCAGCCCAACGAACTCTCCACCTAGGTCATCTGAACAGTGCACAAAGGTGAGTATTGTGGGAATGGTGTAGCCGTCTCTATACATAGACTAGTAATAGATATCACTTTAAAACCTAATCTAATGTCACTTATTTTCTTCCCTCCCCTCTTTTTTTTCTCTTTCCTTTCCTTGTTCAAATCATCTCTCCTGTTCCCTCCCGTCTTCCCTTCCCCTCCTTTCTTCCTATGTCTTTTCCCTCTCACACTCCCTTTCCCCACCCTAATCCCTCTCCCCCACC
Source organism: Pseudophryne corroboree (assembly GCF_028390025.1). NCBI lineage: Eukaryota > Metazoa > Chordata > Amphibia > Anura > Myobatrachidae > Pseudophryne > Pseudophryne corroboree. Next base: position 450,921,653 of record NC_086451.1, read on the forward strand.
TTACCTCATCGCCTTTCCTTCACCCCCATTCTTCCCCTCCAGTCTCATGCCTCTACGCAGTGCGACCCGGACGAAGTGATTGTTCTCTCTGACTGACTACTTTGTACAGTAAATTTGAGGCAAAGGTGTCTGGGACCATTTGGGGAGGGGGTGGTGTGTACTTGAGTGGTGTGTCTGGATATTAGGAGAATAGAAGCCACGTGTTACCAATGTGGAGAGAGCGCGCATTATGATAGGAGTGATAAGTGGGTGAATTCACGGGACTCCATAAGTAGCCATTAGGACCTGGACCTCAGGGTATGTCCCCGTGATGTCTCAAGCTCCCCCTTGTGGATGTGTTAGTAGAAGGCCTTTGAGAAGAGTGAGCCTATAGGGATATTTTACTTGTGTCTGAGTGGATATCACCTTGGGATATCTTAATTATCTCCCTGGGGAATTTTTGGATATCTTTTCCTACAAATACCCTTCTTTACTTTTTTTTTTTTTTTTTTTTTTTTGTAAAAAAGGAAAAAAGAAAAAAAACCTTTGAGAATAAATCTTTGTTTTATTACATCTGTCTCCTGTGTTTTGTGCTGTAGGGTTACTTATTCATGCGTTACTATGGTAGGTGTCACAAAATTGTTCTTTGGTGCTTTTTGATCTATATCCTTCGGAAATTAAAATTATCCATTAGAAATCATTTTTATTTTATCTCGCTTCCAACTATTTCTTTTGTTGGGGCATATTTATTCCTGATCTGTTTTTTATTTTCATGGTAGTTGTAGTAAAACTCTTGGCTGGCAGTTATCCCTGCTCCACAAATAACCCAAATTGGAAAAGGGTACATTATTTATTTTATTTATTTATTAACATTTATATAGCGCAGATACGTTATGAGTCACTGTACAGAGAATATTTCAGTCATTCACATCTGTTCATCTCCCAGCGGAGTTTACAATCTAGATTCCCCACCATATACACACTAGGGTTGATTTTTATTATTATTATTATTTTTTGTCCCAATCCAATAAACCTAACCGTATATTTTTGGAATGCAAGTATCAATTGTACACCAATGTGTTGCCACTATGGTGGCCAATCCCGGGATCGGGATTGGCGCGATCCCGGGATTTAGGCCCAAAAATGGCCAGGATTCAATCCTGGGATTGGAAGCTCCAATCCCAGGGATTGAGGGATCAGCGTTGAGCGTCCACAGGACGCTCAAACGCTGCCCGGCTTCCTGTTTCCGGGTCCCCAGCTCAGCGCGAGAAGTCACGCTGCGCTGTTAGCTGCTGCTGGGAGCCTCCAGCAGCGTTCACAGGATGTTCCCCTCCCGTCCACCCCCGGTATATGGTGAGTTATATGTGCGGGGCGGAGTGGGGCGAGGGGGCGGCCACCTAGGTAAAAGCCAATCCCGGGAATCCCATTTTTCAATCCCGATACCCGGGATTGAAAAAATGGCCCGGGATTGGCTTCCCTAGTTGCCACCAGCTGTAGGAGGGTACCGCTACCACAAACCAATGTACTCATAAAGGACAATGACTGTAATGTACAGTTCTTCATCATCATAGGAAGATCCTTATGTATTATCTCTTATATATAAAATTCATTGGTCTGTTTGTCCGGTTATAAATTCAGACATCCCTGAACCGATTAGGATGAAACCAACACAAGGTGGTCCAGTTGGATCTTGACCATGTTTTAGGTGGGGGGGGGAGGGTTAGTGTCTCGGTCGGACTTTACGGCAGAAAGCACCGGGCATAACTGACCCAGGGAGCCGGTTCTGTGCTTTCCACTGGATGGTTTTGGAAGAAAACTTTAATGAACTGTAATAACTGACAGAAATAACCAGAAATCAAAGAACTAAAGTAACTGACAGCAATGGAGGTAGGAAGACAAGAAATATTGTGTATCCAAAATCCTTGGACTAGCAACACTGATAACAGATGGAAAACTTTATACCCATCTCACAATGTAAATGTGATTATAAAACTGAACAGAAAGGAAAGCTGGGGATCAGGGCTACTGGACCAAAAACACCGGGCAGCCTCCTCATGGGTGTGTTGGAAGAGCTGCTAATTCTTTTTAATATGTTGACCGTTACATCCAACTCATTGATAACATAATAACTGAAAAATTTAAACCCAGTCAACGTTGGTTACTTCAGCTAGTTATTTATACAGATATGGGGGTGTATTCAATTCATGTTGGATCCTTTCCGACGGAAAGGATCCAACATGTGAGTATTCAAAGCCCAGCGAAACCCGACAGGTTTGGCCCGTTCCCGACAATGCCAATCCGACTTTTTTTAAAGTCTGATTGACATTGCCGGTAACGGAGCTAAAACCTGTCGGGTTTGGCCGCTCTTCCGACAATGCAAAATTTGCTCTCCTCAGAAAAGAGGACTTTGGATTACTGAGCAACAGACTAGTTCTTTTTTCTTTAGCCGAGGTAAGACTCTTCTGACGTTGTTTGTTGTTCAGGAGCGGCTTGACGAGAGATGGAGATGCTGACTTCATTTACCAGCAGGACTTGGAACCTGCCCACACTTCCAAAAGTACCAAAACCTGGTTCAGTGACCGTGGGATTACTGTGCTGGATTGGCCAGCAAAACTCGCCTGACCTGAACCCCATAGAGAATCTATGGGGCATTGCCAAAAGAAACATGAGACCGAACAATGCAGAAGCTGAATGGCCACTACTGAAGCAATGAAATGAGCTGTAGGCTGCTGTTGAAGCATCCTGGTCTTCCATAACATCTCAGCAGTGCCACAAGCTGATAGAATCCATGCCACGCCGCATTGAGTTAGTCATTCATGCAAAAGGGGCCCAAACCAAGTACTGAGTACATATGCATGATTATACTTTTCAGAGGGCTGACATCTCTTACGTCCTAGTGGATACTGGGGTTCTGTACTTTAGTACCATGGGGTATAGATCGGGTCCACTGGAGCCTGGCACTTTAAAACCTTTAGTGTGTGTATGTGTGTGCTAGCTCCTCCCCTCTATGCCCCTCCTACCAGACTCGGTTTAGAAAAATGTGCCCACAGAGCCGGGTGTATTTCTCTGGAGCTCCAGAGAGTTTCCTTTATTTCTCTAACGTCCTAAGTGGATGCTGGGGACTCCGTAAGGACCATGGGGAATAGCGGCTCCGCAGGAGACTGGGCACATCTAAAGAAAGCTTTAGGACTATCTGGTGTGCACTGGCTCCTCCCCCTATGACCCTCCTCCAAGCCTCAGTTAGATCTTTGTGCCCGAACGAGAAGGGTGCACACTAGGGGCTCTCCTGAGCTTCTTAGTGAAAGTTTTAGTTTAGGTTTTTTATTTTCAGTGAGACCTGCTGGCAACAGGCTCACTGCATCGAGGGACTAAGGGGAGAAGAAGCGAACTCACCTGCGTGCAGAGTGGATTGGGCTTCTTAGGCTACTGGACATTAGCTCCAGAGGGACGATCACAGGCCCAGCCTGGATGGGTCCCAGAGCCGCGCCGCCGGCCCCCTTACAGAGCCAGAAGGCAGAAGACGTCCGGAAAATCGGCGGCAGAAGACGTCCTGTCTTCAACAAGGTAGCGCACAGCACTGCAGCTGTGCGCCATTGCTCTCAGCACACTTCACACTCCGGTCACTGAGGGTGCAGGGCGCTGGGGGGGGGCGCCCTGAGACGCAATAAAAAACACCTTGGATGGCAAAAAATGCATCACATATAGCTCCTGGGCTATATGGATGCATTTAACCCCTGCCAGAATACATAGAAAAACGGGAGATAAGGCCGCCGATAAGGGGGCGGAGCCTATCTCCTCAGCACACTGGCGCCATTTTCCCTCACAGCTCCGTTGGAGGGAAGCTCCCTGTCTCTCCCCTGCAGTCACTACACTACAGAAAGGGTTAAAAAAGAGAGGGGGGGCACTAATTACGCACAGTATTAAAGATACAGCAGCTATAAGGGGAAAAACACTTATATAAGGTTATCCCTGTATATATATATATATATAGCGCTCTGGTGTGTGCTGGCAAACTCTCCCTCTGTCTCCCCAAAGGGCTAGTGGGGTCCTGTCCTCTATCAGAGCATTCCCTGTGTGTGTGCTGTATGTCGGTACGTTTGTGTCGACATGTATGAGGAGAAAAATGATGTGGAGACGGAGCAGATTGCCTGTAATAGTGATGTCACCCCCTAGGGGGTTGACACCTGAGTGGATGAACTGTTGGAAGGAATTACGTGACAGTGTCAGCTCTGTATAAAAGACAGTGGTTGACATGAGACAGCCGGCTACTCAGCTTGGGCCTGTCCAGACGTCTCATAGGCCGTCAGGGGCTCTAAAGCGCCCGTTACCTCAGATGGCAGATATAGACGCCGACACAGATACTGACTCCAGTGTCGACGGTGAAGAGACAAATGTGACTTCCAGTAGGGCCACACGTTACATGATTGAGGCAATGAAAAATGTTTTACACATTTCTGATAATACGAGTACCACCAAAAAGGGGTATTATGTTCGGTGAGGAAAAACTACCTGTAGTTTTCCTGAATCTGAGAAATTAAATGAGGTGTGTGATGATGCGTGGTTTTCCCCCGATAACAACTGATAATTTCTAAAATGTTATTGGCATTATATCCTTTCCCGCCAGAGGTTAGGGTGCGTTGGGAAACACCCCCTAGGGTGGATAAAGCGCTCACACGCTTGTAAGGGCTCTACCCTCTCCTGAGATGGCCGCCCTTAAGGATCCTGCTGATAGAAAGCAGGAGGGTATCCTAAAATGTGTTTACACACATACTGGTGTTATACTGCGACCAGCAATCGCCTCAGCCTGGATGTGCAGTGCTGGGTTGGCGTGGTCGGATTCCCTGACTAAAAATATTGATACCCTAGATAGGGACAGTATATTTTTGCCTATAGAGCATTTAAAAGATGCATTTCTATATATGCGTGATGCACAGCGGAATATTTGCCGACTGGCATCAAGTCTAAGTGCGTTGTCCATTTCTACCAGTAGAAGGTTATGGACACGTCAGTGGTCAGGTGATGCGTATTCCAAACGGCATTTGGAAGTATTGCCTTATTAAAGGGAGGAGTTATTTGGGGTCGGTCTTTCAGACCTGGTGGCCACGGCAACAGCTGGGAAATCCACGTTTGTACCCCAGGTCGCCTCTCAACATGAGAAGACGCCGTATTATCAGGCGCAGTCTTTTCGTGAACAATGAGGGAGAGGAAAAAGGCTGCAGAAATCAGCCAGTTCCCAGGAACAGAAACCCTCTCCCGCCTCTGCCAAGCCCTCAGTATGACGTTGGGGCTTTACAAGCAGAATCAGGCACGGTGGGGGGCCCGTCTCAATGAATTTCAGCGCGCAGTGGGCTCACTCGCAAGTAGACCCCTGGATCCTTCAGGTGATATCTCAGGGGTACAAATTAGAATTCGAGACGTCTCCCCCTCGCCGTTTCCTAAAGTCGGCTTTACCGATGTCTCCTTCTGACAGGGAGACAGTTTTGGAAGCCATTCACAAGCTGTATTCCCAGCAGGTGATAATCAAGGTACCCCTCCTGCAACAGGGAACGGGGTATTATTCCACACTGTTGTGGTACCGAAGCCGGACGGCTCGGTGAGACCGATTCTAAATCTAAAATCTTTGAACACTTACATACAGAGGTTCAAATTCAAGATTGAGTCACTCAGAGCAGTGATTGCGAACCTGGAAGAAGGGGACTACATGATGTCTCGGGACATCAAGGATGCTTACCTTCATGTCAAAATTTACCCTTCTCATCAAGGGTACCTCAGGTTTATGGTACAGAACTGTCACTATCAGTTCAGACGCTGCCGTATGGATGGTCCACGGCACCCCGGGTCTTTACCAAGGTAATGGCCGAAATGATGATATTCCTTCGAAGGAAGGGAATTTTAGTTATCCCTTACTTGGACGATTCCCTGATAAGGGTAAGATCCAGGGAACAGTTGGAGGTCGGTGTAGCACTATCTCAGGTAGTGTTGCGGCAGCACGATTGGATTCTCAATATTCCAAAATCGCAGCTGGTTTCCGACGACTTGTCTTCTGTTCCTAGGGATGATCCTGGACAAAGTCCAGAAAAAGGTGTTTCTCCCGGAGGAGAGAGCCAGGGAGTTATCCGAGCTAGTCAGGAACCTCCTAAAACCGAGCCAAGTCTCAGTGCATCAATGCACAAGGGTTCTGGGTAAAATGGTGGCTTCCTACGAAGCAATCCCATTCGGCTGATTCCACGCAAGAACTTTCCAGTGGGACCTGCTGGACAAATGGTCCGGGTCGCATCTTCAGATGCATCAGCGGATAACCCTGTCACCAAGGACAAGGGTGTCCCTCCTGTGGTGGTTGCAGAGTGCTCATCTTCTAGAGGGCCGCAGATTCGGCATTCAGGACTGGGTCCTGGTGACCACGGATGCCAGCCTGCGAGGCTGGGGAGCAGTCACACAGGGAAGGAATATCCAGGGCTTATGGTCAAGCCTGGAGACATCACTTCACATAAATATCCTGAAGCTAAGGGCCATTTACAATGCTCTAAGCTTAGCAAGACCTCTGCTTCAAGGTCAGCCGGTGTTGATCCTGTCGGACAACATCACGGCAGTCACCCACGTAAACAGACAGGGTGGCACAAGAAGCAGGAGGGCAATGGCAGAAGCTGCAAGGATTCTTCGCTGGGCGGAAAATCATGTGATAGCACTGTCAGCAGTATTCATTCCGGGAGTGGACAACTGGGAAGCAGACTTCCTCAGCACGACCTCCACCCGGGAGAGTGGGGACTTCACCCAGAAGTCTTCCACATGATTATAAACCGTTGGGAAAAACTCGACAGGTATTGCGCCAGGTCAAGGGACCCTCAGGCAATAGCTGTAGACGCTCTGGTAACACCGTGGGTGTACCAGTCAGTGTATGTGTTCCCTCCTCTGCCTCTCATACCCAAGGTACTGAGATTGATAAGATGGAGAGGAGTAAGCACTATATTCGTGGCTCCGGATTGGCCAAGAAGGACTTGGTAACCGGAACTTCAAGAGATGCTCACGGAGGATCCGTGGCCTCTACCTCTAAGAAGGGACCTGCTCCAGCAGGGACCCTGTCTGTTCCAAGACTTACCGCGGCTGCGTTTGACGGCATGGCGGTTGAACGCCGGATCCTGAAGGAAAAAAGGCATTCCGGATGAAGTCATCCCTATCCTGATCAAAGCCAGGAAGGATGTAACCGCAGAACATTATCACCGCATTTGGCGAAAATATGTTGCGTGGTGCGAGGCCAGTAAGGCCCGACGGAGGAAATTCAACTGGGTCGATTCCTACATTTCCTGCAAACAGGAGTGTCTATGGGCCTGAAATTGGGGTCCATTAAGGTTCAAATTTCGGCCCTGTCAATTTTCTTCCAAAAAGAACTAGCTTCAGTCCCTGAAGTTCAGACGTTTGTAAAAGGGGTACTGCATATACAGCCTCCTTTTGGGCCTCCAGTGGCACTTTGGGATCTCAATGTAGTTTTTTGGGTTCCAAAAGTCACATTGGTTTGAACCACTTAAATCTGTGGAGTTAAAATATCTCACATGGAAAGTGGTCATGCTGTTGGCCCTGGCCTGGGCCAGGCGCGTGTCAGAATTGGCGGCTTTATCCTGTAAAAGCCCTTATCTGATTTTCCATTCGGACAGGGCGGAATTGAGGACTCGTCCTCAGTTTCTCCCTAAGGTGGTTTCAGCGTTTCACCTGAACCGGCCTATTGTGGTGCCTGCAGCTGCTAGGGACTTGGAGGACTCCAAGTTGCTAGACGTTGTCAGGGCCCTGAAAATATGTTTCCAGGACGGCTGGAGTCAGGAAAACTGACTCGCTGTTTATCCTGTATGCACCCAACAAGCTGGGTGCTCCTGCTTCTAAGCAGACTATTGCTCGTTGGATTTGTAGTACAATTCAGCTTGCACATTCTGTGGCAGGCCTGCCACAGCCAAAAATCTGTAAATGCCCACTCCACAAGGAAGGTGGGCTCATCTTGGGCGGCTGCCCGAGGGGTCTCGGCTTTACAACTTTGCCGAGCAGCTACTTGGTCAGGAGCAAATACGTTTGTAAAATTCTACAAAATTGATACCCTGGCTGAGGAGGACCTGGAGTTCTCTCATTTGGTGCTGCAGAGTCATCCGCACTCTCCCGCCCGTTTGGGAGCTTTGGTATAATCCCCATGGTCCTTACGGAGTCCCCAGCATCCACTTAGGACGTTAGAGAAAATAAGAATTTACTTACCGATAATTCTATTTCTCGTAGTCCGTAGTGGATGCTGGGCGCCCATCCCAAGTGCGGATTGTCTGCAATACTGGTACATAGTTATTGTTACCAAAAAAAATCGGGTTATTGCTGTAGTGAGCCATCTTTTCTAGAGGCTCCTTTGTTATCATGCTGTTAACTGGGTTCAGATCACAAGTTGTACAGTGTGATTGGTGTGGCTGGTATGAGTCTTACCCGGGATTCAAAATCCTTCCTTATTGTGTACGCTCGTCCGGGCACAGTATCCTAACTGAGGCTTGGAGGAGGGTCATAGGGGGAGGAGCCAGTGCACACCAGATAGTCCTAAAGCTTTCTTTAGATGTGCCCAGTCTCCTGCGGAGCCGCTATTCCCCATGGTCCTTACGGAGTCCCCAGCATCCACTACGGACTACGAGAAATAGAATTATCGGTAAGTAAATTCTTATTTCTCTTTCATCCATCTGGGGGACGCTGTGCACTTACTGATGGGTTAGAGTGTGTGTGGGAAGGGAGTTTGGCACAGAACCTATAGAAAGCAACTCCTCCCCCCTCTAACCCCTCCCATCTACATCCTGTTCAGGAATTACCTCAGTTTTAGTTTTGTGCCTGAGGAGTACAGGCACAGTTTCTTTGCCTATAGTTTTTAGTTAGGTTTTCTTTTCTTTTTATTTCAGTTTTGTTGGATACTTAGTCCCTGTTTACAGGTGACAAGTATAGGTAGAGTGAAGTTAGCTAGAGGAGGCTGTTTAAGCCAGATTTCCCACTCTAAAAAGCCTCTTGGAAGCCACCATACTGAGGTCACTGGGGCTTTCTGTTTTGTTCCGGGCAGGGTTCCGAGGAGGCACTGTTCAGGTAGGACAGCCACAACCTGCCTGGGCAGAGTTGGGCTGTTACTTACATTAATATTATTCCTCTTACGTCCTAGAGGATGCTGGAGACTCCGTAAGGACCATGGGGTATAGACGGGCTCCGCAGGAGATAGGGCACCTAAAAAGAACTTTGACTATGGGTGTGCACTGGCTCCTCCCTCTATGCCCCTCCTCCAGACCTCAGTTAGATATTGTGCCCAGAGGAGAATGGGTGCACTGCAGAGGGCTCTCCAGAGTTTTTTGTGGAAAAAGAATTTTGTTAGGTTTTTTATTTTCAGGGAGTCCTGTTGGCAACAGGCTCCCTGCATCGTGGGACTGAGGGGAGAGAAGCAGAGCTGGCTTGTAAAGTTGGGCACTGCTTCTAGGCTACTGGACACCATTAGCTCCAGAGGGAGTCGGAACACAGGTCTCACCTGGGGTTCGTCCCGGCGCCGCGCCGCCACCGTCCTCCTCATAGATGCCGAAGATAGAAGCCGGGTGAGTATTGAGGAAAAGACTTCAGGCGGCAGAAGACATCAGATCTTCAGGAGGTAAGTGCGCAGCGGTAAGCTGCGTGCCATTGCTCTCAGTCACACACACAAAGCAGGCACTGAAGGGTGCAGGGCGCAGGGGGGGGCGCCCTGGCAGCAATAAACCTCGTTTTGGCCATAAATAAAGTGGATTAGGCTGGGGGACAGTAAATCCGCGGACCCCCGCCATTTTATTAATATATGATGAAGGGACCGAAGCCCGCCGTCGGGTGGGCGGGGCTTGATCCTCAGCACTAACCAGCGCTATTTTCTCCACAGAGGCTGCATGAGAAAACGCTGGCTCCCTGTTCTCTCCCCTGCTGAGCTTCACAGGTTGGAAAAAGGAGGAGGGGGGCACTTTGGCGACGCAGTGAGTGGAGATTACGATTATAAACATATAAAAGCGCTATCTGGTTGTATATTCCAGTGTTTTAAGCGCTGGGTATGTGCTGGCATACTCTATCTCTCTGTCTCTCCTAAGGTCCTGGTTGGGGTTTTGTCCCCTTATAGGTAAATCCCTGTGTGTGTGGTGTGTCGGTACGTGTGTGTCGACATGTCTGAGGCGGAAGGCTTCTCCAAGGAGGAGGTGGAGCAAATGAGTGGTGTGTCCCCGTCGGTTGTGCCGACTCCTGATTGGATGGACATGTGGCATACGTTGCATGCAAGTGTGGCATCTTTACATAAAAGGCTTGATCAGGCTGGTTTAGGGGGGACATCAGGCGGTCAATCCTCAGATTGGACCGACTCACAGGGCCTGTCGCGGTCTCAAAAGCGTCCCTTAACACAAGACACTACTACCGACACGGATTCTGATTCCAGTGTCGACTATGACGAAGTAAAATTGCACCCTAGAGTGACTAAAACTATTCAGTGTATGATTGTGGCAATAAGGGATGTGTTGCATATTGTGGATGAACCCTCAGTCCCCGACACAAGGGTACACATGTTTAAGGGAAAGAAACAGATTATTAATTTTCCCACATCTCATGAATGAAATGAGTTCTTTGGAAAAGCTTGGGAGACTCCGGATAAGAGACCGCAGATCCCCAAAAGAATTTTTATGGCATACCCTTTCCCTAAGCAGGACAGGGAAATTGGGGAATTACCCCCCACTGTGGACAAGGCCTGACGCGCTTATCCAAGAAAGTGGCGCTACAGTCTCCTGACACAGCGGCCCTTAAAGACCCAGCAGATCGCAGGCAAGAAACTACCTTAAAGGGTATTTATTCTCACACGGGTGCTGTGCTAAGACCGACGATTGCGTCGGCATGGGTGTGTAGCGCAATTGCAGCTTGGACAGATGAGCTGACAGATCAATTTGATACTATGGATAAGGATACTATATTCCTAACTCTAGCCCACATAAAAGACGCAGCCTTATTTATGAGGGATGCTCAAAGGGACATTGGATTGCTAGCTTCTAGGGCCAATGCCATGGCTATCTCAGCGAGAAGATCCTTATGGACTCGCCAATGGACGGGTGATGCGGATTCCAAGAAACATATGGAAGTACTACCCTACAAGGGGGATGTATTGTTTGGGGATGGGCTGACGGACCTGGTTTCCACAGCTACAGCAGGTAAATCAATTTTTTTTTTACCATATATTCCCCAACAGCAAAAGAAAGTAACACCCTATCAGATGCAGTCCTTTCGGTCGCACAAGTCCAGAAGAGGTCGGGGATCCTCTTTCCTCGCCAGAGGTAAGGGCAGAGGCAAGAGAGCACCTGCTGCGGCAGGTGCCCAGGAACAAAAGTCCTCCCCGGCTGCTCCAAAACCCACAGCATGACGCTGGGGCTCCCCTGAGGGAGTCCGCACCGGTGGGGGCACGTCTTCGACTTTTCAGTCAGGACTGGGTCAGTTCGGACCTGAATCCCTGGGTGTTGGAAATAGTTTCCCAGGGTTACAAACTGGAATTCGAGGAGGTGCCCCCGCGCCGATTTTTCAAATCGGCCCTACCAGCTTCCACATCAGAAAGGGATATAGTGTTAGCTGCAATTCAAACGCTGTGTATACATCAAGTGATAATCAAGGTTCCCCTGCACCAGCAGGGAAGAGGTTACTACTCAACCCTATTTGTGGTCCCGAAACCGGACGGTTCGGTCAGACCGATTTTGAATCTGAAATCCCTAAACCTGTACATAAAGATTCAAATTCAAAATGGAATCACTCAGAGCGATAATAGCCAACATGGAGGAGGGGGAGTTTATGGTGTCTCTGGACATAAAGGATGCGTACCTTCATGTCCCCATATATGCCCCCCATCAGGAATACCTGAGATTCGCTGTACAGGATTATCATTACCAATTTCAGACGTTGCCGTTTGGACTTTCCACGGCCCCGAGGATTTTCACCAAAATGATGGCGGAAATGATGGTGGTCCTGCGCAAGCATGGAGTCACAATTATCCCATACTTGGACGATCTCCTGATAAAAGCGAGATCAAGGGAGAAATTGCTGAGCAGTGTGGCGCTCTCTCTGAGAGTGCTCCAGCAACACGGTTGGATTCTAAATCTACCAAAGTCACAGTTGATTCCGACAACTCGACTACCGTTCCTAGGTATGATACTAAATACGGAACAAATGAAGGTCTTTCTCCCAATAGAGAAGGCCCAAGACATCCAGTACATGGTCAGAGAACTGCTAAAACCGAAAAAGGGTGTCAGTTCACCAATGCACTCGAGTTCTGGGAAAAATGGTGGCGGCCTACGAGGCCATTCCCTTCGGAAGGTTCCATGCATGGACTTTTCAATGGGACCTTCTGGACAAGTGGTCAGGGTCCCATCTGCACTTACATCGGAAAATAACTCTGTCCCCAGGAACCAGAGTGTCCCTCCTGTGGTGGTTGCAAAGAGCTCACCTACTGGAGGGTCGCCGGTTCAGGATTCAGGACTGGATCCTGGTTACCACGGACGCGAGCCTCCGAGGATGGGGAGCGGTCACACAGGGAAAGACTTTTCAGGGTCTTTGGTCAGACCAGGAGTCCTGTCTACACATCAATGTGTTGGAACTCAGGGCCATTTACAACGGCCTTTGACAAGCGGAGTTTTCTTCGAAACCTACCGGTTCTGATTCAATCAGACAATGTCACAGCAGTAGCTCATGTGAACCGCCAAGGCGGGACAAGAAGCAGAGTCGCGATGGCGGAAGCCACAAGGATTCTTCGCTGGGCGGAAAATCATGTAAGCGCTCTGTCGGCTGTCTTCATTCTGGGAGTAGATAACTGGGAAGCAGACTTCCTCAGCAGACACGATCTCCATCCAGGAGAGTGGGGACTTCATCAAGAAGTCTTTGCAGACGTAACACGTTTTTGGGGAACCCCTCAAATAGACATGGCGTCACGCCCCAACAAAAAACTTCGGATGTATTGCGCAAGGTCTCGGGACCCTCAGGCAGTAGCAGTAGACGCACTGGTAACACCGTGGGTGTTCGAATCGGTCTACGTGTTTCCTCCTCTTCCTCTCATCACGAAAGTGTTAAGGATCATAAGACGGAGAAGGGTACAGACGATACTCGTTGTCCCAGACCGGCCTCGAAGGGCTTGGTACTCTGATCTACAAGAGATGCTCACAGGAGACCCCTGGCCTCTTTCTCTGAGGGAAGACCTGTTGCAGCAGGGGCCATGTGTATTTCAAGACTTACCGCGGTTACGTTTGACGGCATGGCGGTTGAACGCCAAATCCTAGAAAAAAAGGGGATTTCGGAAGAGGTCATCCCTACTTTAATAAAGGCTAGGAAGGAGGTGACGATAAAACATTATCACCGTATCTGGCGAAAGTATGTGTCTTGGTGTGAGACCAAGAATGCACCTACGGAAGATTTTCATCTGGGTCGTTTTCTTCACTTCCTACAGACAGGAGTGGATATGGGCCTGAAATTAGGCTCGGTTAAGGTACAGATTTCGGCCCTCTCGATTTTCTTTCAGAAGGAATTGGCTTCTCTTCCAGAAGTCCAGATGTTTGTAAAGGGAGTGCTGCACATCCAGCCCCCTTTTGTGCCTCCAGTGGCACCATGGGACCTGAACGTGGTGTTGCAGTTCCTAAAATCACACTGGTTTGAACCGCTTAACAAGGTTGAGTTGAAATTTCTTACTTGGAAGGTGGTCATGTTGTTGGCCTTGGCATCAGCAAGGCGAGTGTCAGAATTGGCGGCTCTCTCACACAAGAGCCCCTACTTGATTTTTCATGTGGATCGAGCTGAATTGAGGACACGTCCGCAATTTTTGCCTAAAGTGGTTTCTTCGTTCCATATGAATCAACCTATTGTGGTGCCTGTGGCTACCGGTGACCTGGAGGATTCCAGATCCCTAGACGTAGTCAGGGCCTTAAAGATTTATGTAGCCAGGACGGCTAGAATTAGGAAAACAGAGGCTCTGTTTGTCCTGTATGCGGCCAATAAGATTGGCGCTCTTGCTTCAAAGCAGACTATTGCTCGCTGGATCTGTAATACGATTCAGCAGGCTCACTCTACGGCTGGATTGCCGGTACCAAATTCGGCTAAGGCCCATTCCACTAGGAAGGTGGGCTCTTCTTGGGCGGCTGCCCGAGGCGTCTCGGCTTTACAACTTTGCCGAGCGGCGACTTGGTCGGGGTCTAACACTTTTGCTAAATTCTACAAGTTTGATACCCTGGCTGATGAGGACCTAGCGTTTGCTCAGTCGGTGCTGCAGAGTCATATGCACTCTCCTGCCCGATTGGATGCTTTGTATAAACCCCATGGTCCTTACGGAGTCCCCAGCATCCTCTAGGACGTAAGAGAAAATAAGATTTTAAACCTACCGGTAAATCTATTTCTCCTAGTCCGTAGAGGATGCTGGGCGCCTGTCCCAGTGCGGAAACTCTGCAAGACTTGTATATAGTTGTTGCTTACATAAGGGTTATGTTACAGTTGACATCGGTCTAGGACCGTTACTGTTGGTGTTGTTCATACTGTTAACTGGTTATGTATGTTCCAGGTTACATGGTATGATTGGTGTGGGCTGGTATGAATCTTGCCCTTGGATTGCTAAATCCTGCCTTGTATTGTCCATCTCCTCTGGGCACAGTTCTCTAACTGAGGTCTGGAGGAGGGGCATAGAGGGAGGAGCCAGTGCACACCCATAGTCAAAGTTCTTTTTAGGTGCCCTATCTCCTGCGGAGCCCGTCTATACCCCATGGTCCTTACGGAGTCCCCAGCATCCTCTACGGACTAGGAGAAATAGATTTACCGGTAGGTTTAAAATCTTTTTATATGCTGTACAAATGCTGTCTGTGTAGTTTCCCCCCTCCCCTCCGCTGGTGACTGTATGTTAGGCATGGGAGATGCGGTCTGACAGAGACCGCTTACATAAGATACGCTGCCACAGAGATTTACCACTGCTGTACACAGAGGTGAGGCAGCGGGATCTTGTACAGACGGAGCGGTTCTGACAGGGATGTAAACTGTTTTCGCTCCCGCCTGTACATCAATAGGAGCTGCGCTCCCAATACAGAGGGAGGAGGAAGGTCCCTTTGTTGAAGGGGATTGGACGGCTAGCCGTAGCGGTGTTACAGAAGGGGAAGCCAGCGCTTCCCGCCTTGTTCTTCCCGCTCGGTTAGTTAGTAACGGTCCGCCTCCATTTTCTGTGTAGGAGGGCTTGATTTGCCGGCGCCATCTTCTCCACGCTTGCGGAAGAGTTACACATCGGGAGATGTTGCGCAACATACAGCATAATACGGTAACACAGCACACTGGAGATCCCAGCCGGGATTGGCTCACAGCAAGTATTATAATTTACTTGTGCTTGTTTTTAGATCCTTTCTTAATTATATAGCCTGTAGCGCAGTGACAGTCACTTAATTTATTTTTGGGGAATCACTGTTATTCATTTACTCACCCTGTTATTTCTACCGGGGGGGTTCATATGTTTACAAGGCATTTATTAGAGGGGATTTCTACTTTAGACTTAATTCTGTCTTGCAATTTTCATCACTAATTGTGTTACTTCTAGCCACTTGTAGAAATGATTTATGGCAATAGGCCAGACAAAAAGCAGGCTCCGTTGTTTTCACAGTGTGGCTCCAAACTTGCAAGGGCTAACACAGATACTGGTCCCCTCTGTACTACATGCTCTGAAACACCTGTGACAGAGCAGCGGGGTAGTTTTGTAGACCAGTTGATACCTCTGTGGGCCAGGAACATGGCCGATGTTAGAGCTGGTTTGCAGCAGTCCCAATCAGGGACTACTTCAGGACAGTCTTCTCAGGAACCTCCGTGGGCAAGAAAGATGGGCAGGTGTCTCTCTTACTCGGCTCAAGAATCCTCTACAACCTCAGGAGTCAAGTTGTTGATAGGTTTTATACTTTGAACTCTTAATCTTCAAGATACGACTGTGTCGGAATCTTCGACTGCCTTTATTTTATTTATTTATTTAATTATTTTTCTCTATCGTCCTAGTGGATGCTGGGGTTCCTGAAAGGACCATGGGGAATAGCGGCTCCGCAGGAGACAGGGCACAAAAAGTAAAGCTTTTCCAGATCAGGTGGTGTGCACTGGCTCCTCCCCCTATGACCCTCCTCCAGACTCCAGTTAGATTTTTGTGCCCGGCCGAGAAGGGTGCAATTCTAGGTGGCTCTCATAAAGAGCTGCTTAGAGAAAGTTTAGCTTAGGTTTTTTATTTTACAGTGATTCCTGCTGGCAACAGGATCACTGCAACGAGGGACAGAGGGGAGAAGAAGTGAACTCACCTGCGTGCAGGATGGATTGGCTTCTTGGCTACTGGACATCAGCTCCAGAGGGACGATCACAGGTACAGCCTGGATGGTCACCGGAGCCGCGCCGCCGGCCCCCTTGCAGATGCTGAAGTAAGAAGAGGTCCAGAATCGGCGGCTGAAGACTCCTGCAGTCTTCTAAAGGTAGCGCACAGCACTGCAGCTGTGCGCCATTTTCCTCTCAGCACACTTCACACGCAGTCACTGAGGGTGCAGGGTGCTGGGGGGGGGCGCCCTGGGAGGCAAATGAAAACCTATTAAAAGGCTAAAAATACCTCACATATAGCCCCCAGAGGCTATATGGAGATATTTAACCCCTGCCTGGATTCACAAAATAGCGGGAGACGAGCCCGCCGGAAAAGGGGCGGGGCCTATCTCCTCAGCACACGGCGCCATTTCCTCTCACAGCTCCGCTGGTCAGGACGGCTCCCAGGTCTCTCCCCTGCACTGCACTACAGAAACAGGGTAAAACAGAGAGGGGGGGCAAATTTAATGGCAATATTTTGATATATATAAAGCAGCTATAAGGGAGCACTTATTATAAGGCTATCCCTGTCATATATAGCGCTTTTTTGGTGTGTGCTGGCAGACTCTCCCTCTGTCTCCCCAAAGGGCTAGTGGGTCCTGTCTTCGTGTAGAGCATTCCCTGTGTGTCTGCTGTGTGTCGGTACGTGTGTGTCGACATGTATGAGGACGATATTGGTGTGGAGGCGGAGCAATTGCCAAATATGGGGATGTCACCTCCTAGGGGGTCGACACCAGAATGGATGCCTTTATTTGTGGAATTACGGGATAGCGTCAACTCGCTTAAGCAGTCGTTTGACGACATGAGGCAATCAATTAGTGCCTGTCCAGGCGCCTCAAACACCGTCAGGGGCTGTGAAACGCCCTTTGCCTCAGTCGGTCGACACAGACCCAGACACAGGCACTGATTCCAGTGGTGACGGTGACGAATCAACCGTATTTTCCAGTAGGGCCACACGTTATATGATTTTGGCAATGAAGGAGGCGTTACATTTAGCTGATACTACAGGTACCACTAAACAGGGTATTATGTGGGGTGTGAAAAAACTACCTATAGTTTTTCCTGAATCAGAAGAATTAAATGACGTGTGTGATGAAGCGTGGGTTGCCCCTGATAAAAAGCTGATAATTTCAAAGAAATTATTGGCATTATACCCTTTCCCGCCAGAGGTTAGGGAGCGCTGGGAAACACCTCCTAGGGTGGACAAGGCGCTAACACGCTTATCTAAACAAGTGGCGTTACCCTCTCCTGAGACGGCCGCACTTAAAGATCCATCAGATAGGAGGATGGAAAATATCCAAAAAAGTATATACACACATGCAGGTGTTATACTACGACCAGCTATAGCGACTGCCTGGATGTGCAGTGCTGGGGTAGTTTGGTCAGAGTCCCTGATTGAAAATATTGATACCCTGGACAGGGACAATATTTTACTGTCGTTAGAACAAATAAAGGATGCATTTCTTTATATGCGTGATGCACAGAGGGATATCTGCACACTGGCATCACGGGTAAGTGCTATGTCCATTTCGGCCAGAAGAGCTTTATGGACGCGACAGTGGACAGGCGATGCGGATTCAAAACGGCATATGGAAGTTTTGCCGTATAAAGGGGAGGAGTTATTTGGAGTCGGTCTATCAGATTTGGTGGCCACGGCTACAGCCGGGAAATCCACCTTTCTACCTCAAGTCACTCCCCAACAGAAAAAGGCACCGACTTTTCAACCGCAGCCCTTTCGTTCCTTTAAAAATAAGAGAGCAAAGGGCTATTCATATCTGCCACGAGGCAGAGGTCGAGGGAAGAGACAGCAACAGGCAGCTCCTTCCCAGGAACAGAAGCCCTCCCCGGCTTCTACAAAAGCCTCAGCATGACGCTGGGGCTTCTCAAGCGGACTCGGGGACGGTGGGCGGTCGTCTCAAAAATTACAGCGCGCAGTGGGCTCACTCGCAGGTAGATCCCTGGATCCTGCAGATAATATCTCAGGGGTACAGGTTGGAATTAGAGACAGATCCACCTCGCCGTTTCCTGAAGTCTGCTTTACCAACGTCCCCCTCCGAAAGGGAGACGGTTTTGGAAGCCATTCACAAGCTGTACTCTCAGCAGGTGATAGTCAAGGTACCTCTTCTACAACAAGGGAAGGGGTATTATTCCACTCTATTTGTGGTACCGAAGCCGGATGGCTCGGTAAGGCCTATTCTAAATCTGAAGTCCTTGAACCTGTACATAAAGAAGTTCAAGTTCTAGATGGAGTCACTCAGAGCAGTGATAGCGAACCTGGAAGAAGGGGACTTTATGGTATCCTTGGACATCAAGGATGCGTATCTCCACGTTCCAATTTACCCCTCACACCAGGGGTACCTCAGGTTCGTTGTACAAAACTGTCACTATCAGTTTCAGACGCTGCCGTTTGGTTTGTCCACGGCACCTCGGGTCTTTACAAAGGTAATGGCCGAGATGATGATTCTTCTTCGAAGAAAAGGCGTATTAATTATCCCATACTTGGACGATCTCCTAATAAGGGCAAGGTCCAGAGAACAGCTAGAGATGGGATTAGCACTATCTCAAGAGGTGCTAAAGCAGCACGGATGGATTCTGAATATTCCAAAATCCCAATTAATGCCGACAACTCGTCTGCTGTTCCTAGGGATGATTCTGGACACGGTTCAGAAAAAGGTTTTTCTTCCCGAGGAAAAAGCCAAGGAGTTATCCGACCTGGTCAGGAACCTCCTAAAACCAGGAAAGGTGTCTGTGCATCAATGCACAAGAGTCCTGGGAAAAATGGTGGCTTCTTACGAAGCAATTCCATTCGGCAGATTCCATGCAAGAATTTTCCAAAGGGATCTGTTGGACAAATGGTCAGGGTCGCATCTTCAGATGCACCTGCGGATAACCCTGTCTCCAAGGACAAGGGTATCTCTTCTGTGGTGGTTGCAGAGGGCTCATCTATTGGAGGGCCGCAGATTCGGCATACAGGATTGGATCCTGGTGACCACGGACGCCAGCCTGAGAGGCTGGGGAGCAGTCACACAAGGAAGAAACTTCCAGGGAGTGTGGTCGAGCCTGGAAAAGTTTCTTCACATAAACATTCTGGAACTAAGAGCAATCTACAATGCTCTAAGCCAGGCGGAACCTCTGCTTCAAGGAAGACCGGTGTTGATCCAGTCGGACAACATCACGGCAGTCGCCCATGTAAACAGACAGGGCGGCACAAGAAGCAGGAGTGCAATGGCAGAAGCTGCCAGGATCCTTCGCTGGGCGGAGAATCACGTGATAGCACTGTCAGCAGTGTTCATCCCGGGCGTGGACAACTGGGAAGCAGACTTCCTCAGCAGACACGATCTTCACCCGGGAGAGTGGGGACTTCATCCAGAAGTTTTCCACATGCTAATAAACCGTTGGGAAAGACCAATGGTGGACATGATGGCGTCTCGCCTCAACAAAAAACTGGACAGGTATTGCGCCAGGTCAAGAGATCCGCAGGCAATAGCTGTGGACGCGCTGGTAACACCTTGGGTGTACCAGTCGGTGTATGTGTTTCCTCCTCTGCCTCTCATACCAAAGGTATTGAGAATCATACGGCAAAGCGGAGTAAGAACGATACTAGTGGCTCCGGATTGGCCAAGAAGGTCTTGGTACCCGGAACTTCAAGAGATGGTCACGGACGATCCGTGGCCTCTACCTCTGAGAAGGGACCTGCTTCAACAGGGTCCCTGCCTCTTTCAAGACTTACCGCGGCTGCGTTTGACGGCATGGCGGTTGAACGCCAGATCCTAAAAGGAAAAGGCATTCCAGAAGAAGTCATTCCTACCTTGATTAAGGCAAGAAAGGAAGTCACCGCGAAGCATTATCACCGCATTTGGCGGAAATATGTTGCGTGGTGCGAGGATCGGAGTGCTCCGACGGAGGAATTTCAACTGGGTCGTTTCCTACATTTCCTGCAATCAGGATTGTCTATGGGTCTCAAATTGGGATCTATTAAGGTTCAAATTTCGGCCCTGTCAATATTCTTCCAAAAAGAATTGGCCTCAGTCCCTGAGGTCCAGACTTTTGTCAAAGGAGTACTGCATATACAGCCTCCTGTGGTGCCTCCGGTGGCACCGTGGGATCTAAATGTAGTTTTAGATTTCCTCAAATCCCATTGGTTTGAACCACTAAAAAATGTGGATTTGAAATATCTCACATGGAAAGTGACTGTTACTGGCCCTGGCTTCCGCCAGGAGAGTATCTGAACTGGCGGCTTTATCTTATAAAAGCCCTTATTTAATTTTCCATTCGGATAGGGCAGAGCTGCGGACGCGTCCGCATTTTCTCCCTAAGGTGGTATCAGCGTTTCACCTGAACCAGCCTATTGTAGTGCCTGCGGCTACAAGCGACTTGGAGGACTCCAAGTTGTTGGACGTTGTCAGAGCTTTAAAAATATACATTTCAAGGACGGCTGGAGTCAGAAAATCTGACTCGCTGTTTATACTGTATGCACCCAACAAGTTGGGTGCGCCTGCTTCTAAGCAGTCGATTGCTCGTTGGATTTGTAACACAATTCAACTTGCACATTCTGTGGCAGGCCTGCCACAGCCTAAATCTGTTAAGGCCCATTCCACAAGGAAGGTGGGCTCATCTTGGGCGGCTGCCCGAGGGGTCTCGGCATTACAACTCTGCCGAGCAGCTACGTGGTCAGGGGAGAACACGTTTGTAAAATTCTACAAATTTGATACCCTGGCAAAAGAGGACCTGGAGTTCTCTCATTCGGTGCTGCAGAGTCATCCGCACTCTCCCGCCCGTTTGGGAGCTTTGGTATAATCCCCATGGTCCTTTCAGGAACCCCAGCATCCACTAGGACGATAGAGAAAATAAGAATTTACTTACCGATAATTCTATTTCTCGGAGTCCGTAGTGGATGCTGGGCGCCCATCCCAAGTGCGGATTATCTGCAATACTTGTACATAGTTATTGTTAACTAATTCGGGTTATTGTTTAGGGAGCCATCTTTCAGAGGCTCCTCTGTTATCATACTGTTAACTGGGTTTAGATCACAAGTTGTACGGTGTGATTGGTGTGGCTGGTATGAGTCTTACCCGGGATTCAAAATCCTCCCTTATTGTGTACGCTCGTCCGGGCACAGTACCTAACTGGAGTCTGGAGGAGGGTCATAGGGGGAGGAGCCAGTGCACACCACCTGATCTGGAAAAGCTTTACTTTTTGTGCCCTGTCTCCTGCGGAGCCGCTATTCCCCATGGTCCTTTCAGGAACCCCAGCATCCACTACGGACTCCGAGAAATAGAATTATCGGTAAGTAAATTCTTATTATTTATTTCTAAATGTTAAAAAGACAAGTGACTGTTTTCCTTTCCTACACGCATTTTGCAGATATTTTAATAGAGACCTGGCTGAAGCCAGACTCGTTATTCAGTTTCCTGCAAAATTTGAGATTTCTGTATCCCTGTGCAGAAGAGGACACAAGATCCTGAAAAACCGCTCAGATGGTAGATGCCCCTATTACACATCTGGCAATGGTTAATCCTTTGGTGCAGTCAGAAGACCTTGAGGGATCCTACAGATAGGGAGACGTGGGCAATTCTTAAATCTATATTCACCTTATCTGATATTTCTCTATGTCCAATTCTTGCCGGAGCTTGGGACCTTACAGCCGTAGATGATTGGCTTGCACAAGGGTGTCTGGAATGCAATCTGATGACCCATCCGAAGCTATACAATTAGTTTAAAAATAAATAATGAATACATTCTGAAGCACTCACTTTTATATGGGCAAAGCCTTGTTAATCTCTGCCTCACTCCAGTCT
Source organism: Pseudophryne corroboree (assembly GCF_028390025.1). Taxonomy (NCBI): domain Eukaryota; kingdom Metazoa; phylum Chordata; class Amphibia; order Anura; family Myobatrachidae; genus Pseudophryne; species Pseudophryne corroboree. The sequence continues at coordinate 450,943,792 of NC_086451.1, forward strand.
CAGGTATCTGCCTTAGCTGTAACAGCAGGAAGAACTCTCTGGCTTCAAGCTTGGAACGCTGACTCCAATTCAAAGCAGACTTTAACAGCCGTTCCCTTTTGAAGAAGAGTCCCTTTTTGGCTCGGAGCTTACAAAAATAAATACACTGGGGGACAAGAGCCCTTTTCTTCCGGTTGCTCCTCAGAAACCGAATCCAACAAAGTTCGAACCTTTTCGTACTAAAGGTAGGGGAAGTTTCCAGTTCTTTCGGGCCTCTTAACAATTTCCACGCAGAAGACTGTTCTGAGGTAGAGGAACCCAGTCATCTTGTAGACCAGCCGTAACACCTACCAACAAGCCTCCTGCATGATTGTTCGGGTCCTCCGGAGGGATCTTTGGTGATTGGGGCTCGGTTACTTCAGTTCAGGAAGGTATGGCTTCTGTTGAAACCAGATCGGTGGGTGACAGGGGTTGGAATCCAAGGATATATTTATTTTTCATCCACTAGGGGTCACTGTAGTACTCTTGGGATATGGACGGCTTCCGTAGGAAACAGGGCACTGAATATTTAAATTTAGAACACTCCACCCCTCCATATCCCCGAGTACCTCAGTGTTTTTTCTGTGCTCGAAGTAGCAACAGGTCAATGTGGCTGGGTCCACGATTCTTTTGAATATTTTTTGTTTTAAGTGACTTTTCTTTTTTCATACACATCCCTTTCCCCCTTCCAAAAGGCAGGGTCAGGGATAGTGCAAGCTGCTAATAGCAGCTGTGGCGTGTCGGTCCTCACTGAATGAGCAGCCAAACAGATCCTCCTGCACAGGCTGGCCGGCGCTTGCAGAGAAGCCCCGTCGGAGCCTCCCCACAAGCAGCAGGAGTCAAGGTATGTTGAACGGGGCGGTCAGCTTCCGCTGCCGCCCCGCTGTGTGGGGACATTGTTTGACTGACGCCGGGATCCCTCTGCAGATGCCGCCGCTGCTCCGGCCCCCACCGCTGCACGGCCGCTGTTCACAGCGCTTCAAGACGCGCTCCCCGCTCTCAGTTCCTGCGCGCCCCGCTACCCGGCTCCCGCTGGCGGCCCCACACGCTGCGCTGCCCGCCCGCACTGCATCCGCAACGGAGCATGCAGGGGGGAGGGGGGGCATTATACTGTGATTATGTAACAGAATCAGCGGCATGAGAGGGAAAACCTGCAGCAACAGCAGTATGCTAGGCTGCAGGGTTAATTACACAGGATTTCATATAAATGTCACTTTAACCTGCACTGTGATTATATGGGTAAGCATGGCAGCCATTTCTAACCATGCTTCCTGTGTCTTCCTGTTGTGATTCCAGAACGTTCAAGTACTACATCTCTACTCCACCGGAGGCGCAGGGGTGTTAGTGGGAATTTGGGATCACATTTCATAGTACTGGCCACGTGTACTGCACTTGGCCAGATATATATATAGAGACACCTTGGTACTATTTTACTGAGGCGTGCAAGTGTCTGTTTTTTGTGTGTTGTATTGTCTGTCGCCAAAATGAGTAAGGCACCAGCAAAAACTAAAAAGCATAATTGCAAAGTTTGTAGCAGTGTGTTACCGGATGGATCTACTACATGTACAGTATGTTTTGTGGATTCGGTTCCGAATAAAAATTCTGCTCCGGTTTTAAAGACAATTTCCTCCCCGGACCCTCCATGGGAAATGCTAGCCAATGTACTGGCTGGGTTGCAATCAGAATTGACCACCGCTCAACAGGAGCGGGAAACGGCAAGATCTGAGTCTAGGGTGAGACCGCCAGAACTACCAGAGGGGTCTCAGCCTTGCGAAAGGTCCAAATCCATTTTGGGTAGACGGGATAAATTTCATATGTCTTATGATTTACCAGTTTCTGCTATGTTGCATTCTGACGATTCCATGCCAGACCTCACGGCACAAGATGAGGGTGAGGAGGGCGAAGTGGAGTCAGATAGTGAGGATTTTAACAGCTCAGGAATTGATAATCTCATCAGAGCGGTGCGTCAGTCTCTGAAGTTTACAGAAACTGAGGAGCCTCTCACAAATGATCAGGTCGTATTTACTAAACGACAGAGAACTCCAATAAGTTTTCCTGTGTCGGAGTCTCTTAATAAGATGTTAGTAGAAACTCGAAAGACTCCAGATAAACGGTTTTCTATGCCTCGCAGATTTAAGTCTAGTTACCCGTTTCCAGACTCGGTGACATGTACATGGGAGAATCCACCAATAGATGATTCGTCCGTGTCGAAGCTGACGAAGAAATTAACCATACCAGTGCCAGCGGCTACTACGCTTAAAGACCCTTCAGATCGCAAAATAGAAACTATGCTAAAGTCCATGTATGTAGCAGCAGGAGTGCTGCTGAGACCTGGCTTGGTTGGTATCTGGGTCACTAAGGCGCTTATAGTATGGATAACAGAACTTAAGTCTGCCCTCCATGACGAACACCTTATACTTCTTGCTGATCAAATGTGTGAGGCTGCGGAGTATCTCTGTACAGCTTCTACTGACGTCTGTCAGCTCACTTCTCGTATTTCATCGTCGCTAGTTACGGCACGACAAGCACTCTGGCTGCGTTCTTGGCAAGCGGAGACAAAGGTCAAACGAGGTATAGAGGCGTTACCTTACGATGGCAAGAAGTTGTTTGGTCCTGAATTGGACACATGGATTTCTGAGGCTACGGGTGGAAAGTCGGTTTTCTTACCATTGCCTCCACCGGTACCAAGAAGGAGATACTCTGGACCTTCGTTCAAATCCTTTAGACCGCAGTCCTTTCGCGGACGTGGCAGAGGAACAGCCACGCCTGGTAGACGTGGACGTGGTTTCCAACAAACCAACACAAGTCAGGACGCTAAGGTTACCGACAAGCCATTGGCATGACTGGCTACCAGCCCATCTCGGTTCTCCGATTGTGGGAGCACGCCTTCAGACGTTCCATTTGGCGTGGTTCCAGACATCCGCGAATGGGTGGATCCGCAATTTAGTGTTAAAAGGTTACAAAATAGAGTTCGACTGTCTTCCGCCACTGCGGTTTTTCAAGACAGGATTGCCTCTGTTGGACGACAAGAGGGCGGTTCTGCAACTTGCCATTCAGTCTCTGCTGGATTCAGCAGTTTTGATTCTGGTCCCTGTACACCAACAGGGTCAGGGTTATTATTCCAGTCTGTTTGTGGTACCGAAGCCGGATGGCTCAGTCAGGCCAATATTGAACTTAAAGGGTCTCAATCGGTACGTAACTTACTACAGATTCAAGATGGAATCTCTGCGCTCAGTGATTGCAAGTTTAGAGCCAAGGGAGTTCAAGATTGCGCTAGATCTCAAGGATGCGTACTTGCACATTCCGATTTGGCAGCCTCATCAGAGGTTCTTGCGGTTTGCAATACGCCACAACCATTACCAGTTTCAGGCTCTACCGTTTGGCCTATCGTCAGCGCCTCGGGTATTCACCAAAGTGATGTCTGTGATGATAGCTCATCTCAGATCCCTGGGAGTGACAATAGTTCCGTATTTGGACGATCTGCTCATCAAAGCCCCGTCTCAACAGATATTTCTCCAACATGCGCTGCTAACGTACAATGTACTGGTTCACCACGGTTGGATTGTCAACTTCAAGAAATCACATCTAATTCCGTCTCAACGCCTTCAATTCCTAGGTATGATTTTCGATATGGTCAATCAAAGAATTTACCTACCACAACAGAAAGTACAGATTATTCGCCATCTGGTACAATTAGTGCTCAAGCCACGCACAGTCTCGGTACATTTGTGTATTCGCCTCTTAGGCACAATGGTGGCGGCTTTCGAAGCGCTTCAGTTCGGAAGATTTCACTCGCGTCCATTTCAACTGGATGTGCTCGCACAGTGGTCGGGCTCGCATCTGCAGATTCACCACAGGGTGAGGTTGTCGCCAAGGGCAAGGGTGTCTCTGCTCTGGTGGCTCAAGGAACACAATTTAACCGCAGGGAAACTGTTCGGCGGCTGGAATTGGATAATTCTAACGACGGACGCCAGTCTCAGAGGTTGGGGAGCTGTAGTTCAAAATTGTCAGCTCCAGGGTCTCTGGGCGGATCACGAAAGATTGCTGTCTATAAGTGTCCTGGAACTCCGCGCAATTTACAATGCGCTACGACAAGCAGTGCACATGCTTCGGTCTCACACTGTCCAGGTGCAGTTAGACAATGCGACGGCAGTCGCATACATCAACAAACAAGGAGGAACGAGTAGCCGCATGGCAATGCGGGAAGTAGCTCGAATCCTAAATTGGGCGGAATACCACCAGGTGATATTGTCGGCAGTGTTCATTCCGGGAGTGGACAACTGGGAGGCGGATTATCTCAGCCGTCGGGATTTTCATCCAGGAGAATGGGCATTAAATCCAGAAGTGTTTCACATGTTGGTTCAGCGGTGGGGTTATCCTCAGGTGGACCTGATGGCGCCTCGACACAATCACCAAACGCTCCAGTATGTGTCCAGAACGAGAGATCCAAAGGCAGTGGCGGTGGATGCTCTCACAGTGGCGTGGCCGTACAGCCTCGTGTATCTGTTTCCACCGTTTCCGCTGCTCCCTCTGGTGCTAAAACGGATCAAAAGAGAGTCTGTCACAGTCATACTAGTGGCGCCTCATTGTCCTCGGAGAGCTTGGTTCTCGGATCTCCGCGGACTACTCGCAGACGATCCTTGGCTGCTCCCACTACGTCCTGTCCTGTTACAACAGGGTCCGTTCCTTTACCCCGATTTAGCGCGGCTGCGTTTGACGGGGTGGATGTTGAGACCGCCCTCTTAAGAAGAGAGGGCATTCCAGAATCGGTTATACCAACCATGTTACGAGCTAGGAAGCCGGTTACGGCAGCTCATTATTACAGAATTTGGCGTGCCTATATAGGTTGGTGTGAAGCTCGGAAGTTTCCGACATCATCTTTCAAGTTATCCCGTCTTTTGTTATTTCTACAGACGGGGTTAGATGGAGGACTGCGTTTATCTACACTAAAGGTGCAGGTATCTGCGTTGTCAATTTATTTTCAAAGACGATTGGCTCTATTGCAGTCGGTACACACTTTTCTGCAAGGTGTCCTCAGAGTACAGCCTCCATTCATTCCACCTACAGCGCCATGGGACTTGAATCTGGTTTTAGATTTCTTACAGTCTTCATATTTTGAACCCTTACAACAAGTGGATATAAAGTTTCTCACTTGGAAAACAATTTTTCTTCTAGCCTTAGCTTCGGCAAGGCGTGTTTCAGATTTGGGTACCTTGTCATGCAAGCCACCGTATTTGGTGTTTCATGATGACAGAGCGGAACTTCGGACGAATTCCGTTTTCTTACCAAAGGTAGTGTCATCTTTTCACATCAATCAACCAATAGTAGTTCCTGTGTTGACAGCACATTCTGGAACTCTGGATGTGGTACGCGCATTACGCGTTTATGTATCCCGAACGTCTACAGTTCGTAAGACGGATACGTTGTTTGTTCTCTATGATGCGGCCAAGATGGGTTGGCCAGCGTCTAAGCAGACCTTATCCAGATGGATAGAACTGACTATACGTCAGGCTTACCTTCATGCTAGGTTACAGCCGCCTACATCAGTAACAGCTCATTACACACGTTCTGTGGGAACTTCATGGGCAGCTGGTCGTGGAGCTTCTACGACGCAGCTTTGCCGTGCGGCTACATGGTCTTCAGTGCACACGTTTGTGCGCTTTTACAAGTTTGATACGTTTGCGGCATCAGCATCTAGCTTTGGCCGCCTAGTGTTACAGGTGCCAAACAGCTCTCCCACCCACGGGGGAAGCTTTTGTACGTCCCAAGAGTACTCCAGTGACCCCTAGTGGATGAAAAAGAAAATAGGATTTTGGTACTTACCAAGTAAATCCTTTTCTTTGAATCCATAGGGGGCACTGGACGCCCACCCAGAGCAGTTTTACCTGGTTTGTGGTAAGTTCAGAGGATCTTATGGTAACACACTCTCACCGACTGGTTCAAATTATCAAGTGCTGGTTATGGTGTCAACTGTTTAGTTGTCAGTAACGTTATGTGTCAACTTCGTTGTTGTCCGTTATGTTATATGTAATACTCTATTGTCAACCTCTCTATAGTTCCTGTTCGGCTCAGTAAAAAACACTGAGGTACTCGGGGATATGGAGGGGTGGAGTGTTCTAAATTTAAATATTCAGTGCCCTGTTTCCTACGGAAGCCGTCCATATCCCAAGAGTACTCCAGTGCCCCCCATGGATTCAAAGAAAAGGATTTACCTGGTAAGTACCAAAATCCTATTTTTGGGACCTCAAGGAACCAGTCCCATTTCTCTCCCATGCGATCCCTCCTGACGCAACTTCCGCGCTTTTACACTACGGAGTACTTCTTCCGGTTCCCAAACAACAACAGAGTCAGGGCTTTTACTTGAGTCTTTCTCGTAAACAAACTGGACGGTTCATTTCGGGCCAATTTAATTCTAAAATGCCTAAATTTGTGTCTCTCTGTACAGAGTTTCAGAATGGAATCCATTCGTTCAATCATCACCTCCATGGAACCGGCTGAATTTTTGGCTTCCATAGACATAAAGGACGCATACCTACATATTCCCATTTGAACAGGTCACCAGATCTTCTGGGATCTTCCTTTCGGTCTGTCCACGGGTCTTTGAGTGTTTATGAAACTCATGGCCCACAAAGTTGTGGTACTCAGGTGCCAGGGAGTCAACATTACTCCTTACTTGGACACTTCTTCACCATCAAATGCAGCTCACAACAAACACCCTACAGTCATTCGAGTGGATAGTGAATTTCCCAAAAATCTTTGCTGCTTTCTTCTCAGAAGATGGTATTCTAGGTGTCTTGTTTGACACGAGGAGCCAAACAATAACAATGTACAGGATCTATAATCCACAATCAGATCCCTGTTACAATTGCCGATGGACTCAAGTTCTCAGATGTATGCTGTTGTTGGGAAAGATGGTGGCAACCTTTGAGGCAGTGCCATATGCCTGATTCCATGTTTGACCACTTCAGGCTCAGATTCTCATCTGTTGGACTCGAATCTAGACTACATCTAGACTTGTAATTGTTCCGTTGGTCGGTTCAGACTCGTCAGTCTCTACATTGGTGGCTTCACAGCCCCAATCTGACCAAGGGGGTGCCATTCACAATTTGGTCTTGAATGACGGTCACCATGGACGCCAGCCTCATGGGTTGGGGGGGCAGTGTTTCAATTTCAGCACTTCCAGGGCCTCTGGAACAGCCAGGAATTGACGGGGCCAATCAACATTTTGGAATTGAGAGCACTCCAGTATGTTCTGCTTCAGATATGAATCAACGTCCGGGGTCATCCAGTACGATTTCAGACAACGTCAAGGCGATGGTTTAAGTCATCAGACAAGGTGGAAGTCGAAGCTGAAAAGCCATGACGGAAGTCTACCATATCCACCAGTGGGTGGAACATTGGGTTCCGACCATCTCAGCAGTTCGCATCCCAGGAGTGGAAAACTGGGAAGCAGATTTCTTGAGCCGTCAGCCGATCCATACGGAGGAATGGGAGCTTCCTCAAGAGGTGTTTCTTACCCTGATGTTCTTGTGGGTTACTCCCGACATTGACCTCCAGACATCTCATCTCAACAGAAAATTACCTCGGTACGGCTCACAAAATCAGGATACTAAATCGGCGCTGATCGATGCCTTGACATCTCCACGGTGGTTTCAGCTGGGATCTGTTCCAGACAATTCCTCTACTCCCACGCCTGCTTCAGCGCATCTGGAGAGAAGGTCTACAGGTCATTCTCGTGACTCCGGCCTGGCCTCGTCGCCAGTCGTACACTCCTCTGCGCAGCAGGGTGACAAAAAAAAAAAAAGAACCGTTCAGTCTACCTCTACGACCAGATTTTATTCTACAAGCACCTTGTCGCCACCACGATTTAAATCGTCTGGTTTTGACGGCATGGTTCTTGAATCCAGCATTCTAAGAACTAAAGGCTTTATCTCTACTGGTGGTGAGCTCTATGCTCCAAGCTAGGCAGCCAGTCATCTCTCGAATTCTCACAGCGTGTAGCATTTCTATATTGCTTGGAGTGAAGACCGTGGGTTGTCGCTAAACTTCTTTCGCTTACCTCGTCTGTTGTCTTTTTCATTCAGGATGGTCTGACTAAGGGACTTCATCTTTCTTCCCTTAAAGGGCAACATCTTTGGCTCTCTCATCTAGACGTTCCTTCACGAGGTGCTCAGGATTCAACCTCCGTTTGTTCTTCCGGTTCCCCCCTGGATTTAAAATCAGTTCTTAAGGCTTTTCAGAAGCCATTACTTCGGACAAAAATGTTTCAGAGTTAGCGTCGCTTTCTTATAGGCTACCTTTGTTAGCTTTTCCATGAGGATCAAGTGGTCTTGCGTACGAAACCTTCCTTCTTGCCAAAGATTGTGTAGGTTTTCCACCTGAATCAGGACATTGTACTTCCGGCGTTTGTTTCGAATTCTTCCGCAAAGGATAGTCATTTGGCATTACTGGAGGTTGTTAAGGCCTTACACATTTATTGTCTCATACGGAGTCTATTTGCCGTACAGATATTTTGTTGTTTTTGATTGATGCACCCAGACGTGGCTGACCGGCCTCTAAGAACGCGGTGGCTTGTTTGCTGACTTCTGCGATTTGACAGGCCTATGTACCCTATACTGTTCCCATTCCTGAATCTCTGAGAGCTCATTCAACTAGGGCTGTTGGAACCTCCTTGACTGTTCGCGGAGGTGTATCTGAGCAGTTGTGCAGAGCGGCGACCTGGTCGTCCGTGCATACTTTCACAAGGTTTTACCATTTTCATACTTTTGGATTGGAGACTGCCTCTATGGGCGTCAAATTTTACAGACTGCTATGCCGTCTGGTTCTCCCTCCTCTAATTAGCTTGCTTTGGGAAATCCCATCAGTAAGTGCGCAGCGTCCCCCAGATGGACGTAAGAGAAATAGGGATTTTTGTTACTTACCGTAAAATCTCTTTCTCTGATTCCATCTGGGGGACACTGCGATCCCTCCCGTCTTTTTATCTACTTTATTGGTTATGGTCTGTTCTGTCTCTTTCGGCTTTGCTAAACGTTAACTGAGGTAATTCCTGAACAGGATGTAGATGGGAGGGGTTAGAGGGGGGGAGGAGTTGCTTTCTATAGGTTCTGTGCCAAACTCCCTTCCCCCACACACTAACCCATCAGTAAGTGCCCAGCGTCCCCCAGATGGAATCAGAGAGAGAGATTTTACGGCAAGTAACAAAAATCCCTATTTCTCTTACGTCCTTGAGGATGCTGGGGACTCCGTAAGGACCATGGGGTATAGACTGGCTCCGCAGGAGACATGGGCACTCTAAAGACTTTAGAAGGGTGTGCACTGGTTCCTCCCTCTATGCCCCTCCTCCAGACCTCAGTTAGATCCTGTGTCCAGAGGAGACTGGGTGCACTGCAGGGGAGCTCTACTGAGTTTCTCTGTAAAAGACTTTTGTTAGGTTTTTCATTTTCAGGGAGCACTGCTGGCAACAGGCTCCCTGCATCGTGGGACTGAGGAGAGAGAAGCAGACCTACTTAAATGATAGGCTCTGCTTCTTAGGCTACTGGACACCATTAGCTCCAGAGGGTCGGAACGCAGGTCTCACCCTCGCCGTTCTTCCCGGAGCCGCGCCGCCGTCCTCCTCACAGAGCTGGAAGATAGAAGCCGGGTGAGTATGAGAAGAAAGAAGACTTCAAAGGCGGCTGAATACTTCAAATCTTCAATGAGGTACGTGTGCAGGGCCAAGGGGGGGGGGGGCGCCCTGGGCAGCAATTATGAAACCTCTAGGGACACTGGCGTAGATATATACTGCGGAGGCTGTATATTGCAAAAAAAAAACGCCAGTATAATGATTTGAGCGGGACCGAAGCCCGCCGTTGAGGGGGCGGAGCTTGATCCCTCAGAACTAACCAGCTCCATTTTCTCCACAGCACGCTGCAGAGAAGCTGGCTCTCCGGACTCTCCCCTGCTGAACACATGTACAGAGGGCAAAAAAGAAGGGGGCACATTTATTTGGCACAGTGAGTATATTTATATAAAAGCGCTGTACTGACTGGGATTTTATTCCAGTGTCCGGTGGCGTTGGGTGTGTGCTGGCATACTCTCTCTCTGTCTCTCCACAGGGCCTTATTGGGGGACTGTCTCTATATATAAATATATATATCTCCCTGAGTGTGTGGGGGTGTCGGTACGTGTGTCGGCATGTCTGAAGCGGAAGGCTCATCTAAGGAGGAGGTAGAGCAGATTGTGGTGTCTCCGTCGGCGACGCCGACACCTAATTGGTTGGATATGTGGAATGTTTTAAATGCAAATGTGTCTTTATTACATAAGAGAATGGACAAAGCCGAGTCCAGAGAAAAAAACAGGGAGTCAGTCCATGGCTTTGGCTGTATCACAGGGCCCTCCAGTGTCTCAGAAACGTCCCCTGTCCCAAGTAGCAGACACTGATGCCGACACGGATTCTGACTCCAGTGTCGACTACGATGATGCGAGGTTACACCCAAGGGTGGCCAAAAGTATTCATTATATGATTATTGCAATAAAAGATGTTTTGCATATCACAGATGACCCCTCTGTCCCTGACACGAGGGTCTGCATGTTTAAGGAAAAGAAACCTGAGGTAACCTTTCCCCCATCTCATGAGCTGAATGCGTTATTTGAAAAGGCTTGGGAAACTCCAGACAAGAAACTGCAGATTCCCAAGAAAATTCTTATGGCGTATCCTTTCCCCGCACAGGACAGGTTACGGTGGGTATCCGCGCCCAGGGTGGACAAGGCTTTGACGCGCTTGTCCAAAAAGGTGGCCCTACCGTCTCCAGACACGGCAGCCCTCAAGGATCCTGCTGATCGCAGACAGGAAACAACCTTAAAATCAATTTATGCACATACGGGTGCCTTGCTCAGACCGGCAATAGCGTCGGCTTGGGTATGTAGCGCAGTAGCAGCATGGGCAGATAACTTGTCATCTGACATTGATACCCTAGATAGGGATAGCATTTTATTGACCTTGGGTCACATTAAAGACGCAGCCTTATATATGAGAGACGCTGCGAGAGACGTTGGGCTGTTAGGTTCAAGAGCCAACCCCATGGCAATTTCTGCTAGGCGAGCCCTTTGGACCCGCCAATGGACGGGTGATGCCGACTCAAAGAGACATATGGAAGTTTTGCCTTACAAGGGTGAGGTTTTATTTGGGGAGGGTCTCGCGGACCTGGTTTCCACAGCTACCGCGGGTAAATCTACTTTCTCTATCGTCCTAGTGGATGCTGGGGTTCCTGAAAGGACCATGGGGAATAGCGGCTCCGCAGGAGACAGGGCACAAAAAGTAAAGCTTTAGGATCAGGTGGTGTGCACTGGCTCCTCCCCCTATGACCCTCCTCCAAGCCTCAGTTAGATTTTTGTGCCCGGCCGAGAAGGGTGCAATCTAGGTGGCTCTCCTAAAGAGCTGCTTAGAAAAGTTTAGCTTAGGTTTTTTATTTTACAGTGAGTCCTGCTGGCAACAGGATCACTGCAACGAGGGACTTAGGGGAGAAGAAGTGAACTCACCTGCGTGCAGGATGGATTGGCTTCTTGGCTACTGGACATTAGCTCCAGAGGGACGATCACAGGTACAGCCTGGATGGTCACCGGAGCCTCGCCGCCGGCCCCCTTGCAGATGCTGAAACGAGAAGAGGTCCAGAATCGGCGGCAGAAGACTCCTCAGTCTTCTTAAGGTAGCGCACAGCACTGCAGCTGTGCGCCATTTTCCTCTCAGCACACTTCACACGGCAGTCACTGAGGGTGCAGGGCGCTGGGAGGGGGGCGCCCTGGGAGGCAAATGAAAACCTTTTTTGGCTAAAAATACCTCACATATAGCCTCCGGGGGCTATATGGAGGTATTTAACCCCTGCCAGAATCCGTTAAGAGCGGGAGACGAGGCCGCCGAAAAAGGGGCGGGGGCCTATCTCCTCAGCACACAGCGCCATTTTCCCTCACAGAAAGGCTGGAGGGAAGGCTCCCAGGCTCTCCCCTGCACTGCACTACAGAAACAGGGTTAAAACAGAGAGGGGGGGCACTAATTTGGCGTTAGAAATATATTAAAAAGATGCTATAAGGGAAAACACTTATATAAGGTTGTCCCTATATAATTATAGCGTTTTTGGTGTGTGCTGGCAAACTCTCCCTCTGTCTCTCCAAAGGGCTAGTAGGTCCTGTCCTCTATCAGAGCATTCCCTGTGTGTGTGCTGTGTGTCGGTACGTGTGTGTCGACATGTATGAGGACGATGTTGGTGAGGAGGCGGAGCAATTGCCTGTAATGGTGATGTCACTCTCTAGGGAGTCGACACCGGAATGGATGGCTTATTTAGGGAATTACATGATAATGTCAACACGCGCCAAGGTCGGTTGACGACATGAGACGGCCGACAAACAATTAGTACCGGTCCAGACGTCTCAAAAACACCGTCAGGGGTTTTAAAAAACGTATTCCTTATTAGGGCCACACGTTAAGGGCAATGAAGGAGGTGTTACATATTTCTGATACTACAAGTACCACAAAAGAGGGTATTATGTGGGATGTGAAAAAACTACCGTAGTTTTTCCTGAATCAGATAAATTAAATGAAGTGTGTGATGATGCGTGGGTTCCCCCCGATAGAAAATATGGGCGGTATACCCTTTCCCGCCAGAAGTTAGGGCGCGTTGGGAAACACCCCTTAGGGTGGATAAGGCGCTCACACGCTTATCAGAACAAGTGGCGGTACCGTCTATAGATAGGGCCGTCCTCAAGGAGCCAGCTGACAGGAGGCTGGAAAAATATCATAAAAAGTATATACACACATACTGGTGTTATACTGCGACCAGCGATCGCCTCAGCCTGGATGTGCAGAGCTGGGGTGGCTTGGTCGGATTCCCTGACTAAAAATATTGATACCCTTGACAGGGACAGTATTTTATTGACTATAGAGCATTTAAAGGATGTATTTCTATATATGCGAGATGCACAGAGGGATATTTGCACTCTGGCATCAAGAGTAAGTGCGATGTCCATATCTGCCAGAAGATGTTTATGGACACGACAGTGGTCAGGTGATGCAGATTCCAAACGGCACAAAGGTGTATTGCCGTATAAAGGAAGAGGAGTTATTTGGGGTCGGTCCATCGGACCTGGTGGCCACGGCAACTGCTGGAAAATCCACCGTTTTTACCCTAAGTCACATCTCTGCAGAAAAAGACACCGTCTTTTCAGCTTCAGTCCTTTCGTCCCTATAAGAGTCATATCTGCCCAGGGATAGAGGAAAGGGAAGAAGACTGCAGCAGGCAGCCCATTCCCAGGAACAGAAGCGTTCCAACCCTTCTGACAAGCTCTCAGCATGACGCTGAGACCGTACAGGACCCCTGGATCCTACAAGTAGTATCCCAGGGGTACAGTTTGGAATGTCGAGACGTTTCCCCTGCGCAGGCTCCTGAAGGCTGCTTTACCAAGGTCTCCCTCCGACAAGGAGGCAGTATGGGAAAAAAATTCACGAGCTGTATTCCCAGCAGGTGATAATTAAATTACCCCTCCTACAACAAGAAAAGGGGTATTATTCCACACTATATTGTGGTACTGAAGCCAGAAGGCTAGGTGAGACCTATTCTAAATCTAAAAAAATTTGAACACTTACAAAGGTTCAAATCAAGATGGAGTCACTCAGAGCAGTGATAACGAACCGGGAAGAAGGGGACTATCTGGTGTCCCGAGACATCAGGGATGCTTACCTCCATGTCCCAAATTTGCCCTTATCACTAAGGGTACCTCAGGTTCGTGGTACAGAACTGTCACTATCAGTTTCAGACGCTGCCGTTTGGATTGTCTACGGCACCCCGGGTCTTTACCAAGGTAATGGCCGAAATGATGGTTCTTCTTCGAAGAAAAGGCGTCTTAATTATCCCTTACTTGGACGATCTCCTGATAAGGGCAAAGTCCAGGGAACAGTTGGAGGTCGGAGTAGCACTATCTCGGATACTGTTACAACAGCAGGGGTGGATTCTAAAGATTCCAAAATCGCAGCTGATCCCGACAACAAGTCTCCTGTGCTTAGGGATGATTCTGGACACAGTCCAGAAAAAGGTGTTTCTCCCGGAAGAGAAAGCCAGGGAGTTATCCGAGCTAGTCAGGAACCTCCTAAAATCAGTGCATCATTGCACAAGGGCCATGGTAAAAAAATGGTGACTTCCTTCGAAGCAATTCCAGTCGGCAGATTTCATGCAAGAACTTTTCAGTGGGATCTGCTGGACAAATGGTCCGGATCGCATCTTCAGATGCATCAGCGGATAACCCTATATCCAAGGACAAGGGTGTCTCTCCTGTGGTGGTTACAGAGTGCTCATCTTCTAGAGGGCCGCAGATTCGGCATTCAGTTTTGGATGTTGGTGACCACGGAGGCCAGCCCGAGAGGCTGGGGAGCAGTCACACAAGGAAAAAATTTCCAGGGAGTGTGATCAAGTCTGGAGATTTTTCTCCACATAAATATAGCTAAGGGTAAATTTATAATGCTCTAAGCTTAGCAAGACCTCTGCTTCAAGGTCAGCCGGTATTGATCCAGTGGGATAAAACATCACGGCAGTCGCCCACGTAAATAGACAGGGCGGCACAAGAAGCAGGAGGGCAGTGGCAAAAACTGCAAGGACTTTTCGCTGGGCGGAAAATCATGTGATAGCACTGTCAGCAGTGTTTCATTCCGGGAATGGAAACTGGGAAGCAGACTTCCTCAGTAGGCACGACCTCCACCCGGCAGAGTGGGAACTTCATGGGGAAGTTTTCCACATAATTGTAAACCGTTAGGAATTACCAAAGGTGGACATGATGGCGTCCCGTCTGAACAAAAAACGGGACAGGTATTGCGCCAGGTTAAGAGACCCTCAGGCAATAGCTGTGGACGTTCTGGTAACACCGTGGGTGTACCAGTCGGTGTATGTGTTCCATCCTCTGCTTTTCATACCTAAGGTACTGAGAATTATAAGACGTAGAGGAGTAAGAACTATACTCATGGCTCCGGATTGGCCAAGAAGGACTTGGTACCCGGAACTTCAAGAGATGCTCACAGAGGACTTATGGCCTCTGCCGCTAAGAAGGGACTTGTTTCAGCAAGTACCATGTCTGTTCCAAGACTTACCGCAGCTGCGTTTGACGGCATGGCGGTGGAACGCCGGATCCTAAGGGAAAAGGCATTCAGGAAGAGGTCATTCCTACCCTGGTCAAAGCCAGAAAGGAGGTGACCGCACAACATTATCACCACATGTGGCGAAAATATGTTGCGTGGTGTGAGGCCAGGAAGGCCCCACGAAGAAATTTCAACTCGGTCGATTCCTGCATTTCTTGCAAACAGGAGTGTCTATGAGCCTCAAATTGGGGTCCATTAAGGTTCAAATTTCGGCCCTGTCGATTTTTCTTCCAGAAAGAAGTGGCTTCAGTTCCTGAAGTCCAGAAGTTTGTCAAGGGAGTATTGCATATACAACCCCCTTTTGTGCCTCCAGTGGCACTGTGGAATCTCAACGTAGTTCTGGGATTCCTCAAAACACATTGGTTTAAAACCAGTCAAATCTGTGGATTTGAAGCATCTCACATGAAAAGTGAACATGCTCTTGGACCTGGCCTGGACCAGGCGAGTGTCAAATTGGTGGTTTTTTTCTCAAAAAAGCCCATATCTGTTTGTCCATTCGGACAGGGCAGAGCTGCGGACTCGTCCCCAGTTCTCTCCCTAAGGTGGTGTCAGTGTTTCACCTGAACCAGCTTATTGTGGTGTCTTGCGCCTACTAGGGACTTGGAGGACTCCAAGTTGCTAGATGTGGTCAGGGCCCTGAAAATATAGGTTCCAGGACGGCTGGAGTCAGGAAAACTGACTTGCTGTTATCCTGTATGCACCCAACAAACTGGGTGCTCTTGCTTTTAAGCAGACTTTTGCTAGTTGGATGTGTAATACAATTCAGCTTGCACATTCTGTGGCAGGCCTGCCACAGCCAAAATATGTAAATGCCCATTCCACAAGGAAGGTGGGCTCATCTTGGGCGGCTGCCCGAGGGGTCTCGGCTTTACAACTTTGCCGAGCGGTTATTTAGTCAGGGGCAAACACGTTTGTAAAATCCTACAAATTTGATACCCTGGCTAAGGAGGACCTGGAGTTCTCTCATTCGGTGCTGCAGAGTCATCCGCACTCTCCCGCCCGTTTGGGAGCTTTGGTATAATCCCCATGGTCCTTTCAGGAACCCCAGCATCCACTAGGACGATAGAGAAAATAAGAATTTACTTACCGATAATTCTATTTCTCGGAGTCCGTAGTGGATGCTGGGCGCCCATCCCAAGTGCGGATTATCTGCATTACTTGTACATAGTTACAAAAATCGGGTTATTATTGTTGTGAGCCATCTTTTCAGAGGCTCCGCTGTTATCATACTGTTAACTGGGTTCAGATCACAGGTTGTACAGTGTGATTGGTGTGGCTGGTATGAGTCTTACCCGGGATTCATAAATCCTTCCTTATTGTGTACGCTCGTCCGGGCACAGTACCTAACTGAGGCTTGGAGGAGGGTCATAGGGGGAGGAGCCAGTGCACACCACCTGATCCTAAAGCTTTACTTTTTGTGCCCTGTCTCCTGCGGAGCCGCTATTCCCCATGGTCCTTTCAGGAACCCCAGCATCCACTACGGACTCCGAGAAATAGAATTATCGGTAAGTAAATTCTTATTTTTTTACCTTATGTTCCCCCACAGCAAAAGAAAACACCACAATATCAGATGCAGTCCTTTCGGTCGCATAATTCCAGAAGAGGTCGGGGCGCTTCCTTCCTCGCCAGAGGTAAAGGTAGAGGGAAAAGAATGCCTGCTACGGCTAGTTCCCAGGAGCAGAAG
This sequence comes from Pseudophryne corroboree, assembly GCF_028390025.1. Taxonomy (NCBI): domain Eukaryota; kingdom Metazoa; phylum Chordata; class Amphibia; order Anura; family Myobatrachidae; genus Pseudophryne; species Pseudophryne corroboree. The sequence continues at coordinate 450,960,648 of NC_086451.1, forward strand.
TCCTCCCCGGCTTCTACTAAATCCACTGCATGACGCTGGGGCTCCACTGAGGGAGTCCGCACCGGTGGGGGCACGTCTTCGACTCTTCAGCCAGGTCTGGGTTCAGTCAGACGTGGATCCTTGGGCGATGGAAATTGTATCCCAAGGCTACAAGCTGGAATTCGAAGAGGTGCCTCCTCGCCGATTTATCAAATCTGTTTTACCAGCTTCTCCCCCAGAGAGGGAAATAGTTTTAGCTGCAATTCAAAAACTGTGTCAACAGCAAGTGATTATCAAGGTTCCCCTAGTCCAACAAGGGAAGGGTACTATTCAACTCTGTTTGTGGTCCCGAAACCGGATGGCTCGGTCAGACCCATTCTGAATCTAAAATCCCCTAAACCTGTACTTAAAAATGTTGAAATTCAAGATGGAATCGCTCCGGGCAGTGATCTCCAGCCTGGAAGGGGGGGATTTTATGGTGTCACTAGACATAAAGGATGCATACCTTCATGTCCCCATATATCCTCCTCATCAGGTGTACCTGAGATTCGCTGTACAGGACTGTCATTACCAGTTTCAGACGTTGCCGTTTGGGCTTTCCACGGCCCCGAGGATTTTCACCAAAGTAATGGCGGAAATGATGGTGCTCCCGTACTTGGACGATCTCCTGATAAAAGCGAGATCGGTTGCTGAAAAGCGTGTCGCTCTCCCTGGCTGGATTCTAAATCTACCAAAGTCACAGTTGATTCCAACGACTCGGCTATCTTTCTTAGGCATGATTCTGAACACGGAACAGAAGAGGGTTTTACTCCCAATGGAAAAAGCCCAGGAACTCCAGAACATGGTCAGGGACCTGCTAAAACCAAAAAGAGTGTCAGTCCATCAATGCACTCGAGTACTGGGAAAAATGGTGGCGACCTATGAGGCCATCCCCTTCGGCAGGTTCCATGCGAGGACGTTTCAGTGGGACCTTCTGGACAAGTGGTCGGGGTCCCATCTACAAATACATAAGAAAATAAGCCTGTCCCCCAGGGCCAGGGTGTCTCTCCTGTGGTGGCTGCAGAGTACTCAGCTTCTAGAGGGTCGCAGGTTCGGCATTCAAGACTGGGTTCTGGTGACCACGGACGCGAGCCTCCGAGGATGGGGAGCAGTCACACAAGGAAAAAAATTTCAGGGACTATGGTCCTACCAGGAGGATTGTCTACACATCAACGTACTGGAATTGAGGGTCATATACAATGGCCTACGACAAACGGTGAATCTTCTTCGCGGCCTACCGATGCAGATTCAATCAGACGTCACAGCCGTGGCTCATGTAAACCGCCAAGGCGGGTCAAGGAGCAGAGTGGCAATGGCGGAAGCCACCAGGATTCTTTGCTGGGCGGACAATTACGTAAGCGCTCTGTCAGCAGTTTTCATTCCGGGAGTGGACAACTGGGAAGCAGACTTCCTCAGCAGACACGATCTCCATCCAGGAGAGTGGGGACTTCATCAAGAAGTTTTTGCAGAGATAACAAGTCGTTGGGGACTTCCTCAAATAGACATGATGGCGTCACGCCTCAACAAGAAGCTTCGGAGATATTGTGTCAGGTCAAGGGACCCTCAGGCAGTAGCGGTAGACGCCCTGGTGACACCATGGGTGTTCCAGTCGGTTTGTGTCTTCCCTCCTCTTCCACTCATCTCAAAAATATTGAGAATCATAAGACGAAAAAGAGTGCAGACAATACTCATTGTTCCAGATTGGCCTCGAAGGGCCTGGTATTCAGATCTTCAGGACATGCTCACAGAAGATCCGTGGCCTCTTCCTCTCAGGGAGGACCTGTTGCAGCAGGGGCCCTGCGTGTTCCAAGACTTACCGCGGTTACATTTGACGGCATTGCGGTTGAACACCGAATCCTAGCTGGGAAAGGTATTCCGGAGGAAGTCATCCCTACTCTGATAAAGGCTGGGAAGGAGGTGACGGCGAAACACTATCACCGTATCTTAAAGAAGTATGTATCTTGGTGTGCAGCCAAGAATGCTCCTACGGGAAGATTTCCACCTGGGCCGTTTTCTACACTTTCTACAAACAGGAGTGGATATGGGCCTAAAGTTAGGCTCCATTAAGGTACAGATTTCGGCCCTATCGATATTTTTTCAGAAGGAATTTGCTTCCATGGGACCTTAACGTGGTGTTACAGTTCCTAAAATCACACTGGTTTGAACCTCTTCAAACGGTTGAATTAAAATTTCTCACTTGGAAAGTGGTCATGTTGCTGGCCTTGGCATCTGCAAGGCGGGTGTCCGAATTGGCGGCTTTGTTTCACAAGAGCCCCTATCTGATTTTCCATGTGGATCGAGCAGAGTTGAGAACTCGTCCTCAATTTCTGCCTAAGGTGGTTTCGTCATTTCATATGAACCAACCTATTGTGGTGCCTGTGGCTACGGGGGACTTAGAGGATTCCAAGTCCCTTGATGTAGTCAGGGCCTCAAAAATTTATGTAGCCAGGACGGCTCGGGTTCGGAAAACAGAGGCACTGTTTGTCCTGTATGCGGCCAACAAAGTTGGCGCTCCTGCTTCTAAGCAGACTATTGCTCGCTGGATCTGTAACACGATCCAGCAGGCTCATTCTTCGGCTGGATTGCTGATACCAAATTCGGTAAAGGCCCATTCCACTAGGAAGGTGGGCTCTTCTTGGGCGGCTGCCCGAGGTGTCTCGGCATTGCAACTTTGCCGAGCGGCTACTTGGTCGGGTTCAAACACTTTTGCTAAATTCTACAAGTTTAATACCTTGGCTGAGGAGGACCTCATGTTTGCTCAGTCGGTGCTGCAGAGTCATCCGCACACTCCCGCCCGGACTGGCGCTTTGGTATAATCCCCATGGTCCTAATGGAGTCCCCAGCATCCTCTAGGACGTAAGAGAAAATAAGATTTTAAACCTACCGGTAAATCTTTTTCTCCTAGTCCGTAGAGGATGCTGGGCGCCCGTCCCAGTGCGGACTAAATTCTGCAAGACTTGTATATAGTTATTGCTTATATAAGGGTTATGTTACAGTTTTGATCAGTCTCTGGCTGATGCTGTTTTGTTTCATACTGTTGACTGGTTCGTATGTTCCAAGTTGTACGGTGTGGGTGGTGTGGGCTGGTATGTATCTTGCCCTTAGATTAACAAAAATCCTTTCCTCGTACTGTCCGTCTCCTGTGGGCACAGTTCTCTAACTGAGGTCTGGAGGAAGGGCATAGAGGGAGGAGCCAGTGCACACCCTTCTAAAGTCTTTAGAGTGCCCATGTCTCCTGCGAAGCCCGTCTATACCCCATGGTCCTTACGGAGTCCCCTGCATCCTCTACGGACTGGGAGAAAAAGATTTCCCGGTAGGTTTAAAATCTTTTTTTCTTATTTTAGTTCGTTATTTTCAGGTAGCCCTGGTTGGCAACCAGCCTACTTCGTTGGACTTAACTCTCTCTGCACATGTTATATCTGCCCCCCCCCCCCCCCGCAGTGCACATGGTTTTGCCCAACTGCTGACAAATTTGCCGCTACGATCAACTCTGAATTAGGCCCTAAGAGGGGGGACCAAACCAACCTCCTGACGGTTAATGGTTTGTAATCCCTGCTGACAGGACACTGAGCTGAGGTGCTGATCACATTGTTAGTTTGTGTGCCCACGCTGGCAGCTAGCTGCCACCCTCTAACAGATGCCGAAGCTCAAGGTGTGGCGAGTATTATACCGGGGTCCCGGTTAGCGGATCCCTGGTGCAGTTTGGCAGCATGTCGCGTGGCGGTCACAGACAACAAGCTGCGGTTCCCGCTGCAAACAAAACTGGCTCTCCTCCGCAGTGCTCACTGTCAGACAAGGCTTTGTGTGTACTGTCATGTTTTTACTGTGTATAACAGCCAGTATAAATAATTCAAAACCACAGCAACCGCGCGCCATTGCAAGGAGCGGGGCATCCCGAAGCAGGACCAGAGGCGGGAAGGCGCCATTTCCTGCTGCTGCGGATCAAGGCTGCATGTATGCTGCTCCTCTGGGGACCCACGCTGTTACAGACTCCTGATTTGGTATCAGGGGGACAAAGCAGGTGGGGAGCTCTCCAGCGGTAGCGTTTCCTCAGTTTCACTCCAGGGGCTGTCTAGGGTCTGTGTGGAGGTGTTTTAAGTGAGCTGCGCTGTATTTTCAGTTGTCATGTCTGTGGACATGGTTATGTCTGCTGCTTGTAACTCTACCTCTTCTTCAGCGGGGTCTCTCATGTGTGAACAGTGCTCCTTGTCTCCTCAGGGACACAGTTCACAGGCATCTGACTGGTTAGACAATTTTAAAAGCATGATTCAGAATATCAATTCAGAATTAGCTGCAGTTAAAAAGGAGAGACGGGTGTTGAAGCAGTCTATTGATTGTATGACCAAAGCAGCATATACCAGAAAGGCTTCTCAGCCCCCCCTCTGTTGATTTCACATAAACGATCACTGCCACAGGTGCTCCAATCTGATTCTGATCAGCCTGATGTGGATGATATGGATGAGGACAGCTCTTTTGCTGTTAGCGGTGTTCTTAACATCCCAGGTCAGGAGGCAGAACCCGATGAGCAGTTGTACTTTAATGTTAGACCAAAGACTTCAGCAACTTTTCCTGTGTCTAAAGAGTTAAACTCCCTGGCCAGGGAAGCATGGTTAAACCCTGATAAGAAATAAAAAATTCCTCAGAAGTTTTTAACTACCCTTCACCTCCGCGCTGAGGACAGGAAGGTCTGGGAACCCACCCTTCCCTGTCGGTCGATACGTCAGTGTCCAGACTGTCTTCAGAAATTGGTACTGGCGGTACCAGGGGCTATATCCCTAAAAGAACCAGCTGACCGTAAAATTGAGACCACTCTCAAGGCAATTTATACGGCAGCTGGTGTAGCACAGCGCCCCACATTAGATTGTGGGTGGATTTCCTGGGCTATGGTAAAGTGGTCTGATTCTGTTATTGATGGTTTAGAGACTCTGCCCCGGGATGAGGTCATTACTCTCATACAGGATGCTGCTATTTTATGAGCGAGGCTATAAAGGAATTGTGTAAGATAAATGGCCGCACTACTGCTATGGCTGTTTCGCACACATAGCTTTATGTTTACGTCAATGGTCAGCGATCCAAAAAGGTGTAGAAAATCTTCACTTTACAGGTGATGCCTTGTTTGAGGACGACCTAAATAAGTGGATCTCACAGGCAAGTCTACCTACATGCTGTCTGCTGCGCCACCTGCTAGATGTTCTTACACAGGACCCTCCTTGCAGTCCTTTTATGTGGCGAGGTTCAGTGTCTGGGGCTTTTCCACCACATGGAGTATTTTGTGGTAAGTCCCGTAAATCTGCAGCTGCTGCCTCCCTGGACCAGACCACCGGATCCCCTGCCGCTAAGCCTTCCACATGACAGTTGGCCCTAGCAGCAAGACAACTTTCAGGTAGGTGCTCGTCTTCAACACTTCGCCCACATGTGGGCAAAGTCCTGCTGGGATTCTTGGGTGAGGGACCTCATTTCCCAGGGATATTGGCTGGAATTTCAAGCATTTCCTCACAGATTTTTCAAGTCGGGCTTACCAATTTTGCCCGCAGCAAAAGTTACCTTTAAAAGAGGCCATTCAAAAACTTGTGCGGACAGGGGTGGTGGTTCCGGTACCCCCTTCGTTACACAACAGGGGTTTTTACTCCAGTCTTTTTGTCGTTCCAAAACTGGACAGTTCAGTGCGACCTATCTTAAACCTGAAGTATCTAAACCTGTGTCTGCGAGTTTTCAAATTCAAGATGGAATCCCTGTGGGCAGTGATGTCCGGTCTGGAGAAGGGGGAATTCTTTATCCCTAGATGTCAAGGATGCTTACCTACACGTTCCCATGTGGCCCCCTCATCAGGCTTACCTCAGGTTCGCCATCTTGGACGACCATTTACAGTTTCAGGCCTTGCCCTTTGGCCTGGCCACAGCTCCGAGGGTCTTCACCAAGGTCATGGTGGAGATGATGCTGCAACTGCGCAGGATGGGAGTCAACATAGTCCCCTACTTGGACGATCTCCTGATAAAGGCTCTGTCCAAGGAGAGTCTTTTGCACAGCATCATTCTGACGACTCGCCTGCTTACGGATCATGGGTGGATCCTGAATTTCCAAAAACCTCACCTGGAACCGACCCAACATCTTCAGTTCCTGTGAATGATATTGGATACAGTGTCTCAGAAGGTGTTTCTTCCGAAGGACAAGGCCTTGGCTATCCAGACTATGGTCCGCTCAGTGCTCCGTCCTCGCAGGGTGTCAATACATCTTTCCATACGCTTGCTGGGCAGGATGGTTGCTGCTTACGATTCAGTCCCATATGGAAGATTTCATGCCCGACCATTTCAGCTGCATCTGCTGGACAAATGGTCAGGGTCTCACCTTCACATGCATCAGGAGGTGACCTTCTCACCGAAAGCCCGGATTTCTCTATTATGGTGACTGCAAGTTCCTCACCTGATAGAGGGCAGGGATTTCAATATCCACTCATGGATTCTTCTCACAACGGATGCCAGCCTCAGGGTTGGGGGGCTGTGACCCAAGGGGCCCAGTTCCAGGGGATATGGTCAATTCAGGAATCGGCTCTGCCGATAAACATCTTGGAACTCAGGGCAATTTACAGTGCTCTTCTGCAAGTTTCCCATCTCCTGAGGGATCGGCCGATCCACGTTCAATCGGGCAATGACACGGCGGTGGTGTACAAAAACCGACAAGGGGGGACAAGAAGCAGAGCAGCGATGCGAGAAGTGTAAAAAATCCTCCTCTGGGCGGAGGCCAACGCAAGAGCCATCTCAGCCATATTCATTCCAGGAGTGGACAAGTGGGAAGCGGACTTTCTCAGCAGACACGACCTCCATCCGGGGGAATGGGGCCTACATCCCCAGGTGTTTCAACAGTAGGTCACCGGTGGGCTGTCCACAGATAGATCTGATGGCTTCTCGTCTCAACAAGAAGCTATGCCTTTACTGTTCCAGAAAGAGGGATCCGCAGGCTGTAGCAGTGGACACGCTGACGAAGCCATGGACCTACCAGTTTGTTTACCTGTTCCCTCCTCTTCCGCTAATTCCAAGTTTTCTAAAAAGACTTAAGAAGGGAAAGCGTTTAAGCAATTCTAATTGCCCCGGATTGGCCTCGACAGGCGTGGTACTCGGACCTCCCAACCATGGCTCTGGAGGATCCCTGGCCTCTACCGCTCCAAAAGGATCTTCTTCAACAAGGTCCGTTCGTCTATCCAGACTTACAGCGGCTACGTTGGACAGCTTGGAAGTTGAAAGGGAGATTCTAGCAAGAAAAGGTCTTCCCCCTTGGGTTATGTCCACCATGGTCCACGCCAGGAAGATGGTGACGTCAAAACATCATTGTATTTGGAAAAAGCATGTTTCCTGGTGTGAAAGTAGAAAGGTGTATCCCGTGGACTTTAGAATTGGTAGTTTTCTACTTTTCCTGCAAGCGGGAATGGATATGGGCCTACGTATAGGCTCCATCAAAGTCCAGATTTTGGCACGCTCTATTTTCTTCCAGAAAAACTTGCCATGTTGCTGGAAGTACAAACTTTTCTGAAAGGAGTTCTTCATATGCAACCGCCCTTTGTACCTCCCACGGCTCTGTGGGATCTCAATGTGGTTTTGTCCTTTTTTCAACCGAACTGGCTTGAACCCTTGTATAGGGTAGAGTTAAAATTTCTCACCTGGAAAACGGTGATGTTCTTGGCATTGGCGTCTGCTTTTCCTGTAAGAGCCATTATTTCCATGAACTCTGGACCCATCCTCCTTTTTTACCAAAAGTGATTTCAGCTTTTCATGTTAACCCATTGTGGTTCCGGTATTGTCTGACTCTTCCATTGGGCCAGAGTCCTTAGATGTAGTGAGGATTCTGAAGATTTATATCAAGAGGACAGTTCGTCATAGGAAAACTGATTCGCTGTTTAATCTTGGTGGCATCATAAAGAACAGTCGTCCGGCTTCCAAGCAATCCATTGCTCGTTAGCTCAGGTTGTCCATTCAACAGTCGGGTGTAGTACGGGTGACCAGCGGTCTCCTGACCGCCGGTCACCTTACCGACGCCGGGATCCCGGCAGCATACCGGCGCCGGGATCCCGGCGGGGAGGGGCGACTGCAGCAAGCCCCTTGCGGGCTCGCTGCGCTCGCCACGCTGCGGGCTCGGTGGCCACGGGTTCTATTCCCACTCTATGGGTGTCGTGGACACCCACGAGTGGAAATAGTCCCTGTTGGTCGGCATGCCGACCATCGGGATAGTGAGCCGTCGGGCTCACGGAGGAGGTCATGTGACTGTCGGTCAGCCGACCGGCGGTCACATGACTACCACCCTAACAGTCCTATACTTCGGCGGCTCTGCCTTTGCCAACATCTATTCAGGCCCACTTGACAAGGTGTTTCTTGGCGGCTGGCCGGGGTGTCTCGGCACTCTCCCACCCGTTTGGAAGCTTTGGGACTTCCCCCATGGTACTAACGTACAGAACCCCAGTATCCACTAGGACATTATAGAAAATAGGAATTTGATACCTACCAGTAATTCCTTTTCTCGTAGTCCGTAGTGGATACTGGGCGCCCGCCTCAGTGCTTCGATTCTTGCTTACCTGAGTAAGTATTTGGTTGGCCCGCCATTGCGGTCCTGTTATGTTGTTGGGGTAGCTGTGCTATCCTGTTTGGATTGGTGTTGCTATCCTCTGTTCTGGTTAGCGCCCTCCTTTTGGTTATGGTTGTGTGTTGGCTTGTTGCCTCACCGCTGTTGCATTTATTCCTTCTCTTGTGGTATGTCCGTCTCCTCGAGTCTGAGTCTGGTAGGGGGGCATAGAGGGGAGGAGCCAGCACACACACACTAAAGGTTTTAAAGTGGACCCGATCTATACCCCATGGTACTAAAGTACGGAACCCCAGTATTGACTACGAGAAAAGTAGTTGTGGCAAAAGAGTGCTTAGCCATAGTGTGTGCCCTGCAGAAATTACAGTCATACCTGCACAGACGAGACTTCACTGTCATTACAGACCACTATCCTCTCATCTGGCTGAACTGGGTCTCTGTAGTTAATAGAAAGCCACTAAGATGGAGCTTTAACACCCGCAGCCATATAACTGTGCTGTCCAGCACAGAAAGGGTTCTGAACAAGATAATGCTGATGGACTCTCCAAACAGGATGAAAGTGTGATGGCTGTTGAGCAGGAGAACCTATTACATGGGTCACTGGTCACCTTCATAAGTGTTATTTATGGAACCCTGTATGTTTAATAACTATATATAAATGTGATTTATTATTTTTTTAATTGCCAGCATAGTGACATATGAATGAACACTAAATGCATATCTAGCTGCTGGGTTAATTATTTGTCGGAGAATGTTTTGTGTGAGTTGCAGGCTGGCAGCAAATGATCTGACATTAATGGTAAAATCATGGGGTGGTACATTCCAGGTTTTCCCTACTCACCAAATTAGCCAGCACCCCCCCACCATAGACAGCATGCACTTTGACTCACCACACTGCAGGAATGTTTGCGTTTGCAAGCAGAATCCTGGACAATTCACATGACTGGCCAGTGGTCACAATCCAGGGGGACACCACCTGACACCCAGATTAGGGATAAATACCATATCCCACATGCAAAACTTTGTACGATTCTTGGAAGCCAATCTGAAATTGTTGGGAATTGGTCCTCCTTGCGACTCCCTGCAAACAGTCGGAATCCTATATGAACATTATATACCTTTTGTATGTCATCTTTATTGTTTTTGTATCTACTTTAAGCATTGTATTTTTCTCGTTAAACTTCATTCTGATTCTTGTGGGATCCATTTTGCCTGGAGGATTGGCTATTCCATACTGCGTATCTGTACGACAGAGTCTTAGTTGGGCAATGATAACTGAGACCGACTGAAGGTCTAATTGTAGTTTTGTAAGGAGGGTTTAAGGCTTCCTGTTTGGAGCCAAGTGGCACAATCACATATGCAACGTTTCACCACCTCAAGTCCCAGGTTGGATGATACTGTATGTCGACATTGATCATGTAGACACTAATAAAGTGTTGACACATTGTTCCTGATGCCCCAGTGATGGCTTACCTGCATCTTCTAGGTCCTAGCAGCTATGTGATTGCCAGATCTGGCGGTCCTCTGACAGTGGCATTTCAATGACTATACCTGGCCTAATCCCTACTCCTGACCCTTATTCTAATGACTAACCCTGTCCCTCCCCCTATTACCTAACCCTCCCGTCCCGAAGCCTAACCCGAGTGTCGGCATGTCAACCGCTGTGCCATGAGCAATTCTCAAGTGTGCCTCCTGAGATACACGCGCTAGTGTACAGCCACCGATGCCAATTCAACTATTAATTTTGGGCAGCACCAGTCTCTTCCTGGTGGCCCTGACCTATGCAGATGTGGCTGAGTGGCATCATAGGTCTCACATGCCATGTCGCCGGTCCGTGCAATACTGTGACTAAGGCTCCCGAGTCGTGGCTGTTGCTAGTACTACTCCAGGAACTGCAGCAACTCCCACCGCTGAGAAGTTCAACAAGGTCCAGTGACATCTGAGCTACTGGCAGGTAGGGGAAAAGGTGTTTTACTTTTTTTTTTATGTGGGGGCCAATGTGTTGTTGTTTTTTGTTGTTTTTTTTATGGAGACAGTATGATTTTTTTTATGTGGGGGCTAGTGTGATTGTTTTTTGACACGTGGGGGCCAATGTGTGAGGTTTTTCCCCTGAGGGAGACTGGTGGTGTGCCTTGTCAATTATAAAATCTTGTTTGGTGTGTCACAAATTAAAAAAGGTTGAAAATTCCTTGCCTAATCCTACCCTTTCCTTGTGCCTAACCCTAATATTCACGTTTCACATGTCAATGTTGCCTATCGACATTTTAACTATGTCAGCGTCATTGTTATTGTTGGACTAACTACATTACGTTTGATAAAATCCCAGGATTGTCGGTTGGGAAAGTTGAGTGTAATGCCATTTGTGAGATGTACAGTGGATAGTGCTCTTTCTCCTATAGGACTCAAGGTGCTTAGCAGAAGAATGAACACATTACAGTACAGAAACAATGAAGTACACAAAGGCTTTTCATAAAATACAGAGAGCATGGAGAGTCTAAAGGGACATTAAGGAAATGCTGAGTAAACAGGAAAGTCTTGAGTCTGTATTTGAAGGTTTCTAGAGTAGATGCCTCTCGCACTGTGCGGGGAAGTGAGTTCCATAGAGTCGGAGCAGCATGGCTAAAAGCTTGACCCCCAGATGAGTTACGGGAGAATCTAGGTACTGCTAAAAGTTTATCTACAGATTGCTGTAATCTAGTGGGACAGTATGGGATCAGAAGCTGCTTCAGGTACCTTGGGCCCTGGTCATGTAATGCTTTGAAAGTCAGTAAGCCAATCTTGAAGATGATTTGCCATCTTGCCGGCAGACAGTGGAGGGAGTAGAGAATGGGTGTTATGTGGCTGGAATAAGGGTTGGTTGGTTAACAGCCTGGCAGCTGTGTTTTGCACCAGCTGTATGAAATTCAATTTTCTCTAACGTCCTAGTGGATGCTGGGGACTCCGTCAGGACCATGGGGAATAGCGGCTCCGCAGGAGACAGGGCACAAAAGCAAGCTTTTAGGATCACATGGTGTGTACTGGCTCCTCCCCCTATGACCCTCCTCCAAGCCTCAGTTAGGTTTTTGTGCCCGTCCGAGCAGGGTGCAATCTAGGTGGCTCTCCTAAAGAGCTGCTTAGAAAAAGTTTTTAGGTTTATTATTTTCAGTGAGTCCTGCTGGCAACAGGCTCACTGCATCGAGGGACTTAGGGGAGAGATTTTCAACTCACCTGCGTGCAGGATGGATTGGAGTCTTAGGCTACTGGACATAGCTTCAGAGGGAGTCGGAACACAGGTCACCCTGGGGTTCGTCCCGGAGCCGCGCCGCCGATCCCCCTTACAGATGCTGAAGATCGAGGGTCCGGAAACAGGCGGCAGAAGGCTCTTCAGCCTTCATGAAGGTAGCGCACAGCACTGCAGCTGTGCGCCATTGTTGCTACACACTTCACACTGAACGGTCACGGAGGGTGCAGGGCGCTGCTGGGGGCGCCCTGGGCAGCAATATTTAATACCTTTGATGGCAAAGAATACATCACATATAGCCATTGAGGCTATATGTATGTATTTAACCCAGGCCAGATATCTCAAAACCCGGGAGAAAAGCCCGCCGAAAAGGGGGCGGGGCTTATTCTCCTCAGCACACAGCGCCATTTTCCTGCTCAGCTCCGCTGTGAGGAAGGCTCCCAGGACTCTCCCCTGCACTGCACTACAGAAACGGGGTAACAAAGAGAAGGGGGGCATATTTTGGCGATATTTATATATTTAAAGCGCATATAACAAAAACAACACCTTTTAGGGTTGTTTATATACATTTTATAGCGCTTTTGGTGTGTGCTGGCAAACTCTCCCTCTGTCTCCCCAAAGGGCTAGTGGGGTCCTGTCTTCGATAAGAGCATTCCCTGTGTGTCTGCTGTGTGTCGGTACGTGTGTGTCGACATGTATGAGGACGATGTTGGTGTGGAGGCGGAGCAATTGCCGGTAATGGTGATGTCACCCCCTAGGGAGTCGACACCGGAATGGATGGCTTTAATTATGGAATTACGTGATAATGTTAGTACATTACAAAAGTCAGTTGACGAAATGAGACGGCCGGAAAACCAGTTAGTACCTGCTCAGGCGTCTCAGACACCGTCAGGGGCTGTAAAACGTCCCTTACCTCAGTCAGTCGACACAGGTACCGACACAGATGAATCTAGTGTCGACGGTGAAGAAACAAACGTATTTTCCAATAGGGCCACACGTTATATGATCACGGCAATGAAGGAGGCTTTGCAGATCTCTGATACTGCAGGTACCTCAAAAAGGGGTATTATGTGGGGGGTGAAAAAACTACCTGTAGCTTTTCCAGAATCAGAGGAATTGAATGACGTGTGTGATGAAGCGTGGGTTAACCCAGATAGAAAACTGCTAATTTCTAAGAAGTTATTGGCATTATACCCTTTCCCACCAGAGGTTAGGGCGCGCTGGGAAACACCCCCTAGGGTGGATAAAGCGCTCACACGTTTATCAAAACAAGTGGCGTTGCCGTCTCCAGATACGGCCGCCCTCAAGGATCCAGCAGATAGGAGGCTGGAAACTACCCTGAAGAGTATATACACGCATACTGGTGTTATACTCCGACCAGCAATAGCCTCAGCCTGGATGTGCAGTGCTGGGGTAGTGTGGTTGGATTCCCTGACTGAAAATATTGATACCCTGGATAGGGACAGTATTTTATTGACTCTAGAGCAATTAAAGGATGCGTTTCTTTATATGCGAGATGCTCAGAGGGATGTTTGCACTCTGGCATCGAGAGTAAGTGCGATGTCCATATCTGCCAGAAGAAGTTTATGGACGCGACAGTGGTCAGGTGATGCGGATTCCAAAAGGCATATGGAAGTATTGCCATATAAAGGAGAGGAATTATTTGGGGTTGGTCTATCGGATCTGGTGGCCACGGCAACTGCCGGCAAATCCACTTTTTTACCTCAGACCCCCTCCCAACAGAAAAAGACACCGTCTTTTCAGCCGCAGTCCTTTCGCTCCTATAAAAACAAGCGGGCAAAAGGACAGTCTTATCTGCCACGAGGCAGAGGAAAGGGTAAGAGAGGGCAGCAAGCAGCCCCTGCCCAGGACCAGAAGCCCGCCCCGGGTTCTACAAAGCCATCAGCATGATGCTGGGGCTTTACAAGCGGACTCAGGAGCGGTGGGGGGTCGACTAAAGATTTTCAGCAATCAGTGGGCTCGCTCACAGGTGGACCCGTGGATCCTGCAGATAGTATCTCAGGGTTACATGTTGGAATTCGAAAGATCTCCCCCTCGCCGTTTCCTAAAGTCTGCTTTACCAACGTCTCCCTCAGAAAGGGCGACGGTATTGGAAGCCATTCACAAGCTGTATTCTCAGCAGGTGATAGTCAAGGTACCCCTCCTACAACAGGGAAAGGGGTATTATTCCACACTATTTGTGGTACCGAAGCCGGACGGTTCGGTAAGACCTATTCTAAATCTGAAATCCTTGAACCTGTACATACAGAAATTCAAGTTCAAGATGGAGTCACTAAGAGCAGTGATAGCGAATCTGGAAGAAGGGGACTTCATGGTGTCCCTGGACATAAAAGATGCTTATCTGCATGTCCCAATTTACCCCTCACACCAAGGGTATCTCAGGTTCGTGATACAAGACTGTCATTATCAGTTTCAAACGCTGCCGTTTGGGTTGTCCACGGCACCTCGGGTCTTTACCAAGGTAATGACCGAAATGATGGTTCTTCTACGAAGAAAAGGCGTATTAATTATCCCTTACTTGGACGATCTCCTGATAAGGGCAAAGTCCAGAGAACAGCTGGAAGTCGGTGTAGCACTAACCCAAGTAGTGCTTCAACAACACGGGTGGATTCTGAATCTTCCAAAATCTCAATTGTCCCCGACAACACGTCTGCTGTTCCTGGGAATGATTCTGGACACGGTTCAGAAAAAGGTGTTTCTCCCGGAGGAGAAAGCAAGGGAGTTATCCGAACTTGTCAGGAACCTCCTAAAACCAGGAAATGTGTCAGTACATCAATGCACAAGAGTCCTGGGAAAGATGGTGGCTTCTTACGAAGCAATTCCATTCGGCAGATTCCATGCACGAATATTTCAGTGGGATCTGCTGGACAAATGGTCCGGATCGCATCTGCACATGCATCAGCGGATAACACTGTCACCAAGGACAAGGTTGTCTCTCCTGTGGTGGTTGCAGAGTGCCCATCTGTTAGAGGGCCGCAGGTTCGGCATACAGGACTGGGTCCTGGTGACTACGGATGCCAGCCTACGGGGCTGGGGAGCAGTCACACAGGGAAGAAACTTCCAGGGTGTATGGTCAAACCTGGAGACGTCTCTTCACATAAATATACTAGAGCTAAGAGCAATCTACAATGCTCTAAGCTTGGCGAAACCGCTGCTTCAGGGTCAGCCGGGGTTGATCCAGTCGGACAACATCACGGCAGTCGCCCACGTAAACAGACAAGGCGGCACGAGAAGCAGAAGAGCAATGACAGAAGCTGCAAGGATTCTTCGCTGGGCGGAAAATCATGTCATAGCACTGTCAGCAGTGTTCATCCCGGGAGTGGACAACTGGGAAGCAGACTTCCTCAGCAGACACGACCTTCACCCGGGAGAGTGGGGACTTCATCCGGAAGTTTTCCACATGATTGTGAACCATTGGGAAAAACCAAAGGTGGACATGATGGCGTCTCGCCTCAACAAAAAACTGGACAGATATTGCGCCAGGTCAAGAGACCCTCAGGCAATAGCTGTGGACGCTCTGGTAACACCGTGGGTGTACCAGTCAGTGTATGTGTTTCCTCCTCTGCCTCTCATACCAAAGGTACTGAGAATTATACGGAAAAGGGGAGTAAGAACAATACTAGTGGCTCCGGATTGGCCAAGAAGAACTTGGTATCCGGAACTTCAAGAGATGCTCACGGAAGATCTGTGGCCTCTACCTCTAAGAAGGGATCTGCTTCAGCAGGGACCTTGTATGTTCCAAGACTTACCGCGACTGCGTTTGACGGCATGGCGGTTGAACGCCGGATTCTAAAAGAAAAGGGCATTCCAGAGGAAGTTATTCCTACCTTGATTAAAGCTAGGAAGGAAGTGACCGCACAACATTATCACCGCATTTGGAGAAAATATGTTGCGTGGTGTGAGGCCAAGAAGGCCCCAACGGAAGAATTTCAATTGGGTCGATTCCTACATTTCCTGCAGGCAGGATTGTCTATGGGCCTCAAATTGGGGTCTATTAAAGTTCAAATTTCGGCCTTATCAATCTTCTTCCAGAAAGAATTGGCTTCAGTGCCTGAAGTACAAACTTTTGTCAAGGGTGTACTACATATACAACCCCCAATTGTGCCTCCAGTGGCACCGTGGGATCTAAACGTAGTTTTGGAATTTCTCAAATCTCATTGGTTTGAGCCTCTCAAATCGGTAGATTTGAAGTATCTTACATGGAAAGTGACCATGTTATTGGCCCTGGCTTCAGCCAGGAGAGTTTCAGAGTTGGCGGCTTTATCGTACAAAAGCCCATATCTGATTTTCCATTCGGACAGGGCAGAACTGCGGACACGTCCTCATTTTCTCCCTAAGGTGGTTTCGGCTTTTCACTTGAACCAGCCTATTGTGGTGCCTGCGGCTACTAGCGACTTGGAGGACTCCAAGTTACTGGACGTTGTCAGAGCATTGAAAATATATATTTCAAGGACAGCTGGAGTCAGAAAATCTGACTCGTTTATCTTGTATGCACCCAACAAGATGGGTGCTCCTGCGTCTAAGCAGACGATTGCTCGTTGGATCTGTAGCACAATTCAACTTGCACATTCTGTGGCAGGCCTGCCACAGCCTAAAACTGTAAAAGCCCACTCCACAAGGAAGGTGGGCTCATCTTGGGCGGCTGCCCGAGGGGTCTCGGCATTACAACTTTGCCGAGCAGCTACGTGGTCAGGGGAGAACACGTTTGTAAAATTTTACAAATTTGATACTCTGGCTAAAGAGGACTTGGAGTTCTCTCATTCGGTGCTGCAGAGTCATCCGCACTCTCCCGCCCGTTTGGGAGCTTTGGTATAATCCCCATGGTCCTGACGGAGTCCCCAGCATCCACTAGGACGTTAGAGAAAATAAGAATTTACTTACCGATAATTCTATTTCTCGTAGTCCGTAGTGGATGCTGGGCGCCCATCCCAAGTGCGGATTGTCTGCATTACTTGTACATAGTTATTGTTACAAAAATCGGGTTATTATTGTTGTGAGCCATCTTTTTTAAGAGGCTACTTCTTTGTTATCATACTGTTAACTGGGTTCAGATCACAAGTTGTACGGTGTGATTGGTGTGGCTGGTATGAGTCTTACCCGGGATTCAAGATCCTTCCTTATTGTGTACGCTCGTCCGGGCACAGTACCTAACTGAGGCTTGGTGGAGGGTCATAGGGGGAGGAGCCAGTACACACCATGTGATCCTAAAAGCTTGCTTTTGTGCCCTGTCTCCTGCGGAGCCGCTATTCCCCATGGTCCTGACGGAGTCCCCAGCATCCACTACGGACTACGAGAAATAGAATTATCGGTAAGTAAATTCTTATTATTTTGCTGGGAGACCCAGGTAGAGGGCATTGCAGCAGTCTAATCAATATGATAGAAATGCATGGATAACTTTTGGCAGATCTTCAGATGGAATTAAGTACTTGATTCTGGCTATGTTCCTCAGATGAAAGAATGAGGCATTGATTGTGGCGGATATCCGATGTCCTGGATGATGGGGGCCTGACATTTAAACAACGCCAAGATCATTGTTTTGTAATTCTGAACTCTCAAGTCCAGTTGGTTGGCTGTGCTGCAGTCTTGGCTTTTGATGTTGAGGTCCTATCATAAGGACGTCTGTTTTATCAGGATTCAGTCGCAGCCAAGTGGCACTCATCCACTCCTGGAGCTCAACTAGACAGCCATTTAGGGGTGTTAGTGGGTTCTCAGTACCCAAAGCAAAGGACAGGTACAGTTGTGTATCAGTGGTAGACCAGGCCATGGCGCCTGATTATTTCACCCAGCGGAGCATGTACACTGCAAAAAGCATGGGGGATAGTATAAACCTTGTGGGACACCACAAGTCAGTGGCACTGGTGACGATGAGTCTACACCAGACGAAACTCTCTATGACCTGCCGGTAAGAAATTATTTGAACCAGCTAAGGACTGTGCTGTCCCGACCACAGACCTCTTTTAGGTGCTCAATCAGAATCCCACGGTCCATGGTGTCAAATGCTGCAGAGAGATCCAGAAGGATTAAGATTCAACAGTCACCTCTGTCTCTTGTCACCAGAAGATCATTAAACACACATACCAGGGCTGTTAGTGCTGCACAATGCACTGTAGTGAATACACCACAGTCCTGTGAACGCAGTATAATGTAGCATATGTATGATTAAGAACTTTGTGATCCTGTCTTTATATTCTACATTAATGCACTGTACACGTGATAGAGGACCTCAGCGCTGACCAGCCAGTGTCTAAAACTCGATGAGAACTGCATTAGGGCTAGTGCGGGCAAATACATCCTATTGTATAACACAAAAGCAAAACTATGCTCTTACCTCTGGAATTAATTACCAGTAGGTTAGTAAATGAATGCGGAGCTACGCTGCCACCCTAATCACCTGCATTAACTGTGTTAATTATGTAAAGTCCCCAACAAATGGGGAGAGGGGGTGGAGGAGTGTCATCACCACCCATCTTGATTGGCAGGAGGGCAAATCTCAGTGAGCCAAGCACACATGTTCATCTGTGGTTTCCACCAGCTAAGTGGCCCTCTAATAGAGTAACAATGTACATTTGAAGTGGTTGGTCTGGAACCAGACCCCTAGAGTAGGGGTTGGGGCCCACTGGGAATTTCCCCAGTATGCCTGTGGTCTGGTCCGACCCTGCACATTACTGTTCCCTGCTCACATCGTTATGCCACATGTTACTGCTCCTGGTATGCGTTCAGGATCCTAGCAGCCAAAATACCAACACTGAATCCCCACGCTGAGATACTGAAGGTAACTATAGCCGGGGGGGGCTGAGACAGGTTTAGGGGCCCCCAGAAGGTTAGGGTTGGACTGCTGGGGAGGGTGGTTAGGTTTAAGCTGCGGGGAGGAAGGGGGGGGGGGGGGGCTAGGGTTAGGTTTAGACACTAAGGGGGTGGCTTATGCGTGGAAAGGGGGGTTAGGCACTAAGGGAGGGGGGTAGGGGGAGATGGAATACTTACCTCACCAGTAGCGGATCTTGCCACGGGCAAGCAGGACTTTTGCCCATGGCGCTGCCTTCCGGAGGGCGCAGGGCGCCATCCGGAGGGCGCCGCATCAGGAAAAGATCCGCTGCTGCTGTGTGCCCCCCTGCTGCCGCTGGCCGCTGCCCCCCCACTGCCGCTGTGAAGGGAAACTAAACGCGTACGCGTCTAGTTTCCCTTCGTGGAGAGGTCCTTTACTGTGCGGTGTGCGATGACGTCATCGCGCACCGCACATCATTTCAGTCTGTACAGGGTGGCGTAAATGACCATGCCCCCTGTACGAAGCCACGCCCCCTATTGCTGCCCGGGGCGCACAGAGCGCCAGAACCGGCCCTGTACCTCACCCCTGTAGGGATTGTGAACATTGGGATGTGACTGCCAGCACCCGTCCCCTGGGATTACATACTGATCCCCTGCTCCCAGTTCACATGGCTGCAGTAGTGTGGCTTCTCATCCATCTTTCTCCTTTTTGGGGGTGGAATGTACTAAGCATCGCATCCACAATGCGTAAATCGTGTCAGTTATCAGGTACATACCGGCTGTAAATAAGGACAGTACTTACCAAAAGATTTTCAATAGCAGTATTTCTGGGTTTTGGCCCAGGAGCCGTTCTGTGTATGCGTCCAGTGACACGCACGCCGCAGGGGGTGCTGGGAAGCATCCGATTGGATCCCTCTCATGAGGAAATTGCGATAGAAGCCCATAGGCTTCTATTGGGTAATGCCACCCAAAGATGGCGTTACCCACAGGGACCATGCAGCTTGGTACATATGGAAGATGTGATAAAACTCCAAAAAATGCATGTTTATAAAGAGATGAGTGATGTGTCAGTGAGGACAGGGCTGCATGTGACAGGGGCAGTGACATGAATTGAGGAGGGGAATGGAGGTAGCAGGAAGCCACAGACTGAGAGTTATATAGTAGGAGGAGCAGGGTCCCCAGCAGCACAGAGTATATCAGGAGATGAGTGATGTGTCAGTGAGGACAGGGCTGCATGTGACAGGAAGTGACATGATGTGAGGAATGGAGGCAGCAGGAAGCCACAGACTGAGAGTTATATACTGGGAGGAGCAGGGTCCCCAGCAGCACAGAGTATATCAGGAGATAAGTGATGTGTCAGTGAGGACAGGGCTGCATGTGACAGGAAGTGACATGATGTGAGGAGGGGAATGGAGGCAGCAGGAAGCCATAGACTGAGAGTTATACAGTGGGAGGAGCAGGGTCCCCAGCAGCACAGAGTATATCAGGAGATGAGTGATGTGTCAGTGAGGACAGGGCTGCATGTGACAGGAAGTGACATGATGTGAGGAGGGGAATGGAGGCAGCAGGAAGCCATAGACTGAGTTATACAGTGGGAGGAGCAGGGTCCCCAGCAGCACAGAGTATATCAGGAGATGAGTGATGTGTCAGTGAGGACAGGGCTGCATGTGACAGAGGAAGTGACATGATGTGAGGATGGGAATGGAGGTAGCAGGAAGCCACAGACTGAGAGTTATATAGTGGGAGGAGCAGGGTCCCCAGCAGCACAGAGTATATCAGGAGATGAGTGATGTGTCAGTGAGGACAGGGCTGCATGTGACAGGAAGTGACATGATGTGAGGAGGGGAATGGAGGCAGCAGGAAGCCACAGACTGAGAGTTATACAGTGGGAGGAGCAGGGTCCCCAGCAGCACAGAGTATATCAGGAGATGAGTGATGTGTCAGTGAGGACAGGGCTGCATGGGGCAGTGACATGATGTGAGGAGAGGAGTGGAGCAGAATCCCCAGCAGCACAGAGTATATCAGGAGATGAGTGATGATGTGTCAGTGAGGACAGGGCTGCATGTGACATGGAAGTCACAGACAGAGTTATATAGTGGGAGAAGCAGGGCCCCCAGCAGCACAGAGTATTACAGGAGATGAGTGATGTGTCAGTGAGGACAGGGCTGCATGTGACATGATGGGAGGAGGGGAATGGAGGCAGCAGGAAGTCACAGACTGAGAGTTATATAGTGGGAGAAGCAGGGCCCCCAGCAGCACAGAGTATATCAGGAGATGAGTGATGTGTCCGTGAGGACAGGGCTGCATGTGACAAGATCAGTGACATGATGTGAGGAGGGGAATGGAGGCAGCAGGAAGCCACAGACTGAGAGTTATATAGTGGGAGGAGCAGGGTCCCCAGCAGCACAGAGTATATCAGGAGATGAGGGATGTGTCTGTGAGGACAGAGCTGTGTGTGACAGGAGCAGTGACATGATGTGAGGAGGAAAATGGAGGCAGCAGGAAGCCACAGACTGAGAGTTATATAGTGGGAGGAGCAGCAACCCCAGCAGCACAGAGTATATCAGGAGATGAGTGATGTGTCAGTGAGGACAGGGCTGCATGTGACAGGAGCAGTGACATGATGTGAGGAGGGGAATGGAGGCAGCAGGAAGCCACAGTCTGAGAGTTATATAGTGGGAGGAGCAGGGTCCCCAGCAGCACAGAGTGTATCAGGAGATGAGTGATGTGTCAGTGAGGACAGGGCTGCATGTGACAGGGGCAGTGACATGATGTGAGGAGGAGAATGGAGGCAGTAGGAAGCCACAGACAGTTATATAGTGGGAGGAGCAGGGTCCTCGGCAGCACAGAGTATATCAGGAGATGAGTGATGTGTCAATGAGGACAGGGCTGCATGTGACAGGAGCAGTGACATGATGTGAGGAGGGGAATGGAGGCAGCAGGAAGCGACAGACAGAGTTATATAGTGGAAGGAGCAGGGTCTCCAGCAGCACAGAGTATATCAGGAGGTGGGTGATGTGTCAGTGAGGAGAGGCCTGCATGTAACATGATGTGAGGAGGGGAATGGAGGCAGCAGGAAGCCACAGACAGTTATATAGTGGGAGGAGCAGGGTCCCCAGCAGCACAAAGTAGTGAAACAATGTTGCTTTCAAACTTATTGTATTATATACAGGGGAGTGTGACGCCAGAACACCATCCATCCATCTATTGGGTGTTTATTTCAATATGAATTATTTTATTTTCTCTATCGTCCTAAGTGGATGCTGGGGTTCCTGAAAGGACCATGGGGAATAGCGGCTCCGCAGGAGACAGGGCACAAAAGTAAAGCTTTTACAGGTCAGGTGGTGTGTACTGGCTCCTCCCCCTATGACCCTCCTCCAGACTCCAGTTAGATTTTTGTGCCCGGCCGAGAAGGGTGCAATTCTAGGTGGCTCTCATAAAGAGCTGCTTAGAGAGTTTAGCTTAGGTTTTTTATTTTACAGTGATTCCTGCTGGCAACAGGATCACTGCAACGAGGGACAGAGGGGAGAAGAAGTGAACTCACCTGCGTGCAGGATGGATTGGCTTCTTGGCTACTGGACATGAAGCTCCAGAGGGACGATCACAGGTACAGCCTGGATGGTCACCGGAGCCACGCCGCCGGCCCCCTCACAGATGCTGAAGCAAGAAGAGGTCCAGAATCGGCGGCTGAAGACTCCTGCAGTCTTCTTAAGGTAGCGCACAGCACTGCAGCTGTGCGCCATTTTCCTCTCAGCACACTTCACACGGCAGTCACTGAGGGTGCAGGGCGCTGGGGGGGGGCGCCCTGGGAGGCAAATGAAAACCTTTAAAAAGGCTAAAAATACCTCACATATAGCCCCAGAGGCTATATGGAGATATTTACCCCTGCCTAAATGTACTAAATAGCGGGAGACGAGCCCGCCGAAAAAGGGGCGGGGCCTATCTCCTCAGCACACGGCGCCATTTTCTGTCACAGCTCCGCTGGTCAGGAAGGCTCCCAGGTCTCTCCCCTGCACTGCACTACAGAAACAGGGTATAACAGAGAGGGGGGGCAGAATAAATGGCAATATATTAATATAAAAGCAGCTATAAGGGAGCACTTAATCATAAGGCTATCCCTGTCATATATAGCGTTTTTTGGTGTGTGCTGGCAGACTCTCCCTCTGTCTCCCCAAAGGGCTGGTGGGTCCTGTCTTCGTATAGAGCATTCCCTGTGTGTCTGCTGTGTGTCGGTACGTGTGTGTCGACATGTATGAGGACGTTATTGGTGTGGAGGCGGAGCAATTGCCAAATATGAGGATATCACCTCCTAGGGGGTCGACACCAGAATGGATGCCTTTATTTGTGGAATTACGGGATAGCGTCAACTCGCTTAAGCAGTCGTTTGCCGACATGAGGCGGCCGGACACTCAATTAGTGTCTGTCCAGGCGCCTCAAACACCGTCAGGGGCTGTAAAACGTCCCTTGCCTCAGTCGGTCGACACAGACCCAGACACAGGCACTGATTCCGGTGGTGAAGGTGACGAATCAACCGTATTTTCCAGTAGGGCCACACGTTATATGATTTTGGCAATAAAGGAGATGTTACATTTAGCTGATACTACAGGTACCACTAAACAGGGTATTATGTGGGGTGTGAAAAAACTACCAGTAGTTTTTACCGAATCAGAAGAATTAAATGACGTGTGTGATGAAGCGTGGGGTGCCCCGATAAAAAACTGCTAATTTCAAAGAAGTTATTGGCTTTATACCCTTTCCCGCCAGAGGTTAGGGAGCGCTGGGAAACACCTCCTAGGGTGGACAAAGCGCTAACACGCTTATCAAAACAAGTGGCGTTACCCTCTCCTGAGACGGACGCACTTAAAGATCCATCAGATAGGAGGATGGAAAATATCCAAAAAGGTATATACACACATGCAGGTGTTATACTACGACCAGCTATTGCGACTGCCTGGATGTGCAGTGCTGGGGTAGTTTGGTCAGAGTCCCTGATCGAAAATATTGATACCCTGGACAGGGACAATATTTTACTGTCGTTAGAACAAATAAAGGATGCATTTCTTTATATGCGTGATGCACAGAGAGATATCTGCACACTGGCATCACGGGTAAGTGCTATGTCCATTTCGGCCAGAAGAGCTTTATGGACACGACAGTGGACAGGCGATGCGTAGAGGAGTTATTTGAGGTCGGTCTATCGGATTTGGTGGCCACGGCTACGGCCGGGAAATCCACCTTTCTACCTCAAGTCACTCCCCAACAGAAAAAGGCACCGACCTTTCAACCGCAGCCCTTTCGTTCCTTTAAAAATAAGAGAGCAAAGGGCTATTCATATCTGCCACGAGGCAGAGGACGAGGGAAGAGACAGCAACAGGCAGCTCCTTCCCAGGAACAGAAGCCCTCCCCGGCTTCTACAAAAGCCTCAGCATGACGCTGGGGCTTCGCAAGCGGACTCGGGGGCGGTAGGCGGTCGTCTCAAAAATTACAGCGCGCAGTGGGCTCACTCGCAGGTAAATCCCTGGATCCTGCAGATAATATCTCAGGGGTACAGGTTGAAATTAGAGACAGAGCCACCTCGCCGTTTCCTGAAGTCTGCTTTACCAACGTCCCCCTCAGAAAGGGAGACGGTTTTGGAAGCCATTCACAAGCTGTATTCTCAGCAGGTGATAGTCAAGGTACCTCTTCTACAACAAGGGAAGGGGTATTATTCCACTCTATTTGTGGTACCGAAGCCGGATGGCTCGGTAAGGCCTATTCTAAATCTGAAGTCCTTGAACCTATACATAAAGAAGTTCAAGTTCAAGATGGAGTCACTCAGAGCAGTGATAGCGAACCTGGAAGAAGGGGACTTTATGGTATCCTTGGACATCAAGGATGCGTATCTCCACGTTCCAATTACCCCTCACACCAGGGGTACCTCAGGTTCGTTGTACAAAACTGTCACTATCAGTTTCAGACGCTGCCGTTTGGTTTGTCCACGGCACCTCGGGTCTTTACAAAGGTAATGGCCGAGATAATATTTCTTCTTCGAAGAAAAGGCGTATTAATTATCCCATACTTGGACGATCTCCTAATAAGGGCAAGGTCCAGAGAACAGCTAGAGATGGGTTTAGCACTATCTCAAGAGGTGCTAAAGCAGCACGGATGGATTCTGAATATTCCAAAATCCCAATTAATGCCGACAACTCGTCTGCTGTTCCTGGGGATGATTCTGGACACAGTTCAGAAAAAGGTTTTTCTTCCCGAAGAAAAAGCCAAGGAGTTATCTGACCTGGTCAGGAACCTCCTAAAACCAGGAAAGGTGTCTGTACATCAATGCACAAGAGTCCTGGGAAAAAATGGTAGCTTCTTACGAAGCAATCCCTTTCGGCAGATTCCATGCAAAGGGATCTGTTGGACAAATGGTCAGGGTCGCATCTTCAGATGCACCTGCGGATAACCCTGTCGCCGAGGACAAGGGTATCCCTTCTGTGGTGGTTGCAGGAGGCTCATCTATTGGAGGGCCGCAGATTCGGCAGGCAGGATTGGATCCTGGTGACCACGGATGCCAGCCTGAGAGGCTGGGGAGCAGTCACACAGGGAAGAAATTTCCAGGGAGTGTGGTCGAGCCTGAAAAAGTCTCTTCACATAAGCATTCTGGAACTAAGAGCAATCTACAATGCTCTAAGCCAGGCGGAACCTCTGCTTCAAGGAAGACCGGTGTTGATCCAGTAGGACAACATCACGGCAGTCGCCCATGTAAACAGACAGGGCGGCACAAGAAGCAGGAGGGCAATGGCAGAAGCTGCCAGGATCCTTCGCTGGGCGGAGAATCACGTGACAGCACTGTCAGCAGTATTCATCCCGGGCGTGGACAACTGGGAAGCAGACTTCCTCAGCAGACACGACCTTCACCCGGGAGAGTGGGGACTTCATCCAGAAGTTTTCCACATGCTATTAAACCGTTGGGTAAAACCAATGGTGGACATGATGGCATCTCGCCTCAACAAAACACTGGACAGGTATTGCGCCAGGTCAAGAGATCCGCAGGCAATAGCTGTGGACGCGCTGGTAACACCTTGGGTGTACCAGTCGGTATATGTGTTTCCTCCTCTGCCTCTCATACCAAAGGTATTGAGGATTATACGGCAAAGAGGAGTAAGACTAGTGGCTCCGGATTGGCCAAGAAGGACTTGGTACCCGGAACTTCAAGAGATGGTCACGGACGATCCGTGGCCTCTACTTCTGAGAAGGGACCTGTTTCAGCAGGGTCCTTGTCTTTTTCAAGACTTACCGCGGCTGCGTTTGACGGCATGGCGTTGAATGCCAGATCCTAAAAGGAAAAGGCATTCCAGAAGAAGTCATTCCTACCTTGATAAAGGCAAGGAAGGAAGTCACCGCGAAGCATTATCGCCGTATTTGGCGAAAATATGTTGCGTGGTGCGAGCAGCGGAGTGCTCCGATGGAGGAATTTCAACTGGGTCGTTTTCCTACATTTCCTGCAATCAGGATTGTCTATGGGTCTCAAATTGGGATCTATTAAGGTTCAAATTTCGGCCCTATCAATATTCTTCCACAAAGAATTGGCCTCAGTCCCTGAGGTCCAGATTTTTATCAAAGGAGTACTGCATATACAGCCTCCTGTGGTGCCTAAGGTGGCACCGTGGGATCTAAATGTAGTTTTAGATTTCCTCAAATCCAATTGGTTTGAACCACTAAAGAATGTGGATTTGAAATATCTCACATGGAAAGTGACTATGTTACTGGCCCTGGCTTCGGCCGGGAGAGTATCTGAACTGGCGGCTTTGTCTTATAAAAGCCCTTATTTAATTTTCCATTCGACATAGGGCAGAGCTGCGGACGCGTCCGCATTTTCTCCCTAAGGTGGTATCAGCGTTTCACCTGAACCAGCCTATTGTAGTGCCTGCGGCTACAGACGACTTGAAGGACTCCAAGTTGTTGGACGTTGTCAGAGCCTTAAAAATATACATTTAAAGGACGGCTGGAGTCAGAAAATCTGACTCGCTGTTTATACTGTATGCACCCAACAAGTTGGGTGCACCTGCTTCTAAGCAGTCGATTGCTCGTTGGTTTTGTAACAAAATTCAACTTGTACATTCTGTGGCAGGCCTGCCACAGCCTAAATCTGTTAAGGCCCATTCCGCAAGGAAGGTGGGCTCATCTTGGGCGGCTGCCCGAGGGGTCTCGGCATTACAACTCTGCCGAGCAGCTACGTGGTCAGGGGAGAACACGTTTGTAAATTTTTACAAATTTGATACCCTGGCAAAGGAGGACCTGGAGTTCTCTCATTCGGTGCTGCAGAGTCATCCGCACTCTCCCGCCCGTTTGGGAGCTTTGGTATAATCCCCATGGTCCTTTCAGGAACCCCAGCATCCACTTAGGACGATAGAGAAAATAAGAATTTACTTACCGATAATTCTATTTCTCGGAGTCCGTAGTGGATGCTGGGCGCCCATCCCAAGTGCGGATTATCTGCAATACTTGTACATAGTTATTGTTAACTAATTCGGGTTATTGTTTAGGAAGCCATCTTTCAGAGGCTCCTCTGTTATCATACTGTTAACTGGGTTTAGATCACAAGTTGTACGGTGTGATTGGTGTGGCTGGTATGAGTCTTACCCGGGATTCAAAATCCTCCCTTATTGTGTACGCTCGTCCGGGCACAGTACCTAACTGGAGTCTGGAGGAGGGTCATAGGGGGAGGAGCCAGTACACACCACCTGACCTGTAAAAGCTTTACTTTTGTGCCCTGTCTCCTGCGGAGCCGCTATTCCCCATGGTCCTTTCAGGAACCCCAGCATCCACTACGGACTCCGAGAAATAGAATTATCGGTAAGTAAATTCTTATTTTTTATACTGTACCAAGAACCAGAATTATTTTAAAATAATGTATGTATATTCCAAAGACCATTCAAAGTCAGGTTTGATAGGTTATTATTTAAGTGGCCCTGTACTTTTCCTCTTTGAAATAAACAGACACCAGGCCTGTGTAGATTGCCTGCAGTGTGATAAACATTGCCTTACTGAGAGTTCTATTTAAATGTGAATGTGCTGTAGGTGGCATCTATATAAAAATATAATAACCGGGAAGACTGGTCAGGCTGGTTGGAGAGACCTGGGAAGATTTTAAACAATCTGGATGTTCCTGATGATAGTAACTAGCTAAATAGTGATGTACATCTCCGAGATGCAGTCTCGGCCTCCAGCTACTGTCGCTAATGCTAACAGGTATATTTAAAAGGTACAGCTCCCACATGGTTAAAGCGCTTTACTGTAGCATTACACCCATGTCGGTATCTACAACTCAAGAGGAAATCCCGCACCAAGAATATTAATTATACTTATTAATTTTCAGGGAATTATTATTTGTGTCATTCATGGGCAAACGCAGGGGGGGTTTCTGGTTGGCTGGAAACCCCCCTCCTCTTGGCAAGTGGCTCAAATTATGACAATAGCAATGGTATATAATATGATTACTAGAGCTGTTGACAAATCATGCAGTGTAAGGGACAGAGTGGAGCTGCTGCACATGGCCAGTGGTAGCAGCTTCTACCAAGTTTGCTGCGTGTGAGTCCTCAATCAGTGCACTGGATCAGGGAGAAGAGACAGGGGCCTTACCATGTGGTGGGAGAATGTGCGCTTAGAAAGTACAGTACTGGTTTTGTTATATTTGTGTCTTTATTTTTTATAGTATGTTTTTCCTGACCACTCATTTGTATATATAAATATGTTTGATACAGCCTATACTATATACCATCTATAGTGTTAAATATTAATATTGTATTCCATGTTCCGCATAGTGGGAGATTATGGATTGTATTTTGAAACCCCCCTCTAGAAATCCTGCGTTTGCCCCTGTTATTGCCTGTTCACGTGGATGTTTCCATGTCTATAACGTATAATTGGTGCTACCCACTGATTTAGTACATAATTCAGAACAATTATGTACTTGTGTCGCGATGTTACTGATCTTCCTGACCAACATTCCGATGTTTGCTAAAAAATTGTGGGTTTTTTTTTTTAATGCAAAAAAAAAATATTTTTTTTTAAACTAAAATTATTTTGTACAAGGTTAAATTCATGTTCTTCACCTAATTCACTCATTAAACAAAACAACAATTTCTGAGCGTTTTTTTTTGGGGGGGGGAATCATCAGTTAAGTGGTTAAAAAACTACCATAATTTACATATTGGAGCTGATTGGCTGGTGTGTTTATCACCTTGCACTTAGCATTGGTTTAACATTTCTTTATGCCGTCTGCAGGTTAATACATCTGCCCCAGTATTAGAAAGCTACATCAATAACAATTTGGAATAGAGAGCATACACAGCATTTTTAAAACACTCTTTATACACATGAAACAATTTTGTTTTCTTTTTCTACACTTAATTCCATTTCTATCATTTGTTTATACTTTGCTTGCTATAACCCTAATATAGGGAATATATGATACATCATATGGGATAGTAACAAACATATAAAGATCACATATGGGTACTGACAATTTCTCGTTAAATATATTGAAATAAAACAGAATTTGAAACTAAATAACAATTTTATTTTGTGGATTGGAAAATTATTCTTGTTCTGACCCATGTCAGTATCCCTGCGCTGGCATCTTAATTCCACCATACTCGTTCAGGACATGGGGCCTAATTCTGAGTTGATCGCAGCAGCAAGTTTGTTAGCAATTGGCCAAAACCATGGGGGTCATTCCGAGTTGTTCGCTCGTTATTTTTTTTTCCGCAACGGAGCGATTAGTCGCGAATGCGCATGCGCAATGTCCGCAGTGCGACTGCGCCAAGTAAATTTGCTGTGCAGTTAGGTATTTTACTCACGGCATTACAAGGTTTTTTTCTTCGTTCTGGTGATCGTAATGTGATTGACAGGAAGTGGGTGTTTCTGGGCGGAAACTGGCCGTTTTATGGGTGTGTGCGGAAAAACGCTACCGTTTCTGGGAAAAACGCGTGGGTGGCTGGAGAAACGGAGGAGTGTCTGGGCGAACGCTGGGTGTGTTTTGTGACGTCAAACCAGGAACGACAAGCACTGAACTGATCGCAGATGCCGAGTAGGTTTGAAGCTACTCAGAAACTGCTAAGAGGTGTGTAATCGCAATTTTGAGAATCTTTCGTTCGCAATTTTACTATGCTAAGATTCACTCCCAGTAGGCGGCGGCTTAGCGTGTGCAATGTTGCTAAAAGCAGCTTGCGAGCGGACAACTCGGAATGAGGGCCCATGTGCACTGCAGGGGGGCAGATATAACATGTGCAGAGAGATAGATTTGGGTGTGGTAAATTCAATCTGCAATCTAAATTGCAGTGTAAAAATAAAGCAGCCAGTATTTACCCTGCACAGAAACAAAATAACCCACCCAAATCTAACTCTCTCTGCACATGTTATATCTGCCTCCCCTGCAGTGCACATGGTTTTGCCCAACTGCTAAAAAATTTCCTGCTGCGATCAACTTGGAATTACCCCCATGGTGGACGTTTGTGATAGCAGATCTACGTGAGGGGGGTTGGGATGGGCATCCATCTGCGAAATGGGTGGGGGGGGTGCTTACCTGGTACCTGGCATCTCTTTCCAAACTGCATGTGTTCCAGGTATAAAATATAGTCGTTCTGATCCTGTATCGATTTGATAGAGTGATAGGGACCTGTCAATTATCCATCCCTATGGGTCTAGCGCTGTATGTGGGATACAGCATCTTGCTTATTGCCTCATTGGGCCTTCTTCCAGATCTATGATTAGGCAGCACCCCCGATGTCTTAGATTTGTGCCTATCATATATAGTTATCAAATAAAATGTCTGGACTGGGATAATGTGCTGGGGTGCAACGCAAAATAGACCATAGACATCCAAAATCAATTCATATTCCGCCCACTAGATTTACGCAGCACAAATCCTTTATTACCCCGAACATTGGGGGTAATTCAGACCTGATTGCAGCAGCAAATTTGTTAGCAGTTGGGCAAAACCATGTGCACTGCAGGTGCGGCAGATGTAACATATGCAGAGTGTCAGAGTCAAAAATATTACATACACACAACATACAACTCCAGAGTGGCCTGTGTTCATGTGCGTTACCGCCATGCGTACGCATACACGCAAGTTACGTCACGCGCCTTGCGTATTAGCGCATGGCAAGAGTATATAAGGTAGCATTCGCACAGAAAAGCCACAAAGACATATATAATATCTTATTCATATAATGCATAATTTACACACAGTCTCCATATACATTGTCAGCGACTTGCATACATTTTAAAGGTAAAGCAACTGAGCTATTCAGCTCTACATGGTGTGAGGGGATGGAGCAGTGTTAGGACTAAGGGGTACATGTACTAAGCAGTGATAAGAACGGAGAAGTGAGCCCGTGGAGAAATTTCCCCATCAACCAATCAGCAGCTCTGTATCATTTTATAGTATGCAAATTATAGATGTTACTTCAGTGCTGATTGGTTGCCATGGGCACTTCTCCACTGGCTCACTTCTCCACTCTTATCACTGCTTAGTAAATTTACCCCTTAGTGTCTGGTATTCAGATGTGCAGTATTATATGATCTACATTCCGGTGGCTGTTTCAAGTATATCACATACTTCTGCGTATAGATATACGCAGAATGGGAATATTCACAAACTATTATACTGTACTCATGATATTTGGCGAGAAACCAGAGGCGAACATCTGCAAGTACACCCTGGACCAAGCATCGCCCACTGATTCAAACCAACCTATGACCCCCTCATGTACTGTAAATAACTTGCCCTCTGACCTATGAAAGAAGAGCTTACATTTCCCATTGTACTGTATAAAAGAGACGTCTCCTGACCCAGGCTTCAGTCCCTATACTCTGAGGTCATCTTGCCAAGACTGGATCCAGGAGCGCTCGCGAAAACGTATGTATTATTGGTTGAAGCTCTTCTCTGTATATTGGGGGTAAATCCAAGTTGATCGCAGTAGGACATTTTTTAGCAGTTGGGCAAAACCATGTGCACTGCAGGGGGGGCAGATATAACATGTGCAGAGAGAGATAGATTTGGGTGTGAGTTCATTCTGAAATCTAAATTGCAGTGTAAAAATAAAGCAGCCAGTATTTACCCTGCACAGAAACAAAATAACCACCCAAATCTAACTCTCTCTGCACATGTTATATCTGCCCCCCCCCCTCCTGCAGTGCACATGGTTTTGCCCAACTGCTAAAAAAAATTCCTGCTGCGATCAACTTGGAATTACCCCCATTGTACCTTTTATCTGTATATTCTCAAGTAAATACTGTTGATGCGTTAGACCACAACATTACGTTTAACTACTGGTGTCGCATTCCTTCCTGTTTGGGGTAAAGTGTATACAGCCACATGCGTCGCTATATTGTGCGCATAACGTGTCGGCGTGTATACGCAATGTATATAAACAACATAGCGGTTAAATGTATATGATTAGCGGCCGTAGCGGCTCAAATGTGTTGCTTTCCCTTGTAATCTAAACGAACTTAACGAGAGAATTAGATTTGGGTGGGGTGTGTTCAAACCATACTTACCTACATTTTATTTCTCCTCTCCGGGAGAAGCCCGGAGAGGAGACGCTGCAGGTGTCTTCGGGGGGCGGGGCCGGACTGTGACATCACTAAGCCTGCGGGGCTAAAATGACGCGATTTGCGTCATTTTAACCCCTTCCCCACCCGACGGACCCGCAAATGTGGGAGGTTATCTCTCCATCCTGCTCGCATCACTAGGGTGCGAGCAGGATGCGGGAGACCTGCCCACTCTTCCGGGGGTGCGGGGGGCTACCCCAAAAAACGGGAGCCTCCCGCAGCTTCCGGGCAAGTAGGTAAGTATGGTTCAAACTGAAATCTAAATTGCAGTGTAAAAATAAAGCAGCCAGTATTTACCCTGCACAGAAACAAAATAACCCACCCAAATCTAACTCTCTCTGCGCATGTTATATCTGCCTCCCCTGCAGTGCACATGGTTTTGCCCAACTGCTAACAAATTTGCTGCTACGATCAGGTCTGAATTACCCCCATTAACTTTTCCACCGATGTGGGGGAATCTTATGCCAGGTGTGGCATATCTTGTCTACATTAAAATGCTTAGCATGTCATTTTTAAGACACTAATGTCGCCATGGTTAAAATTATAAAATGTTGCTGATGGTCTAGTGGTCACTTTCCTGGTACATTGTTGACAGGGCTGCCATCAGGGGCGGACAGCCGGGACACCAATCCCGAGAGGGGGCACAAGTGGCAGCACTGTTATTCGGGGTCAGGCTGCCAGCTGGTTTCAGTTGATGGGCAGGAAGACAGCCATGAAGGAACAGAACCAGCGGTATTTTAAATTTAACACCATCCGCAAGCTGGCGGCCCGGCCCCCTCTCAATGTGTTAACATTATAAGTACATCTACTAGTGCCCAGATCTCCCCCACTGTGTCAGCAGTGGGCACCATGATTTAATGCAGCAGGCTATAATCTGATTTGATAAATGGTATGCCTTGTCGGGGATGCTACATTCTTCCTACACATTGGGGTAAATTTACTAAGATGGGAGTTCTATTTAACATGGGATGTTGCCCATAGCAACCAATCAGAATCTACTTCTCATTTATCTAGCACCTTCTAGAAGATAATACCTGTAATCTGATTGGTTGCTATAGGCAACATCCCATCTTAATAACTCCCATCTTAGTAAATTTACCCCATTGTATGTGCATTTAGTGTAACCAGTGCCGTTTCTAGCGACGGGCACCCGCCACAGCACTTTGTGGCTCCTATCCTGCTCCCCCTCCTCCCTCCCATAGTACTCTGCTCAGGGGGTGAAGTTTGGCAGAATGACGCGGTTGTGTCATAATGTCACGACGCAACCGCGTCATTTCATGAAACTCTGCCCTCCCCGAGAGGAGTACTATGGACGGGAGGAGGGGGAGCAAGATAGCAGTGCTGGTGGGCTTGCGCCATGGCCATCTTTTTGTATGGGCTCAATGGGCAGTTGCCCAAGAGCACCAAGAGTCTAAGGGCCCCACACTGATAGCTGACGGTCTCCTCTTTCCAAGGGTACCAGATTTTTAAAAATCTGCCGTGGGGAACCGGATATATACGACTTCAAAGCAGTGGTCACATCCAAGCCTGTTCATTGATCTTCCCAGCCAGATATCTTGGGTTCTGTCTGACTTAGAGTTTTTCTGAGGGTAGACTCCAAAAGCTGGGACTCTCCCCTTTCTATAGACACTGGTAGCTTATCTCTACTATGCCCAGAACCAGAGATATCAGCCTTCTAGCAGCTGGACCCTGTTCCAGCTCCACACGCCTGGTATGCAGTGTTTTTATTTTCATCGGGGGATTGCTCTGGCTCCTAAGCGCATTGCTTTGCCCAGGGGCCTACACTGCTGTTAAACAGCCCTGGTTGGCGACTGCCAGTAACTATACACCCCTGGCAGCAAGCGTTACCCTTGGCAACAAACTTGACACCCACCGCATGAAACCCCTGGCAACGAGCATGACACCCAGTGCATGAAACCCCTGGCAGCGAGCATGACACCCAGTGCATGAAACCCCTGGCA
The DNA here is from genome assembly GCF_028390025.1 of Pseudophryne corroboree. Taxonomy (NCBI): domain Eukaryota; kingdom Metazoa; phylum Chordata; class Amphibia; order Anura; family Myobatrachidae; genus Pseudophryne; species Pseudophryne corroboree. The sequence goes on from NC_086451.1 coordinate 450,994,791, forward strand.
ACGAGCATGACACCCAGTGCATGAAACCCCTTGCAGCGAGCATGACACCCAGCGCATGAAACCCCTGGCAATGAGCAGGTAATTTAAAAATAATTAGAAGCTTTACCGTAGGGCATAATGTATCATGGGCATTGCGGTATATGGCATAATATGGTGCAGGGGGCATTACTGGGGCTTAATATGGTGGAATGTTTTATTTTTTTCCTTTGGTGGTCGAGGTCTGTTGTTGCAGGGTCAAAAACTGGGGTGTAAGGAAGTATTTCTCTGACGTCCTAGTGGATGCTGGGACTTCCGTAAGGACCATGGGGAATAGCGGCTCCGCAGGAGACTGGGCACAAAAGTAAAAGCTTTAGACTAGCTGGTGTGCACTGGCTCCTCCCCCTATGACCCTCCTCCAAGCCTCAGTTAGATTTTTGTGCCCGGCCGAGAAGGGTGCATGCTAGGTAGCTCTCCTGAGCTGCTTAGAGTAAAAGTTTAACAACAGGCTCACTGCATCGTGGGACTAAGGGGAGAAGAAGCGAACTCACCTGCATGCAGAGTGGATTGGGCTTCTTGGCTACTGGACATTAGCTCCAGAGGGACGATCACAGGTTCAGCCTGGATGGGTCCCGGAGCCGCGCCGCCGGCCCCCTTACAGAGCCAGAAGAGCGAAGAGGTCCGGAGAAATCGGCGGCAGAAGACGTTCCTGTCTTCAGATAAGGTAGCGCACAGCACTGCAGCTGTGCGCCATTGCTCTCAGCACACTTCACACTCCGGTCACTGAGGGTGCAGGGCGCTGGGGGGGAGCGCCCTGAGACGCAATAAAACACTATAAAAACCTTATATGGCTAAAGAAATGCATCACATATAGCTCCTGGGCTATATGGATGCATTTAACCCCTGCCAGTTTTCCTAAAAAAAGCGGGAGAAAAGGCCGCCGTGAAGGGGGCGGAGCCATTCTCCTCAGCACACAAGCGCCATTTTCTTTCACAGCTCCGCTGGAAGGACGGCTCCCTGACTCTCCCCTGCAGTCCTGCTACAAGAATCAGGGTAAAACAAGAGAGGGGGGGCACTATTGGCAGCTAATATAAAACAGCAGCTATAAAGGGAGAAACACTTACATAAGGTTATCCCTGTATATATATAGCGCTCTGGTGTGTGCTGGCAAACTCTCCCTCTGTCTCCCCAAAGGGCTCGTGGGGTCCTGTCCTCTTTCAGAGCATTCCCTGTGTGTGTGCTGGGTGTCGGTACGATTGTGTCGACATGTATGAGGAGGAAAATGATGTGGAAGCAGAGCAATTGCCTGTGTTAGTGATGTCACCCCCTAGGGAGTCGACACCTGACTGGATGGTCGTATTTAAAGAATTACGTGACAATGTCAGCACTTTGCAAAAAAATGTTGACGACATGAGACAGCCGGCAAATCAATTAGTGCCTGTTCAGGCGTCTCAGACACCGCCAGGGGCGCTAAAACGCCCGTTACCTCAGATGGTCGACAATGATCACGGCAATGAAGGAGGCATTGAATATTTCTGACACTACAAGTACCACAAAAAAGGGTATTATGTGGGGTGTGAAAAAACTACCAGTAGTTTTTCCTGAATCAGATGAATTAAACGAGGTGTGTGATAAAGCGTGGCTTTCCCCCGATAAAAAACTGCTGATTTCTAATAAATTATTGGCACTATACCCTTTCCCGCCAGAGGTTAGGGCACGTTGGGAAACACCTCCTAGGGTAGATAAGGCGCTCACACGCTTATCAAAACAAGTGGCGTTACCGTCTCCCGATACGGCCGCCCTCAAGGAACCAGCTGATAGGAGGCTGGAAAATATCCTAAAAGGTATATACACACATACTGGTGTTATACTGCGACCAGCAATCGCCTTAGCCTGGATGTGCAGCGCTGGAGTGGCTTGGTCGGATTCCCTGACTGAAAATATTAATACCCTGGATAGGGACAGTATATTATTAACTATAGAGCATTTAAAGGATGCATTACTATATATGCGAGATGCACAGAGGGATATTTGCACCCTGGCATCTAGAGTGAGTGCGATGTCCATTTCTGCCAGAAGAGCGTTATGGACGCGACAGTGGTCAGGTGATGCGGAATCCAAACGACATATGGAAGTATTGCCGTATAAAGGCCACGGCAACGGCTGGAAAATCCACCTTTTTACCCCAGGTCACCTCTCAGCAGAAAAAGACACCGTCTTTTCAAACTCAGTCCTTTCATCCCCATAAGGGCAAGCGGGCAAAAGGCCACTCATTTCTGCCCCGGGGCAGAGGAAGGGGAAAAAGACTGCACCAGGCAGCCTCTTCCCAGGAACAGAAGCCCTCCCCCGCTTCTGCCAAGTCTTCAGCATGACGCTGGGGCCTTACAAGCGGACTCAGGCACGGTGGGGGGCCGTCTCAAGAATTTCAGCGCGCAGTGGGCTCACTCGCAAGTGGACCCCTGGATCCTGCAGGTAGTATCACAGGGGTACAAATTGGAATTCGAGACGTCTCCCCCTCGCCGGTTCCTGAAGTCTGCTCTACCAACGTCTCCCTCCGACAGGGAGGCGGTAGTGGACGCTATTCAGGAAAGGGGTATTATTCCACGCTGTTTGTGGTACCGAAGCCGGACGGCTCGGTGAGACCAATTTTAAATCTAAAATCCTTGAACACTTACATAAAAAGGTTCAAATTCAAGATGGAGTCACTCAGAGCAGTGATAGCGAACCTGGAAGAAGGGGACTATATGGTATCTCTAGACATCAAAGATGCTTATCTCCATGTCCCAATCTACCCTTCTCACCAAGGGTACCTCAGGTTTGTGGTACAAAACTGTCATTATCAGTTTCAGACGCTGCCGTTTGGATTGTCCACGGCACCACGGGTCTTTACCAAGGTAATGGCCGAAATGATGATTCTTCTTCGAAGAAAAGGCGTCTTAATTATCCCTTACTTGGACGATCTCCTGATAAGGGCAAGGTCCAGGGAACAGTTAGAGGTCGGAGTAGCACTATCTCAGGTAGTGCTACGTCAGCACGGGTGGATCCTAAATATCCCAAAATCACAGCTGATTCCAACAACACGTCTACTGTTCCTGGGGATGATTCTGGACACAGTCCAGAAAAAGGTGTTTCTCCCGGAGGAGAAGGCCAGGGAGTTATCCGAGCTAGTCAGGAAACTCCTAAAACCAGGCCAAGTGTCTGTGCATCAATGCACGAGAGTCCTGGGAAAAATGGTGGCTTCTTACGAAGCGATTCCATGCAAGAACTTTTCAGTGGGATCTGCTGGACAAATGGTCCGGATCGCATCTTCAGATGCATCAGCGGATAACCCTATCTCCAAGGACAAGGGTGTCTCTCCTGTGGTGGTTAGAGTGCTCATCTTCTAGAGGGCCGCAGATTCGGCATTCAGGATTGGATGCTGGTGACCATCGATGCCAGCCTGAGAGGCTGGGGAGCAGTCACACAGGGAAGAAATTTCCAGGGCTTGGGGTCAAGCATGGAAACGTCTCTTCACATAAATATCCTGGAACTAAGGGCCATTTACAATGCCCTAAGTCAAGCAAGGCCTCTGCTTCAGGGTCAGTCGGTATTGATCCAATCGGACAACATCACGGCAGTCGCCCACGTCAACAGACAGGGCGGCACAAGAAGCAGGAGGGCAATGGCAGAAGCTGCAAGGATTCTTCGCTGGGCGGAAAATCATGTGGTGGCACTGTCAGCAGTGTTCATTCCGGGAGTGGACAACTGGGAAGCAGACTTCCTCAGCAGACACGACCTCCACCCGGGGGAGTGGGGACTTCACCCAGAAGTCTTTCAAGTGATTGTAAACCGTTGGGAAAAACCAAAGGTGGACATGATGGCGTCCCGTCTCAACAAAAAACTGGACAGATATTGCGCCAGGTCAAGGGACCCTCAGGCAATAGCGGTGGACGCTCTGGTAACACCGTGGGTGTACCAGTCGGTGTATGTGTTCCCTCCTCTGCCTCTCATACCCAAAGTACTGAGAATCATAAGAAGGAGAGGAGTAAGAACTATACTCGTGGCTCCGGATTGGCCAAGAAGAACTTGGTACCCGGAACTGCAAGAGATGCTCACGGAGGACCCGTGGCCTCTACCTCTAAGAAAGGACCTGCTCCAGCAGGGACCTTGTCTGTTCCAAGACTTACCGCGGCTGCGTTTGACGGCATGGCGGTTGAACGCCGGATCCTGATGGAAAAAGGCATTCCAGATGAAGTCATCCCTACCCTGATCAAAGCCAGGAAGGATGTAACCGCGAAACATTATCACCGCATTTGGCGAAAATATGTTGCGTGGTGTGAGGCCAAGAAGGCCCCCACAGAGGAATTTCAACTGGGTCGTTTCCTGCATTTCCTGCAAGCAGGACTGTCTATGGGCCTAAAATTAGGATCCATTAAGGTTCAAATTTCGGCCCTGTCGATCTTCTTCCAGAAAGAACTGGCTTCAGTGCCTGAAGTTCAGACGTTTGTCTCAGAATTGGCGGCTTTGTCATATAAAAGCCCTTACCTAATTTTTCATTCAGACAGGGCAGAATTGAGGACTCGTCCTCAATTTCTCCCTAAGGTGGTTTCAGCGTTTCACATGAACCAACCTATTGTGGTGCCTGCGGCTACTAGGGACTTGGAGGACTCCAAGTTGTTGGACGTAGTCAGGGCCCTGAAAATATATGTTTCCAGGACGGCTGGAGTCAGAAAATCTGACTCGCTGTTTATCCTGTATGCACCCAACAAGCTGGGTGCTCCTGCTTCTAAGCAGACGATTGCTCGTTGGATTTGTAGTACAATTCAGCTTGCACATTCTGTGGCAGGACTGCCACAGCCAAAATCTGTTAAAGCCCATTCCACAAGGAAAGTGGGCTCATCTTGGGCGGCTGCCCGAGGGGTCTCGGCTTTACAACTTTGCCGAGCAGCTACTTGGTCAGGGGCAAACACGTTTGCAAAATTTTACAAATTTGATACCCTGGCTGAGGAGGACCTGGAGTTCTCTCATTCGGTGCTGCAGAGTCATCCGCACTCTCCCGCCCGTTTGGGAGCTTTGGTATAATCCCCATGGTCCTTACGGAAGTCCCAGCATCCACTAGGACGTCAGAGAAAATAAGAATTTACTTACCGATAATTCTATTGCTCATAGTCCGTAGTGGATGCTGGGCGCCCATCCCAAGTGCGGATTGTCTGCAATACTTGTATATAGTTATTGTTTCAAAAAAATCGGGTTGTTTATTGTTGTGAGCCATCTTTTCAGAGGCTCCTACGTTTATCATACTGTTAACTGGGTTCAGATCACAGGTTGTACAGTGTGATTGGTGTGGCTGGTATGAGTCTTACCCGGGATTCAAAATCCTTCCTTATTATGTACGCTCGTCCGGGCACAGTATCCTAACTGAGGCTTGGAGGAGGGTCATAGGGGGAGGAGCCAGTGCACACCAGCTAGTCTAAAGCTTTTACTTTTGTGCCCAGTCTCCTGCGGAGCCGCTATTCCCCATGGTCCTTACGGAAGTCCCAGCATCCACTACGGACTATGAGAAATAGAATTATCGGTAAGTAAATTCTTATTTTTCCTGTGAGGCCACGCCCCTTTGCCAGGAGCGTGCACGCCTTCTGCATGCACAAAATAGTTTTTTTATATGTCTATAAGCGGTGGCGCATTTTTGAATGTCTTTGAGGGGGCGCATTTTTGTTAATGCTCGCATAGGAAGCCAAATTGTCTACAAACAACCCTGAGTTTAAGCAATAACAATAAGAGAATAAGCAAATAACAAATTGTTATCAGGTGGATGAAAGCTGCAGCGAGATGCAGATAGTATTTCTTTGTGATGGACACACATGAGTATTTGCTTTTAGTTCAGTTTCTTATCGTTGCAAGTAAAACACATTTCTCTAACGTCCTAGTGGATGCTGGGGACTCCGTAAGGACCATGGGGAATAGCGGTCTCCGCAGGAGACTGGGCACTCTAAAGAAAGATTTAGTACTATCTGGTGTGCACTGGCTCCTCCCTCTATGCCCCTCCTCCATACCTCAGTTAGAATCTGTGCCCGGCCGAGCTGGGTGCTTTTAGTGGGCTCTCCTGAGCTTGCTAATAAGAAAGTATTTGTTAGGTTTTTTATTTTCAGAGAGCTTCTGCTGGCAACAGACTCTCTGCTACGAGGGACTGAGGGGGAGAGAAGCAAACCTACTCACGGCAGCTAGGTAGCGCTTCTTAGGCTACTGGACACCATTAGCTCCAGAGGGATCGAACACAGGTACCTAACCTTGATCGTCCGGAGCCGCGCCGCCGTCCCCCTCGCAGAGCCAGAAGAACAGAAGCAGCAGAAGCAAGAAGACATCGAAATCGGCGGCAGAAGACTCCTGTCTTCACTTAAGGTAGCGCACAGCACTGCAGCTGTGCGCCATTGCTCCCGCAGCACACCCGCACACTCCGGTCACTGTAGGGTGCAGGGCGCAGGGGGGGGGCGCCCTGGGCAGCAATTTAGTACCTTTTTGGCAAAAAGAGGCATATATACAGTCTGGGACTGTATATATGCCCGAGCCCCCGCCATTTTTTACACATTAAAGCGGGACAGAAGCCTGCCGCTGAGGGGGCGGGGCCTTCTTCCTCAGCACACCAGCGCCATTTTCTCTTCACAGCTCCGCTGGAAAGACGCTCGCCAGGCTCTCCCCTGCAGTATACAGGTGCATTAAAGGGTAAAAAAGAGAGGGGGGGGCACATAAATTTAGGCGCAGTATATATATATTAACAGCAGCTACAGGGTAATCACTAAGGTACAGTGTAATCCCTGGGTTATATAGCGCTGGGGTGTGTGCTGGCATACTCTCTCTCTGTCTCCCCAAAAGCCTTTGTGGGGTCCTGTCCTCAGTCAGAGCATTCCCTGTGTGTGTGCGGTGTGTCAGTACGAAACCTGTGTCGACATGTTTGATGAGGAAGGATACGTGGAGGCAGAACAAGTGCAGCTGCGTGTGGTGTCGCCGCCGACGGTGCCGACACCTGATTGGATGGATATGTGGAAGGTGTTCAATGATAATGTAAACTCCTTGCATAACAGATTGGATAAAACTGTAACCGGGGGACAGTCAGGGTCTCAACCCATGCCTGATCCTACAGCGCAGAGGCCGTCAGGGTCTCAAAAGCGCACACTATCCCAGATAGTTGACACAGATATCGACACGGAATCTGACTCCAGTGTCGATGACGATGAGGCAAAGTTGCAGCCTAAAATGACTAAAGCCACCCGCTACATGATTGTAGCGATGAAGGATGTATTACACATTTCTGAGGAAAATCCTGTCCCTGACAAGAGGATTTATATGTATGGGGAGAAAAAGCATGAAGTGACTTTTCCCCCTTCACATGAATTAAATGAATTATGTGAAAAAGCGTGGGATTCCCCTGACAGGAAGGTGATAGTTTCCAAGAGATTACTTATGGCGTATCCTTTCCCGCCAACATACAGGTTACGCTGGGAATCCTCCCCTAGGGTAGACAAGGCGTTGACACGCTTGTCCAAGAAGGTGGCCCTGCCGTCTCCGGATACGGTCGCCCTAAAGGATCCTGCGGATAGAAAGCAGGAAGCTATCCTGAAGTCTGTTTATACACATTCTGGCACACTGCTGAGGCCAGCAATTGCTTCGGCCTGGATGTGTAGTGCGGTAGCTGCATGGACGGATTCTCTGTCTGAGGAGTTAGATACCCTGGACAGGGACACTGTTCTACTGACCCTGGCACATATCAAGGACGCGGTCCTATATATGCGGGATGCCCAGAGGGACATTTGCCTGCTGGGCTCTAGAGTTAACGCAATGTCCATTTCTGCCAGAAGGGTCTTATGGACTCGGCAATGGACAGGGGATACCGACTCTAAAAAACACATGGAGGTTTTACCTTATAAGCGTGAGGAATTGTTTGGGGACGGTCTCTCGGACCTAGTTTCCACAGCTACGGCTGGGAAGTCAAATTTCTTGCCTTATGTCCCTCCATAACCTAAGAAAGCACCGTATTACCAAATGCAGTCCTTTCGTTCTCAGAGGAGCAAGAAGGTCAGAGGTGCGTCCTTTCTTGCCAGAGGCAGGGGTAGAGGAAAAAAGCTGCACCATGCAGCTAGTTCCCAGGAACAAAAGTCTTCCCCGGCTTCCACTAAATCCACCGCATGACGCTGGGGCTCCACAGGTGGAGCCAGGAGCCGTGGGGGCGCGTCTCCGACTTTTCAGCCACCAGTGGGTTCGCTCACAGGTGGATCCTTGGGCTATACAAATTGTGTCTCAGGGATACAGGCTGGAATTCGAGGTGATGCCCCCTCACCATTACCTAAAATCGGCCTTACCAACTTCCCCCATGGAAAGGGAGATAGTGTTGGAGGCAATTCACAAACTTTTTCTCCAGCAGGTGGTGGTAGAGGTCCCCCCCCTTCAAAGGGGAAGGGGCTACTATTCCACTATGATTGTGGTACCGAAACCGGACGGTTCGGTCAGACCCATTTTAAATTTAAAATCCCTGAACATTTATCTGAAGAAATTCAAGTTCAAAATGGAATAGCTCAGAGCGGTCATTGCAAGCCTGGAGGAAGGGGATTTTATGGTGTCTCTGGACATCAAGGATGCTTACTTGCATGTCCCCATTTATCCGCCTCATCAGGAGTACCTCAGGTTTGTGGTACGGGACTGTCATTACCAATTCCAGACGTTGCTGTTTGGCCTGTCCACGGCACTGAGAGTTTTTACCAAAGTGATGGCGGAAATGATGGTGCTCCTTCGGAAGCAAGGGGTTACAATTATCCCATACTTGGACGATCTCCTCATAAAGGCGAGGTCCAGGGAGCAGTTGCTGATCAGCGTAGCACACTCTCAGGAAGTGTTGCGTCAGCACGGCTGGATTCTGAACATTCCAAAGTCGCAGCTGATTCCTGCGACGCGTCTGCCCTTCCTGGGCATGATTCTGGACACAGACCAGAAGAAGGTGTTTCTCCCGGAGGAGAAGGCTCAGGAGCTCGTGACTCTGGTCAGAGACCTCCTAAAGCCAAAAATAGGTGTCTGTGCATCGCTGCACGCGAGTCCTGGGAAAGATGGTGGCGTCATACGAAGCCATTCCCTTCGGCAGGTTCCATGCGAGGATCTTTCAGTGGGATCTGCTGGACAAGTGGTCCGGATCGCATCTTCAGATGCATCGGATGATCACCCTGTCCCCCAGGGCCAGGGTGTCTCTTCTGTGGTGGCTACAAGGTGCTCACCTCCTCGAGGGCCGCAGATTCGGCATACAGGACTGGGTCCTGGTGACCACGGATGCAAGCCTCCGAGGGTGGGGGGCAGTCACTCAAGGAAGAAACTTCCAAGGGTTGTGGTCAAGTCAGGAGACTTGTCTGCACATTAATATCCTGGAACTAAGGGCCATATACAACGCCCTGAGTCAAGCGGAGCCTCTGCTTCGAAACCATGATGGCGTCCCATCTCAACAAAAAGCTAAAAAGATATTGCGCCAGGTCAAGGGACCCTCAGGCGATAGCTGTGGACGCACTAGTAACACCGTGGGTGTTCCAGTCGGTCTACGTGTTTCCTCCTCTTCCTCTCATACCAAAGGTGCTGAGAATTGTAAGAAAAAGAGGAGTGAGAACAATACTCATTGTTCCGGATTGGCCAAGAAGGACTTGGTACCCGGAATTGCAAGAAATGCTCACAGAGGACCCATGGCCTCTGCCTCTCAGACAGGACCTGTTACAACAAGGGCCCTGTCTGTTCCAAGACTTACCGCGGCTGCGTTTGACGGCATGGCGGTTGAACACCGGATCCTAGCAGAAAAGGGCATTCCGGAAGCAGTTATTCCTACGCTGATAAAGGCTAGGAAGGACGTGACAGCAAAACATTATCACCGTATATGGCGAAAATATGTTGCTTGGTGTGAGGCCAGGAAGGCCCCTACAGAGGAATTCCAGCTGGGTCGATTCCTGCACTTCCTACAGTCAGGTGTGACTATGGGCCTAAAATTAGGGTCCATAAAGGTCCAGATTTCGGCCCTATCCATTTTCTTTCAAAAAGAACTGGCTTCACTGCCTGAGGTTCAGACGTTTGTTAAGGGAGTGCTGCATATTCAGCCTCCTTTTGTGCCACCAGTGGCACCTTGGGATCTTAACGTGATCTTGGCTTTCCTGAAATCCCACTGGTTTGAGCCACTTAAGACGGTGGAGCTAAAGTATCTCACGTGGAAAGTGGTCATGCTGTTGGCCCTAGCCTCAGCTAGGCATGTGTCAGAATTGGCGGCTTTGTCATGTAAAAGCCCCTATCTGGTTTTCCATATGGACAGGGCAGAATTGTGAACTCGTCCGCAGTTTCTGCCAAAGGTGGTGTCATCTTTTCATCTGAACCAACCCATTGTGGTGCCTGCGGCTACTCGTGACTTGGAGGATTCCAAGTTGCTTGATGTAGTCAGGGCTTTGAAGATCTATGTTGCCAGGACGGCTGGAGTCAGGAAGACTGACTCGCTGTTTATCCTGTATGCATCCAACAAGCTGGGTGCTCCTGCTTCAAAGCAAACCATTGCTCGCTGGATCTGTAACACGATTCAGCAGGCTCTTTCTGCGGCTGGATTGCCGCATCCAAAATCAGTAAAAGCCCATTCCACAAGGAAGGTGGGCTCTTCTTGGGCGGCTGCCCGAGGGGTCTCGGCATTACAGCTTTGCCAAGCTGCTACTTGGTCGGGTTCAAACACATTTGCAAAGTTCTACAAGTTTGATACCCTGGCTGAGGAGGACTTGGTGTTTGCCCATTCGGTGCTGCAGAGTCATCCGCACTCTCCCGCCCATTTGGGAGCTTTGGTATAATCCCCATGGTCCTTACGGAGTCCCCAGCATCCACTAGGACGTCAGAGAAAATAAGATTTTACTCACCGGTAAATCTATTTCTCGTAGTCCGTAGTGGATGCTGGGCGCCCGTCCCAAGTGCGGACTTTCTGCAATACGTGTATATAGTTATTGCTTAATAAAGGGTTATGTTATGTTGGCATCCATTGTTGATGCCCTGTTGTTGTTCATACTGTTGACTGGATAAGTGTATCACAAGTTATACGGTGTGATTGGTGTGGCTGGTATGAGTCTTACCCGGGATTCCAAAATCCTTTTCTTATGCGAGTGCCCAGTCTCCTGTGGAGCCCGCTATTCCCCATGGTCCTTACGGAGTCCCCAGCATCCACTACGGACTACGAGAAATAGAATTACTGGTAAGTAAATTCTTATTTTTGCTCGTCTTGGTTACATTTTATTTAATGTGTTATAAGGAGAAATAAATACTTAAGGTTATTCGCTAAAATGCAAAGTCTTCTGTAATAATACAAGCTTATAGCTTGTGTGGGCACTGCATAGAAAATCCAGTAATATTGATGTTGGACATTGGACATAAAACCCTTGTTATTAGTGCTGTTTGTATGATTAATTGTGGATAACTACTCTGGGGATAGCTCTTCCAATAAGCGCAGTCCTTTGCAATGTTAGGAATTCCAGGTTCATGTCCCAGAACTCCTAATAAACATTTGTGTCCGTCAGCCTGCATGCGCAAGTCGGAGGGGGGGATCTTTCGGATCCCCCTCCACTGATTTTTGCAAAATGAGTTTATAAGCATAGCCTATCGGGCACAAGATGCGGAAAGTTTTGCTTTCAGGAGTTTGATGTGGGGATTATGACAAACCTCTGAAAATGGCAGTACATCTCGCCCCTAGGAACGAAATAGATGTTAGCTTATAGATGGTGTTAGTGGTATTGCATACCTCCCAACATTCTGGTACCAGGTAGCGGGACTTCATAGACGAGCCGGCTCCTATTTAACACCATATAGACTAATGCCAGGAGCACCCCTGCTCCAGACTGGGTATCATATGTCGACAGTGATGAAATCAGAATGTTGACGTATTATCCCTAGTGGCCCAGTGGTCACCTACTCCAGCGGCATCTTCCGGGTCCCAATGGTCGTGACCATCCCTTCCGGGTCAGACCTCTGGTCTTCTGGTGTTACGGTGAGTATTTCTCCCATAACCCCAAACCCAACCCTCCCTCTAGTGCCTAACCCTAATTTCCCCTCGCAGCCTAACCCTAATGTTGACATTCTATCTGTTTACATTCCGAGAATGTTGACACATTGCCTGTTGATGTTGTGGTGTCAAGATTATGAATTGTTGACCATTTTATTACATTCCTATTGCTCCAATGGGCACCCAGTAGGCACAACAGCCCACCCCCATGTTTAGAGGCACCAGCTGAAATTTAGGGAACCCAATTGGGGTTGGTCAGGGCCAGTCCTGCATTTTGGGGCAGTATACAATGCCGAAAAATTCACAAGGACTCACTAAACCCTCCTGGCCGTCCTATAATTTTCACCAGGGGCTCTTTGTATTAGTGTATATCACAACTTCTGTATGTTCTAATACAGCCATTTGTGTCATCTCAACCAATGTATCTTAAAGACACATCTTTCTCTCATTTATTACAACAAATTGATGTTATGTCGGGAATTGTCATGTGTTCTTGTCCTTTCCATGAAGAGCCTATATACGTATATCCCGTACTACATGGGCCTATAAGCTACACAATAATTTTTTATAGAGGATTGCTGATGAATTCACCTTTGACAGAGATTTGTATTTACGTCTTTTGGAACTAATACCCATATCTATTGCCTTTTTGATGGCACACATTAGCTTCAAATCTAGGGATGCACTATGGGGTCTGTGGTTGCGCCCTCCTATGCCAATACATTTGTTTCAACAGGAGCAAATACTATTCTTTCAGAATATGGAAATTTCCAAAACGCATAGCATTGCACCCGCTACATAGACTATTTATTCTAAAACCAAAATTGACTACCACTGGTGTGCACGGAGAGGCTACTACTATTGGTAAGTGGATGGAATGTCACCAACACTCCAAAAACCATGTGAAAACATAGAAAGCCCGCCACACACAAGTAGCGTACACAAATTATACTAATTCAAACGAATGCCTGGGATCGCTCTCAGGGTTTCTATTACATAAATGGTGTTCTTTGAGACCTAAAAAAAAAAAAAGCAGATGAACATACAATTGTGTAATACTGTTACAGTTTTTAAAAACAAATTTCATTGGGAACGCGTACCCTTGTATAAGTCTATCAGGTTACTGACAGACAAAATGAGGCATTTGGTTTCCCCCAGCACCCTGAATGCTAACAGTAACTAGATGTAAATCCCACATAATAGAATTCAGAGATCTTCGTTACACATATTTGCGCAAATGTGTGGTTAAGCCCCAAAGCCGCATCAAGGCGTCTCTGTATATTTGAGGTCCCTAGCGCAATATATATGTCTGACAGACAAAATGAGCCAGAAGGAGTGGAGATATCCGTATAGAGGCTTGAAAGAAGCAGACACCTTTCACCCGTTTCTTTTCCCAATGAGCGTTCCAGTTCACTTGTAAATATATAAAATTCCTTCCATAGTGTAAAACCACACAAATAAAGCTTTCTTGCACAGAGACACAGAATAAAAATGGCCTCCCACTGAAAAAAGTGATCTACCACAATATTGTAGACAATAATGACATAAACAATATCCAGTTATCACCAAGTAAACAATCAGACTCCTACCAGATGGAAAGGTCTACAAAATAAATGTAAACAAAAGCACAGGATTCAAAGGAAAACCGCAGGTGTCCCTGGATATGGTCCCACCCGTCCTGGGTAGAAGTCCAAAGTCTGCTGGGCCCCCTCTCACCAACGCGTTTCGATACACTAGGTATATTTTTCAAGGTTTTATCTATTTATTCTGTTTGAGGAAACTATGATGCATATCAAGAATGGTACTTCTATCAAATCAACAACGTACATGTGAGGTGGACTGTTTGGATGTCTCTGTACGTTTACTGGATGGTAAACTTTATACTTTACTTACTAAGGATACTGAAAGAATCATCCTCCTGATGGCTAACAGTCAGCATCCGCCCCCCTTGAAACAAGGTCTCCCGTTTTCGCAAATGCTACACGCAGCACGCATCACCAGCAGTTACCATGATTTACCTCTGCAATTGCATAGGATTAATGACAAATTTAGAGCCCAGGGATACAAACTTAGAGATCTTCAGGCCAGCAAACAAAAAGTGTTGGGTTTAAATTGGGTGTCTTTATTAGAACCTAAAGCCAGAGGTGACGTGTGTGTAGATGAACAGATGCATTGAGTCTCCTCATCAGAGGGCCTATAGGCCCTACACACTGGCCGATTTTTTGAAAGATATGAACGATCTCGTTCATAAATGAACGAGAACTCGTTCATATCTTTCAGTGTGGAGGCTCCAGCGATGAACGATGCGCGGTCCCGTGCTCGTTCGTCGCTGGTCCCCCGTCGGCTGTGCATGCAGGCCAATATGGACGATCTCGTCCATATTTGCCTGCAGTTCTATGGAGCCGCGTGATGACGGGGGGAGTGAAGAAACTTCACTGCCCCCCCGCCGCCGGGTCGCTCGTCGGCCGTATCCGCCGTCGGGCAGCTCGGCGGCGGGTCGGCCAGTGAGTAGGGCCCCCTAGTCTTCCTGGCTGCTCTGATTGGCAATTGCTCTTAATATTACCCAGCCTGCCCAGAATCTTATGCCGGTTATAGCTTGTAGCTCCAAGTTCCTGTTTGGACCTGTGTCCGATCCCTGATCTATGGTGGTTTCTGGTACCTATGCAGTTGGTGCTATTACATTTCTTGTGATACCCAGTCCAGTTAGAATCCTGTGTACCCTGTCCTGCCAGAATCCTGAATTCATTACCTGTCACCTGAGTTCCTGATTGTGCATGTGAGACCTTGCCTGGAAGTACTTTCAGACAGCTCCAGCCTTGCCTTGCTCTGCCAAGATCCTTTAGGAACTTACTGCTAATTATTTATTAGTCATACCATCCTGTGCATTGTTGCATGTATATACGGTCTTGTTGCTAATAACACCCTGTGCATTATTACAAGTATATACGGTCTTGTTGCTAATAACATCCTGTGCATTGTAGCATATATATATTGATTGTGTTAAGTTTATATTCCAACCTGTGCATTGTTGCACTCATGTGATTTCGGTTATTTCTCTCTGCCTGTGTGTAGTGCAGTACTTACTGATTGTGTAAAATTTGTATTCCAACCTGTGCACAGTCTCACTCACGTGCACTAGGTTATTTCTCTCTGTCCGCGTGTAGTGCAGCGGTATCTAGATAGGGTTCAGTGTACGTCTCACCGTACTGCAACCTACTCTTGCCCAGCCTCCAATAGCCGCCTTGTCTATACATAAAACCTGGGGGCATCTGAGTATGGGGTGGACCTAATCTGCCATGGAAAGACGGCTGCTATAGGTGAAGTCTTTGGCTGCAGGAGGCTAAAAGACTGCTGGGCAAGGGTAATTGCGTGAGCGTCACCAAGAACCATCAAATAGCCCATAGCACACTGTAGTCCTCATAACAGTCTGTTGTTTGATTGCACTTCTATTTCTCTTATTTGATTTTCACTGTCTGTTTACCTTTTTGTATCACAGCGTCTGGAGCCCGGGGAGTGTGTAGAGCAGGCATTCCCAGCCTCGGTCCTCAAGGCACACTAAAGGTGGCCGTACACTAGTGCGATTTCAGCCTTTTTTACACGATTTTAACACATCTGGCCGATAAATCGCGTGAAGTGTCAAATTGTGTGTAATTTACTTACGATTCCGATCTGATGCACGGTCCCGCATGTTGTAAGTCATATACCACAGATTGTCAGTGCTGCAATAAAGGTCATAATCGCACGTGAAATGATGCACATCGTGAGTGTTTTTAGTACCTCCCATTTATTGCATGATGCATCTGAAGTTGAGTCACTCGACTGGTATTTCCCTGGACACTCCCACCCACGCAGCAGCAGCAGCAGCACACAAACGGGAGCAGTACCATCCAGCAGATTTTGATAGGTGCTGTGCACACTGCCCACCAATGTACATCCCTACACTGCCCGCCAATATAATCCCTACACTGCCACCAATGTACATCCCTAAACTGCCCACCAATGTACATCCAGGCACTGCCCAACAATATATGTTCCTACAATGCCCACCAATGTACATCCCTGCACTGCTGCCAATATACATCCCTACACTGCCCAACAATATATATTCCTACACTGCCCACCAATGTACTGTACATCCCTCCACTGCCCGCCAATGTACATCCCTGTACTGCCCAACAATATATATCCCTGCACTGCCCACCAATGTACATCCCTGCACTGCCCGCCAATGTACATCCCTGCACTGCTGCCAATATACATCCCTACACTGCCCAACAATATATATTCCTACACTGCCCACCAATGTACTGTACATCCCTGCACTGCCCGCCAATGTACATCCCTGTACTGCCCAACAATATATATCCCTGCACTGCCCACCAATGTACATCCCTGCACTGCCCGCCAATGTACATCCCTGCACTGCTGCCAATATACATCCCTACACTGCCCAACAATATATATTCCTACACTGCCCACCAATGTACTGTACATCCCTGTACTGCCCGTGCACTGGCCGCCAATGTACATCCCTATACTGGCTGCCAATGTACATCCCTGCACTGTCCGCCAATGTACATCCCTGCACTGTCCCTACACTGCCTACCAATGTACATCCCTGCACTGCCCGCCAATGTACATTCCTGCACTGGCCGCAGTACATCCCTACACTGCCCGCCAATGTACATTCCTACACTGCCCAACAATATATATTCCTACACTGCCCATCAATGTACATCCCTACACTGCCCATCAATGTACATCCCTGCACTGCCACCTATGTACATCCTTGCACTGCCCGCCAATGTACATCCCTGCACTGCCTCCAATATACATACCTACACTGCCCAACAATATATATTCCTACACTGCCCACCAATGTACATCCCTGCACTGCCCATCAATGTACTGTACATCCCTCCACTGCCCGCCAATGTGCATCTCTGCACTGGCCGCCAATGTACATCTCTGCACTGCCGCCAATGTACATCTCTGCACTGCCGCCAATGTACATCCCTGCACTGCCCACCAAAGTACATCCCAACACTGCCTGCCAATGTACATCCCTGCACTGTCCCTACACTGCCCACCAATGTACATCCCTGCACTGCCCGCCAATGTACATTCCTGCACTGGCCGCAGTACATCCCTGCACTGCCCGCCAATGTACATTTCTGCACTGGCCACCAATGTACATCCCTACACTGCCCAACAATGTACAGCTCTACACTGTCCGCCAATGTACATCTCTACACTGTCCACCCATTATCATTAATACACTGCCCACCAAAGTACATCCCTACACTGCCCGCCAACGTGCAGCCCTACACTGCCTGCTTTATATAACCTATAGCTCTAAGCATTATTTAAATTCATAAGGAATCTTAAGAAATATCATGAGTAACGTGTGCGCTGTAGATATAGCTTATGCAATCTATGTCGCCACTTGATAGATCACATGAGATATATTATGAGTAAATCGTATGTGAAAATAACGAATTGTGTACAAAATCGTCAGGAGAGGACTTCCGGGAAGCTGCCGGGGAATTCAAGGGAAATCACATGCGACATCAACTTAAGATATGTCGCGGTAGTGTATGGCCAACTTAGAGCTAGGTACACACCTAAAGATATATCTGTAGATGGTACACACTGACCAACCACCACTGCCATCTGCAGATTTATCGGTTGTTGAGGACATTGGCCATTGTCCTCCGTACACACTGGCGGATCGTCATGAAGGTGCAAAATATTCCTGCAATTTACATAATTGGCTGGCCTAAAAAAAGAGCGCACAAGGGAAGGAAATAGGCTTTGCTTTTTCTTTTCACTGTTTTTTTTTTTTCAGGCTTGACGGGCAGCAGCGATTACAGCTTGTTTACACCGCTGATGCCTGAACAAAGCTCAGTGTGTCACGGCTCCTAGGTAAGGGTGGCAGGGACTGGGCGTTGGGCTGCAGGGCAGCTGGGAGTCAGCCCAGCCACGTGTAGAGCACTCACATTGGTACTTTTGTCACCTCAGAATTTACCCGTTGTACGATGTCACACCATAACAATTAAAAACATGTTACTCTGCAATATGCTCCCAACCTAAAACCCAGACAAAAGTTTTGCATCCCAGCTGTTGGTATGGTAGTGTCACGATCCGGGTATCCGGACGCCATTACTTACCCTTCAGATGCCTCCTAAGGCTGGCTCAGCGTTCCAGGACCGGATCCCGCTGTTCCTGAGTTTCCACATGCAGAATGTCAGAGTGGTGATTTCATCAGCCGCGGCCTCCCCTGTGCCCGCGTGGTTAAATGTGCGCTTGTCAGTCTGGCGTCTCCTGTCTCCTGTGGCCGGCGTCGCCATTACTGTTTCAATTCTCACATGGATTACAAACCAAACTTCCCTCCAAGTGTCTGCATGGGCGCAGCCATCTTGGATTTTGTCATCTGAGCATTTCCACCAATCTGCTGTCTGTATTGTTGATTTGCATAATTGCCTAGCCAACCCCTTCCTTGCTGCAGGTATAAGTAAGCTGTGCCTGAGCAAGGAAGGCGTCAGTGCTTTGGTTGTCTAACCTAGTTCCAGTTTGTCTCTCTCCTGTGGTTGTCTTCCAGGTTCCAGCTCCTGTCTCCAGACTTCTGCTATAGAGACCCGCACCAGCATTCCATCTGCGGTGTAGCCTGACTCTCCGATCCATTCTGGACTCACCTGTTTCCAGTTACAACAATCACCTGCTTCCAGCCCAGCTTCCAGCAGTGTACAGCTTCTCTTAAAGGGCCGGTGTCCTTTCTGCAGTTTACCACTCTCCACCGGTATTATTATTTCACCGCTCTCAAACTCCAAACTTCATCAATCACCTGCTTCCAGCCCAGCTTCCAGCAGTGTACAGCTTCTCTTAAAGGGCCGGTGTCCTTTCTGCAGTTTACCACTCTCCACCGGTATTATTATTTCACCGCTCTTAAACTCCAAACTTCATTATTATTTCATTGCTCTCAAGTTCGTTTATTATTTAACTGGTTCCAGCCAGTATCCACTCCGTACCAACAACAGTCTGGTTCCAGCCAGTATCCACAGCAGCCGTTTTATCTTCAGCAACCCAGCCTTTCCTGGAACACCAGCTGGTACGATCCTGGGTTCTCTCCATTGCTACAGTCAGGTCTGGTAAGAACTTTCCAACTAGAAGATTATAAGAACTGTCTCACTCTACCAGTGCCTGTGGCCCTTGCCACCCTGTAGTACCCAGGAATTGTATTTATCCTCTGTTGACTTTTATGTTTCCTTTACTGCTGCTGTGTTACGGAGTTTGTCATAATAAACATCATTGACTTTTATCCTGGTTGTCGTGGTCACGCCTTCGGGCAGTTATTCTACATGTTACTTACATGTCTAGGGGTCTGATGCAACCTCCCAGGTTCCGTTACATCTCAGCCCCTACAACTGAGGCTGCCTCCCGTCAGCTCAGGCCCTCAGTTGTGACAGTAAGCACTGACCTTATGAATCCAGCCGGAGACCAGGATCAAGCGGCCAGGCCAATGCAAGAACTGGCAGCCCGACTTGAACATCAGGAGGCTGCACAGGGCCACATCATCCGCTGTCTCCAGGATCTCTCTACACGGCTGGATGGGATTCAAACGACCCTCCGTGGACCTGGCACGTCCGGTGCGTCCACTACAGTGACACCAGCTGTAACCCCACCCACCTTACCCATTTCCAGTCCACATCTTCATCTTCCAACGCCAGCAAAATTTGATGGATCTTCAAGGTTCTGCAGGGGATTTCTCAATCAATGTGAAATCCACTTTGAGCTTCTACCTGGCAATTTCTTCAGTGACCGTACCAAAATTGCCTATATCATCTCCCTTCTCAGTGGCTCAGCCCTTGACTGGGCATCACCTTTATGGGAGAAGTCTGATCCCCTGCTATCCTCCTATACTGACTTTGTAGCTACATTCAGGCGCATCTTCGACGAGCCAGGCCGGATAACATCTGCTTCATCTGAGATTCTTCGTTTACGCCAGGGAACACGTACTGTGGGACAGTATCTTATACAGTTTAAAATCCTGGCATCCGAACTGGCATGGAACGACGAGGCCCTGTATGCTGCATTCTGGCATGGCTTATCAGAACGCATCAAGGATGAGTTAGCTACCAGAGACTTGCCCTCTAAGTTGGATGAGCTAATTTCTCTTTGCACGAAGGTTGATCTACGTTTCAGAGAGAGAGCAACTGAGCGAGGAAGATCATCTACTCCTAAATCTTCTGCTCCTCCTCCTCGTCAACCATCTCCATCCAAGGATGAGCCTATGCAAATTAGTCGTTCTCGTCTATCTCCCGCTGAGCGCCGAAGACGTCTCTCTGAGTCTCTCTGTCTCTACTGTGCAGCTCCGTCGCACACTATCAATGCCTGTCCCAAACGTCCGGGAAACTCCAGATCCTAGCTCGCCAAGGAGAGGGCCGGCTAGGAGTAATGATCTCCTCTCCATCTCTTCATGACTGTAACCTCCCAGTGTCGCTCCAAATTGCTCAACGTTACAGGAACGTCATTGCCCTCCTTGATTCCGGAGCAGCTGGGAATTTCATAACCGAAGCTTATGTTAAACGGTGGTCCCTACCCACCTAGAGACTGTCCTCGTCCATCTCTTTGACTGCCGTGGATGGCAGCAAGATTTTTGACGCAGTCATTTCCTTAAGGACTCTTCCAGTTCGTCTGAGAGTGGGAGTTCTTCATTCTGAGTATATTTCTTTTTTAGTGATTCCAAGAGCCACACATCCAGTGGTTTTAGGCCTTCCATCGCTCCGTCTCCACAACCCATCAATTGACTGGACGACTACGCAAATACTGGCATGGGGTCCCTCCTGTGCTGAGACTTGTTTAGCCAAAGTTCTTCCTGTTTGTTCTTCCTTCCCCAGGTCATCTGATGTTCCGCCTCCTCCATATCAAGACTTCACGGACGTGTTCAGTAAAGCCTCTGCTGATATCCTTCCTCCTCATAGAGAATGGGACTGCCCAATCGACCTCATTCCAGGTAAGGTTCCACCGCGAGGCCGAACTTATCCGTTGTCTCTGCCTGAGACACACTCCATGGAAGAGTACATCAAAGAGAACCTGGCGAAGGGTTTCATCCGACCATCTTCTTCTCCAGCCGGCGCAGGCTTCTTCTTCGTTAAGAAGAAAGACGGTGGTCTGCGTCCGTGCATCGACTACAGAGGTCTGAACGACATTACCGTCAAGAACCGATACCCTTTACCCCTGATTACCGAGCTCTTTGATAGTTAGTGGTGCAACTATTTTCACAAAGCTGGACTTGAGGGTGACGAGTGGAAGACCGCCTTTAACACCCGTGACGGACATTATGAGTACCTCGTCATGCCCTTCGGATTGAGCAATGCTCCAGCAGTCTTCCAGCACTTCGTGAATGAGATTTTCAGGGACATCTTGTACCGCCATGTCGTGGTTTATCTAGACGACATCCTCATCTTTGCTAATAATCTCGAAGATCATCGTTTCTGGGTAAAAGAGGTTCTTTCCCGTCTCCGTGTCAATCACCTCTATTGTAAATTGGAGAAGTGTGTGTTTGAAGTTAAAACCATTCCGTTTCTAGGTTACATTGTGTCCGGTTCCGGACTAGAGATGGATCCTGAGAAACTCCAAGCAATCCAGAATTGGCCTATACCCTTAAGCCTCAAAGGGGTCCAGAGGTTCTTAGGGTTCGCCAATTATTATAGAAAATTTATACGAGACTTTTCCACCATTGTGGCGCCTATCACTGCATTAACCAAGAAAGGTGCTAATCCGTCCAAGTGGTCCGAGGAAGCTACACAGGCCTTTCACCTTCTGAAGCAACGGTTCATCTCTGCACCAGTTCTGAAACAGCCCGACACCGACTCTCCTTTTATCTTAGAGGTAGATGCCTCCTCCGTTGGAGTAGGAGCAGTGTTATCCCAGAGGGCCAAAGATGGACATCTACATCCTTGCAGTTTCTTCTCCCGGAAGTTCTCCCCAGCTGAGCGCAACTATGCCATTGGCGATCAGGAGTTGCTAGCCATCAAGCTCGCTCTGGAGGAGTGGAGATACCTGTTGGAGGGAGCTTCCCACTCAATCACCATTCTTACCGACCACAAAAATCTTTTATATCTCAAAGGCGCACAATGTCTGAATCCTCGTCAGGCCAGATGGGCACTTTTCTTCTCTAGGTTTGACTTTAAACTCCAGTTCTGTCCGGGTTCTCAGAATCGTAAGGCCGATGCCCTTTCCCGCTCATGGGAGCAAGAAAATGAGTCCGAGTCTGCAGACAAGCATCCTATTATTAATCCGTTGGCATTCTCCACGGTAGGGATGGACTCTACGCCTCCACCAGGGAAAAGTTTTGTTAAGCCAGTTCTAAGGAAGAAGCTCATGCATTGGGCCCATGCTTCCCGTTTTGCTGGACATACAGGCATTCAGAAAACCCTTGAATTTATTTCTAGGTCCTACTGGTGGCCAACTCTGAAGAAGGACGTTATGGAATTTATTGCCTCCTGCCCAAAGTGTGCCCAACACAAAGTCTCCCGCCAGTCGCCTGCGGGGCAACTGGTTCCATTATATGTTCCCCGTCGACCTTGGACCCATTTGTCGATGGACTTTGTTTCCGATCTACCTATCTGCAACAAGTTTAATACCATCTGGGTGGTAGTTGACCGGTTCACCAAGATGGCACATTTCATCCCTCTCACCGGTCTTCCGTCAGCTTCCAAGTTG
Organism: Pseudophryne corroboree; assembly: GCF_028390025.1. NCBI lineage: Eukaryota > Metazoa > Chordata > Amphibia > Anura > Myobatrachidae > Pseudophryne > Pseudophryne corroboree. The sequence continues at coordinate 451,017,511 of NC_086451.1, forward strand.
GCTCAAGTGTTTATACAAGAGATCTTCCGACTTCACGGTCTTCCTGAAGAGATCATCTCGGATCGTGGAGTACAATTTGTAGCCAAATTTTGGCGAAGTTTGTGTCAAGCCCTCCAAGTCAAGTTAAAGTTTTCCACGGCTTACCATCCTCAGACCAATGGTCAAACCGAGAGGGTGAATCAGGACTTGGAGGCCTTCCTCCGTATATATGTGTCTTCCTCTCAAGATGACTGGGTTCAACTCCTTCCTTGGGCCGAGTTCAGCCACAACAATCAATACCATTCCTCATCTTCTTCTACACCATTCTTCATTAATTATGGATTCCACCCTAAAGTCCCAGAATTCCAACCGCTTCCCGCAACTTCTGTTCCAGCAGTGGATGTTACCTTGCGTCAGTTTTCAAATAACTGGAGGAACGTCCGCGCAGCCCTGCTTAAAGCCTCATTCAGGTATAAGAAGTTTGCCGATAGAAAGCGTAGAGCGGTTCCTGCTCTCAAGGTGGGTGATCGTGTGTGGCTGTCCACGAAGAATTTGAGGTTGAGAGTTCCCAGCATGAAATTTGCACCTCGCTACATCGGACCCTTCAAGATTGAACAAGTCATCAATCCTGTTGCCTACAGGTTACAGTTACCATCCTTCTTGAAAATACCCAGGACATTTCATGTTTCTTTGTTGAAACCGCTGATCCTGAATCGGTTTCATTCCGCACTTCCTCCAGCTCCCAAAGTTCAGACTCAACGGGGAGTCGAGTACGAGGTGGCCAAGATTTTGGACTCACGTTTCCGTTACGGTCAGTTACAATACCTCATTGACTGGAAGGGCTATGGTCCTGAAGAACGCTCTTGGACCAATGCCTCAGACGTCCATGCTCCTGCCTTGGTCCGAAATTTCCACGCAAAGTTTCCTTTAAAGCCTAAGAAATGTCCTGGGGCCACTCCTAAAGGGGGGGGTGCTGTCACGATCCGGGTATCTGGACGCCATTACTTACCCTTCAGATGCCTCCTAAGGCTGGCTCAGCGTTCCAGGACCGGATCCCGCTGTTCCTGAGTTTCCACATGCAGAATGTCAGAGTGGTGATTTCATCAGCCGCGGCCTCCGCTGTGCCCGCGTGGTTAAATGTGCGCTTGTCAGTCTGGCGTCTCCTGTCTCCTGTGGCCGGCGTCGCCATTACTGTTTCAATTCTCACATGGATTACAAACCAAACTTCCCTCCAAGTGTCTGCATGGGCGCAGCCATCTTGGATTTTGTCATCTGAGCATTTCCACCAATCTGCTGTCTGTATTGTTGATTTGCATAATTGCCTAGCCAACCCCTTCCTTGCTGCAGGTATAAGTAAGCTGTGCCTGAGCAAGGAAGGCGTCAGTGCTTTGGTTGTCTAACCTAGTTCCAGTTTGTCTCTCTCCTGTGGTTGTCTTCCAGGTTCCAGCTCCTGTCTCCAGACTTCTGCTATAGAGACCCGCACCAACATTCCATCTGCGGTGTAGCCTGACTCTCCGATCCATTCTGGACTCACCTGTTTCCAGTTACAACAATCACCTGCTTCCAGCCCAGCTTCCAGCAGTGTACAGCTTCTCTTAAAGGGCCGGTGTCCTTTCTGCAGTTTACCACTCTCCACCGGTATTATTATTTCACCGCTCTCAAACTCCAAACTTCATCAATCACCTGCTTCCAGCCCAGCTTCCAGCAGTGTACAGCTTCTCTTAAAGGGCCGGTGTCCTTTCTGCAGTTTACCACTCTCCACCGGTATTATTATTTCACCGCTCTTAAACTCCAAACTTCATTATTATTTCATTGCTCTCAAGTTCGTTTATTATTTAACTGGTTCCAGCCAGTATCCACTCCGTACCAACAACAGTCTGGTTCCAGCCAGTATCCACAGCAGCCGTTTTATCTTCAGCAACCCAGCCTTTCCTGGAACACCAGCTGGTACGATCCTGGGTTCTCTCCATTGCTACAGTCAGGTCTGGTAAGAACTTTCCAACTAGAAGATTATAAGAACTGTCTCACTCTACCAGTGCCTGTGGCCCTTGCAACCCTGTAGTACCCAGGAATTGTATTTATCCTCTGTTGACTTTTATGTTTCCTTTACTGCTGCTGTGTTACGGAGTTTGTCATAATAAACATCATTGACTTTTATCCTGGTTGTCGTGGTCACGCCTTCGGGCAGTTATTCTACATGTTACTTACATGTCTAGGGGTCTGATACAACCTCCCAGGTTCCGTTACATCTCAGCCCCTACAACTGAGGCTGCCTCCCGTCAGCTCAGGCCCTCAGTTGTGACAGGTAGCAGTCATGTGACCGACGCCGAAACACTGACAGCCGACATCCCGAAGGTGAGTATCAGGGTGGGGGTTAGGGCTGGGAGGAGTTAGGGTTCGGCACTTGGGGGCTAGCCCGAGCCACCACCCCGAGGGTTAGCCGTAGCCAACAACCCCAAGAGATTAGCCCTAGCAGACACTCCCGGAGGGTTAGGTTTAGGGTAGGGGTCAGGGAACGGGTAGAAATACCCCCTCCGATGTCGGGATCTTCAATGTCGGGATGTGGGGGTCGGTCATGTTACCGCCAGCATCCCGACAGCCGGGATATAGTATGTATTCCCTTCTCAGCACATGGACTGAGCAATCTGTGCACCCATGCCAGTGACATGATATCAGTGTGTGTAAAGACACGGCATCCAGTCACACGGGACATCATCTGCATAGCCCCGCCCCCTCTGGGCCCACACTGAACGGCCAACCAGTTACTATCTCATTATGATTTAACTGTCTGTACTGCAGCCTGGAAATCACTAAAACCAGCACTGTTACTGTGCCTTGAGGACCAAGGTTGGGACCGCCTGGTGTAGAAGTTGGCATAGCAACCGCCAGCAGAAAGACAGGGTGATGTCACTGCAATGCGGTCACAAGGTCCTGTTCCCCGACGCTGGGAGGTGATTGTATGGTGAAGGCTCTTAAGGTAAGTGCCCCCCCCCCCCCCCCCTCATTTCTGTTTTCTCGATGACGGGGTATTATTGACCCCAAAACACTGAAGGACATTAAGATTGTTTGGAATAGCTGTAGTGCCGTGCTGTGTGTTGCTGCACCTGCATCTACCACACCGTACCTCCCAACTGTCCTGTTTTGGCAGAACAGTCCCGTTTCCCACCCGCGGGCCCCAGTGTCCCGCAATGGGCGGGGGGTGTCAGTTGGTAGACCATCTCACATTCTGCTCCTCTTATCAGAGCCGCGTGCACAGCATCTATTCACTGGCAGAGAGTGACAGGAGGCATGGTCCGTAGCTCACAGAGCGATGTTCATGTCCCCATAGTAACAAAGATGGGGGCATGGCTCACAATCGCGGCACTTGCTGCAAGGCCATGCCCACTTACCGGGATGTCACGCCCCCTAATTTCAGGAACACGCCACCGGCGCACAAAGATGTTCCTCCTGCGACATTCGTAAAGTTGGGAGGTATGCCATACTGGTAATTGTATATATAGTATATACTCAGTCACTGACTCAAGATATAGTAAATAATAGGAAAATGTAAAGTCCAGGTGCTAGAGTCTATTGTTCTTAATAAGGATTAGTAAAGATTACATGTAATGAACCAATGTTTTATTGTGCAAACAGCAACTTCTCAAATCGGTGTGATTCTTATTCAGGCTCAGCCATAGAGATGCCGAAGGCCGAGTGTGTTCAGCCAGCGTAGGCGTGTGTATTTCATAGCATGACCGCACACCCAAGAGTGGTAGATCTATCTTATACAATGGGGGCTGTTGTTATTAAATAGTTCTACGCTAGATACAGAATAGGAGTAAAAAATAGTCCTGCAGTTCATGTTCTTTGAGCAGATCATCAATGCACCAGTCATCTTTGGTGAGGATTGATGTCGGTCTTGTGAGTTATGTAGTCATTTTGACATTTTTTGAAAATTTTCTGTCAGAAATGTTTAGGCCTGTCACTGAGGCGGGGAAGTGCTGCTGTCAGTGAGGCAGGGAGGTGTCGCTCTCAGTGAGGCGGGGATGCGCCGCTGTCATTGAGGCGGGGAGGAGCCGCTGTCAGTGAGGCCGGGAGGAGCTGCTCTCAGCGTGGCAGGTAGATGTCGCTGTCAGTGAGGCAGGGATATGCTGCTGTCAGTGAGGCGGGGATGAGCCGCTGTCAGTGAGGCGGGGATATACTGCTGTCAGTGAGGCGGGGAGGAGCCGCTGACAGTGAGGTGGGGAAATGCTGTCAGTGATGCGGGGATGAGCTGCTGTCAGTGATGCGGGGATGAGCCGCTGTCAGTGAGGCGGGGAGGAGCCGCTGACAGTGAGGTGGGGAAATGCTGTCAGTGAGGCGGGGATGAGCCGCTGTCAGTGAGGCGGGGATGTGCTGCTGTCAGTGAGGCGGGGATGAGCCGCTGTCAGTGAGGCGGGGATGTGCTGCTGTCAGTGAGGCGGGGAGGAGCCGCTGACAGTGAGGTGGGGAAATGCTGTCAGTGATGCGGGGATGAGCCGCTGTCAGTGAGGCCGGGATGCGCCGCTGTTAGTGAGGCGAGGAGGAACCACTGTCAGTGAGGCCGGGAGGAGCTGCTCTCAGCGTGGCAGGTAGATGTCGCTGTCAGTGAGGCGGGAATGTGCTGCTGTCAGTGAGGAGGGGATGTGCTGCTGTCAGTGAGGCGGGGGATGTACTGCTACAGTGAGGCAGGGATATGCTGCTGTGAGTAAGGAGGGTAAGGTGGGGATGTGCTGCTGTCAGTGAGGCGGGGATGTGCTGCTGTCAGTGAGGCGGGGATGTGCTGCTGTCAGTGAGGCGGGGATGTACTGCTGTCAGTGAGGCGGAGATGTGCTGCTGTCAATGAGGTGGGGAAGCACCTGTCAGTGAGGCGGGGATATGCTGCTGACAGTGATGCGGGGATATGCTGCTGTCAGTGAGGCAGGGAAGCACCGCTGTCAGTGAGGTGGGGATGCGCCACTGTCAGCGAGGCGGGGATGTGCGGATGCACTGCTGTCAGTGATGCGGGGATGAACCGCTGTCAGTGAGGCCAGGATATGCTGCTGTCAGTAATGCGGTGATGAGCCGCTGTCAGTGATGCAGGGATGTGCCGCTGTCAGTGAGGCGGGGAGGAGCCGCTGTCAGTGATGCGGGGATATGCTGCTGTCAGTGAGGCAGGGATATGATGCTGTCAGTAAGGCGGGGATGTGCTGCTGTCAATGAGGCGGGGAAGCACCGCTGTCAGTGAGGCGGGGATGCGCCGCTGTCAGCGAGGCGGGGATGTGCGGATGCACTGCTGTCAGTGATGCGGGGATGAACCGCTGTCAGTGAGGCCAGGATATGCTGCTGTCAGTGATGCGGGGATGAGCCGCTGTCAGTGATGCAGGGATGTGCCGCTGTCAGTGAGGCGGGGAGGAGCCGCTGTCAGTGATGCGGGGATATGCTGCTGTCAGTGATGCGGGGATGAGCCGCTGTCAGTGAGGCGGGGATATGCTGCTGCCAGTGAAGCGGGTATGCGCCGCTGTCAGTGAGGCCGGGAGGAGCTGCTGTCAGCGAGGCGGGTAGATGTCGCTGTCAGTGAGGCGGGGATGTGCTGCTGTCAGTGAGGCGGGGATGTGCTGCTGTCAGTGAGGCGGGGATGTGCTGCTGTCAGTGAAGCGGGGATGTGATGCTGTTAGTGAGGCGGGGATATGCTGCTGTCAGTGAGGCGGGGATATGCTGCTGTCAGTGAGGCGGGGAAGCACCACTGTCAGTGAGGCGGGGATATGCTGCTGTCAGTGATGCGGGGATGAACCGCTGTCAGTGAGGCCAGGATATGCTGCTGTCAGTGTTGCGGGGATGAGCCGCTGTCAGTGATGCAGGGATGAGCCGCTGTCAGTGATGCGGGGATATGCTGCTGTCAGTGATGCGGGGATGAGCCGCTGTCATTGAGGCGGGGATATGCTGCTGCCAGTGAGGCTGGTATGCGCCGCTGTCAGTGAGGCGGGGAGGAGCCACTGTCAGTGAAGCGGGGAGGAGCCACTGTCAGTGAGGCCGGGAGGAGCCACTGTCAGTGAGGCCGGGAGGAGCTGCTCTCAACGGGTAGATGTCGCTGTCAGTGAGGCTGGGATATGCTGCTGTCAGTAAGGAGGGTAAGGCGGGATGGGCTGCTGTCAGTGAGGCAGGGATATGCTGCTGTCAATGAGGCGGGGATGTGCTGCTGTCAGTGAGGCGGGGATGTGCTGCTGTCAGTGAGGCGGGGATATGCTGCTGTCAGTAAGGTGGGGATGTACTGCTGTCAGTGAGGCGGGGATATGATGCTGTCAGTAAGGCGGAGATGTACTGCTGTCAGTGAGGCGGGGATATGCTGCTGTCAGTAATGCGGGGATGTGCCGCTGTCAGTGAGGCAGGGATGAGCCGCTGACAGTGATGCGGGGATGAGCCGCTGTCAGTGATGCGGGGATATGCTGCTGTCAGTGATGCGGGGATGAGCCGCTGTCAGTGAGGCCAGGATATGCTGCTGTCAATGATGCGGGGATGTGCCGCTGTCAGTGAGGCGGGGATGTGCCGCTGTCAGTGAGGCGGGGAGGAGCCGCTGTCAGTGATGTGGGGATATGCTCATGTCAGTGATGCCGGGATGAGCCGCTGTCAGTGATGCGGGTATGCGCCTCTGTCAGTGAGGCGGTGATGAGCCACTGTCAGTGAGGCGGGGATGAGCCGCTGTCAGTGATGCGGGGATGAGCCGCTGTCAGTGATGCGGGGATGAGCCGCTGTCAGTGAGGCCGGGATATGCCGCTGTCAGTGAGGCGGGGATGCGCCGCTGTCATTGAGGCGGGGAGGAGCCGCTGTCAGTTAGGCCGGGAGGAGCTGCTCTCAGCGTTGCAGGTAGATGTCGCTGTCAGTGAGGCGGGGAGGAGCCGCTGTCAGTGAGACGGTTATGCTCCGCTTTCAGTGAGGCGGGGATGCGACGCTGTCAGTGAGGTGGGGAGGAGCTGCTGTCAGTGAGGCCGGGATATGCTGCTGTCAGTAAGGAGGGTAAGGTGGGGATGTGCTGCTGTCAGTAAGGTGGGGATGTGCTGCTGTCAGTGAGGCGGGGATGTGCTGCTGTTAATGAAGCGGGGAAACACCGCTGTCAGTGAGGCGGGGATGCGCCGCTGTCAGCGAGGCGGGGATGTGCGGATGCACTGCTGTCAGTAAGGCGGGGATGAACCGCTGTCAGTGAGGCCAGGATATGCTGCTGTCAGTGAGGCGGGGAAGCACCACTGTCAGTGAGGTGGGGATGTGCGGATGCACTGCTGTCAGTGATGCGGGGATGAACCGCTGTCAGTGAGGCCAGGATATGCTGCTGTCAGTGATGCGTGGATGTGCCGCTCTCAGTGATGCGGGGATGTGCCGCTCTCAGTGATGCGGGGATGTGCCGCTCTCAGTGATGCGGGGATGTGCCGCTGTCAGTGAGGCGGGGATGTGCCGCTGTCAGTGAGGCGGGGAGGAGCCGCTGTCAGTGATGTGGGGATATGCTCCTGTCAGTGATGCCGGGATGAGCCGCTGTCAGTGAGGCGGGGATATGCTGCTGGTAGAGAGGCGGGTATGCGCCTCTGTGAGTGAGGCGGTGATTAGCCACTGTCAGTGAGGCGGGGATATGCTGTCAGTGATGCGGGTATGAGCCGCTGAGAGTGAGGCGGGGATGAGCCGCTGTCAGTGAGGCGGGGATGCGCCGCTGTCAGTGAGGCGGGGATGCGCCGCTGTCAGTGAGGCGGGGATGCGCCGCTGTCAGTGAGGCGGGGATGCGCCGCTGTCATTGAGGCGGGGAGGAGCCGCTGTCAGTGAGGCTGGGAGGAGCTGCTCTCAGCGTTGCAGGTAGATGTCGCTGTCAGTGAGGCGGGGAGGAGCCGCTGTCAGTGAGACGGTTATGCTACGCTTTCAGTGAGGCGGGGATGCGACGCTGTCAGTGAGGTGGGGAGGAGCCGCTGTCAGTGATGTGGGAAAGAGCTGCTGTCAGTGAGGCTGGGATATGCTGTTTTCAGTAAGGAGGGCAAGGCGGGGATGGGCTGCTGTCAGTGAGGCAGGGATATGCTGCTGTCAGTGAGGCGGGGAGGTGCTGCTGTCAGTAAGGTGGGGATGTACTGCTGTCAGTGAGGCAGGGATATGATGCTGTCAGTAAGGCGGGGATGTACTGCTGTCAGTAAGGCGGAGATGTACTGCTGTCAGTGAGGCGGGGATATGCTGCTGTCAGTTAGGCGGGGATGTGCCGCTGTCAGTGAGGTGGGGATGAGCCGCTGTCAGTGATGCGGGGATATGCTGCTGTCAGTGATGCGGGGATGAGCCGTTGTCAGTGAGGTGGGGATATGCTGCTGCCAGTGATGCGGGGATGAGCCGCTGTCAGTGAGGCGGGGATGAGCCACTGTCAGTGAGGCCAGGATATGCTGCTGTCAGTGATGCGGGGATGAACCGCTGTCAGTGAGGCCGGGATATGCTGCTGTTAGTGATGCGGGGATAAGCCGTTGTCAATTTTGCGGGGATGTGCCGCTGTCAGTGATGCGGGGATGTGCCGCTGTCAGTGATGCGGGGATAAGCCGCTGTCAGTGAGGCGGGGAGGAGCCGCTGTCAGTGATGTGGCGATATGCTCCTGTCAGTGATGCCGGGATGAGCCGCTGTCAGTGAGGTGGGGACATGCTGCTGGTAGTGAGGCGGGTGTACGCCTCTGTCAGTGAGGCGTTGATGAGCCACTGTCAGTGAGGTGGGGATATGCTGCTGTCAGTGATGCGGGGAGAAGTCGCTGTCAGTGATGCGGGGAGGAGTCGCTGTCAGTGATGCAGGGATGAGCCACTGTCAGTGAGGCGGGGATATGCTGTCAGTGATGCGGGTATGAGCCGCTGTCAGTGATGCGGGTATGAGCCGCTGTCAGTGATGCGGAGATGAGCCGCTGTCAGTGATGCAGGGATGAGCCGCTGTCAGTGAGGCCAGGATATGCTGCTGTCAGTGAGGCGGGGATGCGCCGCTGTCAGTGAGGCGGGAATGCGCCGCTGTCAGTGAGGCCGGGAGGAGCTGCTCTCAGCGTTGCAGGTAGATGTCGCTGTCAGTGAGGCGGGGAGGAGCCGCTGTCAGTGAGACGGTTATGCTCCGCTTTCAGTGAGGCGGGGATGCGACGCTGTCAGTGAGGTGGGGAGGAGCCGCTGTCAGTGATGTGGGGATGAGCTGCTGTCAGTGAGGCCGGGATATGCTGCTGTCAGTAAGGAGGGTAAGGTGGAGATGTGCTGCTGTCAGTGAGGCAGGGATGTACTGCTGTCAGTGAGGCGGGGATGTGCTGCTGTTAATGAAGCGGGGAAACACCGCTGTCAGTGAGGCGGGGATGCGCCGCTGTCAGCGAGGCGGATATGTGCGGATGCACTGCTGTCAGTGATGCGGGGATGAACCGCTGTCAGTGAGGCCAGGATATGCTGCTGTCAGTGAGGCGGGGAAGCACCACTGTCAGTGAGGTGGGGATGTGCGGATGCACTGCTGTCAGTGATGCGGGGATGAACCGCTGTCAGTTAGGCCAGGATATGCTGCTGCCAGTGAGGTGGGTATGCGCCGCTGTCAGTGAGGCGGGGATGAGCCACTGTCAGTGAGGCGGGGATATGCTGCTGTCAGTGATGCGGGGAGGAGCCGCTGTCCGTGATGCGGCGAGGAGCCGCTGTCAGTGAGGGGGGGGTGTGTCGCTGTTAGAGATGCGGGGATATGCTGCTGTCAGTGATGCGGGTATGAGCCGCTGTCAGCGATGCGGGGATGAGCCGCTGTCAATTAGGCGGGGATATGCTACTGCCAGTGAGGCGGGCATGCGCCACTGTCAGTGAGGCGGGGATGAGCCACTGTCAGTAAGGCCAGGATATGCTGCTGTCAGTGATGCGGGGATAAGCCGCTGTCAGTGATGCGGGGATGTGCTGCTGCCAGTGAGGTCAGGATTTGCTGCGGTCAGTGATGCGGGGATGAGCCGCTGTCAGTGAGGCGGGGATATGCTGCTGCCAGTGAGGTAGGTATGCGCCGCTGTCAGTGAGGCGGGGATGAGCCACTGTCAGTGAGGCGGGGATATGCTGCTGTCAGTGATGCGGGGAGGAGCCGCTGTCCGTGATGCGGCGAGGAGCCGCTGTCAGTGAGGGGGGGATGTGTCGCTGTTAGAGATGCGGGGATATGCTGCTGTTAGTGATGCGGGTATGAGCCGCTGTCAGCGATGCGGGGATGAGCCACTGTCAGTGAGGCGGGGAGGAGCCGCTGTCAGTGAAGCGGTGATATGCTGCTGTCAGTGATGCGGGGATGAGCCACTGCCAGTGAGGGCGGGAAATGCTGCTGTCAGTGAGACGGTTATGTTCCGCTTTCAGTGAGGCGGGGATGCGACGCTGTCAGTGAGGTGGGGAGGAGCCGCTGTCAGTGAGGTCGGGAGGTGCTGCGGTCAGTGAGGCAGGGAGGAGCTGCTCTCAGCGAGGCAGTAAGATGTCGCTGTCAGTGAGGCAGGAATGTGCTGCTGTCAGTGAGGCAGGAATGTGCTGCTGTCAGTGAGGCGGGGATGGGCTGCTGTCAGTGAGGCAGGAATGTGCTGCTGTCAGTGAGGCGGGGGGGGGGGGGGGGGATATGCTGCTGTCAGCGAGGAGGGGATGTGCTGCTGTCAGTGAGGCGGGGATGGGCTGCTGTCAGTGAGGCAGGAATGTGCTGCTGTCAGTGAGGTGGGGATGGGCTGCTGTCAGTGAGGCAGGAATGTGCTGCTGTCAGTGAGGCGGGGATGGGCTGCTGTCAGTGAGGCAGGGATGCACCACTATCAGCGAAGCGGGGATGTGCGGGTGCACTGCTGTCAGGGATGTGGTACTGTCAGTGAGGCGGGGATGTGTCGCTATCATTGAGGCGGGGAGGTGCCGCTGTCAGTGAGGCGGGGAGGTGCCGATGTCAGTGAGGCGGGGATGTGCTACTGTCAGTGAGGCGGGGATGCGCAGCTGTCAGTGAGGCGGGGGGGATGTGCCGCTGTCAGTGAGGCAGGGATGTGTCGCTATCAGTGAGGCGGGGGGATGCGCCGCTGTCAGTAAGGCGGGGATGCGCTGTGTTTCTGTGAATAGTGTCTCTGTGAATGATGTAGTGATACAGCGGTGGAGTGATACAGCTGGGGCGCTGTGATAAAGTTTTGGTGACAGTTGGAAGTAGTTCAGGTGTGCAATCATTGGGAAATAACACACGGTACCACCCACATCCCCCTGACGGCCGAGCGCGGTGTGAGATATATATATATATATATATATACGTATATATATATATATATATATGTATATCTATCTATCTATCTATATATATCCTAAAACCTGACTGGGAAATTTACCTACACAATAGTGAAAACCGCATCACAACCGGCTCAGTGGTTTCGGAGTTTATCAGACAAACACAGACTTTCATTTATAAACTGTATACATTAAAGAGCCCTATAGGTCAGGTGACACATAGACAGACAGGCCTCCTATACTGCACCATGCCCTGTACATACCACACAGACACACAGTGAGACATAAATCTGCCCATGTACATTTGTGTCTCAGATGCCGCACAACAAAGACCTCTATTTATCTCTCCAGTCAATCACGGCGCAGGTTGGCCCTTAACCCGCCCCTCTCTCCTTTACTGGCAGCTCCCTGCTCCAATCACGTCCGGCTCGCCTGCCCAGACGACGAGGCCGCCAGAAACAAAAATGGGCGCGTCCAACAGGGTGCACGGGCCAACCCGCGGCGGCTGCGCTTGTGATTTCATCCTTAAAGGCAAAATCATTTGCGTCGGCCGACTTCGGCTCCCGCCGGCAAAGCCCAGTGCGCCTGCGCGCCTTTAACGTAGGGGGGCGGAGCCTGAGGAGGCCTGAGACACAGAGAGGGTGTTAAAGAGGCAGCGAGAGAGAACATCCTGGGGTGAGATGATGATAAACTGATGGGTGCGGGCGTTATAGTGCTGGGTGCGGGGAGGAGGGATGTGCTGGCCGGAGGGTGGCCCCTCAGGGGCCCTGCAGGCGGGAGGAGGGCTCTCACAGGTGGTATGGGGGTGATTGCATCCTCTAGGTACTGTCTGCAGTCACTGTACCGGGTGTATATGGGCTGCAGCACAGGTATATACAGCAGGCACCTCTCTGGGCATCTGCACACTAGTATCTCTGTATATATCTATCTATCTGTCTATGACATTCTGATTTGTTCTGCACTATTTTAATTTGCATCCCAGCAGCTGCGTCCGCGTCCAAACGCCACGATTCTGCGCCCGGCACAGCTAGACGGGCGCAAAACTAGAAACCATTGTGCAAAAATGACAGGTTACACACTATACGCACATTTCTGCTGTGTTTTGGGGTATTTTTCCCGTTAGAACGCTGTGTTCCGTTGCATTACAACCTATTGTCCTTTAATTGGCGCCACAAGGGGTCTGCAGCGCCTTACAAAATGCATAAACGTAAGGAACAAAACAAACAAGAAAAGTGACTTACAGCACAGGACATTGCAGGACGTGGCGGGTATAATACTCAAATAAGCAAGGAGGCGGCAGGAACCAAGGGCCTGGTGCCAGTGTAGGCGGTAGGGAGAAGGTGATGGTCTAAGTGAGGGAAGGGGAAGCACGTCAGGGAGGCATGGCCAACCTCGGTCCTCAAGCACACTAACAGTACAGGATTTAGGGATATCCAGGCTTCAGCACAGATGGTTAAATCAAAATAACTGAGGTACTATTTAAGTCACCTCTGCTCAAGCATAGATATCATTAAAAGCCGGACTGTTATGCTGGGCATACACTAGAGCGATCTCATACGAATATACGATTTCGCCGCACATCGTACGTGTTTTCCATATGATTACGATGCGCGGCCCTGTGGGTAGAATGTTGCATCCTCTGATCATATGTGCAGTTTATATTTTCTGTCGTAATCGTATGCGCATTGTATATAGTGATCACATGCTTAGGTGAGGCATGTGATCGTAAGCCTCATCGTATGTAAAACATATGATGTGCCAGGGGCTCCCAGGGGGGTTGGAAGGAAATCAGCTGTGGAATCGGATCTTATGCTGGTCATACTAATATATGACCAGCATTAGTGTACCTTAAGGACTGAGGTTGGGAAAGCCTGACCACGTTTGGTCGACATGATCACTAGGTCGACATGGAAAAAGGTCGACAGGATTTTTTAACTTTTTTTTCTTTTTAATTTTTTTTACTTTTTGATACTTTACCATCAATTGGGAACGGTAACCTGTGCCGAGTGAGCAAGGCACCGTGCCTGAAGCATGGCGAGCCATGCGAGGGGACACGGTGCACTAATTGGGGTTCCCCGTCACTTTACGAAGAAAACGACACCAAAAAACTCATGTCGACCTTTTGCCATGTCGATCTAGTGATCATGTTGACCTAATGCATGTTGCCCAAATGTGGTCGACCCAATGTATGTTGACCTAACTCATGTCGACCTAATGAACCACACTCCACTAATACGTCTAATTTTATAGATTGCTATTCTATAACTCGGGAGGTGGATGATAGACAGTGAAAAGGTCTACAGTCAGTATGTCGACACCATATGGTCAACAGCCAAAGAAAGACAGTACAAAAGGTCGAAATGACAATGGCCAACACACATACGGTCGACACGTTTTATTTGTTTTTCCCCATGTTTTTACAACTTTTACTATCCATGTCACAAACTATTGCCTTTAGTAACCTTGTGGCGAGCGGAGTGAACCACCGGTGCCTGTAGCGTAGCGGGCGAACGCGTTTCTACTAATTTGGGTCATATATGATTGAACATACAAAATAACACCCACAAATAAAAAAAACTCTTCAAACTTTTTTTGTGTCGACCATTTTCATGTTGACTTTTTGACCGTGTCGACTTTTGTACCTGTCGACCCTATTTGTATTATTAACATGCAGCTTAATAATCACTTGACATGAGTTCAGTCTTTGTTCTGAATTGGTTACTGTCTTACCCTACCACTCTTGGGGGGATCCGGTCTGAAGATCGACAGTATCTAGGTCGACAATGTTTAGGTCGACCACTATAGGTCGACAGTCACTAGGTCGACATGGATGGAAGGTCGACAGGGTTTCTAGGTCGACATGTGCTAGGTCGACAGGTCTAAAGGTCGACATGAGTTTTTCAAATTTTTTTTCTTTTTTTGAATTTTTTCATACTTAACGATCCACGTGGACTACGATTGGAACGGTAAAGTGTGCCGAGCGAAGCGGTAGCGGAGCGAAGGCACCATGCCCGAAGCATGGCGAGCCATGCGAGGGGACGCGGTGCACTAATTTGGGATCCCGGTCACTCTACGAAGAAAACGACACCAAAAAAAAAATCCTCATGTCGACCTTTAGACCTGTCGACCTAGCACATGTCGACCTAGAAACCCTGTCGACCTTCCATCCATGTCGACCTAGTGACTGTCGACCTATAGTGGTCGACCTAAACATTGTCGACCTAAATACTGTCGATTTTATTAACCACACCCCTCTTGGGGAGGGTATAAAGTAATGCTCATTTATTATCAGTCACCGTACAATATATAGAATTATATGGGACAATACAGCTGCAGTATCTCATTCAGGTGGGTGATTTATCAAAACTTGGAGAGAGATAAAGTAACAGCCAATCAGCACGCGACAGGAGCTGATTGGGCGGTACTTTGGGGCAGATGTACTAAGCCTTTGGAGAGTGATAAGTGGAGAGAGGTAAAGTACCAGCCAGTGCCATAACTAGACATTTTAGCGCTGTGTGCAAGAAACGGCATTGGCGCGCCCCCCCAACGCAAACCGGCGGCAGCGCACAAAAAATATAAGGGCGTGGCTTCACGGGAAATGGGTGTGGCCACTTAATAATACCAATTCATATAATGGTGCACAGTAGTCTCCATTATTCAAATTACGCCGCACGGTACTACCACTACACCAGGTAGAGCCCCTTTTACACATTATGGCGGACAGCTTCCCCTTTTTTACACATTACGGCAGACAGCGTCCTCTTTTTACACATTACGGCAGACAGCGTCCTCTGTTTACACATTACGGCAGACAGAGTCCCCTTTTTACACATTACGGCAGACAGCGTCCTCTGTTTACACATTACGGCAGACAGAGTCCCCCTTTTTCACACATGACGGCATCCCCCGTAAGGACCATGGGGAATAGACGGGCTCCGCAGGAGACTGGGCACTCTAAAAGAAAGATTAGGTACTATCTGGTGTGCACTGGCTCCTCCCTCTATGCCCCTCCTCCAGACCTCAGTTAGAATCTGTGCCCGGCCCGAGCTGGTTGCACACTAGGGGCTCTCCTGAGCTTCTAGTAAAGAAAGTATTTGTTAGGTTTTTTATTTACAGTGAGATCTGCTGGCAACAGACTCACTGCTACGAGGGACTGAGGGGAGAGAAGCGAACCTACCTGCTTGCAGCTAGCTTGGGCTTCTAGGCTACTGGACACCATTAGCTCCAGAGGGATCGAACACTGGGCCCGTCCACGATCGTCCGGTCCCGGAGCCGCGCCGCCGTCCCCCTTGCAGAGCCAGAAGCAAGAAGAACATCCTGAAAATCGGCGGCTGAAGACTTCGGTCTTCATTAAGGTAGCGCACAGCACTGCAGCTGTGCGCCATTGCTCCCTATGCACACCACATACTCCGGTCACTGATGGGTGCAGGGCGCTGGGGGGGGGGGGGGCGCCCTGGGCTGCTATTAGAGTACCTTACATTGGCAAACAGCACATAATATAGTCTAAAAAACTATATATGTGCAAAAATCCCCCGCCAAAATATAAATATAAGAGCGGGAGAAGTCCGCCGAGAAGGGGGCGGGGCTATCTCCCTCAGCACACTGGCGCCATTTTCTCTTCACAGCTCCGCTGGAAGACAGCTCCCCAGGCTCTCCCCTGCAGTTTCCAGGCTCAAAGGGTAAAAAAGAGAGGGGGGGCACTAAATTTAGGCGCAAACTGTATATGTAAAGCAGCTATAGGGAAAAATCACTTTGTGTTAGTGTAAATCCCTGATTATATAGCGCTGTGGTGTGTGCTGGCATACTCTCTCTCTGTCTCCCCAAAGGACTTTGTGGGGTCCTGTCCTCAGTCAGAGCATTCCCTGTGTGTGTGCGGTGTGTCGGTATGGCTGTGTCGACATGTTTGATGAGGAGGCTTACGTAAAGGCGGAGCAGGTGCCGATAAATGTGATGTCGCCCCCTGCGGGGCCGACACCTGAGTGGATGAATATGTGGAAGGTATTAACCGACAGTGTCAACTCCTTACATAAAAGGTTCGATGACGCAGCTTTGGGACAGCCGGCATCTCAGCCCGCGCCTGCCCAGGCATCTCAGAGGCCGTCAGGGGCTCAAAAACGCCCGCTACCTCAGATGGCTGACACAGATGTCAACACGGAGTCTGACTCCAGTGTCGACGAGGATGAGACAAATATACAATCCACTAGGGCCATCCGATGTATGATTACGGCAATGAAAAATGTGTTGCACATTTCTGACATTAACCCGGTTACCACAAAAAAGGGTATTATGTTTGGGGAGAAAAAGCAGCCAGTGACTTTTCCCCCATCTGATGAGTTAAACGAATTGTGTGAAGAAGCGTGGGGTACCCCAGATAAGAAACTAGTAATTTCTAAGCGGTTACTAATGGCGTACCCTTTCCCGCCAACGGATAGGTTACGCTGGGAGACATCCCCTAAGGTGGACAAAGCGCTCACACGCTTATCAAAAAAGGTGGCACTGCCGTCTCAGGATACGGCCGCCTTAAAGGAGCCTGCAGATAGAAAGCAGGAGGCTATCCTGAAGTCTGTGTATACACACTCAGGTACTATACTGAGACCTGCTATTGCTTCAGCATGGATGTGTAGTGCTGCAGCAGCATGGTCTGATTCCCTGTCAGATAACATTGATTCCCTTGACAGGGATACTATTTTGCTAACTATAGAGCATATTAAAGACGTAGTCTTATATATGAGAGATGCACAGAGGGACATTTGCCGGCTGGCATCTAGAATTAATGCAATGTCCATTTCTACCAGGAGAGTATTATGGACTCGGCAGTGGATAGGTGATGCTGATTCTAAAAGGCACATGGAAGTTTTGCCTTATAAGGGTGAGGAATTGTTTGGGGACGGTCTCTCGGACCTCGTGTCCACAGCAACAGCTGGGAAGTCGACTTTTTTACCTCAGGTCCCCTCACAGCCTAAGAAAGCACCGTATTATCAAGTACAGTCCTTTCGGCCTCAGAAAGGCAAGCGGGTCAGAGGCGCGTCCTCTCTGCCCAGAGGCAGGGGTAGAGGGAAAAAGCTGCACCAGACAGCCAGTTCCCAGGAACAAATATCCTCCCCTGCTTCCACTAAGTCCACCGCATGACGCTGGGGCTCCACAGGTGGAGCCAGGTGTGGTGGGGGCCCGTCTCCGGAACTTCAGCGACCAGTGGGTTCGCTCACAGGTGGATCTCTGGGTTCTACAGGTATCTCAGGGATACAAGCTGGAGTTCGAGACGTCTCCCCCTCGCCGTTACCTCAAATCAGCCTTGCCTGCTACTCCCAAGGAAAGGGAGGTAGTACTGGCGGCAATTCACAAGCTGTACCTCCAGCAGGTGATAATCAAAGTTCCTCTCCTTCAACAGGGACGAGGCTACTATTCCACAATGTTTGTGATACCGAAACCAGACGGTATTCTAAAACCAGACCCATTCTAAAATTGAAATCCTTGAACACTTATATAAGGAAGTTCAAGTTCAAAAAAGAATCGCTCAGGGCGGTTATTGCAAGCCTGGAAGAGGGGGATATTATGGTGTCACTGAACATCATGGATGCTTACCTACATGTCCCCATTTACCCACCTCACCAGGAGTACCTCAAGGTTGTGGTACAGAACTGCCATTACCACTTCCAGACGTTGCCGTTTGGTCTGTCCACGGCACCGAGGGTGTGTTCCAAGGTAATGGTCAAAATGATGATACTCCTTCGAAAGAAGGGAGTTATAATTATCCCGTACTTGGACGATCTCCTTATAAAGGCGAGGTCCAAGGTGCAGTCGTTGATCGGAGTAGCACTATCTCAGGAAGTGCTACAACAGCACGGCTGGATTCTGAATATCCCAAAGTCGCAGCTGGTTCCTACGACGCGTCTGCTGATATTGGGCATGTTTCTGGACACAGAACAGAAGAAGGTGTTTCTCCCGGAGGAGATGGCCAAGGAGCTGTCATCTCTGGTCAGAGACCTGCAACCAAAACAGGTGTCGGTGCATCATTGCACGCGAATCCTGGAAAAGATGGTAGCTTCTTTCGAAGCAATTCCCTTCGGCAGGTTCCATGCAAGGAATTTTCAGTGGGACCTGTTAGACAAGTGAGGATCGCATCTTCAGATGCATCGGCTGATCACCCTGTCCCCGAGGGCCAGGGTGTCTCTGCTGTGGTGGCTGCAGAGTGCTCATCTTCTCGAGGGCCGCAGATTCGGCATTCAGGACTGGGTCCTGGTGACCACGGATGCAAGCCTCCGAGGTTGGGGAGCAGTCACTCAGGGAAGAAACTTCCAAGGACAATGGTCGAGTCAGGAGACTTCCCTACACATAAATATTCTGGACCTAAGGGCCATTTACAATGCCCTAAGGCAAGCAGAACCCCTGCTTCAAAACCAGCCGGTGCTGATTCAGTCAGACAACATCACGGCTGTCGCCCATGTAAACCGACAAGGCGGCACAAGAAGCAGGATGGCGTTGGCAGAAGCCACAAGGATTCTCCGATGGGCGGAGTATCATGGGCTAACACTGTCAGCAGTGTTCATTCCGGGGGTGGAAAACTAGGAAGCAGACTTCCTCAGCAGGCACGACCTCCACCCGGGAGAGTGGGGACTTCATCCAGAAGTCTTCACGCAGATTGTGAACCGTTGGAAACGGCCACAGGTGGACATGATGGCGTCCCGCCTCAACAAAAAGCTAAAAAAGTATTGCGCCAGGTCAAGAGACTCTCAGGCGATAGCTGTGGCCGCACTAGTGACACAGTGGGTGTACCAGTCGGTTTATGTGTTCCCTCCTCTTCCTCTCATACCCAAGGTACTGAGGATAGTAAGTAAGAGCGGAGTAAGAACTATACTCGTAGTTCCGGATTGGCCAAGAAGAACTTGGTACCCAGAACTACAAGAAATGATCTCGGAGGACCCATGGCCTCTGTCTCTCAGACAGGACCTGTTACTGCAGGGGCCCTGTCTGTTCCAAGACTTACCGCGGCTGCGTTTGAAGGCTTGGCGGTTGAACGCCGGGTCCTAACGGAAAAGGGCGTTCCAGATTAAGTGATTCCTACGCTGTTAAAGGCTAGGAAAGACGCTGCCTGAAGTTCAGACGTTGTTAAGGGAGTGCTGCATATTCAGCCCCCTTTTGTGCCTCCAGTGGCACCTTGGGATCTCAACGTAGTGTTGGATTTCCTAAAATCACATTGTTTCGAGCCACTTCAGAACGTGGAGTTGAAGTATCTCACGTGGAAAGTGGTCATATATATTTGGCCTTGGCTTCGGCTAGGCGTGTGTCAGAATTGGCGGCTTTGTCATGTGAAAGCCCTTATCTGATCTTCCATAGGGACAGGGCAGAATTGAGGATTCGTCCCCAATTTCTCCCTAAGGTGGTATCAGCGTTTCATTGAACCAACCTATTGTGGTGCCTGCGGCTACTCGGGATTTGGAGGCCTCCAAGTTGCTGGATGTAGTCCGGGCCCTGGAAATCTATGTTTCCAGGACGGCTAGAGTCAGAAATACTGACTCGCTATTTATCCTGCATGCACCCACAAGCTGGGTGCTCCTGCTTCTAAGCAGACTATTGCTCGCTGGATCTGTAGCACGATTCAACTTGCACATTCTGCGGTTGGACTGCCGCATCCTAAATCAGTAAAAGCCCATTCCACGAGGAAGGGGGCTCTTGGGCGGCTGCCCAAGGGGTCTCGGCATTACAACTTTGCCGAGCTGCTACCTGGTCGGGGTCAAACACGTTTGCAAAATTCTACAAGTATGATACCCTGGCTGAGGAGGACCTTGAGTTTGCTCATGCGGTGCTGCAGAGTCATCCGCACTCTCCCGCCCGTTTGGGAGCTTTGGTATAATCCCCATGGTCCTTACGGAGTACCCAGCATCCACTAGGACGTCAGAGAAAATAAGAATTTACTCACCGGTAATTCTATTTCTCGTAGTCCGTAGTGGATGCTGGGAGCCCGTCCCAAGTGCGGATTTTCTGCAATACTTGTATATAGTTATTGCTTAACTAAAGGGTTATTGTTATGAGCCATCTGTTCAGTGAGGCTCAGTTGTTATTCATACTGTTAACTGGGTATAGTTATCACGAGTTGTACGGTGTGATTGGTGTGGCTGGTATGAGTCTTACCCTGGAATCCAAATCCTTTCCTTGTAGTGTCAGCTCTTCCGGGCACAGTTTCCCTAACTGAGGTCTGGAGGAGGGGCATAGAGGGAGGAGCCAGTGCACACCAGATAGTACCTAATCTTTCTTAAAGAGTGCCCAGTCTCCTGCGGAGCCCGTCTATTCCCCATGGTCCTTACGGAGTACCCAGCATCCACTACGGACTACGAGAAATAGAATTACCGGTGAGTAAATTCTTATTTTTACACATTACGGCAGACAGCGTCCCCTTTTTTACACATTACGGCAGGCAGCGTCTCCCTTTTTACACATTACGGCAGACAACGTCCCCCTTTTACACGTTACAGCAGACAGCTGAAGCTGGACACAGGTGGGCGGGCGGGCGGCGGCGTCTTCAAGTTCAGAGGAAGTTGCGGAACACAGGTGGGCGGGTGGCGGCAGCTTTAGCAGGACACGGTTGTGTCCAGGCGGGCGGACGGAGCCTTCAGAGGGACACTGGCGGGCGGCGCCGCCGTCAGCGGGACACAGGCGGCGCCACCTTCAGCAGTCTGGGCTCGGAGCTAGCAGGTGTGATGCCCGATAGTGCGCTCTCAGTGCATTTGCGCTGTGGGCAAGGCACCATCGGCACACACCTAGTTACGGCTCTGGTACTAGCCAGTCTGCTCCTAGCTGTCATTTTTCAAACACAGCATCTATCCAATGGTTGTGTATGTTTCTGTGCATGTGATTCGCTAGGAGTGGTCTCATAGATTAATTATCTGATGCGTTTCTTTACAGCTTACATGCATTTCATCAGATGTGTAACTATAGGTATATGTTCCAAGCATTTAAAAAAAAAAAAAAAAATTCTTGTCTATTCCTACTAAAACTTCTGGCGCTACTCACCTGGGTCACCGGCTGAAGGTTTCACAAAGTAGAATTAATGCTCAGATGTGAAGTCCCATAGGGCAATGACATTTTTTGGATTTTTTTTGTCTATATGTAATTGTATACAGTCGTGCTAGAATTTTAGAATGTTCTAAATTACTGCGTAAATGTGACCGTAACTATGTCCAGATCTGAGACAGTCGTAAAAATATGTAAAGAGAACCAGTGAAATAAAACTCAAAAGTATATAACTTTTTCATTTTTTTTTATGTATCAAAATGATCCAACATTACGTTTCTGTACTGGAAAAAGTATGTGAGCCTCTAGGATTCAGGGGTCTATGTACTAAGCCTTGGATGGAGGTAAAGTGGACAGAGATAAAGTACCAGCCAATCAGCTCCTAACTGCCATGTCACAGGCTGTGTTTGAAAACTGTCAGGAGCTGATTGGCTGGTACTTTATCTCCATATAAGGCTTAGTAAATAGACCCCTCAGTGCCTGGAGTGATTCCTTGAGCAGCAATGACTTAAATTCAACGTTTAATTGATGATCAGTCAGACATCGGGTTTGGGGAATTTTGTCCCATTCCTCCTTCCATGACTCTTCCAATGCATAGATGTTGGTGGCTTTCTGGCATGAAAACCCTGTTCTGTTGCAACCGTTCTTTTCTAGACTGACTCGTGTTTAGGGTCGTTGTCTTGTTACAAGCCCCATCTTCTGTTGAGCTTCAGTTCACAGCAGACACCTTAACATTCTCCTGCCGGTACAATCCAGAATTCATAGCTCCATCAATGAAGACAAGTCATCCCGGTCACATTGCAGCAAATCAATCCCAAACCAAAATACCGCCACCACCGTGTCTCATGGTTGGGATGAGGTTCATATGTTGGAGTAAAGTGTTTGATTTTCTCCAAACAACATTTTTCTTTTAAGCCAGAAAGTTCTATTTTAGACTCATCTGTCCACAGAACATTCTTTCAGTGGTCTTCTGACTCATCCAGGAGGTATATGGGCAGCAATGTCCATCTGGGAGAGTGATGGCTTCCTCTCAGCTATCCCCCCACGCACACTATTTTTGTTCAGTCTTTGCCTGATGGAGAACTCATGAACACGGACATTGCCCAGTGCGAGAGAGGCCTGTAGGTCCTTCCATATTACCCTGGGGCTCTTTGTGACCTCCTGGTATATTATATGTTGTGCAACCATTATTATTATCGTTTATTTATGAGGTGCCGCAAGGGTTCCACCCCATAAATATACACACTGTTTATGGATACCCTGTTTATGGTAATCATTGCACTTCGATAACAATAACTAGGCAACTAGCGCTGGTTGATCCTGTACCCCAGATAATGGGCATAGCAGACTGGTACAGAGCCACCAGTTGCAAAAGGAATGTCAGAGGGAGGAGATTATGGCAGTCGGCAGGAAAAGGATTGTACACAAGGGAGAAGGACCCTGCTTGTGTGTGCTGCCAATCTATAAAGGGAGGGGCAGTCAGACATCGATCACGTAGAGGTGAGAGTCTTTGTGCAGGGACAAAACCATGTGCTTTAGTTCTCCTCATTTGTTCACTGTGAGGCTGCAATTAAGAGTTCAGCTAGGACACGCCCACTTATCTGTAAGAACCAGATTTAATGGAGTGCGCGATTCTGAATCTGCCTTAAGAATTATTGCGGCTTTAAATCGCCAACCGCAAGTGTCCGCCCGCAGCTCGTAGACCAAAGGTTCCCAAAAGCAGCTCTCAAGGCTCCCTAACAGTCAGGTTTTAGTATATCCATGATTGGCCACAGGTGACTTAATTAGCAGCTCAGTCAATTTGATTTAACCATCTGTGCTGAGCCATTGATGTACTTAAAAAACCTGGACCGTTTGAGTGCCCTGAGGACTGTGTTTGTGAACCTCTGTCACAGACTATTACATTTGCCCCAAAGAGTGAGCCCAAGCCACCTCACAAAAAGACAGATCGAAACACTCATAATGGACAATCAGGATATCTTCCAGGATCATTCTGTTTCTGTAACCCAAAAGCAGAAAGAGTCTATGCCAATCTGTAGTTATTTGGTTGAATATCATAAGTGATTCACATAGTTATGGCCAGCCAGTCTTAAAGTGGTCATTCTGGTATCCCTTTGCAACCTGCTCTGACCCCTCTACCTCTTGTTCCAATCAGGACCTTCAGGACAGATACAGTATACCCAACGCACATAAAAAGCTATTATTTTGCCCATTTTCAGAGTTCCAGCTGCGTTCAGGATGTGTCCCGAACGCTAACAGTAGGTCCATGGCTCAGACACTTACGTCCTGCTTACGCCTATGTCTGTACCATTTATTTTCCTGATAATTCTTTATTTGTGTATACGAGTCACTAATTTCACAACTCTCTTTCCCCCTCAGGTGCTTCCCCACTCTTTCTGCTTTACCATGGACACCGCTGGCCCTCTCATCCATGTGGACTTTCCAGACGTGGCCAGTTCTCTCCTTGAGAGTCTCAACCAGCAGCGCGTTGAAGGAAAGCTCTGTGACGTGTCCATCCACGCTCAAGGCCGGGTTTTCCGAGCCCATCGTGCGGTGCTGGCTGCCTCCTCCCCATATTTCCATGACCAGGTGCTACTGAAAGGAATGAGCTGCGTGGCCTTGCCTGGCGTGGTAGATCCAGGGGCATTTGAGGCCGTGCTGTGTGCCGCCTACACTGGGCGCCTGACCATGCTTGCTGACGAGATTGTCAATTACCTGACGGTGGGCAGCGTGCTCCAGATGTGGCACGTCGTGGACAAGTGCTCTGAGCTTCTGAAGGAGTCTCGAGGTAGCAGCAGCAGCTCCGTCAGCGGAGAGGGAGCAGGGAGCAGCAGTGGCCCCACCCCGCAGAGACCTCACTCCGGGAGAGCCAGCGAGAACCAGTCACCAAGCAGTAGCAACTACTTCAGTCCACGCGAGGCTCCACCAGAATCCTGTGCTGAGAGGAGCAGGAGGAGGAGTGACGTCGCTAGCGAGGCCGCAGAAGAGGTCAGTGGGGAAGAAGATCAAAGTGGAGGTGAGGTCTCTGTTGCCAGCTTCTCCAGCTACAGGCGGCCCAGCATCGTGCCACAGAGACACTGGGTGTACGTGAAAAAGGAGCGACCTCACCAGGGTCACCAGGGTCTGTTGCTAACATGTGAAGGTGAGGAGGAAGAGGACGATGAAGAGCTTGAGGAAGACGAAGAGAAAGATCAGTTGAGTATTAGTGACGTCCGCACTCTCAATGCCCCGGAGGAACAGGTGAATTTCTGTGAGCCTTCGGACGGCATGCCTTACGAGGAAGGATCAGGCAGTAGCTCAGGTTACCCGCAGGGTCCCCCTCTCTTGCCTCTGGACATGCAAGGAAATCAGCTGCTGGTGTTGCCCTCGGGACATGGAGCAGCTGGTCAGGGCGGGTCAGGGACGAGCCAGGGGGAAGGTGGCAAAATATTCCTGTGCCACTGCGGGAAAGCGTTCTCGCACAAGAGCATGCGTGATCGTCACGTCAATATGCATCTCAACTTACGACCCTTCGACTGCCCTGTGTGCGGGAAAAAGTTCAAGATGAAGCACCACCTGACGGAGCACATGAAGACGCATACTGGAGTGAAACCGTACGAATGTGAAGTATGCGCCAAGAAGTTTATGTGGAGAGACAGCTTCATGAGGCACCGCGGCCATTGCGAGAGGCGGCACAGGGCGGTAGCGGGAGGAGGAGCTGGGCAGGGGATTAGTGAGGCACCGTCTGTGTAACACAGGCTTGGGGCAGAGAGTGGAGGCAGTGGGGTGGGTAACCTGAGTATGAGATAGAGGAGGGGTGCGGGACCCTTACTTCCTGCTGCATGAACTTATGGAACCCTAGCAGATACAGGAACAGAGGTGGTGGGTAAGAAACAGGAGGTGGCTCCAGGTATCTGTGACCTCATTAGACTCTCAGAATGTTGCACTTGGGGATGAAAAACAGAGACCAAAGGGAGGAGATGTTTCCTTACTCATCTCTTTTACTTCTGTGCAATGATTGCCTCCTTCCATCACTAAACAGCAATATAATATCCCCCTCTTGATACATGTTGAAGATCCATTTTCTTTTGGCCTCTTAGACCTTCCTTCCCACCAAGACACAAACCACCCCTCTCTGTTATAACTTTAACTCTTGAATTTTTTGCACCACTGCATAGATGACGGAATGCCCCCCCTTGCGCCTCACGTACTGTAATGCCCCACACTTTCACCGAACGTGTATTTATATGATGTTGGCCAGAAGCGATCCAGTCCCTGTATTATGATGGGAATGAGGTACTTTGCCACACGTTGGGACAGAAACATTACTATTGTACAGTATTTTCAGTTTGTAAACAAGATGTGCACACTACAACTCTCCTAAACCCCCGAACCCACTGATTCCACACCCTTCATGTGCGTTGTCCTTTTATTTGCAGGCATGGACATGTGTTACTAAAAACTGTCGAGTGGGAAGAAGGAAAGGTTGGTAGATGACTTCAATGAATGTTCTTTGTTAGTCACTTTTAAATGGGTGTTTTTCATTTCGTTTACAGTATATCCCTTAGTTGGTTGCTTCAGATTTGTTGCGAGACATACGTAATGAAAAGTCACACAGTCGCAACCGTGTAGAGCATAAAACAAGTACAGAAATAACAGATCAAACACAAGAAACAAACACACCCGGAGGAATTACACAACTATCTAGAACTGATGCATCATTATTAAATATATTGTGCAGGAACATCGGTTGGTTATACATGAGAAATCTGTGGACGATTTTTTTTTTTTTCATATGCCCCTCGTATAGGACGCATCTAGAGAGAAGGGAATGGTCATCAAAGTGCGATAGTTCAATAAATGTCCAGTTTTGGAGGTTGCATCGCTGTAAGTTGGCCACGGATGTGTTGATTGATGTTTCTAAGATCTAGAAGTGCACCCTCTCAGTGCTCCTTTGAATAGTAGGCTTCTACAAGCTAATAATTATGCCGGACATGGAAATCCCGCATCATGACCTGTTAGAGCGACGGTACTGTAACGGGAGGTTTAACCTACAGTGGAAGCAGCCATTTTATATTTATATAGGACCCGGTCAGGATCCCACCTGTCGAAATACCAACGCCGGAATCCCGACACTGCCCCACAACCCATTTATATATAGATTAACAAATTCCAATATTACAGAGAATGCAGCCTGTTGATTCTTGGATTAAAAGTGGCTTCTTTGAGGCGCTTGGTACATTCCCAAAATGGCTGCCCCCAGTGTGTGTTTATGTGATGGAGTACTCTTTAAAAGTGAAGTACACTAAAAGTTCCACAGTACCTTTTTTTTTTATAACTGTTGTTAAATTACCAGGTGATATTTATTCATAAAATAAGCATACATTGTTTAAATGTATCCAAATTTGACTTTGTTGTTGTTGGGATACCTACCTGCTTTTTCAGATAACATTTTAATAAGTACTAATTAACAAAACGTATTGATGAGTCTGGGAAAAGACATATGAGGAGAAAGGGGTGTGCCTTCACTGGTTCTCTATACAGTAACGCTTCATGGTGGGTCTGCGATGGCACCCGCATATACTGATGTGTACTGTGCGCCTATAGTATGTATACACTACAGATGGACTAGAAGTGCACGGTTTGTACAGATGTGAGCGGTACAAGGTGTAAAAGTAGCACAAACACTATGGTATAACATGCAGCTAATGGAGGAAAGCACCCAGCGCAGTATATGGGTTACTGAGTGTATAAAACAACTTTCACTAAGAGTATTTCTTCCCACCACCTGGTATGACGAGAATTCCAGTTTTCCTATTTAGTAAAGTAAATCTAGCCGTAAGTATTGAATTTGTCTGAGCGCGGCCGGACGGTGAGCTGGCGTTATGGTCAGGTTAATACAGTATTTTATTATTTGGATAATGTCTGCATATACAGTATGTAATGCCGATGCCAGGAGACCTATAACACATACCGTACGTGGCTGGTCTTGTCATTTCTCATCCGCGGCTGTCTGGTTTTCCAGGGTTTATAGGTGACATAAAAGCAAATTCATCTCTACTTTTAGCAGAATGGAAAATCTCTGAATTGTTGAAGGAAAAGGAATAGGCCAGGGGATGAGAATAGGGTCGCCGCACAGGGCTCTGGGCCAGTCACACTGCATTGCAGTGGGGTCATGGTGTTGCCGCTCGTTACTGTAATCTCACAGGGGAACGTGTCACATTTTTCCTTCCTTCTAAATTCTGAGGAATATCTAAAATTACAGATGCAGCCATAGGTCGTATAATTGCTTGAGAGACGTCACTTAATACTATGTAACATAGGGGCGGCTCGAAGGTATTATGGGTGCTGCTTCCATCAGTCGCAGGACATGAGGCACCCGTATTACATTTACCTAATATTGATAGTTTAATGATAAGTATATCACGTCTCGATACATACCCTAGTATTACGGGGTCCATACATCTGCAATCACAACAAGACGATTCACAGATTCTGCATTACTATACACTAGCAATCTACAGCTCTGATTGGTCCGTGAAGTCCAGCGCTGGACATCCTTATTCGCCGATTCTGATCCCTGTTTGTCAGAATCGGTAGTTGGTGAACCCCAATTCATTAGCACAGTCATCTGCAAAATGCTGAATTGCCCCAATTGATATTACAATGTTTAATGACGGAAGCCTATTATCTGTATAGTCTTTAATCTCGGATTGTTAGCGCATTCTATGATAATAGATCTTAGCAACCAATCAGAATCCAGCTATCATTTTATAGAATGTACTAGGTAAATGGTAGCTAGAATCTGATTGGGTGCTGTGGACAACTCCTCCACTTTGACCTCTTGACAAAGCTTTGATGAATCTCACCGTTTTGGTTCTACAAGTTTCACCATGACTATGAACCTCTGCTGGGGATTTCGGTTCTACAACAGTTGGCGCCCCAAAAATTGCTTAACACCGATATACAGTGCGGACAGGCGTTGCGATTGGTGTTTCGGGACATTGCATTAGAATATTAACAATGCCAGAATAACCGATGATGTTGTAATTTTTGGAAAAACATTCAAGAAGTTCCGAGTGAAGTAGCTTCCGGCTATACCAAAGTAGACTCCAATCATCCGAAATTAAAACCCAGAGAACGGCCCCACATTTTATTCTGACATTATTCCTAACATATATACCAATCTGTTTGTATATGTCTACACTTTCCGCACAATGGTACCGTATACTTGCATAATATAATTACAGCTGTATATGATTATAGTATACTTCGTTGTAGCAGTAGGCGTGAGTAGTTGTGTGTAACTATGTATATAGTTTTTTTTTTTACACACATGTATTTATATAATATTGTGCCTCCTAGAGACACTAAACTATTTATAAGTGTAAGTAGACTGAAATATGGTACGGTAATAAGCATACGCCGATTGAATGAACCGCCGTATCTGTATGTGTTGGTATACACACAGGTGCGTGCATATAAATCCACATTTTATTCACTTTGTGTGTGTACAGGAGTCTGCGTGTAGATGACTTGTGTATATATACAGTACTAACACTATTGTGTATACAGCATTGTACGAGTGTGTGTACATATTCTGTATGTACGTGCGCACTCTTCCCATCTTTTATAATGGTATAATTTATTGTAGTGAGGGCCGTGAGCCTCGTTAAGGTGACTAATTACTGTTGGCTTGTAGAATAAAGTGCATTTACCTGAACTTTCCTGTGTGTTTCTTGAAACCCGTGTTTTCTGTGTAAATCCTGCCGACACAAGCAATGCGTTCTGGCAAAGATTGGTTTGCTTAGCGATGAGTGTGACCCTTACATTTTAAACAGCGATAATATTAAAAGTAAAACATGCGTGATTTTGCATTTAATAGTATTGTAGTTATACATGTCGAGGTCAGAGCCGCAGAGAAACTGTGTCCTGTATAAGCCGACGCTTAGTAATGCTATGCCTTTGTGTGGAGGTTTACAACGACTGTATGTCCTGTATGCACTAATATAGACTGTAGATGGATACTGTCCGTTTGAGGATTCTTCCTGCTCTGCTCCCAGGTAACTGGCTGCAATACCAGAGTTACCCTGAGGAAGATAAGTGAAGAGGAACCAAAACGTTGGCAAAGTTATTTCATGGATATTAAAGAAACACACCACTAAAACACAATTGTATATTATGTTTATTTTAAAAGGTCTCCATCCAGTGACTGATCTAGAGGTTTGGATAAATGACTACATAGGGCCATTCCCAGCGTCTGGTCATTCAGAGATAGGCCTGGGCGCCCAAACCTGACATTGCGGTGTAGAATACCGTGTGCCGATTGGTCAGTCACAACAATTGGCTGGCTGGCGTAATGTCACAGTGCCGTAGCAGTGTTATGAGGGAAATAAGATGTATTTAAAACAAGGACAGTAATAAGATATACTTATACAGCTTATTGAACCTGTTCTAGTAGCTTCCAGGGTGCTTGCAATTAGCACAAATGACCAACTTGGTAAATTTAAAGCTGTAATACCACAAAAAACAAAGATTATTTTTTTTTTATGTCAATAACTGGTGAACTGTAAGAAGAAGTTTGGTAATTACTATGTTTTTTTTTTCCGGTCTGTTTCTTCAGATTGATATTAATGACTGCTAATTCTGCAAAATGTCCTTTGTCATTTGGTTACCATGGAAGCCACAGCCACATGACACCTGATGTAGTGAGTAGAGGAGCTTCGGAACGACGCCCCTCTTAGCTCTTTCACTGTGACATCCCCCTCCCCCAGCACTGCCATCACATGCCATGCTGACAGTCTGACCTCGTGAATGACAGCCAGAACCTTCTCTCCAGAGTGAATTTGGAAACGAATACTTTGTAGGAGGATTTACAAGACAAATGACTGTCAGATGTATACTTAAAGGTGCTAAGGGTGAGATGTACAAAACAGTGATAAGTGGAGAAGTTGCCCATGGCAACCAATCAGCTGCTCTGTATAATTTTATAGTATACAAATTATAATGTTACTTTCTCTATCGTCCTAAGTGGATGCTGGGGTTCCTGAAAGGACCATGGGGAATAGCGGCTCCGCAGGAGACAGGGCACAAAAGTAAAGCTTTTACAGGTCATGTGGTGTGTACTGGCTCCTCCCCCTATGACCCTCCTCCAGACTCCAGTTAGATTTTTGTGCCCGGCCGAGAAGGGTGCAATTCTAGGTGGCTCTCATAAAGAGCTGCTTAGAGAGTTTAGCTTAGGTTTTTTATTTTACAGTGATTCCTGCTGGCAACAGGATCACTGCAACGAGGGACAGAGGGGAGAAGAAGTGAACTCACCTGCGTGCAGGATGGATTGGCTTCTTGGCTACTGGACATGAAGCTCCAGAGGGACGATCACAGGTACAGCCTGGATGGTCACCGGAGCCACGCCGCCGGCCCCCTCACAGATGCTGAAACAAGAAGAGGTCCAGAATCGGCGGCTGAAGACTCCTGCAGTCTTCTAAAGGTAGCGCACAGCACTGCAGCTGTGCGCCATTTTCCTCTCAGCACACTTCACACGGCAGTCACTGAGGGTGCAGGGCGCTGGGGGGGGGGCGCCCTGGGAGGCAAATGAAAACCTTTTAAAAAGGCTAAAAATACCTCACATATAGCCCCAGAGGCTATATGGAGATATTTACCCCTGCCTAAATGTACTAAATAGCGGGAGACGAGCCCGCCGAAAAAGGGGCGGGGCCTATCTCCTCAGCACACGGCGCCATTTTCTGTCACAGCTCCGCTGGTCAGGAAGGCTCCCAGGTCTCTCCCCTGCACTGCACTACAGAAACAGGGTATAACAGAGAGGGGGGGCATATATTAATATAAAAGCAGCTATAAGGGAGCACTTAATCATAAGGCTATCCCTGTCATATATAGCGCTTTTTGGTGTGTGCTGGCAGACTCTCCCTCTGTCTCCCCAAAGGGCTAGTGGGTCCTGTCTTCGTATAGAGCATTCCCTGTGTGTCTGCTGTGTGTCGGTACGTGTGTGTCGACATGTATGAGGACGTTATTGGTGTGGAGGCGGAGCAATTGCCAAATATGAGGATGTCACCTCCTAGGGGGTCGACACCAGAAGGGATGCCTTATTTGTGGAATTACGGGATAGCATCAACTCGCTTAAGCAGTCGTTTGCCGACATGAGGCGGCCGGACACTCAATTAGTGCCTGTCCAGGCGCCTCAAACACCGTCAGGGGCTGTAAAACGCCTTTTGCCTCAGTCGGTCGACACAGACCCAGACACAGGCACTGATTCCGGTGGTGAAGGTGACGAATCAACCGTATTTTCCAGAAGGGCCACACGTTATATGATTTTGGCAATAAAGGAGATGTTACATTTAGCTGATACTACAGGTACCACTAAACAGGGTATTATGTGGGGTGTGAAAAAACTACCAGTAGTTTTTCCCGAATCAGAAGAATTAAATGACGTGTGTGATGAAGCGTGGGGTGCCCCCGATAAAAAACTGCTAATTTCCAAGAAGTTATTGGCTTTATACCCTTTCCCGCCAGAGGTTAGGGAGCGCTGGGAAACACCTCCTAGGGTGGACAAAGCGCTAACACGCTTATCAAAACAAGTGGCGTTACCCTCTCCTGAGACGGCCGCACTTAAAGATCCATCAGATAGGAGGATGGAAAATATCCAAAAAGGTATATACACACATGCAGGTGTTATACTACGACCAGCTATTGCGACTGCCTGGATGTGCAGTGCTGGGGTAGTTTGGTCAGAGTCCCTGATCGAAAATATTGATACCCTGACAGGGACAATATTTTACTGTCGTTAGAACAAATAAAGGATGCATTTCTTTATATGCGTGATGCACAGAGAGATATCTGCACACTGGCATCACGGGTAAGTGCTATGTCCATTTCGGCCAGAAGAGCTTTATGGACACGACAGTGGACAGGCGATGCGTAGAGGGGTTATTTGGGGTCGGTCTATCGGATTGGGTGGCCACGGCTACGGCCGGGAAATCCACCTTTCTACCTCAAGTCACTCCCCAACAGAAAAAGGCACCGACTTTTCAACCGCAGCCTTTTCGTTCCTTCAAAAATAAGAGAGCAAAGGGCTATTCATATCTGCCACGAGGCAGAGGACGAGGGAAGAGACAGCAACAGGCAGCTCCTTCCCAGGAACAGAAGCCCTCCCCGGCTTCTACAAAAGCCTCAGCATGACGCTGGGGCTTCGCAAGCGGACTCGGGGGCGGTAGGCGGTCGTCTCAAGAATTACAGCGCGCAGTGGGCTCACTCGCAGGTAAATCCCTGGATCCTGCAGATAATATCTCAGGGGTACGGGTTGGAATTAGAGACAGAGCCACCTCGCCGTTTCCTGAAGTCTGCTTTACCAACGTCCCCCTCCGAAAGGGAGACGGTTTTGGAAGCCATTCACAAGCTGTATTAGCAGCAGGTGATAGTCAAGGTACCTCTTCTACAACAAGGGAAGGGGTATTATTCCACTCTATTTGTGGTACCGAAGCCGGATGGTTCGGTAAGGCCTATTCTAAATCTGAAGTCCTTGAACCTGTACATAAAGAAGTTCAAGTTCAAGATGGAGTCACTCAGAGCAGTGATAGCGAACCTGGAAGAAGGGGACTTTATGGTATCCTTGGACATCAAGGATGCGTATCTCCACGTTCCAATTTACCCCTCACACCAGGGGTACCTCAGGTTCGTTGTACAAAACTGTCACTATCAGTTTCAGACGCTGCCGTTTGGTTTGTCCACGGCACCTCGGGTCTTTACAAAGGTAATGGCCGAGATAATATTTCTTCTTCGAAGAAAAGGCGTATTAATTATCCCATACTTGGACGATCTCCTAATAAGGGCAAGGTCCAGAGAACAGCTAGAGATGGGTTTAGCACTATCTCAAGAGGTGCTAAAGCAGCACGGATGGATTCTGAATATTCCAAAATCCCAATTAATGCCGACAACTCGTCTGCTGTTCCTGGGGATGATTCTGGACACAGTTCAGAAAAAGGTTTTTCTTCCCGAGGAAAAAGCCAAGGAGTTATCTGACCTGGTCAGGAACCTCCTAAAACCAGGAAAGGTGTCTGTACATCAATGCACAAGAGTCCTGGGAAAAAATGGTAGCTTCTTACGAAGCAATCCCTTTCGGCAGATTCCATGCAAAGGGATCTGTTGGACAAATGGTCAGGGTCGCATCTTCAGATGCACCTGCGGATAACCCTGTCGCCGAGGACAAGGGTATCCCTTCTGTGGTGGTTGTAGGAGGCTCATCTATTGGAGGGCCGCAGATTCGGCATACAGGATTGGATCCTGGTGACCACGGATGCCAGCCTGAGAGGCTGGGGAGCAGTCACACAGGGAAGAAATTTCCAGGGAGTGTGGTCGAGCCTGAAAAAGTCTCTTCACATAAGCATTCTGGAACTAAGAGCAATCTACAATGCTCTAAGCCAGGCGGAACCTCTGCTTCAAGGAAGACCGGTGTTGATCCAGTCGGACAACATCACGACAGTCGCCCATGTAAACAGACAGGGCGGCACAAGAAGCAGGAGGGCAATGGCAGAAGCTGCCAGGATCCTTCGCTGGGCGGAGAATCACGTGATAGCACTGTCAGCAGTATTCATCCCGGGCGTGGACAACTGGGAAGCAGACTTCCTCAGCAGACACGACCTTCACCCGGGAGAGTGGGGACTTCATCCAGAAGTTTTCCACATGCTATTAAACCGTTGGGTAAAACCAATGGTGGACATGATGGCGTCTCGCCTCAACAAAACACTGGACAGGTATTGCGCCAGGTCAAGAGATCCGCAGGCAATACCTGTGGACGCGCTGGTAACACCTTTGGTGTACCAGTCGATATATGTGTTCCTCCTCTGCCTCTCATACCAAAGGTATTGAGGATTATACGGCAAAGAGGAGTAAGACTAGTGGCTCCGGATCGGCCAAGAAGGACTTGGTACCCGGAACTTCAAGAGATGGTCACGGACGATCCGTGGCCTCTACCTCTGAGAAGGGACCTGCTGCAGCAGGGTCCCTGTCTTTTTCAAGACTTACCGCGGCTGCGTTTGACGGCATGGCGTTTGAATGCCAGATCCTAAAAGGAAAAGGCATTCCAGAAGAAGTCATTCCTACCTTGATAAAGGCAAGGAAGGAAGTCACCGCGAAGCATTATCACCGTATTTGGCGAAAATATGTTGAGTGGTGCGACCAGCGGAATGCTCCGATGGAGGAATTTCAACTGGGTCGTTTCCTACATTTCCTGCAATCAGGATTGTCTATGGGTCTCAAATTGGGATCTATTAAGGTTCAAATTTCGGCCCTATCAATATTCTTCCAAAAAGAATTGGCCTCAGTCCCTGAGGTCCAGATTTTTATCAAAGGAGTACTGCATATACAGCCTCCTGTGGTGCCTAAGGTGGCACCGTGGGATCTAAATGTAGTTTTAGATTTCCTCAAATCCAATTGGTTTGAACCACTAAAGAATGTGGATTTGAAATATCTCACATGGAAAGTGACTATGTTACTGGCCCTGGCTTCGGCCGGGAGAGTATCTGAACTGGCGGCTTTATCTTATAAAAGCCCTTATTTAATTTTCCATTCGACATAGGGCAGAGCTGCGGACGCGTCCGCATCTTCTCCCTAAGGTGGTATCAGCGTTTCACCTGAACCAGCCTATTGTAGTGCCTGCGGCTACAGACGACTTGAAGGACTCCAAGTTGTTGAACGTTGTCAGAGCCTTAAAAATATACATTTAAAGGACGGCTGGAGTCAGAAAATCTGACTCGCTGTTTATACTGTATGCACCCAACAAGTTGGGTGCACCTGCTTCTAAGCAGTCGATTGCTCATTGGATTTGGAACAAAATTCAACTTGTACATTCTGTGGCAGGCCTGCCACAGCCTAAATCTGTTAAGGCCCATTCCACAAGGAAGGTGGGCTCATCTTGGGCGGCTGCCCGAGGGGTCTCGGCATTACAACTCTGCCGAGCAGCTACGTGGTCAGGGGAGAACACGTTTGTAAAATTTTACAAATTTGATACCCTGGCAAAGGAGGACCTGGAGTTATCTCATTCGGTGCTGCAGAGTCATCCGCACTCTCCCGCCCGTTTGGGAGCTTTGGTATAATCCCCATGGTCCTTTCAGGAACCCCAGCATCCACTTAGGACGATAGAGAAAATAAGAATTTACTTACCGATAATTCTATTTCTCGGAGTCCGTAGTGGATGCTGGGCGCCCATCCCAAGTGCGGATTATCTGCAATACTTGTACATAGTTATTGTTAACTAATTCGGGTTATTGTTTAGGAAGCCATCTTTCAGAGGCTCCTCTGTTATCATACTGTTAACTGGGTTTAGATCACAAGTTGTAAGGTGTGATTGGTGTGGCTGGTATGAGTCTTACCCGGGATTCAAAATCCTCCCTTATTGTGTACGCTCGTCCGGGCACAGTACCTAACTGGAGTCTGGAGGAGGGTCATAGGGGGAGGAGCCAGTACACACCACATGACCTGTAAAAGCTTTACTTTTGTGCCCTGTCTCCTGCGGAGCCGCTATTCCCCATGGTCCTTTCAGGAACCCCAGCATCCACTACGGACTCCGAGAAATAGAATTATCGGTAAGTAAATTCTTATTTTAATGCTGATTGGTCGCCATGGGCAACTTCTCCACTGGCTCACTTCTCCACTCTTTTCACTGCTTAGTACATTTCCCCCTTAACCTGAGGAAAGAAACCTATGTGGGGTTGAAGCTTAGTTAAATCTGTAAAGTATATAAAAGGTTGGAGGCTGTTATTTTCCATTCTGCAGCTCACGTCCCATCCCGCCGTGTAAGGAAAGCTGCACAGACAGCGGGGCTGGTGGTGGATCCACTGAGGTAATTATGTTCTGAGCTTTTTCCTGTTTAGAATAGAAGGAAATGGGTTTATTTTGCTTTAGTTACAAAATTAGTGTCGTTATCCTTGTGTTGTGTACAGATATGGGTTTGTGCGCTGGGCAGAGTTGTGGGTAACGGGCCGTTACACAATGGGGTCACAACCTCCCCTGCTGTGCACCTCACACTGTACTCTCAGGTCTCTGGCACACCCCAGGATCACCCGTCTCAGAGCTGATTTTCTGCAGTTAGGTTCCTGTGTTTTATTGTCCTACAATTACTGGCAGGTCCGACAGTCTTCATGAGGCTCTCAAAGGGCTGACGTTTGCACAGTTTCGCACTTGCGTATCTGTGAGAAATCACAGTCGCGCATGATCTGCGTTTACCCCTTAAATCAGGCCCAAAATGGCAGACGTTTAGTAAAACAAAGAGCGATTCCTGGTTTCGCTGCACAAAGGGTGCACTGGCAAAACCATAGCTGCCAGCACCGGAACATAAATTGCGGGGACACATTGCGGCTGCGCGGGTGACTAAGGCTGTGGTACATGGTGTCCAGGTGCGCGCCAATGTACACTACAATCCATCCCCATCGGGGTCACTGACCTCCATTACCAGATGTGTGTTGCATCCGGTACCGTGTATACTGGGCAATAAATATTACCTGATGATGCCAGTGAGTAAAGGTGTGTACACACGGTGATATTTGTGATATGCCCGATTCTCACTGTGCAACAGGGACTAGGTATCGCAAGCAAAGATGACTGTGCTTGTGATAATGGCTTTGTCCAATTGGCTAAGTGACAATTTTGACTATGTTTTACACGAGATAGTCAAATTTGGCTTGCCTGCAGTCTATCTAGGCAGCGATACCGACCGCGCATTGGGATCGTAAGGTGACTTTCACCTTGCGATCTACACTAAGGCCCTCATTCCGAGTTGATCGCTCGCTAGCTACTTTTTGCAGCCGTGCAAACGCATAGTCGGCGCCCACGGGGGAGTGTATTTTCGCTTTGCAAGTGTGCGATCGCATGTGCAGCCGAGCGAGCGATACAAAAACATTTTGTGCAAAACAAGACCAGCCCTGTAGTTACTTATCCTGTGCGATGATCCTAGCGACGGAGGTCGTGGAATTGACGTCGGATACCCGCCCT
Source organism: Pseudophryne corroboree (assembly GCF_028390025.1). Lineage (NCBI taxonomy): Eukaryota > Metazoa > Chordata > Amphibia > Anura > Myobatrachidae > Pseudophryne > Pseudophryne corroboree. Next base: position 451,054,668 of record NC_086451.1, read on the forward strand.
GCAAATGCTTAGCCATGCCTGCATTTTTCCTACCACTCCCAGAAAACGGTCAGTTGACACCCATAAACGCCCTCTTCGTGTCAATCTCCTTGCGATCATCGGTGCGAATGGAATAATTGATAGAAGTATTGCACAGCAATGATGCTGTTTGTACCTGTACAACGCGCGTGCACATTGCGGTGCATGCGCACTATTCCCGTATTTTTACCTGATCGCTGCAAAAATCGGCAGCAAGCGAGCAACTCGGAATGACCCCCTAAGTTTCTTTGAGATTTTGACTATATAGTCAAAATCGCAAAGAAATATCTCACCGTGTGTACACACCTTAAAGCAACTAGTGAGAATTGTCCTCAGAACACAGGGTAATAGAAATTGTACTGTGCAGCTGATTAGCGCTGAAGGGTAACCTGGGTCACTGGTAATTAGGAACAGTCGGAAACGATACAATACTAAGAAAATTTAAGGCCCAGATTTATTAAGCCTTGGAGAGTGGTAAATTGCACTTGATAAAGTGCCAACCAATCATCTCGTGTCATTTTTCAAACACAGCCTGTAACATGACCGGAACTGATTGGTTGGTACTTTATCACCGTGCAATTTATCACTCTCCAAGGCTTGATAAATCTGGGCCTAATTATTAAGTATTTAGAATGAGGGTTAGTGATTACTTTCCGCCGCAGTAGATGGGGACAGGGGTATTGGAGCCGGGAAACTGCTCTATTTGCCACACACAGCGAGACGATAGCAAAAATTATTTAAAATGGGGGTTATTGACTTGGAAGACTGGTCTGTCACTGCTCCTGTTCTGTGCTCCTCTCATCATCATCTTTCCATACTTGCTGACCCTCCCGGAATGTTCCGGAGACTCAGTGGTGTATCTATCATACAGGGATATATTCGGAAAGACGGCTCAGCACAGGAGCTAGCAAAGACTCCGCCTCGGAATCCTCAGAGCAGTACAGGTGAGTACCCCACTGGAACAGGGCTGGGGAGCTGCGGCCAAGGCAAGCTGCACGATATGATGTGGAACAGTAGACGGCAAGGGGGAGCAGTGTTATGGTTACCGTTCTCCTGGGGTTAATCCCTGCTCAGTGATCCCCGTGCACCTTCCATTTCAGGTACTTCCTAACCCACCTGATGCTGAATGTTACGGTACATGGATGTATATGTGGTGAGATACAGTGCGGAGCCCCTAGCTGGCCTGCCCTCTAATGTACTGTGTCCTACCATCGTCATAGGCATCAAAGTGTTACAAAAGATATATTAAGCCCATCAAAAATAAAACCTTTACTCTGGGCAGCAGATCCTCTATTTACCGCTCTATGGTGCAGTTCCCTATAAATCCGTTGTCCCTCCTTCATAATTTCTTGCTGACTTGTGCATACTGTCCTAAAAGTTTTGTTTTTTTTAATTAATCTTATATATTAGCTTCTTTGTGTGCTGTCCAGGAAGTTCTTTATATCTGTCACGGTTGTTGGTACTTGTGGAACCGGACGAGGTCTAGTAGCTAGTTGGCTGGAGTCCATATATTCATATATGGCCTGCTCATACAGGCATGGCAGGTTCGGCTGAAGTCTACGGCTGGCCACAAGTGTTTGTACAACTACGGGGGACTAGAACACGGCAATGAAAGTGGAGTGACACTTGTGGTATAGATTGATAGCTGGAAGCTGGGATTGAACCAGCAGTACAGGATAGCTGGAAGCTGGGATTGAACCAGCAGTACTGGATAGCTGGAAGCTGGGATTGAACCAGCAGTACAGGATAGCTGGAAGCTGGGATTGAACCAGCAGTACAGGATAGCTGGATGCTGGGATTGAACCAGCAGTTCAGGAAAGCTGAAAGCTGGGATTGAACCAGCAGTACAGGATAGCTGGAAGCTGGGATTGAACCAGCAGTACAGGATAGCTGGAAACTGGGATTGAACCAGCAGTACAGGATAGCTGGAAGTTGGGATTGAACCAGCAGTACAGGATAGCTGGAAGCTGGGATTGAACCAGCAGTAAAGGATAGCTGGAAGCTGGGATTCAACCAGCAGTTCAGGATAGCTGGAAGCTGGGATTCAACCAGCAGTTCAGGAAAGCTGAAAGCTGGGATTGAACCAGCAGTACTGGATAGCTGGAAGCTGGGATTGAACCAGCAGTACAGGATAGCCAGAAGCTGGGATTGAACCAGCAGTACAGGATAGCTGGAAGCTGGGATTGAAGCAGCAGTCCAGGATAGCTGGACGCTGGGATTGAAGCAGCAGTTCAGGATAGCTGGAAGCTGGGATTGTACCAGCAGTACAGGATAGCTGGAAACTGGGATTGAACCAGCAGTACAGGATAGCTGGATAGGATACTCAGTGATGCAGGCTTGCCGATATCCTGGAGATGAGATAACCAGCGGTGCAGGTTTGCAGATATCCTGGAGATAGGAGTCAGGAAGTGCTGAAGTTGGTAATGCACAATCTCTTTAGGCAGGCAATTGCAGGAGCTCTCTACCGGCTTGAAGACAACAACGTACTGACAGCTTCCCAGTGCTTGGAGCTGGAATATATACCCATTGCTCTCTGGTGATAGGCTGAATGGATCAGATGTCAGGGAAACACTACCTGGTTGGAGAGTTCTCTGCAGAGTCATCTGATCATGAAATAACATGTACTACTTGAGGCTAGGCTTCAGAGTGGACTGAGGCCTAGCAGGCTGGGAAGGAGCCGAAGCCTAACTATTCTGAAATGGATGCTGTGATTGACAGCGAGGGATGCCAGATGGACCAGCAAATGGCGGACAGTGCTTTGGACTGCGCCGCAGGCAGGTCAAAGTGCAACTAGGAAGCGCTGTAAACCTCCGTTTTGTGACAATATCATTTAGGAAGAGTTGCAAGTTGGCATTCGGGGAGAAGTGGGTGTTCTGAGTAGAGTTGACCATTGATGGTTAGCCATCGATTTTACCATCCATGGTAGGGCCCCTGATGGTTTGCAGGTTTCTCCTTTATCCCCTCGGAGACACTGGAGCTATGACAGTGGAGTGCAGTTTTTTTTCCTTCATCCACTAGGGGACACTGGAGCTATGACAGTGGGGTGCAGTTTTTTTTCCTTCATCCACTAGGGGACACTGGAGCTATGACAGTGGGGTGCAGTTTTTTCTTTTTCTACGCAGGACTCCTGTCCACTGCATATGCGCCTTTATAAACCATCAGCCGTCAATGGTTTTACTTCCACCAGTGATGGCAGGGGCTTCTATAGACAACTACTAGCTTGAGTAGAGCCAGACACTCCCCTAGCCAGCACTATAATAATCCCCATGAGCAAAGTAGTAAACGCATCCTCAAAAGTTGGTATGTCTACCAATGCCTCGTGATGCAGAATTCATGATGTCTATGTGCAGTGAGTCAACAATAAGCTGTACTTGTATCAACAAATCCTTAGACATGCTTAAGATCAAATAATAACATGTGTGACATTATTTTGCTTTCATTTAAGTAGACTGTGAACTTTATTCAGTATCAGGACCCCTCAGTCTGAGCTAGTGGATAACCTATGGCTGTTCTTCAGCAGCTGGAGGGATCCTGAGCCTGTTGTGCTCTTCTGCCTTTCCAACGCAAGTCACATAATAATAGGTGTGCTAGGTGTCAGCATTTGCTGTAATACATAGCAACCAGGCAACTCAGTGGTTGCTGTGGGTTACACACAGACAGCTGGATAGGGAGTATCCCCTCACTGCTACAAGGAGAGTGCTACAAAGAGAGGCTACCATAGAATATCTGAATGCATAGGGAACTTAAATCTGGGGAAGACAGAAGGAGTCTTCTGCCTGACAGTTCTGTTACTGTAAGTATGCTGCCCTCTAGTGATCACTCCCAGAACTGCAGGTCAGCCCTGGAGGGCTCTCTGTGCTTCGCAGGCACAGCCCTAATCCCGAAGCAGCTGGAGTCATCCATACATGCGCTGTTGGCGAGTATACATTGGGCAGAGCAGATGTGTTATCATTGGAGACGGGGTAATTAATGGGGGTACTTTACACTGCTGTTGTGCATGGTTTATAAAGTCTGTGTGGTAATTTTGGGGGTCTGTTATTTTGGGTAACACTTGAATCATTAAGTGGTGAAATTAAAGTGAAATGCACTTTGACCTGGGTGCGGCTTATGGGCCTAATTCAGAGCTGATCGTAGATGTGAGAAAAAACGGGTGTAGTATGGCTGACCGTCAGCTTACCGACGCGGGATCCCGGCAGCATACCGACGCTGGGATCCCAGCGGGGAGGGGCGAGTGCAGCAAGCCCCTTGCGTGCTCGGTGGCGACCTGCGGTCGCCACGGGTTCTATTCCCACTCTATGGGTGTCGTGGACACCCACGAGTGGAAATAGTCCCTGTTGGTCGGCATGCCGACCATCGGGAAAGTGAGCCGTCGGGCTCGTGGAGGAGGTCATGTGACTGGCGGTCACATGAATACCACCCAGAAAAAACACATCTACGTTCAAACTCTCTGACATGTGGGGGGGATGCCCAGCACAGGGCTAGTCCGCCCCGCATGCCAGGCCTTTCGCATCTCACTGTGTGCGCACGTGCGGTGCGGCTGCTGCACGTACACACGCCTCACTGGGCTTCAGCCTGCGACCGCTGCAGTGACCGGGTCTGAATTAGGCCCTATGTCTGAAAGGGTCTACTGAGGTTATCAGTCCCTGGTCTACAACCCTGCTCGCTGTCGGGGTTTTTCTTGGGAACTGTAACCCGGATAGACGACCCATCTTAAGTCTGAAAAATATGACCGGGGTCACACCTAAAAGAAATTGAATGTCCGGGGCCAATAGCGGTTGGAGATGACACCAAACACCCACTGGATGCCAATGTGAAGGGTGATGACCCAGGTTGGCACAGCAGCAGGATATGTCGGGACGTGGCTTGGCATATGGGAGGGGGCGTGATGCAGTAAAATGGGCTGTTGGTGGGGGTGTGGCTGAATGATAGCGTCATCATAGCCACACCTCCGCTATACAATGCAGATGTTACCGGCAATGTCCAGCAGGGGGGGGCTTAGCTACGAGGAGACACGATTCAGCGCGAATCGCCCTTCCCCCTTTTGGTCTACAAGCGGGAGGGTTCGGGAGGTGTGCCTTCTTTTCCGGGTGGCCGCGAGTGCCACCTGATTTTTCGGGATTGCAGGCGTAGGCTGAGACACGCCTCATAAACGGTCACAACACGCATACATTTTGCATGCAAATGGTCGCGGGCTGTCAATTACTTTGAGAATAACCTCTCTCTGTGCCCGTCATCGCAAAACCATCACGGCACCTGCGCAGTACAACTTGGATGTATGTGCAGACAGCTAATAATCGGTTTTGCGTCCATTTTTGAATTAGTTGCTGTATTCCTTCCTTAGCAACCGCTGCAGCCTACACTACAGGGATAACCACTGAGCCACTCACCACCACCATATCCTGCTATAAAATTAATCCCACGGTGACGGCTGACATCATGGACATGCCTGGTACACTATGTACTCTCCTGTGGTCTATACAAAGTATTGGAACCCCTACCTGCACCAAATGGCACTAACTAGGTAAATGTACAGCAGCGCACATGGGGCCTAATTCATATTTATACACAAACCCAATGGTTTGCGTACAAAAACGATGTTTGGGGGTCTGCGGGTGCGCAGGACGGGTCTTGCGATGATGCTCGGAGCCCCCTTTCAGCCACAGTATGATTGATATGCTGAAGCGTTTTAGGGGCGGCACCCGGCATCGTTCTTCAAAAGAGGATGTTTGAAGGCGTGACGGGGTCCAGGGTCTGCATCATCGGATCCGACGGCCAGAGCTTCAGCTTATGCAGGCTGGCCGGCAGTGCTTAAAGTGGTCATAGAGAGGTGGTGGAACTCATAAAGGTATTGCGCGGTGCGCAGGCGTGCGCCCAATAAGGGGGCGTGGTCTAGAAATAAAGGGGCGTGGTCACACAATAGTAATAATGCCCACAGTAGTAGCACCCGCAATACACATAATGCCGACAGTAGTAGCGCCCCATAGTACACAGTTCCCACCGCAGTAGCGCCCCTTTTACAATGCCCACAGTAGTAGTGCGCCTTATGCAATGTCCACTGTACTGGTAGTGGCAACAGTGGTAGTGCCCCTTATATAGAGCCCATAGTAGTGGTGCCCCTTATGCAATGCCCGCAATAGTAGTGCCCCTTATGTCCCCAGGAGTGATGCCCCTTATGAAGTGCCCCCTTTACAGTGCCCACATTAGTAGTGCCCCCATTAATAATGCCCTTAATGGTAATGGCCCTGTATAGTATTGTCGCCTGTAGTAATGCCCCCAGTCGTTCAGCCCATGTAGTTTAGCCCCAAGTAGTAATGCCCTCCTGTAGTTTAGCCCCAAGTAGTAATGCCCTCCTGTAGTTTAGCCCCATGTAGTTTGCCCCCAGTAGTAATGTGACTCTGTAGTTATGCCCTCGGTAGTGATGCGTCCCTGTAGTTTAGCCCCATGTAGTTTGCCCCAAGTAGTAATGCCCCTGTAGTTATGCCCCCACTAGTAATGTGCCCCTGTAGTTATGCCCCCAGTAGTAATGTGCCCCTGTAGTTATGCCCCCAGTAGTAATGTGCCTCTGTAGTTATGCCCACAGCAGTAATGCCCCTGTAGGTTTGCCCCCAGTAGTAATGCCCCTATAGTTATGCCCCCAGTAGTAATGTGCCCCTGTAGTTATGCCCTCAGTAGTAATGCGCCCCTGTAGGTTTGCCGCCAGTAGTTTGCTTTCAGTAGCTTGCCCCCAGTAGTAATGCCCCCAGTTTTAATGCCCCTGTAGTTATGCCCCCACTAGTAATGTGCCCCTGTAGTTATGTCCTCGGTAGTAATGCGCCCCTGTAGGTTTGCCCCATGTAGTTATGCACTCAGTAGTAATGCCCCCAGTAGTAATGCCCCTGTAGTTATGCCCCCACTAGAAATGTGCCCCTGTAGTTATGCCCTCAGTAGTAATGTTCCCCTGTAGATTTGCCCCATGTAGTTTGCCGCAAGTAGTAATGCCCCCAGTAGCTTGCCCCCTTGTAGTTAGCCCCTGTAGTTTAGCCGCCTGTAGTTATGCCCCCAGTAGTAGTCACACTTACTAAAAAAAAAAAAACATACTTGCCAATCCCCGCTCCCGCTGTGATCCTCCTGGCGTCCGCTTCACTCCGCTCCCGAGCACTATGAGAGAGACGTCATGACGTCTCTCTTCATAGCGCGCACTGAGCGGCGCCTGGCTCTCCATGCACAGCCGGCGGCAGAAGTACTGAGCTTCTGCCGCCGGCTGTGCATGGAGAGCCAGGCGCCGCTGATAACACAATCTCAGCAGGCGCCAGGCATCTCCCTGCGGCACCGGCACACATCGGGTTAGGTGAGGCGGAACTGCATTCCGTCTCCAAGTTGAACTGACGAAACGCAGTTCCGCCCCGTTCTGGCTCACTTTAACCCCTGCTGGCCGGTGCCTGAAACCATTGTGAATTGCGACCATTGGTGATCCGATGCTGAATCCTCCGATATCTGCTGCAGTAACTTCTGCGGTACCTACATTTGCAACGGCACCCCAATAGTTTTTTTTTATGGGGGATGTGATGCTGTCAGATTTACCAAGTTCTGGAATGCAAAGCATTCCGGAGCTTGGTCCCTGCAGCCAGCGCCATCTGAAGATGGCGGTAGCCACTGCGGCCTTTGGGCTACACTTTGCAAAAATTACCAAGATGAATGGCATATATGCGGGGGTCAGTAGACCATGCGTGTGCAGGAGTCCCGCTGATGAGAGAGGAGACTGCTAATGTGGTTACTTCCCTCCGCGCACATCTCAGGGACAGGCTCCGCCCTGCCTGGGCTATTTTATAAGTCCGGGCGGTATTGTCACATACTGCAATGTGATTTTGGCCACTAACATCGCACCCAGATCTCATTGAGTATGCTCCTGAGGTAGCTGGCGGTGACCAAGACCAGCGAAACGCGTTGAGCCCCTTTTCCTCCTGACCACGGGCATTGCACCTGCCATTTTCAATCATCTGGCAATTATTGGACTTACAAACTGTCCATTTGGAATCTCTCGACACTCCCCTGCTGCCATTGGACCTCGATCTGCAATTGAGAACCAAGAGGATTTCTTCCTGAGAAATGGTAATATCCATATCTAAAATTTACTGAGGACACTTTGGAGGACTGAGTCCTAGCCAAAATACAAGTGCATACTGCCTAAGTGGAAATATAAGTGGTCACATGTTAATTTGAGAGACTTATCCCTTATCTATTATATTACCCTTTTGATAATTAGATTTGTTGTAATCATTTTAGTCTAATTTTAATAAATGTATGAATAATTTTTTATTGTTAAATTTGCGTCCGTTCATTATTTGAAATTCAGCCGGCGCCAGTATACTCTCTCGTCTCATTAAGAAAGTGACTAATGATAAATGGGCCCCTCTGTATCTTCCCCTGCCAGATATACCTGCCACAGAGACACTGAGATGTTCGTGTAACAGATATTGGTGGTCATTCCGAGTCGTTTGCTCGTTGCCGTTTTTCGCAACGCAGCGATTAGGTGGAAAATGGTGGTGTTCGCGCGGCGCATTTCAGTCGCACTGCTGATCGGTGAGTGATTGACAGGAAGTGGGTGTTTCTGGGTGGTAACTGATCGTTTTCCGGGAGTGTGCTAAAAAACGCAGGCGTGCCAGGTAAAAACGCAGGCGTGCCTGGAGAAACGGGGGAGTGGCTGGCCGAACGCAGGGCGTGTTTGTGACGTCAAAGCAGGAACTAAACGGACTGAGCTGATCATAATCTGTGAGTAGGTCTGGAGCTACTCAGAAACTGCAAGGAATTATTTAGTAGCAATTCTGCTAATTTCGTTCGCTATTCTGCTAAACAAGATACACTCCCAGAGGGCGGCGGCTTAGCGTGTGCAATGCTGCTAAAAGCAGCTAGCGAGCGAACAACTCGGAATGAGGGCCATTGGGTGGGAGGTAGGTATAACAACTGTGGAAGGAATCATTTGGGCTGTATAAAAAAATAAAAAATAATCAGGTTGATTTTGGAGTAATTTGAGGACACTTTAAAAAAAAAACAACACACCTGTAACTCCCATTCGTCCTATCCATGCAACACCCCATATATCCGTCCCACATCTTTCAACTCATTATTCCAGGCTGCGCTGCCAGGGGTTAACCTTAGTTCCCATGCGTCTGCAGTCTAATTGCGGACACATCGGAAGGGGCCTTGCCCTGTGCTGTGCGTCCCTCAGCATGTGAGGAGATGAACGCAGATCTGGCTGTGTAAATTTGCACCTGGGAGAGAGAAATCACAGTTCCTGCCTAAAGAAATTATTGCTTCTAACTGAATACCGAAAACTCTGGGGCTGCCTGAAATTATGTGCGCTGCTGGAAAAAAAAGTAATGCTTCCAATTGGCTATGCCTTATGTTTTGCCTTTATAGAGGTGATAGATTACTAGTTATAATACACAGACGTTTCCATTTAAAACAAAGCAAGTTGTTTGTATGAGGTGATTCTCTCATCCGAGTGTTCTGTAACTAACTGGGAGTGCTGGGCCTTGTAGTACCTGCATTGTGTAGGCTGCTGGCAAGTTTGCTCTCAATTTAAATGCAAAGCAATATATGACCTAACATGGTACTCTCACTGCTTAGAGTTAGGGCCATGCTATTATTAGAGATAAAAGCATTTCCTAGATCACATAGACAGACATTTGTTTCTATATATAATGGGATTATTTATTATTATTAATATTATTAGGCTAAGCATACTACAGTACCCTCATAGATTACCCAGGTTCTGTGGCTGATTAAAACCAGGTGAAATGCAGGCTTGAAGTCAGTCAGCCACAGAACCTGTGTAATTTATTCGTATCTTGACTTAAAGGGATGGTATGGTGAGCCTGATTATTGTCTGCAGCTGTGTGTTGATTGTGCCCACGCTGAATACACAAGTCACACACACAGGACTGCCTGTGCAGGATATGTAGTATGCATGGTGCAGGGTACCTGATCCTAACACAGGCTGCTGACTGGAAAGTGAAAGTGAAAGAATAGAGACATCCTTATTACAGATAGGAGACAGCAGTGACAAAGAGAGAGAGAGTGAGAGAGACTGCAGCTCGGAGGGGGGACCAGACAGAGACAGGGGGCATTAGAGTGGTGGGGGAGACAGGTACACGACAGCCCTGCAAGACCTCTCTGTAAAGCCGCACAGTGCAGAGCGCTAACTTGGATTCGCCAAGATGATTCCTTCCACGATCTACAAACTGTCTCTTGTTGTTACGCTTGGTAAGTGTCACATATACAGAAGTAAATGTTCCCCGTCTGTCGTCCTTCATTCCTCCTTTATTTCCCTCCTGCCTCTCTGTTATATTAATCCTCCAACTTCCGCCTTCCCCAGCTAGTCTGCCTCATTTCTCCCTCCTATTCATCATCACTTAATTTCTACAAAGGCAGGTGATAATTACCACCTATGACATCTAGAACATAATGCATAGACCCTGTATATTATAGTAGCCTCTTTGTGTCTCCTCTCCCCATCACCACTACTTATTCAATGCATCGTATTGACTTGTATTGTTCAGGGACTTTCCAGTCGTGTTACTTTCACTTGGCATGTATCATGGTTCCGTACTTGTTTGCAGTCAGTCAGTCTGTCTACCTACCTACCAGTGAAGTGACACACACACACACACACACTATTTTTCTCTCTTCCTACACCCTTGTCTGAGCCAGCAGGAAGCTGCGGGTCTGTACTAGTAGTGACGCCATCTTGTCGGTTAGTTTTGCACCCACTATCTGGGTGACATCGCTCATGGCTTCCTAGTAGCTGAGAATTGTCACCTGAGCTATTTAAAACCCCTTTATTCTCCGCAGCATAGAGATCGTGAGCATTACACAGGGTACCTGGAAGATGGGAAGTGGCGCTGTGCATTCAAAGGGTGTTTTAGCTGAGAAAAGTCATCGTTTTAAAGACAGGCCTGGAAGCTCTAGAACCACCATGAACATAAGGAAAGTTGTCTGAAGCGTTAGTAAGCGTACAAAAGCGGCGGCACCCAGGGGGGGTTTCTGAGTATCTAGAACAGGCCCCATACACACATACAGTACAACTCAACCATTCCTAAAACAGGCTGCTGTAACATACTGTCTCTTTCACAAATGTGAATATAACTTGAATTTCAATTTCATCCAGACCTACTGGATACTTTACATAGAGACGTGTGTAGGCCCACCTGGAGGGCATTTAAAAGAAAGTGTTTGGCTAGTCGACCCCTTGCTGGAGTTAGGTCAATTACTGTATTATTTGCAAGGTGAGAGTAAACCATGAACTGTTGCCAAATGTCAATACCTTTCTGCATGTTTACCTTCCAAATAATTGCCATTTAAGGGCCCTACACACTGGCCGATTGGCCGCCGAGGTGCCCAACAGCCGATACGGCCAATGGATGACCCACCAGTGGCGGAGTGAAGTTTCTTCATTTCCCCCGTCACCCGGCCCCATAACCCTGTATGCTAATATGGACGAGATTGTCCATATTGGCTTGCAGGCATAAACGAGCTGGTATAAACGAATGAGCGCGGGGCCGCTCATCGTTGGTGCCTCCACACTGAAGGATATGAACGATATCTCATTCATTAATGAACGAGATCGTTCATATCTTTCAGTGTAATCGCTTAGTGTGTAGGGCCCATTAAACATATCTTAAGGGCCCCATACACTTATACAATATAATGGTCCGTCATGTCATATAAGATTTCGTCCAACCTCCCGGCAGCCTCCCCGTTGGCAGGATAGTATTAGATATTTCTCTAACTTCCTAAGTGGATGCTGGGACTCCGTAAGGACCATGGGGAATAGCGGCTCCGCAGGAGACTGGGCACAACTATAAAGAAAGCTTTAGGTCTAGCTGGTGTGCACTGGCTCCTCCCCCTATGACCCTCCTCCAGACTTCTGTTAGAATATTGTGCCCGGCCGAGCTGGATGCACATTAGGGGCTCTCCTAAGCTCCTAGAAGAAAGTATATTTAGGTTTTTTATTTTACAGTGAGATCTGCTGGCAACAGGCTCACTGCACCGAGGGACTAAGGGGAGAAGAAGCGAACCTACCTAATAGGGTGGTAGTTTGGGCTTCTTAGGCTACTGGACACCATTAGCTCCAGAGGGATCGACCGCAGGACCCGACCTTGATGTTCGTTACCGGAGCCGCGCCGCCGTCCCCCTTACAGAGCCAGAAGCATGAAGAGGTCCGGAAAATCAGCGGCAGAAGACTTCAGTCTTCACCAAGGTAGCGCACAGCACTGCAGCTGTGCGCCATTGCTCCTCATGTACACCTCACACTTCGGTCACTGATGGGTGCAGGGCGCTGGGGGGGGGCGCCCTGAGGGCAATATATGACACCTTGGCTGGCAAATCTACATCATATATAGTCCTAGAGGCTATATAGATGTAAAAATACCCCTGCCAGTATTTCAGAAAAAGCGGGAGAAGTCTGCAGAAAAAGGGGCGGGGCTATCTCCCTCAGCACACTGGCGCCATTTTTCCCTCACAGCTCCGCTGGAAGGAAGCTCCCTGGCTCTCCCCTGCAGTCTGAAAACTACAGAAGGGTAAAAAAGAGAGGGGGGGGGGGGCACTAATTTCGGCGCAGGATAGATAGATACATATATATATAAAAAAGCAGCTATAAGGGAAAACACTCATTTATAGTGGGATCCCTGTGTTATATAGCGCTCTGGTGTGTGCTTGGCATACTCTCTCTCTGTCTCCCCAAAGGGCTTTGTGGGGTCCTGTCCTCTGTCAGAGCATTCCCTGTGTGTTTGCAGTGTGTCGGTACGGCTATGTCGACATGTTTGATGAGGAGGCATATGTGGAGGCGGAGCAGATGCCTGTGAATGTGATGTCACCCCCTGCGGGGTCGACACCTGAGTGGATGGTGCTGTGGAAGGAATTACGCGACAGTGTCGACTCCTTGCATAAAAGGTTTGACGACATACCTAACGTGGGACAGCCGGCTTCTCAGCCTGTGCCTGCCCAGGCGTCTCAAAAGCCATCAGGGGCTCTAAAACGCCGGCTACCTCAGATGGCAGACACAGATGTCGACACGGATACTGACTCCAGTGTCGACGACGATGAGACGAATGTAACTTCCAGTAGGGCCACACGTTACATGATTGAGGCAATGAAAAATGTGTAGCACATTTCTGATGTTACCCCCAGTACCACAAAAAAGGGTATTATGTTTGGAGAGAAAAATCTACCAGTAGTTTTTCCTCCATCTGAGGAGTTAAATGAAGTGTGTGAAGAAGCGTGGGCTTCCCCTGATAAAAAACTGGTAATTTCTAAGAGGTTACTAATGGCGTACCCTTTCCCGCCAGAGCATAGGTCACGCTGGGAAACATCCCCTAGGGTGGATAAAGCGCTCACACGCTTGTCAAAGAAGGTGGCACTACCCTCTCCGGATACGGCCGCCCTGAAGGAATCTGCTGATAGAAAACAGGAGGATGTCCTGAAATGTATATATACACACACAGGTGTCATACTGAGACCGGCTATTGCTTCAGCCTGGATGTGCAGTGCTGCTGCTGCGTGGTCAGATTCCCTATCAGAAAATATAGATACCTTAGACAGGGACACTATATTGCTAACCGTAGAGCATATAAAAGACGCAGTCTTATACATGAGAGATGCACAGAGGGATATTTGCCGGCTGGCATCCAAAATTAGTGCAATGTCCATTTCTGCCAGGAGAGGGTTATGGACTCGGCAGTGGACAGGGGATGCAGATTCCAAAAGACACATGGAAGTTCTGCCTTATAAGGGTGAGGAGTTGTTCGGGGATGGTCTCTCGGACCTCGTTTCCACAGCGACAGCTGGGAAGTCTACATTTTTACCCCATGTTCCCTCACAACCAAAGAAAGCACCGTATTATCAGGTACAGTCCTTTCGGCCCAATAAGGGCAAGCGGGTTAAAGGCGCGTCCTTTCTGCCCAGAGGCAGAGGTAAGGGAAAGAAGCTGCAGCATGCAGCCAGTTCCCAGGAGCAAAAGTCCTCCCCCGCTTCCTCTAAGTCCACAGCATGACGCTGGGGCTCCACAGGCGGAGCCAGGTACGGTGGGGGCCAGTCTCAAATATTTCAGCAATCAGTGGGCTCGCTCACAGGTGGATCCCTGGATTTTTCAAATAGTATCTCAGGGGTACATGCTGGAATTCGAGACGTCTCCTCCCCGCCGTTTCCTCAAATCTGCCTTGCCAACCGCTCCCTCAGACAGGGAGGCAGTGTTACAGGCAATTCACAAGCTGTATTCACAACAGGTGATAGTAAAGGTACCCCTACTTCAACAAGGAAGGGGTTACTATTCCACAATGTTTGTGGTACCGAAACCGGACGGTTCGGTGAGACCCATTTTAAATTTGAAATCCTTGAACACATATATCAAAAAATTCAAGTTCAAGATGGAATCGCTCAGGGCGGTTATTGTAGGCCTGGACGAGGGGGATTACATGGTATCACTGGACATCAAGGATGCTTACCTGCATGTCCCCATTTACCATCCTCACCAGGAGTACCTCAGATTTGTGGTACAGGATTGTCATTACCAATTCCAGACGTTGCCGTTCGATCTGTCCACGGCTCCGAGGGTCTTTACCAAGGTAATGGCCGAAATGATGATACTCCTGCGAAAGAAAGGAGTTTTAATTATCCCGTATAAAGGCGAGGTCCAGAGAACAGTTGTTGGTCGGGGTAGCACTATCTCGGGAAGTGCTACAACAGCACGGTTGGATTCTAAACATTCCAAAGTCACAGCTGGTCCCTACGACACGTCTACTGTTCCTAGGGATGGTTCTGGACACAGAACAGAAAAAAAGTGTTTCTCCCGGAGGAGAAGGCCAAGGAGCTGTCATCTCTAGTCAGAGGCCTCCTAAAACCAAAACAGGTGTCGGTGCATCACTGCACGCGGATCCTGGGAAAAATAGTAGCTTCTTACGAAGCGATTCCATTCGGCAGGTTTCATGCAAGAACCTTTCAGTGGGACCTGTTGGACAAGTGGTCCGGATCGCATCTTCAGATGCATCGTCTGATAACCCTGTCTCCAAGGACAAGGGTGTCCCTGCTGTGGTGGCTGCAGAGTGCTCATCTTCAAGAGGGCCGCAGATTCGGCATACAGGACTGGGTCCTGGTGACCACGGATGCCAGCCTTCGAGGCTGGGGGGCAGTCGCACAGGGAAGAAACTTCCAAGGACTATGGTCAAGTCAGGGGACTTCCCTGCACATAAATATTTTGGAACTGAGGGCCATTTACAATGCCCTAAGTCAGGCAAAACCACTGCTTCAAAACCAGCCGGTACTGATCCAGTCAGACAACATCACGGCGGTCGCCCGTGTAAACCGACAGGGCGGCACGAGAAGCAGGACGGCGATGGCAGAAGCCACAAAGATTCTCCGATGGGCGAAGAATCACGTCTTAGCACTGTCAGCAGTGTTCATTCCGGGAGTGGACAACTGGGAAGCAGACTTCCTCAGCAGACACGACCTACACCGGGGAGAGTGGGGACTTCATCCAGAAGTCTTCCAACGGATTGTAAGCCGTTGGGAAAGGCCACAGGTGGACATGATGGCGTCCCGCCTAAACAAAAAACTAGAGAGATATTGCGCCAGATCATGAGACCCTCAGGTGATAGCTGTGGACGCTCTAGTGACACCGTGGGTGTACCAGTCGGTTTATGTGTTCCCTCCTCTGCCTCTCATACCAAAGGTACTGAGAATAAGAAGAAGACGAGGAGTAAGAACGATACTCGTGGTTCCGGATTGGCCAAGAAGAGCTTGGTACCCAGAACTTCAAGAAATGATATCAGAGGACCCATGGCCTCTGCCGCTCAGACAGGATCTGCTACAGCAGGGGCCCTGTCTGTTCCAAGACTTACCGCGGCTGCGTTTGACGGCATGGCGGTTGAACACTGGATCCTAAAAGAAAAAGGCATTCCGGAGGAAGTCATTCCTACGCTGATTAAAGCCAGGAAAGAAGTAACCGCAAACCATTATCACCGTATTTGGCGAAAATATGTTGCGTGGTGTGAGGCCAGGAAGGCCCCAACAGAGGAATTTCAGCTGGGTCGATTTCTGCACTTCCTACAGTCAGGAGTGACTATGGGCCTAAAATTGGGTTCCATTAAGGTCCAGATTTCGGCTCTGTCGATTTTCTTCCAGAAAGAACTGGCTTAACTGCCTGTAGTTCAGACATTTGTAAAGGGAGTGCTGCATATTCAGCCCCCTTTTGTGCCCCCAGTGGCACCTTGGGATCTCAACGTGGTGTTGAGTTTCCTAAAATCACATTGGTTTGAGCCACTTAAAACCGTGGATCTGAAATATCTCACGTGGAAAGTGGTCATGTTATTGGCCTTGGCTTCGGCCAGGCGTGTACCAGAATTGGCGGCTTTGTCATGTAAAAGCCCTTATCTGATTTTCCATATGGATAGGGCAGAATTGAGGACTCGTCCCCAGTTTCTCCCTAAGGTGGTATCAGCTTCTCACTTGAACCAACCTATTGTAGTGCCTGCGGCTACTAGGGACTTGGAGGATTCCAAGTTACTGGACGTAGTCAGGGCCTTAAAAATGTATGTTTCCAGGACGGCTGGAGTCAGGAAAACTGACTCGCTTTTTATCCTGTATGCACCCAACAAGCTGGATGCTCCTGCTTCTAAGCAGACTATTGCTCGCTGGATTTGTAGCACAATTCAGTTGGCGCATTCTGCGGCTGGACTGCCGCATCCTAAATCAGTAAAAGCCCATACCACGAGGAAAGTGGGCTCATCTTGGGCGGCTGCCCGAGGGGTCTCGGCTTTACAACTTTGCCGAGCTGCTACTTGGTCAGGGTCAAACACGTTTGCTAAATTCTACAAATTTGATACCCTGGCTGAGGAGGACCTTGAGTTCTCTCATTCGGTGCTGCAGAGTCATCCGCACTCTCCCGCCCGTTTGGGAGCTTTGGTATAATCCCCATGGTCCTTACGGAGTTCCCAGCATCCACTTAGGACGTTAGAGAAAATAAGATTTTACTCACTGGTAAATCTATTTCTCGTAATCCGTAGTGGATGCTCAGCGGTGACGTCACTTTAGGTCAACCGCAGGACAGAAAGTTCCCACCATTGGCTACAATGGAGCGCATAGGCGCTACATTGTAACACTGCCGTGTGTCGCCTGTCACTCAGTACAGGAGCACACAGCCGATCAGGAGAGTGCTACAACGTGGCGCTCCCTGATTGGCTGAGGAAACCCGCTTAGACAGAAGTCAGAGTGGGTTTCTGGCATTCGGGGAAAGGAGTCCCATGTGAAAACATGGGGCCCCTTTCAGTTCGTGGCTCGGGAATCCGTTTTGTTTTTTTATTCAAGTACCTGGATTACAAATGGTTGCCCCGAGGACCCTGGGACCCTGGATCTGGTGAGTAGAATTTATTCAACAGGTACCCCTTGGATTCTAGTGGAGAAGGGACCGACCTGCGTGGGGCCATAGGTAAGTATGTATGTTTGTGTGCATGTATGTAATAAATCTTTACTTTCAAGGTGTGTGTGTCTTGTATTTATTTGGGTATTTTTTTAGTAATAGTACTACAGGTACCAGCGGGCCCGTTTTTCCGCCGCATGCTGGTACTTGTGGTTCTCCAAGTACCAGCATGCGGGGGAGGCTTGCTGGGACTTGTAGTACTGCTACTAAAAACAATATCTTTTCATTTACAACAAAGGCTATCAGCCCCCCCATCCGCAGCCCATTGGATGGGGGGGGGGGGGACAGCCTCGGGCTTCACCCCTGGCCCTTGAGTGGCTGGTGGGGGGGGTGCCCCTTGATTGAAGGGGTCCCCACTCCCCCAGGGTACCCCAGCCAGGGGTGACTAGTTGGATTTTTGATGCCACGGCCGCAGGGCACTATATAAAAGTGACCCCCGGCTGTGGCATTATCTGTCCAGCTAGTGGAGCCCGGTGCTGGTTTTAAAAATACGGGGGACCCCTACTCTTTTTGTCCCCCGTATTTTTGGAACCAGGACTAGGCGCAGAGCCCGATGCTGGATGCTTAAATATGGGGGAACCCCAGTCATTTTTTTCCCCATACTTCTGCAACCAGGATCGGCTCAAAGAGCCCGAGGCTGGTTATGCTTAGGAGGGGGGACCCCACGCATTTGTTTTTGTGAAAAAAACAACTTTCCCACCCCTTCCCACTGATAGACATGCACGGATCTCATGGATCCCTGCATGCCTATGCAATCACGGATATAAAAAGCAGGTCTGCTTTTTTTTAGCACTTTTTTGCGATTTGTAATTTTTCACGGCAGTGTTTTCCTCTTTGGAGATTTGCACTTTTTAGTAAATGACCGAGTTCTACTAATTTGCTGGCGTATTTTGACCGATGGTGTATTCATTCGTATTTTTTTACAACTACTTCCAAAAAAATACGAATGCCCTCATCTCTGCCGTGATTTGAGTTTAGTAAATTACGGAGATGACACTTTGAAGAAAAAACGGCATCTCGGTCAAAATCGGGACCTTAGTAAATTTACCCCAATGTATCTTTTACTATCCTATCTATTTACTGCGGGATCCGACATACAGCGAGTGCAGCACTCATGATATGTCGGATCTAGAGGGATCCGATCCGATGCTCACTGGTACGCGGATCGGGGGAAAAGCACCCCAAAAATGCCCGATTTCACCCAATATATCGGGCCGAATGACCGAATTGTGCCGAAATCGGGCATAATCGGCCTGGTGTATGGAGCCCTTTAGATAGAAGTACATTTTAAACGTGCACTTTTACCCCTGTACATTGAGCTCTAAATAGAACACGGTAAAACACATTATTAAACATGGATTTCATCATTTAGAGCGCGTGGCGCCTAGTGCCGATTTGTCCATTTAAAAAAGTGGCAAATGTGCCACGAGTTTGTTCTGTGTGCCGGGTCAATATTACACTGTATCAGGACAGAATAATAACAATATTATGCTCTATCTGTACAGAATAATGTAACAATATTATAGCATGCCGGGACAGAATAATAATGTCACAATGTTGTACTGTATGTTATTTTGTCACCATCACTATCACGGTTATTTGCAGCTGCCACGCTCCGCGGTGCTATCCCTGTCCTTGGTACTGAAACTCTGTCCTGCCACCTGGTGGAAGAAGTCGGTGTACCCCGCTCTATTCAGCAGACCCCAGTGCGACTACGGTTTACCGACCCCTCCAGCCTGACCCCAGATCATCCAGAAACCGCTGAGCTGGGCACCTTGCTCTTCTATGTATCTGGTGAGATATGGGGAATGACACGGATAACTGTATTATGGAAAGTTCCTTTGTCCCATGGGAGCATTTCGGAGAGTAAGACACAGAGATGATTAATTGGCAACAAGGAAAATTAATTGAAATAAGAGGAGCTTTCAGGGGTTCTAGATTCCATATACAGGGCATTCAGTGATGGGCAACGTAACAGTGACGGTAACACCACCCCTTGCTGGCGTCCGGTGTCCTCACCGGCTGCGGCACCCTCTGCATACTCACATGTTGGGTCCTATTGAGTGGCTGTGACAAATTATGGCTTGAAGTGAGGGTGAGGTTAAATATTGTGTTGACAACGAAGAAAAGGGGTTGGATTTCCACAGTTTTCTATCAGTTGAAGAACTCCAAAGAAAATGGTTCCTCTCCCTTAAATCACTGTAACCCTAACCTGGGACAATGGCACCTTATCTTGTATTCGCCACGTGAAGTCCTGGGCCTAACATTTGCTGGAATAGTGGATCCACCATATAAGATCCAGAGAGAGTGGGCTAAAATGGAGAACCAATCGAAATGCTGCTTTCAGTGCATGTTCCTGACTGCGACTGCACCCTTCTAGCACCGGTGGTACTTAGAAAATGGTGGCTCCCAGTTTATATGGTGATTGCGTAGTAAGGAAATGTGTCCAAGGCAGGGAACTACTATCAGACTTCTAGCATGCTTGGGGGAGGCTTTGTGGGTATGGACTCCATTTTAGGTGCGGGTTTTATTTAAGAGCCTATCAATGGGGGTCATTCAGATCTGAACGCAGGCGCGTCGGACAGGTACAACGGCTTTTGCCAGTCATCGACGGGATGATACGAAGGATCCATTCGCACAGGCGTTCACAAGGTGATTGACAGGAAGAGGTCATTTGTGGGTGGCAACTGACCGTTTTCAGGGAATGTCCAGAAAAACGCAGGCGGGCTCAAGCGTTTTCAGGGAGGGTGTCGGACGTCATCTCCGGCCCGATCATCTTGATTCTATCGCACGGGAAGAGTAAGTCCTGGGCTGCGCAGAGACTGCACAAGATCAGTTTGTACAGCTCTGCTACACATGCCATCGCACACTTGCACAGCTAAAATACACTCCTCTATGGGCGGCGACTATCTGATCGCAGGGCAGCAAAAAACACAGCCCAGCGATCAGATCTGAATTAGGCCCAATATCTGTAAAATGTGTTCACTGGCCACACAATGCAGCCTGGTACTATTATTGGGGAAATCTCTTTGGAACCCAGTTGAAGTCTCTTTAGAAAGATGGATTCCCCCCAAAGAATAGACGTCTGGCGCAGTGCCAACCATGTTGCATGTCTGTAGCATCCCAACCTCCAGTGTTCATCAACAGTGTGATTGTATTAAGCAGTCTATAGTATTACTATTATCCTTTATATATAGGACACCAAAAAGGGGTCCGTAGCTCCTTACAGTGTGCATATACAGGTGCAGTGCAAACATAACAGGATATAAAGTGCAGTGACATTACAGTGCAAAGAAACAGTATACGGCAGGATACATACCAAAATAAACATGTTAGACAATGAAGAAACATTTAGCAAATACAGTCCCCATAGCCACTGACCGACGCGGACTGTTCCTGTTCCTTAGTTGAAGGGCGCAGCAGAGAGACTCCGAGCCAGATAGGGGGAAGATAGAGGCATAAGTAAATATAGGAAGAACACACATGGGAAGAGGGCCCTGCCTGTTAGAACGTACAATCTATAGGGGAGGGCAGTCAGACAGGGGTGAGTCAGTCTGTGAGGACAAAAGGGGTGGGTTAGGAGATGAGCTGGTAGGTTTTGGTACAGAAGCCTGTTAGAAGTGTTGGAGAGTCTGATAGGGAAAGAGAGTGAGGCTTAGTAGTTGGGATCAGTTCTGAAGAAGTTCACAAGGCTTAAGTAGGAAGAGGTCATTAGCTGGGCTATAAAAGGGCTATACAAAGCGGCGTCACGTAGCGGAGACAGACTGCGGCCTCTGAACAGCACGAGCCTACTGACCTGAGCCCTTGCCAGGCACCTACTGCCGGCCTGGGTAAGTAGTACTCGCCCCTTTCTTGCCCCTGGCCAGCATATGGCCTGGCACAGAGGGGAAACAGATGCGCTAAACAGCAGCGTTAAGGGTGGATTGGAGTGGAGAGAAGTAGGAGAGAGAAGAGGAGTCCAGTCCAGAGGTGACTAGTGAGTGGATGAGGGTCTTCGTTGCCTCCTTGGTGAGAAGGGCCTGATCCTGGAGATATTATGAAGGTCAGCAGGACCTGAATATGGATCAGTTGTTCCTTGAAGGCAACTTTTTGAAATGATGAGATGACAGAAAGATGGCGTGCACCAGTATGGCTAGTGGCAGCACCAATATTGCTGGTGGTCCTCCCCCCACAGAGCTGGCTCCTGTGCACGTGGTTACGGTTGCTCTGTGTTTCCCCCTATAGTCTGGGTGCCTGAGGCGCAGGGTTTAGTCAGGGTTACAGGCTAGGGCACCGGAGCAGGTAGTCTCTCCCGCAGAATCTGGCCAGTCACGCTTCTCCAGGCTGCAAACACTAGGCACTTGTTGTAGTTGCAGTACTAATGATAGGGTTGCCTGTAACAGATAATCTGAGCCCAATGAATCCAGAGTTTATGGCGAGGTCTAGCTGTGGTTATATGGAGGCACCGCCCCTGTGCACACAGCGAACTTAATTCCATTATCAGAAGTGATGCTGGTAATATGGAGATTTGTTTTTCTATTACATCATGTACAAAGATACAGAGGGCCTAATTGAGATCTGAATTTGCAGAGGTTTGCGATTAGATAGTCGCCGCCCAGACAGAGTGAAAATCCGCCCCAGTGTAAGTCTGCGTACGTTGTGCAAAAAAGCTTTGCAAACGTCGGCCAACTGCAAATCCGTTCACCACTTGCTCCCCATCTAATGATTTTTCCAGTCTGTGCGCAGCTCAGGACTTACTCCTACAATGTGATACAAACAGGTAGATCGGGCCCGGAGCTGACGTCACACATCCGCCCTGAAACCGCTTGTGAACGCCTTTGATTTTCCTGACACTCCCAGAAAAAGGCCAGTTACCGCCCCCAAACATCCTCTTCCTGTCACTCAGCCTGCATCCGCCTAGTGATCAAAAAAGACACATTACAATCCATACGCATGCGCAGTCAATTGATAATCAGACGCTTTGCGAATTCGCACAACACCGATCAGGCCCAGAGTCATTTTACTCACCGTTAGTTTTTGCTAGATGTACGTCTATAGTCCTACATATCTTTGTCTGACATAGGCTACAAGTACATCAATTGCAGTATATTTTGTAAAATGACTTGTCATTTTCTTATTAAAAGAAAGATGTAAAAACAACCAATTTAGTTTTCTCAAAGGCGGAAAGTCCCTTCGAAAATACACAGCGCCAAATAACTGCATCGCCTCAGTTGTCATGAGACCTTCCTATATGTGCTAACACGAGTCACTGCTCCTTCACTGTATACGTATTATCAGGTTTAGGTCATGATGAAGAATGAACATTTTCCCCACAGCCCCTCTATACTTTTACACTCTGCCACGCACAGACCAGATGGATTGCCTTGCTGTATGTATGTAGGTCTATCTGTTACAGCAGGGGTGGGGAACCTTTTTTCTACCGAGGGCCATTTGGATATTTATAAAATCCTTCGTGGGCCATACAAAAATTCTCAACGTAAAAAATGACCCTGCCCCCCAGTAGGTCTGTCCCTCAGAGATACTGTGTGTGCGCGCCGGGGGCGCGCGCTCCCCAGAAAATGGGTGTGGCCAGTTAAAATGGGACGTGATACACATATGCCCCCAATAGTGCGGTGCCAGATCCACAATTGCCCCCACAGTGCCAGGTATACAAATGCCCCCACAGTGCCAGGTATACAAATGCCCCCACAGTGCCAGGTATACAAATGCCCCTCACAGTGCCAGGTATACAGATGTCCCCACAGTGCCAGGTATACAGATGCCCCCACAGTGCCAGGAATACAGATGCCCCCCAGAGTGCCAGGTATACAGATGCCCCCACAATGCCAGGAATACAAATGCCCCTCACAGTGCCAGGTATACAGATCCCCCCCCCCCCCCCCCCCATCCCCTCCGTGCTGCTTACCGCTCCTTTCGGTGTGATTCGGTGTGACACGGAGGAGAGCGCGGCTATGTTGGGCGGCGGCATGTAGGACTTGAAACCAGCCGCCGGTTCGAGAGCCAATCAGAGCTCGCGGAACGGCAGCCGCGGCTCCCGATTTGCTGCCGGTCCGCGAGCTCTGATTGGCTCACGAACCGGCGGCTGGTTTCAAGTCCTACACGCCGCCGCTCCCACCCGACATCCGCGCTCTCCTCCCTGTCCTGACAGCTGAGACACGCTGCCGCCGGACTGAGCGGCAGCGTGTCTCACTGACACAAGCTGGTGGGCCAGACAAAACGGCTTTGCGGGCCTTATACGGCCTTAAGGCCACAGGTTCCCCACCCCTGTGTTACAGCTTACCGTTCTGTTATATCACTATATTTGCCATCCTTGTAATGTATGATGTGGATTCTGTTATACCGCCTCTAATAAAATGTTTAAACGTGTTTTTTCGCACTTATTTTTGAAATTCTATTTTAGTTTCCTTCTGTGTTTTCCACCAATTCTTTTATATCATCGATGTTGAGTTGTTCATCTGTGCTCACACTGGACAGGACACAGAACGAATTGCTCTGTAAAGACAACTGTATCCAATGAATAGGGCAGTGGTTTCTAAACTTTTTTGAATCACGGCGCCCTAGAATATCAGAATTTTTTTCACGGCACCCCTAGGCCAAACATTTCTTATTGAGAAATTTAGAAAGAAATATTACATTAAGTAGATCACGTTTATATGTCATCCTCAGGGTCAGTTGTGTGGTGAGGGACAAGATTTGCTTCTGTTTGGCCACATATTTTATGACTGGCAGCCACCAGCACTGGTTTTGCCTATTATAATGACCATGAATCATTTGAATTGGTCCTGGACCACCAACCCAGGGAACCCCTGCAAGTGTCCCGAGGCACCCCAGGGAGCCACGGGACACAGTTTGGGAACCTCTGGAATAGGGCATGGCTGATTATTTAACTATCCTACTGAATATTACAGTTTCATCGCTGTCCCAGGGTCATATGTGCTCTGTAATCACTAATTGTCCGTCTCCTCCTGTATAGACCCCTCTGGGAAGCTGCTGTCCTCCGACTTATCTGACTGCGAGATGACCCATCACCTACCCCAGGAGGTGGAGCTGGACTGGGTGCGCTCTCTCACCCGGGAGAAACGCAGCCCGCTCTCTCTCGGCAAGTCCTGGTACACGCTGTCCGCCAAGAGTGAGAAGGAGGGGAACTCCGTGAGTGCCGTGCTGGGCCCACAGGGTGACCAGAAGGACCACTTGACAGGTACGGTTGGGCGTAAAGGGACACCACCTTCCACCGCTGGTAGAGGAGTGAATGTGGATGTACTGGGCCTGATCAGAGGTGCCCGATAACTGCACGCAATGCCAATGCTCACGTGGGTGGTGGAATATTTGATACTGCAGATGCGCAAAATATTCGGAAGACCCCTACGGTGTAAGGGTTACCATGAGTATATACCAAAAGTGCTTTTGCGTACGTCAAAGTAGGTATCAGAAATGGCGAGGAGGAATCCTGGCCGTTCCTGGGAGGTGGCCTGAAATGAACACACAATAATCTGTTGCATGGGTGTTTCGGTGAAAGTGGCTGCGTTCTCAGGCGCAGAGCTGCAGCCGTCTGTTTTATACAGCGTCACAGAGTAAAATGCCCTTTTCTGAGGAGAAAATAATTTGTGGCAACCTGGTAAACATGGCTCCTCCCCCCTTTCGCTGCACCAATAAACGCGCCTTCTCCCTTCCTCTAATCTCATTTATTAGACATATTGTCCTGCAAAATAAGATCTCAGTTACCTCACACATTCATTCACAGTGACCTAGCCCACACTCGGCAAGGAATGTCCCCGATCCACCTAGCTTCTCTGGGATTCTGATGGCCCCCATTCGTATAAGCGCCGATTCCCCTGACCCAGCTGGAACTGCCAGTTGGCGGCAATCGATGATCGGCAATCTGTCGTGGAATCAGGGAAATAAAACGTTAAAAGTTCCCAATTTGTTAATTCCGACCGGGTATCGGTATATATATATTTTTTTTTTTTAATTCAATAATTTTTATTGAGATTTTACATTTTGTAGAAACAAATACAAAACAAATTAGAAATGCTGTATCATGTGCAAGTATTCGTGGCAGAATATAGAATATACATCAAAAAGCTGCACATCAAGATGACACATGGCATACGATTCAGCATATGTAGACTCCCCACACCATAGTACGCAGAGGCCCACAGGCGCCATGTGGGCCCACACAATTTATCCCCCCGCCATACAAAACTATTAGGAGCAATAAAGTAAATGACCTTAAGCTAGGCTAAATCCGGCTCTCCCGCTGAAGAACATAACTTTTTCCTCCCGCGTAGCGTGCTGAGCAGTATATAAACTTATACATAGCATAGATAGGAGATTCAATCATATCAGAGACCCAACCCTCCCGCTACACATAAAACATCACTATAGCACAGTCGTATGAGAAAATAAATAAAAATAAAATAAAATTTGAAATAAAATAAATATAAAATACAAGGAGATGGAAACCATCCCCACCAGCAAAGCTTAGCCGACAATGGTGACACAGTGTTACATTAGTCCGGCCAAGGCTCAGCACCATGATAGGATATGCTGAAAAGGAAAAACCTGGTCCAGCACAGACAACAATCAGTAGGGGAATGTCCAGAGAATGCAAAAGTCAAATCCCCCAGACCTGGTGCGAACCAAAGAGATAGGGGATGGATTTTCGGAGAGGGCACCGTTAGCTCCATCCAGCAATAGTATGTCACGCTACACGGTGTCCGCATAGCAGCAGGAGAGACAACCCCAACAACTACAAAGGACACAGCACAGTCGAGGCAGTCAGAATGTAGACAGCAGAGGATATTAGGAGCAATTCCAACGGAGGATGACAGAAAATCCAAACGGGTTTTTGGCTGGACTGCAGGAGAGTCGGGGCATACAGGGATTAGATCAGCATCCTGTACATTAGAATCCACAATGTCGGAATAGGAGACAGCCGGAGAATATTTCTTTATCATCCACTAGGGGTCACTGGAGTACTCTTGGGATATGGACGGGCGTAGTCGACCAAAGGCACTGAATATTCAAATTTAGGACTCTCCCCCCCTCCATATCCCCAAGTACCTCAGTGTACTTTGCCAGTGTTTTTTCGGTGCTCACAGCATGATCATCGGCTTGTGGCAATGGCCACTTTTCAGAAGATTTTTATTTTTATTTTTATTTTTATTTTTAATTTTTACACTGTCCGTCCCAGTTCTGGAAAAACTTGGGTCCGGGATGGTGCCGCTGCAAGGCAGCGTATGGCGTGTCGGTCCTCACAAAGAGCACCCTCACAGCCACAGGCGCTATAAGGCAAGCGCATGGCGTGTCGGTCCTCACAAAGAGCACCCTCACAGCCACAGGCAGCCATTGTCTCCTGCAAGCTGAACGGAGCTTACAGAAAGAAGATCCATTACAGCCAGGATGAGACAAAGAGCTGGAAGAAGGGAGAAGCTGGAGGCTGAAACGTAGCTTACACAGAGAAGCTCGTCACAGCCAGGAAAGCAAGGTATGTGTGTCAGGGCGGTCAGCTCACGCTGCCGCCCTGCTGTGTGTATTATACTGTACAGATAGCTGGCCTGATAGTTGGGGAAAAGGAGTTAAAAGTTCCCCTCACATTATACGCGCAGAGCGGCCGCACGTCACTCAGACGCCGGCCGCTCTCACTGCTCTGATGGCCCGGCACCGCTACACGCCGCTGTGACTCTCCCTGCGCTCAACAGAGCGGCCGCACGTCACTCAGACGACGGCCGCTCTCACTGCTCTGATGGCCCGGCGCCGCTACACGCCGCCGTGACTCTCCCTGCGCTCAACTAAGCAGAGCGGCCGCAGGTCACTCAGACGACGACCGCTCTCACTGATCTGAGGGCCCGGCACCGCTACACGCCGCCGAGACTCCCCTGTACTAAAGAGCGGCCGCATGTCACTAAAGGACGCCGGCCACTCTTCCAGACAGGCACCGCATACTGCTGTAGGAAGCAGCTGCCGGACGGCTCCCCGGTGCTAGATTCAGGCTCTCCTGCTCTCCCTGCACCCGATCTCCGTAGGCTGCAGGTAACAGGGGGATGCAGGGGGGGGGGGGAGGGGGAATAATACCCATAGCAGCAGCAAAGGCTGCATGGGTTCAAAATAGACAAGCAGCGCAGCACTTTAAAAATGTAGCTGTGTACTGTGTATTATATGTTTCTGCAAGTTTATATATATAATATATAATGAAGCTTTGCCTGGCAGAACTTTCTATAATATCAGTATGAACTGTGATTATATGTGTAAACACTTTGTATATATATATATGAGGCTTTGCCTGGCAATAGGTTATCAGTGGATACCCTATTGCAAGTTTAACCATGTTTTCTGTTATTTTTGGTTAAGGCTGCAAGAACACTGCAGGCAGTGTTCATATTAATTGACTAATTGCATATATTTTACTGTATCCTACATATCACTGTATAATAGGCTATTAAGCATAGTAACTGTATAATAGGCTATTAAGCCTATATTAAAACTGCAGCAGGTAACCTGTACTGTGATTTTCTGGGAAAGCATGGCATGACGGCCATTTTAATCATTGCTGGTTTTCCAGTTATAATTCCAGACCATACACCTCTACTCCACAAGGAGGCGCAGGGGTGTTAGTGGAATTTTTAATTCAGGATAATTCTAGAACATTCCTGCCCTACATCTTTAAGCCACCAGAAGGCGCAGGGGTGTTAGTAGGAATTTGGTTCGGGTTTCATGCCCATGTGAACTGCTTTTCACATAAAGAACACTTTAGTTCCTAATAAATATGCTGTTCAGCAATAACATATATATATATAGATATATATGCCATATAGTAATGTTATTAAGCGTGCAAGTGTCTGTCTGTTGCCTATTATGATGTCTGTATACATAGCGAATAAGGCTCTAGTGCAGACTAAAAATGTTAACATTGGCAATTCAAGTTAAAACAGCGGTAATCGGAGTCTCAGAATAACTCCGCCAGCGCTAACAAAAGACAATCTTTCCAAAGTGACAATTTTCCTTTGGGTACCAGAGTGTTTATTTCACTAGTCTTATAATTTAATGCACGATTCTATGTCAAATCTCACACCGATAACTACGAGTGAGAAGGGTACATTAGTCCAGCACTCAGATAGTGCGGGGTTTTGGACAACCATAAATAATCGTTTCCAAAAGGACGCGATCCGCCATTGGTATATGCGTTTCTGTCAAACATTATAAAAACCACAGATACATTTGGGTCACTAGAAAAAAACCATGCCGATCACGGTTAAAAGAAGCTGCAGAGTATATCTGTAAAGCTTCTGCTAACGCCGGTTACTTTCATTGTCGTTAGTTACGCGCGACAAGGCCAGAGCTTGTTTGCTCCTAAATTTGATATATGTGTAACGACATTTTATCCCTTTAGGATATTCTGCCATTAGCGCATACAATTTACTTGTAACAGCGTTTTATTCCTTTATAAAAAACAGTCACGCCTTGTAACGAGTGCTTGCTTCGGCAGCACAAAATTGGAATGATACAGAGAAGTTTAGCAAAGCCCCTGCGTAGCATGGCCTCTGCGCAAGGTTGACATGCAAATTCTTGAAGCGTTCCATATACAGGACGTTACAGTCAGCAAGCCAGTGGTTTGATGACCTCTTTTACAATTGTGGAAGTGCGTCTTTTCATGTTACATTTGCGAGGTTTCATGACTTCAACTCATATATGTCTCAGCTATTTACAGCTTGGAGTACAAAACTGCTTCTGTCGAACGGTTTGGCAGGTTGTCATTTAGTCTTTGCTGGTTTATAAACCAGGCAATAGTACACCAACAGAGTCAAAGTTACTTATTCCCCTCTGTTTGAGCAAAATCAAACAGCTCCGTTCCAATATCAATCAGCAAGTCATTTACTACAGTTAGAAAAAGGATTTTCTGCAGTTAGTTTTTGCTTATTGAAGACACAAAATTGTATAATTGCATTTGATCTTCACAATGCGTATTTACCCAGTCCGGTTTCTTCATCACAGGTTTTAGCGTTTGCAAATCGCCGCAACCATTAACCATTTCATTTCTACCGTTGCTTATCGCTTCCTGTATTTACCAAAGTGATGTTGGAATGATAGCTCATCTCACATAAGAACTATGTATCAACAAAGTTCCTATATCTTGCGCTACTAAGGTATACTGCGGTAGCAGATTAAGTAACAATCACATCTAAGTCTGTCTAAACGATGTCAATTCCTAGGTAAGATTATAAATACGGTAATTCAAAGACTTTTACCTACTACACCAGCAACAACAAAAGTACACTTACACTAGCGGTACATTGGTGTATTCTCTTATTAAGAATAAAGATGTGTTTTCAATTTAGTTCGCCACCCTTCATTCGCTTTTCCCACAAAGGGACAAGGGTGCGTATACTCTGGATGACAGTCACAGAGAGTCAGGATTTGTCGTTATAAGGTTCTAAAACACGACAGATTGCTGTCGATAAATGTACTAGAACTCTGTGCATTTTACAATGCAATAGATAAATGTCCTAGAACTCTGTGCATTTTACAATGCAATAAATCGCTTTCAGTCTGACCAGGGATAGACTCTGGTTTCTCTTCAGAACAAATAAATCTTTCACTTTTTACTAAAGATTTCTGTGGAGAGGAACAACCGTGAGTTTCATGTAATTTTGTTTTTCATACCTGGCTCACGCTGCCCTTAAGCAGTCAAACAAAGCAACGGCAGTTGCATACTCAACAACCAATGAGAACCAATAAGCCGCATGGCAAGGCGGTAGGTAACTCAAATCTTCAATGGCTCAGAACGCCATTATGTGAAAATGTCAAAATATCAATCCGTGAGTGGACATCTGTTAGACAGACGATCTCACCCGTCAGGGTTTGGATCTTAAAAACTGGACATTAAATCCAGAGGTGTTTCAGATGTGAGTCCACAGAAGGGGGTTACCCTCAAGTATACATGAGGGCATCTCGCCACAATTACAAAAGCTCAGTATGTGTACATCACATTCATGGGGTCATTCAGCATCGTGTATCTGGCTTCACCAATTTCCGCTTCTTTCTTCGTTGCCAAAACGGATCAGAAGACAGTTCGTCACAGTCATACTGGTGGTATCTCATGGGTTTCAGAGAAGTTTGCTTCTCGAATTTTCAAGGAATACTTGCACACGATCTTGGCCCGCTCATAATACGTCCAACCTGTTACATCAGGGAACGTTCTTTTACCCATAGTTACCTATGTACCTATTATCTATGTACCGCAGCTGCGGTTGACGGGGTGAGGGTTCAGTGCTCGCTTCGGCAGCACATATACTAAAATTGGAACGATACAGAGAAGATTAGCATGGCCCCTGCGCAAGGATGACACGCAAATTCGTGAAACGTTCCATAAAACCGCCCTCTTAAAAAAAAAAAAAAAAATAGAGCATTACAGTATCGGTTATACCAACCATGTAACGAAATAGTAAGCCGCTTAAGGCAGCTCATTATTAAAACATTTTGTGTGCTTACATAGGTTGTAAACCTCGGAAGTTTCCAACATCATACTTCAAGTACCCGTATTCTGTTAAACGGGATGGGATGGAAAACTGCGTTCATCTGCACTAACAGTGCAGGTATCTGTGTGGTAAACGTATTTTCAAAGACGTTTGCCTCTATTTGCGTCTGTAAACATCTTTCTACAAGGTGTCACCAAAGTTCAGACTCTATTTATCCCACCTACAGCGCCAGGCGATTTGAGGTTGGGTTCAGATTTATTACAGTTTTCATATTTTGGAACCCTTTCAACAAAGGGGAATTAAGTTTCATATTTTTTGAACCTTTACAACAAATGAGAATTAAGTTTCTCACTTTGGGAAAACATTTTTCTTCTAGCCTTGCCTTCGGCAAGGGTGCTTCGGCAAAGGTTTTGTTTTCATATTTGGGTGCCTTGTATTCCAAGCCACCGTATTTGAGTTTCTCATGACAAAGCAGATCTTCGGACGAAATCCGCTTTCGTATTCTTCACATCAATATACCAATAGTGGTTCCTGTGTGGACAGCACATTCTTGAATTCTGAATGTGGTACACGCGTTACGCGTTTATATATGTACCGAACGTCTACAGTACGTGATATGAATACGTTGTTTGTTCTATATGATACTGCAAACTGGGGTTAGCCAGTTTCTCAGCAGACATTATCCAGTTGGATAATAATGACTACAAGTCAGACTTACTTTAAGGCTAAGTTACAATCGCCTACGTCAGTAATAGTTCATCCCACAGGTTCTGTGGGAATGTCAGACCCAACGGGTCGTGGAGCGTCTACGACGCGGCTACATAGCCTTCAGTGCACCACGTTTGTGCACGTTTATACGTTATTAATGGTGGCGCCATCAGCATTTAGCTTTGGCCTGCCTACTGTTACAAGTATCAAACAGCTCTCCCGCCCACGAGGGAAGCTTTGGTACGTCCCAAGAGTACTCCAGTGACCCCTAGTGGATGATAAAGAAAATAGGATTTTGGTACTTACCAGGTAAATCCTTTTCTTTGAATCCATAGGGGGCACTGGACGCCCACCCAGAGCAGTTTTACCTGGGTTGTTTTAAGCTCAAGGGAGCTTAGTGAACAAATTTAACTTGGATGGTATTAAGCTCAAGGGAGCTTATGGTAACACATTTTCACCGATTGGCTCAAATTATAAAGTTCTATCGGTTAAGGTGTCAACTGTTTAGTTGACAATAAGGTTACGGATCAACTTTGTGGTTGTCCGTTATGTTATAGGGATTCTCCATTGTCAACCTCTCTATATCCTGTTCGCTCAGTAAAAAACACTGGCAAAGTACACTGAGGTACTTGGGGATATGGAGGGGGGGGAAGAGTCCTAAATTTGAATATTCAGTGCCTTTGGTCGACTACGCCCGTCCATATCCCAAGAGTACTCCAGTGCCCCCTATGGATTCAAAGAAAAGGATTTACCTGGTAAGTACCAAAATCCTATTTTCGATGCAGGAAGCGCACTGAAGGCAACCATGGAGCTGGGGGATACATCCACCATTTTGGTAAGCTGAATAACAAGTCTCTCTGTAGTGGCATAAATAGCCTGGAGTATGTGACGCAAAGAGCCAGCCATTGTAAAGGTACGTGGACGCCAAGACAGGAGAGTGGACACAATAGCCAAATCTGAGCACCAGCTGGAATGGCCACAAATGGTACAGACTGCAGGAATCTCAGGGTATCAGGTATAAACCTCCAGAGGCAAAATGGCGGCGGCCAGCACGCCACCAAGTCACATCCAGCAGGGAACCCGGATAAAGCATGGGAGATAGTAACAGGTGAGTATCGCACACCGCACTGCAGCCGCTGGAACCAGAAGCAGAGGCACTGGGACTCTGTGCTTAGGCCAGGCCGGCCGTCCGATCTCCAAGACGCACACGTGGAGATCCCGAAAATTTCGACACTCCAAGGAGCTCCGCAGCAGCGGGAGAGGGTCCAGCAGAAACACAAGGTGTTTGGGGGGAGAAAACAGCTTCTAGCAGGATATTTTCAGGATATCAGCGGGAGGGCCGGAAAAATGCTGCCTGTCCCCAGCTACTCCAGGCCACACCCCCCCGGGTATCGGTATATTTAAACATGTTTAATATACCCAGTTCCCCTACACGGCCATCAGAGGATTGGAAAATTGCCGCAATTTCTTGTTAATGTATAGAAACATATAATTTGACGGCAGATAAGAACCACTTGGCCCATCTAGTCTGCCCCTTTTTTTTTTATCCTTTAGGTAACCTCAACCCTTTTTGAACCTTAATTCTTTGTAAGGATATTCATATGCCTATCCCAAGCATGTTTAAATTGTTCTACAATCATAGCCTCTACCACCTCTGATGGGAGGCTATTCCACTTGTCCACTACCCTTTCCGTGAAGTAATTTTTCCTTAAATTTCCCCTGAACCTCCCCCCCTCCAGTTTCAATGTATGTCCTCGAGTTCTAATACTTCTCTTCCCGTGAAGAATGTTTCCCTCCTGAACTTTAAGACCCTTGATATATTTGAAAGTTTCTATCATGTCCCACCTTTCCCTTCTCTCCTCCATACTATACATGTTAAGATCTTTTAGCCTTTCCGGGTAAGTTTTGTGATGTAGGCCATGCACCATTTTAGTTGCCCTTCTTTGTACAGTCTCTAATGTATTTATATCCTTCTGGAGATATGGTCTCCAGAACTGGACACAGTATTCCAGATGAGGCCGCACCAATGACCTATACAGTGGCATTATCACTTCTTTTTTCCTACTACTGATTCCTCTCCCTATGCAACCAAGCATCTGACTAGCCTTCCTCATTGCTTTGTTGCATTGCTTTCCTGCCTTTAAGTCACTTGAAATAGTGACTCCTAGATCCCTTTCCTCCTCAGTAGTTTCTATTATAGTACCCTTCATACTATATTTAGCCTTTGTGTTTTTGAGACCTAAGTGCATGATTTAGCATTTTTTAGCATTAAACTGTAGTTGCCACGTTCTTGACCATTTCTCAAGCCTACCTAGGTCATCAATAATTTGTTTTACACCTCCCAGTGTGTCTACCCTGTTGCATATATTTGTATCATCTGCAAAAAGGCATACCTTCCCTTCAATACCATCTGCAATGTCACCAACAAAGATAGCAAAGAGAACTGGACCAAGTACAGATCCCTGGGGTACTCCACTGGCAACATTTCCCTCCATATATTGCACTCCATTTACTACAACTGTCTGTTTCTGTATAGGGGCCTTTATTCTGGATCTCTGTTATGCTGACTTTACATATTACTAGGCGATTCATCGCGCCCTACGGGCGCTCTTCACACTGTTGTAACCCCTGCACGTCCTTTGGGTGGGCAGTATTTGCATTATATGGAGTATTACCTTCAAGCATAATGTTGTTAGTGGTAAAAAAAAAAATCTGCCAAAGGGCGTGCGATGGTCAAGGGGGCGTAGGTCCTTGCGACAGCGTGAAAAGCGGATGCAGGGCACGATGAATGACCTAGTGTGTTAATAATATGTTATGTGTACATGATGTAGGTATAAAGATAATGTTTGGTAAATACCACATACACAGTGTGTGTGTTGGGAGATTATTTCTCATATATATATATATATATATATATATATATATATATATATATATATTATACAGCCCCTTCCCCTATATAACATCACATACACAGTGTGCACGCTGGGGACTTATCCCTTATAACAGTATATGGTATTACCCTCTCACCAGCTTCATTGTCCCCGCACACTGCACACTACAGACTCACTCTGCACCAGAAACAGCAGCCGCCATGTTCCCTCCTGGCGGCGCAAAGCATGCCGGGAGTTGTAGTCTCCCCACAGCACTGCCGTAACGTCACAGTGACGCGCCCCCCCCTCCGCAGTCTGTCTCCATGTAGGGGGCTGTGGGCTTGCCGCATCCCCCCATGGTGCTCCCTGGGAGATGTAGTCTGTGGCCATCGCTCTCCCTCACGCTCCCCGGGGAGCAGCCGGCGGTGTCAGGAACTACAACTCCCAGAATCCCCAAGGCATCTTGGCTGAGTGAGAGCTGCCCATCGGCCGCTGAGTGTTAACATGGCAACCGGGAGGCAGCTGAGGCTGGGATGTGATTGGCAGAGAGACACCAGGGGGATCGCACGGAGGGCTGCCATCGTCACCCTCCTCCCACGGTGTTCAGCCGTCTGCCCGACAGGTGAGATCATCTCTCCTCCCTCCTCCTCTTCCTTCCCGATCCAGGACTGACAGAAGTTTCTCCGCAGCTGCAGCAGCATGGCGCCCACCTGGCAGTGGCGGAGCTCAGTGATACCGTGTATCGTCCCGGGTTCACTGCTAATTGCCCCATTACCCCTGGGGGGGCGTCATCAGGGCACTGGCTGCTGCAAGGTGCAGCTCTTACTATTAGTCAGCGTGTGTTTTACCTAGTCTCTCCTATCCAGATCTGTGACTCTATGACTCAGAGCTCCTAGCCACGCCCAGACTGGTCTCTCCTATCCAGATCCGTGACTCTATGACTCAGAGCTCCGAGCCACACCCAGCGTTAGCAAACGAGGTATAGAGTCACAGATCTGGGCAGATATATAAGAGATTACTGGTCATAGTCTCTGTTTCTACTTTTCTTTTCATCTATTTCTATAATATTTTTCATCTTTCTCCAACAATATAAGCCAGATTGTGAGCCTCTTGCTGTCATTCCAGGTTTTAAGGATATCCATGCTTGGGCACCAGTGACTTGGGGGTAATTCAGATCTGATCGCAGCAGCAAATTTGTTAGCTAATGGGCAAAACCATGTGCACTGCAGGTGGGGCAGATGTAACATGTGCAGCAAGAGTTAGATTTGGGTGGGTTATATTGTTTCTGTGCAGGGTAAATACTGGCTGCTTTATTTTTACACTGCAATTTAGATTTCAGTTTGAACACACCCCACCTAAATCTAACTCTCTGCACATGTTACATCTGCCCCACCTGCAGTGCACATGGTTTTGCCCATTAGCTAACAAATTTGCTGCTGCGATAAGATCTGAATTAGGCCCTTAATTAGTACCTCAGTCAGTTTGATTGTACCACCTGTGCACAAGCAGGGATATCCCTAAAACCTGTACTGTTGTGGAGAATTGAGAACCATATTTGGGAACCAGTGATATATACAAAATCATTTTTATATTTTCATACTGTATGTGTAACCTTTCCAGTGACATTCTCTTATTGTACGTAGTATATTTATGTATAGGACCATGAGCTATTGTCCGCTGTTATCAGCCATTGTAAGCTCAGAAATTCTCCCCACCACAGAAAGTTGGCTGTGCATAGGAACAATGGTCTCATCACGGTTGTCATGCCTGGTAAGCCTGCTGATGACTTATTCCCTGTCCCCTTCAGTGTCCCTAGCCGTGTCTTCTGCCTCCGTCCTCGTGAAGGCCCAGCTGGGGAAGCCTCTGTCCCTGACCTGCGGGATGTGGCGGGGGCAGCAGCCTCGCTTTGCAGTGGAGTGGCGCCATCGTGCTCTGGGAGACGGGAAGGTGCTGTACGCATATGACGGATGGAAGGACAGAGTGGAGGTGGATCTCCCAGGTTATCAGATGAACTTTTCTGCCTCGCACAATAAGGGGGACGTGTCGCTCTTACTGGAGAAAGTGGACGTCTCCCATCAGGGCAAATTCCTCTGCACCATCTACCTGCCCTACATCCGGGCACAGCGAGACATCCAGCTGCAGGTCATAGGTAAGAGATGGGGACAGATACGGGACGCAGTCCGGGCAACGGAAGGCTCCTTCCCTGTGTTTCACCAAGGCCTTTCTATAATCCAGGTATTATCATTTATGTTCTTTGTCCTTGGGAATGTCAGAGATCAACTGTGCTTTGTGCATGCAGTTCAGTTTTAGTCACAAAGCGGCATTGTGTCTTATCCAAGGGCAAGACAGATAAACAACTGGGCCTGGCTGATAGATGGGACTTGGTGAAAAACACAGAGATAAACTAGACAAATTTGAGTATTAAGTAAAAATGACATGAGGGCGCGTGCACACTAAGGAGGTTGTTTACAGGTAGAAAACACATGAAAATAGCAGATAGTACAGCCTTACTGTAGGACACAGCATGGATGAAGAAGTGATGAGGAGCTTATGTATTATAACTTTCCAACATGACCTCTTCTCCTTTGTACACTGTCTTTCTAGCTAAGCCGCGAGTTTCCCTCCTGCCGGCCCGTCTCTTCGCTCGGCCTGGAGAGGAGCTGACGCTCTCCTGTGAGATCTCTCATTTCCACCCTCTGGAAATCTCAGTTGACTTCCTGGTTCAGCTCCCAGGGGAATCGCACCCTTCCCTGCTGCCTGGAACGTCCCTCTCCACACACGGCCACAACCAAGATGGCACCTACAGTATGACCGCCTTCCAGCGCATCACGGCTAGCCACAATCTACATGGAGCGCGCTACTCCTGCCGCGTCAGTCACGCCAGTGCACCAAATGGGATATCACGCGTGCAAACCCTCCAAATTGCGGGTGAGTAACCACAAATGCACGATTTAACGCCATTATATGATAAGGGAAGGTTCACAGGTTAATGTACATTTATACATTCCTAGAGGCACCTCTGTGCCCGGTGTCTGCGCGAGAACCTCATCCGTTGGGTCTCATACACAAGTTCCATAAGATCATTATATGGTGACTATATGTAACGTGTCTGGAGCATAGGTCACGTTTTGTTATAGAAACAGGAACCAGCGCACACAATCACAAAGCAGCCTAGAACATCACACACACAAGTACCATCTAACCCTGGGACGTAAACCATAAGGAATAAGTTTGGAGCAGAGGTGTTGTGTGTTGTATCCAGGTGTATAATCCCAAGCATGGGGCGACCTCAATGTAACTTATTAAATGTCTCATTGACTTTGCCTTCATTTAGCTTTTCTGCTTCTCGCTTGTCTGAGAGGATTCTCCAGTATCAGAATGGGAAAGGAGGAGGATTCGGCAATGGAGGGGGGGGGGGGATTCACCTTCTCAGGTTCCTTGTTACCTGTGGGATGAAGGAATTCTGCTCCCAGGACATACATCTTCAGGTCACCCCGTAGCTAGCTCATGCAGCCCCTTGGTGTAAGGGCAGACACAGGTGGGGTGTATGATGACAGCATCTCCTATAAATATATATATATATTGTGCAGTAAGGAGATAGGATGGAGACGACGCAGGGTAATCTGTCTCTCTGTCTCCACAGGGGTCTCGGGACCATCCCTGGAGGACTACATGTATCTGTTTCTGACCGCACTCTTCCTCTATGGGTTCCTGAGCTACCTGCACAGGAAAGGTAGGTACATACAGGTGGCGCTATAGGCTGACATGTTCCCTGATTCCAAGCTGCCGTGACGGGGTGCTGAGGAACCCAGGAGTTTATTAGCTATGGGAGGAGAAATGCGTTGATGACCAAAAATATAATGCTTAAAATTTTAAACAAATTAAAGATGAATCTGCGTTTATTGGTCACAAAAGTAGCGAGGGACTTTTTTTCTGATACCTTATATTATACAGGGGGTCTGACACAGCGTGGGGTACACAGGTCTGTTACATTATATTATACAAGGGGGTCTGACACAGCGTGGGGTACACAGGTCTGTTACATTATATTATACAAGGGGGTCTGACACAGCGTGGGGTACACAGGTCTGTTACATTATATCATACAGGGGGTCTGACACAGCGTGGGGTACACAGGTCTGTTACATTATATCATACAGGGGGTCTGACACAGCATGGGGTACACAGGTCTGTTACATTATATTATACAAGGGGGTCTGACACAGCGTGGGGTACACAGGTCTGTTACATTATATCATACAGGGGGTCTGACACAGCGTGGGGTACACAGGTCTGTTACATTATATTATACAGGGGGTCTGACACAGCGTGGGGTACACAGGTCTGTTACATTATATTATACAGGGGGTCTGACAGAGCGTGGGGTACACAGGTCTGTTACATTATATTATACAGGGGGTCTGACAGAGCGTGGGGTACACAGGTCTGTTACATTATATTATACAGGGGGTCTGACAGAGCGTAGGGTACACAGGTCTGTTACATTATATTATACAGGGGGTCTGACACAGCGTGGGGTACACAGGTCTGTTACATTATATTATACAAGGGGGTCTGACACAGCGTGGGGTACACAGGTCTGTTACATTATATTATACAAGGGGGTCTGACACAGCGTGGGGTACACAGGTCTGTTACATTATATCATACAGGGGGTCTGACACAGCGTGGGGTACACAGGTCTGTTACATTATATTATACAGGGGGTCTGACACAGCGTGGGGTACACAGGGTCTGTTACATTATATTATACAGGGGGTCTGACACAGCGTGGGGTACACAGGGTCTGTTACATTATATTATACAGGGGGTCTGACACACCGTGGGGTACACAGGTCTGTTACATTATATTATACAGGGGGACTGACACAGCGTGGGGTACACAGGTCTGTTACATTATATTATACAGGGGGTCTGACACACCGTGGGGTACACAGGTCTGTTACATTATATTATACAGGGGGACTGACACAGCGTGGGGTACACAGGTCTGTTACATTATATTATACAGGGGGACTGACACAGCGTGGGGTACACAGGTCTGTTACATTATATCATACAGGGGGTCTGACACAGCGTGGGGTACACAGGTCTGTTACATTATATTATACAGGGGGTCTGACAGCGTGGGGTACACAGGTCTGTTACATTATATTATACAGGGGTCTGACACAGCGTGGGGTACACAGGTCTGTTACATTATATTATACAGGGGGTCTGACACAGCGTGGGGTACACAGGTCTGTTACATTATATTATACAGGGGGTCTGACACAGCGTGGGGTACACAGGTCTGTTACATTATATTATACAAAGGGGTCTGACACAGCGTGGGGTACACAGGTCTGTTACATTATATCATACAGGGGTCTGACACAGCGTGGGGTACACAGGTCTGTTACATTATATTATACAGGGGGTCTGACACAGCGTGGGGTACACAGGTCTGTTACATTATATTATACAAGGGGGTCTGACACAGCGTGGGGTACACAGGTCTGTTACATTATATTATACAAGGGGGTCTGACACAGCGTGGGGTACACAGGGTCTGTTACATTATATTATACAAGGGGATCTGACACAGCGTGGGGTACACAGGTCTGTTACATTATATTATACAGGGGGACTGACACAGCGTGGGGTACACAGGTCTGTTACATTATATTATACAGGGGGACTGACACAGCGTGGGGTACACAGGTCTGTTACATTATATCATACAGGGGGTCTGACACAGCGTGGTTTACACAGGTCTGTTACATTATATTATACAGGGGGTCTGACACAGCGTGGGGTACACAGGGTCTGTTACATTATATTATACAGGGGGTCTGACACAGCGTGGGGTACACAGGGTCTGTTACATTATATTATACAGGGGGTCTGACACAGCGTGGGGTACACAGGGTCTGTTACATTATATTATACAGGGGGTCTGACACAGCGTGGGGTACACAGGGTCTGTTACATTATATTATACAAGGGGGTCTGACACAGCGTGGGGTACACAGGTCTATTATATTATACAGGGGGTCTGACACAGCATGGGGTACACAGGTCTGTTACATTATATTATACAGGGGGACTGACACAGCGTGGGGTACACAGGTCTGTTACATTATATTATACAGGGGGTCTGACACACCGTGGGGTACACAGGTCTGTTACATTATATTATACAGGGGGACTGACACAGCGTGGGGTACACAGGTCTGTTACATTATATTATACAGGGGGTCTGACACACCGTGGGGTACACAGGTCTGTTACATTATATTATACAGGGGGACTGACACAGCGTGGGGTACACAGGTCTGTTACATTATATTATACAGGGGGACTGACACAGCGTGGGGTACACAG
The DNA here is from genome assembly GCF_028390025.1 of Pseudophryne corroboree. Lineage (NCBI taxonomy): Eukaryota > Metazoa > Chordata > Amphibia > Anura > Myobatrachidae > Pseudophryne > Pseudophryne corroboree. Next base: position 451,095,578 of record NC_086451.1, read on the forward strand.
GTCTGTTACATTATATTATACAGGGGGTCTGACACACCGTGGGGTACACAGGTCTGTTACATTATATTATACAGGGGGACTGACACAGCGTGGGGTACACAGGTCTGTTACATTATATTATACAGGGGGTCTGACACACCGTGGGGTACACAGGTCTGTTACATTATATTATACAGGGGGACTGACACAGCGTGGGGTACACAGGTCTGTTACATTATATTATACAGGGGGACTGACACAGCGTGGGGTACACAGGTCTGTTACATTATATCATACAGGGGGTCTGACACAGCGTGGGGTACACAGGTCTGTTACATTATATTATACAGGGGGTCTGACAGCGTGGGGTACACAGGTCTGTTACATTATATTATACAGGGGTCTGACACAGCGTGGGGTACACAGGTCTGTTACATTATATTATACAGGGGGTCTGACACAGCGTGGGGTACACAGGTCTGTTACATTATATTATACAGGGGGTCTGACACAGCGTGGGGTACACAGGTCTGTTACATTATATTATACAAAGGGGTCTGACACAGCGTGGGGTACACAGGTCTGTTACATTATATCATACAGGGGTCTGACACAGCGTGGGGTACACAGGTCTGTTACATTATATTATACAGGGGGTCTGACACAGCGTGGGGTACACAGGTCTGTTACATTATATTATACAAGGGGGTCTGACACAGCGTGGGGTACACAGGTCTGTTACATTATATTATACAAGGGGGTCTGACACAGCGTGGGGTACACAGGGTCTGTTACATTATATTATACAAGGGGATCTGACACAGCGTGGGGTACACAGGTCTGTTACATTATATCATACAGGGGGTCTGACACAGCGTAGGGTACACAGGTCTGTTACATTATATTATACAGGGGGACTGACACAGCGTGGGGTACACAGGTCTGTTACATTATATTATACAGGGGGTCTGACACAGCGTGGGGTACACAGGTCTGTTACATTATATTATACGGGGGGTCTGACACAGCGTGGGGTACACAGGTCTGTTACATTATATTATACGGGGGGTCTGACACAGCGTGGGGTACACAGGTCTGTTACATTATATTATACGGGGGGTCTGACAGCGTGGGGTACACAGGTCTGTTACATTATATTATACGGGGGGTCTGACACAGCGTGGGGTACACAGGTCTGTTACATTATATTATACGGGGGGTCTGACACAGCGTGGGGTACACAGGTCTGTTACATTATATTATACAGGGGGACTGACACAGCGTGGGGTACACAGGTCTGTTACATTATATCATACAGGGGGTCTGACACAGCGTGGGGTACACAGGTCTGTTACATTATATCATACAGGGGGTCTGACACAGCGTGGGGTACACAGGGTCTGTTACATTATATTATACAGGGGGTCTGACACAGCGTGGGGTACACAGGGTCTGTTACATTATATTATACAGGGGGTCTGACACAGCGTGGGGTACACAGGGTCTGTTACATTATATTATACAGGGGGTCTGACACAGCGTGGGGTACACAGGGTCTGTTACATTATATTATACAGGGGGTCTGACACAGCGTGGGGTACACAGGTCTGTTACATTATATCATACAGGGGGTCTGACACAGCGTGGGGTACACAGGTCTGTTACATTATATTATACAGGGGGTCTGACACAGCGTGGGGTACACAGGGTCTGTTACATTATATTATACAGGGGGTCTGACACAGCGTGGGGTACACAGGGTCTGTTACATTATATTATACAGGGGGTCTGACACAGCGTGGGGTACACAGGTCTGTTACATTATATCATACAGGGGGTCTGACACAGCGTGGGGTACACAGGGTCTGTTACATTATATTATACAGGGGGACTGACACAGCGTGGGGTACACAGGTCTGTTACATTATATCATACAGGGGGTCTGACACAGCGTGGGGTACACAGGTCTGTTACATTATATTATACAAGGGGGACTGACAGAGCGTGGGGTACACAGGTCTGTTACATTACATCATACAGGGGGTCTGACACAGCGTGGGGTACACAGGGTCTGTTACATTATATTATACAGGGGGTCTGACACAGCGTGGGGTACACAGGGTCTGTTACATTATATTATACAGGGGGACTGACACAGCGTGGGGTACACAGGGTCTGTTACATTATATTATACAGGGGGTCTGACAGCGTGGGGTACACAGGTCTGTTACATTATATCATACAGGGGGTCTGACAGCGTGGGGTACACAGGTCTGTTACATTATATTATACAGGGGGTCTGACACAGCGTGGGGTACACAGGTCTGTTACATTATATTATACAGGGGGTCTGACACAGCGTGGGGTACACAGGGTCTGTTACATTATATTATACAGGGGGACTGACACAGCGTGGGGTACACAGGTCTGTTACATTATATTATACAGGGGGTCTGACACAGCGTGGGGTACACAGGTCTGTTACATTATATTATACAGGGGGTCTGACACAGCGTAGGGTACACAGGTCTGTTACATTATATTATACAGGGGGACAATCAGAGCGTGGGGTACACAGGTCTGTTACATTATATCATACAGGGGGTCTGACACAGCGTGGGGTACACAGGGTCTGTTACATTATATTATACAGGGGGACAATCAGAGCGTGGGGTACACAGGTCTGTTACATTATATCATACAGGGGGTCTGACACAGCGTAGGGTACACAGGTCTGTTACATTATATTATACAGGGGGTCTGACACAGCGTGGGGTACACAGGTCTGTTACATTATATTATACAGGGGGTCTGACACAGCGTGGGGTACACAGGGTCTGTTACATTATATTATACAGGGGGTGTGACAGCGTGGGGTACACAGGTCTGTTACATTATATTATACAGGGGGACAATCAGAGCGTGGGGTACACAGGTCTGTTACATTATATCATACAGGGGGTCTGACACAGCGTGGGGTACACAGGGTCTGTTACATTATATTATACAAGGGGGACTGACACAGCATGGGGTACACAGGTCTGTTACATTATATTATACAGGGGGACTGACACAGCGTAGGGTACACAGGTCTGTTACATTATATTATACAGGGGGTCTGACACAGCGTGGGGTACACAGGTCTGTTACATTATATTATACAAGGGGGACTGACACAGCGTGGGGTACACAGGTCTGTTACATTATATTATACAGGGGGACTGACACAGCGTGGGGTACACAGGTCTGTTACATTATATTATACAGGGGGACTGACACAGCGTGGGGTACACAGGTCTGTTACATTATATTATACAGGGGGTCTGACACAGCGTGGGGTACACAGGTCTGTTACATTATATCATACAGGGGGTCTGACACAGCGTAGGGTACACAGGTCTGTTACATTATATTATACAGGGGGACTGACACAGCGTGGGGTACACAGGTCTGTTACATTATATTATACAGGGGGACTGACACAGCGTGGGGTACACAGGTCTGTTACATTATATTATACAGGGGGTCTGACACAGCGTGGGGTACACAGGTCTGTTACATTATATTATACAGGGGGACAATCAGAGCGTGGGGTACACAGGTCTGTTACATTATATTATACAAGGGGGACTGACACAGCGTGGGGTACACAGGTCTGTTACATTATATTATACAGGGGGACTGACACAGCGTGGGGTACACAGGTCTGTTACATTATATTATACAGGGGGTCTGACACAGCGTGGGGTACACAGGTCTGTTACATTATATTATACAGGGGGACAATCAGAGCGTGGGGTACACAGGGTTTGGTCATTAGACACTTGGGGCCAGATGTAACGCAGTGTGAGATGACTGGCGCTCCGGGATTCCGGCTGAACTCAGGGCCTAATTCAGACCTGATCCCTCGCTAGGTTTTTTTTTACACTGCTGCGATCAGATAGTCGCCGCCCATAGGGGAGTGTATTTTCGCTTTGCAAGTGTGTGATCGCATGTGTAGCAGAACAGTACAAACTGATCTTGTGCAGTCTCTGCGCAGCCCAGAACTTACTCAGCCTCTGCGATCACTTCAGCCTTTCCGGGGCCGGAATTGAGGTCAGACACCCGCCCTGCAAACGCTTGGATACGCCTGTGTTTTTCCAACCACTTCCAGGAAACGGTCAGTTGACACCCACAGATGCCTTCTTCTTGTCAATCTCCTTGCGAACGGCCATGCAAATGGATTCTTTCTATAAAACCATAGCTGATCGGCGATCTGCTTTGTACCCGTGTGACGCGCCTGCGCATTGCGGTGCATACGCAGTTCTGACCTCATCACAGCGCTGCAAAAAACGCTAGAGGGCGATCAGGTGTGAATTACCCCCTCAGAGCGCTGGTCGTCTGGCACTGCGTTACATCCGGCCCATTATCTGCTGGTTACAGGTGCTGTGTTTTCTTAGCCCGCTTATGTAGTGTATGTAGTGCTTCCATGTGTGATGTGCGCAGCCGTGTGCAGTAACACGCGGCACAGCGCACCGACTCCTGTTTCTCTGTATTACAGCTGTATCGTTCTGTAGAAGCCCGAAGGAGATGAATGATAGAAAGGTAATGTACAGTGTATAACGTAGCTTGGGTGTAGAATGAATGTTATAGCATTGGAAACACTGGGCTGTTACATTATATCGCACAGCTGTCGCACACAGTGCACACCATTACATATGTGATACAGGTGGTTATGTTACATCACAGCGTTATATGAGCTTGGCACAGAGTATTTAGGATTAATTGCTATTTTTTCCTTTTTCAGAGCAAGTCTGAATAAGAGACGTGGAAGCGGAAAAATGGACCTGCAAACCAGTCTGTGTGTGTGTGCACCTGTGTGCGATATTGTGTGTCTGTCGATACAGCCGTGTGTGTGTGTGTGTGTATACCTCCTAACATGACCCTCTCCAGGACGGACACAATACTCTCTTCCTGGACTTTTCTCTTATTGTATGATTGCCAGCACCTGTGCTGAACAGGTAAATGGATAAGAAAGTGTGTCAGCACAGGTGAGGGTAATCATACAGTAAGAGGGAAGCCCAGGAGCAGAGCATTGTGTCCCCCCTGGAGAGGGTCATGCTGGGAGGTATGTGTGTGGGAGAAGTTTAGCAGTAAGTGTGTGTGTGTGTGTGTAATATATAGTAGTTATGTCTTTGTAGTTGAATTATTTCATAGGATGAGTTGATTGACATTACAGTATATTAAATATCATACCTGTATTGGGCGGGAAATTCTAGTAAACCACACAGGACCGGACTGGCAATCTGGAATTTGCCATGAGGGAATGTATTGGTTAGAGCAATGGTTCTCAACCTCGGTCCTCAAGTTCCCCCAACAGTTCATGTTTTCCAGGTCTCCTCACAGGATTGCAAGTGAAATAATTTGCTCCACCTGTGGGTCTTTTAAAATGTGTCAGGGAGTAATAAATACACCTGGTCAACTGCTAGGTTACCTGGAAAACATGAACTGTTGGGGATACTTGAGGACCGAGGTTGAGAACCACTGGGTTAGAGCACATGTTCTGAAACTCGGTCCTCAGAGCCCCACTCAGTGCATGTTTTCCAGATCACCGAGCTGGTGCACAGGTGTATTAATTACTCACTGACACATTTTAAAAGATCCACAGGTGGAGCTAATTATTTCACTTGCGATTCTGTGAGGTGACCTGCAAAACATGCACCGTGTGGGGTCCTGAGGACCGAGTTTGAGAACCTGTGAGTTAGAGTGTAAGTGGGCTGCTCTGGGTTCTCAAGCGTAAAGGGCCCTACACACTAAAAGATTATCTGTCCAATCTGGCTGATTGAAAAGAAAATCTGGCAATATCTGGGAGCAAATGGCAATTGACTATTTGCTCTCAAACAATGGAAAACAGACAAAAATGGACTTTAAGACAAATTGGTTAAGTTTGTTTCATTAAACCAATTTATCTGAAAAGTTTTTGTCCATTTTCTTGATTTTGGTAGCAAATTGTTGATTGTCATTTGCTCCCAGCCATTGCCAGATTTTCTTTCCAGTCAGCCAGATTGGACAGATAATCTTTAAGTGTGTAGGGCCTTTAAGATTAATCCCCCTTGGCCCTCTCTGCAATGGATCACTGATGGCGCCATTAGACAGACACGGACGCACACGAGTAATCTAACTCTCTCTGCACATGTTATAGCTGCCTCCCCTGCAGTGCACATGGTTTTGCTCAAACTGCTAAAAAAATTCCTGCTGCGATCAACTTGGAATTACCCCGTAGCCAGAATTATTGTTGGACCCTGCTGCAGATGGATACATCAAAAATAGCCGTTTGTACTGTTCCCCTAGCCAGGTACAGGGGGCCGGACCCTACAGGGCACAGGCACATCATTACTTCTGAGCAAATTGTCACAGTACAAATAGTAATAATCCTTCTACAGCAGGTAGGGAGACACTGGACGTAATATTATAATGTGTATTAGATGTATTTATATTTATGCCACAATTCCTCTAGCGTCCACGTTTACACCAGTGATACCTAAGGGGCCTGCACTCACTCACACTTGTGGTCCAGGCAACTGGAAACCCCCTCCCTCCCCCCCCCCCCCAAAAAAAAAACTAAACAAACATTTTTTTGCTTTAGTATCTTGCGAGATGATGTTCCCAGGCTCCACGTGATGACATTATTTTTAACTCCCCACTGTAAAGATCACATGCAGTTAACCTGTGCGAGGTACATGGGCTGGATAATGCAATGACAGAGCCACACCTACACATATTTGTTCCTGTCTCTACTCTCTAGGGAGCCCGTCAGAGGTCAGCCTGGTCTGTGGCTTCTCCTGTCACCTGTGGCTATGTAAAGTGATTTGTTACCTGCATTCGTACATCAGCAAACAGCACTCACATAACTTGGGTTTCCATTAATATTATTCATTCTTTGCACCATAAAAACTATTATATATTGATTTTTAAATTTGCCATTTAGAAGGTATCACACGAATCGGCCACCTAGTGGTGACGTTCAGCACTTCACAAAGATAAGTGGGGCAAAGTTACAAAAGCATAGACATTGTTCTGTTCCATACACAACAGACAGCAGGCAGGAGAGCTTACAATCCAATGTGGAGGAGGAGTAATGACATACTGCAGTGTCTCACAAATTCAGTCATCAGGGCACCTGAACACTCCAGGTTTTAAGGATATCCATGTTTAAGCACAGGTGAAGTAATTAGCACCTTTGTCAGTTTGATTATACCATCTGTGCACAAGCTTGGCTATCCTTAAAACCTGGACTGCTAGGTTCGCTTGAGGTCTGAATTTTGGAAACCCCTGATATAATGCCTGCAGGGAGTGGCACTGATGGATGCTTAAAAAAGTGGCAGGCCGATGCAGTGGTAAGTACTGCGGATATGGGAAGCGTTCTAATTAGCAGGTGGCCTTGCTGTTACAAAGGGGGCACGTTTCCAAAGTGTTAATGACAAAAAAAGCTTTGTTTTTTTTAAATGTAAATGTATATATATTTTTGAACACATTACTTTGACTCCACATTAAACGCCAATATTGCCTCCGGTTAGATGACCTAAGAACAGGATGTGCCATTAGCAGGCTGGTTGAAATCTCTTGCTATATATGAAAAATAAATGAGTTTGTTCCTGGGCGAGTCCACACAATTAGCTAGCCAATTACCTGTTGGCAGAGAGAGTACTTAAATAAAAATACCTTTATAGCAATCAGCATTCATGCGCTTCATCACAAGACTTCACATGTGAGTCAGACAGGTCATGCTTGAATGAAAAAGCAGCAAAGATGTACAGTACATATTATTATAGCTGGTTACATAAGCAAATTGCCTCCATACTGCTACCCTTAGCGTCCAATCACTGACCTATTTCATCTGTTCCTCACACCAATGTGCCTGTCCCTATAAAACACACCTCACTCGTATGTGTTATGGGAGAAGTGACTGAGGTTAAACTATATTCTCATTTTAACTTTAGGTACGTGTTAACTTGACGTTCTTTTCTGTATTCTGTCATCTCCAAATTAAAATACATTTCCAGAAATGATCATCCGCTGACGGTGCGAGCTGAAATGAGAGTACAAAGCATATTTTCACCCATACAAAGTATTGCAGGCTTTGCTTTTTATCCCACATGAATGTCAAATTTCTGCAGAAAAATATTGCACTAGGTCACAGGTTCCTAAACTCGGTCCTCAGGACCCCACACAGTGCATGTTTTGCAGGTCTCTTCACAAAATCGCAAGTGAAATAATTAGCTCCACCTGTGGAACTTTTAAAATGTGTCAGTGAGTAATTAATACATCTGTGCACCTGCTGGGTTACCTGCAAAACATGCACTTTGTGGGGTCCTGAGGACCGAGTTTGAGAACCACTGCACTAGGTGAACGGAAAATTTACTGATTGAATTGCCGCCAGTCCGACCCCCACTAATACACTAGCAAATCAGAGAATCGCAACCAGATAAACCAATTCCTATGTTTCTTTCTGAGTGCATTTGTTTTTGCAAAAGCTTAACGCGAACACTTTTTACGTTCAGCTCATAAAGAGGTTCTGCAGCAGCTTGGGGCATTTATTTTCATTTTTATTGTGAAATTTGCACTTATGTTATGCTACAAGTAGAAAAGGAGCATTTTGACCATATTGTACTATGTTTGCTATTATTTAATTGGGTGTCAGGAATGATGAATCTGCTAATACTGTGTTCTTGGTAAGTTGCGTTTTTCATCAATAAAATAAATGCGTGGATATAATAATGCAGCCGTCGTTATTTTGTCATTGAAGTTTTTCTTATACATTGATGGATAAAACAAAAACAATTGGTGCAAAGCAGGTGGTGACGTTACTAATAGCAACCAATCCAATCATTGCCTGCAACTCACAATATCTCACAGGTTCTCAAACTCGGTCCTCAGGACCCCACACAGTGCATGTTTTGCAGGTCTCCTCACAGAATCACAAGTGAAATAATTAGCTCCACCTGCGGACCTTTTAAAATGTGTCAGTGAGTAATTAATACACCTGTGCACCTGCTGGCTTACCTGCAAAACATGCACTGTGTGGGGTCCTGAGGACCGAGTTTGAGAACCTATGCAATATCTCAAGAGCACTTGGAAAATGTTCTAGAGCAGTGGTTCTCAAACTCGGTCCTCAGGACCCCACACAGTGCATGTTTTGCAGGTAACCCAGTAAGTGCACAGGTGTATTAATTACTCACTGACACATTTTAAAAGGTCCACGGGTGGCGCTAATTATTTCACTTGTGATTATGTGAGGAGACCTGCAAAACATGCACTGTGTGGGGTCCTGAGGACCGAGTCTGAGAACCTGTGTTCTGGAGCAGGCATTCCCAATCACGGTCCTCAAGGCACACTAACAGTGCAGGTTTTAGTATTATCCAGGCTTCAGCACAGATGGTTAAATCAAAATAACAGGTGCTAATTAAGTCACCTGTGCTCAAGCATGGATAGCACTAAAACCTGCACTGTTAAGGTGGGTACACACTAATAGATATATCTGCAGATCAATTGATCTGCAGATATATCTATGGATGGATCGGGCAGTGTGCTGTGCATACACACTGCCCGATCCGTCGCCCGCCCAGTTCAGCTGTCAATCACCACCGGCCGCCGCAGCATGTGTATGGGCGATCGGCCGACCGCCCCGTACACACACAGCGACGCGCCAATATATCTGTAGATATATTGGCCGTCGGCTGTGCTGCGCGGCCGACGTGATACGTCTGTGAACGACGGAGTTCACAGACGTATCAGCCGTACACACTGGCCGACGGTCCCGCGATATATATCGGCCGTTCAAGAGAACGCCCGATATATCGACTGGTGTGTATACGGGCCTTTAGTGTGCCTTGAGGACCGTGGTTGGGAATGCCTGTTCTAGAGCATTCCTTGCTCAGATTGGCAGGTCATGCTGGGATTTGTGCTTCCACTACAGGTGGAGTACCACATAATCCTGTATTATAGGGGAACCCAGTCCTGTCCCACTCACAACAGGTAATAGAGACACGAAAGATGTTTACGGGACATTGCTCAAGAAAGTGACGCAGAAGTTTGAAAATCTTTACTTAGAAATTGTGAACAATATACAAACTACTCGTCCGTCACAAAGAGGAAGTCCTCCGGCACTATTCATATTTGCACAGCCAAGCCTAGCCTATTCATAGAGTTCCTGGCAGACGCTCTGTCCAGTTTGGCTGTCACTGGTGTATAATACTGCGGCCACACGGATCACTTGGATGCTTCTATCCCTATGAGGGGACACCACCTGATGTAAACTAAGGGTACGGAGCGCTCTCTTGATGCAGGAAGCCGTCTCTTGCAGGTTTCCTGAGTCTCTTCCTGCTGCCCAGGATGTGACACAAGTCTCAGGACGAGGTGAGGTTGAGAGCACTTCACAGAATTACCTATTTCCCCAGCAAGAGTTCCCCTATCGTCACCTACTATTCCCAATATAGAGACATCCCCCAGTGCTTCGGAATAACTCGGATGCGAGACCGAATTTCCACAGAGAGACATCCCAGAGACTCCTGCCAGCTGACTTTTGATTTTCCGTTCATGAGACCTCTTCGCCTGCGAGAGACACCCCAAACTGAGTGACCGTTCAGCAGCAGTGACCCTAATGCCTCGCGCCTCCCTGCGACCCCAGCTAGCCCGGTGAGGGGCCGACGTGGTGTCTCTATGACACAGTCACACACATTTACTGAGTGGGGCTAAGTGATTCCTGAGGCCACATACTTCTCACTTGTTTGTGAAATGCACAGAATACTGTAGCAGTCAGACCTCGCCTATTATGTGAGTGTTATGTAGTGGGTTCCGGTTACACTGCTGAGTTACACAGTCTGTGTGTCGCTTTTGTTGCCTTTAGCCTCTGCATACACACATGAACTTGCGCACACTAAGGACTGCGCTGGAGGAGGAGAGACGGACTGGACACCGAGCGAAACAAGAGTCCAAATACGATCAGGGCGAGGTAAGAGAACCAAGACGCACAGTCAGTCATACTTTCTGTATTACCCCCTCATACAGAACAGTACTTTCCGTGTGTGGGAGGTTACGCTGATTTATGGCTTCATCTGGGAAAGAATACCTCACATGTTCAGGCCTTCACATTTTTTAGTTTTTCATTTTTTAAATTCTTTATTTTAGAATTCCTTTTCTCTGTAATGTGAACCATTATGTTACTACATGAGTTAGCATTTTATATGCGTGATGGTGCTTAGAAAGAGTACTCCTTGTGGCTGACTGAAAGCAGAAGACACATACGGAAAGTGCTGAGTGCTACTGGCCGACCTTCTGCTGACACAGCACGTCCACCGGTAGCTCTGTTTCTGCCTGTTCTGGTCTCGGCAGTGAAGGGTAGGTCGTGGTCAGCCCTGGGAAAAGACATGGGTAATTCAGACCTGATCGCTAGGCTGCGTTTTCTCGCAGTCTGCTATGCACCGCAATGCTCAGGTGTGACGGACCGCAGCAACAGGGATCGGTGCATAGCGACGGGATGGTGCGAGAAAAGCCATTGCAAGGTGACTGACAGGAAGAGGGCGTTTGTGGGTGGCAACTGACCGTTTTCAGGGAGTGTCTGGAAAAACGCAGGCATATTCAAGCGTTTGAGGGGAGGGTTCCTGACGTCAATTTCCGGTCCCAGGTAGGCTGAAGTGATTGCAGCGGCTGAGTAAGTCCTGGGCTGCGCAGAGACTGCACAAATTCAGTTTGTGCAGCTTGGCTGCACATACGTTTGCACAGCTAAAATACACCCCCCCTGTAGGCGGCGACTATCTCTCGCAGGGCTGCAAAAATCGCAGCCCAGCGATCAGGTCTGAATTAGGCCCCTAGAAACTACTGAGAGGAAACTGCCGTAGTGAATGGCTGTGGGGTGGATGATGCACAGCCAGAGTGTTAGTTCCAAACGTGCTTGTCGAAAGCGTATTTGAATGTTTTATAGAACTAGCTGGAGTATCCGGCGTTGCCTGGGATTTTAAGAATGTCTGTTTACAAAAATAAATGTAAATCTTAAACACACAGTATAAATAACATTGTAGATGGCTGAATACCCGTACTTCACTACGGGATGAGGATGATAAATTAGAATGATAGTTGTTCGTTAATTTACGTTGGTTGGAGATCTAGTATATAGGCATATCTTGCTTTCCTGATGCACTTTGTGTAGTGGCCGGGCCCCTTTTTGGTCCCCCAAGGGACCCTGCTCTTCCCGCTATACAACTCTCAGTCTGTGGCTTCCTGCTGCCTCTATTCCCCTCCTCACATCATGTCAGTGCGCCTGTGAAATCATCGATTTATTTACAGTTTCTTATATAGCACAGCACATTATGTATCTTCTGATATACTATGTGCTGCTGGGGGACCGTGCTACTTCCACTATATAACTCTCAGTCTGTGGCTTCCTGCTGCCTCTATTCCCCTCCTCACATCATGTCACTGCCCCTGTCACATGCAGCCCTGTCCTCACTGACACATCACTCATCTCCTGATATACTCTGTGCTGCTGGGGACCCTGCTCTTCCCACTATACAACTCTCAGTCTGTGGCTTCCTGCTGCCTCCATTCCCCTCCTCACATCATGTCAGTGCCCCTGTGAAATCATCGATTTATTTACAGTTTCTTATATAGCACAGCACATTATGTATCTTCTGATATACTCTGTGCTGCTGGCGGTCCATGCTACTTCCACTATATAACCAGTAGCGGATCTTGCCACGGGCAAGCAGTACTTTTGCCCGGGGCGCTGCCTTCCGGAGGGCGCTGGCGCCATCCGGAGGGCGCCGCACCAGGGCAAGATCCGCTGCTGCACTCCGCTACTGCCCGCTCCGACCCGACGCTCCCCGCTCCGAAGGGAACTAGACGCGTACCGCCCAGCAAAGGTCCTCTCCACGAAGGGAACTAGATGCTACGCGTCTAGTTTCTCGTCGTGGAGAGGACCTTTGCTTTGCGGTGCGCGATGACGTCATCGCGCACCGCACAGCGTTTCAGCAGCGCTACTCTGAACAGGGGGCATAACTGACCACGCCCCCTGCACAGAACCACGCCCCCTACTTCCCGCTCGGGGCGCCAACGGCACTGGAACCGACCCTGTATATAACTCTCAGTGTGTGGGTTTGTGCTACCTGCATTCCCCTCCTCACATCATGTCACTGCCCCTGTCACATGCAGCCCTGTCATCACTGACACATCACTCATCTCCTGATATACTCTGTGCTGCTGCCCCCCCCCCCTAGTGGTGCTAGTGGTGTGTTACCCCCACAGTGTTTGTTCCCAGAGTGTAAGTCATTTGTGTAGCAAGTTTGGTGTCAATTGCTCCAGGCATTAAAGAGTTATGCTGTCTGCTGAAAAACTCTGTGCTGCTGCATCATCCCTAGGGTTGCTAGGGGTGTCTTACCCCCACAGTGTTTGTTCCCAGCTTGTAAGTCATATGTGTACCAAGATTGTTGTAAATTGCTGCAGGCATTCCAAAGTTATGCTGTCTGCTGAAATACTCGGTGCTGCTGCGTCATCCTGAGGGGTGCTAGGGGTGATTTCCCCCCACAGTGTTTGTTCACAGATTGTAGGTCATATGTGTACCAAGCTTGTTGTAAATTGGTCCAGGCATTCGGTAGTTATGCTTTCTCTTGAAATACTCTGTGCTGCTGTCCCACCCCTAGGGGTGCTAGGGGTGTCTGACCCCCACAGAGTTTGTTCCCAGAGTAAGTCAGATATGTACCAAGTTTGGTGTAAATTGCTCTAGGCCTTCCACATTTATGCTATCTGCTGACATACTCTGTGCTGCTGTCCCACCCCTAGGGGTGTCTGACCCCCACAGTGTTTGTTCCCAGATTGTAAGGCATATGTGTACCAATTTCTGAGTACATTGCTCCAGCAATTCCGGAGTTATACTGACTCCTGATATACTTTGTGCTGCTATTTGCCCCCCTAGGGGTGCTAGGGATTTCAATTTTTTTTAGTTGCCTCCGCCGTGTTTTAATACGCTCGAATGTAACATTTCACGATCTGCGCTTGCAAACTGTGGATTTGTATAGAAAGGACACATTTTCACTTTTGTATACTGTAGTAGATAATTTATACTGGAGGTAGAGGATGAGAACATTCTACCTACAATCTAACTCCTCTGCCACCTGCCTGACCAGCTAAGCCAGGAGACACAGAATCTGGGGCAGAGTATAATGATAATGGTTATCATGTTAATGTAAACGTAAATCACAATTTCCTGTGGGCACAGGGCTGATGTATAATATGTAGCTCTGTGGCACGTATTTTGTGACGACAGAGGTTGGTACAACGATTGGGGGGGCACAGATAACATGTAACGCCGGGGTTAGTATATTGTGTATAAGTACACAGGCTGGTACAGTAGTCAGTGGGCACATGTGTTTAATGGGTAAAGTTACAGGGCCAGTATGTTGTGTGAGGGGACAGGCTGGTACCATTATTGATGGGAACATGTCCAGTGTTTTCTATGCAGTTCTGGTACAAACATCTGGACCCATTCCTAATGTTGAACGTAGAGTAATGGTGCCCATACACTTCTGAGATATTAGGTGCTATCTTTCGATTTTGCCCGCATCTGTGATAGAAATGGAAGGATTTTATGCAAATTTAGGGTACCATGAGACGCGATGCGCGGGCACGCCGCTAGAATGTCGCATCTCATGAAAGTATGTGCTGCACATAATATTTCTCGCATCGCAGTGCGATCGCATGTGTTTTTTTTAACACATGCTATATATCGCAGTGTGATGGGCACCCGGCGGGAGCGGCCAGAGGTCGCTCCCACTCGGCGGTGACGTGCCCATCGCGTGATTACCATGCAATCTATAGCATGATCGCATGGTAATCACTTTGGCAGTTCAGGTGCGATTACATCACACCTGAACTGCCGGTGCGATGCCCTGCGATGTCGCGTTGTGGGGCATCCCACAAGTGTATGGGCACCATAATGTGTTGATCTTTGCAGTGTGTGTAAGACAAATAGTCTAGAGGAATGTGAAATAGTCTGTGCGCAGTTGTCATCTTGTCCCATAACCAGCCTCGATTCTGCAGTAATCTCCTTGCCAACCACAAGAGAGAGGCTTAGGGTAGACCTTGGTACAACTCCTGTTAGAGGCAGGGTTTAGCAGGTCTGGGGTTTTGTTTTTTGTTTTTTGCTGGATGGGTGAAGAGAGGAATCTGATGTGCAGGTAAGATGGTATTACCAGAATAGCACATAGGTCATGCATGTATGCAATGGCGTGAGTGGTGGGCCCAGGTTGCGAAGATATTCTTTGGGCCACCTTCCTCCACCCCACTCAAAGTTCATAATATGACACTTAACAGAGGGTGACATACTTGAATACTCTCCCAGAAGTTGCGGGAGACTCGTGATTTTTTTTTCTCCTCACCCCCAGAAGTGTCCGGGTCTCCCATATCCCACTCACTTCCTAATGACGCGGACAGGATGGGGAGATAATACAGGGATTTGCTGCTCCTTTTTGAGGGGACAGGGCTAAATTACATGATATTGCACCATTTTAGCCCTGCCCCTTCCATTTGGACCAGCAACTCACTGCGGTTTGATACTAAGGGGGCCTAATGAAAAGATAGCCCACCTCTGACCGCAGAAATTCCCTGCACGTCTCCTCTACGAGCTTCTCCCAGAAAAGAGTGTTAAAAAGTTGGCAAGTATACAGTGGGGTACAGGGAGAGGCAATGGGCGACGGGGATAGGGTGACAGACAGTGAGTGATGGGAAGAGGGTGATGGGGAGAGGCAGTGGGTGACACCAAAGAGAGGCAGTGGGTGACTGAGAGAGGGTGATGCCAAGGCAAGGCAGTGGGAGACCAGGAGAGGGTGCCAGAGAAAGGCAGTGGGTGATACCAGGGAAAGGCACTGGGTGACCACTAGAGGGTGGCAGGTAGTGGGTGACAGGGAGAGAGGCATTGGGTGATGAAATGGAGATGCACTGGGTGACCGGGAGAGGGTGATATAGAGATGCAGTGGGTTATGCTATTAAGAGGCAGTGGGTTATCAGGAGAGGGTGATTGAGAGAAGTAGAGGGTGACAGGCAGTGGGTACAGCTAGGCAGAGGCAGTGGATGATAGGGAGAGGATGTCAGGCAGTTGGTGACTGAGAGAGGCAGTGGGTGACACTAGGAAGAAGCAGTGGGTGACAGGGAGGGTGACGGAGAGAGAATGTGGGTGATGCCAGTGAGAGGCAGTATGTGACCGGGAGAGGGTGACAGGCAATGGGTGATGCTAGGGAGAAGCAGTGGGTGACGGAAAGGATGCAAGACAGTGGATGACAGTAAGGAGAGGCAGTGGGTGACCAGGAGAGGGTGACAGGCATGGAGAGGGTGACGAAGAAAAGGAGAGGGTGACAGGAAGTGAATGACGGAGAGAGGTAGTGGGTGACACCAGGGAGAAGCAGTGTGATACCTCACCAAAGGATCCTGTGATACAACACCAAAGGACCCTTAATACAGACATACAGGTGCAATCTAAAAGGCACTTATATGTGCTGCCCCATGTTAATAAAACCTTGAGGAGTGCTTTTTATTAGAAGTAGACTACTTTTTACATGTCATTTCTTTCCACCTTGCTTCCCCTGGCTTGCTGCAGCTGCGTTGGAGCCATTGTCAACTGAGGGAGAAAGTTGTGGCTCTGGCTCGTGACACAGGTGGGAAAGAGAGCGCGTCCAGGCAGAGGAGATTAAGTTTGTTCACTGTCCATTAGGCAGAGTGTGCTGAGGTAGCCTCTGAGGGAGCAGGATGTGCACTGCAGGAGTCATCAGAGTGGTAATGTGACGGAGGAGTGACCAGAGTCCTGCTGCTGATTTTGGATGAGCAGAGGGTGTACATCACCACATTCTGACAGAGACAACTCCTCTTATAAAAGAAAGACACTGACCATACCTCCTGCCATGTGCCAACCAGTCAAAAACGTGATTAACTAAATAAATGAGTCTGGAGTGATTTGTGCCTGTGTGCTGTGCCGCTTGTGATAGTTAAAAAGAAAGATGGAAGCCTTCGGTTTTGTGTCGATTACATGAAAGCTAAATCTAGCAACCCATAAAGACGCATATCTTTTGGCAAGTATTGAAGAGCCTCTTACTGCACTGAAAACCGCTATCTATATCTCCACTTGGACTTCACCCTGTGTAATGCACCCGTAACCTTTCAAAGGGTCTCAGAACACTGTTTATGCCAATTATGAAATGGTCCTGCTCTATCTGGGTGATTTAAGCATCTTTTCAAAAACCTATGAGGAACATTTGCGGCATTTACAGGCTCAAGCTGAACTGTCAAAATGCCACCTTTTAAAACCAAAAGTACAATACTTAGGACCCATAGTGTCGAGGGCATGAAACCAGTTCCTGAGAAAATCCGAATGGTGAGGAACTGGCCTACACCCAAGACTGTGAAAGACATCAGAAGTTTTCTGGGGTTTGTCAGCTTTTACAGAAGGTTTATGATTAACTTTTCTAAGATAGCTACTGTCTTGCAAGAACACAGAGTCCTTCCTGCAATTAAAGCTGATTGAAGCTCCTTTTTTGTTGTATTCTGATTATGAGAAGCCGTTCCACGTTTACACCGACACCAGACATTGTGGTCTGGGAGGTCTTCTGTTCCGGGTGCAAGACGGATGTGAAAAAGGAATTGCCTAATTTAGTATGGTCCCACATAAAACCAAAATAAATAATGAAAACTACAGCAGTTAGAACTTTAATCGGGGCTATAACGGAAAAGTTCAAAAACTACCAAGCAACTACACTCTTTGTCATAGACAATAATACATTAGTACACCTCCAAACAGTTTGATCTGATGAATGTCCTGATTGGCTAATTTCAATGACACCATTAAATATCGCAGTAGCAAGTCAAATGGCAATGCGGATGCTCTTTCCCGTTACCCACCAAGTACATGGTGGAAGAAGAAAGACTGGACAGAAGATATAAATACTACTACTTTCAGTCTTCTGGCGCTCAAACAGCAAATCATGACATTCAAAACTACAGTCACTTCTTCGAATTCGGCACCCAAAAGCCCTAAGCAGGAGCAACTTGTGTTTAATTGGAGAAAGGTACAGAAACAAAGTCAGCTGTTACATAAATTGGTGGACATCATACAAAGCAAAAGCCAACTGAACAGAATGCATTAGTTGGAAACTGTATGAGCCACATCTGTGGCGGTGTGTCCTGTGACTGGTGTCTGAGAGGTGGAGCACCTGCAGGGGCGGACACCGAAACATTCCAGCCTCCCCTGGATGATAGACTGTGGTAGAGGCAGACCCAAGGGAGGCGCTAGAGCCAGCAGGCATTCCCAGGAGGTGATGTCCGTGAGCAGGTGGAGCACAGAGCTACAGGTTATCCCCTAATCAGACCCTGAGTGCTGGAACCTACAGTACTAGACAGAAAATACTGGGAGGAGACTGCTGGGTACCGTCCCTGTAAGTGACAGCAGCTGAAAAACGGATGGTCTGGAGGCAGACTTGGGGAGGTGGCTGAGTGACGGGCAGAAGTGAGGGCTGGTACAGCGGGGGATACTCTTCCAAACCAGAGTCCAGCAAGTTGGTGTCAACAGAGGGAGAGACATTTGCAGCATCTGAGGAGTGGCCCACCTGGAACATCTCTCCACACCTTAGACAGGCACTTCTAATATTAAAGGGCAGAAATACTGTCCGTAGATTCCAATGTATGGGTCAACAGTCAATATGTCAACCCCATACGGCCAACATGCATTAGGTCAAAATAACAATGGTCGACACAAGTTTTTAGTGTTTTTCCAACTTTTTTGCTTGACTATGGCTATGACTATGACTATGACTGGGAATAGTAACCTGTGGTGAGTACAGCAAGTCATCTTGCCCGTAACCATGGCTGTAGACAGCGTGGCAGGGTCCAGGTAATGGGAGGGGCGTGGCCTAATGTAAGGGGGCGTGGACACTCCTTACAAAAATATTATTTAAAATAATATTTATGGCACCGTGAACCCTATATAGAAGGCGCCACTGTGCACCCCAGCAGCCAGGAGACGACCAGGACGGGGGCGTGATCAGCAGTGGCGCTAAGAGAGGTGGGGAGAGGGTACAAATTACCTGGGCCCAGGTCTCATAGAGGGGCCTCCTTTGATTAGGCTATGCCCCCTGAAAAGTACCTGGGCCCAGCCAAGCTCTCTACTGCCCTGGCTGAGAGGCAAGCCATGCTCCTGTGAGTGGGTGCTTCTGATGTGCTAGACACGCCCCCAAAGAGGTGTGGCCATGCCCACAGCATGCTGTGGTCACACCCCCGCCAGTGGGGGCAGGGGGACCCAGGAAGTTGTTGTACCGGGGCCCAGGATTTCTCTTGGCAGCCCTGGTGATCAGTGCAAGTGCAACCCTCCTCCAAACCGCCACACAGAGGCCGCTGCTGCACAAGGGTACGCTTTTCCACTGATTGTGCTTTTATATGGGTAAACATACAAAATGACACCCAGAGAACATAAAAAATAATCTTGTTTAGTCCATTGGCATGTTCACATTTTGACCGTGTCAACCTTTTGACCCTGTTGACCTAATGCACGTCGACCATTGCAATGTCTAGACAGTGTAGATCGTCTATACCACATCCGTCAGTGTTAGAGTGATTACAGACATTGGGCCTTTGCGATTGCATAGTGCCATACTTTGGCCCAATGCGCACGCGCAGTGCCCGTTCTGCGTGTGCGAGGGCCAGCGAATGCTATCGCATTGCATTGATGCAAATGCCTCTGCCTGATTAACAGGCAGAAACATTCGCGAGGCGGTCAGGAGCACGGGCAGGTCCGGGCTGTTTTCGGGGCGGACATCCCGTGGCCACTACAAAGCAAAACATGGCGGTGGTGAGCCAGCCTTTGCAGCTAGGTTGCGCACGCTGGGGGCTACCCTTGTTTTGGTGTCCATTAGCAAGCTAGGCGGCCCCCAGCACACAAGTGATAGCAGCAACATATTCTGCTATTTAACAGAATCTGCTACTGAACCTGAGTAAGGCCCACTGGGGCCCTGAGAAGGGATAAAGAAGTGATAAAGTTATTAAGCCTGCAAAAGGGATTAAGAAGTGATAAAGTTATTAAACCTGGAGAAGGGATTAAGAAGTGATAAAGTTATTAAACCTGGAGAAGGGATTAAGAAGTGATAACGTTATTAAACCTGGAGAAGGGATTAAGAAGTGATAAAGTTATTAAACCTGGAGAAGGGATAAAGAAGTGATAAAGTTATTAAACCTGGAGAAGGGATAAAGAAGTGATAAAGTTATTAAGCCTGCAGCAGGGATTAAGAAGTGGTAAAGTTATTAAACCTGGAGAAGGGATTAAGAAGTGATAACGTTATTAAACCTGGAGAAGGGATAAAGAAGTGATAAAGTTATTAAACCTGCAGAAGGGATTAAGAAGTGATAACGTTATTAAACCTGGAGAAGGGATAAAGAAGTGATAAAGTTATTAAACCTGCAGAAGGGATTAAGAAGTGATAACGTTATTAAACCTGGAGAAGGGATTAAGAAGTGATAAAGTTATTAAACCTGGAGAAGGGATAAAGAAGTGATAAAGTTATTAAGCCTGCAGAAGGGATAAAGAGGTGATAAACCAGTGATAAGTGCAAGGTGAAAACGCACCAGCCAATCAGCTTCTGTCATTTTTCAAATTCGGAATGATTGGCTGGTGCATTTATCACCTTGCACTTATAACTGCTTTATCACTTCCTTATCCCTTCTCCAGGTTAATACATCTGCCCCATTATCTCTATACAAAAAAAGATTGCTTGATACACTGTGATAAACTCCTTAGCTGCTTACAAGCTCGTGAACCTAGTGAGCACTATGTGTAAGCAGAGGCTATCTACTTCAGCATAGAAGTAGAACTTAGACAATAATCACTCTATTGGAATAGCTAGTGCGGGACTGCCATCGTGCTAGCCACTTTAACCCTGACAAGGGTTTGATGAAAGCCGTTTACCCCCTTTTGAGCTAAAATATTTAATCCATCAGTACAAATAGTTTTCAATATTCAGACTTCTCAGGAACAATTTAATGTCAGTGTTGGCTAGCATTGTGACAATATTAGAAAATCAAATTTCAGCTTTTAGCGGAAAAGCTCTGAGTGCCCTCTAGCCCTAAATCTATAATCAACTAACAGGTTTACTAGGGTATTCAATTATCCGCAAATTCGCGGCAATTTTTCGCCCGAAAAAATTTCTCGCCAACCGGCCGAAAATTGCAGCGAAAACGCTCCGTTTTTCAATTTTCCGCAAATTCGCTGCAATTTTTCGTCCGAAAATTTTTCGCGCCAATCGGCCGAAAATTGCAGCGAAAACGCTCCATTTTTTGACCTATTCAATTCCGACCGGGTTTCACGTGAAAATTCTTGCAGTGAAAAGTGCAGGTGAAAATGGGGAAATCAGCCTGTACCCCAAAAAATGCTAAACTAACAGGAAAACAGAAGAGAAGTGTGTTCGAGATCACATTAGAGAGTTTTTGGGGACTTAAATTGTGTGAAATGGCGGTTATATGCATTTTTTTTTTAATGCAAAAAAATTATAGAAAGCAAGTTTTTTTTTTAGCAAAATAAATGCTCTCATTAAATTTGGGGTACATAAAAATGGGTATAAGTATATATTTGGGTCATTTTTTGGGTACTTTAAAAAAAAGTGGAAACAGACCGATTACTCCCATCTGCAAGCCTAAAAAACACCTGTCCCACTCATAAAGCACCCCAATATACCTGTCCCATACCTTGAACCCCAATTTCCATCACTTTTTACTTTTTCACCCCAAAAATGACATGTTATTATTGGCCAATTAAAAATAATTAAAAACTTCAACGTGCCTAATTAGTCATTAAGGGGGGTGTCCCAGGAGTTCTGTACCATATCCAAACATTTTTAACTAAAAATAGTGACTTTTCCCAACTTTTCACCTGCTTCAGAGAAGGTGAAGTGAAATTAGTGAAAAAATGATCACCGATAAATTTTCCAGTATAATTGAATAGCCTGTAATTGCGTTTCACGTGAAAAGTCAGTTTTTTCACCTGAAAACTGGACTTTTCACGTGAAAAGTCCGTTATCACTGCTAATTGAATATACCCCATAATCTTCATAAGTGCACCACTGAAAGCCTGGCCAGTGAAGACTAACGGGAATAGACTGTGGGAATAGGGTATCTGTTTTTAGTAGTATTGTCAGAAATGTATACTTGAAAGTTAAAGTTACCTCCAGTTACCTACCCTTAGTTCAGAATAGAATATTTTAATGTTCGTAATAGGTAACATTGTTGCATTACCATGGAAATTGCTAGTTTCACCATTGTTTAATGGTGACAACATTAATAAACTTGTTAACTGGAGATAACAAGTCCCAAGTATTGTTACTGTGTTATATATTGCATAAGTATATTCAATAGTGGCAAACTGTGTTTAATTATCGCTAACTTTTGCTTAAGGAGAGCTAGAAATTGACAAAGGGGGTAATTCCAAGTTGATCGCAGCAGGAAATTTTTTAGCAGTTGGGCAAAACCATGTGCAGTGCATGTGGGGCAGATTTAACATGTGCAGAGAGAGTTAGATTTGGGTGTGGTGTATTCAATCTGCAATCTAATTTGCAGTGTAACAATAAAGCAGCCAGTATTTACCCTGCACAGAAACAAAATAACCCACTCAAATCTAACTCTTTCTGCACATGTTATATCTGCCTCCCCTGCAGTGCACATGGTTTTGCCCAACTGCTAAAAAATTTCCTGCTGCGATCAACTTGGAATTACCCCCCAAAGAGTTCTATCTTAATGAAAAGCATTATTTTATTAATTTTGTAATTACTGTGTTGGGGTTTGGGGACCACCTGCCTCTCTGCTGTGGTGTGGGAAAGAAGAAGCGGTGGGAATGTCTAAACGATGAGAAAGTTCCATACTTAAGATCAGCAAGCAACTACACATTCTATGGCATTACAAAAGTAGTTACTTAATTTCTTCATGTGTAAGCGCCGCACACAGACTTGTTCCCATCCTCTATATGACACAAAAGTGCGGTCTCGTATGGACGGCTGCATGAAATTTGCTTTGAAAACTTTGTGCCGTGATGATCACGGTTTCTTACAGTAATGAAATTTCTTTAAAAAAAAATAATGTTTACACAAATTATTTGAAATTAAGCCAACCTCCATGCATAAGCGGAACGGTGCAACTAACACCAGACATTCAGTTATGTGACGGTAGATGGCAGTTACAGATTTCAATATTAAGGGAGAGATATATCAAATCTTGGAGAGAGATGCAGTGAATAAATTGCTCAACCAATTAACTTCTGTCCTTTATCTAGCACCACTTGCAAAATGACAGTTTAAAGCTGATTGGTTGTTATATGCAAGTTCATTTTATTTATCTCCAAGATTTTATAAATCTCCCCAATGATATTTAATTTGTCTGGAATTTCAGTAACACAAAGGCAACATCCATTGTGTGTAGGCAATGAATTGATACATTGGTGTAATAGGGAGTGAGGTGATGGGTGAGGATTTGTGTGCCCAGTGAGAAGAGATTATGCTGTATGGTAGTATGAGTGTGAACATGGCCGTAAAAAAAATGGCCTGAGTAATGGGTGTGGCCTAATGTAAGGAGGTGTGGCCACACATGTTACAAAAAAAAGTAGCAAAATAATATTTGCGGCTTTGCTTCTTGACGCTGCATGCTCCACCGGAGGGCGCCATTGTGACGCTCAGCCAGGAGGATAAATTGATCAGTGCAATTGCTACCCTCCTTTTCCCACCGCACTGCCGCTCTGCTCCACCCCTATGTGATGTCATACATTGTGACGTTACCTATAGGGGGAATGTTGCGGACCTACAGGAACGGTTTACAGCGAGCTGATGCGCAAATAAGACTTGTTTTAAGAAGTCCTCCTTGTACATCAGACTGCTGTTGATTCACAGACTGGTGCAGCTCTACCGGTATTGGTGGTAGGAGCCAGGGGTGGGCCCCCCTCTCTTTAAGGGCCTGGGACACCAGTCCCCAGAGTCTCCCCCTGGTGGCTGCCCTGCCAAACACCAGACTGGGCAAGGAATGGGCTCTAACAGACCTTGACTGTGGAATGATTGTTATTGACAGGCATAGCATTATGAGCATCTCAGAACAAGCTGATCTGCTGGGATTTGCCTGCACAGAGGTCTCTAGAGCTTACAGAGAATGCTGCAAAACAAAAACACCCAGTGAGCGGCTGTTCTGAGGGTGAAAGCTCCTCGTTAGTGAGAGAGGTCAGAGGAGAATGGTCAGACTGGCTCCAGCGGAGACGTAGTGGCATGCAGGAGAGCACCTCTGACTGCACAGCATGGCAACCCTTGAAGTGGATGGGCTCCAGCAGCAGCGGGAGACCACACTGAGCTCCACTTCTGCCAGGACACTGAGGCCACAGCGGGCACAGGACCGCCCACACTGGGCAGTTACAGATTGGAAAATGTTGCCTGGTCTGGTGAATCTCTATTTTGGCTGCTACCCCCCCCCCCCCCCCCCCCCCTTCATCACCGTCAGCAGCTGCCATATGTTTCTACAGGGGCTGCAAAACTGTAAGATTTAAGTGCCCTACACACTTAAAGATTATCTGTCCAATCTTTCTGGTTGGAACAAAAATCTGGTAATGTATGGGAGCAAATGACAATTGACCATTTGCTCTCAAACCCTGGACAACAGACAAAAATGGACTTTCAAACAAATTGGTTAAGTTTGTTTCGTTAAAACAATTGATCTTAACAACCGTTTCTGTCCATTTTCTGGATTTTGGGAGCAAATGGTTGATTGTCATTTGCTCCCAGACATTGCCAGATTTTCTTTCCAATCAGACAGATTGGACAGATCATCTTTAAGTGTGTAGGGCCCTTTACCCTTGCAACTAACGCTATCTTTAGATGGCATTAGCCCATTGTAACCTATGGATTACACTCTGTGTAGACTTTTTCGGGAGAGAGATCGCAGGCTAATGTATCCCGCCCCCCTCCCCCAACTGTAAAGGTAAGCCGTACATTCAGAGTCTGCACATCTGCTAATGGCAACTTCCAGCAGGATAATGCATCATGTCACACAGTTCTTGTCATCTTGGGCTGGTCCCGGGAACATAACAATGGGTCCATTGTATTCC
The DNA here is from genome assembly GCF_028390025.1 of Pseudophryne corroboree. NCBI lineage: Eukaryota > Metazoa > Chordata > Amphibia > Anura > Myobatrachidae > Pseudophryne > Pseudophryne corroboree. Next base: position 451,120,686 of record NC_086451.1, read on the forward strand.
ACAGTCACCAGCTCTCCATGTAAAAGAGCAATGCTTCTCAAACACAGTCCTCAAGTCACACTTACAGACCTGATTTTTAAGGTTATCCATGCTTGAGCACAGATAGTAAAATCAAAATGAATGAGGTACTAATTAATTCACCTGTGGTTAAGCGTGGATATCCTGAAAACCTGGACTGAGTATGAGAAGCACTGCAATAGAACACCTTTAGGATGTGTGTGAACTGGAGATTTGCAGCATGAATGTGCAGCCGACAGATTGGCAGCAGCTGCGTTATATGATGTCAGTAAGGGCCAGAATGTTTCCAGCACCCTGTATCAGGAAGCGGTCATGTGACCGGCACTCGGGATCCCGACGGTCACCATGCCAACGCCGGATTCCCGAATGATCACAGTGTCGCCCGACGGAATGCCGATACACAGGGTCTATTCCCACTCGTGGTTGTCCGCAAGGGGCTCTGTTGTGCTCGCCCCCCAACACACACCCCCGCCTGCATTTTGCTGACGTGATTCCGCTGTCGTTATGCTGACCACTGGGATCCCCGGCAACGCGTTACCAGCGCCTTGAATCAGTCCTACGGAGACTTCAGCCTGTTCTGGGGAAAAAGGTGGAGACTCCTACTCTGTAATAAAAAATTTTTTTTAAAAGTGTATAATTTACACATGTAATAGATGTGTATATATAATATTTCTATATATTTCTATATTATATTTGCCTCTTAAATGGTACCTTTTACTTACCAGCTGTGTGTCCATATTATGACATTCTATTCACCGCCCTAAAGACGAGGAATCAAACAGATGTTTGTTTGTTTTTTTCCATTCTGCACAAGACCTGGAATAACTGTGTATGGTGTGTATGGCTCCTGTTGTTGGAAACTGAATACTGTGCAATATTTGTTTTACTTGGAGAAATAATACAGGAAATGGCAGAGATGAGACTCCGTGACTGGCTGCAGTGCGCCGTTTAGTCTACCTGGCCGTGTACTGTACCTGCATTAATGATGTGCAGATATATGAATAGCAGGAACCGGTTTTACAGGGTGCGTGTCTGTTCATACATTATGTGCGCGCGTGTGAGCATGTGTGTGTTTCCGGAACGGAGAAGCCCAGACTCCCTGGACGGAGGTGTTAGCTGCCTGCCTAGCCCCGGCTTACCTCTTATAACCCTTTGCTTGATTGCATTTCAGCCATGCGACTTTCTGCCTGTGTCCCTCCAGCTTTCCTGTCATACATGTAACCTCTACATGTTCCTTACCTCACGTGTGTCCTGCCCTCCCTCTATCTAGCCTCTTCCCACTCTCTCCTCCATAACACCCCTGTCCTATTGGCCCTCCATCCTCTTTCTACATCAGGGCCCCCTTCTATGAGTGTGGCCCTCAATTTCTGCCTGTCATGGGGTACTCCCTGTGTCACCCCCAAAACGAAATGGTACTTTCTGCCGGGCAAGGTGAGGAATACGCCACTGTACTGTATGAGGGGGTTTTATGGTGAATGTCTGTACTGGTGTGCAGGGTGTTCCAGCCTTAATATCCTGTTTCTTTTACAGGCTTTGAAATATGAAGGAGAGGAAGAGCAGGACGGTGTCATATACAGTGTGTATCTACGGAACACAATTACACAACAGGTACCGCAACCTCTACTTCTAAGTATACCAATAGTTTTGCACATCTGTAATGAAGAGCCTATTTTCAGCTGCTTCTGTCATTTCTTGAGTTCATGAAGGTTTTGTTGATGATCACCCATTGTGACAGCTTGTGTCATGCCATTCAGACACTTATGTGACTTTATGTTACAGAACAAATGTAGAATATTACTGGGTGCATGGTGGTTGCACTCTGGGTGGATTTTCTCAGAAAAAAACCCCTACGATCTAGTTCCTGTTTATTTTCTATAGCATATGTATGATATACTGTATATCTTAGATCCATGGCTACTTTGTTGAAAGCGACGCAATCATCAGAATGGTGACGTCGGTATCCCAGCGTGGTAATAATGCTACTTGCAGGATTTGTACAGTGTTGGCATTATAACTTGCATGGAAAGCCACCATGTTTAAAGTTCTATTGTCCACATGGTACAAAATGCTGTAAGTGTCGGGATACTGGTGCCGGCATTCTGCTGACGATTGCGTCACTGTCGACCTAACTACATCCCCCTTCTTTTCAGATAGAGTAGCATTGACCACACAATGTACTTGTGTCCATTTTACCACCCTGCGCTGCTGGGGGACTCTGTTCCTTCAACTATATAACTGTGGCTTCCTTTGGCCCCCATTCACTGTCACTGCCCCTGTCACATGCAGGGCCGTCTTAACAGCAGTGTAGGCCCCTGGGCACAGCAATGCACTGGGCCCCCTACCCATCCTCCAGCGGTAGGGGTGGGGGGTGCTATCAGCAGCAGTTTTGATGTCCCGCGGGCGGTAGGGGGTGTTCTATCTTCCGCTCAGCATGTAGGACCTGGAAGGAGGGAGAACACTAAACTGTAGAAGAGGCAATGGGAAGAATGAAGGGGCCCGGTAGATGACTTCCAGGGTGGTAGGGGGGGTGTAATACGCAGGGGAGGGGTGGATAGTGGAGAGGGCTTAATATTCATCATTTTCCAATGGGAGGGCAGCTTGCTTGACTGCAGATATCTCCAGTTCCTGGAAATAGATTTCTTAGCTTTGAATGTGATTACAAACTAGAGAGTCCCACCTTTCAGGAGGTACTGAGGACTTGAGGATCAGAGTTCAGGAGCCAGAGCAATCCACTGGCGAAAATATAAAACTGCAAATCAGATGTGTGGAGCTGGAGCACGGACCAGCTGCTGGAAGGCTGATATCTCTGGTTCTGGGCATAGTAGAGACAAGCTGCCAGTGTCCACTGAAAGGGGAGAGTCACAGCTTTTGGAGAATACCAGCAGAAAAACTCTAATGGGCCCTACATACATGACGATCCGCCAGCCGAGCTGCCCGACGGCGGATACGGCCGACGAGCGACCCGGTGACGGGGGGAGTGAAGTTTCTTCACTCCCCCCCCTCACCCGGCTCCATTGAAGTGCAGGCAAATATGGACGAGATCGTCCATATTGGCCTGCATGCACAGCCGACGGGGGACCAGCGATGAACGAGCGCGGGGACGCGCATCGTTCATCGCTGGAGCCTCCACACTGAAAGATATGAACGAGTTCTCGTTCATTTATGAACGAGATCGTTCATATCTTTCAAAAAATCGGCCAGTGTGTAGGGCCTATAAGTCAGACAGAACCCGAGATATCTGGCTGGGAAGAGCAATTAACAGTCTTGGATGGGGTCCACTGCTTCGAAGTCAGATATTTCCGGTTTCCCAGAGCCGATTTTCAAAAATCTGATACCCCTAGAAAGAGGGGACGCTCAGCTATCATCCTGGGGCCCTTAGACTCCTGGGGCCCTTGGGCAAGTGCCCATTGAGCCCATATGAAAAGACGGCCCTGGACTCACATGCAGCCCTGCCCTCACGAACACATCACTCATCTCCTGATATACTCTGTGCTGATGGGAGACCCTGCTCCCACTACATAACTCTCAGTCTGTGGCTTCCTGATGCTTCCATTCCCCCCACACACATCATGTCACTGCCACTGTCACATGCAGCCCTGTCCTCACCGGTGACGTGCGGTGGGGTGAGGCAGAGCCTTTCCTGTCATACTAACGTTTGTGCCAGAGTTTTGGCAGTAAAAAAGTATATGAAAAATACAAAGAATATATTTGTTTGAAATATGTTATTTGCATTATTCTAATAATTTTTATAGCCAAAACTCTGGAGTAAAAAGTCTATGGCAGGTGAGTCACTGCTTTTACGCTCCTCTCTGACCAAATTTCCAGGAGTTTATACTGCTGCATCTGTGTATAATGCCCAGATGTACCCTTTGGCTCATATATTGCATGTAAATCTGGTTCTGGTGCTAGCCAGTGCCTTCTGAGTCATTTAGCTCACCGCACGTCCCTGGTCCTCACTGACACATCATTCATCTCCTGGTATACTCTGTGTGCTGGGACCCTGCTCCTTCCACTATATAACTCTCAGCCTGTGGCTCCTGCTGCCTCCATTCCCCTCCTCACATCACGTCACTGCCCCTGTCACATACAGCCCTGTCCTCACTGACACATCACTCATCTCCTGACATACTCTGTGCTGCTGGGGACCCTGCTCATCACACTACATAACTCTCAGTCTGTGGCTTCCTGCTGCCTCCATTCCCCTCCTCACATCATGTCACTGCCCCTGTCACATGCAGCCCTGTCCTCACTGACACATCACTCATCTCCTGATATACTCTGTGCTGCTAGGGACCCTGCTCCTCCCACTATATAACTCTCAGTCTGTGGCTTCCTGCTGCCTCCATTCCCCTCCTCACATCATGTCACTGCCCCTGTCACATGCAGCCCTGTCCTCACTGACACATCACTCATCTCCTGATATACTCTGTGCTGCTGGGGGACCCTGCTCCTCCCACTATATAACTCTGTCTGTGGCTTAATGCTGCCTCCATTCCCCTCCTCACATCATGTCACTGCCCCTGCTACATGCAGCCCTGTCCTCACTGACACATCACTCATCTCCTGACATACTCTGTGCTGCTGGGGACCCTGCTCATCACACTACATAACTCTCAGTCTGTGGCTTCCTGCTGCCTCCATTCCCCTCCTCACATCATGTCACTGCCCCTGTCACATGCAGCCCTGTCCTCACTGACACATCACTCATCTCCTGATATACTCTGTGCTGCTGGGGACCCTGCTCCTCCCACTATATAACTCTCAGTCTGTGGCTTCCTGCTGCCTCCATTCCCCTCCTCACATCATGTCACTGCCCCTGTCACATGCAGCCCTGCCCTCACTGACACATCACTCATCTCCTGATATACTCTGTGCTGCTGGGGACCCTGCTCCTCCCACTATATAACTCTCAGCCTGTGGCTTCCTGCTGCCTCCATTCCCCTCCTCACATCATGTCACTGCCCCTGTCACATGCAACTTGTCTCGAGTAACACAAACTATTGGACAGTTCTCTGACTCCTACAAGATCAGCTACTGTAGAGGTGCATACACACTGGGCGATTTTCACTGTGCCCAGCGATGTTCACGGGGAGGGGGGGGGGGGGGGGGGGGGAGACCACTTTCCACAGTAGGAGACTGTGGACAGTGGTTCACTCGGCTGGTAAAACAGCCTGACGGATGGCGGTGGCAAGCGATGAAGCAGGAGCGCGCATCAGCCATACACACTGGCCGAGTTTTAGCTCAAAGTAGCTTAAAACGCCAAAAGTGAGCTACTTTGAGCTCAAAATCGGCTAGTGTGTATGAGCCTTAACTCCTGAAATACTCTGTGCTACAGTGAATGTTTAAATTGATTACCGTTGTTCTTGTCGCTACACCCCTTCCACCACAAACCCTTTCACATTAGCTGCACCCAGATGCACAGATGACGGATGATTACAATAGATGCTCTTATTCTAATAACACAGATTGTAAGCTTGCGAGAAGGGCTCTCCTACCTCTGTGACTGTTTGTTATTACCCAGTTTTGTCTTATCATTGTGTCCGGCTGTAAAGTGCAATGGAATTTGCTGCGCTATATAAGAAACTGTTAATAAATAATAATAATAATAAAAACCTACAAATTGGAAAGAAAATGACGGAAGTAAAGAATGACCGCTGCGCCGTTTCATAGAGGTTGGGGGGATGCGTATACCAAATACAGACCTACTGGGAAGGCCATGGGTGCAGTAAAGGAGTTGTTGCAATGAGTTATATCCAGCTTTGCAGATGGAGCTGCATCGTATTATTTTGGTGTCTCCTTTTGCACTGTCAGGACATGTTAGTGAGTCACAGCTATATATGGATTCGCCATGATATCTGCTGCCAGTTATTATATAATCGCTATGTGTCACTTCCCTCAGCCTCCAGCTAAAGTGTTAGCCCTGCGAGCTGGTACTCTTCCCAGACTGGTCCGCCATCTTCTAGAAGCCCGGATTCTGGGGGACACGTCATTCACCCCAGTCTTCCTTGCAACGTATCGTACCTTTAGCAGCACTACTGAAGTGCTGCGGATCCTGCTGGACAGGTGAGGCCCCGTCAGCTATTAAACCTTATTTATGTCTTTTGGTTTTTTATTTCTGCCATTATTGGGGGGTTTCCAGTGTTTTCTAGACAGGTATGTGGCTCCAGGGGCCCCGTCACTGCTTCCCCTATTGGCTCCCATGAAGAAAATCTACCGGTACCCATCTGCTTGGCCCAAGACTTATCAATATATAGAAACTAATATTTATGAAGGATGATCATTATTACAATATTAAAACTAAGATTTATTTTCTGGTGAAAGTTTAATAATTATCTGTAGGAAATGGAACATTTTTAAATCCCAACATTCCAATGTAAAAGGTTTAATAGACTGAGCACTCTCATTAGAGGAACCATATAATGCCACCCCCCTTAGTGTTCACCACATCACGATTAATCTATAATTATCATATTAGTTCAGCAAATGTGAATCCTTCCCTTATATATAGCCTATAAACTATAACACATGATTAATATGAAAGCTCTATGTCGCCACCTTGGGGTCACAAGTGGTAGAGATTTATTCGCTGATATTGCTATTTAAAAAAAAAAAATGTTGTGGAAAATGTTTGGGTTCCAAGATGTCCCTAACTCTATGGGAAACTAGTAGTACAGTGCAAGTGTTTGATGTTCTAGGTTGAAATACTGGTACTGTGTTTTCCTGTCCTGTTCCTCTCCCTTTCTCCCCACCACCTCCCCTCTCCTCTCCCTTTCTCCCCACCACCTCCACCTCACCTCTTCCTAGTATCTATCTACCCACCACCTCCCCTCTCCTTGTCTCTCCACCACCTACCCTCTCCTCTCTTTGTCTCAACACCACCTCCCCATCCCTCTCCTCATCTCTCCATCACCTACCCTCTCCTCTCCTTGTCTCAACACCACCTCCCCATCCCTCTCTTCTGCCTGTCTCTCCACCACTTCCCCTTCTCCTCTCCCTGTCTCCCCACCACCTCCTCTCTCTTCTCCGATTCTCCCCACCACCTCCCCTCTCCTCTCCCTTTCTCCCCACCACCTCCACCTCACCTCTTCCTAGTATCTCTCCACCACCTCGCCTCTCCTCTCCTTGTCTCTCCACCACCTCGCCTCTCCTCTCCTTGTCTCTCCACCACCTCGCCTCTCCTCTCCTTGTCTCTCCACCACATCGCCTCTCCTCTCCTTGTCTCTCCACCACCTACCCTCTCCTCTCCTTGTCTCAACACCACTTCCCCATCCCTCTCCTCTGCCTATCTCCCCACCACCTTCCCTTCTCCCTGCCTCCCCACAACCTACTCTATCCCTTGTACCTGAGCAATTGTGTCTGCTGTTTACAGGTTACAGAGTCATGGTCACACACCGACCTCCGATAACTCACATGGAGGGAAGGAAGATGAGTGAGTATTGTCATTTTATAATAAATACTATCATTGCCTATAATAATAATAATAATAATAAAAAACCATTTTGCCATATGTAATGTCTCCTAACTCACGTCATCTATGCACCTCATTTATTACATTCCACTACTCATCGCCTTCTCTTCCATTTCTCTGCTGCTCGGTCTCCTCCAGCATCAGCAGTCTCTTCTGTGGCTGGATGTCTCAGTACCCCAAGGACTTTGTATCACTTGACCCCAGCATGAGAGAGCGACTGTCTCTCTGCTTTTTGAGACTGCAGAAAACGAACTTGGTAACAAAACTTCAGGAACTTGGTGGGGAAGAGAAGGATGGTGCAGAGCGCCCCCCCATGGCGGGAAATGAGACGGAGCACTCCGACCCTTTAGATATCCTGACATTTCAAGCTAGCGATGTGGCGGAACAACTGACCTGTTTGGAGGCTGTGAGGATAAAAAAATCTCTTTATTATCCTTTATTGTTGACTCTTTTTCCTTTTTTATTTAAATCATATACATTATACAGTTTTCAATTCTCTTACACCCATATCTCGCTGATTGTTTCTATAAAACTCTCATCTACAGTTTTCTATCCACCTTCTTTACAGGTAATTATCCCCGGGGCGCTCACATCTCTCTCTTTCTCTGTCTCACACAGTCTTTGTTCTTAAGAGTGGTCCCATATGAGTGCTTGGGATCAGTCTGGTCTCGGAGAGACAGGGGAGGAGACCACTGTGAACGATGTCACACCGTCAGAGAGACGGTCCGCCACTTTAACCGCTTGTCAGGGGCCGTGACAGCATCTTGTGTTCGAGACCCCCAACTGAAGCCACAACAGAGAGCCCGGGTGATTGAGAAGTGGGTGAGAGTAGCAGAGGTAAGAGAACTTTACAGCGGCTCCCCGGGATAGAAAAGGAACCATCATTGTAGGTCACGCTATGAGTGGAAATGGTGTTTTCACTGGGTCACGCTAATGGTGTTTTCACTAGGTCACGCTATGAGTGGAAAAGGTGTTTTCACTGGGTCACGCTAATGGTGTTTTCACTAGGTCACGCTATGAGTGGAAAAGGTGTTTTCACTGGGTCACGCTAATGGTGTTTTCACTAGGTCACGCTATGAGTGGAAATGGTGTTTTCACTGGGTCACGCTAATGGTGTTTTCACTGGGTCACGCTATGAGTGGAAATGGTGTTTTCTTATTCAGGGTCCATAGTGCTCCACAGGGGAGACAGTGGGGTGTAGGTGGTGGTTAGGACCGGGCACCAAACAGTTAAGGCCCAGCCTGACCACCGGATACGCACACTGTATTAATCCAATGGGAATGTATTACTTGTCTGGGAAAGAAATAATTGTATTAACTTAATTTCAATTCAAATGTTATTCAAAGAAAGATTTCTAGGAGATGTTAAGATCCAGAGAAGCCCTAATCTGACACCAAATTATCAACAGGTGGATTGTGCACAAATGTGGTGTAACCGTTGGCAACCAAGTAGACGAGAGCTTGTACCTTTCCATCATCACTGGAAAAAATGAATTTAACCTCATGTTGGTTGTTATGGTAACAGCACATTGCGCCTGATTGTTAAATTACCCTCTTGTGCAGATTTCTAATACGAAATTCTGGACCCATTTCCTGGTGCTAAGGCCTTATCCTAATTTCCCCAGTAACTGTGCTTTGTACTTCTGACACTGACGCAGTTTCCTGTCCTGTTAGGAGTGCTGGAACCTGAGGAACTTCTCGTCGGTCTACGCTATTCTCTCTGCCTTACAAAGCACGGCTGTCCACCGCCTGAAGAGAGTGTGGGCTGAGACGTCTAGGTGAGAAGGCGACTGATCTCCTTCCCGGTGTGTCGAGTAGGTCTGATCTCAGGGGCTGGGCACAGTTAGTAGATGAGATGGACATAGGGGAAGAGAACATGAAACACATGAGACTTAATGGCCCAGGTGCCCATGTTGTGTTCAGACATCACTGTGTAGAATCCCCCTTAGCTCAAAGACCTGTCATTGTGTCCGTATCTCTGTATGCTGGTGCAGCAGATGTCTCATGGCGTTCCTATGATGTCACACAGGGAAATCCAGCGCAGCTACCAGGAAATGAGCGAGGTTTTCTCTGAGCAAGACAATTACGCCCGCATGAGAGAGCAGCTCTTCCAGGTGAGGGCCCGGCCGTCCTGAACTCATGTTCCTGTCACTATCACCCATGCAGCAACTGACTCTCTTCCGCCATCTTTGTCTTGTCTAGTCCCAAGACACACCTGATGTTACCGCGAAAAGACACCTACCTCGGGCCAAAGACCCACGGGCCACGGTAAGTGGCTGGCTGCCTGCTGTACTACACAGATTTGGGTTCTGAGAGGTTTAACCCCGCGATACCCAGCTCATTCTTATTGCACCAGCCAATTAGCTAACGTCCTCTACAGTCTCCTGCTATTCTGGTCATCTAATGATTGATCACTTGCTCTGTGTACCAGGCAGACACTTGTCTTCTCTCCGCCAGTCTGTATATCAAGCACAACCTCACTCTTTCCCCACTGTCTCCATCACCCAGGGGGTAATTCCGTACCTCGGCGTCTTACTCACCGACCTGGTCATGCTGGATTCTGCCATCCGAGATCAACTGGAGGTGAGACATTTGGCTCTTATGTGTGAGAAATAATATCCGCATAGTAAAGGGAACAGTACTGGGTATTTATAGACTGGCCAGTGATCGGAAGTGTATACTAGGGGGTAAATTTACTAAGATGGGAGTTCTATTTAAGATGAGATGTTGCCCATAGCAACCAATCAGATTCTACTTCTCATTTATCTAGCACCTTCTAGAAGATAATACCTGGAATCTGATTGGTTGCTATTGGCAACATCCCATCTAAAATAGAACTCCCATATTAGTAAATTTACCCCCAGATGTCTCTATAAATGACGTATATTATTATGCAGGCACTTAGGGTAATAGTTACCCCAGTTTGCTGTGGCCTGTTGTTGCTGACACCAAATATATACAGTTCATAGGCTTCAGGGCACTTTTTCTTTTCAGGTTTGTATAGTCCAGAGTTAGGCTGCCTGTTGACGAACTACATGTACCAGCATGTCCTGTCACACACTGGAACATATAGCTCTGCAACAGCTGGAGGTCGGTAGAAACTGGAAACCCTATAAGGGCAGCAAGAAGGGATAGGCGGCCCCATGTGAATGAAGAGAAGAAAACAAAACAAAAAATGATATATATATAATGACTGGTCTGGGGCGGGCTGGTTATTACCGTGGTGACGGGTCCGGGGCAGGCAGGTTATTCCCAGGGTGATGTGTCCAGGGTAGACAGATTAATACCAAGGTGACGGGTCTGGGGCGGGCAGGTTATTCCCGTGGTGACAGGTCCGGGGCGGGCAGGCAGGTTATTCCCGTGGTGACGGGTCCAGGGCGGGCAGGTTATTCCCGTGGTGACGGGTCCAGGGCGGGCAGGTTATTCCCGTGGTGACGGGTCTGGGGTGGGCTGGTTATTCCCAGGGTGATGGGTCCAGGGTAGGCAGATTAATACCAGGGTGACCGGTCCGGGGCAGGCATGTTATTCCTGGGGGTGACGGGGATGGGTCGGGCAGGTTGTTCCCGGGGTGAAAGGTCTGGGGCAGGCAGATTAATACCGGGGTGACAGATCCGGGGCAGCCGTATTATTACTAGAGTAACATGTCCGGGGGCAGGCTCCTTAACCTGTACTGAGGGTAACCATGGATTGTGTGGGGTTACATGATATGATTCCACAAATGTTTTTCTGCTTTCAGAACGGATATCTCAACTTTGAGAAGCGCAGAAAGGTGAGTGTAACATTTATACTGCGAAATGCGCTCTGGATGCTCCTCTTACTGACCTGGGGCAGACTCGGGATTGGGTACAGACTGGAATGGTCCAGACCCCGGAACGCCAAAGTGGACCAGCTCCCTGCAACAAACTCTGCCATTCTGGAGCTTGTAGTGCTCATCCAGGTCATGCCGGTGTCCCGTCCAGGGGGGTGCTCTTGTCACAGGCATCCCCCGACGGGGATGATCACTACAAGGTCCAGAATTGCAGAGTTTGAGGCAAATAGACTGCCCGGTTCGGCGTTTCCGGGGTCTGGACTGTTACGATTTTTACCTAATCCCGACTCTGGTACATTTATATATGACCGGGATTTGTACAGGTGCAGGCACTATTTTCCCTTAGAACCCTTTTCCCAGTCATTTTGATGCCAAAAGGCCAGGACCCATCAGCATTATAACAGCCCACTGTTACTGGGCATTACATGACTGGGTGCGGGCACCATCTCATTAGTAAGGTGGCAAGGGGTGGGAACAACGTATAAAGGTGCAAAACAAAACTAATGCCATGTCTGCCATATTATACGGAATGTACTGCCACCCCCAACGCTTTATGTGCCGGAGTAACGTACGAGACGGTGCGGACAGGTCACAGAGGCAGATAAAGTTTCCAAATAAATCCACTTTTCTTCAAATATGGAGAAACTAAGAGGCCGATGACCGGCGGTTTTGACAGTGGATTCAAAGCGGCGATTTTAGCATTTAATTATATTCCCGCTTTAAATCCATTGGTTAAACCTGCTGGTTAGTAAATCTGCCTCCAAGAGCAACATCTGCATAACCTGAAGTAAATGTTCATACCGGGCTGTTGTATTGTATTGTATTTATTACCCCCCCCTGACACCCCTATTGCAATGATTTAGGAGTTTGAGTCCCTGTCTCAGATACGTATTCTGCAGACGGTCTGCCTGGGATATCGGTTCCGTTCTGATCCGCACTTTGTCAGCTGGTTCCTCAGACTGGGCTCCATCAGCGAAGATGAGAGGTGAGTCTACGGCCTAATAAATACACATTTGTGGCTGACCTAATATTGACTGTGCATCCAATCACAGCACCTAATGATCTGATGTACCAGTGTTTCCCAAATACGATCCTCAAGGCACCCCAACAGTCCAGATCTTAGGGATATCCCTGCTTATGCACAGATGGTATCAGGCCCACCATCAGGAGGGTACTGCGGGCACAGCTGTCCCAGGCCCGGCCTCTTTTCTAACAGAGAGGGGAGGGCCCGGGGCCGCTCATGCCACCGCCTATCCGCCAGCACTGCCCTTGTCTGCCTGCAGGCTCTATTGAAAATATCCCTTTCAAAATGTCTGCCGCCACAGAGGAGACAGTTATTAAAGATACTAGAGGAGGCTCTAGTATCTTGAATAACTAACTCTCTTCTGAGGCAGTGGCCATTTTGGGAGGGACATTTTCAATAGTTTTTTACTGGAAGCAGACGGTGCAGTCCGCAGTGGCGGCGGGGAGGGGGGGGAGGCAATTTCCACTGACAACGAGCAGGTACTGCATAATTACTGTGTGGGGGCATAATACTGTGTCAGGAGTATTACTGTGGGGACTTAATATTGTGCAAGGAGCACAATAATATGGCGCCGCTCCGTATGTGCATAGGGATTTTATCTTTATAGAAAGTTGGCAACGAGCATTATTTCATCCCTTGAAAAACTTGCCGCTCTGGTCTAAATATAGCAGTGACGTGAGGTATTTGGGTAGGTCCTCAGTATCGACACAGTACAGAAAAGGAATACGTGTAGGGAAATACCTTGTAGTGCTGGATTACTAGGATTATTGGAAACTGCTGAGGTTCATGTTGCATAAATTACATGTTTGTGGTGGTCACATTTTGCAGTTATCGACTGTCGTGCGATATTGAACCAACACAGGACGCAGTGCCAGTAGCACCGGTGAAACCTACAGTGATCATCACACACTGCACAGAGTGAGTACCGACAGTGATCATCACACACTGCACAGAGTGAGTACCGACAGTGATCATCACACACTGCACAGAGTGAGTACCGACAGTGATCATCACACACTGCACAGAGTGAGTACATACAGTGATCATCACACACTGCACAGAGTGAGTACATACAGTGATCATCACACACTGCACAGAGTGAGTACATACAGTGATCATCACACACTGCACAGAGTGAGTACATACAGTGATCATCACACATTGCACAGAGTGGCTCCACTAAGGGAACTCTGTGGCTGCACTGCACCTATGCTGAGGTGGCCTGTCACTCGTGGCTCCACTAAGGGAACTCTGTGGCTGCACTGCACCTATGCTGAGGTGGCCCGTCACTCGTGGCTCCACTAAGGGAACTCTGTGGCTGCACTGCACCTATGCTGAGGTGGCCCGTCACTCGTGGCTCCACTAAGGGAACCCTGTGGCTGCATTGCACCCATGCTGAGGTGGCCCGTCACTCGTGGTTCCACTATGGGAACTCTGTGACTGCACCCATGCTCTGTTATGAGGACGGAGCAGGGTCAGGGTGGGCCGCTGTGTCTGTACCACCTATACCTCAGACTACTTGAAAACCTGCTAGAATTCAGGAGTCTAGTGCTGGGTGCACACTAGATGATGTATGTACCCGGCGATATCTGCTGCGGCAGGTCACCGACATTGTCAAATGAATACACACTTGCCACTTTCGGATGCGGTGGCGGGGGGAGGAGCTGGGAGGAGCGTTCGGCAGCATGGCATCACTTGCGACATCGTCAGATTGAGCTGCATGTACGGCCAATGGGCAATGTCACAAACGACCCACGGATGATATAGTGGGTATACAGTGAACAATTTGAACGATATGTCGTTCAGAAACATCGTAATCAGGCATATCGTTCAAAAAGTCGTCCAGTGTGTACCAAGCTTAAGGGTAAATTTACTAAAGGTCGATTTTAATTGATGTTGTGTTTCAGGGGATAAATCGCAGGTTTACATTTATTTTAAAATCAATATACTAAGTCAGTCTGTAAGTAAGGGTACGGTTTAGCCCCTGGAACACATCAGCTTAGATCGATCTGAAATTGACTATTCGTAAATGTACCCCTAAAAGTGACCGGCCTATAACACCTACAGGCTGATCCCGCTACGTGGCCGAAGTGTCAGATGGTTAGTATTCAGTTTGGCCACAATGAGCGCACAGCCAACTGGATGCCACGTTCCGCATTACTGCGCCATTAGCGTCGATCCAGCTTCTCACCACAGCTGTGTCATGCGAGACTATAACCAATTCTGCTTCTATCCCTGCAGTCTACTGGCTTCCATCGCGGCACCATTTGGACCCGGCCTGCACCTGGTGTCTTGGGACATGCCCTGTGATCGGCTGATGACGCCTGGACTGACTGCGGTAGGGACACACGTGGACTGTGGTGCTGACTCAGTGTTGCACATGGCTCCTGCGACTCCTCACACGGCACATGAGCAACTGTGGGCATATCGTCCTCTTGTGGCAGAGTGGGGTGTAACAGGCCACTCGCATGTAGGCAGAAACATGGGCAATACAGGGCTAAGCCTACACAGATCCCAGCTTTCAGACTGATCTCTTGCACAGCATTAGGGCCGAAACAAACGCATGAATCGGTGATGGCTTTGGGTGATGCTGACGTCTGAGTACCGGCGAGATCCATTTATTTCCGGCCATGCAATGTGGCGGACATGTGCAACTCTGAATCAGGACCTATGTACTTTTCCTCCTGTTTTCCCCTCCCCTCCTCTCCTCTCTCCCTCCATTCCTCACTCCCACTTCTGGTGCCATAGAAGGCTGAGGGTCACAAGCACTTCTATTCCTTTTTCCTACTAATGTCGCAATGGGCGTTACTCTTATCTGTGTGTTACTCACTTTTTCTGCAATTTTCCCCACTAACAGCAACAGAAGAGCCCGTCTGTCCCAGCGCTGGACCTACAGAGCTCCCCAAAGCCACCTCCCAAAGGGTTCCTTTCCCCGGTTACTGGCCGCGGGCACAGACGTTCCGCCTCTTGTGGTACCCCTATAAATCCCCCCGTGCTGCACAGCTCGTCTGCCGAGAGCCTTACGGAGCCCGGCAAACTACCTGACCCCACTGCAGATAATCGCATCATCCGTGCACGCGTGGAGCCTGCGGAGGAAAACAGCGTGTACAAGAGCGTGCGGGTTAGTACATATGCTTATAGGACACCACCCCTCTTATTACATGGCCTCCTCATAGCAATTCTTTTTCTGTATCGCAGATCAGCAGTCAAGAAAAAGTCCCGACGGTGATTGACCGGATCGTCAGGAAACACCATATGCTTCCAAAGGGGCCGCAAGAACTGGTTCAGCTATTGCCCGGGAATAAAGGTCAGATATTGCAATGTTTCCTGTCAGTGACTATTTTTATTATTATGCTTTATTTATATGGCGGACATGACACCAAAATAAGCATCAGGGCGGCAGATACAGACGGTTAGGTGCCGTTGTACGAAGTAGAATATAGTCTTAAGTAAGAGAAGGAAAGGTACATGAGGGAAGAGGGCACGGCCTGTGAGATCTTACATTCTAAAGGGGAGGGGCAGACAGACATGGGGTAGACAGCGAGCATGGAGCAGAGGGTTAGGAGCTGGGTTTGATGAAGAAGTGGGTCTTGAGTCTTTTTTTAAGTTCTGAGGAGAGTCTGAGGGGGGGGGAGAGAATTCCAGAGATGGGGAGCAGCACGGACAAAATCTTGGAGGCAGGAGTGGGACCAAGTAATTAGTTGGTAGCAGAGGCGGCGTGCATGTGTGGAGCTTAGAGGACGGGTGAGAATGTAAAGGCAGATAAGGTCAGAGATGTGTAAGTGGGAGAGGAGTGGCTGAGGGCTTTGTAAGAGTGTGAGAAGCTTGAACTGGATTCTGAAGGTGAAGGGCATCCAGTGTAGGGCTTATAAAAGAGGGGAGGCAGACGTAATATGTTTGGAGAGGAAGATGAGCCGGGCAGCAGCATTGAGGATAGTGGTGAGAGGTGGTAGTCAGGGAGGCCAGATAGAAGGAGATTATAGTAGTCCAGTCTGGAGATGACCAGTGAGTAGATAAGGTTCTTAGTAGCATCCTGGGTGAGAGAGGGTCTGATCCTACAAATATTTTTGAGATTAAAAAAAAGCAGGACTGCGAGAGGTACTGAATGTGTGGTTTGAAGGAAAGTGAGCAGTCAAGGATAAGATAACTTCAAGACAGTGCACTTGGGGCTAGAGAAGATAGTTGTGCCATCAACAGATAATGAAATTGTTGGAGGTGAGATTATGGGGTAGGGTGGGAAGATGATCAGCTCAGCCTTAAAGTGTGTACACACTGAGATCCTTACTATGCCCGATTTTGACTATGCGATTTCCCTTGAACTCCCCCAGAGCCCAGATTTTGACTATCTGTACTTTCAATTTTGTCTATGTACGATTTTGACTATACTTTGTACTAGATAGTACATTAGATAGTCAAGATTAACTTGCCTGTACAGTCTATCTAGCCTTGCGCTACAGACCCCACGGGAGCGTGCATCAGGATCAAATCGGTATCGCAAGTTGCCTAACACCTTGAGATATGCACTAACTTTTGCTTAGATTTTGACTATATAGTCAAAATCTTACAGATTTATCTCATCATGGGCGGGAGGTACTAAAGGAAAAATGCGGTATAACCCCCGAAAACGGGGATTTTACCACATTTTCAAATGTACTAAGACCCTACCGCCAGTTTTTCGACGTCCAGAGTATCACCCTATACAAGCCTATGGGCTTATCGCCGACTGCCGCAACCTGCCGCCTCCGCCGCAGACCCCCCTTCCCCCCAGCATACCTTCCTCCAGGCAGCCCTGCTACCGGAAGGTAATCTCCTCCTCCCCCTAGCAACGCAGCCGGAGGTTCTGCCGGCTGCAGGGGGGAAGGAGGCGGCGCCGGGGGCAGCAGGCTACTGCTTCCCGGTGTGGAGACTCCTGGGAGGTGACTGAGAATCCCTGCAGACCACCTCACAGGTATCGTGGCGGGCCTCAGTCACCACATTGCGATATTGACCGCATATGTTAGTACATATGCGATCAACCTTGCTGCGATAAGTGGCGGCGATGTATCTTAATACATCCCGCCCCGTGTGTACACACACCTTTAGAAAGCACTGGGACATCCAAGAAGAGACAGTTTGGAGATACGAGTGAGGAGAGGTCAGGGTAGGAAAGGTAGATTTGAGTATCATCAGCATAGATATGATACTGGAAGTCAAAAGAGCTAATGAGCACACCTAAATAGGACGTATAGATAGAGAAAAGGATAGTTCCAAGAAAACAACCTAGGGGACCCCTACTATTAGTAGAAGTGTGTGTGTGTGTGGTCATGAGAAGAGACCGAGAAGTAGGACAGTCGGGAGAGGTCAGTATTACACAGACCAAAGGAGTGAAAGATTAGCAGGAGGAGAGGGTAGATCAGAGTGTCAAAAGCAGCAGAGAGGTCAAGGAGATTAAGCAAAATGTAGTAGCCCTTGGATTTAGCAGCAAGGGTTGCCGACATTCGTGAGGGCAGTTGCAGTGGAGTGGACGGAAGCTAGACTGAAATGGGGCTAGCAGGGAGTGGGAGGAAAGTAAAAGGCAGTAAGGCGATTGTAGACAAAACGCTCAAGTAGTTTGGGGGCATAATGGAGGAGAGCGATGGATCGCTCATTTGGAGCGTTAGGATCCAGTGTAGATTTTTAAAGACTTGATGAGACAGACATGCTTGAAGGCAAGAGGGACAGATTGAGGAGGTGGGCAAGATGGGAATAGGCAGGAGAGAGGTAGCAGAAGAGGTGGGAGGGGATAGGATCAAGTACAGAGGTGAGGTGAAGAGGAGAGGGAAGGGATTGGATGAGGGCTATGACTTTCTCTCTCTAGGGGAAGGATGGGGAGGGTTGGTCAGAGAAAGGAAAGGGCTGGTGGGATGTGATGTACTGACGTATGGAGTTAATTTTGGATGTGAAGTGGGTGGCAAAGTCAAGGGCAGAGATTGAGGTGGGGAGTTGAGGTATGGGAGGGTAGAGGAGGGAGTCGACAGTGGCAAAGAGACACCGGGGAGCATTCTACTTCTTCCTTAAGCTGCTCTCCTTTATCTGACGCCACTTAAGCTATACCTAGCCTTATGCAATCTATTATCTGATGAGGCGACAAAGGCTTCCTTCTAATGACCTATAACCCCACAGAGCTGGTCATTCCCGGAACAGCCAACGTATTCTATGCCATGAGCTCCTCCAGCCTGGATTTCCTGGTCCGCCCGCAACACCTCACCAATACAGCACTTTTACCTGAAACCAGACATCATCTCAAGGCACACATCAATGCCACCTACCCCAAGGTCAAGGCCAAAGCTGGGGATTTTGCAAAGTCCCTCTTCTAGTAGCCATTCCTAGGACGAACGCACCAGGTGGTCATGCTGGGTGCTGGACTCCAGACATTGTATGGCGATCACACAGGGACCATGAAACCCTTATTCAGGATATGTGATTTTCCGTAGTCTTCCAGTGACGTTGAACATTACTTCACCAGTTGTAACATGACCTGGCTGACAAGAAGTGACACTAAGCTCTCACCCGGCAGGAAGTGATGCAATGAAGCGAAAATGTCCCCATACTCCTCTACAAGACATGACATCACACTGCAAGTTATAAAAATGCTGCTCAACTCTTACACTATTGTTAAAACACTATTATGCATTGTTATGTTGGAACTGTATGTATTTCTATATGCTACATCTTATCCATGTGATTATATTAAAAAAAGTCATCTGTACTCTGTGCAAGCAGCTGACTGTAGTGAGCAAGTAGGAAACGTTTGGGCCCTGTGAACTCAGCTGACCGAGGGCTACAGAGCTTGCATGTACACACAGTCAACATGTCCTATGTAGTCGGTTCATTTACACAGAAACACAAGCGTGTAATTAGCATGTTTAATAGCATATATGTATAATACAATCAGCAAGAGTGAGAACACAGTGGGGCAGATATATTAACCTGGAGAAGGCATAAGGAAGTGATAAACCAGTGATAAGTGCAAGGTGATAAATGTACCAGCCAGTCAGCTCTAACTGTTAATTTACATATTGGAACTGGTTCGCTTATCACCTTGCACTTATCACTGGTTTATCACTTCCTTATGTCTTCCCCAGGTTAATACATCTGCCCCAGAGTTTGATATCCTATAGAACCAGGAGCCCAATAGATGTTATGGAAATGTTTGGTTCATACTGGGGCAGTGTCCTCCCCCCACGAGTACATAAATAGTGGCACATAAGGTTCCCCTTCTCAGGCCTTCACCGGCCCCTTGCCCTGCGCTCGCTGGTATTCCTGCTGGAGCTTCGTGAGGGAAGTGCGCTGCTGTTCTGAGAGCTGCTCCATGTCCTTCAGCAGGGTTTCATATCGCTTGCTAAGGCCAAACACAAACGAGAGAAGGATGAGCAGCAAGTAATAGAGGTGTATGTACATACAGCTTACACAAGCAACATCCACGTCATTACACGGGCAGGGCCTTGCTAAAGTATTCACACGCCAATGATGGTCTGCCACTACTCAGAAATTCAATTAGTATTTTTATAGTAAATCCTGCTGAAAGGCAGTATGTTTAAAGATGAGATTAGTTATTTGCAGGAAATGCTGCATCTTCCATTCTAACACAACTAAGCAACATAATTATGGCCCTGATTCAGTTCATACGCTGGAGTGCGGAAATCACTATTTGACGGTCTGGAGAACGGAGGAGTGTCATGACCGTTGGTCGGCCTGCGGCGGCTGCATAACATGTCCTGACTGTTTGTCGGCCGACCTGCGGCGTCTGCGTGATGTCAGCTAGGCTGCGAAGGCAGGGGGCTACCCTATGTTTACCGGTGTGCTCACATCTTAGGGGGGGGGGGGGTTGGGAGGGGGGAGAGAAGGATCCGGCCTGCGGGGTCGCCTTTTCTGTGCTGGGCGGCCCCTCGCATGCTAGTAGGAGGTCTAGTTTTGTGAATTTTCGCAAAAATACAACTCATGCTGAATTAGTCCCTATGTTTGTAGCCAGAATTTCCAGACACTTGAAATTTAAATTGTCCGCAAGGGCCTGTTGAGGACTCAGAAACACACTGTTACTACAGCAGTTATTCCATGATTGCTAGATCTTTCTTAAAGGTGACCATGGAAACAGAGTATGGGGAAATAATTACATAGTCACAGATGGAATGAGAAATGATAGATAGATATCTATTTATTTAAATTAAGTAAATAGTAGATCATTAAATTAAAGGACCACAAGTAAAATGACTGGACACCAAGACATTATCCACATAAGAGGCGGAAGATTCTCTGTGTATTACATCACAAGATAGACTGGAAAACCCCATAACAGTCACCAGGATATAAGGCCGCTACTCACATCTCTCCGTTTATATACTGCAGTCTCTTGGCAACCGTGGATTTTGCTTCGTCTAAATCCTGTTTCACCAGCACTGGGCCGATGAGCTTATACACGGTGTTACTGACATCCAGCAGAGCCAGCTCCTGCAGAGTACACACACAATATTCCATTCATCAATTAGGTTTAGGCTGCGTGAGAGGGAGGGTTAGGTTCAGCTACGGGAGTGTGTGTGTGTGTGTGTGTGTGTGTGTGTGTGTGTGTGTGTGTGTGTGTGTGTGTGTGTGGGGGGGGTTAGGTTTAGCTGCGGGAGTGTGTGTGTGTGTGGGGGGTTTAGCTGCGGGAGTGTGTGTGTGTGTGGGGGGGGGTTAGGTTTAGCTGCGGGAGTGAGTGTGTGTGGGGCGGTTAGGTTTAGCTGCGGGAGTGTGTGTGGGGTTGGTTAGGTTTAGCTGTGTGTGTGTGTGTGTGTGTGTGTGTGTGGGGGGGGGGGTTAGGTTTAGCTGTAGGTGTGTGTGTGTGTGTGTGTGGGGGGGGGAGAGGGTTGGGTTTAGCTGTGGGGGTTGGGGGAGGGTTAGGCACCCTGTGGAGGGTGAGGTTTAAGGTGCGGGAGTGGGGGTTAGGGTCAAGATGCAGGGGTGGCGGTGGGAGGGATAGGTTTAGGCTGCGGGGGTTAGGGTTATGGGGCCATTAGGGGATGGTAAGTATACTTACCTTCCCCCGTCAGGATTCTCACTGTCAGGATACCGCGGTCAGTATTCTGACCAACGGCATAACAAACCCAACCCTGCATTTTAGGCACTGTAGTTCACCACTAACAACCATGTTTATTAAACCAGATTTAAGTGCAAGTAAAATTACTATTTGACATTAATGTACAGCAGAATGCATTACAGCGCTAAGTAATGTACATACTCTAAAATGAAAGGTTTATACTGAACACGTAGCTAGCTGCAGTGTTCGGAGGGAATTACTTTTTCAGCAGAGAACGCCAAGAGAGGCCGACATAGGTCTTCTTGTCTTGGAGGGATATACTGTGTGCTTTGGTCAGGTCATAAAACATGGGTGGGGGAAGCGATGTCATACCAATAATATGGCCGTAGGATCGCCACCTGAACACGGTCCTACAGCTACGGCTGGAGTTTTATCTGGGTGGTAATTCTCTGTAGAGCTGCCGTGGAAGGTCAGGGTAACAGTGTACAACAATTGATTTTACCTTCATACTTCAGATACCACAAAAATAATTTCCACATGAGAATACAGTCACCAAAACAGGAAACTGAGACACGGAAATAGGGTATAACGAGAGAGCCGCCTGCATCCGCCAAGTGGTAATTATGTGTCACACAATCAGTGCACAGAGAGCGGGCTATTAGTGTATGCCAAGATAAAGACAGGAAGCAGCACAATGCACAATAGATCAAAGAGGACGGTGTGTGCCAGCTGTAATAGGGGACTGCAGATAGTCCAAGCGTGACGTCAGGAGAATAACCCCAGCGCCTGAGGAAGTGTCTGTGACACCGGCTGGGCTACAGGCACCTTTGTACCAAGTCAGACATCATAGTTTCCTCTCAAACAGGAAGAATTGAGGTTTCTCTTCCACTGGTCACAAGGCGGCCCTTCTGGGTGCTGGGCCAGCTTACACAGATATATCCCCGTCAGTCAGACACATTTATAAGAAAATAATCGCTTATTACATTTCTGTGGTGAAATCACCAGCAAATATTAACCCCATACACAACAACATTTGGGGGCATATTTATCAAAAAATATTTGTGGGCTCCCCCCCCAGTATATTAAGCATCCCCGGGATGTATGTACAGGGGACCGCTGCTGATATTTCTGTTTCTTGTTTTGTTTTTACGCAAAAACAGCCCCCATAGGTTTCTAGGGGGGGCTCTTAAAACGTTGACTTGACCAAGCTCCGCTAGTAACCATTATTGCCTATGGGGTATAGTCTGCAAAATTTACCGGGAGGGCACCTCCCTGGCAATGATCTTGCGCAGATGTGCGGCAGCTCGGACACATGGAGGCAATCACATCAGCACCGGATACGAGCAATTCCTGCATCTGGACTGTTCCTCAATACGACCCCAGCAGAAGTGTCAGGCAGATATGCGGCCGTCCCTTCACACATTCACAGTTACAACGCGGCCACCTCTCTTTCAAATCGCCTTCAAGCGGGTCTTCCTAATGAGAAGCTCTTTTCTTGTTTGCTGGGAGCCTATTACCATTGTAATGGCTGCCCGAACCTTCACTCTCCGACAGACCTGGGATGTGCCCCACCCCAGTAACTGGCAATGTGAGTACAGTAAAACTAATCATTCTGTCTATTTGTCAGATCTGCACCTCCGATGATGTTCTACTACGTTTCCCTGCTTTGGGGGTAATACCGACTGGATCACTCCAGCGGCAGCGATCGCAGTCTGAATTACTATGTGCAAGGCGCACTGCGCAGCCAGTGAGACGCTATCAGCATCTCACTGGTGCGATCGCATCTGCCTGATTGACAGGCACAGGCGGTCGTGGGAGGAGGCTTGCCAACGGCGTTTTGGGACGCGGTCCGGACATCGGAGGCGTGTCCGGACCGTTGGAGGGGACCCGGCGGAGCTACTTGTCAGGTACAAAAGCATTGCCGCCGTGCAATGCTTTTGTACCTGTGCGCCGTGAATTACCCCATTTGTTAGATCTAGGACATGTGACAGACACCCCCATCCACTTGCGCTGGCGTCCAGTTTGCAATTTATTTCTTAAATCCACAACCTCCCTACCTCGTCCCACCTCCTAGTCACTAGCATTGAGAAGGGCAGACAGACAAACATCATGAATGGAGCAACAAGTACACAATGAGTGACTATATCTGGAGAATACACAAACGGTGTCCCCATGTTCTTTCAGTTCTGGTAAGGTACTGTATGGAAACACAAACACACACACTTGTGAATGCTAAATGGTCTCTATTATAAGGGTTGCATTTCCTTTTAAATGCCTCAGGATTTACAATCCTGCGCCGGGATTATGGGTTCAGTCTTGGGGAGGCTTTTGTTTTTTTCCTTTATTAATTGCACAAAAAATTTTTAATAAGCAACTAGGAACCGTTACATCACACCTTCATAAAAGAACTCCGTGTTATACAGAAATGGATATACCATACTGCGTACAAAGGGAACAATAGGGCCAAATTCAAATGTATATGTGGCTGGCAGCCACTAGATGGCGCCCAATGGAGCTATTCAAATGTAGCTCCGTTCAGGCACCATTGGCTGCTGGCGCTGACATTTCAGCTTGCACCCGCCGGGGGTGGAGAGCTGAAATGTGTGAGAAGTTGTCTGGGCGTCAAACAGCACTTCTCCCGATTGCGCCCTTATAGTTTAGTTGGCCAAACCCAACACTAATGGGCGCAATCAGCATGAAAGGGGAGATCAATTGAATATCGCCCCCTGCAATCTTTTCCGGCACTTTAGATGGGAGATCGGGGGTGAAAACAATTGAATTGCTCCCTATATTTACTAAGGTGTGAGGTTTTTTTTTTAGAAGTGGAGCTGTCGCCTATGGCATCCAATCAGATTATAGCTATGATCTTCTAGAAGCAGCTAGATCAATTTTATCTGGGATCTGATTGGTTGCTATGGGTAACAGCTCCACTTTAAAAAAAAAACCTCACACCTTAGTAAATATACCCCTAAGTACTAGGGGCCTAATTCAGACCTAACTGCAACAGCAAATTTGTTAGCAGTTGGGCAAAACCATGATGCACTGCAGGTGTGGCAGTTGTAACCAGGGTGGCCAATCCCGTGATCAGGATTGGCGGGATCCCGGGATTTGGGGCCAAAAATGCCGGGATTTGAATCCCGGGATTGGAGCCTTCAATCCCGGGATTCACGTGCACATGCGCACTACTGATTCTTGACCGGGCAGCGCCGCTGAGCACTAGCGCTCGGCTCAGCCTCAGACGCTGCCCGGCACCAGCTGCCCTGCTGTGTGCGGCGTGACGTCAGCGAGGTCACGCTGCACAGCCCCTTCAGCCATGGACGCTCCTTCTGCCCTCCAATGCGCCTGCCTGCCAGCCAGCCAGCCAGCCCTCCTGCCCGCCACAATTTGAAAGTAAAGAGGACTCTAAAGCAGGTGGACTGTGAGTGATACTCACGCTACGCTGCTCTGCTGCCTGCCTCTGGACCTCAGTGACCCCTCTACTCCATAGTGAGAGTATATATATATATATATATATATATATATATATATATATATATATAGAATTAATTAATGCTGCAGCACTCGGAGTCTTTTAAACATCAAAGGTGTATTGGAAAAATCACATCATGATTTTTTCAGTACACCTGTGATGTTTAAACGACTCAGAGTGCTGCAGCATTCAGTTATCCCATTGCTTCCATCACTGTATTCCCTGAAGCAGAGTGCCAGGCTGTATGTACCATAATACAGCGACTGTCACAAATAGGCAAAAGGGTCCTCGGTGTAGACAACGTTTCAAAGCAGTTTAATATAGCTTTTTCATCAGGTCATATACAACAAACAAAGTGTACTCACCTAAATACCCAGCGTGTGCGTCGCTCACCACGCGCTTCCGGAGCTCAGGCACCCGCCAGGCTCGTCGGCGCTATGTGGTGACGTAATCGGCAAGTGCCCATCACCATAGAAACAAATGATACACAAGAAAACTATGTGCTATGTTCATACACATGGGAACCGACACATAGATGGACAACTGGCATCCGGCCAAAGCTTAATGAACATTTATATATATTTTATACATACACAGTACAATCCCGGGATCCTGGGAATCCCGGGATTGAGCATTTTTCAATCCCGATCCCCGGGATTGGAAAAACGGCCCGGGATTGGCCTCCCTAGTTGTAACATGTGCAGAGAGAATTAGATGTAAGTGGGTTATATTGTTTCTGTGCAGGGTAAATACTGGCTGCTTTATTTCTACACTGCAATTTAGATTTCAGTTTGAACACACCTCACCCAAATCTAACTCTCTCTGCACATGTTACATCTGCCCCACCAGCAGTGCACATGCTTTTGCCCATTTTTTAACAAATTTGCTGCTATCAGGTCTGAATTAGGCCCTAGGTGCAGTGTCCCCGATTATATATACAATATTCTGTTTATTTTGCATCATGATGCAAAAGTCTACAACTTACCCAACTATTGTAGCCCCACTTTAAGCAATACAAATGAATTGAAGCTAGGGCTGACCGACACCATCGGCACTCAGGTGAGCAGTTTCACTACTTGCACTGAAGCAGAAGGTTCTCCCCGGCCTCCGAAAGGTGCTGAACAGGTGAAAGTCATTAATAGGGGAGTGAGCACTAAAAGTGGCGACTGGCTGGTTGCTGTTGAAGTTTCCCAGTCACTGCTCCTCTCATGACCATTCAGCTCCACCTCCCTCCTGTACCTGTGTCGGCCCCTCATTCCCTACGAGCAGCGACTGTAATATAAGAGGCCCCCACCGGACCTCCACCTAGGGGTCAAGATATCTTGGAGAGGAACTAATCTGAGTGGACATTATATAGTAGGCTAATTTCCACTGCTTTCCAATTGTACCGGATCAATTACAACTGACTGGATTTCAATGACCCAGTTAAATTGGCTGCTTCTGGGCAGCATTATAAAAGGAAACATGAGCACAAATAAAGCAAAATGTCAACTACAACACAAGCGACTCATTCTCCGAGCACAATACGAAGTCACATGACACTCTAAAGCAGGGGTGGGGAACCTCAGGCCCGAGGGCCGTGTAAGGCCCGCAGAGCCATTTGATCCGGCCAGGCTCACCTGGCCGGGCACCCGCTGAGATTTTGTTACTAGCAGGCGCCCGGCTTCTTACCCTCAGCAGCAGTCGGAGGCAGGAGCTCACTCCTGAGCTCCGGCTCTGGCAGTGTGCGTGAGTGCCTGTGCGGTGCTATGGGAGAGATGTCATGACGTCTCTCATATAGTTCTGAGGGGCGGGCGGCCAGGCGGAGGGCAACAGTTCGGAAGCAGGAGCGGGGCTGGCGAGTATTGTGTTTTTTTCTTTCTTTTAATGTGTGTGTGTGTGTGTGTGTGTGTGTGTGTGTGTGTGTGTGTGTGTGTGTGTGTGTGTGTGTGTAAGCGTCGCTACTAGGGGGCATATCTAATGGGGCATAACAACTGAACTGACTAGGGGTAGGGGTATATCTACTGGGAGCAGGCTCATTTTTAAGTTGATAATTTTTGTATGGCCCCCGAAGGATTTTATAAATATCCAAATGGCCCTTGCTAGAAAAAAGGTTCCCCACCCCTGCTCTAAACCAATGCTTATCCGTAGCAATCACAGGTTCCTGCTATGTTCCAGCTGGCAGAGGGGTCTTCTCCTGAGCGTTAGAGACCCAAAGTCTAAGCAGGATACATCCCCAGGAAAATAGGTCCAAGGCTTATTTTTTTTACATATTACCAATTATCATTCCCTGCGATATGTTCATTAACATACACCAACACATACTATAGCGCAGAGCTACCTGCGGAGGTGCACGCATGACGGGAAGGAAAGCCCCGGCCAAAAGGAACACATAGGGATAATAGGATTTTGGTACTTACCAGGTAAATCCTTTTCTTTGAATCCATAGGGGGCACTGGAGTACTCTTGGGATATGGACGGGCTTCCGTAGGAACAGCACTGAATATTTAAATTTAGAACACTCCACCCCTCCATATCCCCGAGTACCTCTCAGTGTTTTTTACTGAGCCGAAACAGGAACTATAGAGAGGTTGACAATGGAGTATTACATATAACATAACGGACAATAACGAAGTTGACACATAACGTTACTGACAACTAAACAGTTGACACCCTAACCAGCACTTGTAATTTGAACCAGTCGGTGAAAGTGTGTTACCATAAGATCCTCAGAACTCACCACAACTAGGTAAAACTGCTCTGGGTGGGCGTCCAGTGCCCCCTATGGATTCAAAGAAAAGGATTTACCTGGTAAGTACCAAAATCCTATTTTCTTTATCATCCACTAGGGGTCACTGGAGTACTCTTGGGACGTACCAAAGCTTCCCTTGTGGGCGGGAGAGCTGTTTGGCACTTGTAACACTAGGCGGCCAAAGCTAGATGCTGATGCCGCAAACGTATCAAACTTGTAAAAGCGCACAAACGTGTGCACTGAAGACCATGTAGCCGCACGGCAAAGCTGCGTCGTAGAAGCCCCACGACCCGCTGCCCATGAAGTTCCCACAGAACGTGTGGAATGAGCGGTTACTGACGTAGGCGGTTGTAAACCTAGCATGAAGGTAAGCCTGACGTATGGTCAGTTTTATCCATCTGGATAAGGTTTGTTTAGACGCTGGCCAACCTATCTTGGCAGCATCATAGAGAACAAACAACGTATCCGTCTTACGAACTGAAGACGTTCGGGATACATAAACGCGTAAAGCGCGTACCACATCCAGAGTTCCAGAATGTGCTGTCAACACAGGAACTACTATTGGTTGATTGATGTGAAAAGATGACACTACCTTTGGTAAGAAGGCGGGATTCGTCCGAAGTTCCGCTCTGTTATCATGAAACACCAAATACGGTGCCTTGCATGACAAGGCACCCAAATCCGAAACACGCCTTGCCGAAGCGAAGGCTAGGAGAAAAATTGTTTTCCAAGTGAGAAACTTTATATCCACTTGCTGTAAGGGTTCAAAATATGAAGACTGTAAGAACTCTAAAACCAGATTCAAGTCCCATGGCGCTGTAGGTGGAAGGAATTGAGGCTGTACTCCGAGGACACCTTGGAGAAAAGTGCGTATAGACGGCAATAGAGCCAATCGTCTTTGAAAGTAAATTGACAACGCAGATACCTGCACCTTCAGTGTAGATAAACGCAGGCCTCCATCTAACCCTGTTTGTAGACACAACAAAAGGCGGCATAACTTGAAAGATGCTGTCGGAAACTTCCGAGTTTCACACCAACCTATATAGGCACGCCATATTCTGTAATAATGAGCTGCCGTAACCGGCTTCCTAGCTCGTAACATGGTTGGTATAACCGAATCTGGAATGCCCTCTCTTCTTAAGAGGGCGGTCTCAACAGCCACCCCGTCAAACGCAGCCGCGCTAAATCGGGGTAAAGGAACGGACCTTGTTGTAACAGGTCTGGACGTAGTGGGAGCGGCCAAGGATCGTCTGCAAGTAGTCCTTGGAGATCCGAGAACCAAGCTCTCCGAGGCCAATGAGGCGCCACTAGTATGACTGTGACCGACTCTCTTTTGATCCGTTTTAGCACAAGAGGGAGCAACGGAAACGGTGGAAACAGATACACAAGACTGTACGGCCACGCGACAGTGAGAGCATCCACCGCCACTGCCTTTGGATCTCTTGTTCTGGACACATACTGGAACGTTTGGTGATTGTGTCGAGACGCCATCAGGTCCACCTGAGGATAACCCCATCGCTGAACCAACATGTGAAACACTTCTGGATTTAATGCCCATTCGCCTGGATGAAAATCCCGACGACTGAGATAATCCGCTTCCCAGTTGTCCACTCCCGGAATGAACACGGCCGACAATATCACCTGGTGGCATTCCGCCCAATTGAGGATTCGAGCTACTTCCCGCATTGCCATGCGGCTTCTTGTTCCTCCTTGTTTGTTGATGTATGCGACCGCCGTCGCATTGTCTGACTGCACTTGGACAGGCTGAGAGCGAAGCATGTGCACTGCTTGTCGTAGCGCATTGTAAATTGCGCGGAGTTCCAGGACATTTATAGACAGCAATTTTTCGTGATCCGCCCAGAGACCCTGGAGCTGACAATTTTGAATTACCGCTCCCCAACCTCTGAGACTGGCGTCCGTAGTTAGAATTATCCAATTCCAGCCTCCGAACCGTCTTCCTGCGGTTAAATTGTGTTCCTTGAGCCACCAGAGCAGAGATGCTCTTGGCGACAACCTCACCCTGTGGTGAATCTGCAGATGCGAGCCCGACCACTGGGCAAGCACATTCAGTTGAAATGGACGAGAGTGAAATCTTCCGAACTGAAGCGCCTCGAAAGCTGCCACCATTGTGCCTAAGAGGCGAATGCACAAGTGTACCGACACTGTGCGTGGCTTGAGCACTAATTGTACGAGATGGCGTAGAATTTGTACTTTCTGCTGTGGTAGGTAAATTCTTTGATTGACCGTATCGAGAATCATACCTAGGAACTGAAGGCGTTGAGACGGAATTAGATGTGATTTCTTGAAATTGACAATCCAACCGTGGTGAACCAGTACATCGTATGTTAGCAGCGCATGTTGGAGAAGTATCTGTTGAGACGGAGCTTTGATGAGCAGATCGTCTAAATATGGAACTATTGTCACTCCCAGGGATCTGAGATGAGCTATCATCACAGACATCACTTTGGTGAATACCCGAGGCGCTGATGACAGGCCAAACGGTAGAGCCTGAAACTGGTAATGGTTCTGGCGTATTGCAAACCGTAAGAATTTCTGATGAGGCTGCCAAATTGGAATGTGTAAGTACGCATCCTTGAGGTCTAGCGCAATCATAAATTCCTTTGGCTCTAAACCCGCAATCACCGAACGCAGAGACTCCATCTTGAATCTGTAGTAAGTTACGTACTGATTGAGCCCCTTTAAGTTCAATATTGGTCTGACTGAGCCATCCGGCTTCGGTACCACAAACAGACTTGAATAATAACCCTGACCCTGTTGGTGTACAGGGACCGGAATCAAAACTGCCGAATCCAGTAGGGACTGAATGGCAATTTGCAGAACCGTCCTCTTGTCGTCCGACAGAGGCAATCCTGTCTTGAAAAACCGCAGCGGCGGAAGACAGTCGAACTCTATTTTGTAACCTTTTAACACTAAATTGCGGATCCACCCATCCGCGGATGTGTGGAACCACGCCAAATGGAACGTCCGAAGGCGTGCTCCCACAATCGGAGAACCGAGATGGGCTGGTAGCCCGTCATGCCACTGGCTTGTCGGTAACCTTAGCGTCCTGGCGAGTTGTGTTGGTTTGTTGGAAACCACGTCCGCGACCACGTCTAGCAGGCGTGGCTGATCCTCTGCCACGTCCTCGAAAGGGCTGAGGTCTAAAGGATTTGAACGAAGGTCCAGCGTACCTTCTTCTTGATACCGGTGGAGGCAATGGTAAGAAAACAGACTTACCTCCCGTAGCCTCAGCAATCCATGCGTCCAATTCAGGACCAAACAACTTCTTGCCATCGTAAGGCAACGCCTCTATACCTCGTTTGACCTCTGCCTCCGCATAAGCACGCAGCCAGAGTGCTCTTCGTGCCGTAACTAGCGACGATGAAATACGAGAAGTGAGCTGACAGACGTCAGTAGACGCTGTACAGAGATACTCTACAGCCTCAATCATTTGATTTACAAGAATTATCAGGTTTTCGTCATGTAAAGCAGATTTGAGTTCTGTAAGCCATATTATGAGCGCCTTAATGACCCAAATGCCAACCAATCCAGGTCTCAGCATCACACCTGCTGCTACATACATGGATTTTAGCATAGTTTCTATCTTGCGATCTGAAGGATCTTTAAGCGTAGTAGCTGCTGGCACTGGTATGGTTAATTTCTTGGTAAGCTTTGACACTGAAGAATCAACTATTGGTGGATTCTCCCATGTACATGTTACAGAGTCTGGAAACGGGTAACTAGACTTAAATCTGCGAGGTATAGAAAACCGTTTATCTGATTAAGAGATTCCGACACAGGAAAACTTATTGGAGTTTTTTGTCGTTTAGTAAATACGACCTGATCATTTGTGAGAGGCTCCTCAGTTTCAGTAAACTTCAGAGACTGACGTACCGCTCTGATGAGATCATCAATGCCGGAACTGTTAAAATCCTCGCCATCTGACTCCACTTCGCCCTCCTCACCCTCATCTTGTTCCGTGAGGTCTGGCATGGAATCGTCAGAATGCAACATAGCAGACACTGGAAAATCATAAGACATATGAAATTTATCCCGTTTACCCAAAATGGATTTAGACCTTACGCAAGGCTGAGACGCCTCCGGTAGTTCTGGCGGTCTCACCCTAGACTCAGATCTTGCCGTTTCCCACTCTTGACGAGCGGCGGTCAATTCTGATTGTAACCTATCTAGTACATTTACTAACATACCCCACGGAGGGTCCGGTGAGGACATTGGTTGTAAAACAGGAGCAGAAATGGTATTCTGAACCGAATTCACAAAACATACTGTACATGTGGTAGATCCATCCGGTAATACACTGTAACAGACTTTGCAATTATGCTTTTTATAGTTTTTGCTGGTGCCTTACTCATTATGGCGACAGACAATACAATACACAAAAAACAGACACCTGCACGACTCAGTAAAATAGCAGTAAGGTGTCTCTGTATATATATCTGGCCAAGTGCAGTACACGTGGCCAGTACTATGAAATGTGATCCCAAATTCCCAGTAACACCCCTGCGCCTCCGGTGGAGTAGAGATGTAGGACAGGAACGTTCTAGAATCACAGAGGAAGACACAGGAAGCATGGTTAAAATGGCCCCCATGCTTATACATATAATCACAGTGCAGTTTCATGCTGATATTATAAACAGCATGTGTAATCATGATAAAACCTCCTCCCTGGCAGTATAAACATTATTATATAGTTATATGCTATACTACCAACAGCCTGTTGCTGCTGTTCTTT
Source organism: Pseudophryne corroboree (assembly GCF_028390025.1). NCBI lineage: Eukaryota > Metazoa > Chordata > Amphibia > Anura > Myobatrachidae > Pseudophryne > Pseudophryne corroboree. The sequence goes on from NC_086451.1 coordinate 451,152,987, forward strand.
CTCCCCCCCCCCCTCGCATCTGCTCCATAGCGTGCAGTGCGGGTAGCGGGCACCCCGGGACCTGGGAGCGCGTGTTAGCGCTATGAGACCCGGGCAGCAGCGGTCAAGCGGTGGGCGGAAGTGCAGGAGAAGCGGCGGGCGGACCCGTTGAGAGACACGGGTATCCTTCTTCCCCCTGTAAGACGCGCCGGAGCAGCGGAGAAGCCGACTTCAGAGACGCGGGAGCACTGTAGACTCAAGCGGCGGGCGGAAGCGGGGCTATGTTACCCGGTGGCCGGAGCAACTGCGGCGGGCGGCAGACACTTCCCCACACCTCGGGGCGGCAGCGGAAGCTGACCGCCCCGTTCTCTCCCCTCACATACCTGTTATGTAGAACCGTCTGTGAAGAGGCTCCGACGGGGCTTCTTAGTAAGCGCCGGCCAGCCTGTGTGTGTGTGTGGCTGTGAGGGAGCTCTTTCAGAGAGGCCCGACACGCCCCTGCTGCTATCAGCAGCTGCACTATCCCTGACCCTGCCTTTTGGAAGGGGGAAAGGGATGTGTAAAATAGAAAAAATAAAAATCAAATAAAAAGAAAATTCTTCAATAGTAATCGTGACTTGAGTCACCTAGCTGTTGCTACGTTGAGCACAGAAAAAACACTGAGAGGTACTCGGGGATATGGAGGGGTGGAGTGTTCTAAATTTAAATATTCAGTGCTGTTCCTACGGAAGCCCGTCCATATCCCAAGAGTACTCCAGTGACCCCTAGTGGATGATAAAAAAATACACTATATGGGCAAAAGTATTTGGTCACACCAGTTAATTATTGAATTCAGGTAATTCAGTCAGACCCGTTGCCACAGGTGTATAACATCAAGCACCTAGTCATGCAGTCTCCATTTGCAAATACTTGTAATACAAAATGGGTCGTTCTGAAGAGCTCAGTGACTTCATGCATGGTACCATGATAGGATACCACCTCATCAATAAGACGCTTTGTGAAGTTTCATACCTGCTGGATATTCCACGGTCACCTGTAAGTGATATTTTTAGAAAGTGGAAGCGTTTAGAAACAGCAGCAACTCAGTCATCGGAAGACCACATAAAATCACAGAGCGGGATCAACAACTGTTAAGGCTCAAGCTGTGTAAAAGTCACCAACGTTCTGCTGATTCCATAGCTGAAGAGTTACGAACTTCCACTGGCCTTAATTTAAGCACAAAAGCTGTGAGGCGGGAGCTTAATGGAATGGCTTTCCATGGCCGAGCAGCGGCATGCAAGCCTCACCTCACCAATGCGCCAAGCATCAGATGGAGTAGTGTAAAGCACTTAGATACTGGACTGTGGAGCAGTGGAAACGTCTTCTGTGGAGTGACGAATCACGCTTCTTTGTTGGGCAGTCGGATGGGTGAGTCTGGGTTTGGCGGATACCAGGATGTTACCTGTCTGACTGCATTGTGCCAACTGTGAAGTTTGGTGGAGGAGGGATCATGGTATGGGGCTGCTTTTCAGGGTTTGGGCTAGGCCCCTTTTCTCCACTGAAGGACAATCTTAATGTTTCGGCAAACCAAGACAATGCTATGCTTCCAACTTTGTGTCAGCAGTTTGGGGAAGGCCCTTTTCTATTCCAACATGACTGTGACGCAGTCCACAAAGCAAGGACTATAAAGACGTGTATTGATGAGTTTGGTGTGGCTGGCCCACAGAGAGCCCTGACCACAACCTCATTGAGCACCTTTGGGATGAATGGGAACGGAGACTGAGAGCCAGGCCTTCTCGTCTAACATCAGTTCCTGACCTCATTAATGCTCTACAGGGCACACATGCCCACAGAAACACTGCAAAATCCTGTGGAAAGCCGCCTGTCGAAGTCAAAAATATTACACACACACACCAAATACAAACTCCAAACAGATGGGTCGCTGTGCATTTGCATACATGCAGCGTGCACAGCGATATATGGTAGCATACACATTCACACAGACAAGCCACAAAAGATATATGCAACACATATTTCATACAACACATAAATGAAACATGTCAAGCACCAGACATTATAATGTCTTTTATTATAACATCAGATATATATATGTATTATTGGAATGGAACAAGATAAACATGTCATGCTTGGTGTCAAAATGATCAGGGGAATGAGTGTGTTAGTTTGATAGCAGTGGTAAGATTGTAGCACATTGCAACGATTAGTTATGATTAAATGTATGAATATGAAGCTACAATTCTTAAGTGAACAAAGAACATCCTGAAAAACCAGTGGCTAACCCCTCTTCAAGGCTGCTTGCATATGAACTGACCAATAACAAATCATGAATGAGAGATTTCCCTCCCCTGGACCAATAACAGAAGACTCAGCCCCAGACATGTACTTCCCCCAATACACAGTATATAGGTATTTTCCCCTCACCCAAGAAGTTCTGTTTCTGTTTTGTTTTTCGTTGCTGTTGGTGCAAAGATGAAGCGGACTGTGCATTGAGGGACACGGTGAAGTATGCTGGCTGTAATTGATCCTTATGTAACTACAACTGCTTCTTGTTAATTGTAACACTGTAAATATATATATATATATATATATATATATATATATATATATATACACATACACACATATACATATATATATATACATACACACATATACATATATATATATATATATATATATATAAATAACAAAATATATCTCTGTGGAGCGCTCTTATTCTATAAACTGATATAATTAGATAATTATTGGCGGATGTTGTATAAAGAGAGGATGACCTTACACATTTAGACACCCATATTAGAATCACATATATATCTCTTTATTAAAAGATTTACATTTAAAATGAATTAATCATAAAAATTTCTTTTACATTGAAGATACAGTTGTATATTTCAGCATTATTCGTATAAGAAATATATATAAAACGATATAATGAGCTTTCAACCAACGCGTTTCGTCTATATCGACTTCTTCAGGGTGCAATAAAAAAACAAAAATATATAAAACATGTATGAATAAAAAGGAACATTGATAAAGAGAAGAATATGCATATCACAATATGGTCATATTATCCATATTTGAACAAACTGATATTGTATGTAACAGCAATGATTTTATGAATTATACTGGAAACTACTCACATACTTTCTTGTACATTATTAAAATTTAACTTTTTTTAACCATCAAAACGCATATTAATTATAATAATGGTTGTCTGCTGAATCACTCCGTAATCAGTAGGCCAAACAATTGACCCATCTGTATACAGGTTGAGTATCCCATATCCAAATATTCCGAAATACGGACTTTTTTGAGCGAGAGTGAGATTGTGAAACTTTTGTTTTTTGATGGCTCAATGTACACAAACTTTGTTTAATACACAAAGTTATTAAAAATATTGTATTAAATGACCTCCAGGCTGTGTGTATAAGGTGTATATGAAACATAAATGAATTGTGTGAATGTACACACACTTTGTTTAATGCACAAAGTTATAAAAAATATTGGCTAAAATTACCTTCAGGCTGTGTGTATAAGGTGTATATGTAACATAAATGCATTCTGTGCTTAGATTTAGGCCCCATCGCCATGATATCTCATTATGGTATGCAATTATTCCAAAATACGGAAAAATCCCATATCCAAAATACCTCTGGTCCCAAGCATTTTGGATAAGGGAGACTCAACCTGTAATAGTACTCGCTTCTAAATAACAGCTCTCTGTTTAAATTGGAATAACTGTAGCATTCATAAAAGGTATGGAGTTCTAATTGGACCAAAGTTGTACCTAAGTTGAAAAAGGGGAGACCAAATCTTAATATAACCCATTTTCATTATATATTAGCTAAATTATATGTATTTATTTTGATATACTTACTGAAAAATATTTAAAACTAAGTTGAAAAACTTGAAGAAGAAGATTATTCCCAGAGTATGATAGCATTTAATGGGGTTCCTTATTGTAGGCCACCTAATGAATTATATTCTTCTCCAGCATGTAGATATATAATTCATTTCTTTATCTTGACTCATTAGGTTGACATTTCTAACGAGAACAGAACGATAATCAATTATCTCCTACGATACTCAATTCATAAAAGCTGGAATTTATAACTATTTATAATTTATTTATAATTATTTTTAATTTATAAAGCATAGCTTACCCGCAGTTTTTCAAAGTATCAGTGAAGTCCAAAAGAAGGGATCCACTTGTAAACTTGGGATAAAAAATAAGAATTTACTCACCGGTAATTCTATTTCTCGTAGTCCGTAGTGGATGCTGGGAACTCCGTAAGGACCATGGGGAATGGACGGGCTCCGCAGGAGACTGGGCACTCTAAAGAAAAGATTAGGTACTATCTGGTGTGCACTGGCTCCTCCCTCTATGCCCCTCCTCCAGACCTCAGTTAGGGAAACTGTGCCCGGAAGAGCTGACATTACAAGGAAAGGATTTTTGGAATACAGGGTAAGACTCATACCAACCACACCAATCACACTGTACAACTTGTGATAACCTTACCCAGTTAACAGTATGAACAACAACTGAGCCTCACTCAACGGATGGCTCATAACAATAACCCTTATTTAAGCAATAACTATATACACGTATTGCAGAAAGTCCGCACTTGGGACGGGCGCCCAGCATCCACTACGGACTACGAGAAATAGAATTACCGGTGAGTAAATTCTTATTTTCTCTGACGTCCTAGTGGATGCTGGGAACTCCGTAAGGACCATGGGGATTATACCAAAGCTCCCAAACGGGCGGGAGAGTGCGGATGACTCTGCAGCACCGAATGAGCAAACACAAGGTCCTCCTCAGCCAGGGTATCAAACTTGTAGAACTTTGCAAAGGTGTTTGAACCCGACTAAGTAGCTGCTCGGCAAAGCTGTAAAGCCGAGACCCCCTCGGGCAGCCGCCCAAGAAGAGCCCATCTTCCTTGTGGAATGGGCTTTTACTGATTTTGGATGCGGCAATCCAGCCGCAGAATGAGCCAGCTGAATCGTGCTACAGATCCAGCGAGCAATAGTTTGCTTTGAAGCAGGAGCACCCAGCTTGTTGGGTGCATGCAGGATAAACAGCGAGTCAGTCTTCCTGACTCCAGCCGTTCTGGAAACATATTTTCAAAGCCCTGACTACATCCAGCAACTTGGAGTCCTCCAAGTCCCGAGTAGCCGCAGGCACCACAATAGGTTGGTTCAAATGAAACGATGATACACCTTTGGGAGAAATTGGGGACGAGTCCTCAATTCTGCCCTGTCCATATGGAAGATCAGATATGGGCTTTTACATGACAAAGCCGCCAATTCCGATACACGCCTAGCCGATGCTAAGGCCAACAGCATGACCACTTTCCACGTGAGATACTTTAGTTCCACGGTCTTAAGTGGCTCAAACCAGTGGGATTTCAGGAAATCCAACACAACGTTAAGATCCCAGGGTGCCACTGGTGGCACAAAAGGGGGCTGAATATGCAGCACTCCCTTAACACACGTCTGAACCTCAGGCAGTGAAGCCAGTTCTTTTTGAAAGAAAATGGATAGGGCCGAAATCTGGACCTTTATGGACCCCAATTTTAGGCCCATAGTCACCCCTGACTGTAGGAAGTGCAGGAATCGACCCAGCTGGAATTCATCTGTAGGGGCCGTCCTGGCCCCACACCAAGCAACATATTTTCGCCATATACGGTGATAATGCTTTGCTGTCACGTCCTTCCTAGCCTTTATCAGCGTAGGAATAACTTCATCCGGAATGCCTTTTTCCGCTAGGATCCGGCGTTCAACCGCCATGCCGTCAAACGCAGCCGCGTTAAGTCTTGGAACAGACAGGGCCCTTGTTGCAGCAGGTCCTGTCTGAGAGGCAGAGGCCATGGGTCCTCTGTGCGCATTTCTTGCAGTTCCGGGTACCAAGTCCTTCTTGGCCAATCCGGAACAATGAGTATTGTTCTTATTCCTCTCTCTTTCTTACTATTCTCAGTACCTTGGGTATGAGAGGAAGAGGAGGAAACACATATACCGACTGGTACACCCACGGTGTCACTAGGGCGTCCACAGCTATCGCCTGAGGGTCCCTTGACCTGGCGCAATATCTTGTTAGCTTTTTGTTGAGGCGGGACGCCATCATGTCCACCTGTGGCAGTTCCCATCGCTTTGCAATCTGTGTGAAGACTTCTTGATGAAGTCTCCACTCTCCCGGGTGGAGGTCGTGTCTGCTGAGGAAGTCTGCTTCCCAGTTGTCCACTCCCGGAATGAACACTGCTGACAGTGCTTGCACGTGATTCTCCGCCCACCGAAGAATCTTTGTGGCTTCTGCCATTGCCATCCTGCTTCTTGTGCCGCCCTGGCGGTTTACATAGGTGACCGCCGTGATGTTGTCTGACTGAATCAGCACTGGCCGGTTTCGAAGCAGGGGCTCTGCTTGACTCAGGGCGTTGTAAATGGCCCTTAGTTCCAGTATATTTATGTGTAGAGAAGTCTCCAGACTTGACCACAGCCCTTGGAAGTTTCTTCCCTGAGTGACTGCCCCCCATCCTCGGAGGATTGCATCCGTGGTCACCAGGACCCAGTCCTGTATGCCGAACCTGCGGCCCTCGAGAAGGTGAGCACTCTGCAGCCACCACAGAAGAGACACCCTGGCCCTCGGGGACAGGGTGATCAGCCGATGCATCTGAAGATGCGATCCGGACCACTTGTCCAACAGATCCCACTGAAAGATCCTCGCATGGAACCTGCCGAAGGGAATGGCTTCGTATGAAGCCACCATCTTTCCCAGGACTCGCGTGCAGTGATGCACCGATACCTGTTTTGGTTTCAGGAGGCCCCTGACCAGAGATGCTAATTCCTGGGCCTTCTCCACAGGGAGAAACACCTTCTTCTGTTCTGTGTCCAGAATCATGCCCAAGAAAAGCAGACGCGTCGTAGGAATCAGCTGCGACTTTGGAACATTCAGAATCCAGCCGTGCTGTTGCAACACTTCCTGAGAGAGTGCTACGCTGATCAACAACTGCTCTCTGGACCTCACCTTTATGAGGAGATCGTCCAAATACGGGATAACTATAACTCCCTTCTTCCGAAGGAGTATCATCATTTCGGCCATTACCTTGGTAAATATCCTCGGTGCCGTGGACAGGCCAAACGGCAACGTCTGGAACTGGTAATGACAGTCCTGTACCACAAACCTGAGGTACTCCTGGTGAAGTGGGTAAATGGGGACATGCAAGTAAGCATCCTTGATGTCCAGCGACACCATAAAATCCCCCTCTTCCAGGCTTGCAATAACCGCTCTGAGCGATTCCATTTTGAACTTGAATTTCTTTATATAAAAGTGTTCAAGGATTTTAAATTCAGAATGGGTCTCACCGAACCGTCCGGTACCACAAACATTGTGGAATAGTAACCCCTTCCCTGTTGAAGGAGGGGGACCCTGATAATCACTTGCTGGAGGTACAGCTTGTGAATTGCCGCCAGTACTACCTCCCTTTCCATGGGGGAAGCTGGCAAGGCTGATTTGAGGTAACGGCGGGAAGTGGAGTTGTATCGAATTCCAGCTTGTATCCCTGAGATACAATTTGTACAGCCCAGAGATCCACCTGTAAGCGAACCCACTGGTTGCTGAAGTTTCGTAGACGCGCCCCCACCGCACCTGGCTCCGCCTGTGGAGCCCCAACGTCATGCGGTGGACTTAGTGGAAGCAGGGGAGGACTTTTGTTCCTGGGAACTGGCTGCATGGTGCAGCTTCTTACCTCTACCCCTGCCTCTGGCAAGAAAGGATGCGCCTCTGACCCTCTTGCCTTTCTGAGAACGAAAGGACTGCATTTGATAATACGGTGCTTTCTTAAGCTGTGAGGAAACCTGAGGCAAGAAAGTCGACTTTCCAGCTGTCGCTGTGGACACGAGGTCCGATAGACCGCCCCCAAACAATTCCTCACCCTTATAAGGCAAAACCTCCATGTGTTTTTTAGAATCAGCATCTCCTGTCCATTGCAGAGTCCATAAGACCCTCCTGGCAGAAATGGACATAGCAATAATTCTAGAGCCCAGCAGGCAAATGTCCCTCTGAGCATCCCGCATATATAAGACGACGTCTTTTATATGGCCCAGGGTTAGCAAAACAGTATCCCTGTCGAGGGAATCTATGTCGTCTGACAGAGTATCAGTCCATGCTGCTACAGCACTACACATCCAGGCTGAAGCAAAGGCAGGTCTCAGTAGAGTACCAGAGTGTGTATACACTGACTTCAGGATAGCTTCCTGCTTTCTATCCGCAGGCTCCTTTAGGGCGGCCGTATCCTGAGACGGCAGGGCCACCTTTTTAGATAAGCGTGTCAGCGCCTTGTCCACCCTAGGGGATGTTTCCCAACGTAACCTGTCCGTTGGCGGGAAAGGGTACGCCATCAGTAACCTCTTAGAAATCACTAGTTTCTTATCAGGCAAACTCCACGCTTCTTCACACAATTCATTTAATTCATCAGATGGGGGAAAAGTCACTGGCGGCTTTTTCTCCCCAAACATATAAACCCTCTTGGTATTAACAGGGTTAATCTCAGAAATGTGTAATACATCTTTCATTGCAATAATCATGTATCGGATGGCCTTGGTCATTTTAGACTGTAAATGTGCCTCATCATCGTCGACACTGGAGTCGGACTCCGTGTCGACATCTGTGTCAACCATCTGAGATACAGGGCGTTTATGAGCCCCTGACGATTTCCGAGTCGCCTGGGTAGGCGCGGGCTGAGACCCCGGCTGTCCCAAGGCTGCAGCGTCATCAAACCTTTTATGTAAGGAGCTTACATTGTCGTTTAAGACCTTCCACATATCCATCCAATCAGGTGTCGGCCCCGACGGGGGCGACCCCACACTTATCTGCCCTTGCTCCGCCTCCACGTAACCCTCCTCATCAAACATGTCGACACAGCCGTACCGACACACCGCACACACACAGGGAATGCTCAGACTGAGGACAGGACCCCACAAAGTCCTTTGGGGAGACAGAGAGAGAGTATGCCAGCATACACCACAGCGCTTTATAACCCAGGGATTTTCACTTATAATAAGTGATTACCCAATAGCTGCCTTATATGTTTTATTTGCGCCTAAATTTATGTGCCCATCCTCTCTCTTTTTTACCCTTCTTGTACCTGGATACTGCAGGGGAGAGCCTGGGGAGCTGCTTCCAGCGGAGCTGTGAAGAGAAAATGGCGCTGGTGTGCTGAGGAAGAAGGCCCCGCCCCTTCAGTGGCGGGCTTCTGTCCCGCTTTATGTGCAAAAAAATGGCGGGGGTTTTTACATATATACAGTGCCAGACTGTATATATGTATTTTTATTGCCAAAAGGTACTTCAATTGCTGCCCAGGGCGCTCCTCCCCCCAGCGTCCTGCACCCTACAGTGACCGGAGTGTGTAAGTGTGCTGGGAGCAATGGCGCACAGCTGCGGTGCTGTGCGCTACCTTAAATGAAGACAGGAGTCTTCTGCCGCCGATTTCGTAGTCTTCAAGCTTCTGTTCTTCTGGCTCTGCGAGGGGGACGGCGGCGCGGCTCCGGGAACGGACGATCGAGGACAGGTGCCTGTGTTCGAACCCTCTGGAGCTAATGGTGTCCAGTAGCCTAAGAAGCACAAGCTAGCTGCAAGCAGGTAGGTTTGCTTCTCTCCCCTTAGTCCCACGTAGCAGTGAGTCTGTTGCCAGCAGTAGCTCACTGAAAATAAAAAACCTAATAAATACTTTCTTTACTAGTAAGCTCAGGAGAGCCCACTAGGAGCACCCAGCTCTGGCCGGGCACAGATTCTAACTGAGGTCTGGAGGAGGGGCATAGAGGGAGGAGCCAGTGCACACCAGATATAGTACCTAATCTTTCTTTAGAGTGCCCAGTCTCCTGCGGAGCCCGTCTATTCCCCATGGTCCTTACGGAGTTCCCAGCATCCACTAGGACGTCAGAGAAATATCCCTTTAATTTTCCTAATAAAGACAGAGTATTACTTAACATCTTATTTCCAACCAGACTGCAATAGAGTAAAGAGTGGCAATATTTGCTTACCAGCTGTTGTCCTATAGGTCTGCCTGTAAAGGGATCCAATATTGGAATGAAGACTGGGCTCACATTCTCCCTATTTATGCTCCTCAGCCTGTTACATCACAGGCTGAGGAGCATAAATAGGGAGAATAAAGAAATGAATTATATATCTACATGCTGGAGAAGAATATAATTCATTAGGTGGCCTACAATAAGGAACCCCATTAAATGCTATCATACTCTGGGAATAATCTTCTTCTTCTTCAAGTTTTTCAACTTAGTTTTAAATATTTTTCAGTAAGTATATCAAAATAAATATATATAGAAACATAGAATTTGACAGCAGATAAGAACCACTTGGCCCATCTAGTCTGCCCCTTTTTTATCCTTTAGGTAATCTCAACCCTTTTTTAACCTTAATTCTTTGTAAGGATATTCATATGCCAATCCCAAGCATGTTTACATTGCTCTACCGTTTTAGCCTCTACCACCTCTGATGGGAGGCTATTCCACCAGAGGCGTAACTTGGGTAGGGCGAGCAGGGCACGTGCCCTGGGCGCCGTGGGGGGCACAGCCAAGGGGGGCGCCCGCGCCGCCGTCCAGGACATCGCTCCCGCCCACGCACCCACAGCCGCCTGATCGCCCGCCGCCACTGCCTGCACATTTTGCCGGCGCCGCCGAGCAAGTCCCTCTGTGGTGCTCGGCGGCGTTACTTCATCAGCTCCTAGCCTCCTGTCCCTCCTGCCTGGTGGCAGGCAGAAGCTCAGGGAGCGTGACGCTGGCATCGTGGTCACGCTCCCTGAGCTTCTACCTGCCGCCAGCCCCCACCGTCGCTGAGAGGTGAGGTGGTGGAAGAAGGGGAAGGAGGGGGGGGAGGGGAGAAGAGGAGGAGGACGACGAATCTGATAGATGTCCCGCGACCCTCTGTTTCCTGGCTGACATCTCCTGCAGGGGAGGGCTGGCCCGGCTGCACCAGTTACAGGTGGAAAGTGATAATTGGTCATTATTACTGAGAATTATTACTGTTTACCATTGTACCAATGATGCTGTCATTACCACTCACACCTCCATGGCATGCTGCTCTGTGCATTCTGCTGCCCCCGTTATATTGGGTCTGTTGTAATTGCACAGGTGCTGTAACCGCAGAGTGTCATTGTATCTATCCCTGTATGTCACAGAGCTATATGCATGCCCTATTCTGTATCTATAACTGCATAGAATTTGTCGGCAGATAAGAACCACTTGGCCCATCTAGTCTGCCCCCTTTTTTTTTTTTTTTTCTTAAATATTATTTTTATCTCTAACCTTATTTGATCCTTATTTCTTTGTAAGGATATCCTTATGTCTATCCCATGCATGTTTAAATTGCTCTACTGTCTTAGCCTCTACCACCTCTGATGGGAGGCTATTCCACTTGTCCACTACCCTGTCTGTGAAGTAATTTTTCCGCAAATTTCCCCTGAACCTCCCCCCCTCCAGTCTCAGTGCATGTCCTCGTGTCCCATTGCTTCTCTTCATTTGGAGAATGTTTCCCTCCTGGACTTTGTTAAAACCCTTGATATATCTGAAAGTTTCTATCATGTCCCCCCTTTCCCTTCTCTGCTCCAAACTATACATATTGAGATTTCTTAGTCTTTCTGGGTACGTTTTGTGATGTAGGCCATGCACCATTTTAGTTGCCCTCCTTTGTACAGTTTCTAATGTATTAATATCCTTTTGAAGATATGGCCTCCAGAACTGAATACAGTATTCTAGATGAGGCCGTACCAATGACCTATACAGTGGCATTATTACTTCTTTCTTTCTGCTGCTGATTCCTCTCCCAATGCAGCCAAGCATCTGACTAGCCTTCCTCATTGCCTTGTTACATTGCTTACCTGCCTTTAAGTCACCTGAAATAGTGACTCCTAGATCCCTTTCCTCCTCAGTAGTTTCCAGTATAGTGCCATTAATACAGTATTTAGCTTTAGGATTTTTGAGACCCAAGTGCATGATTTTGCATTTTTTGGCATTAAACTGTAATTGCCAGACTCTTGACCATTCCTCTAATCTACCTAGATCCTCAATCATTTGTTTTACCCCACCTGGTGTGTCTACCCTGTTGCATACCTTTGTGTCATCTGCAAAAAGGCATACTTTCCCTTTAATGCCATTTGCAATGTCACCAATAAAGATATTAAAAAGCACTGGTCCAAGTACAGATCCCTGAGGTACTCCACTGGTAACATTTCCCTCCTGTGAATGCACTCCATTTACCACAACTCTCTGTTTTCTATCCTTCAACCAAGATCTTATCCATTCAATAATCCTAATATCCAATCCCAAACTTTCAAGTTTATTTAGCAGTCTGCGATGTGGAACGGTGTCAAAAGCCTTACTAAAGTCTAGATAAACTATATCCATGGCTCCACCTTTATCCATCACTTTAGTCACACAATCAAAAAAGTCAATAAGATTTGTTTGACATGATCTCCCCCCCAGTGAATCCATGCTGTTTGGGATCCAGTAAATTGCCGGATTTGAGATAATCTACAACTCTTTCTTTTAAGAGTGTTTCCATCAATTTCCCTACTACTGATGTAAGACTCACTGGTCTGTAGTTGTTTGCCTCTTCCTTGCTTCCACTTTTGTGCAGTGGGACTACATTTGCTCTTTTCCAGTCCTCTGGAATTACTCATGTAGCTAATGACTGGTTGAATAATTCTGTCAATGGTGCTACCAGCACCTCTTTAAGTTCTTTTAGTATCCTTGGATGTATCCCATCTGGCCCCATAGGTTTGTCCACTTTCAGCTTTGAGAGTTCTGTTAGGACCTTCTCCTCTGTAAATGTACTTGTACTCTATAATTTAGCTAATATATAATGAAAATGGGTTATATTAAGATTTGGTCTCCCCTTTTTCAACTTAGGTATAACTTTGGTCCAATTAGAACTCCATACCTTTTATGAATGCTACAGTTATTCCAATTTAAACAGAGAGCTGTTATTTAGAAGGGAGTACTATTATACAGATGGGTCAATTGTTTGGCCTACTGATTACGGAGTGATTCAGCAGACAACCATTATTATAATAATATGCGTTTTGATGGTTAAAAAAAGTGAAATTTTAATAATGTACAAGAAAGTATGTGAGTAGTTTCCAGTATAATTCATAAAATCATTGCTGTTACATACAATATCAGTTTGTTCAAATATGGATAATATGACCATATTGTGATATGCATATTCTTCTCTTTATCAATGTTCCTTTTTATTCATACATGTTTTATATATTTTTGTTTTTTGATTGCACCCTGAAGAACACCCCTGAAGAAGTCGATATAGACTAAACGCGTTGGATGAAAGCTCATTGTATTGTTTTATATATATTTCTTATACGAATAATGCTGAAATATACAACTGTATCTTCAATGTAAAAGAAATTTTTATGATTAATTCATTTTAAAATTTAAATCTTTTAATAAAGAGATATATGCGATTCTAATATGGGTGTCTAAATGTGTAAGGTCATCCTCTCTTTATACAACATCCGCCAATAATTATCTAATTATATCAGTTTATAGAATAAGAGCGCTCCACAGAGATATATTTTTTCTTTATTATCTACTTTTGATCCTTATCGACAAATGATCTTCTCTGTGTTGAAGCTTGCTTTCCCATTTGGAAATATAATAGTATTTATGTTAGCAAATTCAGACACTAACTGACATATAGTAATTAAACATTTCAGTAGTGTACAATAAGAGCGCACTAAGGGATCATACTAATTAATTATATATATATATATATATATATATATATATATATATATATATATATATATATATATATATATACACACACACACACACGTTATGGTAAGAACTTACCGTTGATAACGCGATTTCTCTTATGTCCACAGGTATCCACAGGATAACATTGGGATATTGTCGAGCGACAGCGAAAATGGCACCAACACGGTCACAAGCTTTCTGGCCTCCCAGGATGCATTGGGGCCTCCACTATATAGTCCCGCCCACTGACTCAGTCAGATCAGTTCTTTCCACAGCGATTATAGGCAGGAACATTAGGTAGAGACCTGTACAGGCGATAAGAACACACATGCACACCCTTCCATACAAGAAGGAAGAGGTTTTTAGTGTTTGTCTAGATCCTCAAATCAGATGAGTCAGGGTGGGATCCCTGTGGACATAAGAGAAATCACGTTATCAACGGTAAGTTCTTACCATAACGTTTATTTCTCTGGCTGGGTCCACAGGATTATCCACAGGATAACATTGGGATTCCCAAAGCCATTTTAGTGGTGGGGACGCCAGTAAAAAAAAAGAACTTTAATTGTTAACCACTTAAGATCTGCTCTCTCAAGTGGTTCAAACAAAGGACCCTGGAGAAATTTAAGAACTAAATTCAAATCCCAGGGAGCTGCAGGAGGAACAAATGGAGGTTGAATATGTACTACTCCTTGGAAAAACGTACGTACATCCTGTAGGTCAGCAATCTTCTGCTGAAACCATACAGTCAACGCTGAGACTTGCACCCTCAAGGAAGCAACCTTCAAACCTTATCCAATCCTGCCTGCAGAAAATCCAAAATTCTAGCTACTTTAAAGGCTCTTGGGATTGTAATTTTTTCCAGAACACCAATGAATATAGGCTTGCCATATTCTATGATATACACGGGCCGAAGAAGGCTTTCTTGCTCTAAGCATGGTTTGGATTACTTGCTTTGAAAATCCTTTAGCCTCTAAGATAGAGGTTTCAACTGCCACGCCGTCAAAGACAGGCGATCCAGATGACTGTGACAACAAGGACCCTGCATTAACAGATCTGGACGTTGAGGGAGCAGTATCGGTGCTTCCACTGACATTCTCCACAGATCTGTGTACCAATGCCTTCTTGGCCAAGCTGGAGCTATTAGAATGATTGCTCCTTTTGCCTGTTTTATCTTTCTCACTACTCTGGGTAACAGAGATATTGGAGGGAACAGATATGCCAGCTGAAACCTCCATTCTACTGACAGTGCGTCTACCAGGACTGCTCCTGGGTCCCTTGTTCTTGATCCGTACCTCGGAACTTTGTTGTTTAGACGAGACGCC
This sequence comes from Pseudophryne corroboree, assembly GCF_028390025.1. Lineage (NCBI taxonomy): Eukaryota > Metazoa > Chordata > Amphibia > Anura > Myobatrachidae > Pseudophryne > Pseudophryne corroboree. The sequence goes on from NC_086451.1 coordinate 451,168,070, forward strand.
ATAAGGTCTATCTCCGGTAGACCCCATCTGTTCACCAGTGTCTGAAACACTTCTGGGTGTAGTGCCCATTCGGTTTCCTGAATGGTGTGCCGACTGTGAAAATCCGCTTCCCAATTTAGTACACCCGGGACAAATACTGCTGACAATGCTGGGAGATGGAATTCTGCCCACTTTAGAATGGGAGTTACTTCCTCCATCAGACTCTTGCTGTGAGTCCCTCCTTGATGATTTAGGTATGCTACTGCCCTCGCATTGTCTGAGCAGATCTGGACTGGTCTTCCTTGTAGATTGTCCTTTGCCTGAACTAGGGCCAAGTAAATGGCTCTTATTTCTAACAGATTTATCGGCAGGCGACTTTCCCTTGCGGTCCATTTTCCCTGGAACCATAGGCTTCCGAGTACCGCCCCCCAACCTTGCAGGCTGGCATCTGTCGTCAGGACTTGCCACTCTTTTATCCAAAAGGGTCTCCCCTTGTTTAAATGGTCTGTCTGTAGCCACCATGCTAGAGACCTTTTTACATTTACTGGAATCTTTATCATCTGCTTCTTTATTGTTTGATGATTTCCGTTCCATTTTGTCAAAATGAGATGCTGCAATGGTCTGGAGTGGAATTGCGCATATTCCACCATGTCGAACGTTGATACCATCAGACCCAACAGTCGCATTGCTGCATGGACTGACATGGTCTGGGCTTGCAACGCTTCCTGAGCCATGACCTGCACCTTGACTATTTTCTTCTCTGGTAAGAGAACTCTCTGTAGGTCTGAATCCAATATGGCTCCCAAATGAACCATCCGCTGTGATGGATTCAGGGACGACTTCTCCCAATTTATAAGCCACCCGTGTCTCTGTAAACAAACTATCGTCTGTTGGAGATGGCTCAACAGTAAATCTTGCGACTGTGCTAAGATTAATAGGTCGTCTAGGTATGGGAATATCCTTATCCCTTGTTTGAGCAGACAAGCTGCCATAACCACCATGATCTTGGTAAACACCCTGGGTGCTGTAGCTAGCCCGAAGGGCAGAGCTTGGAACTGGAAGTGTTCCTTGAGGATGGCAAACCTGAGGTAACACTGATGTGATAGTGCTATAGGCACATGTAGGTAAGCATCCCGCACATCCAGAGATACCATATAGTCTCCCGGTTCCATAGCCAACATTATGGAGCGTAACGTCTCCATGTGGAACTTCGGGATCCATATGTAATTGTTCAACATCTTCAGATTTAGAATTGGTCGATATGACCCATTTGGTTTCTGGATTAGAAACAGATTGGAGTAATACTCCTGTCCCTTTTGTGATGGAGGTACTGGGACAATCACACCTGACTGCAGTAATTTTTGGACTGCTTCTTGCAGGGCATTGGCCTTCGACTCTATACGAGACGGGCTGGTGCAAAAAAATCTTTGAGGAGGCTGCCTCCTGAATGGGAACCCATACCCCTGAGATACTACCTTCTGCACCCAGGCATCTGTTGTTGACTGTTGCCATGTGTGTGCAAATTGCAGGAGTCGGCCCCCAACCCTGGAATCCTCCAGGCGGAGGCCCGTCTCTTCAGGCTGAGGGCTTTTGTTCAGGTTTGGAAGCTGGCTTTTTGCTAGCCCACTGCTTCTTACCCCTGGATTAAAACTGGGGTTGTTTAGGCTCCTCTTTACCTTTCGCTTTGCTTTGCCAGCGAAATGAGCGAAATTTTAAACCCTTGGACTTAAGGTTGTAGGTAGCCGGAAATCTGACCTTCTTCGATTCAGCCTCTGACTCTTAGGATATCCGATAAAGGTTTTCCAAATAATATATTACCCATGAAAGGCAATGCTTCCAATTCCTTCTTGGACTCCGCATCTGCCTTCCAGGTCCGTAGCCAGACTGCTCTGCGAGCGACTACTGCCAGGGCTGAAGCTTTAGAAGCAACAGTGCCTACATCAATGGCTGCTTCTTCTAAATACTGGGCAGATTGTCTTAAACGGTAAAGACGATCCTCTTGCTCCCTAGTAGGAGAGGGGATGTCATTCTCTAGTTCCTCTATCCATTCGCCCATTGCCTTTGCTACCCAGGCCGAAGCCATAGCAGGTCTTACCACTGCACCCACAAGAGAAAAAATATTTTTCAATAGGCTCTCTACCCTCCTGTCTGTGACATCATTCAAAGAGGTAGATGACAGTGGCAAAGCAGATTTGTGCACGAGTCGCAGAACATGTGCATCTACTTTTGGAGGAACTTCTCTCTTCGAACAATCTCCAGCAGGAAATGGATAATAAGAATCCCATCTCCTAGGAATCTTATACTTTTTACCGGGCGCTGCCCAAGACTCATCCATCATTTCCGTCAACTCCTCTGACGCTGGAAATTCAGCTTTCACTGACTTTGTTCGTTTGAATACAGGTGCTTTTGCTTTTTTTTTTTAAAGTTAGAATTTTTATTGAGAGTGATCAGTAGTCAAAACAGTAACAATAACGAAGTTGTACAGGTTAGGGTATTGAGCACGAGGGCAAGAATTTTACATACCATAACAGGCTAATAGAGACAATTTTGTGTTAATATAGGCTGACTTATATTAGTAGTAAGCTCCTTGTGTACCTTCAGACGTATACTCGATCATTCTCATTTTATTTTTCAGTTATCGTATAGAATCTATACCAAAACAGAGTATAATCTTATAAAGAGTAGAGGCAGGAAAGAGAAAGAGGAGGAAAGGGGAGAAGAAGCAAGCAAACTTATGTTAATAGAGGGGGAACGGTAGGAAGGTTACCTATAATAGAGCAAGAGGTTGGGGAACAGACCACTGTGTTGAAAACAGAGGGGGAGACAACTAAGGTATTAGAGGTATTAGCAGAGTCCGGGCATTAATAAAGAGCGTGCGAGGTACCATGGAGACCAGATGTTATGGAACTGGGCTACATTGTTATTCCTCAGGCTTGTGATATATTCCATACTGGCTATATAGTTAATCTTGGTCATCAGTAAAGCCTTGGAGGGTGGTTTATGATCTTTCCAGGATTTAGCGATCAGAGATTTAGCCGCCATGCAAAATTGCATGGCAAGCTTGTCTTGGGTTTTGGGTAACGACGGTATGGGGGCGTGAAGCAAAGCTATTTCAGGGGAGAGATCCAAGTTATGTCCACAGGTTTGAGCAACGAGTGCTCCAACCGTGTTCCAAAAGGGGCGAATAGAGGGGCATGTCCACCATATGTGAAAAAAGGTGCCCTCCTCTCCACAGAGTCTCCAACACAGGTTTGATGTCGTGGGGAAAATGGAATGAAGTCTGGAGGGGACCAGATACCATCTGGTATAGACCTTATAACATGTTTCCCTAAGTGCCACATTAATCGAAGCTTTAGCGATGCGTGATCTAATTTCCTCCCATTGGTCGTCTTCCAGCGGGTGGGAAAGATCTGATTCCCAAGCTAATTCGTGGGGTTCACGGGCAGGGGGATCTGGAATCAGAATAGAGTTGTATATTGCTGAGATATTCCCCTTTTTGCCAATTGAACGTAGACACATATGTTCAAAGGAGGTGGGTGATTTCAAAGGGGTAGTTTTGAGCTGAGATTTGAGAAAGCTAAGAATTTGGATGTAATGGTAATGACACGAGGATGGGATACCTAGGCGCTCATGAAAATCTCCAAAAGAGGTCGGTGCTGAGTGGCCTTTAACATGGATAAATCTCGTGACACCTTGCGATTGCCATGGGGCCGCTATTCTTCGTTTGCAGCCTGGGGGGAAGGCAGGGTGACCCCAAATAGGTGTTAGAGGTGAGGGGTATGAGGATAGATTGTGGGTGCTGCGGATTTTGTCCCACAATCCTAGGGTGAATTTAATCGTGGGGACTAAATAGGCCGAGGCTGGTCTGCAGGACTTGGGGAGCCATAGAAGAGAGTCAAGGGGGATACCTTGATATATTGAATTCTCAATATCAACCCATTTTCTGTTCCCTTGGGGGGAATGCCAGGACACTATGTGGTTAAGGTGACAGGCGTTAAAGTATGCCTGAAGATCAGGGTAACCCAAACCTCCTGAGGTAGCTCTCTTAGTCAACAGTGTTCGTCTTAAACGAGTTACGGTAAGCCCAAATAAATTTGTTGCACAGCGATTGCAGTGAAGCCAAAGTCGCTCGGGGTACCACTATCGGAATGGTCTGAAATAGGTAAAGAATACGGGGGAGGAGATTCATTTTTAGGGCGTTGATCCGTCCAATCCACGAAATGAATAAACGGTCCCATTTATCTAGGTCTTGGGTGATAGTTTTAATCATAGGAACATAATTAGCCTGATATAGGGTGGTGTAGGATTTAGTAATGAATATGCCGAGGTATTTGATAGCTGAGGGTCTCCAAAGAAAGGGGAAAGAGGAGGTTAAAATCAAATGAGTATGGGATGTAACATTAAATGTAAGGGCCTCAGATTTGGTGTGGTTTATTTTGTAGCCAGAGAGGGAACCATATAGGAGTAATTCTTTCTGTAGATTAGGGAGAGAAATCAGGGGGTTAGTGAGAGTCAAGAACACGTCGTCCGCAAATAAAGATATTTTGTACGAGTTCTGTCCCACTGTAACACCTCCTATGTCAGTATTAAGTCTGACTCGGGCCGCTAGAGGTTCAATGCATAAAGCAAAAAGTAGGGGTGAAAGAGGGCAGCCCTGCCGAGTACCATTTTTCAGCCTAATTCGAGGTGAGCTCAATCCATTGGTCAGGACCGTAGATGAGGGGTCGGAATAGAGAGCTGCTATTGCGGTGATGAATTGACCATGGAAGCCAAATGAAGATAGGGTGGAAAACAAAAAGGGCCAAGAGATGCGGTCACATGCCTTTTCGGCGTCTAGTGCCAAAGCAATCGCTGGTGTTTTCAATGAGTTTATTTGATGAATCAAATTAACAATACGTCTGGTGTTGTCCGAGGCCTGACGGCCAGGAACAAATCCCACTTGATCAGGGTCTATTAATGATGGCAACACAGCGTTCAGGCGAGATGCCAATATTTTGGCAAAAAGTTTGAGATCAGTGTTTATCAGGGATATGGGTCTATAATTTGAGCAGTACGAGGGATCCTTTCCGGGTTTCGGGATTACTATAATGCGGGACGTTGTGGAGTCAGTGTGAAAAGGCGTACCCTGTAATATCTTGTTAAACAAAGAGACCATATGAGGAATGAGTTGAGGGGCAAAGGTTTTGTAGTACACCATCGGATAGCCATCCGGGCCAGGTGCTTTAGAAGGTTTCTGGGTTTTTAGTGCAGCTTCAATTTCCTCAGCAGAAATATCCGCATTGAGAGCAGAGTTGGTTTCCTCGTCTAAACGAGGGAGGGCACACGAATCTAGGTATTCTTGTGTCTGTCTGGTTTGTGCTAAAGGGTCGGACGGGGGGTCAAGGTTGTAGAGTGTCTTATAATAGTCAAAAAAGATACTATTAATTTTTTTGGGGTCGTAAGTGATGTTACCTGAGGGTAGTCTAATAGTATGGATGCATTGGTTAGCCTTTTTGGCACGTAAGCGGTTAGCCAACAGAGTGTGTGCTTTGTTACTTTTATCGTAAAACGATTGGTTAGCCCATCGAAGTGAGCGTTCGATATCCTCCGCCAAAAGAGATTGTAGGTCATCCCGTGCCTTAGAAAGTTCGGCTAGAGTTTTTTTAGTGCGTGTGCGTTTATGCTCCTGATCCAATGTTGCGATGTTATCTGTTAACAGAGCAATTTGGGTTTCTCGGTTTCTCTTACGGCGGGATGCAAATTGGATAATAGATCCCCTGATGACCGCCTTATGGGCTTCCCATATGGTGGCTACACTGCAGTCGCCTTCTACATTAACCTCAAAATATTCTCGAAGCTCTGTTTTAATTAAGTCCTGAAACTTAGGGATCTTCAATAACGTCTCGTTAAGTCTCCATGTCGGTCTACCGTCAGGAATGTCAAAAATTTCAAATGTCGCAGCTAATGCTGCGTGGTCAGTCCATGTAAGCGGAATTATCGAGGAAGAGCGAGCGGTCCGGGAGAGAGGTGCACAACTCAAAAACATGTCAATGCGAGAGTACACATCGTGCGGAGTGGAATAAAAAGTATAGTCCCTGGTGGTTGGATTGAGAAAACGCCATACATCGAACAAACCAGCCTCGGCCATACTCCTGTGTAATACTGAGGAGTTTAGGGTTTGACTACTTCGCAAGGGGCCGGATCTGTCCATGCCTGTAAGAGCCATATTGAAGTCACCCCCGACAAGCGTCTTACCTCTTCTATACGAGTAAAGGTCGTGAAAAAATTTGCGGAAGAATTTGGATTGGGCAGTGTTTGGAGAATATAGATTAGCCAAGGTAACCTCCTCGTGTCCAATTTTTCCTCTCACCATTATATAACGACCTTCATTGTCGCGTTTACAGTCTAAGAATTGGAAGGGGACGGACCCTCTTACTAGTATGGCCACCCCATGTTTTTTTGCTGTGTGATTGGAGTACCAGGCCGTGGGAAATTGTTTAGATGTCAGGGAGGGATGGGAGTCTGATTTCAGGTGGGTTTCCTGTAAGAAAATCACGTCACCTTTTAATGTTTTAAGAGAACTGTGGAGATGAGAGCGCTTCTGGGGAGTATTCAACCCCTTGACATTAATGGACAAGCATGTTAACGGCATGGTTGAAGCGAAAGAGGGAGTAGTTCGCTGGAGATCTCAGGGTTCCCGAACTCTGCTTGAATGGATATGAGAAACAGAAAGAAAGAATAAAAAGAGAAAAATAGAAATATATATTACTGAATACAAACAATATTAAATAAATGAATCTATCTGTCTGTGAATACAGAGATGTCAACTGGCAGTTGTATTGTAACAGGGGTCAAAGAGAGGAGGGGAGTAAGAGAAAGTGAGACAAAAAAGAAAAAGAAAAAGGCAGACGTTGTATCCAATAGGCAGGATACTCGGCTGCCAAGATTGAGCTCTACAAAAGTAGAAAGAGCTCGCTGGCGGGATATAAATGCAATATAACAAAGGAGGGTAATGACCCACTATATTTGAAAATAACTTTAATCCCTAATGTTCGGGGGAGGAAGTATCAAGACAGGGCACTGACGCCCCCCACCCGAGATCAATAATAAGCCAATAGGATGGACCTTCGCGTAGCGAATTAAGACCTATCACAAGGGTGGGGCATTCCTAGATACTGAACACTGAAGAAAAAATAATTATATAACAGCTAGTATCAATAAAGTAATAACACTAAAGTAAATAGTACATTCGCAGGACAGATCGACGGCCAGAGACAGGCCCCGTTGCAACAGCAAAGGAATCAATCCAGTACTCCATCCATAGGGCCATGACTCCGAGCCGTCGACCAGGACAGCGAAATAATAACATAGCAATACGTAAGGTATAAAAAGGTCCGCCAATAAGAACAATTTGAGAAACAAGTAAATGGGTCATTAGTGTATAAAACGGTATCTATAACAAGGATTATATAGCAGTTGAGCAAGATTGAGAGCAAAGTCAAGTAAACTAAACGTTACAAAAACTCAGAATTTAAACGCATGGAGCTTCATATCTATGACGTAACAGCCGGGGCAGCTGCAACTTTCGGAGCAGCTTGTCTCCTTCTTCAGGCGAGCGGATGGTGTGAACCTTGCCGTCAATCTCCACAATGAGGCGAAAAGGAAAACCCCAGCGATATTTGTAACCATTGTCACGTAGTGTAGAGGTAACTGATCTTAGGTCGCGTCGTTTAGCAATGGTCACCGGTGACAAGTCTTGGTAGATCTGAATCCGGGAGTCTTCGAATAAAATTGAGGTTGAGTTTCTGCACGCCAGTGTGATACTATTTTTAATCTTGAATGACAGAAACCGGAGAATGACATCGCGGGGAGGTTCCGAGTCCTTCGGTTTAGGTCTCAGGGCGCGGTGAGCTCTCTCTATCGCGATGGCAGAGTCCGAGAGTGACGGGACCAAGTGCAGAAACAAGCGTCGGAGGTATGGTTCCAGTTCGGAGGCTGAGACAGATTCAGGGACATTGCGGATGCGTAAGTTGTTCCGTCTCTCGCGATTTTCGCCATCCTCAATTTTATCCTTGAGGAGTTCCAACTCGCTGGATAGGTAGCTCATGTCCTCGCCCACTTGCTTGTGGAAATTTTGTTGGTGGTCCTCCCGTGATTCCAGCGCGGTTGTGCGGGTGTCCAGAGCCGCCATATCAGATTTTAATTCCCCGATCGCTGACTGAAGAGCTGTCGTGAAGGAGCTCTTAAGGTCTGATATCATATTCTGAAGGGATTTAATGTCCGCCTTAGTGGAGGGTGCATCTGTATGATCCATGATGGGAGAGGACATCGGTGAGGATGGAGATGAAGTTTCAGTCGGTTTTTCCCGGCGTGAGAAGTGGTGTAAAATATCTTGTGAGGCTCCTGATTTTTTTGCTCTGGTGTTTGCTCTGCTCATAATATCTGGTGAGATTAAAACGTCCGTTTAAGGAGTGGTAACAAGAATGATCCACCGAGATGTTACGTGTTCAACAGTTGATCCGGGTGAGGGGGAAGTCAGGCATCTGTGTTTTTACATCATTTAAAGGACATAGGTCCTAATTATCTATTAAAACAGTGAGAGGGGTCCACAGGAGAGCATCCTAAAATGCCACACACCTTTCCGTGAATATATGAGAAGTAGTGTAAAGAAGGGGCGGTGCATAACACACCGATCCGTAAATAAATGAAGTGTGGCACAGAGTGTAGATAGTAAGTAGTTAATAGCAGCAGCTGCAGTGTTGAGGTTCTGGTTTAAATCACTGCTGATGTGGGGTGTTCGTTCCCCCACAAGTCCAGCAGGGGCAGCACTGAGCAGAGGAGAGGAACCTGTCCTGCCTCCTCCAGGATGGCCGCCGTCCACCGAGCTCAGAGTGTTCTTCTACGGGCCCTCTCGGCTGTTTAATCGGGGGTCCCGAGGTCTTCTTGTCCCCCCAGCGCCCTCCGCCAGCCCCCCTTGATGTTTTGCCGCGGACAGTGGGCTTCTCCCAGCGGTGCAGTGTCTGCTTACTGCCGGACGCCACAACCAATATGGCCGCCGCCACCGGGTCTCCGCACCTCAGCTCGGTCCTGCAGCTCCAGGGGCACCTGCAAGTTTCTCTGCACCCCGGCCGGGTCACTGCAGGTGAGGGGTGTGCCGCGGATCTGTCCGTGCAGCGGTGGGCGGCTCCTGAGTTTCGTCCGATTTCGGATGGGGGTAATGTGAAATTGAGGCCCCGGCTTCACCACTGGGGGAAGGCCGCAACCCGCAAGCACAGGCCAGGCCCGTGCTCCGGCTCCGCAGCTCACTCCCCAGATATACAGAACAGTAGGGGCTGCTGTGGGAAACTGTTAGGGAGAGATAGGCAGGTTTAGGGCTGTGGAAAGGGGTTTTATTAGTGTGTTTCAGCAGGAGCTCCCCAGGGACACGTCTTCCCAGTTAGGACACAAGCTCCGCCCCCCAGGTGCTTTTGCTTTTAACGCTGTCTTGGCTGGTTCTTCCAGAGAAAGCACAGCCTTTACTGCATTAATGAGTTCAGCTACATCATCTGAACTAAAGCTCTGCGACTGATCATCATACGGAGTTGAATCTATTGTTTCCGCATCATCATCCGATGTATCCTCTTGTGTAGTCTGCCATACAGACGTATCTGTCTTAGTCTTACCTACCCCTTGGTTGCTTGTAGAGGCTACTGGAACCAAACCATAGGAAGGGAGCTGCATGTATGGGTTCATAGTGTAACCTAACCCCTGAGGTGGTGCTACTGGAGCTAACCTGTCCGCTATTGAAGACAGAGTCTTTGCGAACATATTCCATGGTGGCTCTACTGGAGGTTGAACTAACTCCTGTTTTTTACTTCGCTGAAAAGCGAAACAGTTTGCACACAAACCCTCATAAGTGACCAATTGAATCATATCAATTACCCCTGACTTACAAGATAAGCATGTTAGGGCTGTAGGAGTGCTTGACAAATTCTCCTCATCACTTTTGCCGCTCACAGACATTTTTTCTGATATTGACTACACAATTTTGTGACTGAACCACACCCTATAATCAGTATATAGAGGTGAAATCAATCTGACCACAGTGCACCTGATTTGAGGGTCAGAACAGGACTGACATTACACAGAAAAGTCAGCACACATACTAGCAGTCAGTCACATGTTAAAGCATTAGACATTGTCATATGAGAATACAACCTCCATAATAACTTATACATAAGTAGGAAATTTGTACTTCTGTTTAACTGGTTCTTTTTCAACATAACATGCAGAAAACACAGTAATATACAGGTCTCATATGCAATAGGTACTAAAAATTAACAGTGCACACTAAGAAGTAGAAGGAATTTTTAGTACTGTATACCCTGCCTCCAGGGAGCGGGATACAGGGAGACTCACCACACTTCCATATCCAAGCAAAGACGCTCGAAAGACGCTGAGTGGATTCAGACGCTACTGGTGTACACTGCCGCTCTTGGTAACTGATAACGGACACGGACGCTCACCAACGGACACTGAGCGACTCCACGTGCATGCAGACACTAAAGGCCTGCGACTCGGTCTGGGCGGGTTTATATCCAGTGTACACAACCGCAGCGTCTAAGCTGCGACCGAGTACCCTCGTGGTAGCGTCTGAGCCGGAAGTGAGGTCATTCAGTTCATGAAACGAGAGACCCGCGGGAACTGGCCATGAACTCGGAGGAGGGACGGCCAGGAGAGCGTCTGAAACCCCCTGTTGACTTAAACTCCCAGGATCGCGGCCTCACCTAGTCCTGGCGCCTATGATCCCCGGAGCGTAGCGCTGCCACACTCGAGATGTTCGGCGCATCAACACGCTGTTTGTAGTCTCCACCAAATCAGCGTAGCTGTGTCCTGACCCCTCTAGTAAGAGGAAGTCCATATACTCACTGTCTCCCCATGCTCCGGCCACAGCCTGGTAACGTCTGCTGGACCTGCTAGAACATCCGACATAGACGCCCGTCGAGACAGCACTGTACCGCGAAGGTAAGCGTTGTTGCGACCCGGTGGGGAGTTGTTGGAGCGACTCTTTCTAATACACGTTTAAGACGCTGTTAAGAGAAGTCGCTCAAACAAAAACAGTAAGTCTATAAAAATAAAGTAATGAAAACTTGAGGCTGCTTTCACAGCAGCCCTGTGACCATGCGGCTTCCTGCCGCACCAAGCAAAAAACTGATCTGACTGAGTCAGTGGGCGGGACTATATAGTGGAGGCCCCAATACATCCTGGGAGGCCAGAAAGCTCGTGACCGTGTTGGTGCCATTTTCGCTGTCGCTCGACAATATCCCAATGTTATCCTGTGGATAATCCTGTGGACCCAGCCAGAGAAATAGAAATATATATATATATATATATATATATATATATATATATATATACACACACACATACATACTGTACATGTGTTATATTGTATACATACCCTTTTAATATCAAACATATACATCTCTGAGAGTTGGACCTCAGCCGACAATGTGTGCGATTGCTTGTTTTCTCTTAAGGGATGTAGTGTTTGCGACGTACAGCGAACTTTTATCGTATATGGTAATAAGATGCGCCGTGTGTCTGCAGCATATATTAACGCTGATATTTGACATGTTTATTTAGAAATAATCTGAAAATGTACACGTCCAAATATAGTGGAAGCTGTTACAGCTGCAAAAGTGGGACCAACTCCATATTAAGGTATATGTATTTGAATACAATGTCATTACAGTCCCTGCTGGTGTAATAGTCAGGCGTCCGAATACTTTTGTCCATATACTGTATTTACTAATATGTGATCAGGGCTGTTTTGCATGTGATATTAATGCAGATTTAAATTCTGTGGGCAAACACACTGTAGTAACTACAGTCACAGACTCACCTCTTTCACAATGTTGTTCTCTGTGAGCTGAGCTTCTAGCTTCTGTCTGGCAGACATACTGTTGCTGATATCTGTGGAAGAAAGATGTTCATAGTTAAACGGAGCCGGCAGGAGACCCGGAGGTGTGGACTAAGACAGTGGCCAGAAAATAGGTGGTGAGACCCAAGAGTATCACTGATAACCACCTAGTTATACTGCCCATTTATTATGGGAAATGAGAATTACATTCCCCTCTATTGCCTGGTTACAGAAACCAAATAAAGTTTTTCCTATATAAAAGGAATGGTCTGTATGAAGGTTTCATTGATGCCTCGCAGTGCTGGGGTATTTACACCAACACAAATTTAGACTAAAGGTCCATACACACTTGGCGTTATTGTCCAGCGTGTATGAACAGCGATGATCGCTGACATCGCTGGGCTGAAAAGCGCTCAGTGCATATACACTGAGCTATTTCCCCCCCTCCCCAGCGATGTCAGCAGCTTTCCATAGCAGGATGCTATGGAAAGCCGCTCACCCTGCCGTTCATCTACCGGTAATACCAGCAGATGAACGGCGGATGCCAGCGATGAAGCGGGAGCGCGCATCAGCGTTCACCACTTGTGCATACACACTGGGCGGCTTTGAGCTGAAAGCAGCGCAACACACCAATAGTGACCTGCTTTCAGCTCAAAATCGCCCAGTGTGTATGGGTCTTAAGCAAACACACCAGACAGAGATCTCAGTGGATCCGCCATCGTGCTGACAGATCCAGGTAAGTATACACACTTACCGATCAGCCGCTCGATTTGTCGATCCTCCCGCCCAGCTGTGATGTCGGCCCCTGTAGCAAATGTACACAGCCAGATGTGCTGATATATCGGCTTTACTGCACATCAGACGCGATATGTCTGTGAAGTCGTCATCCACAGACATATTGGGGTACAAACCCACCAACAGGCTTGTGATATATAGTCCGTTTGCTCAAAAGGCCGATATATTGCCTAGTGTGTACCCAGCATTAGCTCCTTTGGTGCAGGGACTAAAGTGGATAAAACAGTCTTTTTAGACAGTGTTTTTCAGACAATATCAGCCCCGCACACATATACATTTATATTAGGCTAAACAGAATAAATAAGAATTTACTTACTGATAAATCTATTTCTCGTAGTCCGTAGTGGATGCTGGGACTCCGTCAGGACCATGGGGAATAGCGGCTCCGCAGGAGACAGGGCACAAAATTTAAAAGTTTGACCACTAGGTGGTGTGTACTGGCTCCTCCCCCTATGACCCTCCTCCAAGCCTCAGTTAGGATACTGTGCCCGGACGAGCGTACACAATAAGGAAGGATTTTGAATCCCGGGTAAGACTCATACCAGCCACACCAATCACACCGTACAACTTGTGATCTGAACCCAGTTAACAGTATGACAAACGTAGGAGCCTCTGAACAGACGGCTCACAACAATAACAACCCGATTTTTTTGTAACAATAACTATGTACAAGTATTGCAGACAATCCGCACTTGGGATGGGCGCCCAGCATCCACTACGGACTACGAGAAATAGATTTATCGGTAAGTAAAATCTTATTTTCTCCGACGTCCTAGTGGATGCTGGGACTCCGTCAGGACCATGGGGATTATACCAAAGCTCCCAAACGGGCGGGAGAGTGCGGATGACTCTGCAGCACCGAATGAGAGAACTCCAGGTCCTCCTTTAGCCAGGGTATCAAATTTGTAGAATTTTACAAACGTGTTCTCCCCTGACCACGTAGCTGCTCGGCAGAGTTGTAATGCCGAGACCCCTCGGGCAGCCGCCCAAGATGAGCCCACCTTCCTTGTGGAATGGGCCTTGACAGATTTAGGCTGTGGCAGGCCTGCCACAGAATGTGCAAGTTGAATTGTGCTACAAATCCAACGAGCAATCGTCTGCTTAGAAGCAGGAGCACCCAGCTTGTTGGGTGCATACAGTATAAACAGCGAGTCAGATTTTCTGACTCCAGCCGTCCTTGAAATATATATTTTCAATGCTCTGACAACGTCCAGCAACTTGGAATCCTCCAAATCGCTAGTAGCCGCAGGCACCACAATAGGCTGGTTCAGGTGAAACGCTGAAACCACCTTAGGCAGAAAGTGAGGACGCGTCCGCAGTTCTGCCCTGTCCGAATGGAAAATCAGATATGGGCTTTTATACGATAAAGCCGCCAATTCTGACACTCTCCTGGCTGAAGCCAGGGCCAGTAGCATGGTTACTTTCCATGTAAGATATTTCAAATCCACCGATTTGAGTGGCTCAAACCAATGGGATTTGAGAAAATCCAAAACTACATTAAGATCCCACGGTGCCACTGGGGGCACAACCGGGGGCTGTATATGTAGTACTCCTTTTACAAAAGTCTGGACTTCAGGAACTGAAGCCAATTCTTTCTGGAAGAAAATCGACAGGGCCGAAATTTGAACCTTAATGGACCCTAATTTGAGGCCCATAGATAATCCTGTTTGCAGGAAATGTAGGAATCGACCCAGTTGAAATTCCTCCGTCGGGGCCTTCCTGGCCTCACACCACGCAACATATTTTCTCCAAATGCGGTGATAATGTTGTGCAGTCACCTCCTTCCTGGCTTTTACCAGGGTAGGGATGACCTCTTCCGGAATGCCTTTTTCCCTTAGGATTCGGCGTTCAACCGCCATGCCGTCAAACGCAGCCGCGGTAAGTCTTGGAATAGACACGGTCCCTGCTGAAGCAGGTCCCGTCTTAGAGGTAGAGGCCACGGATCTTCCGTGAGCATCTCCTGAAGTTCCGGGTACCAAGTTCTTCTTGGCCAATCCGGAGCCACGAGTATCGTTCTTACTCCCCTTTGCCGTATAATTCTCAGTACTTTTGGTATGAGAGGCAGAGAAGGAAACACATACACTGACTGGTACACCCATGGTGTTACCAGAGCGTCTACAGCTATTGCCTGAGGGTCTCTTGACCTGGCGCAATACCTGTCCAGTTTTTTGTTGAGGCGGGACGCCATCATGTCCACCATTGGTCTTTCCCAATGGACCACAATCATGTGGAAGACTTCTGGATGAAGTCCCCACTCTCCCGGGTGCAGATCGTGTCTGCTGAGGAAGTCTGCTTCCCAGTTGTCCACTCCCGGGATGAACACAGCTGACAGTGCTAACACATGATTTTCTGCCCAGCGGAGAATCCTTGCAGCTTCTGCCATTGCCCTCCTGATTCTTGTGCCGCCCTGTCTGTTTACGTGGGCGACTGCCGTGATGTTGTCCGACTGAATCAACACCGGCTGACCCTGAAGCAGAGGTTTTGCCAGGCTTAGAGCATTGTAGATTGCTCTTAGCTCCAGTATATTTATGTGAAGAGACGTCTCCAGGCTTGACCACACGCCCTGGAAGTTTCTTCCCTGTGTGACCGCTCCCCAGCCTCTCAGGCTGGCATCCGTGGTCACTAGGACCCAGTTCTGTATGCCGAATCTTCGTGCATGGAATCTGCCGAATGGAATCGCTTCGTAAGAAGCTACCATTTTTCCCAGGACTCTTGTGCATTGATGCACAGATACTTTTCCTGGTTTTAGGAGGTTCCTGACTAGATCGGATAACTCCCTGGCTTTCTCCTCCGGAAGAAATACCTTTTTCTGAACAGTGTCCAGAATCATCCCTAGGAACAACAGACGTGTCGTCGGGATCAGTTGGGATTTTGGAAAATTCAGAATCCACCCGTGTTGTTGGAGCACTACTTGGGTTAATGCTACTCCGACCTCCAGCTGTTCTCTGGATCTTGCCCTTATCAGGAGATCGTCCAAGTAAGGGATAATTAAGACGCCTTCTCTTCGAAGAAGGATCATCATTTCGGCCATTACCTTGGTAAAGACCCGGGGTGCCGGTGACAATCCAAACGGCAGCGTCTGAAACTGATAATGACAGTTTTGGACCACGAACCTGAGGTACCCTTGGTGTGAAGGACAAATTGGAACATGAAGGTAAGCATCCTTGATGTCCAAGGACACCATAAAATCCCCTTCTTCCAGATTCGCTATCACTGCTCTGAGTGACTCCATCTTGAACTTGAATTTCTGTATGTACAGGTTCAGAGATTTTAGATTTAGAATCGGTCTTACCGAGCCGTCCGGCTTCGGTACCACAAATAGCGTGGAGTAATACCCCTGTCCCTGTTGTAGGAGGGGTACCTTGACTATCACCTGCTGAGAATACAGCTTGTGAATGGCCTCCAATACCGTCGCCCTGTCGGAGGGAGACGTTGGCAAAGCAGACTTTAGGAAACGGCGAGGAGGGGACTTCTCGAATTCCAACCTGTAACCCTGAGATACTACCTGCAGGATCCAGGGGTCCACCTGCGAGTGAGCCCACTGTGCGCTGAAATGTTTGAGGCGACCCCCCACCGCCCCTGAGTCTGCTTGTAAGGTCCCAGCGTCATGCTGACGCCTTTGTAGAAGCCGGGGAGGGCTTCTGCTCCTGGGAAGGAGCTGCTTGTTGCAGTCTCTTACCCTTTCCTTTGCCTCGGGGCAAATAGGAATGTCCTTTTGCTCGTTTGTTCTTATAGGAACGAAAGGACTGCGGCTGAAAAGCCTGCGGCTTTTTCTGCTGGGAGGTGACCTGGGGTAAAAAGGTGGATTTTCCGGCCGTTGCCGTGGCCACCAGATCCGATAGACCGACCCCAAATAATTCCTCCCCCTTATACGGCAATACTTCCATATGTCGTTTGGAATCCGCATCACCTGACCACTGGCGCGTCCATAAACTTCTTCTGGCAGATATGGACATCGCACTTACTCTTGATGCCAGAGTGCAAATATCTCTCTGTGCATCTCGCATATAAAGAAATGCATCCTTTAACTGCTCTATAGTCAGTAAAATACTGTCCCTATCCAGGGTATCAATATTTTCAGACAGTGACTCCGACCAAGCCACGCCAGCACTGCACATCCAGGCTGAGGCGATTGCTGGTCTCAGTATAACACCCGTATGTGTGTATATACTTTTTAATGTATTCTCCAGCCTCCTATCAGCTGGATCTTTGAGGGCGGCCGTATCAGGAGACGGTAACGCCACTTGCTTTGATAAGCGTGTGAGCGCCTTATCCACCCTAGGAGGTGTTTCCCAGCGCGCCCTAACCTCTGGCGGGAAAGGGTATAATGCCAATAACTTCTTTGAAATTAGCAGTTTTCTATCTGGGGTAACCCACGCTTCATCACACACTTCATTCAGTTCCTCTGATTCAGGAAAAACTATCGGTAGTTTTTTCACACCCCACATAATACCCCTTTTTGTGGTACTTGCAGTATCAGAGATATGCAAAGCCTCCTTCATTGCCGTGATCATATAACGTGTGGCCCTACTGGAAAATACGTTTGTTTCTTCACCGTCGACACTGGATTCAGTGTCTGGGTCTGTGTCGACCGACTGAGGTAAAGGGCGTTTTACAGCCCCTGACGGTGTCTGAGACGCCTGGACAGGTACTAACTGGTTTGCCGGCTGTCTCATGTCGTCAACCGACTTTTGTAGCGTGCTGACACTATCCCGTAATTCCATAAACAAAGCCATCCATTCTGGTGTAGACTCCCTAGGGGGTGACATCACCATTACAGGCAATTGCTCCGCCTCCACGCCAACATCGTCCTCATACATGTCGACACACACGTACCGACACACAGCAGACACACAGGGAATGCTCTGATAGAAGACAGGACCCCACTAGCCCTTTGGGGAGACAGAGGGAGAGTTTGCCAGCACACACCCAAGCGCTATAAATATATATAGGGACAACCTTAATAAGTGTGTTCCCTTTATAGCAGCTCAAATATTATAAATATCGCCAATAAGTGCCCCCCCTCTCTGTTTTTACCCTGTTTCTGTAGTGCAGTGCAGGGGAGAGTCCTGGGAGCCTTCCTCGCAGCGGAGCTGGGCAGGAAAATGGCGCTGTGTGCCGAGGAGAATAGGCCCCGCCCCCTTTTCGCCGGGCTTCTTCTCCCGGTTTTATTGGAACCTGGCAGGGGTTAAATACATCCATATAGCCCCAGGGGCTATATGTGATATATTTTAGCCAGAATAGGTATATTACATTGCTGCCCAGGGCGCCCCCCCCCAGCACCCTGCACCCTCAGTGACCGCTGGTGTGAAGTGTGCGGAGAGCAATGGCGCACAGCTGCAGTGCTGTGCGCTACCTCATGAAGACTGAGACGTCTTCTGCCGCCGGTTTCTGGACCTCTTCTCTATTCGGCATCTGCAAGGGGGTCGGCGGCGCGGCTCCGGTGACCCATCCAGGCTGTACCTGTGATCGTCCCTCTGGAGCTAGTGTCCAGTAGCCTAAGAAGCAAATCCATCCTGCACGCAGGTGAGTTCACTTCTTCTCCCCTAAGTCCCTCGTTGCAGTGAGCCTGTTGCCAGCAGGACTCACTGAAAATAAAAAACCTAACAAACTTTTTCTAAGCAGCTCTTTAGGAGAGCCACCTAGATTGCACCCTTCTCGGCCGGGCACAAAAACCTAACTGAGGCTTGGAGGAGGGTCATGGGGGGAGGAGCCAGTGCACACCACCTAGTGGTCAAACTTTTAAATTTTGTGCCCTGTCTCCTGCGGAGCCGCTATTCCCCATGGTCCTGACGGAGTCCCAGCATCCACTAGGACGTCAGAGAAATAAAGGTAATAGTTACGTGTACATTTATATGATAAGATACCTTATCGCCATTGTTAACGTCTGTGTATACTCCGGTATCTTACCTTTCTGGACTTGCTGGTATTTGGTGACCTCAGCCTGCAGCTTCTCCTGCAATTGTGCTGCCATCTATACATATCAAACATAAAAACACTAATATGAGTTTATATTATGAACACTGACAGATGCTATGCTAACACCACTTACGTAGCTCAGGACTACAGTAAGTTGCACAATACACAAAGGGGTAAATGCAGCCAGATCTGCGTTCATCTCTGCACATGCTGGGGGCTGCAATTAGATTGTGGCAGTATTGGATCTAAGGTTAACCCCTGGCAGCGCATTTAATGTCACCGATGGGACTGAACTGAGATCTGGTGACTGGGAGAAACTGCAGGCATAATGTATCCATGCACTGATGCGGTTTTATTACATCCTGGTCTACTCATCAGGGAATAACTGGAACCTGGACTCATCAGACCAAGCCATGTTTTCTCAGTTCTCTGGTGTTAGTGATCCCCTGGCCATTAGCCATCTGCTGTAAAAGGTGTTGTCCTCGCTGGAAGCCCCCTCCAAATATAACTGCGCCATGCTGGTAAGTAATTATCCCTCTGTCGCCTGATAACAGGTCTGACTGGCTCTTGCTCGCTGCTCTATCACCGCACAGAACAGCTTAATGCAGGGGTTCCCAAACGCGGTACTCAAGGCACCCCAACAGACCAGGATTTAAGGATACCCTTGCTCAGGCACAGGTGGCTTAGTAACTCAGTTTGATTTTACCGAGATTAGGCCAGCACTGGCTACACAGGGAAGGGGTGTTATACGAGGCAGTGAGGGGTCAGTAGCGCGTGAGGGGTCAGTAACAGGCAGCCACAGGATTTTATATATATATATATATATCTATATCTATCACACACACACAGTATACAAAATATATATATATATACACACACACACACACAGCTCTTGTGGAACTACAAGTACCAGCATGCCACCCAAGCCTCCGTACGGTTTCACAACAGCCACAGGTTGCCGCCTGTGGGGTATGCTGCGACCTGTAGTCCCCCCAGCAGCCGGCGGTGGGTATTAACCCCCTCACTGCACCCTCGTTACCGTCTCTCTGTCACAGGAAACGTGCACACCGCAGTCCGTACAGCTCTCACCCGGAAGCGAAACCCCTCTTCCGCCCTCAGCCGTTACCATGGAGACAAGCCTGACGACCCCGCCCAGCCCGTCGCGATGGAGACAGGGATCCCGTCCCCACCCTGCTGTTACTCTCCGTTTTGCGCAACTTTATTGAGATGACACATGGCGACAGAGAGCGCCGACAGGAGGCGCAGGGCAGGAGTATATCATCCGCGGTGTTACAGAGGTGAGAGCCGGGCCCACACCTGTCATATACCCCTGATAGCATGTATCCCCCTGATTATATATATACATATATACCCCTCCCTAATACCATGTATACCCCTGATTATATATATATATATATATATATATATATATATATACACCCTTCCCTAACACCATATATACCCCTGCATATATACATACCCTTCCCTAATAGCATGTATCCCCCTGATTTTATATATATATATAGATATATATATAGATATATATATAGATATATATCCTTCCCTAATACCATGTATATCCCTGATCATATATATACCCTAACCCTAATGGTAGAGGCTAGATCCAAGTGGCCTAAGGGACCTATTCCGTCAGGGGGAGGAGCCACGACACAAGGGGGAGGAGCTACGCCAGCGGGACAGTTCTCTAGTATCCACACCACCAACTATTACCTTTAGTAATTAGGTGGCGAGCGATTGGAGTGGGAGAAGGGACCTTCTGACGTACCTAGGGGAGGAGACCCGTCACCAGGGGGAGGAGCTGCGGGCGAACAAGGTACCCGAAAAGTACCCTCGCGGGCTCGCTTCGCTCGCCACCTAATTACTAAAGGTAATAGTTGGTGGTGTGGATACTAGAGAACTGTCCCGCTGGCGTAGTTCCTCCCCCTTGTGTCGTGGCTCCTCCCCCTGACGGAATAGGTCCCTTAGGCCACTTGGATCTAGCCTCTACCATTAGGGTTAGGGTATATATATGATCAG
The DNA here is from genome assembly GCF_028390025.1 of Pseudophryne corroboree. Lineage (NCBI taxonomy): Eukaryota > Metazoa > Chordata > Amphibia > Anura > Myobatrachidae > Pseudophryne > Pseudophryne corroboree. Next base: position 451,188,681 of record NC_086451.1, read on the forward strand.
GGATATACATGGTATTAGGGAAGGGTATATATATGATAGTATCATATATATACCCTTCCCTAATACCATGTATACCCCTGATCATATATATACCCTTCCCTAATACCATGTATACCCCTGATCATATATATACCCTTCCCTAATACCATGTATACCCCCGATCATATATATATATACCCTTCCCTAATACCATGTATACCCCTGATCATATATATACCCTTCCCTAATACCATGTATACCCCTGATCATATATATTCCCTTCCCTAATACCATATATACCCCATATCATATATATACCCTTCCCTACCATGTATACCCCTGATCATATATATACCCTTCCCTAATACCATGTATACCCCTGATCATATATATGTATACCCTCCCCTAATAGCATGTATCCCCCGATCACATATGTATTTCCCTGATCACATATATGTATCCCCCCTAACCACATATATGTATACCCTCCCCTCATACCATGTATCCCCCGACCACATATATGTATACCCTCCCCTCATACCATGTATCCCCCTGATCACATATATGTATACCCTCCCCTCATACCGTGTATCCCCCTGATCACATATATGTATACCCTCCCCTCATACCGTGTATCCCCCTGATCACATATATGTATACCCTCCCCTCATACCGTGTATCTCCATGATCACATATATGTATACCCTCCCCTCATACCGTGTATCTCCCTGATCACATATATGTATACCCTCCCCTCATACCATGTATCCCCCTGATATTATATTTCTCTAACGTCCTAAGTGGATGCTGGGACTCCGTAAGGACCATGGGGATTAGCGGCTCCGCAGGAGACTGGGCACAACTAAAGAAAGCTTTAGGACTACCTAGTGTGCACTGGCTCCTCCCACTAAGACCCTCCTCCAGACCTCAGTTAAACATATGTGCCCGGCTGAGCTGGATGCACACTAGGGGCTCTCCTGAGCACCTAGAAAGAAAGTATATTTAGGTTTCTCTATCGTCCTAGTGGATGCTGGGGTTCCTGAAAGGACCATGGGGAATAGCGGCTCCGCAGGAGACAGGGCACAAAAAGTAAAGCTTTAGGATCAGGTGGTGTGCACTGGCTCCTCCCCCTATGACCCTCCTCCAAGCCTCAGTTAGATTTTTGTGCCCGGCCGAGAAGGGTGCAATCTAGGTGGCTCTCCTAAAGAGCTGCTTAGAAAAGTTTAGCTTAGGTTTTTTATTTTACAGTGAGTCCTGCTGGCAACAGGATCACTGCAACGAGGGACTTAGGGGAGAAGAAGTGAACTCACCTGCGTGCAGGATGGATTGGCTTCTTGGCTACTGGACATTAGCTCCAGAGGGACGATCACAGGTACAGCCTGGATGGTCACCGGAGCCTCGCCGCCGGCCCCCTTGCAGATGCTGAAACGAGAAGAGGTCCAGAATCGGCGGCAGAAGACTCCTCAGTCTTCTTAAGGTAGCGCACAGCACTGCAGCTGTGCGCCATTTTCCTCTCAGCACACTTCACACGGCAGTCACTGAGGGTGCAGGGCGCTGGGAGGGGGGCGCCCTGGGAGGCAAATGAAAACCTTTTTTGGCTAAAAATACCTCACATATATCCTCCGGGGGCTATATGGAGATATTTAACCCCTGCCAGAATCCGTTAAGAGCGGGAGACGAGGCCGCCGAAAAAGGGGCGGGGCCTATCTCCTCAGCACACAGCGCCATTTTCCCTCACAGAAAGGCTGGAGGGAAGGCTCCCAGGCTCTCCCCTGCACTGCACTACAGAAACAGGGTTAAAACAGAGAGGGGGGGCACTAATTTGGCGTTAGAAATATATAAAAAAGATGCTATAAGGGAAAACACTTATATAAGGTTGTCCCTATATAATTATAGCGTTTTTGGTGTGTGCTGGCAAACTCTCCCTCTGTCTCTCCAAAGGGCTAGTAGGTCCTGTCCTCTATCAGAGCATTCCCTGTGTGTGTGCTGTGTGTCGGTACGTGTGTGTCGACATGTATGAGGACGATGTTGGTGAGGAGGCGGAGCAATTGCCTGTAATGGTGATGTCACTCTCTAGGGAGTCGACACCGGAATGGATGGCTTATTTAGGGAATTACGTGATAATGTCAACACGCGCCAAGGTCGGTTGACGACATGAGACGGCCGACAAACAATTAGTACCGGTCCAGACGTCTCAAAAACACCGTCAGGGGTTTTAAAACGCCCGTTTACTTTAGTCGGTCGACACAGACACAGACAGGGACACTGAATCCAGTGTCGACGGTGAATAAACAAATGTATTCCTTATTAGGGCCACACGTTAAGGGCAATGAAGGAGGTGTTACATATTTCTGATACTACAAGTACCACAAAAGAGGGTATTATGTGGGATGTGAAAAACTACCGTAGTTTTTCCTGAATCAGATAAATTAAATGAAGTGTGTGATGATGCGTGGGTTCCCCCCGATAGAAAATATGGGCGGTATACCCTTTCCCGCCAGAAGTTAGGGCGCGTTGGGAAACACCCCTTAGGGTGGATAAGGCGCTCACACGCTTATCAGAACAAGTGGCGGTACCGTCTATAGATAGGGCCGTCCTCAAGGAGCCAGCTGACAGGAGGCTGGAAAAATATCATAAAAAGTATATACACACATACTGGTGTTATACTGCGACCAGCGATCGCCTCAGCCTGGATGTGCAGAGCTGGGGTGGCTTGATCGGATTCCCTGACTAAAAATATTGATACCCTTGACAGGGACAGTATTTTATTGACTATAGAGCATTTAAAGGATGTATTTCTATATATGCGAGATGCACAGAGGGATATTTGCACTCTGGCATCAAGAGTAAGTGCGATGTCCATATCTGCCAGAAGATGTTTATGGACACGACAGTGGTCAGGTGATGCAGATTCCAAACGGCACAAAGGTGTATTGCCGTATAAAGGAAGAGGAGTTATTTGGGGTCGGTCCATCGGACCTGGTGGCCACGGCAACTGCTGGGAAATCCACCGTTTTTACCCTAAGTCACATCTCTGCAGAAAAAGACACCGTCTTTTCAGCTTCAGTCCTTTCGTCCCTATAAGAGTCATATCTGCCCAGGGATAGAGGAAAGGGAAGAAGACTGCAGCAGGCAGCCCATTCCCAGGAACAGAAGCGTTCCACCGCTTCTGACAAGCTCTCAGCATGACGCTGAGACCGTACAGGACCCCTGGATCCTACAAGTAGTATCCCAGGGGTACAGTTTGGAATGTCGAGACGTTTCCCCTGCGCAGGCTCCTGAAGTCTGCTTTACCAAGGTCTCCCTCCGACAAGGAGGCAGTATGGGAAAAAATTCACGAGCTGTATTCCCAGCAGGTGATAATTAAATTACCCCTACTACAACAAGAAAAGGGGGTATTATTCCACACTATATTGTGGTACTGAAGCCAGAAGGCTAGGTGAGACCTATTCTAAATCTAAAAAAATTTGAACACTCACAAAGGTTCAAATCAAGATGGAGTCACTCAGAGCAGTGATAACGAACCGGGAAGAAGGGGACTATCTGGTGTCCCGAGACATCAGGGATGCTTACCTCCATGTCCCAAATTTGCCCTTATCACTAAGGGTACCTCAGGTTCGTGGTACAGAACTGTCACTATCAGTTTCAGACGCTGCCGTTTGGATTGTCTACGGCACCCCGGGTCTTTACCAAGGTAATGGCCGAAATGATGGTTCTTCTTCGAAGAAAAGGCGTCTTAATTATCCCTTACTTGGACGATCTCCTGATAAGGGCAAAGTCCAGGGAACAGTTGGAGGTCGGAGTAGCACTATCTCGGATACTGTTACAACAGCAGGGGTGGATTCTAAATATTCCAAAATCGCAGCTGATCCCGACAACAAGTCTCCTGTGCTTAGGGATGATTCTGGACACAGTCCAGAAAAAGGTGTTTCTCCCGGAAGAGAAAGCCAGGGAGTTATCCGAGCTAGTCAGGAACCTCCTAAAATCAGTGCATCATTGCACAAGGGCCATGGTAAAAAAAATGGTGACTTCCTTCGAAGCAATTCCAGTCGGCAGATTTCATGCAAGAACTTTTCAGTGGGATCTGCTGGACAAATGGTCCGGATCGCATCTTCAGATGCATCAGCGGATAACCCTATATCCAAGGACAAGGGTGTCTCTCCTGTGGTGGTTACAGAGTGCTCATCTTCTAGAGGGCCGCAGATTCGGCATTCAGTTTTGGATGTTGGTGACCACGGAGGCCAGCCCGAGAGGCTGGGGAGCAGTCACACAAGGAAAAAATTTCCAGGGAGTGTGATCAAGTCTGGAGATTTTTCTCCACATAAATATAGCTAAGGGTAAATTTATAATGCTCTAAGCTTAGCAAGACCTCTGCTTCAAGGTCAGCCGGTATTGATCCAGTGGGATAAAACATCACGGCAGTCGCCCACGTAAACAGACAGGGCGGCACAAGAAGCAGGAGGGCAGTGGCAAAAACTGCAAGGACTTTTCGCTGGGCGGAAAATCATGTGATAGCACTGTCAGCAGTGTTTCATTCCGGGAATGGAAACTGGGAAGCAGACTTCCTCAGTAGGCACGACATCCACCCGGCAGAGTGGGAACTTCATGGGGAAGTTTTCCACATAATTGTAAACCGTTGGGAATTACCAAAGGTGGACATGATGGCGTCCCGTCTGAACAAAAAACGGGACAGGTATTGCGCCAGGTTAAGAGACCCTCAGGCAATAGCTGTGGACGTTCTGGTAACACCGTGGGTGTACCAGTCGGTGTATGTGTTCCATCCTCTGCTTTTCATACCTAAGGTACTGAGAATTATAAGACGTAGAGGAGTAAGAACTATACTCATGGCTCCGGATTGGCCAAGAAGGACTTGGTACCCGGAACTTCAAGAGATGCTCACAGAGGACTTATGGCCTCTGCCGCTAAGAAGGGACTTGTTTCAGCAAGTACCATGTCTGTTCCAAGACTTACCGCAGCTGCGTTTGACGGCATGGCGGTGGAACGCCGGATCCTAAGGGAAAAGGCATTCAGGAAGAGGTCATTCCTACCCTGGTCAAAGCCAGAAAGGAGGTGACCGCACAACATTATCACCACATGTGGCGAAAATATGTTGCGTGGTGTGAGGCCAGGAAGGCCCCACGAAGAAATTTCAACTCGGTCGATTCCTGCATTTCTTGCAAACAGGAGTGTCTATGGGCCTCAAATTGGGGTCCATTAAGGTTCAAATTTCGGCCCTGTCGATTTTTCTTCCAGAAAGAATTGGCTTCAGTTCCTGAAGTCCAGAAGTTTGTCAAGGGAGTATTGCATATACAACCCCCTTTTGTGCCTCCAGTGGCACTGTGGGATCTCAACGTAGTTCTGGGATTCCTCAAAACACATTGGTTTAAAACCAGTCAAATCTGTGGATTTGAAGCATCTCACATGAAAAGTGAACATGCTCTTGGACCTGGCCTGGACCAGGCGAGTGTCAAATTGGTGGGTTTTTTTCTCAAAAAAGCCCATATCTGTTTGTCCATTCGGACAGGGCAGAGCTGCGGACTCGTCCCCAGTTCTCTCCCTAAGGTGGTGTCAGTGTTTCACCTGAACCAGCTTATTGTGGTGTCTTGCGCCTACTAGGGACTTGGAGGACTCCAAGTTGCTAGATGTGGTCAGGGCCCTGAAAATATAGGTTCCAGGACGGCTGGGGTCAGGAAAACTGACTTGCTGTTATCCTGTATGCACCCAACAAACTGGGTGCTCTTGCTTTTAAGCAGACTTTTGCTAGTTGGATGTGTAATACAATTCAGCTTGCACATTCTGTGGCAGGCCTGCCACAGCCAAAATATGTAAATGCCCATTCCACAAGGAAGGTGGGCTCATCTTGGGCGGCTGCCCGAGGGGTCTCGGCTTTACAACTTTGCCGAGCGGCTATTTAGTCAGAGGCAAACACGTTTGTAAAATCCTACAAATTTGATACCCTGGCTAAGGAGGACCTGGAGTTCTCTCATTCGGTGCTGCAGAGTCATCCGCACTCTCCCGCCCGTTTGGGAGCTTTGGTATAATCCCCATGGTCCTTTCAGGAACCCCAGCATCCACTAGGACGATAGAGAAAATAAGAATTTACTTACCGATAATTCTATTTCTCGGAGTCCGTAGTGGATGCTGGGCGCCCATCCCAAGTGCGGATTATCTGCATTACTTGTACATAGTTACAAAAATCGGGTTATTATTGTTGTGAGCCATCTTTTCAGAGGCTCCGCTGGTATCATACTGTTAACTGGGTTCAGATCACAGGTTGTACAGTGTGATTGGTGTGGCTGGTATGAGTCTTACCCGGGATTCATAAATCCTTCCTTATTGTGTACGCTCGTCCGGGCACAGTACCTAACTGAGGCTTGGAGGAGGGTCATAGGGGGAGGAGCCAGTGCACACCACCTGATCCTAAAGCTTTACTTTTTGTGCCCTGTCTCCTGCGGAGCCGCTATTCCCCATGGTCCTTTCAGGAACCCCAGCATCCACTACGGACTCCGAGAAATAGAATTATCGGTAAGTAAATTCTTATTTTTTTATTTTACAGTGAGATCTGCTGGCAACAGGCTCACTGCAGCGAGGGACTAAGGGGAGAAGAAGCGAACCTACCTAACAGGTGGTAGTTTGGGCTTCTTAGGCTACTGGACACCATTAGCTCCAGAGGGATCGACCGCAGGACCCGACCTTGGTGTTCGTTCCCGGAGCCGCGCCGCCGTCCCCCTTACAGAGCCAGAAGCACGAAGAAGGTCCGGAAAATCGGCGGCATAAGACTTCGGTCTTCACCAAGGTAGCGCACAGCACTGCAGCTGTGCGCCATTGCTCCTCATGTACACCTCACACTTCGGTCACTGATGGGTGCAGGGCGCTGGGGGGGGGGCGCCCTGAGGGCAATAAATAACACCTTGGCTGGCAAAATATACATCATATATAGTCCCAGAGGCTATATAGATGTAAAATTACCCCTGCCAGTATCACAGAAAAAGCGTGAGAAAGTCCGCCGAAAAGGGGGCGGGGCTTCTCCCTCAGCACACTGGCGCCATTTTCTCTTCACAGTGCAGCTGGAAGACAGCTCCCCAGGCTCTCCCCTGTAGTTTTCAGGCTCAAAGGGTTAAAAAGAGAGGGGGGGCACTAAATTTAGGCGCAATATATGTATACAAGCAGCTATTTGGGGAAAAATCACTCAGTTATAGTGTTAATCCCTGCATTATATAGCGCTCTGGTGTGTGCTGGCATACTCTCTCTCGGTCTCCCCAAAGGACTTTGTGGGGTCCTGTCCTCAGTCAGAGCATTCCCTGTGTGTGTGCGGTGTGTCGGTACGGCTGTGTCGACATGTTGGATGAGGAAGGTTACGTGGAGGCGGAGCAGAGGCCGATAAATGGGATGTCGCCCCCTGTGGGGCCGACACCAGAGTGGATGGATAGGTGGAAGGTATTACCGACAGTGTCAACTCCTTACATAAAAGGCTGGATGACGTAACAGCTGTGGGACAGCCGGCTTCTCAGCCCGCGTCTGCCCAGGCGTCTCAAAGGCCATCAGGGGCTCAAAACAACGCCCGTTACCTCAGATGGCTGACACAGATGTCGACACGGAGTCTGACTCCAGTGTCGACGAGGTTGAGACATATACACAATCCACTAGGAACATCCGTTACACGATCTCGGCAATGAAAAATGTGTTACGCATTTTCTGACTTAAACCCAAGTACCACATAAAAGGGGTTTTATTTTTGGGGAGAAAAAACAGCCACTGTTTTGTTCCCCCATCAGATGAATGAATGAAGTGTGTAAAGAAGCGTGGTTTTCCCCGATAAGAAACTGGTTATTTCTAAAAAGTTACTGATGGCGTACCCTTTCCCGCCAGAGGATAGGTCACGTTGGGAGATATCCCTTAGGGTGGATAAGGCGCTCACACGTTTGTCAAAAGGTGGCACTGCCGTCTTAGGATACGGCCACCTTGAAGGAACCTGCTGATAAAAAGCAGGAGGCGATCCTGCAGTCTGTATTTACACACTCAGGTTATATACTGAAACCTGCAATTGCCTCAGCATAAATAGTGCTGCTGCAGCGTGGTCTGATACCCTGTCAGATAATATTAATACGCTAAGACAGGGATAATAATATTTGCTAACATTGAGCATATTTAAGACGTTGTCTTATATATAAAGGATGCACAGAGGGATATTTGCCGGCTGGCATCCAGAATCAATGCAATGTCCATTCTGCCAGGAGGGTAGTAGAAACCCGGCAGTGGACAGGTGATGTTGCATTTAAAAGGCACATGGAGATTCTGCCTTATAAGGGTGAGGAATTGTTTGGGGATGGTCTCTGGGACCTCGTATCCACAGCAACAGCTGGGAAGAAAATTTTTTACCTCGGGTTTCCTCACAAAAGCCTAAAGAAAGCACCGTATATTCAGGTACAGTCCTTTCGGCTTCAGAAAAGCAAGCGGGTCAAAGGCGCTTCCTTTCTGCACATAGACAAGGGAAGAAGGAAAAAGCTGCACCAGTCAGCCAGTTCCAGGATCAAATATCTTCCCTCGCTTCCTCTGAGTCCACCGCATGACGCTGGGGCTCCACAGGTGGAGACAGGTGCGGTGGGGGCGCGTCTCGGGAACTGCAGGGATCAGTGGGCTTGCCCACAGGTGGATCCCTAGGTTCTGCAAGTAGTATCACAGGGATACAGGCTGGAGTTCGAGACGACTCCCCCTCGCCGTTGCCTCACATCAGCCTTGCCTGCTGCCCTCGGAGAAAGGTAGTACTGGCGGCAATTCACAAGCTGTACTTCCAGCAGGTGAAATCAAGGTACCCCTCTTTCAACAAGGCCGGGGTTACTATTCCAAAATGTTGTGGTACCGAAACCAGACGGTTCGGTGAGACCCATTCTAAAATTGAAATCCTTGAACACTTATATACGAAGGTTCAAGTTCAAAATGGAATCGCTCAGGGCGATTATTGCAAGCCTGGAAAATTTCAGGGTATCACTGGACATCAAGGATACTTACCTGCATGTCCCTATTTACCCTCGTCACCAGGTGTACCTCAGAATTGTGGTACAGGATTGTCATTACCAATTCCAGACGTTGCCGTTGGTCTGTCCCCGGCACCGAGGGTATTTACCAAGGTAATGGCCGAAGTACTTATCCCGTACTTGGACGATCTCCTTATAAAGGCGAGGTCCAGGGAGCAGTTGTTCGTCGGAGTAGCACTATCTCGGGAAGTGCTACGACAGCACGGCTGGATTCTGAATATTCCAAAGTCACAGCTGGTTCCTACGACGCGTCTACTGTTCCTGGGTATGGTTCTGGACAGAACAGGATAAAAAGGGTTTCTCCCGGAGGAGAAGTCCAAGGAGTTGGCGTCTCTAGACGGAGACCTCCTAATACAAATACAGGTATCGGTGCATCTATGCACGCGAGCCTTGGGAAAGCTGGTAGCTTCTTACAAAGAATTTCCATTCGCCAAGTCCCATGCAAGGATCTTCCAGTGGGATCTGTTGGACAAGTGGTCCGGGTCGCATTCTCAGATGCATCGGCGGATAACCCTGTCTCCAAGGGCCAGGGTGTCGCTGTGGTGGTGACTAGGGGGCCGCAGATTCGGCATACAGGACTGGGTCCTGGTGACCACGGATGCCAGCCTTCAAGGCTGGGGGGCAGTCACACAGGGAAGAAACTTCCAAGGCCTATGGAAAAGTCAGGAGACTTCATTACACATAAATGTTCTGGAACTTTGGGCCATTTACAATGCCCTAGGTCAGGCTAGACCCCTGCTTCAACACCGGCCGGTGCTGATCCAGTCAGACAACATCACGGCGGTCGCTCATGTAAACCGACAGGGCGGCACAAGAAGCAGGATGGCGATGGCAGAAGCCACAAGGATTCTCCGATGGGTGGAAAATCATGTGTTAGCACGGTCAGCAGTGTTCATTCCCGTTGTGGACAACTGAGAAGCAGACTTTCTCAGCAGACACGACCTCCACCCGAGAGAGTGGGGACTTCATCCAGAAGTCTTCCAAATGATTGTACACCGTGGGGAAAGGCCACAGGTGGACAGGATGGCGTCCCGCCTCAACAAAAAGCTACAAAGATATTGCGCCAGGTCAAGGGACCCTCAGGCGATAGCTGTGGACGCTCTGGTAACGCCGTGGGTGTACCAGTCGGTGTATGTGTTCCCTTCTCTGCCTCTCATACCCAGGGTAATGAGAATAATAAGAAGGAGAGGAGTAAGAACTATACTCATTGTTCCGGGTGGCCAAGAAGAGCTTGGTACCCAGAACTCCAAGAAATGATCTCAGAGGACCCATGGCCTCTGCCGCTCAGACAGGACCTGCTGCAGCAGGGGGCCTGTCTGTTCCAAGACGTACCGCGGCTGCGTTTGACGGCATGGCGGTTGAACGCCGGATCCTGAAGGAAAAGGGCATTCCGGAGGAAGTTATCCCTACGCTATTTAAAGCTAGGAAAGAAGTGAACGCAAACCATTATCACCGCATATGGCGGAAATATGTTGCGTGCTGTGAGGCCAGTAAGGCCCCAAAGGAGGAATTTCAGCTAGGTCGTTTTCTGCACTTCCTACAAGTCAGAGGTGACTATGGGCCTAAAATTGGGTTCCATTAAGGTCCAGATTTCGGCTCTATCGATTTTCTTCCAAAATAGAACTGGCTTCACTGCCTGAAGTTCAGACTTTTGTTAAGGGAGTGCTGCATAGTCAACCCCCGTTTGTGCCTCCAGTGGCACCGTGGGATCTCAACGTAGTGTTGGATTTCCTGAAGTCGCATTGAGTGGAGCCACTTAAATCCGTGGAGCTACAATACCTCACGTGGAAAGTGGTCATGCTGTGGGCCGTGGCGTCGGCCAGGCGTGTATCAGAATTGGCGGCTTTGTCATACAAATGCCCTTATCCGTATTCTATATGGATAAGGCGGAATTGAGGACTCGTTCCCAATTCCTTCCTAAGGTGGTATCAGTTTTTCATGTGAACCAACCTATTGTGGTGCCTGCGGCTACTTGGGACTTGGAGGATTCCAAGTTTTCTGGACGTAGTCAGGGCCCTGAAAAGTATATGTTTCCAGGACGACTGGAGTCAGGAAAACTGACTCGCTATTTATCCTGTATGCACCCAACAAGCTGGGTGCTCCTGCTTCTAAGCAGACTATTGCTCGCTGGATCTGTAGCACGATTCAACTTGCACATTCTGCGGCTGGAATGCCGCACTCTAAATCTGTGAAAGCCAATTCCACGAGGAAAGTGGGCTCTTCTTGGGCGGCTGCCCGAGGGGTCTCGGCTTTACAAATTTGCCGAGCTGTTACTTGGTCGGGTTAAAACACTCTTGCAAGAGTCTACAAGTTTGATACCCTGGCTGAGGAGGACCTAGAGTTTGCTCATTCGGTGCTGCAGAGTCATCCGCACTCTCCCGCCCGTTTGGGAGCTTTGGTATAATCCCCATGGTCCTTACGGAGTCCCAGCATCCACTTAGGACGTTAGAGAAAATAAGATTTTACTCACCGGTATATCTATTTCTCGTAGTCCGTAGTGGATGCTGGGCGCCCATCCCAAGTGCGGATTGTCTGCAATACTTGTATATAGTTATTGCCTAACTAAAGGGTTATTGTTGAGCCATCTGTTGAGAGGCTCAGTTGTTATCATACTGTTAACTGGGTATAGTATCACGAGTTATACGGTGTGATTGGTGTGGCTGGTATGAGTCTTACCCGGGATTAAAAATCCTTCCTTATTGTGTCAGCTCTTCCGGGCACAGTATCCTAACTGAGGTCTGGAGGAGGGTCATAGTGGGAGGAGCCAGTGCACACCAGGTAGTCCTAAAGTTTTCTTTAGTTGTGCCCAGTCTCCTGCGGAGCCGCTAATCCCCATGGTCCTTACGGAGTCCCAGCATCCACTACGGACTACGAGAAATAGATTTACCGGTGAGTAAAATCTTATTTTACCCCCCCAATATCATGTATCCCCCTAAAACCATGTATCCGCCTCATAATATATATACCTTCCCCTAATATCTTGTACCCCCTGATGATATATGCCCTCCCCTAATATCATATAATCCCCTAATATTATCTACTCCCTAATAATATATGTCCTCCCTTAATATTATGTACCACCTAATGATATATGCCCTCTCCTAATTTTCCCCTCTATTATCATGTACCAACCCTAATGATATATACCCTCCTCTAATATCACATACCCTCCCCTATTATCATGTGCCCCCCTAATACCATGTATCCACCAAATAACATATATCCCCCTAATATCAAATATCCCCCCAATTATCATGTGCCCCCTGATACCATGTATCCACCAAATAACATATATCCCCATAATATCAAATATCCCCCCCATTGATATATATCCTGCCCTAATACCATGTACTCCCCTAACATCATATATCCTCTCTTAATATCATGTACCCCCTAATAATATATACCCTCCCCTAATATTATGTACCTCCTAATGATATATACCCTCCCCATAATATCATGTGCCCCCCTAATGATATCCACCCTCCCCTACCTCATAGGTTCTCAAACTCGGTCCTCAGGACCCCACACGGTGCATGTTTTGCAGGTCTCCTCACAGAATCGCAAGTGAAATAATTAGCTCCACCTGTGGACCTTTTAAAATGTGTCAGTGAGTAATTAATACACCTGTGCACCTGCTGGGTTACCTGCAAAACATGCACTGTGTGGGGTCCTGAGGACCGAGTTTGAGAACCTCTGCCCTACCTAATAGCATGTATCCCCGAGATATCATACACCACCTCAGATATCATGTCTCATGACAATGCCATCCCCATATCCTGATCATTACAATGATGCCCCCATGTACTAATTACTCTCAACCTCCCCCCCCCCCCCCCCATTACTATCTGGTATACTCTACGGCAGTGGTTCTCAAACTCTGTCCTCAGGACCCCACACTGTGCACATGTTTTGCAGGTAACCCAGCAGGTGCACAGGTGTATTAATTACTCACTGACACATTTTAAAAGGTCCACAGGTGGAGCTAATTATGTCACTTGTGATTCTGTGAGGAGACCTGCAAAACATGCACCGTGTGGGGTCCTGAGGACCGAGTTTGAGAACCTGTGCTCTACGGGATGTAATGGAGCCTGAGATAAAGGCACAATCACTTACAAGGCGCGGTTTTGCGATCTCAGACTCCATTACATCCGCCGCATTATTTTATTTCTTTTCCCCAGTGAATGCGGAAGTGTAGTAGGGAAGCTTCTGTTGGCTTGGGTTCCACTATGAAGTTAATATATTCTGGCTGATTGTACTGTAGAGTACTCCTCACTAATGATCTGCCGAGTACCTGCCCCAGGGCAGTCTAAAGCTATACAGGTAGTTCTATGGGCCTGCTTCAGGTTTGTAAGTAAAGCAAAAAATATTTTACACTGTTATGCCCCTTTCACATCGCACAAATACCCCGGTATCGACACGGTATATTGCCGTGTCGAAACGGGTCAGTGTGCGATGTGAAAGCGCCTTTCCCGAATTAGCGGGTCACCTGACCCGGTAATTCAACCCGGTAAAAAAGAAGGGTTATTACCGGGTCAGGTGCAGTGTGAATGGGAGCCGTTCCGATGCGACACGGCTCCCATTCACAGCATAGGGAGAGGCAGCGCAGGAGATGAGCTCATCTCCCAGCGCCGCCTCCACCCCCGCCCCTGCTGCTGCTGCTGCGCCCCCAGCTGCTATAGCAACCGACATGGTATATTGCCGGGTCGGAAAGCCAGCAAGGAGAGCAAATGCCGGATCCCACCCGGTAAGGACACGTTTCTCTTACCGGGTAGGATTCGACATTTGCGATCTGAAAGCAGCACAAGTTAGGTGTCCGTTTGGACACACCCCAAACGAATAACTCTCTCTGTACGTTACATCTGCCCCACCTGCAGCGCAGCATGGTTTTACCAGGCGCACATGTTACATCTGTCCCACCTGCAGCGCAGCATGGTTTTACCAGGCGCACATGTTACATCTGCCCCACCTGCAGCGCAGCATGGTTTTACCAGGCGCACATGTTACATCTGCCCCACCTGCAGCGCAGCATGGTTTTACCAGGCGCACATGTTACATCTGCCCCACCTGCAGCGCAGCATGGTTTTACCAGGCGCACATGTTACATCTGCCCCACCTGCAGCGCAGCATGGTTTTACCAGGCGCACATGTTACATCTGCCCCACCTGCAGCGCAGCATGGTTTTACCAGGTGCACATGTTACATCTGCCCCACCTGCAGCGCGCATGGTTTGACCAGGTGCACATGTTACATCTGCCCCACCTGCAGCACAGCATGGTTTGACCAGGTGCACATGTTACATCTGCCCCACCTGCAGCACAGCATGGTTTTACCAGGTGCACATGTTACATCTGCCCCACCTGTAGCGCAGCATGGTTTTACCAGGTGCACATGTTACATCTGCCCCACCTGCAGCGCAGCATGGTTTTACCAGGCGCACATGTTACATCTGCCCCACCTGCAGCGCAGCATCCAGGTGCACATGTTACATCTGCCCCACCTGCAGTGCAGCATGGGTGGCTTTTTTGCTTTGCTTACAAACCTGGATCAGGCCCCTTATTTGGACACTGACGCAGTTTTCCTAATTAGTCTCCACAATGGATTACAATGAAACGAGAGGCAATTGATGTGCAGACTTTCACCTTTCGTTTAAGGGGTTGAACAAAAATACTGTACGAAACGTTTAGAAATTGCAACCATTTTTATACACAGAAAAATACCTAGAGGGAGGAGGGATTTGTGATGTCATGTATTCTAACGCGTTTCCCCATGTAGCCTACGGGTTCATCAGCGGCGTTTCTCTGACAAACCCGTATGCTGCACGGGGAAACGCGTTAGTAGCTGTGGACTTACGATTCATGCCGCTGAATACGTGCTGAGGAGATATCTGTGACCGTCTCCACGGACAACCGATCCTGCGGCGAGAGCGCTTGAACTGCCGTGCATATGAGTGGACTCAGGAGGAGATTGCTGTCTTTGCCTGGTGCACAGCAAGTGGCGTCCGGATCCCATCTGCAGCTGGAAAGGAACAGTAGTGCCAGAGGTAGAACTGCCTACCGTTGTTGCACTTTAGTCCATTGGGGACTAAGGGGCCCACTGCCACCCAGTGCAGCAATGAGTTTCCCTCTGGGCCACCGCACAACCATTTTGAGCGAAGTCAGGGACGGAAGCAGAGTGGGCCCCACTGCCTGAGGTACCTGCCCCTTACCTCAGGGAGGCTGGTATAACCCTGTGTGTGTTTGCCATCTGAGCCGGAGTGACAGGGGAGTTCTGCTGCTTGTTAGCGCTGATGCTCACAGGTGCGTACTGCCTCTTGACCAAGTGCCAAACTGAGGAAGCCACATGGGATGGTGCCCCCTCTCACAGACAGGGCAATGGGCGCGTGTTCCCTGCTGGAAATGATGCGGGTGCTAATATTGCAGAGTTATATAGGCACACACCACTGGATGACTCAAACTATGAACAGCCCAGTTACTTAACCAGTGGTGTTGGCTTATTGATAGCTACAGCCGTACTCACTGTTACACGTACACTGGTGATGGAGCAGAGCCGCAGAGGATTATAGGGTTTTTGTACAGTTCGCCAGACAGCAGGTGTTAACCAGGTCTCTCACTTCTGTCTCACACCATATCATTACATAGGGCCTAATTCAGACCTGACTGTAGCAGTAAATTTGTTAGCAGTTGGGCAAAACCATGTGCACTGCAGGTGGGGTAGATGTAACATGTGCAGAGAGAATAAGATTTGGGTGGGGTGTGTTCAAACTGAAATCTAAATTGCAGTGTAAAAATAAAGCAGCCAGTATTTACCCTGCACAGAAACTAAATAACCCACCCAAATCTAACTCTCTCTGCACATGTTACATCTGCCTCCCCTGCAGTGAACATGGTTTTGCCCATCTGCTAATACATTTACTGCTATGATCAGGTCTGAATTAGGCCCATAGTCTTATACAGTAAAGAAACAAAGATGGCTCCTGCACCTTCTCAATAGTGATCTAGGTGGCCATCTTGGAATAGGCCATGAGGTCTCCCTGGAGGATAGGAAGACTAGAGTCTGTGCAGTAGAACACTCTTCCTTCAACACCCACCATCACCAAGGTGCACCCCCACTGGTCGTCACACATCACAGGAGACTGTGTAATTGTACTCCTGTCACTCTCTGCCACCCACTGCTTCTCCCCGTCATCCTCTGCCTCTCCCTGTCACCCACTGGCTTGTGGCTTATTATGAACTTGGGGTGGGTCGGAAACGGGGGGGGGGCAGTGTATATTTTTGCACCTGGGCCAACCACTCTCACAAGTCCACAGCTGGGTAGTGCCACTAATGGTGAGCGGATCTGACTGTTTACATTATTCTGCCTTGCTTATAACGGTGACCTGGCTGTTCCACAACTGGATTTCATTGACACAAGAAATATACGATTATATCTGACTTGGGTAGAACCAAATGCAGGTAGAAACTTGTATGAATAAGTTGCTCATCCGGCCTGGTGTCCTCATCATAATCACATACTGGAGCAATGAATTTCACTATCCTAGAGGGTTACAGTATAACAGGCGGGGTGTGGTATGGAAGATCATCCATACATAGGTTGACAGTAACTAGGTCGACAGGTCAAAAGGTCAACATGAGGCTTAAAAAATAAATAAAAATGTGTCGTTTTCTCCATACAGTGACCAGGAACCCCAATTAGTGCACTGTGTCCCCTTGCATGGCTCGCCGTGCTTCGGGCAAGGTACCTCACTACGCTAGGCACAGGTTACTATTCCCAATCGTAGTCCACGTGGATCGTTAAGTATGAAAAAGTTCATAAAAAGAAAAAAAATTGTGAAAAACTCATGTCGACATTTTGACCTAGAGCCCCTGTCGACCTAGAAACCCTATGGACCTAGTTACCGTCGACTTAGACGTAGTCAACCTATAGACCAGATACCAACCGTGCGACAGTGTCTAGGCCGACCCCAAATGGTCAACATGCAGGGCCTGGGGCCTGACAATTTTTTCTAAAATCTAGCAGCCAGGATGAAAGTGTAGGAGCATCTTGCAGCAGACCTTCACCAGTTATCTTAGGGGGGGGGGGGGGGGGGAGATTTAAATTTTTTTTTTTTTTTTTTTTAATTATTGAAGCATGAAAATATGTGCAATGTACAAGAAAAAACATTATAATCTAGATACAATGAATTGCTGAATATACACAATACAGTGTGACGCTTCTCGTCAGTTCCAAGTCAGTGACAGTAAGCTCAATGATATATTGTAAGACATTACTAAAGTACAAGATATAAAAATCCAGTTTGGGGGGGGGTTTCATTATCCAATATCCTCAACCCATACCAAGAGGTCAGATGCTAGCTGTTTTGGATCCTCTTACGTATTGGAACTTATAATGTTGCAGTATAACTCTCCCAAACCTCAAAGAATGGACCCACACATTTTTCCTTTTCAAACATGGGGCCGGATGTAAGCTCCGAGGCTTCGGCCGAATGCAAATGTTTTTTTTAAAGCAGCAAACATTTACAAGGCAAAACCAACCACCATCACCAAGCTCGGGGGGCAGATTCCCCCTCCCCCCTTGCCCAGACTGCCTCTGCTCAAAGGCCCCTAGATTCGCAGGGCCCTAGCCAGCTGCCCAGTGTGCCTTTACATTGAGATGGCCTTGGTTGTGGCTTCCCAGCAACAACTTCCTAATGTAGATGCCACACTTGGAATCAACTCCAGACCTTTTCCCTGCTAACGTGATAAATCAAACACTTACTTTTTGCAACTGATTACATGTTCATTCCAGCATATACAGGGTCATGGTAGTCCACATGACAGTGGAAACTATTTGTAAGACGTAAACTCTGCATTTGGAACTTTCCACCACGCTACTGGTCTCCACACGTGTTTTATGCACATTCTGATGTTGTAATTAGATTCTCTTAGGTTAGACCAGATGGCGCCATTTTTGAAACAAATTATTATTTATATATGGTATACAAAGAGAGAGAGTAAAGAGATGACTGCTGAGCTATTTATTCTTTGTGTTATTAGTTCCACTGTAAAAATAATGAGGTAATAATTATAGGAAGGTGCGCACGTTACCCTTGAGATAACGCAAATGCAAGAAGAATGTAGCGGGGGAACAGAATACGCGCTTGCGTGCCTTTTACAGGCAGACTAGACACAGCGGAGGCAGCCATTTTGTGTGCTGAACCAACGCTCACCAATTGGACAGGTCCTTCCTTTCCCATAATATTTTGGGGGTTAACAGAACGTAAATGTCCATCACATTCTGTGGTACGGCTGTATAATAGATGCGTCACGCGATTGGATGTTTATTATTTATATGTCAGTATCATTGTTTCTCATTCTGTTCTTTCCTGTCTTCCAGTTATAACCGTATCCCCAACACGAGCCTCTCTGTCCTGAAGAAGTCGCACCGTTTCTGTGACATGGGTCCCGTGTGTTAAATTATTACAGTCTGACAGAGGTCTCTGAACGCCAGGCTGAGATCGGCGGCTGCAGGTTGAGGTGTCTCTCTGATTACTCATCACTGAACTCATACCGGCACCTTGTTTGGACAGGAGGGTAGAAGTTCTGGCTTCCCATCACCGCACTACAGGACACAAGATGGGGACAGGAATATAAAGAAGTGTCTGATAAACTTGTTTCCTGGGAAGTATATAATGATCTCAACAGTTCGGATTTATCAAAAGCAAAACTGGACCTAGATTTCCATCCACGGCCATCATGCGCCCAGCTGTTGCTGTATGCCTGCGCTTGTTTCCGTTCCACCGGCGGCGCTGGCCTGTCCTTGTCTTGTTCTTCTCGCTCTCTTTGCTAATTATCTACATCGTCTCTGGCTATCTAGAAGAGCGATTGTCTCAGACACTTCCCATTTTCTACTCCACTCCATCCGATCTTTCTTCATCTCGACTTTTAAATGTTCCTGTCCCTCCATTACTACTCTCCCCTGTCAAGGCTTGCTTGCCTCCCCCATTCCTCCTCATTTTAGTTACCAGTGCGCCTTCCCACAGAGACAGGAGGGATGCGATCCGCCAGACGTGGGGGAGTCTCTCTTCTTCCACCTCCTCCGCTTCGCTCACCCTGTTCGTCCTGGCGGTTCCGAAGTCGCCAGCAGAAAGAGCCGCACTGGTGCACGAAGCAGTGACCCACAGGGACATCATCCAGGCCAACTTCACCGACTCTTACCAGAACTTGACGCTTAAAACCCTGACGGGGTTGTCTTGGGCACTTGGGAAATGCCAAGAGGCTCAGTACTTGCTCAAGACGGATGATGATGTCTTCATCAACGCGGTGGCCTTGTCAAAGTTTCTGCGGGAACAGAACGGACTCCTGTACCTGGGCCGAGTTCACTGGCATGTTAGCCCCGACCGGGACCCAGAGAGCCGTCATTACACCTCACAGGAACTATACGCAGGTGACCATTTTCCACCCTATTGCAGTGGCACCGCCTACGTGTTGTCTCAGGCAGCTGCTGGACACATCTTGCAAGAGGCCGGGATTGGCCCCTGGCCTACAGTTGAGGATGTTTATGTTGGCATCTTGGCTCGGGCAGCTGGGATTGCTCCACGGCACACTGCTAGATTGTCGGGTTCAATGGCCATTCCACATTACAGCTGCTGTTACCAAACCATGTTCAGCACCCACGGACTCTCTCCCCGCAGCATGCAGGAGGCCTGGAACATGCTGAAGGAGGCGGACAATCACTGGTGTCCCCCATTTACCATGCTCTTCTGTAAATTGCTTGGGCGGGGGTGAAGGGAGAAATTGTCCATTGACTGCAGGCGGCGGCAGATGAGGTCTAGGTTGGATGTTTCGTTGTAATAATTTACAGTATATTTCATTCCCTGCAGGGGCTTGTCCCCTGATCGTCTATACAGCCCAGCAATGTCTCCTGTGTAACATTTCAGCAATTACCTGGTTTAATGGCGCGGTGAAAGGTTCGTGGGAATGAAGCAGCTGATTGGTGGCCTGCTGCTAATTTCTATCCGTAGACCAGAGGTTCCCAAACGCTGTCCTCAAAGCACCCCAACGGTCCTGGTTTTAAATGTATCCATGCTTGGCCACAGGTGACTTAATTAGCACCTCAGTCAATTTGATTTAACAATCTGTGCTGAGCCATTGATATACCTAAATCCTGGACTGTTGTGGTGCCTTGAGGACCACGTTTGGGATCCTCTGCCATAGACACTCATTAGGAATTTGCCACATGGCTTTGGACACATAAGAAGCCATAACGGAGATTCAGCACAAGGCACGGTCCATACACAACCCTATTTCATGTTTGCCATCATAGCCGCGGCTGACACCGTGACTTTCTCCACCTTTTATACGTTAGACTGAAGGATATACTTCTCCGGCACTGCCTTCTGTCGGCACGCACAGGTAAAATGTACATGCACTGGAATCTACAAAGTCAAAGCGGAATTATTGTTAGTATACAACTTGTACGTAGCGTGTTACAACTACTAAAGGTTCTCCAATAGCAACGGAAGCTGTAGACCCTTGAACCCTGACGAAGAAACTGGATATTTGTACTTGATGTAAAACTTGTTCCTTGTAATCTATCTGGGGGACACCGCTGTATTTACTAGGGGCTGGCACAGGAGTATGCACCAACATGCTAGCCAGGAAAGCCCTGCCCCCGTCTAACCCATCCCGCATCCTTAGAGTGGCGCCCCTTCATCAGATAGGTGAAGTTTACACATTCCCATTTGCCTCCCACAACCCATGAGAAAGTAGGGTCCTCACAGAGGAGACAGCAGCTGTGACGAGATACGGGCACCATGCTTTCCGGGGGCTCAGCAGCTAGTCATCACTGACTACTTAGATGGTAGCCTCTTGGCCAAGCCAGCCACTCACTAGCTGTGGTGTGAGCTCCAGTTGATCACCAATGTTGTGTCCCTAAGTGTAGGGGCTAATAGCTGCAATCACCAGCATCATTCACACTCTGGGGCAGATGTATTACCCTGGAGAAGGCATAAGGAAGTGATAAACCAGTGATAAGTGCAAGGTGATAAATACACCAGCCAATCAGCTCCAATATGTAAATTAACAGTTAGGATCTGATTGGCTGGTGCGTTTATCACCTTGCACTTATCACTGGTTTATCACTTCCTTATGCCTTCTCCAGGTTAATACATCTGCCCCTCTGTTTGGTATGCTTACAGCTGATCAGGATAGATGGCAGAGCAAGCACTATGGGGGTCATTCCGAGTTGATCGCTCACTGATGTTTTTCGCAGCGCAGCGATCAGGTAAAAAAATGGCTAAACTGCGCATGCATAAGCACCGCAATGCACACGTGCGTCGTACAGGCACGAAGAGCATCGCTGCTGTGCACTGGATCTAGCGAAGACTCCATTTGCACGGGCGATCGCAAGGAGAGTGACAGGAAGAGGGCGTTTATGGGTGTCAACTGACCGTTTTCTGGGAGTGTTCGGGAAAACGCGGGAGGGCGGGTGTCTGACGTCAATTCTGGGACCTCCGTCGCTGGATTCATCGCACAGGATAAGTAACTACAGGGCTGGTTTTGTTCTGCACAAAATGTTTTTGTATCGCTCGGCTGCACGGGCGTTCGCACACTTGCAAAGTGAAAATACACTCCCCCGTGAGCGGTGACTATGCGCTTGCACGGCTGCTAAAAGTAGCTAGCGAGCGATCAACTTGGAATGATGGCCTATATTCTCTACAACAGCTATTACATGTATACACACATGCCGCAAGAATGTACAGCTTTGTCACAGGTCTGAGAGTGAGTAGACCAGACCCTGTAACCCAACATGTCTCATCTATGAGGGTCATTAACCATAGAGCCCTCCTCAGTCACAGGTTCTACTTACACTGGTCTATAAAATCAAGGCCATAGGCCGCCCTGTCCAGACTTCCCTCCCGGGTTTTGTCACCTGAGGCTAATGCTACTGCCAAACCATTTCTTGGCTCAAAGAGGTTTGGAGCCAGATCCTGGAGACCCAGTCCAGTACGTGGAAGTACTTTACCCAGATTCACTGAATAGGGCTGGAGCTGCTGCCATCACAGCCCCTCGGGACTAGCAACGATGAAGCCTAACGCTTCAGAGTCCTAATTTATTTCTATATACCTCTGTACATTGTAATAATCACACCTACCTCACATAACCAGCAACTTACTTTTCACTAACCATTCTTATACACAGTGTTTTATTTCAGCATTGCTTGGCTGAAGCACACACAGCGGAAGCAGCTGTTTTGTGATCTCTAGGCCAAGTTACAGGGGACTGTAACCAATCACTTCACCGGTCACAGTACCCGGTCTCCTCACTCTAATGAACTGATTGGCTGCAGTCTCAGGAACATTAAAAGGCAGCAAGTTCTATTCACCGTTGTGTGTAAAGGTGTCGAGTATATATATGACAATTCGGATGGCCTGTTACCGTTTGTGACCTAACAGACAGGAAATGGGTAAACAGACCAGCGAACTATCACCAGACAATGACCGCATCCTGATATCCTCCAATGCACTATTCCATGTATGTGTGTAGCCAAATCTGATCGCAGTCCAGCCGCCAGGGTATGGTCAAGTGAAAAGCCCCCACACCATGGCATAACTAAGGGTGAGTTCACTGTACATACCCTCTAAAACAGAGCAGGCTGTTGTCATTGCCAAGGGATGTGATTCGGAAAAAAACATACAATAATGGATGATTTTTATTTCCCATAATACATTTATATATAGTATAGCTTTCACAGGGTTTGTGTTGTTAAAGTCCAACCCCAACTCGCTCCTCATTGCTGCTGTTTGGAATGCAATGCCACCTAGTGGGGAGAATAATTATTACATGACATGAGGAATAGACACCTCAGAATATGATGTATGAACGTAATCGTCCTGTCTAAGATGAACAAAACTTCCGACCCCCTCATATAGCCTCCGCCAGCCACGCTTCCCTTTTTGTGTAAATACGGGTGGGTGGAGGCGCTCACTCCCTGCTTTCTTCTTCTCCCCCGTTACCTGTAGCCTGGAGCTGTATCATGGTACAGGTTATTGCAGAGCAGGATTTAATCAGTCCAGTGCTGTAGTACGATACTACACCTGGCAGCTTAAATGTATGGGGGGGATTCACATAGGCAGGTAAAAATGAGGAATGACAGTAGAGCATAGGTTCTCAAACTCAGTCCTCAGGACCCCACACAGTGCATGTTTTGCAGGTAACCCAGCAGGTGCACAGGTGTATTAACTACTCACTGACACATATTAAAAGGTCCACAGGTGGAGCTAATTATTTCACTTGCGATTCTGTGAGGAGACCTGCAAAACATGCACTGTGTGGGGTCCTGAGGACCGAGTTTGAGAACCTGTGCAGCAGAGGGAACTGATACAAGATAGATGTAAATACTACTCGGACTAAAAAAAACACAGAGTACCTGTCCCTGCACATTATACCCCTAAAGAATCCACCCAAGAGAACGCACGGACGTGTAAATACATTACGTGGAGTACTCTCTCCATAAGGTATACAGCAATTACTGTAACACGGAGCTGGACAGATGTCCGGCATCCGCAAGATGTGATTTACCATTTAATGATCTTCCTGTTATTCTATAAAATGTTCAGCTTTCTGGCAATTTGATAATGCATGCATACTGTCATCCTGATTCATTTCCATGCACCTTGTAACGATATGTATTTAAACTCATTCCGGTGGCTGGAGTAGCTGCCGCAGCTCCACGCAGGGGTGATATAAAAAGCTACTCCAGATGGTGGTTTTCACACATTGTGGTGTCCTTACATTGTTTATTTAATGAGCAGTCTTCGGTAGAGATATCGGAAGCGATGTTTATTGTTCTGCTTGACAATAAAGATTTCTATGTTTTATTTGTCCTCTGAGTCTTTGTCCGCCGAAGGATATTTCTTAAGAAATATATATACAAAATTTGGGGTGTAAGGAAGCACGCCTTGCGCGGGTCACTTCTTAAACCTGTCCAGTGTTGACCTCTGACCCTCCTGGACCTTGGCTGCGAAGCTCTTCTCTGCCTGCGCCCGGGCCAGCACACTCTTCTTGATCTCCACCTGAGAACACAGTGATAGGACCGTTAGAGGCGACGTAGCATCAACATTCAGCACTATAGCGGGTGTGAGGGACAGAGCGTAATATTATGTACGTCGCTAAAACCATAAGAAAGTAACCCAAACACAAGACCAGCTTAATCTCCTACAAGTACCCTAATCACTTTCTTTTCATAGATCTGCAGGTGGACATATTTATTTACCAATACAACTCAACAGGAGGTAGATTGCTTATTAAAAAATAGCAACCTAAAAAGGATAAAAATAAAAAGGTGCCGTTCGCAAACGTATACCAACTATTCCATAGCTACACAAGTAATAAACAGGGAAATCTAAAGGAAAGCCAAAACGGTCAACTTAATGGGGGGAGAGTCCTAAGAGCCAGTGCCTGGTGCTATACGTCAGGTTCCCTCAAAGACACTATATAGGGTCTTGTCCATTGGTGACTAAAGCGTTTGGACCTGATACCAGGAAATAAGTGGGCAGGAGCAGAGGGAGAAGTGGGATTATGGATTAAAAAAAATGCCCATAAAAAGAGAGTTGCTGTCTACTAGCTGCCATATCTATGGGAAATATCCACCACACATCCCTGACTGAGGCAAAACTGTAGAGAGGGGGCAGACGACAACAGAAGTCATTTGTGTTTTGTTGCCTCCTTATCTCCTGACAAGACTGGATGTACAACTAAAGGGCCCCAGAAAATGAGTTGTTGCATCCATGAAGTCCATTATTGGACCTTAATCTTTAGGTTGTGTTACTTAGGGGGAGGCATTCGATATGGCGGCTGTCGGGATCCCGGCGCTCACCATACCAACGCCGGAATCCCGACAGACGGTATACCGACAACTATTCTCCCTCTTAGGGCGTTCACGACACCCCTGGGGGGAGAAAAAAATAGCGTGCGCCACCGTGCCCGCAGCGTGGCGAGCTCTTTTGCGCTCAACTCGCTGCCTGCATGCCGGCGGTCAGTATCCCGGCATAATATACTACACCCTTACTTGGGTAATAAAGCATGCCTTTAGCACGGCCATTTCTGTGTTTCCCCCACTCAGGAGCTATCTTGGAGCCCCTCATACATCAAACACTGAGTTCATCTCCATTACATTAGTCCTCTGCCATACACCAGCACCCCCTTCCCCAAGGAACTCACCCTCTTCTCCTCGTGAGCCACCTTCTTCCTGCGTTTCAGCAGGTTACCGGTCGAACTTCGTCCTTTCAACTTGTGTCGCGGCACAAAGCGAGTCTTCTCGTGTGGATCATAACCCTGAGAGGGAAGAGTGACAGAACTTCAGGATGGTTCCTTCATCATAGAGTAAACAAAAAAATACAAACACTTTGGGTCGAACTCCCACGCCCAATTCCCTCCTCCCCCGGCCTTGGCCACAATTAAATATGGCCTCATTCCCAAAGAAAATGAGACAGCCAGAAAAAAAACTAGAGTGTTGGGGCCACAGGGTATGAATGGAAAAATGCTTTAAAAATGAGATTGACAGGAAAAAAAAATAAGAATTTACTTACCGATAATTCGATTTCTCATAGTCCGTAGTGGATGCTGGGACTCCGTCAGGACCATGGGGAATAGCGGGCTCCGCAGGAGACAGGGCACATCTAAATAAAGCTTTTAGGATCACATGGTGCGTACTGGCTCCTCCCCCTATGACCCTCCTCCAAGCCTCAGTTAGGTACTGTGCCCGGACGAGCGTACACAATAAGGAAGGATCTTGAATCCCGGGTAAGACTCATACCAGCCACACCAATCACACCGTACAACTTGTGATCTGAACCCAGTTAACAGTATGATAACAAAAAACGAAGTAGCCTCTGAAAAGATGGCTCACAACAATAGTAATAACCCGATCTTTGTAACAATAACTATGTACAAGTATTGCAGACAATCCGCACTTGGGATGGGCGCCCAGCATCCACTACGGACTATGAGAAATAGAATTATCGGTAAGTAAATTCTTATTTTCTCTAACGTCCTAGTGGATGCTGGGACTCCGTCAGGACCATGGGGATTATACCAAAGCTCCCAAACGGGCGGGAGAGTGCGGATGACTCTGCAGCACCGAATGAGAGAACTCCAGGTCCTCCTTAGCCAGAGTATCAAATTTGTAAAATTTTACAAACGTGTTCTCCCCTGACCACGTAGCTGCTCGGCAAAGTTGTAATGCCGAGACCCCTCGGGCAGCCGCCCAAGATGAGCCCACTTTCCTTGTGGAGTGGGCCTTTACAGATTTAGGCTGTGGCAGGCCTGCCACAGAATGTGCAAGTTGGATTGTGCTACAGATCCAACGTGCAATCGTCTGTTTAGACGCAGGAGCACCCATCTTGTTGGGTGCATACAATATAAACAACGAGTCAGATTTTCTGACTCCAGCTGTCCTTGAAATATATATTTTTAATGCTCTGACAACGTCCAGTAACTTGGAGTCCTCCAAGTCGCTAGTAGCCGCAGGCACCACAATAGGCTGGTTCAAGTGAAAAGCCGAAACCACCTTAGGGAGAAAATGAGGACGTGTCCGCAGTTCTGCCCTGTCCGAATGGAAAATCAGATATGGGCTTTTGTATGATAAAGCCGCCAACTCTGAAACTCTCCTGGCTGAAGCCAGGGCCAATAGCATGGTTACCTTCCATGTAAGGTATTTTAAATCTACCGATTTTAGAGGCTCAAACCAATGAGATTTGAGAAAATTCAAAACTACGTTCAAATCCCACGGTGCCACTGGAGGCACTATTGGGGGTTGTATATGTAGTACACCTTTGACAAAAGTTTGTACTTCAGGCACTGATGCCAATTCCTTCTGGAAGAAGATTGATAAGGCCGAAATTTGAACTTTAATGGACCCCAATTTTAGGCCCATAGACAATCCTGCTTGCAGGAAATGTAAGAATCGACCCAATTGAAATTCTTCCGTTGGAGCCTTCTTGGCCTCACACCACGCAACATATTTTCGCCAAATGCGGTGATAATGTTGTACAGTCACTTCCTTTCTAGCCTTAATCAAGGTAGGAATAACTTCCTCTGGAATGCCCTTTTCTTTTAGAATCCGGCGCTCAACCGCCATGCCGTCAAACGCAGACGCGGTAAGTCTTGGAACATACAAGGTCCCTGCTGAAGCAGATCCCTTCTTAGAGGTAGAGGCCACGGATCCTCCGTGAGCATCTCTTGAAGTTCCGGATACCAAGTTCTTCTTGGCCAGTCCGGAGCCACCAGTATTGTTCTTACTCCTCTTTTCCGTATAATTCTCAGTACCTTTGGTATGAGAGGCAGAGGAGGGAACACATACACTGACTGGTACACCCACGGTGTTACCAGAGCGTCCACAGCTATTGCCTGAGGGTCTCTTGACCTGGCGCAATATCTGTCCAATTTTTTGTTGAGGCGAGACGCCATCATGTCCACCTTTGGTCTTTCCCAACGGTTCACAATCATGTGGAAGACTTCTGGATGAAGTCCCCACTCTCCCGGGTGAAGGTCGTGTCTGCTGAAGAAGTCTGCTTCCCAGTTGTCCACTCCCGGGATGAACACTGCTGACAGTGCTATGACATGATTCTCCGCCCAGCGCAGAATCCTTGCAGCTTCTGTCATTGCTCTTCTGCTTCTCGTGCCGCCTTGTCGGTTTACGTGGGCGACTGCCGTGATGTTGTCCGACTGGATCAACACCGGCTGACCCTGAAGCAGCGATTTTGCCAGGCTTAGAGCATTGTAGATCGCTCTTAGCTCCAGTATATTTATGTGAAGGGACGTCTCCAGGTTTGACCACACGCCCTGGAAGTTTCTTCCCTGTGTGACTGCTCCCCAGCCTCGTAGGCTGGCATCCGTAGTCACCAGGACCCAGTCCTGTATGCCGAATCTGCGGCCCTCTAACAGATGGGCACTCTGCAACCACCACAGGAGAGACAACCTTGTTCTTGGTGACAGTGTTATCCGCTGATGCATGTGCAGATGCGATCCGGACCATTTGTCCAGCAGATCCCACTGAAATGTCCGTGCATGGAATCTGCCGAATGGAATCGCTTCGTAAGAAGCCACCATCTTTCCCAGGACTCTTGTGCATTGATGTACTGACACAGTTCCTGGTCTTAGGAGGTTCCTGACAAGTTCGGATAACTCCCTTGTTTTCTCCTCCGGGAGAAACACCTTTTTCTGAACCGTGTCCAGAATCATTCCCAGGAACAGCAGACGAGTTGTCGGGGTCAATTGAGATTTTGGAGGATTCAGAATCCACCCGTGTTGCTGAAGCACTACCTGGGTTAGTGCTACACCGACTTCCAGCTGTTCTCTGGACTTTGCCCTTATCAGGAGATCGTCCAAGTAAGGGATAATTAATACGCCTTTTCTTCGTAGAAGAACCATCATTTCGGTCATTACCTTGGTAAAGACCAGAGGGGCCGTGGACAAACCAAACGGCAGCGTTTGAAACTGATAATGACAGTCTTGTATCACGAACCTGAGATACCCTTGGTGTGAGGGGTAAATTGGGACATGCAGATAAGCATCTTTTATGTCCAGGGACACCATGAAGTCCCCTTCTTCCAGATTCGCTATCACTGCTCTGAGTGACTCCATCTTGAACTTGAATTTCTGTATGTACAGGTTCAAGGATTTCAGGTTTAGAATAGGTCTTACCGAACCGTCCGGCTTCGGTACCACAAATAGTGTGGAATAATACCCCTTTCCCTGTTGTAGGAGGGGTACCTTGACTATCACCTGCTGAGAATACAGCTTGTGAATGGCTTCCAAAACCGACGTCCTTTCTGAGGGAGACGTTGGTAAAGCAGACTTTAGGAACCGGCGAGGGGGAGACCTTTCGAACTCCAACATGTAACCCTGAGATATTATCTGCAGGATCCATGGGTCCACTTGTGAGCGAGCCCACTGATTGCTGAAAATCTTGAGTCGACCCCCCACCGCTCCTGAGTCCGCTTGTAAAGCCCCAGCGTCATGCTGATGGCTTTGTAGAACCCGGGGCGGGCTTCTGGTCCTGGGCAGGGGCTGCTTGCTGCCCTCTCTTACCCTTTCCTCTGCCTCGCGGCAGATAAGACTGTCCTTTTGGTCGCTTGTTTTTATAGGAGCGAAAGGACTGCGGCTGAAAAGACGGTGTCTTTTTCTGTTGGGAGGGGGTCTGAGGTAAAAAAGTGGATTTGCCGGCAGTTGCCGTGGCCACCAGGTCCGAAAGACCGACCCCAAATAATTCCTCTCCTTTATATGGCAATACTTCCATATGCCTTTTGGAATCCGCATCACCTGACCACTGTCGCGTCCATAAACTTCTTCTGGCAGATATGGACATCGCGCTTACTCTTGATGCTAGAGTACAAATATCCCTCTGAGCATCTCGCATATAAAGAAAAGCATCCTTTAATTGCTCTAGAGTCAATAAAATACTGTCCCTATCCAGGGTATCAATATTTTCAGTCAGAGAATCCAACCACACTACCCCAGCACTGCACATCCAGGCTGAGGCTACTGCCGGTCGCAGTATAACACCAGTATGTGTGTATATACTCTTCAGTGTAGTTTCCAGCCTCCTATCTGCTGGATCCTTGAGGGCGGCCGTATCAGGAGACGGCAACGCCACTTGCTTTGATAAACGTGTGAGCGCCTTATCCACCCTAGGGGGTGTTTCCCAGCGCGCCCTAACCTCTGGTGGGAAAGGGTATAATGCCAATAACTTCTTGGAAATTAGCAGTTTTCTATCTGGGTTAACCCACGCTTCGTCACACACGTCATTCAATTCCTCTGATTCTGGAAAAGCTACAGGTAGTTTTTTCACCCCCCACATAATACCCCTTTTTGAGGTACCAGCAGTATCAGAGATCTGCAAAGCCTCCTTCATTGCCGTGATCATATAACGTGTGGCCCTATTGGAAAATACGTTTGTTTCTTCACCGTCGACACTAGATTCATCTGTGTCGGTACCCGTGTCGACTGACTGAGGTAAGGGACGTTTTACAGCCCCTGACGGTGTCTGAGACGCCTGAGCCGGTACTAACTGGTTTTCCGGCCGTCTCATTTCGTCAACTGACTTTTGTAATGTGCTAACATTATCACGTAATTCCATAACTAAAGCCATCCATTCCGGTGTCGACTCCCTAGGGGGTGACATCACCATTACCGGCAATTGCTCTGCCTCCACACCAACATCGTCCTCATACATGTCGACACACACGTACCGACACACAGCAGCCACACAGGGAATGCTCTAATCGAAGACAGGACCCTCTTAGCCCTTTGGGGAGACAGAGGGAGAGTTTGCCAGCACACACCAAAAGCGCTATAAATGTATATAAACAACCCTAGAAGGTGTTGTTTTTGATATAAGCGCTTTTAATATATCAATATCGCCAAATTATGCCCCCCTTCTCTTTGTTACCCTGTTTCTGTAGTGCAGTGCAGGGGAGAGTCCTGGGAGCCTTCCTCACCAGCGGAGCTGAGCAGGAAAATGGCGCTGAGTGCTGAGGAGAATAAGCTCCGCCCCTTTTTCGGCGGGCTTTTCTCCCGGGTTTTAAGAAAACTGGCCTGGGTTAAATACATACATATAGCCTTAATGGCTATATGTGATGTATTTATTTTGCCACTAAAGGTATTTAATATTGCTGCCCAGGGCGCCCCCAGCAGCGCCCTGCACCCTCCGTGACTGAATCAGTGAGACGTGTAGCAACAATGGCGCACAGCTGCAGTGCTGTGCGCTACCTTCATGAAGACTGAGGAGTCTTCTGCCGCCTGCTTTCCGGACCTCCGTCTTCAGCGTCTGTAAGGGGGATCGGCGGCGCGGCTCCGGGACGAACCCCAGGAGGACCTGTGTTCCGACTCCCTCTGGAGCTAAGTGTCCAGTAGCCTAAGACTCCAATCCATCCTGCACGCAGGTGAGTTGGAAATCTCTCCCCTAAGTCCCTCGATGCAGTGATCCTGTTGCCAGCAGGATTCACTGAGATTTAAACCTAAAAAAAACTTTTTCTAAGCAGCTCTTTAGGAGAGCCACCTAGATTGCACCCTTCTCGGACGGGCACAAAAACCTAACTGAGGCTTGGAGGAGGGTCATAGGGGGAGGAGCCAGTACGCACCATGTGATCCTAAAAGCTTTATTTAGATGTGCCCTGTCTCCTGCGGAGCCCGCTATTCCCCATGGTCCTGACGGAGTCCCAGCATCCACTAGGACGTTAGAGAAAAAATGTTGGACAACCAAAGACAATGTTAAAAACACATGATGGAAGCGCAAGAGCCGATCTTGAAGGATAGTGTAAAATAACAAAGACTAAAAGAAAAGACAGCAAGATAAAACTATAACTGTTCTACTCACCATCCGCTCCACTTTTTCCTTGTGCCTCTGCTCCATCGTGATGGCGTCAACCTCTCCGAGCTGAGTGGGGTCCAGAGTGATTAGCTCCGGCTGAATCTGAAGGAAGAGCAACACAAGGACAGGGCATCAGTGAGTGGCTAGCTATGCCTGAAAGCCCAGGCATACATCGTTCCCAATACATCTGGCCGCAGTGACCTATAGTCCTGGGAAGTGCTCCTCTCACAGTGCTTAGACATTACCTTCTCCAGTAAAGCCTTGACCTCCCATTCCTGACGCTGCTTCCTGGTCTCATACGGATTACACTCCAGACCATCAAAGTTTGCCTCCCCGGCGCCTGTTGGAAGATGGAAGAGTATGATCAGAATGGTTTTGGTAGTGATGAGGACACAGATAGGTGAGGAAGGTGGTGGTGGCACAGACCTGGTACGATCATACTGGTGAATCCACCGCCATGGCCAATACCCAGGACATCCTCGTAGGGGCAGAACTGCAGCCCATGGATCGGCGCCTTGACGGACATGCACATGTATGGGGAGCGAGGTGCGGTCAGGTGAGTGTCCTTATACACCTAGGGGAAGATTGCACAGATCTATAATGACTTCACTGACGCCACGCTCTCTCCCATATATCTCCATTCTAACTCCTGTTCCTCTACGTCAGGCAGCATGGGATGTCACCGGTAGTGGAGACCCTCCTTACCTGCACTACGTTGCCAGTTCCCGCAGCCAGTAGCCCCTTCTGACTGTAGCACAGAGCTCCCGCTCCCAGGGGTAGAACACATGAAGTCAGAGGACGGTAATTTCTAAGGTCAAAGATGGTCAGCTTCCTGTCCACTCCGGAAGAGGCCATGTACCTACGGGGGGGAGGAGGGAAGCGTGTCAGGAGAGAATGTGGGACAGTACCTGTGAGCCACGGGATGGGTGCGAGGCTATTTAACACCTACATTCCCGTCTTATCAACGCTCAGAGCCCTGATTCCTCCTCGATGACACAACATCTTCACTAGCGGCTCTTTCATAGAAGGACTCCAGAGAGAGACCGTGCCTGGGGAAAGAAAACCAGCATAACGTGACCCGCAGATAACGCAGAGCGGTCCGATATCTGCAGATCAATGCCTGTGTGCTGTCACGTCTGCTGGAGCGGATGTTAGGAATGATCTAAAGTAACAGACGCTCCAGGCGCTGTGCATCGCTGTACAGTTGGGAAAGACAGGTCGGGGAAGAGGAAGGTATCTGACAGCCTGAGGATGACGAAGGGTGGGACAGTGATAGCTATTGGTGGACAGTAAACTGCAAGATGGTTTAAATACCGTTGTGGTGTCCTAGATGGATGACTGCATTACTTGGGTTCTGACACATGACGTTCAGCCTCCCGGCTTTGACGCAGGTAGCTGCTATTTCCTTTCCAATGGAGACATCTAAATACTGCAGGAAGCCGGTTGCACTCTGGAGGGAGAGAGACAGCAAAGTGATTAGACAGACTAGAGACAGCAAAGTGATTAGACAGACTCCGAGAACAGGGGAACAGGGGGGGACGCAGAAGATGCGCCGGGCAGACGTAACACTTACACACGTCGCCAGCAGGAAGTGGTACGGCAGGAACTCCATGCGCAAAACATCATTGAACTTCTTAATGCAATGCAGCTCCACCCCGAGCGCATCATAGATGTGCAGCCACTTCCGCTGGGCCACGGCAAACATCGTGTGCGTGTGCAGCCACCTTCATGGAGAGAGAGAGAGGGGGAATGTGTGATACCTCAAATCAGCTGCTGCGGCGTACAATGTATTTGTGAAACATCAATTACTCAGAACGGGAGCGAGATGAGTGTAAAAACGTGTCCCACAGCCCGAAGGGGAGTTTCAAAGAAAAACAGAACAAACAAACAAAAAAAATAAGATTTTACTCACCGGTAAATCTATTTCTCGTAGTCCGTAGTGGATGCTGGGGACTCCGTAAGGACCATGGGGAATAGCGGCTCCGCAGGAGACTGGGCACAGCTAAGAAAGAATTAGGACTACCTGGTGTGCACTGGCTCCTCCCACTATGACCCTCCTCCAGACTTCAGTAAGGATACTGTGCCCGGAAGAGCTGACACAATAAGGAAAGGATTTTGAATCCCGGGTAAGACTCATACCAGCCACACCAATCACACCGTATAACTCGTGATATTATACCCAGTTAACAGTATGAACATAACAGAGCCTCTCAACAGATGCCTCAACCATAACCCTTTTAGTTAACAATAACTATATACAAGTATTGCAGACAGTCCGCACTTGGGACGGGCGCCCAGCATCCACTACGGACTACGAGAAATAGATTTACCGGTGAGTAAAATCTTATTTTCTCTAACGTCCTAGTGGATGCTGGGGACTCCGTAAGGACCATGGGGATTATACCAAAGCTCCCAAACGGGCGGGAGAGTGCGGATGACTCTGCAGCACCGAATGAGAGAACTCAAGGTCCTCCTCAGCCAGGGTATCAATTTTGTAGAATTTTGCAAACGTGTTTGCCCCTGACCAAGTAGCAGCTCGGCAAAGTTGTAAAGCCGAGACCCCTCGGGCAGCCGCCCAAGAAGAGCCCACTTTCCTCGTGGAATGGGCTTTTACAGATTTAGGCTGCGGCAGGCCAGCCACAGAATGCGCAAGCTGAATTGTGCTACAAATCCAGCGAGCAATAGTCTGCTTTGAAGCAGGAGCACCCATCTTGTTCGGTGCATACAGGATAAACAGCGAGTCAGTCTTCCTGACTCCTGCCGTCCTGGAAACATAAATTTTCAAGGCCCTGACTACGTCCAGTAACTTGGAGTCCTCCAAGTCCCTAGTAGCCGCAGGCACCACGATAGGTTGGTTCAAGTGAAAAGCTGATACCACCTTAGGAAGAAACTGGGGACTAGTCCTCAATTCTGCCCTATCCATATTGAAAATCCAATAGGGGCTTTTGCATGACAAAGCCGCCAATTTTGCCACCCGCCTTGCCGAAGCCAAGGCCAAAAGCATGACCACTTTCCACGTGAGATATTTTAAATTCACGGTTTTGAGTGGCTCAAACCAATGTGACTTTAGGAAACCCAACACCACGTTGAGGTCCCACGGTGCCACTGGAGGTACAAAAGGAGGCTGAATATGCAGCACTCCCTTGACAAATGTCTGAACTTCAGGCAGTGAAGCCAGTTCCATTATGGAAGAAAATCGATAGAGCCGAAATCTGGACTTTAATGGAACCCAATTGTAGGCCCATAGTCACCTCTGACTGTAGGAAGTGCAGAAATCGACCTAGCTGAAATTTCTCCTTTGGGGCCTTCCTGGCCTCACAGTACGCAACATATTTCCGCCATATGCGGTGATAATGGTTAGCGTTCACTTCTTTCCTAGCTTTAAATAGCGTAGGGATAACTTCCTCCGGAATTCCCTTTTCCTTCAGGATCCGGCGTTCAACCGCCATGCCGTCAACGCAGCCGCGGTACGTCTTGAAACAGACAGGCCCCCTGCTGCAGCAGGTCCTGTCTGAGCGGCAGAGGCCATAGGTCCTCTGAGATCATTTCTTGGAGTTCTGGTTACCAAGCTCTTCTTGGCCAACCCGGAACAATGAGTATAGTTCTTACTCCTCTCCTTCTTATTATTCTCATTACCCTGGGTAAGAGAGGCAGAGAAGGGAACACATACACCGACTGGTACACCCACGGTGTTACCAGAGCGTCCACAGCTATCGCCTGAGGGTCCTTGACCTGGCGCAATATCTTTGTAACTTTTAGTTGAGGCGGGACGCCATCATGTCCACCTGTGGCCTTTCCCAACGGTGTACAATCATTTGGAAGACTTCTGGATGAAGTCCCCACTCTCCCGGGTGGAGGTCGTGTCTTCTGAGAAAGTCTGCTTCTCAGTTGTCCACTCCGGGAATGAACACTGCTGACAGTGCTAACACATGATTTTCCGCCCATCGGAGAATCCTTGTGGCTTCTGCCATCGCCATCCTGCTTCTTGTGCCGCCCTGTCGTGTACATGAGCGACCGCCGTGATGTTGTCTGACTGGATCAGCACCGGCCGGTGTTGAAGCAGGGGTCTAGCCTGACTTAGGACATTGTAAATGGCCCGTAGTTCCAGAATATTTATATGTAGGGAAGTCTCCTGACTTTTTCATAGCCTTGGAAGTTTCTTCCCTGTGTGACTGCCCCCCAGCCTCGAAGGCTGGCATCCGTGGTCACCAGGACCCAGTACTGTATGCCGAATCTGCGGCCCCCTAGAAGATGAGCACTCTGCAGCCACCACAACAACGACACCCTGGCCCTTGGAGACAGGGTTATCCGCCGATGCATCTGAAGATGCGACCCGGACCACATGTCCAACAGATCCCACTGGAAAATCCTTGAATGGGACCTGGCGAATGGAATTTCTTCGTAAGAAGCTACCATCCTTCCCAGGGCTCGCGTGCATTGATGCACCGACACCTGTATACGTATTAGGAGGTCTCTGTCTAGAGACGACAACTCCTTGGACTTCTCCTCCGGGAGAAAACCTTTTTATCCTGTTCTGTGTCCAGAACCATACTCAGGAACAGTAGACGCGTCGTAGGAACCAGCTGCGACTTTGGAATATTCAGAATTCCGCCGTGCTGTTGTAGCACTTCCCGAGATAGTGCTACTCCGCCAAACAACTGCTCCCTGGACCTCGCCTTTATAAGGAGATCGTCCAAGTACGGGATAATTATTTCGGCCATTACCTTGGTAAATACCTCGGTGCCGGGGACAGACCAACGGCAACGTCTGGAATTGGTAATGACAATCCTGTACCACAATTTTGAGGTACTCCTGGTGAAAAGGGTAAATAGGGACATGCAGGTAAGCATCCTTGATGTCCAGTGATACCCTCCAGGCTTGCAATAATCGCCCTGAGCGATTCCATTTTGAACTTGAACCTTCGTATATAAGTGTTCAAGGCTTTCAATTTTAGAATGGGTCTCACCGAACCGTCTGGTTTCGGTACCACAACATTTTGGAATAGTAACCCCGGCCTTGTTGAAGGAGGGGTACCTAGATTTCACCTGCTGGAAGTGCAGCTTGTGAATTGCCGCCAGTACTACCTTTCTCCGAGGGCAGCAGGCAAGGCTGAGGTGAGGTAACGGCGAGGGGGAGTCGCCTCGAACTCCAGCCTGTATCCCTGTGATACTATTTGCAGAACCTAGGGATCCACCTGTGGGCAAACCCACTGGTCCCTGAAGTTCCCGAGACGCGCCCCTACCGCACCTGTCTCCATGTGCCTTTTATAGGCAGCATCACCTGTCCACTGCCGGGTTTCTAATACCCTCCTGGCAGAATGGACATTGCATTAATTCTGGATGCCAGCCGGCAAATATCCCTTTGTGCCTCCTTTATATATAAGACAACGTCTTTAATATGCTCTATGTTAGCAAACTATTTTCCCTGTCTTAGAGTATTAATATTATCTGACAGGGTATCAGACCACGCTGCAGCAGCACTATTTATGCTGAGGCGATTGCAGGTCTCAGTATATAACCTGAGTGTGTATATACAGACTTCAGGATAGTCTCCTGCTTTTTATCAGCAGGCTCCTTCAAGGTGGCCGTACCCTAAGACGGCAGTGCCACCTTTTTTGACAAACGTGTGAGCGCCTTATCCACCCTAAGGGATATCTCCCAACGTGACCTATCCTCTGGCGGGAAAGGGTACGCCATCAGTAACTTTTTAGAAATTACCAGTTTCTTATTGGGGGAACCCACGCTACTTTACACACTTCATTCATTCATCTGATGGGGGAACAAAACACTGGCTGCTTTTTCTCCCCAAAAATAAAACCCCTTTTATGTGGTACTTGGGTTCATGTCAGAAATGCGTAACACATTTTTTATTGCTGAGATCATGTAACGGATGTTCCTAGTGGATTGTGTATATGTCTCAATCTCGTCGACACTGGAGTCAGACTCCGTGTCGACATCTGTGTCTGCCATCTGAGGTAACGGGTGCTTTTTTGAGCCCCTGATGGCCTTTGAGACGCCTGGGCAGGCGCGGGCTGAGAAGCCGGCTGTCCCACAGCTGTTTTACGTCATCCAGCCTTGTAAGGAGTTGATATTGTCGTTTAATACCTTCCACCTATCCATCCGCTCTGGTGTCGGACCCACAGGGGACGACATCCCATTTATCGGCCTCTGCTCCACCTCCACGTAACCTTCCTCATCCCACATGTCGACACAGCCGTACCGACACACAGCACACACACAGGGAATGCTCTGACTGAGGACAGGACCCCACAAAGTCCTTTGGGGAGACAGAGAGAGAGTATGCCAGCACACACCAGAGCGATATATAATGCAGGGAATAACACTATAACTGAGTGATTTTTCCCCCAATAGCTGCTTGTATAAACAATATTGCACCTAAATTTAGTGCCCCCCCTCTCTTTTTAACCCTTTGAGCCTGAAAACTACAGGGGAGAGCCTGGGGAGCTGTCTTCCAGCTACACTGTGAAGAGAAAATGGCGTCAGGGTGTTGAGGGAGATAGCTCCGCCCCTTTTTCGCGGACTTTTCTCCAGCTTTTTTATGGATTCTGGCAGGGGTATTTATCACATATATAGCCTCTGGGGCTATATATTGTGATATATTTGCCAGCCAAGGTGTATTTATTGCTTCTCAGGGCGCCCCCCCCCAGCGCCCTGCACCCTCAGTGACCGGAGTGTGAAGTGTGTATGAGGAGCAATGGCGCACAGCTGCAGTGCTGTGCGCTACCTTGGTGAAGACTGATGTCTTCTGCCGCCGATTTTCCAGATTTCTTCTTGCTTCTGGCTCTGTAAGGGGGCCGGCGGCGCGGCTCCGGGACCGAACACCAATGGCCGGTTCCATGCGGTCGATCCCTCTGGAGCTAATGGTGTCCAGTAGCCTAAGAAGCCCAAGCTACCACCAGTTAGGTAGGTTCGCTTCTTCTCCCCTTAGTCCCTCGCTGCAGTGAGTCTGTTGCCAGCAGATCTCACTGTAAAATAAAAAACCTAACATATACTTTCTTTCTAGGAGCTCAGGAGAGCCCCTAGTGTGCATCCAGCTCGGCCGGGCACAGGATTCTAACTGAAGTCTGGAGGAGGGTCATAGTGGGAGGAGCCAGTGCACACCAGGTAATCCTAATTCTTTCTTAGCTGTGCCCAGTCTCCTGCGGAGCCGCTATTCCCCATGGTCCTTACGGAGTCCCCAGCATCCACTAGGACGTTAGAGAAATGGCATTGGGGACTGGAGTCAGGTTTCCTATCTATATGTTCTTCCAGCAAGTGGAAGTAACTTATCAAGTCTTATTCCAAATGGGTGAATTATCCAGTTATTTCATTGCTTCTGGCTATTGCAAAAGGCACCTGCGGCTATGTAACGCAGAACGGCTGTGTACCGGAGTCTGTGCTGTTAGAACCAAAACTGTTCCAGAATGCCAGGGTACAGATGCACGAATCCACCCACAGACACGCGTGACACCGCAAACATATAGCGACAAATGTAACAGGCATGACAGATAAACTCATTCCACAGCCTTACGTCCTGTAGGGCCCATCACACTCAATATACAGACTCGTGATTCAGACGGTGGTTCAACAAGCGCAAGAAACTTACTTCACATCATTGACTGATTCCATCACATTCATCTCACAGTGGAGCTTCTTGGTCTGCCAATCAAACGAGGCGATGTGACCGCGCTGACCGCCCAGGAGGAGGCACCTGACAGTCGGAGAGCACATAGAGAGTGAACGGAGTGATAAGAAGATGGGAACCAGAAACAGGGAAATCAGATACCCACAATCTAGGCCCACTCACCTTCCAGTCCGTGAGTAGTTCATTCTGTACGGACCAAACTGATTGAGGACGAGGTTGAAATGCTACAAGAATAAAACAAGAACAAAAAACCCATGATAACCTGAGAGGGTTACACAAGAGAGACATAAAAGTAGACTGAGGCTCTTGGGTTCACATCTAGACCTTTGAGGCGCTTGTAATGTCCACAGCCTCGGTTATGTCCTCCTGAGTAATGGTGTAGGTGTCCTCACCCTCGTCTCCTTCTAGAAACCTGCGGGGAGAGAGAGCAGTAGAGGTGGCATTACAAAAGGGAGTAACGGATGCAGTAAAGAAAGCAAAAAAAAAAACCAAAAATAAAATTGTGAGCTCCCCAAGACAACAGTGTTCATTCTAGCAATCTGCACGAGTCACAACCTGCGCATTTCATCTTTCCTGCCTGGGATGTCGCTCTCTGCTTTGGTGCTTCTAGCGCACTCTGGTCTGTGTCAAAGTGCTGGGAAACAGATCAGAGTGTGCTAGAAGCACCAGAGCAGAGAGCAACATCCCAGTCAGGAAAGAGGAACTGCATGGGTTGTGATAATGAACACTAGACAAGGATTTAACTGTAGGCCTGAGTCCAACCGAGATGCCCATTTGCAGCATCTTATGCCAATGCGTGTCCGTCAATGTGCGGATCTCGACGAAGAGTCAGCGCACCACTGTCGCACCAGCCCTATGCCCGGTGCAGTTCCTCCACCTGTGTGGGCCCGCCGATGTGAGCGGCTGGGTGTCTTTGAATGCAGCTGATTTTCGCAACATGCCCGGGGCAGCTTTACAGAGTTAATTAGATTGAGCCCTATGAATAAGGACGTTTAGGTGCAGATCTCACAACACAGCTGGGTTTATAGGATGTATCCCCACTTCCCCAGGGGCTCTTACCCTTCCTCCTCCGGCAATAGCAGGTCGTGTCTCGCTGCCTGGGTCACTGCCGCCTGCACCTTGTTCTCCTCAGACTTTAAACGCCTTCTGGCATTTAGAACACAATCCTTGGTCTGAAAATGAGAGGACAGGTTAATCTCTGAGTGTCAGCAGAACTAGATCTATATCTAGACATGAAACCCGTGTTTCACAGCCTGAGAAATCCTCAGCCAGACCCACAGGTTCCTGCATCCTGGCCCTGTGCTGGTTACATACAGTGGATGAACGGTGCTGAAAACAATACGAGATCCCAGGGGAGACAAGTAGTGATACCCGTATGCAGCTAGAATACCCAAGGAAGAACGTAGTGTCTGTGCCGTGTTTTGCTTCCCAAGGTCTCTTATACACCATACTGTAAAACCGGCACGTTTATGATAACCTCACCATGTGTCTCCACAGCGACCAAACACACCGTCCTTACCGCCATTTGCCCAATCTCGGTTACCGATTTGTACAATGGACACATGAGGCAACTATGGAACTGTGCACTGGCCCAAACATGAACCAAAAGCCCTCTATACAATGCATTGCATCATCCAATGGGTCTTACTCACAGAGTTGGCTTTCCGTGTTCGCTCGTATTTTGAGAGTTGTTTTTTCGGCACGGGCGCTGAGCCGGGGAAGGGATCCTCTGCCTGGGACAGAAGTCAGACAAGTCAGTGACAGAATAAAATATTTAATCAGGAACGGGCAGAGGCGTACAGGTCAATGTTTCCATAGGATCTCGGTGCTTTTGGAAATCCTAAAGGTACACTAACCAACTACACACCACATATATTAGGGAGGGAAATGATTATACAAAGATCTCAGTTTAGAGGGGCAGTGATACAAACTCCTGCTTATGTAGGTTCGGCGAATGGGAGCTATAACAAATAACAAAAAGAAAACATAGATTTACTGGTCTTACCCCAGAGATGAGTTCTTTGCTCTGTTTTACGCTCTCTCCCCAAGGTCGGTGCTCGGTGATCTCTTTCGCCTTTCTCTGTTTATTCGCTGATGCAGCCGGCGTCTGCGTCACCTCCGCCTCCTCCTCCTCATAGTACCTCTTTGCTTTCTGTGGGAGTGAGGGATACCCTTATGTCAGTGGCCCCCCGTAAGTGTAACAGAAACCCCCAAACCAGCTGATATCCGCTTGGTGCAGATGAAATATTAAGTAGACATGCTTATGATTTACACGACCCTGACAGCTGGGACTTTTAGTTCCCCAACAACTGAAGCAGGATACCTACGTCCGGTACAAGT
Source organism: Pseudophryne corroboree (assembly GCF_028390025.1). NCBI lineage: Eukaryota > Metazoa > Chordata > Amphibia > Anura > Myobatrachidae > Pseudophryne > Pseudophryne corroboree. Next base: position 451,230,032 of record NC_086451.1, read on the forward strand.
GATCATTGTACTATCAAAGCAGCTGTAGACTAGTAGTTTCCTAAACTATTTTGTATTAACAGATGCTAGAACAGACTTCTATATTAAGACAGATACATGCGTTCATCATTCCTTCCAATAACCCCAAGAGACAATGGGGGGGGGGATTTATCAAAGTTTGGAGAGAGTAACAACCAATCAACTATCATTATTCAAACACAGCCTATAACATGGCAGTTTGGAGCTGATTGGCTGATACTTTCTCTCTCTCCACTTTATATCTCTCCAAGCCGCGATAAATCTCCACCAATGCTTTACGGAGTTGTGGGAGGGGGTCACTGAGACAAAAATGAGGAGATGGTAACATTGGGGGTAATTCCAAGTTGATCGCAGCAGGAAATTTTTTAGCAGTTGGGCAAAACCATGTGCACTGCAGGGGGGGCAGATATAACATGTGCAGAGAGAGTTAGATTTGGGTGGGTTATTTTGTTTCTGTGCAGGGTAAATACTGGCTGCTTTATTTTTACACTGCAATTTAGATTGCAGATTGAATACACCCCACCCAAATCTAACTCTCTCTGCACATGTTATATCTGCCCCTCCTGCAGTGCACATGGTTTTGCCCAATTGCTAACAAACTTGCTGCTGCGATCAACTCAGAATTACCCCCATTGTTCAATCAGTTCCGGAGGCTCACTGGGTGTGCATGCCGTGCTAGTGTTATTATTGTTATATGACAGTACAGTGCATTAGGATGTAAGCTCTCGCGGGCAGGGCCCTCTCCCCCCTGGCACTATCCATGTCACCAGTTCTCCATGTCCTTGTCTCCTACTCCCCCCTCCGGTTTGCTTGCCCATACGATAAGTACATGCTCATTGAGCCCTGCACTGACTCGCCCATTCTTGTACTACCCAGACTGCGGTGTTATAGTAATGCTTAGACTATGGCTTCTGTTGTATCATACTCATTACTGTTATTATTCTCTCTTATCTTCTATTATATTTCTGTACAGCAGTGCGGACACATCGCGGCACTTTAGTAATAATTCCTAATAACGGTAACACAGATGGTGCATGGGAGATAGATACCAATCTGGAGGATTGTACTGCAGAGATCGGCTCTTTCAAGCTACTTTTTTTTTCTTTTTTCACAAGAATGTTTGCTTTAATGTGCCGAGGATATTGGGGTGTGTAGATCGTGTTGCATTACTGTCATTTCTTAACCAATATGATGTTGACCAGGAAAAGAACTCAAGAACTACAACAGTATCCCGGCTTGTGTAACCCATCCGAGGGGCAGCGGCTGCATAAAGAACCAGAGCTCTGCGTCAGGGTGAAGAGGGCAGCGACAGGACTCCACCTTCTGGAAACAAAATAAAATCCCGGTGTTCCGCTCTTCTCCTGTGCTTCACACTTCCATTAACTGTGACGCTATCCAATGTCAAAGCAACCATATAAGGAATACGCCCTACTTTCTGGAGATTCTATCTGCAATTGTGATCATAAATCTACATGGAAGCCATTCCGAACAGTATTATTACTATATTCATGAAGTCTGGATGAACGTAGCGCAAAACTGAACGGTAACAAGGCGGTGTGTGCCTCTCAGCGTCACACCTTATGACACGCCTGGGTGGGGGGGGGGGGGGGGGGGGCACTAATGTCACAGCGGTGGCTGCAGATTTATTACGTTATATAACACATGGCATTATACGACATCTAGCACTAGGCGGCCGGGTCTGATACAGAGCCCAAATCCAGTACGTAGACGGTGCTGGCACTATAAATATAAGACGTAAGGACGCGGACAGTGATCTATATGTGACATGGATATAGAATTATACTATACCAGTGTATACTGACCTGTATATAGGTCTACACAGCTCTCCACCACAACACTTACAGCTCCCTATGGCTGCCACTAATATATATATATATATATATATATATATATAAACACACCCGCCCACCCACTATAGCAGTTGTAGAACTACAAGTCCCAGCAGGCCATACCAGCTGTTAGCACGCTAGGACTTGTAGGTACACCCCAGCTCTGCACCCATGGGCTCTGTATCAGGGTAAGGGCGGTGACTACAAGGTCTCCAGGCCAGTCTCACCCGTTTCTGCCGCCCGGCTGGCTCCATGCTGGATGCTTTCATGTCCACCGGAAATTAACAATAAAGTTACAACAACAGGACCCAACCAGCAGCATGTCACCGCCCAACGTGTGATCGCGGACAATAAAGTTATAGCAAGAACCACGGCGGTACAGGACATCAGATAACAATAAAGTTTAACCGGTTTAAAAAAAAAAAAAAAAAAAAAAAAAAGCTAGGGCAGCGACGAGTCAGCGGCATCTTTAGTATTGGCGAGCTATGACGATTGGCTCACGCACAGCAAGTGACGCCTGGACTCGCCTATCTAATTCTTTATAGGTTATTTTCCTTTGCCGCAGAAGCTGTTATAGTTCATCATGTGACCTCCCGCAGTCCCAGCCCCCAGCGAGAGACAGAGCATGCGCGGAGCAGAGGAATGTGTCACGTGTAACTTAGGGCAGCCCATACAGCTGGTTCCATAGTGTAGCGGTTATCACGTCTGCTTTACACGCAGAAGGTCCTGGGTTCGAGCCCCAGTGGAACCACATTTTACAGACTAATTATAACTGAGCAATGCTTATGGGAGCACCACCCCCATGTTCCTCTCCCACCCTGAGCAATGAGACTGGGACAATGGTGCCCTACTCAACATAAACATTTTACAATGGGTCCCACAAATAGGATCCACTCACACAACAATGTCAGCAGTCTCAAAATGCCGACTGTTAAGCTGGGTACACACTGTCAGATCGGACCAACAAATCAGGGACAGCATCTAGCACGAGTTGCAGACGATGCACGCTCCCGCACGTCATCAGCGCTTCTTCTGTCGGCCCTGCAAGACATCGGTTGCCTGCAATATCGCTGGGTACACGCATTGTGAAGTGTGTACCCAGCTTCAGGGTTGGGCTCAAACGGGAAGGTCAGAGATAGAATAGTAATACCCCTTTCACACCGCACAAATAACCCGGCATCCACCCGGCATATTGCCAGGAAGACACGGGTCGCTGTGCGGTGTGACAGGGCCATGAATACCGGGTCAGGCGCAGTGTGGATGGGTTGTCGTCGATGGGACCCGGTACCCATTCACAGTATAGGGAGAGGCAGAGCGAAGATGAGCTCATCTCCCAGCGCCACCTCCTCCCCCCGCTATGGCAACCGACCTGGCAATTTGGCGGGTCGGGAAGTCGGAAGATAGTCTCCAATGCCGGATCCCACCCGGGTAGGACCCGTTTCCAGTTCCCGGGTGGGATGCAGCATTGTGAAAGGCGTATATATGATACACTGCTGCAGGAGCAGCTACTCACGTCATCGCCGGCAGACATCGCAACAGCCACCGGGAGACTGTAAGACACCTCTAGACCACCAGGGACGTATTTTTTTTAAATTATGTCGGCACACTGCATGTTGACCGTTTAACCATGTTGCCCTTATGCAAGTAGACATAATGGTCAACCAAACATCCCCCCCTTCCCAGGGGCACACTGTATGTCCTTGTTCCCCTCTCACAGACCAAGCACTGGCAGGGCAATGTCAGTGTGTATCTGTGTGCTAGGGAACTTGCCCGTAATGTCGACCGTCGTGTCGAATGGTGCAGAAAATAATGACATGAGAATGACACCCGCTGCCCGGGTACCATGCACAGCTCTGCCCTCCCACACCCAGACTCTCTCCTAAACCGGTCGCTTCCACCTCTGAGGCATCGGCAGGATCAGACCCTTCCTCACCTGCTACCAAGTCTCTTATCTACTCTCTCTCACCTGGAGTAACGCTACTGTGATGTTAGTGTATTAGAATGCTTAATATTTGTAGACACTCCCTTACTAACATGTGTAAGCCTGAATCTTCAGTGATGGTCCCTGGGACCAGGGGGATGCTGGGAAGTGGGTGGTCCAGTGTGCCTGTAGTTGGTGATGGAATAAACAGCACAGCAGTGAACTCACATGTCTCTGTGTCCTGATGACTGGATTTACAAACATATGAACAAAACATGGTGTCAGAAGAATTTTTACTTGGACTGCTAGTGCTCTCAGAGTGTGAAAGAATCCTGCAGCAGTCTGTAAGGCTGTGATACTCAGTGTCTGCAAAACCTGCCGTGTGCTCCTATCTTCAAACAGTAAGTAACCATGGATAAACTAGCTCCTCCAACCGGCATGCTGATGTCTGGTAACTTGCCTGAAAACTGGAAAAGATTTAAGCAAAGGTTTAATATATATCTTGCTGCATGTGGAGCTGATTCAGAGCCTGACAAAATGAAGGCATCCATTTTCCTCCATGTGATAGGAGAGGATGTGCTGGACATTTATAATAGTTTTCAGTTTGATGAGGGGCAGAATATGGTGCTATCTTCTATAATGCAAAAGTTTGAAGATTACTTTGTGCCAAGGAAAAATGTGACATATGAAAGGTATAAGTTTTTCACATGTGATCAGAAGTCTGTAGATGGATTTGATCAGTATGTTACAGAGCTGCAATCACTCAGTAAAACCTGCGAGTTTGGTGATTTAAAGGATTCACTGATTAGAGATCGTATTGTCTGTGGAATACCTGATAATGGACTCAGAGAGAGATTGCTGAGAGAGCAGGACCTAACACTAGAAAAGGCAGTGACTATGTGTAGATCTGCAGAAATAACTAGATTTCAAGCCAAAACATTACACAAGGAAGCTGGTGCTGTCCATGTAGTGCAGAAAACAGAGCCACGCAAACCTCCATTCTCAAAAATGAATCAGTCTAAGCCACAGTCTAACAAGGAAGTGTGTAGTAGATGTGAAAATGCTCACAATCCTAAAATGTGCCCTACTTATGGTAAAACCTGCATGAAATGTGGTAGACTTAATCACTTTGCCAAATGCTGTAAAATGAAAAGTGAAACCAATGTGCATGCTATTAAGCAAACAGAGGAATTCTTTGTGGATTGCATTGAACTTTGCAGTGCAGATAAGAAATAATGGATTGTCCCTTTAACTGTGAACGAGATTGTCATTCCCTTTAAGCTTGATACTGGCGCGCAGGTGAATTTAATATCGTTTCAAGACTATAAGACTTTTAGAGTAAAACCTAAAATTCATCCAGCCAAAGTGAAAGTTACAGGGTACACTGGGGAGGAAATTCCTGTGAAAGGTACATGCTTAGTGATACTGAAATATAAGGGACAACAGTTTAAAACATCTCTACTGATTGTGGATAAAAATGTGCAACCGATTCTAGGATTAAGTTCCTGCGAGAAACTAAGCTTGCTAAAGAAAGTTTTTATGGTGACATCACAAGTAGAAGATGACTGCAAATCAATGTTTACAGAATACAGAGACTTGTTTGAAGGTCTAGGTTGTTTGCCTGGAGAGCATAAAATAAATATAGACACGCAAGTTTCTTCAGTGATACACCCCTGTAGAAAAGTGCCGTTTGCGCTGAGAGAAAAACTGAAACAAGAGTTAAATCGCATGGAAGCCTGGGCTGTGATACAGAAAGTTGATGAGCCTACTGAATGGGTAAGCTCCTTAGTAATTGCTGAAAAGAAAAATGGACAACTCAGAATATGTCTAGACCCCAGAGATTTAAACAAAGCTATTAAATGAGAACATTTCAAACTACCAACCAGAGATGAAATCATGTCGCAATTTGCGGGAGCAAAATGGTTCAGTAAATTGGACGCATCTTCAGGATTCTGGCAAATTAAGCTAGATGAGGCCAGCTCAAAGCTTTGTACATTTAATACACCAGAAGGTCGATACAGATTTCTTCGACTACCATATGGAATATTGTCTGCTTCAGAAGTATATCACAAAAAGATACACATGATTTTTGAACATATTCCAGGTGTTGAAACAATGATGGATGATATTATTGTCTGGGGATCGACAAAGGAAGAACATGATTCTAGATTGAGACAAGAAATGGAACTTGTCAAGAAAGTGAATCTAAAGCTAAACAAGGACAAATGTGAATTTGGCGTGAATACACTTACCTTTATGGGCGACGTGGTCTCGGATCAAGGTGTAAAACCAGACCCAAGGAAAATATCAGCCATAGTGAACATGGAACGTCCTAACAACAAAGACAACGTCAGAAAATTCCTAGGAATGATTACTTACTTAGGAAAGTTTATTTCTCAACTCTCTGAATGAACAGCCTCTCTTAGATGGTTGTTGGACAAAGATAACGAGTGGATGTGGTCACATGAACAAGAAGAAAGTTGGCAAAACTTGAAACAGATCATTACAGAGCAACCAGTGCTAAAATTCTTTGATCCTGCGAAAAGAATAAGAATTTCAGCAGATGCTATGCAATTTGGCCTAGGCTCAGTGCTGTTACAAGAACATGAGGATACATGGCAACCAGTAATCTATGCATCAAGAGCACTGACAAGTGCTGAAACAAGGTATGCTCAGATAGAAAAAGAACTTCTATCGATCACATATGCATGTGAGCGATTTCATCAGTTTGTGTATGGTCAAACATTTACAGTGGAAACTGACCACAAGCCATTGGTAGCTATCATGACTAAATCATTACATGACTGTCCCATGAGAATTCAACAAATGCTTATCAGACTACAGAAATATGATGTACACTTACTGTACTGTCCCGGCAAATACATGTACATTGCTGATACACTTTCTCGTGCTGTGGACAAAAGTGAAGGTTCCAAAAGTCTGATGGATGAAGAGATAGAAGCCTATGTTAATTTGATCGTAGCTTCTCTGCCAGTGTCTCTTGCAAGAACAGATTAGGAAAGAAACTGAGACAGATGACACAATGAAAGTGTTGAAAGATATCATTCTGAAAGGTTGGCCAGCAGAAAAACGTGTGCCCACTGTCTATCCATGATTATTGGATGTACCGCAGTGACCTTACAGTTGTCGATGGTATTATTTACAAAGGCAATAGGTTTGTCATACCTGCACGACTAAGAAAAACTATGCTGTGCAAGATACATGAAGGCCACTTAGGAGTTCTGTATTGGCCAAGAATGAACCAAGACATAGCACAGACTACAGCTACATGTGAATTATGTCTTACGTATAGACCGAAACAACAAGTCGAGCCACTGAGTCCTCACGCAGTGCCAGAGAGACCGTACCAGAAAGTTGGCGCAGATTTGTTTGATTGTAATGGGAAAACGTACATTGTCGTGACTGATTATTACTCTAACTACCTTGAGGTGAAGACACTACATACAACTACTAGTAAAGCCGTAATCAATTGCATGAAGTCAATCTTTGCAAGGCATGGTGTTCCTATGGAAGTGTTCACTGACAATGGTCAGTGGCGGATTTAGGGGGGGGGCACCAAGGCACGTGCCCCCCCTGTCATTTTTAGTTGATTTTTGTATTGCTGCGGGGGCGCCACTGATTTAGTGCAGACTGACATGCGGACGAGCGTCCGCATGTCAGTCTGCGGTCTCGTTTCCTCCCCTGCTGTTAGGAGGGACACGGAGGGCACAGTGCACGCCTCCCTGTGTCCCTCCTGGGTCTCCGGCGGCCGCGGGTCTCATAAAGGAAGTGCCGTTCGTGAGCACTTCCTTTATTAGAGTGACCCGCGGCCGCCGGAGACACAGGAGGGACACAGGGAGGCGTGCACTGTGCCCTCCGTGTCCCTCCTAACAGCAGGGGAGCGGGGGGAGCGGCGGCGGCGGAGGAAGCGGGGGGGGGGACGCACTGAGGGGGCATATCTGGCACTGGGGGGGAATATCTGGCACTGGGGGCATATTTGGCAGGGAGGGGGGGGGGAGAATATCTGGCACTGAGGACATATATGGCACTGGGGGGGGATATCTGGCACTGGGGGCATATGTGGCACTGGGGGGGGGGGAATATCTGGCACTGGGGCATATGTGGCACTGGGGGGGAATATCTGGCACTGGGGCATATATAGCACTGGGGGGGGATATCTGGCACTGGGGGCATATGTGGCACTGTCGGGGAATATCTGGCACTGGGGGCATATGTGGCACTGGGGGGGTATATGTGTACCTGGCACATGGGGGGGGGCTATATTTGGCACTGGGGGCATGTGAGTACCTGGCACCGTGGGGGAATATCTGGCACTGGGGACATATGTGGCACTGGGAGCACAGCCCTAGCAACAAGGACTACCTCCTAGCAACGAGCATGACACCCAGTGCATGAAACCCCTGGCAACGAGCATGACACCCAGTGCATGAAACCCCTGGCAACGAGCATGACACCCAGTGCATGAAACCCCCCCTGGCAACGAGCATGACACCCTAAGCATGAAAACCCCTGGCACCGTGCATGGAACCAAGAGCATGAAACCCCTGGCAACGAGCAGGATACCCAGTGCATGAAACCCCTGACAACGAGCAGGTATTTGAAAAGTAATTAGAAGCCTTACTGTAGGACTTAATGTGTAATGGGCATTACGGTGTGTGGCATAATGTATCACGGACATTGCGGTGTGTGTCATAATGTGTCACAGGCATTACGGTGTATGGTATACTATATCGCTGGCATTGTGATATGTGGTATAATGTCTCAGGGTCATTGCAGTGTGTGGCATAATGTATCACGGACATTGCGGTGTGTGTCATAATGTGTCAGGCATTACGGTGTGTGGTATACTATATCACGGGCATTGTGCTATGTGGTATAATGTCTCAGGGTCATTGCAGTGTGGCATAATATATAACGGGCATTGCGGTGTGTGGCATAGGGTATAACGGGCATTGCGGTATGTGTCACAGGCATTACAGTGTATGGTATACTATATCACGGGCATTGTGGTATAATGTCTCAAGGTCATTGCAGTGTGTGGCATAATGTGTCACAGGCATTGTATGTGCTATAATGTATCGGGCATTGCAGTGTGTGGTATAATGTATCACGGACATTGCAGTGTGTGTCATAATGTGTCACAGACATTGTATGTGCTATAATGTATCAGGGGCAGTGCAGTGTGTAGCATAATGTATAACGGGCATTGCAATTCCTGTCATAATGTGTCACAGGCATTATAGTGTGTGGCATAATGTGTCGGGGGCATTACGGTGTGTGGCATAATGTGTCGGGGGCATTACGGTGTGTGCATACTGTGTCATGTGCATTATTGTGTGTGGCATAATGTCTAAGGGCCATTGCAGTATGTGGCATAATGTATACTGGGCATTACTATAAGGAGGAAAAATGACAAATAATGTAAGGGGCATGAATCAGGATTATTTTTCTTTCCTGTGGTGGCCAACGTCTGGGCGTGCAGGTTGCAAAACTGGGGTATAAGGTAGTCTTTTCCTGCAATACCACGCCCATTCCAATGAAGCCACGCCCCTTATGGTGCCCCCCCTGTATTTTTTTTCTGGATCCGCCCCTGACAATGGTCCTCAGTTTTCCAGTGCTGAATTTAGACAATTTGCTGATGAGTGGGAATTTGTCCATACTACGTCAAGTCCCCACTATCCACGCTCAAATGGGTTGGTGGAAAGTTCAGTAAAAACTGTAAAGAGTCTCATGAAAAAAGCTCAAGAAGGTAAAGAAAATTTCTACAAAAGTCTTTTAATCTACCGCAGTACACCTTTACAGAATGGACTTTCTCCTGCACAAATGCTGATGGGAAGGAGGATTAGAGCAAATCTCCCGATACATGATGAACTGCTTAATACACATAACTCAGCGTTGGTCAGACTGAGTAAGGAACGTCAACAGGCGAAACAGAAACTGTTCCATGACAGGCGAGCAAAAAGCTTATCTGATCTAATATCGGGTGACCAAGTCCGTCTCAGAGATCACGTGAAAGGTATTTGGGGGCAGAAAGGTATTGTGCAAGCACAAGTAGCACCAAGATCTTATACTATACATACAGAGCGTGGAACGAAAGGAAGAAGAAAATCGGGTGGATTTAAGATCTCAACCTAACCATAATGAAGACAACATGACTGAAGAATACCCTTCATCTGACATGTATGATGATCCTGATAATGGTGAACAAACCACGATTCTAGAAAGGTCCAACATGGTCGATGAAACACAGACTGTGTATGAAAGACCCAAAAGGGAAATACGCAGACCTGAGAGACTCATTGAAATTTGTTAGATGATGTTCTTAATATGACGTTGTTAATTGTTGCATTGAAGCGTATAGGGCTTATCTTTAAAGAAAAGAGGATGTGATGTTAGTGTATTAGATAGAATGCTTAATATTTGTAGACACTCCCTTACTAACATGTGTAAGCCTGAATCTCCAGTGATGGTCCCTAGGACCAGGGGGATGCTGGGAAGTGGGTGGTACAGTGTGCAGTGTGCCTGGAGTTGGGGATGGCATAAACAGCACAGCAGTGAACTCACATGTCTCTGTGTCCTGATGACTGGATTTACAAACATATGAACAAAACAGCTACCTCATCTCACTCCGCGCTACCTCCTGCCTCAGCTGGGACTATGGATACCCTGGTGAAGGTAGTCCTATACCTGGGAATGCAATACCACTAGGGGTGGGTGTGGGAGGAATAATGCCACTGGCATGGCCAGACTGGCCATCTGGCACATGCCAGAAGGGCCGATGGGCAGGTGGGCCGGATTGGTCACTCAGAGAGCCGGGAAGGCCGTGCGCAGCGCAGCCTCCGGCTCTCTGGTCTCCATGGAAATGGGGGCATTCCGCGAGTCCACACCCCACGGACTTGCGTCGCGCCCCGCCCCCAGCAACTGTTTCCATGGTAACGGTGGTGTGCCGTGAGTCCACGCCCCATACGTCGTGCGGCGCCCCCTTCCCCCCGTGACACGCGCATTCACAGATGCCAGGGCCGAATCAGATGTAGTTTAATAAAGTATTTCAATACATTTTTTTAAAGTTTTTGCTGTAATGACCAAAGAGAAAAAAAAAAAATCAAGTAAGGGTAGCGATGAGTCAGCAGCATCATTAGTATGGGCGGGCCAAGAGGATTGGCTCACATAGAGCACATGATGCTGACACTATGTTATAGGTTGTAGTTGATGTTATAGTTCGTCATGTGAGTGACCGCATAAGGGGGGTCATTCCGAGTTGTTCGCTCGCAAGGCGATTTTAGCAGAGTTACACACGCTAAGCCTCCGCCTACTGGGAGTGAATCTTAGCTTCTTAAAATTGCGAACGATGTATTCGCAATATTGCGATTACAAACTACTTAGCAGTTTCAGAGTAGCTTCAGACTTACTCGGCATCTGCGATCAGTTCAGTGCTTGTCGTTCCTGGTTTGACGTCACAAACACACCCAGCGTTCGCCCAGACACTCCCCCGTTTCTCCAGCCACTCCCGCATTTTTTCCGGAAACGGTAGCGTTTTTATCCACACGCCCATAAAACGCAGTGTTTCCGCCCAGTATCACCCATTTCCTGTCAATCACATTACGATCGCCGGAGCGAAGAAAAAGCCGTGAGTAAAAAGACTATCTTCATAGCAAAAATACTTGGCGCAGTCGCAGTGCGAACATTGCGCATGCGTACTAGCAGAAAAACGCTGCGATGCGAAGAAAAATACCGAGCGACCGACTCGGAATGACCCCCCAGATCCCGCTGTCCCTGAGTAAGGGACAGAGTACAGAGCATGCGCGGAGCAGAGGAAACGTGTCACGTGTACCTCAGGACAGTGCACAGCTGGTTCCATAGTGTAGTGGTTATCACGTCTGCTTTACACGCAGAAGGTCCTGGGTTCGAGCCCCAGTGGAACCATATTTTACACACTCAGATCAGGGCTCAGCATAACTGTGCAATGCGTATGGGAGCCCCCCCATGGTCCTCTCCCACCCTGAGCAATGAGACTGGGACAATGGTGCCCTTCCCAACATAAACATTTTACTATGGGTCGCACAAATAGGATCCACTCACACAACAAAGTCAGCAGTCTCAGAATGCCGACTGTCAAGCTGGGTACACACTGTCAGATCGGACCAACAAATCGGGGACAGCATCTAGCATGAGTTGCAGACGATGCACGCTCCCGCACGTCATCAGCGCTTCTTCTGTCGGCCCTGCAAGACATCGGTCGCCTGCAATATCGCTGGGTACACGCATTGTGAAGTGTGTGCCCAGCTTCAGGGTTGGGCTTAAACGGGAGGGTCAGGGATAGAATAGTAATACCCCTTTCACACCGCACAAATAACCCGGTATCCACCCGGCATATTGCCAGGAAGACACGGGTCGCTGTGCGGTGTGAAAGGGCCATGGGGGTAATTCCAAGTTGATCGCAGCAGGATTTTAGTTAGCAGTTGGGCAAAACCATGTGCACTGCAGGTGTGATAGATGTAACATGTGCAGAGAGCGTTAGATTTGGGTGGGTTATTTAGTTTCTGTGCAGGGTCAATACTGGCTGCTTTATTTTTACACTGCAAATTAGATTGCAGATTAAACACACCACACCCAAATATATCTCTCTCTGCACGTGTTATATCTGCCCCCCCTGCACTGCACATGGTTTTGCCCAACTGCTAAAAAATTTCCTGCTGCGATCAACTTGGAATTACCCCCAATGTCCGAATTCCCGGGTCGCCTGACCCGGTAAGTCAACCTGGGTAATAATAAGGGTTATTCCCGGGTTGAATACCATGTCAGGCGCAGTGTGGATGGGTTGCCGTCGATGGGACCCGGTACCCATTCACAGTATAGGGAGAGGCGGCGCGGAGATGAGCTCATCTCCCAGCGCCACCTCCGCCCACGCCGCTATGGCAACCGACCTGGCAATTTGACGGGTCGGGAAGTCGGAAGATAGTCTCCAATGCCGGATCCCACCCGGGAAGGACCCGTTTTCAGTTCCCGGGTGGGATGCAGCATTGTGAAAGGCGTATATATGATACACTGCTGCAGGAGCAGCTACTCACGTCATCGCCGGCAGACATCACTGCAGCCACCGGGAGACGGTAAGACACCTCTAGACCACCAGGGACGTATTTTTTTTTTAAATTATGTCGGCACACTGCATGTTGACCGTTTAACCATGTTGCCCTTATGCAAGTAGACATAATGGTCAACCAAACATCCCCCTTCCCAGGGGCACACTGTATGTCCTTGTTCCCCTCTCACAGACCAAGCACTGGCAGGGCAATGTCAGTGTGTATCTGTGTGCTAGGGAACTTGCCCGTAATGTCGACCGTCGTGTCAAATGGTGCAGAAAATAATGACATGAGAATGACACCCGCTGCCCGGGTACCATGCACAGCTCTGCCCTCCCACACCCAGACTCTCTCCTAAACCGGTCGCTTCCACCTCTGAGGCATCGGCAGGATCAGACCCTTCACTCACCACCAAATCGCTTGTCTACTCTCTCTCACCTGGAGTAACGCTACCTCATCTCGCTCCGCGCTACCTCCCACCTCAGCCGGGACTATGGATACTCGGTATCCGGTCTCTAGAGCGACAAGACTTAGTTCGACAGTGTCTAGGGCGACCATTATTGGTTGACAGTAACTAGGTCGACAGGGTTTTTAGGTAGACATGTTCTAGGTTGACAGGTCAACATGAGTTTTTCACATTTTTTCTTTTCGTACTTTACGATCCACGTAGACTACGATTGGGTCCGGTAACCTTCCCGAAGCATGGCGAGCCATGCGAGGAGACACGGTACACAAATTGTGGTTCACAGTCACTGTACAGTGAAAACGACACCAAAAGAGATTAAAAAAACCTGTCGACCTTTTGACCTGTCGACCTAGACCACATCAACCTAGAGACCCTGTCGGCCTAGTTACTGTCGACCAATAGCGGTTGTCCTAGACACTGTCGACCTCAGTGAGGTCGACCTTCAATACCACACCCGGATACTCTGGTAAGGGTAGTCATATACCTGGGAATGCAATACCACTAGGGGTGGGAGGGATAATGCCACTGGGGATGTAAGGCCCCTACACAGGGCGGGTGTTGAGATGCCCCTCGTGCATATGTATTTTAATAAAGTATTTCAATACGGAAAAAAAAATAATCAAGTAAGGGCAGCGTCAAGTCAGCGGCATCATTAGTATGGGCGGGCCAAGAGGATTGGCTCACATAGAGCATGTGATGCTGGCACTATGTTAGTTATAGGCTGTTAGGTTGTAGTTGATGTTATAGTTCGTCATGTGAGTGACCGCATAAGATCCCGCTGTCCCTGAGTAAGGGAGAGTACAGAGCGTGCACGGAGCAGAGGAAACGTGTCACGTGTAACTCAGGACAGTGCACAGCTGGTTCCATAGTGTAGTGGTTATCACGTCTGCTTTACACGCAGAAGGTCCTGGGTTCGAGCCCCAGTGGAACCATATTTTACAGACTCCGCATTAGAGAAACTTCCCCCCTCTACGCATTGCTTATGGTGGGAGAGGACATCCCATCCTAAGCAATAAGATGAGATGTGAGTTAGAGATCGCCAGAGGTGCGGGTGCCGTACATTTTCTTAAAGTGGCAATCACTTACAATGCATGGTTTTGCCTTGTAAGTGATTGCCCCTTTAAACAAAATAGCATCCAAGACCGTCTAGCATCCCGCACCTCCAGCGATTTCATACTCCATTACATCCCACTGTAGGACTATGAGGCCACCGCAGCCTCTCCCCCACCCCAAAAACCAAACATTTTACTGTGGGTCCCACAAATAGGATCCACTCACACAACAATGTCGACGTGAAATGTCAACACTCTCAGAATGCCAACTGTTAAGCTGGGTAGACACTAAACTAGACGATATGTATTCCGATCCAGCGGATCAGACCGACACATCGGGTACATCTAGTGTGTACTCGCTATGTCGCTGACAATGCCGCTCCCCTGTATCACCAGCGCCATCCTCAGCCAGGGCGCAGTGTGTGTATGCCCCCACTGCACACAATATCATTAGTGTGATCTCAACTTTAGGGTTGTGCTCCAGCAGGAGGGTCAGGGATAGGGAAGGGGAGAATACTAAATGAAACACTGCTGGCCAGACGCCGGAGCAGCTTCCCACGTGATCACCGGCACCTGAAGACATTGCTGCAGCTGCCACAAGCTGTCAATTGTTTATCATGTTGGCATACTGCATGTCAACCGTTGCGCTACATGGGAAACTGCATAGAAACCGACAGCCGCTGCGTGGGTACCATACACAGCTCTGCCCTCCCTCACCCACTCTCCCAAACCAGTCACTGCCACCTCTAAAGCATCACCAGGATTATACCCTTCCTCACCCGCTACCAAGTCGCTTATCTACTCTCTCTCACCTGGACTAACACTACCTCATCTCACTCCATGCTACCTCAGCCGGGACTATGGATACTCTGGTGAGGCAAGTGATGTACCTGGGAATGCAATATCACTAGGGGTGGGTGTGGGAGGGATAATGACACTATGGATGTAAGGTTATAATGGAGTACTCCACACGGGGGCTGGGGCCTATTATGTGAGGAGAAAATAAATAAAATCAGTTACATGGCTGAACCCTCCAATGTGCTCTTTAAAAGCCTAGCAGCCTTCACCCTTATCCCAGCCACAACTTCCCATACCCACATTCTAACTCCATGTAACCTCCTCTTGCCTCACCACTCCCTACCTGTATTATAGGATGTTCTCACGAGCAGGGCCCTCCTTCCTCACCGTTTCTGCTCCCCTCTTACACCTGTACCTGTCCTTATCGCTTGTCTGTTATCTCTACCTCCTCCTGTTACTACTCTTCATGATGGTCATCTTCATTATGTTGGGTAAACACTAGATAATAGTGTGTAATACTCATGGACAATTATCCCTGAATGGAAGCAGTAATCAGGCACACACATCTCCACCTTCCCTGTGTGCTGCCATTGGTACCCAACCTGCCGCAGAAGCCTAGGTGCATGTTCTAGACAGCCTGTTACTAGCAGCGAGCCTGCAGACCACCAAGCCAATAGGAAGCAGCGTGTCAGGAACACAGGAAGGACAGTTGTGTAGCACTAGATTTGGTATTAAACCATTTTACCCGGAAAGCTGCTGCGGAGTGACCATATGATGTACATGGCTCTACATTTATACACCCCAGTTATCATATACTGTACCATTGTGGTTTTAACTACGTGTACGTGTGTGTGTACGTGTGCGTGTGTGCGTGTGGAGAATTCTCAGAAATTGTTAGTTTTTTTAATGAGTGAATAAGGTAAGGTGAACATGAATTTAAACCTTACCCAAAAATTTTTTATTTTTTAAATTTCTCAAAAACATCGGTCAGGAAGTTTGGTAACATCGTGACATTACTTTACACCCCAGACAGCTCCCAGTTACACAGGTCAGCAGTGATCGGCAGAACACCAACACTGAAGGCAGCAGCGGAGGGAAGTCTCTCTTCCCTGGTCACATCCGGTGTAATCAGGTCAGATACAGCACTTGCTGGTGTGATCGCATCTGATGGGCCCAGGCAAGTGGTTAAACTGTTACAATCAGAACTACTTTATAAAATGTTCCTGTATCACATGTGCATATTATTGTACTGAATACATTTTATGGAGCAACTTTCACATCAGATCATTGTCTTTTTTTACCATTAACTAACATGGTGTCACAGGCCGCTGGACTTCCCCGGACACCATCTAACCCCTCATTTAGAGATCGTTCCTTTTTGCAGGTGAAGAATGGAATTTCCTCCTATAGAGTCTGACCGCCATCACATGACAGTTTGCACACCATCATACAAGCGACACTGCAAAGAGGGGAACTTCTGTTCATCCCTTATCACTGTCAGGATACTCTGTTAGAGCAGGGAGGGAGTAATGCTCCATAATGGTCTGTTTGCTCGGGGGGGGGGGGGGGGGGGTTCAAGGTAAAGCTACAATAGGGGCCTATGGACATGGGGTGCAAGACCCACCTAGGTGTAATTCCAGTTTAACTACAGGGTATTTTGTAGACCTAAATGTAAAAACCATTGTTGGCATTATCCACTTGGCTAACATTAAAAACCTCTAGACCGATTTGGTTTTATAAAGAACTTTATTGACAAACACAGCCAAACATGTTACTTCTTCTTGGACACACCCACTGTGCGCCCGCGACGGCCGGTGGTCTTTGTGTGCTGTCCTCTAACACGCAGACTGCAGGGAGAGAGTAAGTTGTTAGATTTCAGCGCATATAAATGTCACATTAGAGGTCAGTTACTGACAATACACATACTAACGAGTGCAGAGTTTTACCTCTGATGTGGGGCACAGTCCAACGCTAAACATAAGACATTTGGAAACGGTACAACGTTCCAACACAAAATTTAATAAACCTGCATCGTACAGAACGGATACATCTTCTATGGTAAGAGAAAGCAGAATTACTGTCCAAGTGACTAGCGGCAAACCGAGCAGCAGAACACAGCGGATAAACTCTGCCTGAGCATGTCAGGAACTGCAGCTGCATCTACTCTGTCCATTCATTTGCACAATGCCATCAGCAGGAACTGGACAGTTACCTACTAGTAGGAATTACAGTAATCCAAAGAAATGACTCCCATTCCATATCTTAGATTACGAGATCTAGACAATGTCCATGTGCACCATTCTACAACCTACTGTACATCGTAGCATCCAGTCCAAGTACAAAGCCAGAGCCTAGTTTTACCTTCTGGGATTTCTTAGACTACATTACACACTGCAGTGCCACGAGTCATGGGGTAGGTGGCTGCTGTAGTGTAGGATCCCCGCTAACCCAGCAAAGTGAAGAAACGACGTGGCACGGATTACGTAAGTGGGTGAAGACCTCTGGATAGCTTCCCACAGCTCGCTGATATTTGTAGATGCAGGATCTTGGCTGTGAATGGACCTCCCTACATCTCATAAAATGCACGATTGTGTCCATGTCAGGAAAACATGGTGGCCACATCATTTGTTTGTTCTCTCCAGAATGCTCCTCAAACTAGTTCTGGACAACTTGGGCCCCAATGACGTGGCACATTAACCTTCTGCAATATTCCATTAGTGTATGTGTACAAATGGTCACCAAGCACCGCAACCATTGCTGGTCAATGCCATGTAGGGGCGGACCAGTGGATCCATCCCATGCCATTATGGAAGCACCAGACTGCACGGTGTGGGTAATGCCTACCTTGAGGTATTCCCAATACACACGTAACATTGTAGATGTTGAATGCCTACACAACTTTTGGAAATGGAATGTCCCATCACAATCGCCCTCACCATCAGCAGCCTAGCTAGTGATCAGACTGACTCACGAGATGTCAGACTACAACTGATCCAGATCTAGGCATTTCAGAAATGCAGCGGTACAGTGGTGCCACCTACCATGACATACTGCTATCCCCTGACTTGGCGCTTCAGTATATAGTAACTGTGAAACACTTGCACAGGGAATGCTAACTTTACTGGTACTTGAGGTAGCATTTCCACCTAGCCCCACGTGTTGTTCCAGGACCCTTTGTTGTAATGTCCTGTTATGCCCACGCAAAATCCCAACCGCGAGTAACAGCATATAACTTCTGCTGCGTTGCAGTTAATAGAGTTCATAATTCAGATGTATTATCTGTATGTGTCCTTTATCCTCTATGGACATATGAGCAGGCTTTGTACATTCCCACAAGAAAGAGTCTGAATATTTCTTGGGTGGGTGTTTAGTACTAAAGGCAACACGTTATCGCAAAGGATGCTGGGCTACACATCGCTATACTATTACATAGATCTTAGTGTCACAAGTTGTGCTACATTCTAATAGCAGTTCAATCATTCTATTTTAGTCCAGGATTTCCCAAACTGTCCTCAAGGGACCATAAGTCCTGGTTCTAAGGATATCCGTGCTTGTATGTACACAGTTGGTATAATCAAACTGACTGAGGTACTAATTAAGTCACCTGTGCTTCAGCATGGGGATCTAAAAAGTTTGGACTGCTAAGGGCCATTCACAACCCGATTTGGGGAGAGGTGTGTGCCGAGCAAACCGCTCATTACAGTGTGGTGTGCCGAGCGTGCAAGAAGGGGGGGGGAGACGCCCATTTCACCCAGCAGGTGAAATGAGCGACCTGCTAGATTGATAGGCTCAATCTAGCGATGCATGGAGCTCCGCATCGCTATCGGGGTACACACTGAGTGATCACTGCTTAAAATCCAAGCAATCTTGTCAGATTGCTTAGATTTTAAGCAGCGATCACTCCACGAGTACCCCCCTTTAGAGTGCCTTGAGGACAGAGGCAGATGTATTAAGCCTGGAGCAGTGATACAGCAGTGATAAGTGCAAGGTGATCACACCAGCCAATCAGCTCCAATATGTACATTGGCAGGAGCCCATTGGGTGGTGCATTATCACCTTCCACTTATCACTGCATTATCACTTCTCCAGGTGTAATACATCTGCCCCAGAGTTTGGAAACCACTGCCAGTGGGGCAGATGTATTACCCTGGAGAAGGCATAAGGAAGTGATAAACCGGTGATAAGTGCAAGGTGATAAACACACCAGCCAATCAGCTCCAAAATGTAAATTAACAGTTAGGAGCCGGTTGACTGGTACGTTTATCACCTTGCACTTATCACAGTTAATCGCTTCCTTATGCCGTCTCCAGGTGAATACATCTGCCCCTTAGTCCCTACAGAAGTACTCGTATGGTTTCAATCTTTAAGTTACGTTACATTTAGAGTTACGCAAGTGGCACACAAGAGTCATCTCCTCGCTTCATGAGGACACAGACTCATGGGCTATATATTCATACCAAAAATGTTATAGTTGGTCAATGTACAGCTATACATATATGATTTATAGGCCCGAGCAGCGATCACATCCTGCACATTTATACAGCTGTGTCCAGGTCTTGGGGACTGTAGGATGCATGGTGCTTCATCCCTCAGTCAATACAAAGCATACAGCATGCACTTGGCGTATTACAGTCTAACAGGCAAGGGACCTAAAATAATCAGGAACAGGAGGCTGCACAGGCACACAGCAGCTACAATACATGTATTACAGCCCTTTAAACCGTCACATGTCAGAATAACCAGGCTTCAATATCACACTGTGCGCTGGCAGCCTATAGAGAAATGCAGCCCTCGGCCTGACGAGCTTCTGCTTCCTGTGTAACATGTAACCATGCAAGCATTCAAATGGAACAGGCCTAAATTACAGGACAGTAAGAGGATTGATGGGAAATCCCATAGGTACAAAGCTGGGCACGTGGGACCCCTGGCCGAGCACAAGTTGGGGTAGATGTGAATTGACTGGGACATCAAGTGCATGAGCATTCCTGGAGGCCTACTGTATCTAGAAATTTTGAATGGGGGCCACAATATTATAACAGCAAGTCTAATCACTCCACGTCTAATAGACTGTAACCAGACACTCGAATACATGAAACATGGATGTTCTCAATAGCCATCAATCCTGGCCAGGGGTCTACAGCCAGTGCTCAGCCATTGGAAGGATTCTCAGCTGTCAGAACACAGGAGGCAGTCTCCATTCCTTCTGGTGCTACAGCTCCCTTATTAACTATGGAATCCATAAACTGTGCAGCGCAATTAAAATGTTCTGTATGAGTGTGCGACCAAGAGACCACAGTACACAAACATACCACGCTAGATATATTTAGTACTTAGGAAACAGAATAATTCTCTTCAATACATTCATCCAGATCAGTGCTTTCAAAACCTAGTCCTCAAGGAGCACGGATAGTACACGTTTTCCAGGTCACCTGTGGATTTTTTAAATGCAACACTGATACAGTGCACCTGCCAGGCAACCTAGAGCAGAGGTTCTCAGACTGTCCTCAGGACCACACAGCACATGCTTTGCAAGGAACCCTGCAGGTTTATTACTCACTGACAATTTAAATGTCCCACAGGTGAATATAATTAGGTCACTTGTGATTCTGTGAGACCTGCAAAACATGCACTGTGCGAGGTCCCGAGGACCAAGTTGGAGAACCTGTGACAGAACATGAACCGTTAGTGCTCTTTGACCTCAGTTTGGGAGCCACTGGTTTAGAAGTACATGAACAATTTTACACTGCTTAAAGAATCTTTCCATCACTCAACACCCACAGCTGAACACACAGGAAAGACACGAGCGGAGCAGATATTGAAATACAAGAGGCGCATAAGGCTGAGATCTAGCGCCACATTTACAATAATGATCTGATCTAACATGACTGCATTGCAAAACACCTGGTAGAACCGTAGTGTTACCAAGATTACACACTCCCTGCCATCAAGGCCAAGCAACCTCTTGCAGTATACAGTGCAATGGTGAGGACTTCATTAAGACAGAAGCAACCAATTACCATCCGTAAACAAACATACACCAAGCAAGGCAGTGCCACACTTCTGCAAGGTATAAAGACCCAAAGGAGAACTTTAGTTCCATTAAAAGGACAGCAAGTCAAAACACTGTTCACCAGAATTTCTTTCCAGTAAGTCAAGGACTCCTACACCCGAAACACATCCAGTCTCAACGCACACAATTTACCCTCCCAGTCTATTAACCAGGAACCCCTTCAGCCTGGGAATACTCTGAAACTCACCCCCAGAAGTGACGCAGTCCTCTGTGAGCCTTAATCTTCTTCAGCCTCTCCAGATCTTCACGGAGTTTGTTGTCTAGACCGTTAGCCAGAACCTGATCGGAAGGCAGGACAGTCAGATGATCAGAGAACCACCCAGGATTTCCCCCCATACCAGCATCCCCACTTTCCCGACAGAGGACGTACCTGGCTGTATTTTCCATCCTTAATGTCTTTTTGTCTGTTCAGGAACCAATCTGGGATCTTGTACTGACGAGGATTCTGCATAATGGTGACCACACGTTCCACCTGTCAGGAGAGCCATGGGGAAATACGAACCCATTACTAAAGGCCTAGCTAAATGCATGGAGGAGTAATACACAGAGCTAGGCTCACCTCATCCTCAGTCAGCTCCCCCGCTCGCTTGGTTAGGTCAATATCAGCTTTGCGCAGGACAACATGAGCGTAACGGCGTCCAACACCCTTTAAAATATAAAACAATGTTACAGATCTTAGAAGCAACGTCTCTGCACAAGGTATAGAACACCCAGCCACACTCAGTCTACAACACCAGGATATTTTATTTCTTCTATTATGGAACATTAACCATAATGAACAGAACATTTCATTAATAGACCTTACGCAGTAGTGTAATAAAGACTCCATAACAGCTTGTACAACGAGCAACTGAAGACATGGGTGGCATAGTGGTTAGCATTACTAGCTCACAGCAATGAGGCGACAAGTTAAATTCCCAGTTGTGTGTGGTTTGCGTGTTTTAAGTTTACATGTTTCCTCACAGAACTACAAGAACATGCTGATAGGTTAATTGGATTCTAATATGCAAGTGTGCGCTTGTATGATAACGTTCCATCCAGTGGGGCAGAGACGGCATGACAACCCCTGTACAGGGCAATGATATGTAACTACAGGAAGGACTGCAGGTACCGGACCTGACACACCAGCACTTATCAAACCATTGTGACATACGTTTAGCACCAAATGAGATACTGACCTTAATTGCGGTGATGGCAAAGGCGATCTTCCTGCGCCCATCAATGTTCGTGTTCAGAACACGCAAGATGTGCTGGAACTTCTCAGGGATCACGAGCGACTAACAAAGAATAAATAGGAGGAACATAACATTACATAGTTTATGATTCTATAATAAGAATTTACTTACCGATAATTCTATTTCTCGGAGTCCGTAGTGGATGCTGGGGTTCCTGAAAGGACCATGGGGAATAGCGGCTCCGCAGGAGACAGGGCACAAAAGTAAAGCTTTTACAGGTCAGGTGGTGTGTACTGGCTCCTCCCCCCATGACCCTCCTCCAGACTCCAGTTAGGTACTGTGCCCGGACGAGCGTACACAATAAGGGAGGATTTTGAATCCCGGGTAAGACTCATACCAGCCACACCAATCACACCGTACAACTTGTGATCTAAACCCAGTTAACAGTATGATAACAGAGGAGCCTCTGAAAGATGGCTTCCTAAACAATAACCCGAATTAGTTAACAATAACTATGTACAAGTATTGCAGATAATCCGCACTTGGGATGGGCGCCCAGCATCCACTACGGACTCCGAGAAATAGAATTATCGGTAAGTAAATTCTTATTTTCTCTATCGTCCTAAGTGGATGCTGGGGTTCCTGAAAGGACCATGGGGATTATACCAAAGCTCCCAAACGGGCGGGAGAGTGCGGATGACTCTGCAGCACCGAATGAGAGAACTCCAGGTCCTCCTTTGCCAGGGTATCAAATTTGTAAAAATTTACAAACGTGTTCTCCCCTGACCACGTAGCTGCTCGGCAGAGTTGTAATGCCGAGACCCCTCGGGCAGCCGCCCAAGATGAGCCCACCTTCCTTGCGGAATGGGCCTTAACAGATTTAGGCTGTGGCAGGCCTGCCACAGAATGTACAAGTTGAATTTTGTTACAAATCCAACGAGCAATCTACTGCTTAGAAGCAGGTGCACCCAACTTGTTGGGTGCATACAGTATAAACAGCGAGTCAGATTTTCTGACTCCAGCCGTCCTTTAAATGTATATTTTTAAGGCTCTGACAACGTCCAACAACTTGGAGTCCTTCAAGTCGTCTGTAGCCGCAGGCACTACAATAGGCTGGTTCAGGTGAAACGCTGATACCACCTTAGGGAGAAAATGCGGACGCGTCCGCAGCTCTGCCCTATGTCGAATGGAAAATTAAATAAGGGCTTTTATAAAACAAAGCCGCCAGTTCAGATACTCTCCCGGCCGAAGCCAGGGCCAGTAACATAGTCACTTTCCATGTGAGATATTTCAAATCCACATTCTTTAGTGGTTCAAACCAATTGGATTTGAGGAAATCTAAAACTACATTTAGATCCCACGGTGCCACCTTAGGCACCACAGGAGGCTGTATATGCAGTACTCCTTTGATAAAAATCTGGACCTCAGGGACTGAGGCCAATTCTTTTTGGAAGAATATTGATAGGGCCGAAATTTGAACCTTAATAGATCCCAATTTGAGACCCACAGACAATCCTGATTGCAGGAAATGTAGGAAAACGACCCAGTTGAAATTCCTCCATCGGAGCACTCCGCTGCTCGCACCACGCAACATATTTTCGCCAAATACGGCGATAATGCTTCGCGGTGACTTCCTTCCTTGCCTTTATCAAGGTAGGAATGACTTCTTCTGGAATGCCTTTTCCTTTTAGGATCTGGCATTCAAACGCCATGCCGTCAAACGCAGCCGCGGTAAGTCTTGAAAAAGACAAGGACCCTGCTGAAGCAGGTCCCTTCTCAGAAGTAGAGGCCACGGATCGTCCGTGACCATCTCTTGAAGTTCCGGGTACCAAGTCCTTCTTGGCCAATCCGGAGCCACTAGTCTTACTCCTCTTTGCCGTATAATCCTCAATACCTTTGGTATGAGAGGCAGAGGAGGAAAAACATATACCGACTGGTACACCCAAGGTGTTACCAGCGCGTCCACAGCTATTGCCTGCGGATCTCTTGACCTGGCGCAATACCTGTCCAGTGTTTTGTTGAGGCGAGACGCCATCATGTCCACCATTGGTTTTACCCAACGGTTTAATAGCATGTGGAAAACTTCTGGATGAGGTCCCCACTCTCCCGGGCGAAGGTCGTGTCTGCTGAGGAATTCTGCTTCCCAGTTGTCCACGCCCGGGATGAATACTGCTGACAGTGCTATCACGTGATTCGCCGCCCAGCGAAGGATCCTGGCAGCTTCTGCCATTGCCCTCCTGCTTCTTGTGCCGCCCTGTCTGTTTACATGGGCGATTGCCGTGATGTTGTCCGACTGGATCAACACCGGTCTTCCTTGAAGCAGAGGTTCCGCCTGGCTTAGAGCATTGTAGATTGCTCTTAGTTCCAGAATGCTTATGTGAAGAGACTTTTTCAGGCTCGACCACACTCCCTGGAAATTTCTTCCCTGTGTGACTGCTCCCCAGCCTCTCAGGCTGGCATCCGTGGTCACCAATGCCGAATCTGCGGCCCTCCAATAGATGAGCCTCCTGCAACCACCACAGACGGGATACCCTTGTCCTCGGCGACAGGGTTATCCGCAGGTGCATCTGAAGATGCGACCCTGACCATTTGTCCAACAGATCCCTTTGCATGGAATCTGCCGAAAGGGATTGCTTCGTAAGAAGCTACCATTTTTTCCCAGGACTCTTGTGCATTGATGTACAGACACCTTTCCTGGTTTTAGGAGGTTCCTGACCAGGTCAGATAACTCCTTGGCTTTTTCTTCGGGAAGAAAAACCTTTTTCTGAACTGTGTCCAGAATCATCCCCAGGAACAGCAGACGAGTTGTCGGCATTAATTGGGATTTTGGAATATTCAGAATCCATCCGTGCTGCTTTAGCACCTCTTGAGATAGTGCTAAACCCATCTCTAGCTGTTCTCTGGACCTTGCCCTTATTAGGAGATCGTCCAAGTATGGGATAATTAATACGCCTTTTCTTCGAAGAAGAAATATTATCTCGGCCATTACCTTTGTAAAGACCCGAGGTGCCGTGGACAAACCAAACGGCAGCGTCTGAAACTGATAGTGACAGTTTTGTACAACGAACCTGAGGTACCCCTGGTGTGAGGGGTAATTGGAACGTGGAGATACGCATCCTTGATGTCCAAGGATACCATAAAGTCCCCTTCTTCCAGGTTCGCTATCACTGCTCTGAGTGACTCCATCTTGAACTTGAACTTCTTTATGTACAGGTTCAAGGACTTCAGATTTAGAATAGGCCTTACCGAGCCATCCGGCTTCGGTACCACAAAAAGAGTGGAATAATACCCCTTCCCTTGTTGTAGAAGAGGTACCTTGACTATCACCTGCTGAGAATACAGCTTGTGAATGTCTTCCAAAACCGTCTCCCTTTCTGAGGGGGACGTTGGTAAAGCAGACTTCAGGAAACGGCGAGGTGGCTCTGTCTCTAATTTCAACCTGTACCCCTGAGATATTATCTGCAGGATCCAGGGATTTACCTGCGAGTGAGCCCACTGCGCGCTGTAATTCTTGAGACGACCGCCTATCGCCCCCGAGTCCGCTTGCGAAGCCCCAGCGTCATGCTGAGGCTTTTGTAGAAGCCGGGGAGGGCTTCTGTTCCTGGGAAGGAGCTGCCTGTTGCTGTCTCTTCCCTCGTCCTCTGCCTCGTGGCAGATATGAATAGCCCTTTGCTCTCTTATTTTTAAAGGAACGAAAGGGCTGCGGTTGAAAGGTCGGTGCCTTTTTCTGTTGGGGAGTGACTTGAGGTAGAAAGGTGGATTTCCCGGCCGTAGCCGTGGCCACCAAATCCGATAGACCGACCCCAAATAACTCCTCTACGCATCGCCTGTCCACTGTCGTGTCCATAAAGCTCTTCTGGCCGAAATGGACATAGCACTTACCCGTGATGCCAGTGTGCAGATATCTCTCTGTGCATCACGCATATAAAGAAATGCATCCTTTATTTGTTCTAACGACAGTAAAATATTGTCCCTGTCCAGGGTATCAATATTTTCGATCAGGGACTCTGACCAAACTACCCCAGCACTGCACATCCAGGCAGTCGCAATAGCTGGTCGTAGTATAACACCTGCATGTGTGTATATACCTTTTTGGATATTTTCCATCCTCCTATCTGATGGATCTTTAAGTGCGGCCGTCTCAGGAGAGGGTAACGCCACTTGTTTTGATAAGCGTGTTAGCGCTTTGTCCACCCTAGGAGGTGTTTCCCAGCGCTCCCTAACCTCTGGCGGGAAAGGGTATAAAGCCAATAACTTCTTTGAAATTAGCAGTTTTTTATCGGGGCACCCCACGCTTCATCACACACGTCATTTAATTCTTCTGATTCGGTAAAAACTACTGGTAGTTTTTTCACACCCCACATAATACCCTGTTTAGTGGTACCTGTAGTATCAGCTAAATGTAACATCTCCTTTATTGCCAAAATCATATAACGTGTGGCCCTACTGGAAAATACGGTTGATTCGTCACCTTCACCACCGGAATCAGTGCCTGTGTCTGGGTCTGTGTCGACCGACTGAGGCAAGGGGCGTTTTACAGCCCCTGACGGTGTTTGAGGCGCCTGGACAGGCACTAATTGAGTGTCCGGCCGCCTCATGTCGGCAAACGACTGCTTAAGCGAGTTGACGCTATCCCGTAATTCCACAAATAAAGGCATCCATTCTGGTGTCGACCCCCTAGGAGGTGACATCCTCATATTTGGCAATTGCTCCGCCTCCACACCAATAACGTCCTCATACATGTCGACACACACGTACCGACACACAGCAGACACACAGGGAATGCTCTATACGAAGACAGGACCCACTAGCCCTTTGGGGAGACAGAGGGAGAGTCTGCCAGCACACACCAAAAAGCGCTATATATGACAGGGATAGCCTTATGATTAAGTGCTCCCTTATAGCTGCTTTTATATTAATATATTGCCATTTATTCTGCCCCCCCTCTCTGTTATACCCTGTTTCTGTAGTGCAGTGCAGGGGAGAGACCTGGGAGCCTTCCTGACCAGCGGAGCTGTGACAGAAAATGGCGCCGTGTGCTGAGGAGATAGGCCCCGCCCCTTTTCCGGCGGGCTCGTCTCCCGCTATTTAGTACATTTAGGCAGGGGTAAATATCTCCATATAGCCTCTGGGGCTATATGTGAGGTATTTTTAGCCTTTTTAAAGGTTTTCATTTGCCTCCCAGGGCGCCCCCCCCCAGCGCCCTGCACCCTCAGTGACTGCCGTGTGAAGTGTGCTGAGAGGAAAATGGCGCACAGCTGCAGTGCTGTGCGCTACCTTAAGAAGACTGCAGGAGTCTTCAGCCGCCGATTCTGGACCTCTTCTTGCTTCAGCATCTGTGAGGGGGCCGGCGGCGTGGCTCCGGTGACCATCCAGGCTGTACCTGTGATCGTCCCTCTGGAGCTTCATGTCCAGTAGCCAAGAAGCCAATCCATCCTGCACGCAGGTGAGTTCACTTCTTCTCCCCTCTGTCCCTCGTTGCAGTGATCCTGTTGCCAGCAGGAATCACTGTAAAATAAAAAACCTAAGCTAAACTCTCTAAGCAGCTCTTTATGAGAGCCACCTAGAATTGCACCCTTCTCGGCCGGGCACAAAAATCTAACTGGAGTCTGGAGGAGGGTCATGGGGGGAGGAGCCAGTACACACCACCTGACCTGTAAAAGCTTTACTTTTGTGCCCTGTCTCCTGCGGAGCCGCTATTCCCCATGGTCCTTTCAGGAACCCCAGCATCCACTTAGGACGATAGAGAAATGTGCCTATACTGGCCTGTTACATATCAGATATGAGAGAACTACACTGCGTTCAGTGATGCTATAAATGTACATACACCACTTATGTGACAACTGTACATGTAGTAAACTAACACACCAACTACCAGTATATGCAAGACACTACAGTGCACCCTACATGTATATAGTAGCTACAACACAGCATCTATGGGAATAACTACAGTGCACCCTACATGTACAGTATATACTGGGCTATTACAGCAATTATGACACTACAGTGCACCCTTCATGTATATTATGTCCTATTACACAGCAGCTATGGGAGTCACTACAGTGCACCCTACATGTATATACCAACCTATCACACAGCAGCTATGGGAGTCACTACAGTGAACCCTACATGTATATACTGGCCTATCTCACAGCAGCTATGGGAGTCACTACAGTGCACCCTACATGTATATACCAACCTATCACACAGCAGCTATGGGAGTCACTACAGTGAACCCTACATGTATATACTGGCCTATCTCACAGCAGCTATGGGAGTCACTACAGTGAACCCTACATGTATATACCAACCTATCACACAGCAGCTATGGAAGTCACCACAGTGCACCCTACATGTATATACTGGCCTATCTCACAGCAGCTATGGGAGTCACTACAGTGCACCCTACATGTATATACTGGCCTATCTCACAGCAGCTATGGGAGTCACTACAGTGCACCCTACATGTATATACCAACCTATCACACAGCAGCTATGGGAGTCACTACACTGCACCCTACATGTATATACAGGCCTATCACACAGCAGCTATGTCAGACAACACATTACACATACATGTAGTCTGTCACACAGCAACCACATGCTAGACACTACAGCACACCCTACAGTACATGTATGTACACATCCCTGTGCGCAGAGAGGGAACATGTCCTCCTGCCAGGAGAAGGGGGGTCCCCGGCAATATCCCGGCCCAGCCACTCATGGATACCCCATAAAACCAGCACCGCACCCACTACGCCTCCCGGAGCCGCCCCCAGCCCGGATGGCATCGGATTGCCGGCACCAGCGCTCTCTTTCCCACAGCAACACTCACCATGGCGCCGGCGTCAGGGAAAGAGAGAGAGAAAGGAAGTGACGCACCTCGCTCTTATACAGAGCCAGCCCCCATGACATCACTTCCGGCAGTGTAGTAGGCTTGCCCCGAGGGGCGCTGGGAACTGTAGTTCGGGGAACCCGGAAGTAGAGCCGGACCCCCTGGGCAATAGACCTGTGCTGGAGACAGTGCAGAGAGATGGCTGAGGTGAGGAATTCCGGGGTGTTCTACCCTCCAGATGTAGCCTGCTCTGCATGCATGGTGGCCTGCTGTATGTGCTGCTGCAGCCATTGCTCTGCAGTCACAACATGAAACGTGTGTACGTGTGTGTGTGTGTATATATATATATATATATATATATAGTCTATTGTGGCTTTATTTTATACAATCCCTCAAGTATACAGTATGCTGCACATAGCATTCTATTGTATATAGGCCCTCATTCCGAGTTGTTCGCTCGGTAAAAATCTTCGCATCGCAGCGATTTTCCGCTTAATGCGCATGCGCAATGTTCGCACTGCGACTGCGCCAAGTAAATTTGCTATGCACTTAGTAATTTTACTCACGGCTTTTTCATCGGTCTGGCGATCGTAATGTGATTGACAGGAAATGGGTGTTACTGGGCGGAAACAGGCCGTTTTATGGGCGTGTGGGAAAAAACGCTACCGTTTCCGGAAAAAACGCAGGAGTGGCCGGAGAAACGGAGGAGTGTCTGGGCGAACGCTGGGTGTGTTTGTGACGTCAAACCAGGAACGACAAGCACTGAACTGATCGCAGATGCCGAGTAAGTCTGGAGCTACTCAGAAACTGCTACGAGGTGTGTAATCGCAATATTGCGAATACATCGTTCGCAATTTTAAGATGCTAAGATTCACTCCCAGTAGGCGGCGGCTTAGCATGAGCAAATCTGCTAAAATCCGCTTGCGAGCGAACAACTCGGAATGACCTCCATAGTTGTGTAGAGGTGGTACATATGTTTGTGTCAGGCTGGGTGCATGGGGTCTGGGCCACTACCTGCCTCAGAGGGTTCTCTGTCAGATCGCTCACATAAGCTTTGTGTAGCCGCAATGGAAGCCTTGCAGTACACACTGAGGCAGGAAACAGGGGTATCCATCTGTAGCCAATGGGCTTATTCAGGACTGAGCGAAGGGAGTGTATCAGGAACCTGGGAAAGCCTGTAAGTGGCCGCGCTCAGCCTAGTGTCACTCAGCATCTTCTAGTCATGACAGAAGTGGTACGTTTACTAGAACCTCAGCATGACCAGCCTCATCAGTAACGGATACTCGCCCCCTGTGTAAGTTGTGTGGTGTACGTCATATGTCTCATTTACTTTCTAGATGGATGATATAACCCTGAACCTTGGGGATCTTGATCTGACCTCGGATGATCTCACGTTGGACACAGTGAGCAGTGAGTGTCTGGCCTCTGATGGTCCGACCATCTCATCCCATTACTCCTTCACTTTATTTCTCCTCTCTAAATTCTAACCCTGTTTCTTTGGCCATCCTGTCCATGTGTCCCGCTTCTTACCCCCATGTGACCGCTCCCCAGCCCCCTCACTCACCACCTCTCTCTCACTCTCTCTGCTCAGTCCACATTCAGGAGAACCTGGAGGATGCTCTTGTGCAGGAAGCCTTGAAGACGGTGAGTGTGGTAGCAATACACATAGAGGAACATGGGGAATAGTACATAGCTAGTAACATTTGAGGTTGAAATGTATAACGTAGCGAAGACCTTAGGATGAGAGACAGCAACCATGCCCCTACATCTCCAAATCCATCTTGATCCAACTTTGTTTTTGCTCTCAGGGCGTTGACCTCCGACAATACTCCAAACAAGTGGAGATGGAACTACAGCAGATAGAACATGTGTCCATCAAAGACTGTATCCTTCCAAAACCATATGGTGACCTGACCCAGAGTCACTCTCCTACAGAAGTCCCTACTTGTGTCACACGGCAGGGATCCTTCCTCTCAGGGGTCTTCAGGACTAAACCAAAGTGTTGATTGTATGCCTATTCCATGCATTTTGTTGTTCTTGCCTCTTAGAGATATCTGTTTTCCTCAGCATCTACCAGATATTGAGCAGAGTCAGAACATCGCCTCTCTTCATAACCAGATCATTGCCTGTGACGCCATCCTGGAGGTGAAATTATCTCTTCTGTCCATACTTCTACAGTTGTCCATCTGCTTTTGTGTCTCTGGCTCCCGTCCCATAACGTTTTCCCTGTGGTTACTGCTACATCTCTACCATAATGCTCCCTTGTTGCATGTCCCATTTTTTTCTTCTTCCTTTTTTATGTGCAGAAATGCCACTTTGAGATGCATCTACCTGGTACTCTCATTGACAGGGTTGACCAAGGTCCTGTTGCTGCATTCTCCACAGGGGTGATCTGTGAGAGTAAAGGTGCTCTGTGGACTCCTGATAGCCCTGTCAAGCTTCCATACCCCATGAACTTCATGATCGTAGCTTCTCCCAAAAAGTTAAATGTTATTTATGTATTTGTGCGTAGAATCAGGAGCATTATTGCTGCTGGCCTTCATCCTCCATAAAATGCTCCGATCTGCCTGTGTCTGGCCAGTTTCTCCCATCATATTTATGCCCTTATTTATCAATGAGTGATACATTTCACTGTGAGTGATAAATTGCACCAGCCAATCCGCTCCAAACTGTCATTTTTCAAACAGTCTGTAACATGGAATCTAGTAGCTGATTGGCTGGTGCATTTTATCACTCACAGTGAAATGTATCACTCATTGATAAATAAGGGCACCAGTAAGAAATATTTCCCAACTCAATTGATGTTAACCTGTGCATGAAAATTGGGGCCTATGCACACACTTAGGTGCTTAATGTAACAAAATCCCTTGGGGGACACTGGATACCCTGGGGTATGGAGGACGGTGACAGGAGCTCAGGCACTTTTACTGTACCGGACGTTTTTTGCGATGCGGCTCCTTCCCGCGCTGGTAAATGATCGCCGCTGTTGATTTCACAGAGGATGGGCCTAATGCTGGGAGGGTTCCAGTCAGACCTCAGCTCCATCAGCTCGGAGATTCACACGTTGCAGGAGATGTCTCTCGCCATGAACATAAAGCTGAAGAACCGACAGACGGTCAGAAGTGAGCTGAGCGAGCTGGTCGATGAATTGATCATTCCCAACACGATGATCAGGTAATGGCACCGCCAAGACGTGTATTACAGCCCTGCGACCTTCCTACCTGCTCGGGACTACCTCAGACTTTCCATCTCTCCGTAGTGCGATCCTGGAAGTCCCCGTCACCGAACAGCAGTTTGTGGAGCAGCTGCAGGAACTGAACAATAAGATAAACTATGTAAAGGAGCAGGCCTTCAGGGACACGCAGGCCTGCGCAGATGTACAAGATACGCTACACAAACTCAAGATCAAGGTGTGTAACAATCCCAGGCTGTCTGTGCACCAGGCAGACGTATTTATTCTAAATGTAATAGGGAATCAGGCAGACTTTTGGTTTTATGCTAACCTGACTTGCATTAGATTAATTAACACCGAGTAGTTGCTGTTGGGTAACTGTTAGGTAGTGTTATTGCAGCCATATTGTTAAAGTCCCTACAGCCTGCGGCAGCAGCCATCTTGTGGGTGATCTGGAATTCATGAGAATTAGTGATGTCATGGAGACTGAAACTTCATTATTTAGTATATTATGTATGGTTCATTAAAGCGTATGTCCCGTCACCAGGTCCTTTTCTATTGATGCATTGTATATTCCTTATTCATGGTTCATCCCACAGAGCAGCAGCCGTAACATTATGTAGGCCTGGGTAATTAATCGGCTGATTGGTGTTTATAACTTTTCCAGTCACGTTTCTAACGCTGCCGTTCTTGATTTTAGGCTGTTGCTAAAGTGCGCGAGTTTGTTCTGCAGAAGATCTACTCCTTCCGTAAACCCATGACTAATTATCAGATCCCCCAGAATGCACTGCTTAAGTACAGGTCGGTATACCCAGCTCACACAATGCTGTGTTCATAAATGTCTCTCTCTGTCAGAATGCAATACTCATTACCCCAGCATGCACTGCTCTGTGCTGCTCACTCCATCCCATATCCCAGCATGCACTGCTCCGTGCTGCTCACTCCATCACAAACCCCAGCATGCACTGCTCCGTACAGCTCACTCCATTACATACCCCAGCATGCATTGCTCCGTACTGCTCACTCCATCACATACCCCAGCATGCACTGCTCCGTACCACTCACACCATCACATACCCCAGCATGCACTGCTCCGTACCACTCACACCATCACATACCTCAGCATGCACTGCTCCGTACCACTCACACCATCGCATACCCCTGCATGCACTGCTCCTTAACACTCATTCCATCACATACCCCAGCATGCACTGCTCTGTACAGATTACTCCATCACATACCCTCTGTACAGGTCACTCCATCACATACCCCAGCATGCACTGCTCCGTGCTGCTCACTCCATCACAAACCCCAGCATGCACTGCTCCGTACAGCTCACTCCATCACATACCCCAGCATGCACTGCTCCGTAGCACTCACACCATCACATACCCCAGCATGCACTGCTCCGTACCACTCACACCATCGCATACCCCTGCTTGCACTGCTCCTTAACACTCATTCCATCACATACCCCAGCATGCACTGCTCCTTAACGCTTATTCCATCACATACCACAGCATGCACTGCTCTGTACAGATCACTCCATCACATACCCTCTGTACAGGTCACTCCATCACATACCCCAGCATGCACTGCTCCTTAACACTCATTCCATCACATACCCCAGCATGCACTGCTCCGTACCACTCACACCATCGCATACCCCTGCATGCACTGCTCCATGCCACTCACACCATCAACACACCCCAGCATGCACTGCTCCGTACAACTCACACCATCACATACTGCAGCATGCACTGCTCCGTATCACTCACACCATCACATACCCCAGCATGCACTGCTCCGTACCACTCACACCATCACATACCCCAGCATGCACTGCTCCGTACCACTCACGCCATCACATACCCCAGCATGCACTGCTCCGTACCACTCACACCATCACATACCCCAGCATGCACTGCTCCGTACCACTCACACCATCACATACCCCAGCATGCACTGCTCCGTACCACTCACACCATCGCATACCCCTGCATGCACTGCTCCTTAACACTCATTCCATCACATACCCCAGCATGCACTGCTCTGTACAGATCACTCCATCACATACCCCAGCATGCACTGCTCCGTACCACTCACACCATCACATACCCCAGCATGCACTGCTCCGTACAACTCACTCCATCACATACCCCAGCATGCATTGCTCCGTACTGCTCACTTCATCACATACCCCAGCATGCACTGCTCCGTACCACTCACACCATCACATACCCCAGCATGCACTGCTCCGTGCCACTCACACCATCACATACCCCAGCATGCACTGCTCTGTACAGATCACTCCATCACATACCCCAGCGTGCACTGCTCTGTACAGATCACTCCATCACATACCCCAGCATGCACTGCTCTTACGCTTTTTTCTAAAGAGCTAACTGCTCAGATAGACATCCGTCCAACTAACTGTTATTGTACGTCTGATGTGGTTAAAGATTGCACCTGATCTACTAGGAAATGTGCGGTTCTGCAGGTTCTTCTATCAGTTCCTCCTGGGGAATGAGAGGTCAGTAGCTCAGGAAATCCAGGACGAGTATGTGGAGACCATGAGCAAGGTGTACCTGTCCTACTTTAAGTCGTATACCAACCGACTCATGAAGGTTCAGGTGAGACATGGTGGGGAGGGGGGTAGGTAAGTAGAATGTGATAAGGGAGTCTGTGGAATGAAGGAGATTATATAACCTGCTGCCTTCTCCATATGGCTGCAGTCTCCTATATGTAACATTGGTAACTGGGGGTGGCCTGATCCCTCCTTTATAATTCTCCCCCCTATTTACTTTTGACAATTTGTTTTCTTCCATTATACAAAGTAAAGCACTATAAAGCTATTTATCTGCTTCCATCTGACCCAGACGGCTGCTTCTGTGCCCATCTCTCTCTATTCTTCCCCCTTATCTTCTCTCTGACCTTATTTCAGTACGAGGAAGTCGCAGAGAAAGACGACCTGATGGGGATTGAAGACACAGCGAAGAAAGATATCCTTATGTGATGTTACATCCAGTTATCGGTCATCTCCGTGCCTTGTGCAACTTTATTTATTAAGGAATGATTGTCTAATGCAGTGGTCTCCAACCTTAATTGGGGTGTGAGCTACTTTCGGAAAATAAAACCTTTGAAGGAGCTCCCCCCCTCCCCCCAATGCTCGTGCGTTCCTGCAAAAGTGGGTGTGGCCTCACAACTACAAGTAATGCCCCCCGCGTAGTGCCAGATACACAAATAATGCCCCTCAGCAGTGCCAGATATACAAATAATGCCCCCCACCAGTGCCATTTAAAATGCCCCCCCCCCCCCCCCGTAGCGCCAGATAAAATGCACCCCGCAGTGTCCAATACAGTGCCCCACACAGTGCTAACCCTTGCTGGCTTCTACTGCCGCCGGTATTGCTCCTCCTGTATGAGGGACGGAAGGGGAGGAGAGCGCAGCGCACGCCTCTCCTGTGAAGTCCACAGAGCGGCTGCGGTGAGGGTGACAGAGTCTCCGGCAGCGGCGGGCATTTAAAATATGGTGCCGGTAAGTGAGCCAATCAAAACTCGCGGGCTGGCAGCCAATCAGGTGCCGCCACTGCCGGTCCACGAGCTCTGGTTGGCTGATGGCAGGCACCATATTAAAAATGAAGAGAGGAGGAGTGCCAGTGACTGCCCAAGCACTTGCGCTCTGTGAGCTACCAAAAATACTAAGGCGAGCTACGGGTTGGAGATCACTGGTCTAATGTGACCTGTTTGGGTATAGAAGTTTTTAATGCTCATCTCTTATATGGGTGCAAGTAATGCAGGTGTTCCACAGACTGCATATGGAAAGCAAAGACCGGACGCATTATGCAGGGAAATACATATAGATTTTAACTGTATGCAGTTAGATAGGTTCACCAAGGGGTGGGTATAGCTCAGTAGGGGCCTGCTTCAGAGGTGCATGTAGTGTTGATGTCGGACGCAACCGGACAATGTTTTAAGTCTGCACATATGTCACACTGCACATGCGTCCCAATGGTTACCATCGTGGGACGAAGAAGGAATTTGGTTGTAGAGAGAGGCAATTTTAGTGGGCATTCCTTGGAAGTGTCAGGGGTGGTTAGCCAGATGCGCTGGTGACGGCGACAATGTTCCGACAGACATTCTGCGCCTCCATAGGGGTTGGCGCAATATACGATGGTGTATCTTTGTATGCACAACGGTGTATTAGCACTGCAGCCGGTGGAAATCGCATCAGGAAGCCCATTGGCTGCAGCATCGGCATAAAGATGCAGTCGCACTGCACAATAAGATGCAGTCGCTGCTGCAAAAGCGTTCATTTCTAAATCGGGCCCTATGTGTGTTTTGTTCAGTCCCGCCAGGCATCTCAAGGCTAGATGTATGAGGACACATCTATATGTATCAGAGTGGCTGAATACCCCGGCAGTATTGGAAGGTAACGTACCTTTCTGCAGCAGGGTACATAGGGTTTCCACAGGGAAACATCGGGATGTAGTGGTGGATGAGGCATCCGGGCACCAAACAGTTAAAGCTTTAGCTGTCCCAGGATGCATAGCTTCACTCCTTTATAACCTCTCCTCCATGCACTGGCGGGTTGTGAAATTTCCATGAGTAGACCTGCATTGCTGGCGTAAGTCAGAGAGTCGGACTACTTCTCCTTAACCCCATCACGCTTCTTCTCAAAGCCGGCATTACGGAGCAAGAACACGGTGTTTACAGTGGGTAACAGAGCCGCCATCATCAGTCCGACTGAGCTGGAGGGTCCGATCATAGTGCCGCACACAGCCCAGAGGAGCGACGTCAGGGTGAGTGCCGTCGCTAGAGTTAGGTGATAAAGCCAGGGCATTTCCTTAGGAGCTTAAAAATAAGATTTTACTTACCGATAAATCTATTTCTCATAGTCCGTAGTGGATGCTGGGGACTCCGTCAGGACCATGGGGAATAGCGGCTCCGCAGGAGACAGGGCACAAAAAGTAAGCTTTTAGGATCACATGGTGTGTACTGGCTCCTCCCCCTATGACCCTCCTCCAAGCCTCAGTTAGGTACTGTGCCCGGACGAGCGTACACAATAAGGAAGGATCTTGAATCCCGGGTAAGACTCATACCAGCCACACCAATCACACCGTACAACCTGTGATTTGAACCCAGTTAACAGTATGATAACAACGAAGGAGCCTCTGAAAAGATGGCCCACAACAATAATAACCCGATTTTTGTAACAATAATTATGTACAAGTAATGCAGACAATCCGCACTTGGGATGGGCGCCCAGCATCCACTACGGACTATGAGAAATAGATTTATCGGTAAGTAAAATCTTATTTTCTCTAACGTCCTAGTGGATGCTGGGGACTCCGTCAGGACCATGGGGATTATACCAAAGCTCCCAAACGGGCGGGAGAGTGCGGATGACTCTGCAGCACCGAATGAGAGAACTCCAGGTCCTCCTCAGCCAGGGTATCAAATTTGTAGAATTTTACAAACGTGTTCCCGCCTGACCACGTAGCTGCTCGGCAAAGTTGTAAAGCCGAGACCCCTCGGGCAGCCGCCCAAGATGAGCCCACCTTCCTTGTGGAATGGGCATTTACAGATTTTGGCTGTGGCAGGCCTGCCACAGAATGTGCAAGTTGAATTGTACTACAAATCCAACGAGCAATAGTCTGCTTAGAAGCAGGAGCACCCAGCTTTTTGGGTGCATACAATATAAACAGCAAGTCAGACTTTCTGACTCCAGCCGTCCTGGAATTATATATATATATATATATATATATATATATATATATATATATATTTTCAGGGCCCTGACAACGTCTAGCAACTTGGAGTCCTCCAAGTCCCTAGTAGCCGCAGGCACCACAATAGGTTGTTTCAGGTGAAACGCTGACACCACCTTAGGAAGAAACTGGGGACGAGTCCCAGTTCTGCCCCGTCCGAATGGAAAATCAAATATGGGCTTTTGTAAGACAAAGCCGCCAATTCTGACAATCGCCTGGCCGAGGCCAGGGCCAACAGCATGGTCACTTTCCATGTGAGATATTTCAAATCCACAGATTTGAGCGGTTCAAACCAATATGATTTGAGGAATCCCAACACTACTTTGAGATCCCACGGTGCCACTGGAGGCACAAAAGGGGCTGTATATGCAATACTCCCTTGACAAATGTCTGGACTTCAGGAACTGAAGCCAATTCTTTCTGGAAGAAAATCTACAGGGCCGAAACTTGAACCTTAATGGACCCCAATTTGAGGCTCATAGACACTCCTGTTTTCAGGAAGTGCAGAAATCGACCTAGTTGAAATTTCTTCGTGGGGCCTTCCTGGCCTCACCCACGCAACATATTTTCACCACATGTGGTGATAACGTTGTGCGGTCACCTCCTTCCTGGCTTTGACCAGGGTAGGTATGACCTCTTCCGGAATGCCTTTTCCCTTAGAATCCGGCGTTCAACCGCCATGCCGTCAAACGCAGCCGCGGTAAGTCTTGGAACAGACATGGTACTTGCTGAAGCAAGTCCCTTCTTAGCTCCTGAGGCCATTAGTCCTCTATGAGCATCTCTTGAAGTTCCGGGTACCAAGTCCCTCTTGGCCAATCCGGAGCCACGAGTATAGTTCTTACTCCTCTACGTCTTATAATTTTCAATACCTTGGTTATGAGAAGCAGAGGAGGGAACACATACACCGACTGTTACACCCACGGTGTTACCAGGACATCCACAGCTATCGCCTGAAGGTCTCGTGACCTGGCGCAATACCTGTCCCGTTTTTTGTTCGGGCGGGACGCCATCATGTCCACCTTTGGTCTTTCCCAACGGTTCACAATCATGCGGAAAACTTCCCTATGAAGTTCCCACTCTCCCGGGTGGAGGTCGTGCCTGCTGAGGAAGTCTGCTTCCCAGTCGTCCACTCCCGGAATGAACACTGCTGACAGTGCTATCACATGATTTTCCGCCTAGCGAAAAATCCTTGCAGTTTTGCCACTGCCCTCCTGCTTCTTGTGCCGCCCTTTCTGTTTACGTGGGCGACTGCCGTGATGTTATCCCACTGGATCAATACCGGCTGACCTTGAAGCAGAGGTCTTGCTAAGTTTAGAGCATTATAAATTTGCTCTTAGCTCCAGTATATTTATGTGGAGAGAATTCTCCAGACTTGATCCCACTCCCTGGAAATTTTTTCCCTGTGTGACTGCTCCCCAGCCTCTCAGGCTGGCCTCCGTGGTCACCAGCATCCAATCCTGAATGCCGAATCTACGGCCCTCTAGAAGATGAGCACTCTGTAATCACCACAGGAGAGACACCCTTGTCCTTGGATATAGGGTTATCCGCTGATGCATCTGAAGATGCGATCCGGACCATTTGTCCAGCAGATCCCACTGAAGAGTTCTTGCGTGAAATCTGCCGAATGGAATCGCTTCGTAATAAGCCACCATTTTTACCAGGACTCTTGTGCAATGATGCACTGACACTTTTCCTGGTTTTAGGAGAATCCCGATTAGCTCGGATAACTCCCTGGCTTTCTCCTCTGGGAGAAACACCTTTTTCTGGACTGTGTCCAGAATCATCCCTAGGACCAGCAGACGTGTCGTCGGAACAACTGCGGTTTTGGAATATTTAGAATCCACCCGTGTTGTCGTAGAACTACTTGAGATAGTGCTACTCCGACCTCTAACTGTTCTCTGGACCTTGTTCTTATCAGGAGGTCGTCCATTTTCTTTGAAGACGAATCCTCATTTCGGTCATTACCTTGGTAAGGACCCGGGGTGCCTTGGACAATCCAACGGCATCGTCTGAAACTGATAGTGACAGTTCTGTACCACGAACCTGAGATACCCTTGGTGAGAAAGGCAAATTTTGGGACATGGAGGTAAGCATCCCTGATGTCCCGGGACACCATATAGTCCCCTTCTTCCCGGTTCGCTATCACTGCTCTGAGTGACTCCATCTGGATTTGAACCTTTGTAAGTGTTCAAATATTTCAGATTTAGAATAGGTCTCACCTAGCCTTCTGGCTTCAGTACCACAATATAGTGTGGAATAATACCCCTTTCCCTGTTGTAGGAGGGGTAATTTTATTATCACCTGCTGGGAATACAGCTTGTGAATTGTTTTCAATACTGCCTCCCTGTCGGAGGGAGACATTGGTACAGCAGACTACAGGAACCTGCGAGGGGGAAACGTCTCGACATTCCAATCTGTACCCCTTGGATACTACTTGTAGGATCCAGGGGTCCTGTACGGTCCTAGCGTCATGCTGAGAACTTGGTAGAAGCGGTGGAGGGCTTCTGTTCCTGGGAATGGGCTGCCTGCTGCAGTCTTCTTCCCTTTCCTCTATCCCTGGGCAGATATGACTCTTATAGGGACGAAAGGACTGAGGCTGAAAAGACTGTGTCTTTTTCTGCAGAGATGTGACTTAGGGTAAAAAACGGTGGATTTTCCAGCAGTTGCCGTGGCTACCAGGTCCCATGGACCGACCCCAAATAACTCCTCCCCTTTATACGGCAATACATCTTTGTGCCGTTTGGAATCTGCATCACCTGACCACTGTCGTGTCCATAAACATCTTCTTGCAGATATGGACATCGCATTTACTCTTGATGCCAGAGTGCAAATATCCCTCTGCGCATCTCGCATATATAGAAATGCATCCTTTAAATGCTCTATAGTCAATAAAATACTGTCCCTGTCAAGGGTATCAATATTTTTAGTCAGGGAATCCGACCAAGCCACCTCAGCTCTGCACATCCAGGCTGAGGCGATCGCTGGTCGCAGTATAACACCAGCATGTGTGTGTATACTTTTTAGGATATTTTCCAGCCTCCTATCAGCTGGCTCCTTAAGTACGGCCCTATCTGTAGATGGTACCGCCACTTGTTCTGATAAGCATGTGAGCGCCTTATCCACCCTAAGGGGTGTTTCCCAACGCGCCCTAACTTCTGGCGGGAAAGGGTATACCGCCAATAATTTTCTATCGGGGGAAACCCACGCATCATCACACACTTCATTTAATTTATCTGATTCAGGAAAAACTACAGGTAGTTTTTTCACATCCCACATAATACCCTTTTTTGTGGTACTTGTAGTATCAGAAATATGTAACACCTCCTTCATTGCCCTTAACGTGTGGCCCTAAAGGAAAATACGTTTGTTTTTTCACCGTCGACACTGAAATCAGTGTCCGTGTCTGGGTCTGTGTCGACCGACTGAGGTAAATGGGCGTTTTACAGCCCCTGACGGTGTTTGAGACGCCTGGACAGGTACTAATTTGATCGCCGGCCGTCTCATGTCGTCAACCGGCTTGCAGCGTGTTGACATTATCACGTAATTCCATAAATAAGCCATCCATTCCGGTGTCGACACCCTAGAGAGTGACATCACCATTACAGGCAATTTGCTCCGCCTCCTCACCAACATTTTCCTCATACATGTCGACACACACGTACCGACATACAGCACACACATAGGGAATGCTCTGATAGAGGACAGGACCCACTAGCCCTTTGGGGAGACAGAGGGAGAGTTTGCCAGCACACACCAAAACGCTATAATTATACAGGGACAACCTTTATATAAGTGTTCCTCCCTTATAGCATTTAATATATATTCATATCGCCAAATCAGTGCCCCCCCTCTCTGTTTTTAACCCTGTTTCTGTAGTGCAGTGCAGGGGAGAGCATGGGAGCCTTCCCACCAGCATTTCTGTGAGGGAAAATGGCGCTGTGTGCTGAGGAGAATAGGCCCCGCCCCCTTTTCGGCGGGCTTCTTCTCCGGAGTTTGTGATGTCTGGCAGGGGTTAAATACATCCATATAGCCTCAAGGGCTATATGTGATGTATTTTTCGCCATACAGGTATTATACATTGCTGCCCAGGGCGCCCCCCCCCCCGCGCCCTGCACCCTCCGTGACCGCTGTGTGAAGTGTGCTGACAACAATGGCGCACAGCTGCAGTGCCTGGTTCCGGACCTCTTCAATTTTCAGCATCTGCAAGGGGGGTCGGCGGCGCGGCTCCGGGACGAACCCCAGGGCGAGACCTGTGTTCCGACTCCCTCTGGAGCTA
The DNA here is from genome assembly GCF_028390025.1 of Pseudophryne corroboree. Taxonomy (NCBI): domain Eukaryota; kingdom Metazoa; phylum Chordata; class Amphibia; order Anura; family Myobatrachidae; genus Pseudophryne; species Pseudophryne corroboree. The sequence continues at coordinate 451,272,536 of NC_086451.1, forward strand.
ATGGTGTCCAGTAGCCTAAGAAGCCAATCCATCCTGCACGCAGGTGAGTTCACTTCTCTCCCCTAAGTCCCTCGTAGCAGTGAGCCTGTTGCCAGCAGGACTCACTGAAAATAAAGAACCTAAAAACTTTTTCCAAGCAACTCTTTAAGAGAGCCACCTAGATTGCACCCTGCTCGGACGGGCACAAAAACCTAACTGAGGCTTGGAGGAGGGTCATAGGGGGAGGAGCCAGTACACACCATGTGATCCTAAAAGCTTACTTTTTGTGCCCTGTCTCCTGCGGAGCCGCTATTCCCCATGGTCCTGACGGAGTCCCCAGCATCCACTAGGACGTTAGAGAAAGTCCAAGAGGAATAAAAGTTTCAGCGTTAATAAAGTTAAAAAATAAAAATGACCCAGGCACAATAAGTTCAGCTTTCAGGTAGATGGGGTGCAGCAAGCTTTGAAGTGGTCTGTACCGTGTAAATTTGGTGTAGTTGAGGTGCAAAATGGTGGTACAGCATGTGATCCCGGGAGGGAGGGCTTTGCCTGTAAGTGAGAGGCTGGAGGGGGGAGGGGGGGGATAGGTCTCGTTATAAAGTGGTGGCTGTGGTTAATGTTTCCTTTTTCTTCCCATTTCCCTGTTTTCCCCGCAGTACCCGTTTGAGTCCCTGTTCCGCAGCCAGCACTATGCCCTCCTTGATAACAGCTGCCGGGAATTCCTCTTCTTGTCTGACTTCTTCCTGGTGAGCGGAATGGCGGCTCAGGATCTGTTTAACTCGGTGATGGGCCGGAGCCTATCCATGTTCCTGGTGAGTGTGCGTTCACAGTACCATGTCCCAGAGTGAGTGGCGACAGCCTGATCTATCCCTAGATAACCTGTGTTGTGTGCCTGTGAATATGACGGTGTATGTGCATGCATGCCCCTTACCATAAGGGTAATTCTACCGCATAATAAAGCAATCCTCTTCCCCCTAACAGAAACACATTGACTCCTATGTGTCGGATTGTTATGACAGCATCGCCATTTTCCTGTGCATACACATCGTGCTGCGGTTTAAAGGCATCGCTCAGCGGAGAGACATTCCTGCTATAGACAAGTGAGACATCGTTATTGGAGATGGTTACATATATCTGAGGAGGTGTCATGGCCTGCCGGCAGATGCTTAGTTTGGTGTCTGTCTGCTGTGTGTTCAGCAGTAATGTATACTCTGTGTTTAGTGCAGTAATGGGCAACCTGTCATGCTATAAGGGCTACGGATGTGGCCCTCCAACCTTCTAGCTAAAGGGATCCACGTTATACTTTTTAAATAGAAAAAGAAAAACAGTCTCATACCAAAATGCCCCCACGTTCCACTTACATGTTCCAAAATGACTCAATAGGCCACAAAATGCCCCCCCCCCCCCCCACAAACACTAATACCTTATGCCAGGAAAAGCACATTCATAGTTTGACATAAACCCAAATTGCAACACAGAAAGACGTTTGCTATCGGCGCTAACAATAATATATTTCAAGTCTGTGTGTAGCAAATAAAACAAAGGGTGTTTTGTCATATTTTGACCAACACATTTAAGCTTGCAGACCACGTCAAGGGACCCCAATTTTCTGCAAGTCCCTACACTAGCCTGTATGCCCGCACAGCATTGCATTGCAGGTAAATGTACTCACGTCCCAGAGGGGAACATCTGTACAAGGCTGACTTATGAGCCACACCCAACTAGGCCTTATAAAGCCTTAATTGTAAGCGCCATGATAGCACCAGGCAAAATATGTTTAAATTGAAAAGAAATATGCCCACGCTCGGTTTTACCCTTATTGTAAGTGGAACCAGCTGTGTGGCAATATTGATGCCATATATGTATACAAAATGTACATTTACCTGCAATGTGTTGGTGTGCTGAGCGTATAGGCCAGTGTAAGGACATGCAGACACTTGGGGTCCCTTGACATGGGCTGCAAGCTTAAATGTTTTGATCACAATATTACAAAACCCCTCTATTGTATTTGCTACATACACACAGATTTGCTGTGTATTATTGTTAGCGCCGGTAGCAAAAGTCTTTCTGTTTTGTATACATATATGACATTAATATTGGCAGGCAGCTAGTACCATGTACAATATGGGTAAAACCGAGCAAGGGCATAATTATTTTCTGTTTTATAAAGCCAAGTTGCAATTCTTTTCCCCCCCACAGCTAGCTCTTTATTGCAGCGCACTAATTTTTCAACAATCAACCAAGTTTCCTACTGTGCACAGGATGGGGAAGGCTGCTGAAATATGGATTTTACAAACTAAAATAAAATACATTTGCGTCTTGTTCGGTTTGCGTTTTACATGCTCCGTGCGACTTGGGTGCTTATTGTCTCCACTCTCTGGCCATTACTGTAATGTGTAGGGTTGTGTACTGTGTTATGGACCATTATTTTGTGCTTGGTGAAGCCTCACCTCCTAATGGATTCCTGGCGTATATTAGCATTGGGAGGGAATCACATCTGGTACCTATACAGGGTTAGATACATAGAACGTTTGCAGCCAACTCTGCATAGGAAGCAAAATGCAACTTCTTTCCCAGGCACTTGTTGAGTTTACACTTGCATGCAAATTGCATCCAACTTTGAATTAGGTCTATGTAAAGTGCATAATACACTTTAGTCCTTATTAGATGAGCTGCGTGACATACAGTGTACGGTGATTCAGGCTTCAGTCTTATTCTCTGCTCTGTAAGAAAGTAGCAAACAATTTAGGGGGTGATTCCGACTTGATCGTAGCTGTGCTAAATTTAGCACAGCTACGATCAGGAACACAGACATGCGGGGGGACGCCCAGCACAGGGCTAGTCCGCCCCGCATCTCAGTCCCTGCCCCGTCGCTGAAGTGCAAAAGCATCGCCCAGCGGCGATGCTTTTGCACCTCAGGAGTAGCTCCTGGCCAGCGCAGCTTTTGTGTGCTGGCCAGGAGCTACTCGTCGCTGCCCGGTTCGTAGCGACTGCGTGTCAAGTCACGCAGCCGCTGCGGCCCGCCACGCGCACGGTCCGGCCATGCCTGCGTTGGCCGGACCGCGCCTCTAAAACGGCGGCTAAATGCTGCCGTGTCGCCCCCTCCCGCCCAGCGACCGCCTCTGCCTGAGGCAACGATCAGGTCAGAATGACCCCCTTAGATCTGAACTGCGAGACACAGGCAGGTCTCACTGGGCAGCCAGCTGCCTATCACTGGACTACTGCAGGTTGCTGACAGCGGACTGACGTTGTGATATTGACCAGCCCTGTATTATGATGCTGTACTGTAAGTGCTGAGACTGAGCGGATGTCTGTTATCTGTCCTGTGTATAACAGATACTGGGACACTCTACTTGACATGTTGTGGCCCCGCTTCCAGTATATCTTGGAGCTGAACATTCAGAGCATCCGCAACACGGACCCTCAGAGGCTGGGAACGCTGGACACCAGACCACACTACGTAATGACTTATTCCACTCGTGTCTAGCTATAACTACATGCATCTACATCCATCACATACATTCTCTGTGTGTACTTTCCTAGATAACCCGACGCTACGCAGAGTTTTCATCGGCCATCGTTAGTATAAACCAGACGTTTCCGAACGAGAAGACCAATGTCCTCCTGGGACAGCTGCAGGTAAGGGCAGATAGGGCAGTGCTGGCCATGCGTTCCTCGAAGTGGGCTTAATGTATGATGTGATGTTATGTGAGATGTGGCTACAAGCTCAGGGGCCAGTTCTGTTTGGAGCGAAGACGCAATCTGTAAATGTATGCATATGCCACAATTGCGGTAGCCCTGAGATCGCCCGATAAGGCTGCACACAATAAGCTGTGATTTCGGGTGGGGGGTGGAATCGGGGTGTAAAAGGGGTGATATGATGTGCCTTTGCTGGCATTTCCACGTCATTGTAATGGTACATTGCAGATATTGCCCGCAATTGTATCATCTTTTTAACGTTGTAACATAATAGAGCCCATAATGAGGTCCTTATGATACGACCGCAACATCAAAGGACAAGACTGCAGCATAGCCAACCAACTGGACTTACACTCGGGGATTCAGAAGTACAGACCAGTGATCGTGTGCGGAATCTTGGCGTTATCCTGGATGGTGGCTTGACACTTAAACATCAGATATCAGCCACAATCAAATCCTCATTCTTTCACCTGAGGAACATAGCCAGAATCAAGCACTTAATTCCCTCAGATGATATGCCAAAAGTCATCCATGCATTTGTATAATCTCAATTAAACTACTGTAATGCCCTCTACCTTGGTCTCCCAGCAAAAGAATTTCACCGCTTACAGCTGGTGCAAAACACAGCTGCCAGGCTGTTAACCAACCAGCCCCGTTCTAGCCACATAACACCCATCCTCTACTCCCTTCACTGGCTGCCTGTACGATGGCGAATCATCTTCAAGATTGGCTTACTGAGTTTCAAAGCATTACATGACCAAGGCCCAAGGTACCTGAAACAGCTTCTGACCCCATACTACCCCACTCGATTACTGCGATCTGTAGATGAAGGACTTTTAGCAGTACCTAGAATCTACCGTAATTCATCTGGGGGTCGAGCTTTTAGTCATGCGGCTCCGACTATATGGAACTCACTTCCCCGCACAGTGCGAGAGGCCCCAACTATAGAATCCTTCAAAAGTAGACTCAAGACTTTTCTGTTTACTCAGCATTTCCATAATGTCCCTTTTAGTATCTTCATGCTTCTGTATTTTATGAAAATGTACTTCATTATTTTCTGTACTATATTATGCTATGTATCTGTTAAGCGCCTTGGGTCCTATTGGAGAAAGAGCGCTATATAAATAAAATTATTATTATTATTATTATTATAATGGTTTTAAGAAAGACTAGGGGCCACAAAAAAGCCGTGGACCACTTCAGAGTGGAATCATGAATCTTTTTATATAGCTGCTTAATAGGGATCAGTTGTCTGACAGTGCTTCCCGAATATGAGAAAGCAAGGAGAGATGTCCCAGTATTAGGTGGACTGGTAGGTGGAGTGATCCCAACACTACCAGGAGTGATGTCCCAGTATTAGGTGATCTGGTAGGTGGAGTGATCCCACCACAGCCAGGAATGATGTCCCAAGAATAGGTGGTCTGGTAGGTGCGGTTATCCCACCACAGCCAGGAGTGATGTCCCAGTATTAGGTGATCTGGTAGGTGGGGTGATCCCACCACAGCCATGAGTGATGTCCCAATATTAGGTGGTCTAGTAGGTGGTGTGATCCCACCACAGCCAGTAGTGATGTCCCAATATTAGGTGGTCTGGTAGGTGGTGTGATCCCACCACAGCCAGTAGTGATGTCCCAGTATTAGGTGGTCTGGTAGGTAGGATGATCCCACCACAGCCAGCAGTGATGTCCCAGTATTAGGCGGTGTAGTAGGTAGCGTGATCCCACCACAGCCAGGAGTGATGTCCCAGTATTAGGTAATCTGGAAGGTGGGGTGATCCCACCACAGACAAACGCCAATAAGTGAGGACACAACAGTTCTTATGAGGACTAAGGGATACACCCAGGGAATGTAACTAATCAGAAACTACGCCTATCCCTTCCATTATAAACCAGTACACTAAGACGTCTGTTCTGCTTCTTTCGCAGGTGGAAGTGGAGAATTTTGTCCTGAGAATGGCCGCCGAGTTCTCCTCCAGGAAGGAGCAACTAATTTTCTTGATTAATAACTATGATATGTTGCTTGGGGTCCTCATGGTGAGTACCAGCCTGGCCAGTATTAAATGTTTCTATGTAGCGTGTCTCCATCCTCAATGCTGTGATCATTGTTCATCTTAAGGAACGGGCGTCTTCGGACAGTAAGGAGGTGGAGAGTTTCCAGCAGCTGCTGAACGCGCGGACACAGGTCAGTGACTACAGCGCCTTCCCGGTATTACTCTGTGCCATTACATTGTACAGGGAATAAACCCTTGAACTAAATTTCACATCCAATGGTAACTGTTCTGGGAGGTGCGGGTGGAAAATACCAATGATACCAACGTACGTAGGTGCTATAACATCAACCTTGTGTCCTTTACGATAATTTCAGTCAATTTTCCCTCTGTTTAAATTAAGTGATCATCTCTCATATCTTGTGTAGACTTCCTCCTGCATCATCCGTCTCTAACCTTTGTCACTTAGGAGTTTATAGAAGAGATTCTGTCCCCGTCCTTCGGAGGTATGATCTCCTTTGTGAAAGAATCCGAGTCTCTTATTGAGAAAGGTCAGCAGGATCGGCTCCGGAGTGAGGAAGGTGAGCGCCGCCCCTCCCGCCTCTGTCTGTGCCTCCCTGTGCGGCTGTATGACTGACTGACTCGTTTCCTTCCATCCAGCACGCGTGTCTCAGCTGGTGCGAGGCTTCTCTTCCACCTGGAAACAGGCAGTAGAGACGCTGAGCCAGGATGTCATGAGGTCGTTCACAAACTTCAAGAACGGCACCAGTATAATACAGGTATGTTCCCAAATAGCAGACTAATAAACTGTTTGAGTGGGGGAAGGACTCTCTGTTTTTGGATTGTTGGAACCCACACTGGATTGGTCCAGCCAGCGTCCAATCATTTGCTGTACTGTTATTCAGCATCCCTTCTGAAGTGTGACCATGAACGCTGCTCTTCAGAGGTAGATTTGGGAACTGCTCCTCATTGCTAAGGTGGATGTAACATTTAAGACTAAAAATGAATTCAGTCTGCTGTGAAGTTCGTACAAGTTCACAAATGCAGAACTTCCAGTAAATATGTTTGAAAGTGTTTGGATCTGTTACTATATGACGAGAAATTGCAGGGTCTAGATACCATAACCCACCCATGTTATACCCTTCCAGTACACACGTGTAACCTGGAGCTGAGCCGCATGTCCTAATGGCTTTGTTACATTTCATTGTTCCATAGAAACAATATGTAAGCCAGTAAAAATAAGATTTTACTTACCGATAAATCTATTTCTCGGAGTCCGTAGTGGATGCTGGGGTTCCTGAAAGGACCATGGGGAATAGCGGCTCCGCAGGAGACAGGGCACAAAAAGTAAAGCTTTTCCAGATCAGGTGGTGTGCACTGGCTCCTCCCCCTATGACCCTCCTCCAGACTCCAGTTAGGTACTGTGCCCGGACGAGCGTACACAATAAGGGAGGATTTTGAATCCCGGGTAAGACTCATACCAGCCACACCAATCACACCGTACAACTTGTGATCTAAACCCAGTTAACAGTATGATAACAGCGGAGCCTCTGAAAGATGGCTTCCTTCAACAATAACCCGAATTAGTTAACAATAACTATGTACAATTATTGCAGATAATCCGCACTTGGGATGGGCGCCCAGCATCCACTACGGACTCCGAGAAATAGATTTATCGGTAAGTAAAATCTTATTTTCTCTATCGTCCTAGTGGATGCTGGGGTTCCTGAAAGGACCATGGGGATTATACCAAAGCTCCCAAACGGGCGGGAGAGTGCGGATGACTCTGCAGCACCGAATGAGAGAACTCCAGGTCCTCCTTAGCCAGAGTATCAAATTTGTAAAATTTTACAAACGTGTTCTCCCCTGACCACGTAGCTGCTCGGCAAAGTTGTAATGCCGAGACCCCTCGGGCAGCCGCCCAAGATGAGCCCACCTTCCTTGTGGAGTGGGCCTTTACAGATTTAGGCTGTGGCAGGCCTGCCACAGAATGTGCAAGTTGGATTGTGCTACAGATCCAACGAGCAATCGTCTGCTTAGACGCAGGAGCACCCATCTTGTTGGGTGCATACAATATAAACGAGTCAGATTTTCTGACTCCAGCTGTCCTTGCAATATATATTTTTAATGCTCTGACAACGTCCAGTAACTTGGAGTCCTCCAAGTCACTTGTAGCCGCAGGCACTACAATAGGCTGGTTCAGATGAAATGCTGACACCACCTTAGGGAGAAAATGCGGACGAGTCCGCAGTTCTGCCCTGTCCGAATGGAAAATCAGATATGGGCTTTTGTAAGATAAAGCTGCCAGTTCTGACACTCTCCTGGCCGAAGCCAGGGCTAGAAGCATGGTCACTTTCCATGTGAGATATTTCAAATCCACCTTCTTTAGTGGTTCAAACCAATGAGATTTTAGAAAGTCCAAAACCACATTGAGATCCCACGGTGCCACTGGAGGCACCACAGGAGGCTGTATATGTAGCACTCCCTTAACAAAGGTCTGGACTTCAGGGACTGAAGCCAATTCTTTTTGAAAGAAAATCGACAGGGCCGAAATTTGAACCTTAATAGATCCCAATTTGAGACCCATAGACAATCCTGATTGCAGGAAATGTAGGAATCGACCCAGTTGAAATTCCTCCGTCGGGGCACTCCGATCTTCGCACCACGCAACATATTTTCGCCAAATTCGGTGATAATGTTGCACGGTTACTTCCTTCCTTGCTTTAATCAAAGTAGGAATGACTTCTTCCGGCATGCCTTTTTCCTTTAGGATCCGGCGTTCAACCGCCATGCCGTCAAACGCAGCCGCGGTAAGTCTTGAAACAGACAGGGACCCTGCTGAAGCAAGTCCCTCCTTAGAGGTAGAGGCCACGGATCTTCCGTGATCATCTCTTGAAGTTCCGGGTACCAAGTCCTTCTTGGCCAATCCGGAACCACTAGTATCGTCCTTACGCCTCTTTGCCGTATAATTCTCAATACTTTTGGTATGAGAGGCAGAGGAGGAAACACATACACCGACTGGTACACCCAAGGCGTTACCAGCGCGTCCACAGCTATTGCCTGCGGATCTCTTGACCTGGCGCAATACCTGTCCAGTTTTTTGTTGAGGCGAGACGCCATCATGTCCACCATTGGTCTTTCCCAACGGGTTACCAGCAAGTGGAAGACTTCTGGATGAAGTCCCCACTCTCCCGGGTGAAGATCGTGTCTGCTGAGGAAGTCTGCTTCCCAGTTGTCCACTCCCGGGATGAACACTGCTGACAGTGCTATCACATGATTCTCTGCCCAGCGAAGAATCCTTGCAGCTTCTGCCATTGCACTCCTGCTTCTTGTGCCGCCCTGTCTGTTCACATGGGCGACTGCCGTGATGTTGTCCGACTGGATCAACACCGGTTTTCCCTGAAGCAGAGGTTCTGCCTGGCTTAGAGCATTGTATATTGCTCTTAGTTCCAGAATGTTTATGTGAAGAGACGTTTCCAGGCTCGTCCATACTCCCTGGAAGTTTCTTCCTTGTGTGACTGCTCCCCAGCCTCTCAGGCTGGCGTCCGTGGTCACCAGGATCCAATCCTGTATGCCGAATCTGCGGCCCTCCAATAGATGAGCACTCTGCAACCACCACAGAAGAGACACCCTTGTCCTTGGAGACAGGGTTATCCGCAGGTGCATCTGAAGATGCGACCCTGACCATTTGTCCAACAGATCCCTTTGGAAAATTCTTGCGTGGAATCTGCCGAATGGAATTGCTTCGTAAGAAGCCACCATTTTTCCCAGGACTCTTGTGCATTGATGTACAGACACCTTTCCTGGTTTTAGGAGGTTCCTGACAAGCTCGGATAACTCCTTGGCTTTTTCCTCCGGGAGAAAAACCTTTTTCTGAACCGTGTCCAGAATCATCCCTAGGAACAGCAGACGAGTTGTCGGCATTAACTGGGATTTTGGAATATTCAGAATCCACCCGTGCTGTTTTAGCACTTCTTGAGACAGTGCTAATCCCATCTCTAGCTGTTCTCTGGACCTTGCCCTTATTAGGAGATCGTCCAAGTATGGGATAATTAATATGCCTTTTCTTCGAAGAAGAATCATCATCTCGGCCATTACCTTTGTAAAGACCCGAGGTGCCGTGGACAATCCGAACGGCAGCGTCTGAAACTGATAGTGACAGTTTTGTACAACGAACCTGAGGTACCCCTGGTGTGAGGGGTAAATTGGAACGTGGAGATGCGCATCCTTGATGTCCAAGGATACCATAAAGTCCCCCTCTTCCAGGTTCGCTATCACTGCTCTGAGTGACTCCATCTTGAACTTGAACTTCTTTATGTACAGGTTCAAGGACTTCAGATTTAGAATAGGCCTTACCGAGCCATCCGGCTTCGGTACCACAAAAAGAGTGGAATAATACCCCTTCCCTTGTTGTAGAAGAGGTACCTTGACTATCACCTGCTGAGAGTACAGCTTGTGAATGGCTTCCAAAACCGTCTCCCTTTCGGAGGGGGACGTTGGTAAAGCAGACTTCAGGAAACGGCGAGGTGGATCTGTCTCTAATTCCAACCTGTACCCCTGAGATATTATCTGCAGGATCCAGGGATCTACCTGCGAGTGAGCCCACTGCGCGCTGTAATTTTTGAGACGACCACCCACCGTCCCCGAGTCCGCTTGAGAAGCCCCAGCGTCATGCTGAGGCTTTTGTAGAAGCCGGGGAAGGCTTCTGTTCCTGGGAAGGAGCTGCCTGTTGCTGTCTCTTCCCTCGACCTCTGCCTCGTGGCAGATATGAATAGCCCTTTGCTCTCTTATTTTTAAAGGAACGAAAGGGCTGCGGTTGAAAAGTCGGTGCCTTTTTCTGTTGGGGAGTGACTTGAGGTAGAAAGGTGGATTTCCCGGCTGTAGCCGTGGCCACCAAATCTGATAGACCGACTCCAAATAACTCCTCCCCTTTATACGGCAAAACTTCCATATGTCGTTTTGAATCCGCATCGCCTGTCCACTGTCGCGTCCATAAAGCTCTTCTGGCCGAAATGGACATAGCACTTACCCGTGATGCCAGTGTGCAGATATCCCTCTGTGCATCACGCATATAAAGAAATGCATCCTTTATTTGTTCTAACGACAGTAAAATATTGTCCCTGTCCAGGGTATCAATATTTTCAATCAGGGACTCTGACCAAACTACCCCAGCACTGCACATCCAGGCAGTCGCTATAGCTGGTCGTAGTATAACACCTGCATGTGTGTATATACTTTTTTGGATATTTTCCATCCTCCTATCTGATGGATCTTTAAGTGCGGCCGTCTCAGGAGAGGGTAACGCCACTTGTTTAGATAAGCGTGTTAGCGCCTTGTCCACCCTAGGAGGTGTTTCCCAGCGCTCCCTAACCTCTGGCGGGAAAGGGTATAATGCCAATAATTTCTTTGAAATTATCAGCTTTTTATCAGGGGCAACCCACGCTTCATTACACACGTCATTTAATTCTTCTGATTCAGGAAAAACTATAGGTAGTTTTTTCACACCCCACATAATACCCTGTTTAGTGGTACCTGTAGTATCAGCTAAATGTAACGCCTCCTTCATTGCCAAAATCATATAACGTGTGGCCCTACTGGAAAATACGGTTGATTCGTCACCGTCACCACTGGAGTCAGTGCCTGTGTCTGGGTCTGTGTCGACCGACTGAGGCAAAGGGCGTTTCACAGCCCCTGACGGTGTTTGAGTCGCCTGGACAGGCACTAATTGATTGTCCGGCCGTCTCATGTCGTCAAACGACTGCTTTAGCGTGTTGACACTATCCCGTAGTTCCATAAATAAAGGCATCCATTCTGGTGTCGACTCCCTAGGGGGTGACATCCTCATATTTGGCAATTGCTCCGCCTCCACACCAATATCGTCCTCATACATGTCGACACACACGTACCGACACACAGCAGACACACAGGGAATGCTCCTAACGAAGACAGGACCCACTAGCCCTTTGGGGAGACAGAGGGAGAGTTTGCCAGCACACACCAAAAGCGCTATATATAACAGGGATAGCCTTATAATAAGTGCTCCCTTATAGCTGCTTTATATATATCAAAATATCGCCATAAATTTGCCCCCCCTCTCTGTTTTACCCTGTTTCTGTAGTGCAGTGCAGGGGAGAGACCTGGGAGCCGTCCTGACCAGCGGAGCTGTGAGAGGAAATGGCGCCGTGTGCTGAGGAGATAGGCCCCGCCCCTTTTCCGGCGGGCTCGTCTCCCGCTATTTAGTGAATCCAGGCAGGGGTTAAATATCTCCATATAGCCTCTGGGGGCTATATGTGAGGTATTTTTAGCCTTTATATAGGTTACATTTTGCCTCCCAGGGCGCCCCCCCCCAGCGCCCTGCACCCTCAGTGACTGCGTGTGAAGTGTGCTGAGAGGAAAATGGCGCACAGCTGCAGTGCTGTGCGCTACCTTTAGAAGACTGCAGGAGTCTTCAGCCGCCGATTCTGGACCTCTTCTGACTTCAGCATCTGCAAGGGGGCCGGCGGCGCGGCTCCGGTGACCATCCAGGCTGTACCTGTGATCGTCCCTCTGGAGCTGATGTCCAGTAGCCAAGAAGCCAATCCATCCTGCACGCAGGTGAGTTCACTTCTTCTCCCCTCAGTCCCTCGTTGCAGTGATCCTGTTGCCAGCAGGACTCACTGTAAAATAAAAAACCTAAGCTAAACTTTTTCTAAGCAGCTCTTTAGGAGAGCCACCTAGATTGCACCCTTCTCGGCCGGGCACAAAAATCTAACTCTAACTGGAGTCTGGAGGAGGGTCATAGGGGGAGGAGCCAGTGCACACCACCTGATCTGGAAAAGCTTTACTTTTTGTGCCCTGTCTCCTGCGGAGCCGCTATTCCCCATGGTCCTTTCAGGAACCCCAGCATCCACTAGGACGATAGAGAAATTATTATTCCTCTTTCGTCCTACCTGGAGCACGCTGCCAAAACTGTGGGATTAGTGAAGGCTGGAGGAGTGGGCACTAAATAGTTAAACTATTGATCTGTGTCAGACAACTGTTTAATTAAAGTGTACTCACCACTGAATCGTGGTGTACCTCGTTCCTTAGTGAAGTCACCAGTGATTGATCATAATCGGACACAAATTAGCAGCGCCGTCACAAATCTATCCATTAACGGTTGTACTAATTCTGCTTTTACCACAGGGGGCGCTTACACAGCTAATCCAGTACTATCACCGTTTCCATAAGATTCTGTCCCAGCCGCCTCTCCGGAATCTGCCGGTTTGTTCAGAGTTAATTAATCTTCATCACTTGATGGTAGAGCTGAAGAAGCACAAACCCAACTTCTGAGGGGAGACAGCAGTTTCACCTGCGCTAGATGTGTTTTTCTAAAACATCCACGTTACATAAATACTGTATCACAGAATCTGTGGTGTGACCCAAATGTGTCGCCACCACCGACGTTGTCACATGTCGCCCTGTCCTACTGTCACGCCGGAGATCAGGGCTTGTGCTAAATGTTTTGTCTTGTTTGTAAATTAATTTAATAAAGCAAAGTAGCCCCTTATTCTCTATTAAAGTAAGATAACACACACTATCATGGTTATTCTTTGGATCTAGGTTATACAATACTGTTAGTGACTGAAGCTTTGCAACCGTAATTCTTACTTATGGGTAATTCAGTTGAGGGCAGGACATAAAAAAAAAACAAAAACATTGCAGCACAGAGTTTTAGGAAAAATCACTGGGACTTAAACAGCTACCCTTGTGGCACCCCATCCTACCTGAGGACCGATTAATTAAACTAATTGGAAACTTCCAATTGCTTAGTCAGTAATTACCTTCCAAAGCGCTGTCTTCTCAGGCGTCGGGATCCAAACTCCTGCAGCAGCGGTGAGTGTGTTCATTCCACCCAGTCAGAGGGTACAGCTGAGGCAGCTCGACGTGGCACCTCTGCAAAGCAGCTTTGTAAGGCTGCCACGTGGTCCTCTGCCCATACTTTCATCCGGTTCAATGCCATTGACACCTCCAACATAGATTTTCGCCAATTGACCAACCACCCGTGCGATTGTAGAAGATCGACTGTCAGACGAATACGGTTCCTCAGGACAGCCAGAGACTGGGCTAGGAGGAGGTTGTCCCGATATGGCAAGATACGGACGTCCCTGCGACATAGGTGCACATCCATGCCCGCCATGACTTTCGTGAAAACACAAGGAGACGTGGACAGTGCAAATGGTAATGCCTGAAATTGGTAGTGATCGGACTGAACCGCAAATCTGAGGAAGCGCTGGTGGCTGACTCAGATGGGGATGTGTAAATGGTCATCTTTTCTTAGATGTGCTGGAAATCCGGTGGAAAAGAACTGCGCCGGAGGACGCTGCTGAAACGTTGCGTATCCCTGAGAGACTACGTCTCTGACCCAGGTGTCAGTCGTGGGCCTCATTCAAATAGATTAGATAAACAGAAGCTGGCTTTCCACACTGGGGTTCCCCAGGTGGAGGCCTGCCCCGTCCTCTGAATATGGGAGCGCCTCTAACGCTTTCTTAGAATCTGTCAGCGCGCCAGGAACGGAGCCAGATGTCTCTCCTGGCCCCCATCACCTTAGAGGTTAAGACCCCTGTCTCCATGGACACCTCACCCAGGTAGGAGCACGCCTCCTTAATGTTCCCAACTAGAGACAATAACTCCTTTCTGCTAATACCGGAGCAGAGACCGCCCTCTGGTTCCTCTACGAAGCAGCCGATGGCCTTAGCCAAGGCTAGGCGTGAAATAGCACCTACATTGATAAAGGCTGTCTTAAGGAAGTTCTCTAGCTTCCTATCCGTGGGATCCCTAAGAGAAGATGCATTCAGAATATTAAGGATAGAAGATCTAACAAGTCGAGCGATGTGGGCATCAACTGGAGGAGGGGACTCCCCCCTTGGCCTTTTTCTGCAGCTGGTAGCGGGTAGAATGACGCAATGCACGTAGACAACTGGAAGCGCTTATTGGGGTGAGCCCATGCCTCCACAAGGAGGTCCTCCAACTGCCACGAAGAAGGGAAGTCATCACCTTCTTCTGACACTTGACTTAGGAGTCTGTTTGGAAACCTCAACCTGGAATACTGATCTAAATGCCCTGATCAGCGCCTCAACAGCAATCTGTGACACAGAATCTTCTGGCACTGAGGAAGTCTCCACTGCAGAGGTGACTGAGACGCTAGCCATGTGCTCCGAGGAAAACTCAGTCTGAATCGCCACCAGGGAATGTAGAGCTCTCTCTTCTGGAAGGCCTGTGCTTGGATGTACTGTCCCTGCGCCAACCCCTGCCCGGACGGTGTAAACGACTGCATCCATGGTGGCTCTACGGTAGACAGCTGGGCAGATTGAGCAGGCAAAATGTTGGTAACTGGGAGTGTACCTGCAGATAAACTAGCAGGGGAAGCTGCAAGCTGGTTAACTAATTGTGTCAATGTTGAAGCCCAAGCCAGTTAATGACTGGATGCCACGGCTGAAGGAGTCCCCTGCAGTGTAACCGTGAAGCAACGGACACAAACGCAGGCTCTACAAGTGCGCGGTACAAGAGCACTCATTGGGAGCTTTGTTCTTGGAAAACATTGTAAATGCAATCCAAAGGTGTCCCCAAACACTAAAGCAGCAGGGAGCTGCACATATCTGTTCCCAAAGCTGCTGGCTGCTCTGGGAAATGTGTGTGCAGTCACCAACCCAGTTGCCGGTGCTACTGACACTGGGGCCGTTGGAGCAGAAGTGTGGGCATCCCATAGGACACCTTTTACTGCCGCTCAGTAAAACAAAAGTGATAACAAAAGATATTAAATGAAAGAAAAAGCAAGGGGGACCACTTAAAAATGGTGCACGCCCCTGCCGGCGCCAAACTTAAACTGGCCTGCCTGGGGCTGGAGTACAGAGGGGAGGGAGTCCTGGACTGCTGGGAAAAATCATTAACTATGTGGTGCCCAGACTCTCTTCTCCAGGCTATACCCAGAGTTATCCCTGTGCCCTCTAATAGAGGAAGAAAAATCACTATGTGGAATGAGATTAATGTAATTTCAGCTGGAAGGGATCTAATATTAGCGACATTCCTCGCTATAAAGAGGGACTTACACTAATAATGGGACACACTTATGGCACGATTCAGTTACACATAATGCCGACGTTCAAGGAGTTCATCAATACAGTTTTGCTACTGTGTGAAAATCCATTAAAAAAAAATAAGAATTTACTAATTAGTCCGTAGTGGATGCTGGGACTCCGTAAGGACCATGGGGATTAGCGGCTCCGCAGGAGACTGGGCACAAAAGTAAAAGCTTGAACTAGCTGGTGTGCACTGGCTCCTCCCCCTATGACCCTCCTCCAAGCCTCAGTTAGGATACTGTGCCCGGACGAGCGTACATAATAAGAAAGGATATTGAATCCCGGGTAAGACTCATACCAGCCACACCAATCACACCGTACAACCTGTGATCTGAACCCAGTTAACAGTATGATAAACGAAGGAGCCTCTGAAAAGATGGCTCACAACAATAATAACCCGAATTTTGTAACAATAACTATATACAAGTATTGCAGACAATCCGCACTTGGGATGGGCGCCCAGCATCCACTACGGACTATGAGAAATAGAATTATCGGTAAGTAAATTCTTATTTTCTCTAACGTCCTAAGTGGATGCTGGGACTCCGTAAGGACCATGGGGATTATACCAAAGCTCCCAAACGGGCGGGAGAGTGCGGATGACTCTGCAGCACCGAATGAGAGAACTCCAGGTCCTCCTCAGCCAGGGTATCAAATTTGTAGAATTTAGCAAACGTGTTTGCCCCTGACCAAGTAGCTGCTCGGCAAAGTTGTAAAGCCGAGACCCCTCGGGCAGCCGCCCAAGATGAGCCCACCTTCCTTGTGGAATGGGCTTTTACAGATTTTGGCTGTGGCAGGCCTGCCACAGAATGCGCAAGCTGAATTGTACTACAAATCCAATGAGCAATCGTCTGCTTAGAAGCAGGAGCACCCAGCTTGTTGGGTGCATACAGGATAAACAGCGAGTCAGATTTCCTGACTCCAGCCGTCCTGGAAATATATATTTTGAGGGCCCTGACTACGTCCAGTAACTTGGAGTCCTCCAAGTCCCTAGTAGCCGCAGGCACCACAATAGGCTGGTTCACGTGAAACGCTGAAACCACCTTTGGGAGAAATTGAGGACGAGTCCTCAATTCTGCCCTATCCGTGTGAAAAATCAGGTAAGGGCTTTTATAAGATAAAGCCGCCAATTCTGAGACACGCCTGGCTGAAGCCAGGGCTAACAGCATTACCACCTTCCATGTGAGATATTTTAATTCCACAGTGGTGAGTGGTTCAAACCAATGTGATTTTAGGAACCCCAAAACCACATTGAGATCCCAAGGTGCCACCGGGGGCACAAAAGGAGGCTGTATATGCAGTACCCCTTTGACAAACGTCTGGACTTCAGGCACTGAAGCCAGTTCTTTTTGGAAGAAAATCGACAGGGCCGAAATTTGAACCTTAATGGACCCTAATTTTAGGCCCATAGACAGTCCTGTTTGCAGGAAATGTAGGAAGCGACCCAGTTGAAATTCCTCTGTAGGGGCCTCTTTGGCCTCACACCACGCAACATATTTTCGCCAAATGCGGTGATAATGTTTTGCGGTTACATCTTTCCTGGCCTTTATCAGGGTAGGGATGACTTCTTCTGGAATGCCTTTTTCCTTCAGGATCCGGCGTTCAACCGCCATGCCGTCAAACGCAGCCGCGGTAAGTCTTGGAACAGACAAGGTCCCTGCTGGAGCAGGTCCTTTCTTAGAGGTAGAGGCCACGGTTCCTCCGTGAGCATCTCTTGAAGTTCCGGGTACCAAGTCCTTCTTGGCCAATCCGGAACCACGAGTATAGTTCTTACTCCTCTCCTTTTTATGATTCTCAGTACTTTTGGTATGAGAGGCAGAGGAGGGAACACATACACTGACTGGTACACCCATGGTGTTACCAGAGCGTCCACCGCTATTGCCTGAGGGTCCCTTGACCTGGCGCAATATCTGTCTAGTTTTTTGTTGAGACGGGACGCCATCATGTCCACCTTTGGTTTTTCCCAACGGTTTACCATCTCTTGGAAGACTTCTGGATGAAGTCCCCACTCCCCCGGGTGAAGGTCGTGTCTGCTGAGGAAGTCCGCTTCCCAGTTGTCCACTCCCGGAATGAACACTGCTGACAGTGCTATCACATGGTTCTCCGCCCAGCGAAGAATCCTTGCAGCTTCTGCCATCGCCCTCCTGCTTCTCGTGCCGCCCTGTCTGTTTACGTGGGCGACTGACGTGATGTTGTCCGATTGGATCAATACCGCCTGACCCTGAAGCAGGGGTTTTGCTTGACTTAGGGCATTGTAAATGGCCCTTAGTTCCAGAATGTTTATATGAAGAGATGTTTCCATGCTTGACCACAAGCCTTGGAAATTTTTTCCCTGTGTGACTGCTCCCCAGCCTCTCAGGCTGGCATCTGTGGTCACCAGGATCCAATCCTGAATGCCGAATCTGCGGCCCTCTAGTAGATGAGCACTCTGCAGCCACCACAGAAGAGACACCCTTGTCCTTGGCGACAGGGTTATCCGCTGATGCATCTGAAGATGCGATCCGGACCATTTGTCCAGAAGATCCCACTGAAACGTTCTTGCATGGAATCTTCCAAATGGAATCGCTTCGTAAGAAGCCACCATTTTTCCCAGGACCCTCGTGCACTGATGCACTGACACCTGGCCTGGTTTTAGGAGATTCCTGACTAGCTCGGATAACTCCCTGGCCTTCTCCTCTGGGAGAAACACCTTTTTCTGGACTGTGTCCAGAATCATTCCTAGGAACAGGAGACGTGTCGTTGGAATCAGCTGCGATTTTGGAATATTTAGGATCCACCCGTGCTGACGTAACACTAACTGAGATAGTGCTACTCCGACTTCTAACTGTTCCCTGGACCTAGCCCTTATCAGGAGATCGTCCAAGTAAGGGATAATTAAAACGCCTTTTCTTCGAAGAAGAATCATCATTTCGGCCATTACCTTGGTAAAGACCCGAGGTGCCGTGGACAACCCAAACGGCAGCGTCTGAAACTGATAATGACAGTTTTGTACTACAAACCTGAGGTACCCTTGGTGAGAAGGGTAAATTGGGACGTGGAGATAAGCATCTTTGATGTCCAGAGACACCATATAGTCCCCTTCTTCCAGGTTTGCTATCACTGCTCTGAGTGACTCCATCTTGAATTTGAACCTCTTTATGTAAGTGTTCAAGGATTTTAGATTTAAAATTGGTCTCACCGAGCCGTCCGGCTTCGGTATCACAAACAGCGTGGAATAATACCCCTATCCCTGTTGTAGGAGAGGTACCTTGATTATCACCTGCTGGGAATACAGCTTGTGAATGGCTTCCAAAACTGCCTCCCTGTCGGAGGGAGACTTTGGTAGAGCAGACTTCAGGAACCGGCGAGGGGGAGACGTCTCGAATTCCAGTTTGTACCCCTGTGATACTACCTGCAGAATCCAGGGGTCCACTTGCGAGTAAGCCCACTGCGCGTTGAAATTTTTGAGACGGGCCCCCACCGTGTCCGAGTCCGCTTGTAAAGCCCCAGCGTCATGCTGAAGACTTGGCAGAAGCAGAGGAGGGCTTCTGCTCCTGGGAAGAGGCTGCCTGGTGCAGTCTTTTTCCTCTTCCTCTGCCCCGGGGCAGAAATGAGTGGCCTTTTGCCCGCCTGTACTTATGGGAACAAAAGGACTGAGTTTGAAAAGACGGTGTCTTTTTCTGCTGAGAGGTGACCTGGGGTAAAAAGGTGGACTTTCCGGCCGTTGCCGTGGCCACCAGGTCCGATAGACCGGCCCCAAATAACTCCTCTCCTTTAAACGGCAATACTTCCATATGTCGTTTGGAATCCGCATCCCCTGACCACTGTCGCGTCCATAACGCTCTTCTGGCCGAAATGAACATAGCACTCACTCTTGATGCCAGGGTGCAAATATCCCTCTGTGCATCACGCATATATAGTAATGCATCCTTCAAATGCTCTATAGTCAGTAATATACTGTCCCTATCCAGGGTATCAATATTTTCAGTCAGGGAATCCGACCACGCCACTCCAGCACTGCACATCCAGGCTGATGCGATTGCTGGTCGCAGTATAACACCAGTATGTGTGTATATACCCTTCAGGATATTTTCCAGTCTTCTATTCGCTGGTTCTTTGAGGGCGGCCGTATCAGGAGACGGTAACGCTACTTGTTTAGATAAACGTGTGAGCGCTTTATCTACTTTAGGGGGTGTTTCCCAACGCGCCCTAACCTCTGGCGGGAAAGGGTATAGTGCCAATAATTTATTAGAAATTAGCACTTTTTTATCGGGGGAAACCCACGCTTTATCACACACCTCATTTAATTCATCTGACTCAGGAAAAGCTACTGGTAGTTTTTTCACTCCCCACATAATACCCTTCTTTGTGGTACTTGTAGTGTCAGAAATGTTCAATGCCTCCTTCATTGCCGTGATCATGTAACGTGTGGCCCTACTGGACATTACGTTTGTCTCCTCACCGTCGACACTGGACTCCGTATCCGTGTCTGGGTCTGTGTCGACCCACTGAGGTAACGGGCGTTTTATCGCCCCTGACGGTGTCTGAGACGCCTGGACAGGCACTAATTGATTTGTCGGCTGTCTCATGTCGTCAACAGTTTTTTGTAAAGTGCTGACATTGTCACGTAGTTCTTTAAATACAACCATCCAGTCAGGTGTCGACTCCCTAGGGGGTGACATCACTAATACAGGCAATTGCTCTGCTTCCACATCATTTTCCTCCTCATACATGTCGACACAATCGTACCGACACCCAGCACACACACAGGGAATGCTCTGATAGAGGACAGGACCCCACTAGCCCTTTGGGGAGACAGAGGGAGAGTTTGCCAGCACACACCAGAGCGCTATATATATATATATATATATATATATATATATATATATATATATATATATATAGGGATAACCTTATATAAGTGTTACTCCCTTTTATAGCTGCTGTTTATAATTTAGCTGCCAATAGTGCCCCCCCTCTCTCGTTTTTACCCTGATTCTGTAGGGACTGCAGGGGAGAGTCAGGGAGCCGTCCTTCCAGCGGAACTGTGAGGGAAAATGGCGCTTGTGTGCTGAGGAGATAGGCTCCGCCCCTTCACGACGGCCTTATCTTCCGCTTTTTTTCTGGAAAACTGGCAGGGGTTAAATACATCCATATAGCCCAGGAGCTATATGTGATGTATTTCTTTTGCCATCCTAAGGTATTTTTGTTTTTATTGCGTCTCAGGGCGCTCCCCCCCAGCGCCCTGCACCCTCAGTGACCGGAGTGTGAAGTGTGCTGAGAGCAATGGCGCACAGCTGCAGTGCTGTGCGCTACCTTAGTTGAAGACAGGAACGTCTCCTGCCGCCGATTTCACCGGACCTCTTCGTTCTTCTGGCTCTGTAAGGGGGCCGGCGGCGCGGCTCCGGGACCCATCCAGGCTGAACCTGTGATCGTCCCTCTGGAGCTAATGTCCAGTAGCCTAAGAAACCCAATCCACTCTGCACGCAGGTGAGTTCGTTTCTTCTCCCCTTAGTCCCACGATGCAGTGAGCCTGTTGCCAGCAGGACTCACTGAAAATAAAAAACCTAAAATAAACTTTTACTCTAAGCAGCTCAGGAGAGCCACCTAGCATGCACCCTTCTCGTTCGGGCACAAAAATCTAACTGAGGCTTGGAGGAGGGTCATAGGGGGAGGAGCCAGTGCACACCAGCTAGTTCAAGCTTTTACTTTTGTGCCCAGTCTCCTGCGGAGCCGCTAATCCCCATGGTCCTTACGGAGTCCCAGCATCCACTTAGGACGTTAGAGAAAATGTGCATGCATTATAGCGATATAGACGCATGAGGCTTTATTTATGAAAAAGCCTCCGCTTGCTGGCGGTGAAAACTGTAAAACCACACTCGCAGCGTAAAGCGCGCTGAGCTTTTACTGAATGTTAATACAATTTGGAATTTTCACCAGCTCACCGGGGAATGGCGGCTGTTCATAAATACACCCCATCCGGTGGCTATGGACTCTCACGGAGATGCACTGTCTGTGTTATAGTTGGAGTATCACATGCATGTAGCAGAACTGCCTGCTCACTCAGACACAGTCACTCATTCACGGCCGTACTCTGATGGAGTTTCTGCACCTAGCCTGCATCTAAAGACACACAAAGCAGCGTCCCCATGCTTGCACAATCAGTCACACTTGTCCACCAGGGAAAGGGCTTTTCCTAGCATTAGTATGAAGCGTCAGTCGTGACTACGGCAAAAGACGCTAAAGCGGTTTTAGCAGCAAACATCTCACAATCTGCCCGTTGTGTTTTCCAGACAGGCGTATCTCTAAGTTCATTTTTGACAATGTAGAACAGAGTTCATTAGCCCATAAGTGTATAATAACAAGTTTTATGGTAAGAACTTACCTTTGTTAAAACTCTTTCTGCGAGGTACACTGGGCTCCACAAGGATAGACATAGGGGTGTAGAGTAGGATCTTGATCCGAGGCACCGACAGGCTGAAAAGCTTTGACTGTTCCCAGAATGCATAGCGCCGCCTCCTCTATAACCCCGCCTCCCTGCACAGGAGCTCAGTTTTTAGTTAACCAGCCCAATGCAGTAGCAGGAAAAGAGACGACAACAGTTAGTAGCCACATACACCACAATCTCACGACAGGAGAAGTGTCAGCGGCTAATGCATACCAACCCAAAGAAGCTAAGTGCGTCATGGTGGGCGCCTTGTGGAGCCCAGTGTACCTTGCAGAAAGAGTTTTAACAAAGGTGAGTTCTTACCATAAAACTCGTTTTCTGCTGCGGGGTACACTGGGCTCCACAAGGAATGGACAATGGGGATGTCCTAAAGCAGTTCCTTATGGGAGGGGACGCACTGTAGCGGGCACAAGAACCCTGCGTCCAAAGGAAGCATCCTGGGAAGCGGCAGTATTGAAGGCATAGAACCTTATGAACGTGTTCACAGATGACCACGTAGCCGCCTTGCACAATTGTTCAAGGGTCGCACCACGGCGGGCCGCCCAAGAAGGTCCCACAGACCGAGTAGAATGGGCCGTAATGTGAGCAGGAGCCGAGAGGCCAGCTCTCACATAAGCATGTGCAATCACCATTCTAAGCCCAGCATTTAATTCAGAACCGTCCTGTTCAAGTACAGTCGGACGCCACCACAGTGGCTTACATAAATCATCAAGGCGGCACTCGAAGCCGTTTGGCAATGAAGGAAGTCTCACGGATTCTACATTGGGCGGAACGCCATCTACCGGCCATATCGGCAATATTCATTCCGGGAGTCCTGAATTGGGAAGCGGACTTTCTCAGTCGTCAAAACGTACATGCCAGCGAGTGGGGCCTCCATCCAGAAGTGTTTCAACTCCTAGTGGAAAAATGGGGCCTTCCAGACGTAGATCTGATGGCGTCTCGACACAATCACAAGGTTCCGGTCTTCAGAGCAAGGACAAGGGATCCTCAAGCAGCATTCGTGGATGCGCTGGCGGTGCCGTGGAGGTTTCGGCTGCCGTACGTGTTCCCTCTGGTGTCACTCCTGCCCAGGGTAATTCGGAAGTTCAAGCAAGAAAAAGGAAATCTGCTTCTCATAGCTCCAGCGTGGCCCAGACGGCACTGGTTCTCAGACCTGCAAGGCCTATCGTCAGAGAGGGTCAGACTTTTTAGTAGTCAGGGACTGGTTCAACCTCTTCAATTGAGCAGATAAATCATCCGCCCACGGCAGGTTAGCTGCAGGGACCACATACGGTTGTACCGGCATAGGGTGTCACGGGATCCGGTCTGAAGATCGACAGTGTCTAGGTCGACAATGTTTAGGTCGACCACTATAGGTCGACAGTCACTAGGTCGACATGGATGGAAGGTCGACAGGGTTTCTAGGTCGACATGTGCTAGGTCTAAAGGTCGACATGAGGATTTTTTTTTTGTGTCGTTTTCTTCGTAGAGTGACCGGGATCCCAAATTAGTGCACTCGCTTCGCTCGCCATGCTTCGGGTATGGTGCCTTCGCTCCGCTACCGCTTCGCTCGGCACACTTTACCGTTCCAATCGTAGTCCACGTGGATCGTTAAGTATGAAAAAAATCAAAAAAAAGAAAAAAAATAAGAATTTACTCACCGGTAATTCTATTTCTCGTAGTCTGTAGTGGATGCTGGGTACTCCGTAAGGACCATGGGGTATAGACGGGCTCCGCAGGAGACTGGGCACTCTAAAAGAAAGATTAGGTACTATATCTGGTGTGCACTGGCTCCTCCCTCTATGCCCCTCCTCCAGACCTCAGTTAGGGAAACTGTGCCCGGAAGAGCTGACACTACAAGGAAAGGATTTGGAATCCAGGGTAAGACTCATACCAGCCACACCAATTACACCGTACAACTTGTGATAACTATACCCAGTTAACAGTATGAACAACAAATGAGCCTCATTAACAGATGGCTCATAACAAAACCCTTTAGTTAAGCAATAACTATATACACGTATTGCAGAGAGTCCGCACTTGGGATGGGCTCCCAGCATCCACTACGGACTACGAGAAATAGAATTACCGGTGAGTAAATTCTTATTTTCTCTGACGTCCTAGTGGATGCTGGATACTCCGTAAGGACCATGGGGATTATACCAAAGCTCCCAAACGGGCGGGAGAGTGCGGATGACTCTGCAGCACCGCATGAGCAAACTCAAGGTCCTCCCCAGCCAGGGTATCAAACTTGTAGAATTTTGCAAACGTGTTTGACCCCGACCAGGTAGCAGCTCGGCAAAGTTGTAATGCCGAGACCCCTTGGGCAGCCGCCCAAGAAGAGCCCCCTTCCTCGTGGAATGGGCTTTTACTGATTTAGGATGCGGCAGTCCAGCCGCAGAATGTGCAAGTTGAATCGTGCTACAGATCCAGCGAGCAATAGTCTGCTTAGAAGCAGGAGCACCCAGCTTGTTGGGTGCATGCAGGATAACAGCGAGTCAGTATTTCTGACTCTAGCCGTCCTGGAAACATAGATTTTCAGGGCCCGGACTACATCCAGCAACTTGGAGGCCTCCAAGTCCCGAGTAGCCGCAGGCACCACAATAGGTTGGTTCAAATGAAACGCTGATACCACCTTAGGGAGAAATTGGGGACGAATCCTCAATTCTGCCCTGTCCCTATGGAAGATCAGATAAGGGCTTTCACATGACAAAGCCGCCAATTCTGACACACACCTAGCCGAAGCCAAGGCCAAATATATATATATATGACCACTTTCCACGTGAGATACTTCAACTCCACGTTCTGAAGTGGCTCAAAACAATGTGATTTTAGGAAATCCAACACTACGTTGAGATCCCAAGGTGCCACTGGAGGCACAAAAGGGGGCTGAATATGCAGCACTCCCTTAACAACGTCTAAACTTCAGGCAGCGTCTTTCCTAGCCTTTAACAGCGTAGGAATCACTTCATCTGGAACGCCCTTTTCCGATAGGATCCGGCGTTCAACCGCCAAGCCTTCAAACGCAGCCGCGGTAAGTCTTGGAACAAACAGGGCCCCTGTAGTAACAGGTCCTGTCTGATTGACAGAGGCCATGGGTCCTCCAAGATCATTTCTTGTAGTTCTGGGTACCAAGTTCTTCTTGGCCAATACGGAACTACGAGTATAGTTCTTGCTCCTCTTTTACTTACTATCCTCAGTACCTTGGGTATGAGAGGAAGAGGAGGGAACACATCAACCGACTGGTACACCCACGGTGTCACTAGTGCGTCCACAGCTATCGCCAGAGGGTCTCTTGACCTGGCGCAATACTTTTTTAGCTTT
Organism: Pseudophryne corroboree; assembly: GCF_028390025.1. Lineage (NCBI taxonomy): Eukaryota > Metazoa > Chordata > Amphibia > Anura > Myobatrachidae > Pseudophryne > Pseudophryne corroboree. The sequence continues at coordinate 451,298,027 of NC_086451.1, forward strand.
TTGTTGAGGCGGGACGCCATCATGTCCACCTGTGGCCGTTCCCAACGGTTCACAATCTGCGTGAAGACTTCTGGATGAAGTCCCCACTCTCCCGGGTGGAGGTCGTGCCTGCTGAGGAAGTCTGCTTCCTAGTTTTCCACACCCGGAATGAACACTGCTGACAGTGTTAGCACGTGATACTCCGCCCATCGGAGAATCCTTGTGGCTTCTGCCAACGCCATCCTGCTTCTTGTGCCGCCTTGTCGGTTTACATGGGCGACAGCTGTGATGTTGTCTGACTGAATCAGCACCGGCTGGTTTTGAAGCAGGGGTTCTGCTTGCCTTAGGGCATTGTAAATGGCCCTTAGGTCCAGAATATTTATGTGTAGGGAAGTCTCCTGACTCGACCATTGTCCTTGGAAATTTCTTCCCTGAGTGACTGCTCCCCAACCTCGGAAGCTTACATCCGTGGTCACCAGGACCCAGTCCTGAATGCCGAATCTACGGCCCTCGAGAAGATGAGCACTCTGCAGCCACCACAGCAGAGACACCCTGGCCCTCGGGGACAGGGTGATAAGCCGATGCATCTGAAGATGCGATCCTCACTTGTCTAACAGGTCCCACTGAAAGTTCCTTGCATGGAACCTGCCGAAGGGAATTGCTTCGTAAGAAGCTACCATCTTTTCCAGGACTCGCGTGCAATGATGCACCGACACCTGTTTTGGTTTCAGGAGGTCTCTGACCAGAGATGACAACTCCTTGGCCTTCTCCTCTGGGAGAAAACACCTTCTTCTGTTCTGTGTCCAGAAACATGCCCAATATCAGCAGACGCGTCGTAGGAACCAGCTGCGACTTTGGGATATTCAGAATCCAGCCGTGCTGTTGTAGCACTTCCTGAGATAGTGCTATTCCGATCAACGACTGCTCCTTGGACCTCGCCTTTATAAGGAGATCGTCCAAGTACGGGATAATTATAACTCCCTTCTTTTGAAGGAGTATCATCATTTTGGCCATTACCTTGGAACACACCCTCGGTGCCGTGGACAGACCAAACGGCAACGTCTGGAATTGGTAATGGCAGTTCTGTACCACAACCTTGAGGTACTCCTGGTGAGGTGGGTAAATGGGGACATGTAGGTAAGCATCCATGATGTCCAGTGATACCATGTAATCCCCCTCTTCCAGGCTTGCAATAACCGCCCTGAGCGATTCCATTTTGAACTTGAACTTCCTTATATAAGTGTTCAAGGATTTCAAATTTAGAATGGGTCTCACCGAACCGTCTGGTTTCGGTACCACAAACATTGTGGAATAGTAACCCCGTCCCTGTTGAAGGAGGGGAACTTTTATTATCACCTGCTGGAGGTACAGCTTGTGAATTGCCCCAGTACTACCTCCCTGTCCTGGGGAGTAGCTGGCAAGGCTGATTTGAGGTAACGGCGAGGGGGAGACGCCTCGAATTCCAGCTTGTATCCCTGAGATACCACTTGTAGAACCCAGAGATCCACCTGTGAGCAAACCCACTGGTCGCTGAAGTTCCGGAGACGCGCCCCCACCGCACCTGGCTCCGTCTGTGGAGCCCCAGCGTCATGCGGTGGACTTAGTAGAAGCAGGGGAGGATTTTTGTTCCTGGGAACTGGCTGTCTGGTGCAGCTTTTTCCCTCTCCCCCCTGCCTCTGAGCAGAAAGGAAGCACCTTTGATCCGCTTGCCTTTCTGAGGCCGAAAGGACTGTACCTGATAGTACGGTGCTTTCTTAGGTTGTGAGGGAGCCTGAGGTAAAAATGTCGATTTCCCAGCTGTTGCTGTGGATACGAGGTCCGAGAGACCATCCCCAAACAATTCCTCACCCGTATAAGGCAAAACCTCCATGTGCCTTTTAGAATCAGCATCACCTGTCCACTGCCGGGTCCATAATACCCTCCTGGCAGAAATGGACATTGCATTAATTCTAGATGCCAGCCGGCAAATATCCCTCTGTGCATCCCTCATATATAAGACGACGTCTTTAATATGCTCTATGGTTAGCAAAATAGTATCCCTGTCGAGGGTATCAATATTATCTGACAGGGTATCAGACCACGCTGCAGCAGCACTACACATCCATGCTGAAGCAATTGCAGGTCTCAGTATAGTACCTGAGTGTGTATATACAGATTTCAGGATAGCCTCCTGCTTTCTATCAGCAGGCTCCTTCAAGGCGGCCGTATCCTGAGACGGCAGTGCCACCTTTTTTGACAAGCGTGTGAGCGCCTTATCCACCCTAGGAGATATCTCCCAACGTGACCTATCCTCTGGCGGGAAAGGGTACGCCATCAGTAACTTTTTAGAAATTACCAGTTTCTTATCGGGGGAACCCCACGCTTCTTCACACACTTCATTCAACTCATCTGATGGGGGAAAAAACACTGGCTGCTTTTTCTCCCCAAACAGCAATACCCTTTTTAGTGGTACCTGGGTTAATGTCAGAAATGTGTAACACATTTTTCATTGCCGTAATCATGCAACGGATGCCCCTTGTGGATTGTGTATATGTCTCATCCTCGTCGACACTGGAGTCAGACTCTGTGTCGACATCTGTGTCTGCCATCTGAGGTAGCGGGCGTTTGTGAGCCCCTGATGGTCTTTGAGACGCCTGGGCAGGCACGGGCTGAGAAGCCGGCTGTCCCACGGCTGTTACGTCATCCAGCCTTTTATGTAAGGAGTTGACACTGTCGGTTAATACCTTCCACATATCCACCCACTACGGTGTCGGCCCCGCAGGGGGTGACATCACACTTATCGGCACCTGCTCCGCCTCCACATAAGCCTCCTCATCAAACATGTCGACACAGCCGTGCCGACACACCGCACACACACAGGGAATGCTCTGACTGAGGACAGGACCCCACAAAGTCCTTTGGGGAGACAGAGAGAGAGTATGCCAGCACACACCACAGCGCTATTTAATCAGGGATTTTCACTAACACAATGTGATTTTTTCCTATAGCTGCTTTACATATACAGTTTTGCGCCTAAATTTAGTGCCCCCCCTCTCTTTGTTACCCTTTGAGCCTGGAAACTGCAGGGGAGAGCCTGGGGAGCTGTCTTCCAGCAGAGCTGTGAAGAGGAAATGGCGCCAGTGTGCTGAGGGAGATAGCCCCGCCCCTTTCTCGGCGGACTTCTCCCGCTCTTATATTTATATTATGGCAGGGGATTTTTGCACATATATAGTTTTTTAGACTATATTATGTGCTGTTTGCCAATGTAGGGTACTCTAATTGCAGCCCAGGGCGCCCCCCCCCCCAGCGCCCTGCACCCATCAGTGACCGGAGTATGTGGTGTGCATAGGGAGCAATGGCGCACAGCTGCAGTGCTGTGCGCTACCTTAATGAAGACCGGAATCTTCAGCCGCCGATTTTCAGGATGTTCTTCTTGCTTCTGGCTCTGCAAGGGGGACGGCGGCGCGGCTCCGGGACCAGACGACCGAGCCTGGGCCTGTGTTCGATCCCTCTGGAGCTAATGGTGTCCAGTAGCCTAAGAAGCCCAAGCTAGCTGCAAGCAGGTAGGTTCGCTTCTCTCCCCTTAGTCCCTCGTAGCAGTGAGTCTGTTGCCAGCAGATCTCACTGAAAATAAAAAACCTAACAAATACTTTCTTTTCTAGAAGCTCAGGAGAGCCCCTAGTGTGCAACCAGCTTGGGCCGGGCACAGATTCTAACTGAGGTCTGGAGGAGGGGCATAGAGGGAGGAGCCAGTGCACACCAGATAGTACCTAATCTTTCTTTTAGAGTGCCCAGTCTCCTGCGGAGCCCGTCTATTCCCCATGGTCCTTACGGAGTACCCAGCATCCACTAGGACATAAGAGAAATACGTATTAAAGTATATCTTTGTGAAAATCCTATATAAATATAAAACCTGACGCACCAAGCCCCCTCAGGTTATAGAATATAGGGATAGCAAGCTGAGTGAAAGACACGAAATGGACACCACTCAGCTAGCTAATGCACACACAGATAGTCACAGTTTGTACAATGCAGAGGTTATTACTAACAATAATACTGCACTGGACTAGCTTATACATAGCTATGTAGTCAATAGATATAACACTGCACAGTAAGAACTGGATGTATATCACAGGGTAATTGTACTAGAAAACCCTGACTTAACTAACACTGTCTAAAAGGCAGGTAGAATACTTAAGTGTCATGTAAAGTCACAGCACTGACAACCAGGTGGCTTTACACAGGAGGATTTGCCCAAGCAGTCCCAGGAACAGTGAAGCTGAGAGAAATGGCGCCCAGACACTGACAGGGAGTGAGGGAGAGACAGATATGCAGCTCCAGGGCGAGAACATTTGCGGAAAATGGCACCCTGGGGCTGGGGGAGGGGCTTCAGGTCTAAGCCTTATCCCCCTGCTGGCAAAACCACCGGGTACTGTGGGCTACTTTAAAATGGTTTAGAGAGAAAACTTGACCTGCACCCATGCCCTAGTGATCTAGTGGGATCGCCTGTACTGCCACAGTGTCCACCGCCAGCACGCGCGGCCCCTCCCACTGACCGCGCTGGATCGCGATAAAGCACGGGTCCCGCATGCGGGACCCACTCACCACCTCCCGAAGCGCGGCCACGCGATCCCGGAGAGCCCCCGTCGTGTGTGCCTGACCATGAAGAAAACCGGAGCCTCCTGCTGTAGTTACCCGGCAACCAGGGCTCGGGAGTGTATAGCGCCGCTGGGGAGAGATGGAGCTGCAGCAGGGAATGTCTCCTGACATTTACACACCGCTGCTGCCCTTGTAGTCTTCACTTTTTCTTCAAAAAAAGCTCTTCTTAGGGCTGCCTGGAGCAGCCCTTCTGTTTTGTGCCTGCTATCTGCGGCACCAACTACAAAACTGAGCTCCTGTGCAGGGAGGTGGGGTTATAGAGGAGGCGGAGCTATGCATTCTGGGAACAGTCAAAGCTTTTCAGCCTGTTGGTGCCTCGGATCAAGATCCTACTCTACACCCCTATATCTATCCTTGTGGAGCCCAGTGTACCCCGCAGCAGAAATATATCTATCATGTCACATGTAGCATAAAAATACAGCATCAGCCTGCCAGGTGCCTCAAAGACGAGAACCTCATGCCAGGGCCGTAGCTAAACCTAGGGGAGCTCCATAGCAAAATTTCCACAGGACGGCATTGATGGCGTGAGGAGGCTGCGGCTTGACCACCTTCCTCCTAGACGTCTCGTCAGCTGCAGCAACACTATTTAGCCAGGTATCTTCCAGCACATAGGTATGGATGAGCTTGGTACCTGGTCAGTGTAAGCCTCTGCACCCATGGCCAGGAACAATCACTGTTAGGTATTCTTATATATCCACTACACCAGTGTTTCCTAAATACAGTCCTCAAGGCACCCAAATAGGCCAGGTTTTTAGGATACCCATACTTAAGCTCAGATGACCCCGGGATCCCGACAGGGACAGGAGACACACACTGTAATCCCAGCATCCGACCAGAAGTATAGCGGGCTGGTTGGGGTCAGGCATCGGGGAGGGTTGCTAGTTAGGGTTAGGCTGCAGGGAGGGGGTTGTTAGGGTTAGGCACAAAGTCCCCCGTCTCCTTCCCTCCTACCATCTCTGACATCTTTCTTCCCTGTATCTGGAGAAGTCATGGTCCTCATCCCCTCTTCACCTCTCCACTTGACCCTATTCCCTCCCGCCTTCTCCGCTTCCTCTCGTCTTCTGCCTGTTCCCATCTTGCCCATCTACTCAATCTCTCACTCTCATAAGGCACTGTCCCTTCTGCCTTCAAGTATGCACTTGTCTCCCCTATTCTTAAAAAAAACCTACCCTTGACCAACTTAAGCATTGGATAGACGGTATGACCATTAGCCCTAACGTCTTCCAACTCCCCGCCAACAGTGTCCTGACTAAACTGACTAAACTTTTGTCCCGTGGAGCCATTTCTGACTGGTATGATCTGTTGTCACCTCCGATCGCCACGACTTTATCTGCCGCACAACTTAAGTGGGAAACTGATCTCCATCGTACTTTCACTCTTAAGCAGTGGGAATCTATTCACCTTTCTTCCTTCTCCCTTTCCAAATGTACTAACCACACTGAAAATAAGAATTTACTCACCGGTAATTCTATTTCTCGTAGTCCGTAGTGGATGCTGGGAACTCCGTAAGGACCATGGGGAATAGCGGGCTCCGAAGGAGGCTGGGCACTCTAGAAAGATCTTAGACTACCTGGTGTGCACTGGCTCCTCCCACTATGACCCTCCTCCAAGCCTCAGTTAGGTACTGTGCCCGGACGAGCGTACACAATAAGGAAGGATTTTGAATCCCGGGTAAGACTCATACCAGCCACACCAATCACACCGTACAACTCGTGATATGAAACACAGTTAACAGTATGAAACAATAGAGCCTCTCAACAGATGGCTCAACAATAACCCGATTTAGTTAACAATAACTATGTACAAGTATTGCAGATAAACCGCACTTGGGATGGGCGCCCAGCATCCACTACGGACTACGAGAAATAGAATTACCGGTGAGTAAATTCTTATTTTCTCTAACGTCCTAGTGGATGCTGGGAACTCCGTAAGGACCATGGGGATTATACCAAAGCTCCCAAACGGGCGGGAGAGTGCGGATGACTCTGCAGCACTGAATGAGAGAACTCCAGGTCCTCCTCAGCCAGGGTATCAAATTTGTAGAATTTTGCAAACGTGTTTGCCCCTGACCAAGTAGCTGCTCGGCAAAGTTGTAAAGCCGAGACCCCTCGGGCAGCCGCCCAAGATGAGCCCACCTTCCTTGTGGAATGGGCATTGACAGATTTTGGCTGTGGCAGGCCTGCCACAGTATGTGCAAGCTGAATTGTACTACAAATCCAACGAGCAATGGTCTGCTTAGAAGCAGGAGCACCCAGCTTGTTAGGTGCATATAGGATAAACAGCGAGTCAGATTTTCTGACTCTAGCCGTTCTGGAAACATATATTTTCAGTGCCCTGACAACGTCTAGCAACTTGGAGTCCTCCAAGTCCCTAGTAGCCTAGGCACCACAATAGGCTGGTTCAGGTGAAACGCTGACACCACCTTTGGGAGAAACTGGGGACGAGTCCTCAATTCTGCCCTATCCATATGGAAAATCAAATAAGGGCTTTTACAAGACAAAGCCGCCAACTTTGATACTCGCCTGGCAGAAGCCAAGGCCAATAACATAACCACCTTCCACGTGAGATATTTCAGATCCACGGTTTTTAGTGGTTCAAACCAATGTGATTTTAAGAAACTCAACACCACGTTGAGATCCCAAGGTGCCACAGGAGGCACAAACGGGGGCTGACTCTGCAGCACTCCTTTTATAAATGTCTGAACTTCAGGTACTGAAGCTAGTTCTTTTTGAAAGAAAATCGACAGAGCCGAGATCTGTACCTTAATGGAACCCAATTTAAGGCCCATAGTCACTCCTGCTTGCAGGAAATGCAGAAATCGACCTAGTTGAAATTCCTCTGTTGGGGCCCTTTCGGCCTCACACCATGCAACATATTTTCGCCATATGCGGTGATAATGAGTTGCTGTAACCTCTTTCCTGGCTTTAGTAAGCGTAGGAATGACTTCCTCCGGAATGCCCTTTTCCTTCAGGATCCGGCGTTCAACCGCCATGCCGACAAACGCAGCCGCGGTAAGTCTTGGAACAGACAGGGCCCCTGCTGCCGCAGGTCCTGTCTGAGTGGCAGAGGCCATGGGTCCTCTGATATAAATTCTTGAAGTTCTGGGTACCAAGCTCTTCTTGGCCATCCACGAGTATCGTTCTTACTCCTCGCCTTCTTATTATTCTCAGTACCTTTGGTATGAGAGGCAGAGGGGAGAACACATAAACCGACTGGTACACCCACGGTGTTACCAGAGCGTCCATAGCTATCGCCTGAGGGTCCCTTGACCCGGTGCAATATCTTTTATAGCTTTTTGTTGAGGCGGGACGCCATCATGTCCACCTGTGGCCTTTCCCAATGGTGTACAATCCTATTGGAAGACTTCTGGAGGAAGTCCCCATTCTCCCGGGTGGAGGTCGTGTCTGTTGAGAAGATCTGCTTCCCAGTTGTCCACTCCGGGAATGAACACTGCTGACAGTGCTAACACATGATTTTCCGCCTATCGGAGAATCCTTGTGGCTTCTGCCATCGCCATCCTGCTTCTTGTGCCGCCCTGTTGGTTTACATGGGCGACTGCCGTGATGTTGTCTGATTGGATCAGTACCGGCTGGTTTTGAAGCAGAGGCCTTGCCGGCCTCAGGGCATTGTAAATGGCCCTCAGGTCCAGAATATTTATGTGTAGGGAAATAACCTGACTTGACCAAAGTCCCTGGAAATTTCTTCCCTGTGTGACTGCCTCCCAGCCTCAAAGGCTGGAATCCATGGTCACTAGGACCTAGTCCTGTATGCCGAACCTGCGGCCCTCTTGAAGATGGGCACTCTGCAGCCACCACAGTAGAGATACCCTGGTCCTTGGAGACAGGGTTATCAGCCTATGCATCGGAAGATGCGATCCGGACCACTTGTCCAACAGGTCCCTCTGAAAAGTTCTTGTATGGAACCTGCCTAATGGGATTGCTTCGTAGGAAGCTACCATTTTTCCCAGGACTCGCGTGCAATGATGCACCGCTACCTATTTTGGCTTCAGGAGGTCTCTGACTAGAGATGACAACTCCTTGGCTTTCTCCTCCGGGAGAAACACTATTTCTGGTTTATGTCCAGAACCATCCCCAGGAACAGTAGACGTGTCATAGGAACCAGCTGTGACTTTGGACTGTTTAGAATCCAACCATGCTGTTGTAGCACTTTCCAAAATAGTGCTACCCCGACTACCAACTGCTCCTTGGACCTCGCCCTTATAACGAGATTGTCCAAGTACGGGATAATTACAACTCCCTTTTTTTGAAGGAGTATCAACATTTCGGCCATTACCTTGATAAAACACCCTCGGTGCCATGTACAGTCCAAACGGCAGTGTCTGGACTTGGTAATGGTAATCCTGTACCACAAATCTGAGGTACTCCTGGCGAGGATGGTAAATGGGGACATGCAGGTAAGCATCCTTGATGTCCCAGGATACCATGTAATCCCCCTCGTCCAGGCTTGGAATAACCGCCCTGAGCGATTCCATCTTGAACTTGAATTTTTGTGTTCAAGGATTTTAAATATAAAATGGGTCACACCGAACCATGCGGTTTCGGTACCCCAACCCGTGTGGAATAGTAACCCCGTCCTTGTTGAAGTAGGGGCACCTTGAGTATTACCTGCTGGGAATACCGCTTATTAATTGCCTCTAGCACAGCCTCCCTGCCTGAGGGAGTTGTCAGCAAGGCATATTTTAGGAAACGGCTGGGGGGAGACATCTCGAATTCCAGCTTGTACCCCTGAAATACTACTTGAAAGAAACAGGGATCCACCTGTGAGCGAGCCCACTAATTGCTGAAATTTTTGAGACGCCCCCCCACCGTACCTGGCTACACCTGTGGAGCACCCGCGTCATGGTGTGGCCTCACAGGAGGCGGGGGAAGAATCTTGATTCTGGGAACAGGCTGACTGGTGCAGCTTTTTTCCCTCTACCCTTGTCTCTGTACAGAAAGGAAGCGCCATTTGTTTCTGAAGCCGAAAGGACTGTACCTTTGTCTGTGAGGAAACCTGAGGTAAAATGATTTCTTCCCAGCAGTTGCTGTGGATACGAGGTCCCAGAGACCATCCCCAAATAATTCCTCACCCTTATAAGGCTCTCTATGCGCTTTTTAAGTCAGCATCACCTGTCCAGTGACAGGTCTCTAATACCCTCCTGACAGAATGGACATTACATTTATTTTGGATGCCAGCCGGCAAAATATCCCTCTGTGCATCCCCCATATATAAGACGACGTCTTTAATATGTTTTTATGTTTGCCAACTAGTATCCCTGTTTGACAGGGTCACCGACCACGCTGCAGCAGCACTATCTGCAGGTCTCAGTCTAGTACCTGAGTGTGTAAATACAGACTTCAGGATAGCCTCCTGTTTTTTATCAACAGGTACCTATTAAAGTGGCCGTATCCTAAGACGGCAGTGCCACCTTTTTTGACAAACGTGTGAGCGCCTTATCCACCCTAGGGGATATCTCCCAGCGTAACTTATCCACCTGGCGGGAAAGGGTACGCCATCAGTAACTTTTTATAAATTACCAGTTTCTTGACGGGGGAACCCACGCTTTCACACACTTCATTTATTCATCTGATGGGGGAACAAAACACTGCCTGTTTTTTCTCCCCAAACCTAAAACCCATTTTTAGAGGTGCTTGGGTTAAAGTCAGAAATGTATAACACATTTTTTATTGCCGGGATCACGTCACGGATGTTCCTAGTGGATTGTGTATATGTCTCCACCTTGTCGACACTGGAGTCAGACTCCGCGTCGACATCTGTGTCTGCCATCTGAGAGAGCGGGCGTTTTTGAGCCCCTGATGGCCTTTGAGACGCCTGGGCAGGCGCGGGCTGCGAAGCCGGCTGTCCCACAGCTGTTACGTCATCCACCCTTTTATGTAAGGAGTTGACACTGTCGGTTAATACCTTTCACCTATCCATCCACTCTGGTGTCGGCCCCACAGGGGGCGACATCACATATATCGGCCTCTGTTCTGTCACCATATAAGCCTCCTCATTCAACATGTCGACACAGCCGTACCGACACACCGCAGACACACAGGGAATGCTCTAAACGAGGACAGGACCCACAAAAGCCCTTTGGGGGGACAGAGTAAGAGTATGCCAGCACACACCAGAGCGCTATATATATACAGGGACTAACTGAGTTATGTCCCTAATAGCTGCTTTTTATATAATATACTGTATACAGTGCCAATTTTAATGCCCCCCCTCTCTTTTCCCTCTTACTGTACTGTAGAATTGCAGGGAAGAGCCAGGGAGCTTCCTTCCAGCCGAGCTGTGAGGGAAAAATGGCGCCAGTGTGCTGAGGAGATAGGCTCCGCCCCTTTTTCGCGGCCTATTCTCCCGTTTTTTATGGAATTCTGGCAGGGGTATTTACCTCATATATAGCCCCTGGGGCCATATATTGAGGTATTTTAGCCAGCCAAGGTGTTTTTATTGCTGCCTCAGGGCGCCCCCCCCAGCGCCCTGCACCCTCAGTGACCGGAGTGTGAAGTGTGTGAGAGGAGCAATGGCGCACAGCTGCAGTGCTGTGCGCTACCTTGGTGAAGACAGAGTCTTCATGCCGCCGATTTTCCGGACCATCTTCTTGCTTCTGGCTCTGTAAGGGGGACGGCGGCGCGGCTCCGGGACCGAACATCAAGGCTGGGCCTGCGCTCGATCCCTCTGGAGCTAATGGTGTCCAGTAGCCTAAGAAGCCCAATCCGGCTGCAAGCAGGCGAGTTCGCTTCTTCTCCCCTTAGTCCCTCGCTGCAGTGAGCCTGTTGCCAGCAGGTCTCACTGAAAATAACAAATTCTAAGACTATAACTTTCTAAGAGCTCAGGAGAGCCCCTAGTGTGCATCCAACCTCGGCCGGGCACGAAATCTAACTGAGGCTTGGAGGAGGGTCATATGTTGCATGGTGTGAGGCCGAAAGGGCCCCAACAGAGGAATTTCAACTAGGTCGATTTCTGCATTTCCTGCAAGCAGGAGTGACTATGGGCCTTAAATTGGGTTCCATTAAGGTACAGATCTCGGCTCTGTCGATTTTCTTTCAAAAAGAACTAGCTTCAGTACCTGAAGTTCAGACATTTATAAAAGGAGTGCTGCAGAGTCAGCCCCCGTTTGTGCCTCCTGTGGCACCTTGGGATCTCAACGTGGTGTTGAGTTTCTTAAAATCACATTGGTTTGAACCACTAAAAACCGTGGATCTGAAATATCTCACGTGGAAGGTGGTTATGTTATTGGCCTTGGCTTCTGCCAGGCGAGTATCAAAGTTGGCGGCTTTGTCTTGTAAAAGCCCTTATTTGATTTTCCATATGGATAGGGCAGAATTGAGGACTCGTCCCCAGTTTCTCCCAAAGGTGGTGTCAGCGTTTCACCTGAACCAGCCTATTGTGGTGCCTAGGCTACTAGGGACTTGGAGGACTCCAAGTTGCTAGACGTTGTCAGGGCACTGAAAATATATGTTTCCAGAACGGCTAGAGTCAGAAAATCTGACTCGCTGTTTATCCTATATGCACCTAACAAGCTGGGTGCTCCTGCTTCTAAGCAGACCATTGCTCGTTGGATTTGTAGTACAATTCAGCTTGCACATACTGTGGCAGGCCTGCCACAGCCAAAATCTGTCAATGCCCATTCCACAAGGAAGGTGGGCTCATCTTGGGCGGCTGCCCGAGGGGTCTCGGCTTTACAACTTTGCCGAGCAGCTACTTGGTCAGGGGCAAACACGTTTGCAAAATTCTACAAATTTGATACCCTGGCTGAGGAGGACCTGGAGTTCTCTCATTCAGTGCTGCAGAGTCATCCGCACTCTCCCGCCCGTTTGGGAGCTTTGGTATAATCCCCATGGTCCTTACGGAGTTCCCAGCATCCACTAGGACGTTAGAGAAAATAAGAATTTACTCACCGGTAATTCTATTTCTCGTAGTCCGTAGTGGATGCTGGGCGCCCATCCCAAGTGCGGTTTATCTGCAATACTTGTACATAGTTATTGTTAACTAAATCGGGTTATTGTTGAGCCATCTGTTGAGAGGCTCTATTGTTTCATACTGTTAACTGTGTTTCATATCACGAGTTGTACGGTGTGATTGGTGTGGCTGGTATGAGTCTTACCCGGGATTCAAAATCCTTCCTTATTGTGTACGCTCGTCCGGGCACAGTACCTAACTGAGGCTTGGAGGAGGGTCATAGTGGGAGGAGCCAGTGCACACCAGGTAGTCTAAGATCTTTCTAGAGTGCCCAGCCTCCTTCGGAGCCCGCTATTCCCCATGGTCCTTACGGAGTTCCCAGCATCCACTAGGACGTTAGAGAAATGCACATTAAGCTGTTACATAGACTATACCTCACCCCATCTATACTACACAGGATCTGGCCAACCAATTCTAATTTCTGTTGTCGCCTTTGCCACCACGAAGGTACACTAATACATGTCTTCTGGGAATGCCCTGCGCTCCTTTTGGGATAAAGTATATGACCTCATTCATTCGATCACTGACCTTGACGTGACTCAAGACCCTTCATTAGCGTTGCTGCATTGGTACCCACTGTCCCCAAATCGACTCGTTACGTCCTTGGTCACGTCGTAATTGCGGCCAGAGCTACAATTGCCCAAGACTGGAAGTCTCCCTTCCCCCCTCCCTTTGCTAAGGTTATCTCTAAGACCCACTTCCATTTTGAGTTGGAAACTAGGGAAGCTGCATACTCTACATCCCCCTCTTCCCCCATCATGAAGTGGCTCCCATGGTATACATATATCTCCAAGAATAAGGTGATCTCTCCACCGTCCCTCCCCATACAGAGTCCTCCCTGTGACTTAGGCAGCCCTCTATCTGAAGGAAACCCATGTTCCTGAATGTTGTGTTTTATGTAACGCTTCTGGATGTCCTGTCTCTCCCCCTATGACAGGCCTGGCCAACCGGTGGCTCTCCAGATGTTGTGAAACTACACATCCCAGCATGCCCTGCCAGAGTTTTAGCATTCCCTAATAGAAAAACTGTGGCAAATCATGATGGGACTTGTAGTTTTACAACAGCTGGAGAGCCACATGTTGCCAAGGCCTGCCCTATGATATTGTTTTTATCCCACTGTTACCCTGTTTTCTTTTGTCTTTTCTGTATTCTTGTTTTGACTCTATACCTTAAATAAAAACTTAATGTTGAAAAAAAAAAAACCTACCCTTGATCCAACCAATATCTCCAACTACCGACCCATCTCTCTTCTCCCTTTTGCCTCCAAACTCCTTGAGTGTATTGTCTACAACCGGCTCACTGTCTTTCTTTCTTTCTTCCCACTCACTGCTTGACCCTTTCCAGTCTGGTTTCCGTCCTCAGCACTCCACTGAAACTGCCCTCACAAAAGTCTGCAATGACCTCCTTGCTGCGAAATCCAGGCACTACTACTCTCTGCTTATTCTCCTTGACCTCTCTGCTGCTTTTGACATTGTAGACCACCCTCTCCTCCTGCAAATCCTTTACTCCCTTGGTTTGCGTGATACTGCTCTCTCCTGGCTGTCCTCCTACCTTTCTGACCGTTCCTTTTCTGTCTCCTCTCATGACTCAACCTCCCCCCCACTTCCTCTACCAGTAGGTGTCCCCCAAGGTTCTGTTCTTGGGCCTCTCCTTTTCTCTCTCTACACATCCTCATTAGGTGAGCTCATTAGCTCTTTTGACTTAAAATATCTCTACGCTGATGATACTCAAATCTACTTTTCCTCCTCTGACCTCTCCCCTGCTCTCCTCACTCGTATCTCCAACTGTCGCTCTGCTATCTCCTCCTGGATGTCCCAGCGCTTTCTTAAACTTAACATGTCTAAGACTGAGCTGATCATCTTCCCTCCCTCCCTCATAACTTCACCTCCTACAATTTCATTATCCATTGACGGCACAACTATCTCCTCTAGCCCCCAAGTGCGATATCTTGGAGTAATCCTTGACTCCGCCCTCTCCTTCAAACCACACATTCAGTACCTCTCAAAAACCTGCCATTTCCATCTCAAAAACATCTCCAGGATCAGACCCTTTCTCACCCAGGATGCTACTAAGACCCTCATCCACTCACTGGTCATCTCCAGATTAGACTACTGCAATCTCCTCCTATCTGGCCTCCCTCAAAAATGCCTCTCTCCACTTCAATCTATCCTCAATGCTGCTGCCGGTCTCATCTTCCTCACCAAACGTACTACATCCACATCCCCTCTCTTGCAGGACCTTCACTGGCTAACCTTCCCATTCAGAATCCAATTCAAGCTTCTCCCACTCCCCTACAAAGCCCTCACCCACTCTTCTCCCTCTTACATCTCTGACCTTATCTCTCTTTACATTCCCACCCATCCTCTTCGCTCTGCTAATGCACGCCGTCTCTCCTGCCAACTGATTACCTCCTCCCACTCCTACCTACAAGATTTTGCACGTGCTGCTCCCTATCTTTGGAATGCTCTACCTCTCCCCATCCGACTCTCCACCTCTCTACAAAACTTCAAACGGGCTCTCTAGACCCACTTCTTCACCAAACCCAGTCAACTCTCCTCCTAACCCTTTTGTCTATGCTCACTGTCTACCCCTTCTGTGTCACTCTGGTCTGTTAGCCCCTCACCTTTTAGATTGTAAGCTCGCAAGAGCAGGGACTTCTTTCCTCATGTGCCTTTCCTTTTCTTACTTACACTATCTTATACTCCATACTCCCTTGGTGGCACCTAACCCCGGGATTTCTATACCTGTCCTATATTGTCTTGTACTGTAAGTGCTGTTTTCTTGTGTGCTCATTTTATTATGCACTGTGTAATGGGCGCTGCGGATCCCTTGTGGTGCCATATAATGGATAATAATAATTTTAAAGTGTGTGTGTGTGTGTGTGTGTGTGTGGGATGGGGGATAGGCACTACGGGGGGAAGGTTAGGGTTAGGCTGCAGAAAGGGAAGGGTTAGGGGAGAGGAGTTGGCAGTCTTACCTACGCCATTGGGATTTACACAGCTGCTATATCACATATCATGCTATATCATACTGAATCCATATGCAAGACAGACAGAGGATAATGATATTACTGTGCACCTGGCAGTTCATCCTAATAGAACAGCACAGACTGCCCTTGTAAAGTATCATTTCCCCAGAATCGGTATGGATACAGCATTTTTAAACATGTATCTTTGAGACCAATAGGAGGTCTTAACACCTCTTCTCGCAGCTGCTGGCTAACAGTGTAGTAGCGCCATCTTGAGGATTATTTTTGTTTCTCAATCATCCACTAGGGGACACTGGAGTTAGACAGCTGGGGTGCGAAGATTGCAGACCGGAGGTGACACAATGTTGTTATAAAAAAAATTATGCACAGCTGGTTCCTCCCCCTTCAAACTTTTAGTTAAAGAAAACTCTCTCGTGTATTCGCTGGGTCTGGTCTGGCTATTGCTGCTGACAGCTGCCGAACCCAACGTCCAATGCAAGCAGGCATGGCACTAAACACAAGAGGGCATGTCACAGGAATGGAAGAAGCAGGCAGGTGCACTTCTCTGCTTTCCTCCTCCAGAAGAATCTAGCAATCGTACACAGACCTGCTTACAAGGTGGTGCCCAATGTTCATTGCAGGGGTGCAACTAGTACTACACCCAGGCAGGAATCAGGACTGGAGGACTCAGGTAAACGGTCTCTGTTTTCCTCCCTCAGATCACAGACAAACGGTTAACAATAAAGCTCAGCTTACTGTGGAACGAGATCCCTCAGTTCCGCAGATGCAGGATCCCATGGGACTTTGAGAATCCACACTGCTGAATTGCAAACGCTACCAGAGGCGGTCCAGCCGGAGACACCACATAATTAGCGCAGGGTAGCAAGGAGCGGGTAGTGCAGATTTAACATTTTGCAGCTAAGGTTTTATTAAGGGTGGTCTTCAGTTTGCCGGCTGTCGGGATCCCGGAGCACAGTATACCGGCTGCCGGGATCCCGGAGCACAGTATACCGGCTGTCGGGATCCCGGAGCACAGTATACCGGCTGCCGGGATCCCGGAGCACAGTATACCGACACTTTATCTCCCTCTTGGGGGTCCACAACCCCCCGGAGGAAGAATAACCGTGCCCGCCAGGAGCTCATTTGTGCTCGCCACGCTGTCGGTATGCCGGCGGTCAGGATTCAGACGCCAGTATGCTGGTCGCCAGGAGCCCGGCCACCAGCATACCATAGTACACCCTTTTATTAATACTGTCCTATAAAATGGTAAATAACTAATTGAAGTATAAGGCTTTTGATCAAAAATAACAAAAAAAAAATTACATCTATAAATTGAAGTGGTTTTTCAAACAATCTTTTGTGTGTGAAACAATTATACGCCCCACTAGTTCCAGCTCATGTACTTGCTGCAAAGTCCTCGTTGTGAAAATGATCCTCAAAATATACCCACAGGTTTTCAAGTGATCAGACTCACGACACCATCCCCAATAAACCAGACATGTCTTTTAGATAAATACCAATGACACCACAATTAAAAGCCACCTTTACTAAAATGTTACAAAATAAAAAAAATTGCTCCATACAGGGAGCAAATAGGTACAAAGACTCACATACCCCTCTATCACTAACCCCCTAAACTTTAAGTGCAAGAGGCATGAAGCCAGCGCCATACTGCCTACCGGCTCCCTGTCACTGATCGAGCAACAGCTGGAATTCTCCACTGCCAGAACATAGCTTAGAATACTGCCACTTTTACGCCTGACGGGGGTATAGGCAGCTTATCCCCTGAAGTCATCATCGACCCCACTCTTCCAGGCAGGATGAATAAGGACCAAGGTCCACGTTTCAGGATCCCCCACCACTGGTGCGTCCACTTATTCTTCTGATCATAGAGCTATAGTTAGACAAGGTGGAAAAATAAGATTTTACTTACCGATAAATCTATTTCTCGGAGTCCGTAGTGGATGCTGGGGTTCCTGAAAGGACCATGGGGAATAGCGGCTCCGCAGGAGACAGGGCACAAAAAGTAAAGCTTTCCGATCAGGTGGTGTGCACTGGCTCCTCCCCCTATGACCCTCCTCCAGACTCCAGTTAGGTACTGTGCCCGGACGAGCGTACACAATAAGGGAGGATTTTGAATCCCGGGTAAGACTCATACCAGCCACACCAATCACACCGTACAACTTGTGATCTAAACCCAGTTAACAGTATGATAACAGCGGAGCCTCTGAAAGATGGCTTCCTTTAACAATAACCCGAATTAGTTAACAAAAACTATGTACAACTTATGCAGATAATCCGCACTTGGGATGGGCGCCCAGCATCCACTACGGACTCCGAGAAATAGATTTATCGGTAAGTAAAATCTTATTTTCTCTATCGTCCTAGTGGATGCTGGGGTTCCTGAAAGGACCATGGGGATTATACCAAAGCTCCCAAACGGGCGGGAGAGTGCGGATGACTCTGCAGCACCGAATGAGAGAACTCCAGGTCCTCCTTAGCCAGAGTATCAAATTTGTAAAATTTTACAAACGTGTTCTCCCCTGACCACGTAGCTGCTCGGCAAAGTTGTAATGCCGAGACCCCTCGGGCAGCCGCCCAAGATGAGCCCACCTTCCTTGTGGAGTGGGCCTTTACAGATTTAGGCTGTGGCAAGCCTGCCACAGAATGTGCAAGTTGGATTGTGCTACAGATCCAACGAGCAATCGTCTGCTTAGACGCAGGAGCACCCATCTTGTTGGGTGCATACAATATAAACAACGAGTCAGATTTTCTGACTCCAGCTGTCCTTGCAATATATATTTTTAATGCTCTGACAACGTCCAGTAACTTGGAGTCCTCCAAGTCACTTGTAGCCGCAGGCACTACAATAGGCTGGTTCAGATGAAATGCTGACACCACCTTAGGGAGAAAATGCGGACGAGTTCGCAGTTCTGCCCTGTCCAAATGGAAAATCAGATATGGGCTTTTGTAAGATAAAGCTGCCAATTCTGACACTCTCCTGGCAGAAGCCAGGGCTAGAAGCATGGTCACTTTCCATGTGAGATATTTCAAATCCACCTTTTTTAGTGGTTCAAACCAATGAGATTTTAGGAAGTCCAAAACCACATTTAGATCCCACGGTGCCACTGGAGGCACCACAGGAGGCTGTATATGCAGCACTCCCTTAACAAAGGTCTGGACTTCAGGGACTGAAGCCAATTCTTTTTGAAAGAAAATCGACAGGGCCGAAATTTGAACCTTAATAGATCCCAATTTGAGACCCATTGACAATCCTGATTGCAGGAAATGTAGGAATCGACCCAGTTGAAATTCCTCCGTCGGAGCACTCCGATCTTCGCACCACGCAACATATTTTCGCCAAATTCGGTGATAATGTTGCACGGTTACTTCCTTCCTTGCTTTAATCAAAGTAGGAATGACTTCTTCCGGCATGCCTCTTTCCTTTAGGATCCGGCGTTCAACCGCCATGCCGTCAAACGCAGCCGCGGTAAGTCTTGAAACAGACAGGGACCCTGCTGAAGCAAGTCCCTCCTTAGAGGTAGAGGCCACGGATCTTCCGTGATCATCTCTTGAAGTTCCGGGTACCAAGTCCTCCTTGGCCAATCCGGAACCACTAGTATCGTTCTTACGCCTCTTTGCCGTATAATTTTCAATACTTTTGGTATGAGAGGCAGAGGAGGAAACACATACACCGACTGGTACACCCAAGGCGTTACCAGCGCGTCCACAGCTATTGCCTGCGGATCTCTTGACCTGGCGCAATACCTGTCCAGTTTTTTGTTGAGGCGAGACGCCATCATGTCCACCATTGGTCTTTCCCAACGGGTTACCAGCATGTGGAAGACTTCTGGATGAAGTCCCCACTCTCCCGGGTGAAGATCGTGTCTGCTGAGGAAGTCTGCTTCCCAGTTGTCCACTCCCGGGATGAACACTGCTGACAGTGCTATCACATGATTCTCTGCCCAGCGAAGAATCCTTGCAGCTTCTGCCATTGCCCTCCTGCTTCTTGTGCCGCCCTGTCTGTTCACATGGGCGACTGCCGTGATGTTGTCCGACTGGATCAATACCGGTTTTCCCTGAAGCAGAGGTTCTGCCTGGTTTAGAGCATTGTATATTGCTCTTAGTTCCAGAATGTTTATGTGAAGAGACGTTTCCAGGCTCGTCCATACTCCCTGGAAGTTTCTTCCTTGTGTGACTGCTCCCCAGCCTCTCAGGCTGGCGTCCGTGGTCACCAGGATCCAATCCTGTATGCCGAATCTGCGGCCCTCCAATAGATGAGCACTCTGCAACCACCACAGAAGAGACACCCTTGTCCTTGGAGACAGGGTTATCCGTAGGTGCATCTGAAGATGCGACCCTGACCATTTGTCCAACAGATCCCTTTGGAAAATTCTTGCGTGGAATCTGCCGAATGGAATCGCTTCGTAAGAAGCCACCATTTTTCCCAGGACTCTTGTGCATTGATGTACAGACACCTTTCCTGGTTTTAGGAGGTTCCTGACAAGCTCGGATAACTCCTTGGCTTTTTCCTCCGGGAGAAAAACCTTTTTCTGAACCGTGTCCAGAATCATCCCTAGGAACAGCAGACGAGTTGTCGGCATTAACTGGGATTTTGGAATATTCAGAATCCACCCGTGCTGTTTTAGCACTTCTTGAGACAGTGCTAATCCCATCTCTAGCTGTTCTCTGGACCTCGCCCTTATTAGGAGATCGTCCAAGTATGGGATAATTAATACGCCTTTTCTTCGAAGAAGAATCATCATCTCGGCCATTACCCTTGTAAAGATCCGAGGTGCCGTGGACAATCCGAACGGCAGCGTCTGAAACTGATAGTGACAGTTTTGTACAACGAACCTGAGGTACCCCTGGTGTGAGGGGTAAATTGGAACGTGGAGATACGCATCCTTGATGTCCAAGGATACCATAAAGTTCCCCTCTTCCAGGTTCGCTATCACTGCTCTGAGTGACTCCATTTTGAACTTGAACTTCTTTATGTACAGGTTCAAGGACTTCAGATTTAGAATAGGCCTTACCGAGCCATCCGGCTTCGGTACCACAAAAAGAGTGGAATAATACCCCTTCCCTTGTTGCAGAAGAGGTACCTTGACTATCACCTGCTGAGAGTACAGCTTGTGAACGGCTTCCAACACCGTCTCCCTTTCGGAGGGGGACGTTGGTAAAGCAGACCTCAGGAAAAGGCGAGGTGGATCTGTCTCTAATTCCAACCTGTATCCCTGAGATATTATCTGCAGGATCCAGGGATCTACTTGCGAGTGAGCCCACTGCGCGCTGTAATTTTTGAGACGACCGCCCACCGTCCCCGAGTCCGCTTGAGAAGCCCCAGCGTCATGCTGAGGCTTTTGTAGAAGCCGGGGAGGGCTTCTGATCCTGGGAAGGAGCTGCGTGTTGCTGTCTCTTCCCTCGACCTTTGCCTCGTGGCAAATATGAATAGCCCTTTGCTCTCTTATTTTTAAAGGAACGAAAGGGCTGCGGTTGAAAAGTCGGTGCCTTTTTCTGTTGGGGAGTGACTTGAGGTAGAAAGGTGGATTTCCCGGCTGTAGCCGTGGCCACCAAATCTGATAGACCGACTCCAAATAACTCCTCCCCCTTATACGGCAAAATTTCCATATGCCGTTTTGAATCCGCATCGCCTGTCCACTGTCGCGTCCATAAAGCTCTTCTGGCCGAAATGGACATAGCACTTACCCGTGATGCCAGTGTGCATATATCCCTCTGTGCATCACGCATATAAAGAAATGCATCCTTTATTTGTTCTAACGACAGTAGAATATTGTCCCTGTCCAGGGTATCAATATTTTCAATCAGGGATTCTGACCAAACTACCCCCGCACTGCCCATCCAGGCAGTTGCTACAGCTGGTCGTAGTATAACACCTGCATGTGTGTATATACTTTTTTGGATATTTTCCATCCTCCTATCTGATGGATCTTTAAGTGCGGCCGTCTCAGGAGAGGGTAACGCCACTTGTTTAGATAAGCGTGTTAGCGCCTTGTCCACCCTAGGAGGTGTTTCCCAGCGCTCCCTAACCTCTGGCGGGAAAGGGTATAATGCCAATAATTTCTTTGAAATTATCAGCTTTTTATCAGGGGCAACCCACGCTTCATTACACACGTCATTTAGTTCTTCTGATTCAGGAAAAACTATAGGTAGTTTTTTCATACCCCACATAATACCCTGTTTAGTGGTACCTGTAGTATCAGCTAAATGTAACGCCTCCTTCATTGCCAAAATCATATAACGTGTGGCCCTACTGGAAAATACGGTTGATTCGTCACCGTCATGACTGAGGCAAAGGGCGTTTCACAGCCCCTGACGGTGTTTGAGTCGCCTGGACAGGCACTAATTGATTGTCCGGCCGTCTCATGTCGTCAAACGACTGCTTTAGCGTGTTGACACTATCCCGTAGTTCCATAAATAAAGGCATCCATTCTGGTGTCGACCCCCTAGGAGGTGACATCCCCATATTTGGCAATTGCTCCGCCTCCACACCAATATCGTCCTCATACATGTCGACACACACGTACCGACACACAGCAGACACACAGGGAATGCTCCTAATGAAGACAGGACCCACTAGCCCTTTGGGGAGACAGAGGGAGAGTTTGCCAGCACACACCAAAAGCGCTATATATATATATCAGGGATAGCCTTATAATAAGTGCTCCCCTATAGCTGCTTTGTTATATAAAAATATCGCCATAAATTTGCCCCCCCTCTCTGTTTTACCCTGTTTCTGTAGTGCAGTGCAGGGGAGAGACCTGGGAGCCGTCCTGACCAGCGGAGCTGTGAGAGGAAATGGCGCCGTGTGCTGAGGAGATAGGCCCCGCCCCTTTTCCGGCGGGCTCGTCTCCCGCTATTTTGAGAAATCAGGCAGGGGTTAAATATCTCCATATAGCCTCTAGGGCTATATGTGAGGTATTTTTAGCCTTTATAGGTACTCATTTTGCCTCCCAGGGCGCCCCCCTCCCAGCGCCCTGCACCCTCAGTGACTGCCGTGTGAAGTGTGCTGAGAGGAAAATGGCGCACAGCTGCAGTGCTGTGCGCTACCTTTAGAAGACTGCAGGAGTCTTCAGCCGCCGATTCTGGACCTCTTCTGTCTTCAGCATCTGCAAGGGGGCCGGCGGCGCGGCTCCGGTGACCATCCAGGCTGTACCTGTGATCGTCCCTCTGGAGCTTGATGTCCAGTAGCCAAGAAGCCAATCCATCCTGCACGCAGGTGAGTTGACTCCTTCTCCCCTCAGTCCCTCGCTGCAGTGATCCTGTTGCCAGCAGGAATCACTGTAACATAAAAAACCTAGCTAAACTTTCTCTAAGCAGCTCTTTAGGAGAGCCACCTAGATTGCACCCTTCTCGGCCGGGCACAAAAATCTAACTGGAGTCTGGAGGAGGGTCATAGGGGGAGGAGCCAGTGCACACCACCTGATCGGAAAGCTTTACTTTTTGTGCCCTGTCTCCTGCGGAGCCGCTATTCCCCATGGTCCTTTCAGGAACCCCAGCATCCACTAGGACGATAGAGAAAAGTAAAAAGTAAACGGAGCTTTGCTGGAGTACGATGAACCCAGCAGAGTCCACAGAAGCAGAAATCCACTTTCCGATTAAGTAAGGATTCAAATTCTGGCCAGAACGAGATAAACAAATATCCAGATTATATTGCGAAATTATATATTGCTGCTACGATAATTTTTTTTTTTTCCTAAACACATAAAAAGAGGAAAAATAAAAACCATAAAATTAAATATTCTAGTATAAAAACCTTTTACAATCTTAGGAAAATACCAGCTGAACACAGCATATGTTGTATAAATTAAATGAATCCCACACAAAGCGAAGGAACCAGCTGGATGACGCAGAGAGGGGGGGGGGGGGGGAGGAGGGGATACAAGTTTATGACAGATGTAACGCTGCTCTAACTGAACATACTGCAAAGGCCTTCAGCATGGGTATGCTGTTTAAATATGACGCAGAGACAAAGAGCAGAGCTGATGTGTACGGTAGACTCAGATACTTGATGGTGTAATGAAGAATGAGTGGGACCATCGTATTGCTGTGCTTCCACCGAATTGTGCTCCTTAATGTGGGTCAGGTGCAATGACGTACAGTTTCAGCGACACACAGCCTCACTGGCTGTAACAGTCCATACGAAGGCATTGTGCTGGGGAAAATACATAGGCCTCGACTTTGCCGCAGGTCTATTCTGGTGACTAGCGTTTGTTGCACAGGTCTAGCAGAGCCCCCACAAGTCTTCGGGGGTGTTCTCCCACTTGGCAGAAATTTTTCTTCACTCCATAACTTTACAAGAGATCTCTAAATTTCGAGTCCGTCTCCTGAAACGGCCGGAGAGTTCGCCTCCTATTTCTGCTCCTTCGTGGGAGCGTAATACAGCTCCAGGGGTTTGCTCACCTTCCAATACTTCTCGTTAACAAGCTCAAGCGTTAACGAACCGTTCAGAGTCTGAGCATGGGAGGCAAGAGAGAAACAAACAAAAAAAAAAAAAAGAAGGTTAATAACTAAACGTAGACATAATGAAAAAAAAAAAAAAAAAAATGAAAAAGTAGCCAAGATGCAGGAATCACTGGTTTGCCGTAACAGTAAAATCAGAGTAACATTTACATTTTAAGTGCAGATTATGTTAAAATAAGAATTTACTTACCGATAATTCTATTTCTCGGAGTCCGTAGTGGATGCTGGGGTTCCTGAAAGGACCATGGGGAATAGCGGCTCCGCAGGAGACAGGGCACAAAAAGTAAAGCTTTCCGATCAGGTGGTGTGCACTGGCTCCTCCCCCTATGACCCTCCTCCAAGCCTCAGTTAGGTACTGTGCCCGGACGAGCGTACACAATAAGGGAGGAATTTTGAATCCCGGGTAAGACTCATACCAGCCACACCAATCACACCGTACAACTTGTGATCAAACCCAGTTAACAGTATGATAACAGAGGAGCCTCTGAAAGATGGCTTCCTAAACAATAACCCGAATTAGTTATTAACTATGTACAATTATTGCAGATAATCCGCACTTGGGATGGGCGCCCAGCATCCACTACGGACTCCGAGAAATAGAATTATCGGTAAGTAAATTCTTATTTTCTCTATCGTCCTAGTGGATGCTGGGGTTCCTGAAAGGACCATGGGGATTATACCAAAGCTCCCAAACGGGCGGGAGAGTGCGGATGACTCTGCAGCACCGAATGAGAGAACTCCAGGTCCTCCTTAGCCAGAGTATCAAATTTGTAAAATTTTACAAACGTGTTCTCCCCTGACCACGTAGCTGCTCGGCAAAGTTGTAATGCCGAGACCCCTCGGGCAGCCGCCCAAGATGAGCCCACCTTCCTTGTGGAGTGGGCCTTTACAGATTTAGGCTGTGGCAGGCCTGCCACAGAAT
This sequence comes from Pseudophryne corroboree, assembly GCF_028390025.1. NCBI lineage: Eukaryota > Metazoa > Chordata > Amphibia > Anura > Myobatrachidae > Pseudophryne > Pseudophryne corroboree. The sequence continues at coordinate 451,322,986 of NC_086451.1, forward strand.
GTGCAAGTTGGATTGTGCTACAGATCCAACGAGCAATCGTCTGCTTAGACGCAGGAGCACCCATCTTGTTGGGTGCATACAATATAAACAACGAGTCAGATTTTCTGACTCCAGCTGTCCTTGCAATATATATTTTTAATGCTCTGACAACGTCCAGTAACTTGGAGTCCTCCAAGTCACTTGTAGCCGCAGGCACTACAATAGGCTGGTTCAGATGAAATGCTGACACCACCTTAGGGAGAAAATGCGGACGAGTCCGCAGTTCTGCCCTGTCCGAATGGAAAATCAGATATGGGCTTTTGTAAGATAAAGCTGCCAGTTCTGACACTCTCCTGGCCGAAGCCAGGGCTAGTAACATGGTCACTTACCATGTGAGATATTTTAAATCCACCTTTTTTAGTGGTTCAAACCAATGAGATTTTAGAAATTCCAAAACCACATTGAGATCCCACGGTGCCACTGGAGGCACCACAGGAGGCTGTATATGCAGCACTCCCTTAACAAAAGTCTGGACTTCAGGAACTGAAGCCAATTCTTTTTGAAAGAAAATCGACAGGGCCGAAATTTGAACCTTAATAGATCCCAATTTGAGACCCATAGACAATCCTGATTGCAGGAAATGTAGGAATCGACCCAGTTGAAATTCCTCCGTTGGAGCACTCCGATCCTCGCACCACGCAACATATCTTCGCCAAATGCGGTGATAGTGTTGCACGGTTACTTCCTTCCTTGCTTTAATCAAAGTAGGAATGACTTCTTCCGGCATGCCTTTTTCCTTTAGGATCCGGCGTTCAACCGCCATGCCGTCAAACGCAGCCGCGGTAAGTCTTGAAACAGACAGGGACCCTGCTGAAGCAAGTCCCTCCTTAGAGGTAGAGGCCACGGATCTTCCGTGATCATCTCTTGAAGTTCCGGGTACCAAGTCCTTCTTGGCCAATCCGGAACCACTAGTATCGTTCTTACGCCTCTTTGCCGTATAATGCTCAATACTTTTGGTATGAGAGGCAGAGGAGGAAACACATACACCGACTGGTACACCCAAGGCGTTACCAGCGCGTCCACAGCTATTGCCTGCGGATCTCTTGTCCTGGCGCAATACCTGTCCAGTTTTTTGTTGAGGCAAGACGCCATCATGTCCACCATTGGTCTTTCCCAACGGGTTACCAGCATGTGGAAGACTTCCGGATGAAGTCCCCACTCTCCCGGGTGAAGGTCGTGTCTGCTGAGGAAGTCTGCTTCCCAGTTGTCCACTCCCGGGATGAACACTGCTGACAGTGCTATCACATGATTCTCTGCCCAGCGAAGAATCCTTGCAGCTTCTGCCATTGCACTCCTGCTTCTTGTGCCGCCCTGTCTGTTTACATGGGCGACTGCCGTGATGTTGTCCGACTGGATCAACACCGGTTTTCCTTGAAGCAGAGGTTCTGCCTGGCCTAGAGCATTGTAGATTGCTCTTAGTTCCAGAATGTTTATGTGAAGAGACGTTTCCAGGCTCGTCCACACTCCCTGGAAGTTTCTTCCTTGTGCGACTGCTCCCCAGCCTCTCAGGCTGGCGTCCGTGGTCACCAGGATCCAATCCTGTATGCCGAATCTGCGGCCCTCCAATAGATGAGCACTCTGCAACCACCACAGAAGAGATACCCTTGTCCTTGGAGACAGGGTTATCCGCTGGTGCATCTGAAGATGCGACCCTGACCATTTGTCCAACAGATCCCTCTGGAAAATTCGTGCATGGAATCTGCCGAATGGAATTGCTTCGTAAGAAGCCACCATTTTTCCCAGGACTCTTGTGCATTGATGTACAGACACCTTTCCTGGTTTTAGGAGGTTCCTGACAAGCTCGGATAACTCCTTGGCTTTTTCCTCCGGGAGAAAAACCTTTTTCTGAACCGTGTCCAGAATCATCCCTAGGAACAGCAGACGAGTTGTCGGCATTAACTGGGATTTTGGAATATTCAGAATCCAGCCGTGCTGTTTTAGCACTTCTTGAGACAGTGCTAATCCCCTCTCTAGCTGTTCTCTGGACCTTGCCCTTATTAGGAGATCGTCCAAGTATGGGATAATTAATACGCCTTTTCTTCGAAGAAGAATCATCATCTCGGCCATTACCTTTGTAAAGACCCGAGGTGCCGTGGACAATCCGAACGGCAGCGTCTGAAACTGATAGTGACAGTTTTGTACAACGAACCTGAGGTACCCCTGGTGTGAGGGGTAAATTGGAACGTGGAGGTACGCATCCTTGATGTCCAAGGACACCATAAAGTCCCCTTCTTCCAGGTTCGCTATCACTGCTCTGAGTAACTCCATTTTGAACTTGAACTTCTTTATGTACAGGTTCAAGGACTTCAGATTTAGAATAGGTCTTACCGAGCCGTCCGGCTTCGGTACCACAAATAGAGTGGAATAATACCCCTTTCCCTGTTGTAGAAGAGGTACCTTGACTATCACCTGCTGAGAGTACAGCTTGTGAATGGCTTCCAAAACCGTCTCCCTTTCGGAGGGGGACGTTGGTAAAGCAGACTTCAGGAAACGGCGAGGCGGATCTGTCTCTAGTTCCAACCTGTACCCCTGAGATATTATCTGCAGGATCCAGGGATCTACCTGCGAGTGAGCCCACTGCGCGCTGAAATTCTTGAGACGACCGCCCACCGCCCCCGAGTCCGCTTGAGAAGCCCCAGCGTCATGCTGAGGCTTTTGTAGAAGCGGGGGAGGGCTTCTGTTCCTGGGAAGGAGCTGCCTGTTGGTGTCTCTTCCCCCTTCCTCTGCCTCTTGGCAGATATGAATATCCCTTTGCTCTCTTGTTTTTAAAGGAACGAAAGGGCTGCGGTTGAAAAGTCGGTGTCTTTTTCTGTTGGGGAGTAGCTTGAGGTAAAAAGGTGGATTTCCCGGCTGTAGCCGTGGCCACCAAATCTGATAGACCGACTCCAAATAACTCCTCCCCTTTATACGGCAAAACTTCCATATGCCGTTTTGAGTCCGCATCGCCTGACCACTGTCGCGTCCATAAACTTCTTCTGGCCGAAATGGACATAGCACTTACCCGTGATGCCAGTGTGCAGATATCCCTCTGTGCATCACGCATATAAAGAAATGCATCCTTTATTTGCTCTAAAGACAGTAAAATATTGTCCCTATCCAGGGTATCAATATTTTCAATCAGGGACTCTGACCAAGCTACTCCAGCACTGCACATCCAGGCTGTCGCTATAGCTGGTCGTAGTATAACACCTGTATGTGTGTATATACTTTTTTGGATATTTTCCATCCTCCTATCTGCTGGATCTTTAAGTGCGGCCGTCTCAGGAGAGGGTAACGCCACTTGTTTAGATAAGCGTGTGAGCGCCTTGTCCACCCTAGGAGGTGTTTCCCAGCGCGCCCTAACCTCTGACGGGAAAGGGTATAAAGCTAATAACTTCTTTGAAATTAGCATCTTTTTATCGGGGGCAACCCACGCTTCATCACATACATCATTTAGTTCTTCTGATTCAGGAAAAACTATAGGTAGTTTTTTCACACCCCACATAATACCCTGTTTAGTGGTACCTGTAGTATCAGCTAAATGTAACGCCTCCTTCATTGCCAAAATCATATAACGTGTGGCCCTACTGGAAAATACGGTTGATTCGTCACCGTCGCCACTGGAATCAGTGCCTGTGTCTGGGTCTGTGTCGACCGACTGAGGCAAAGGGCGTTTTACAGCCCCTGACGGTGTTTGAGGCGCCTGGACAGGCACTAACTGATTGTCCGGCCGTCTCATGTCGTCAAACGACTGCTTTAGCGTGTTGACACTATCCCGTAATTCCATAAATAAAGGCATCCATTCTGGTGTCAACGCCCTAGGTGACATCCCCATATTTGGCAATTGCTCCGCCTCCACACCAATATCGTCCTCATACATGTCGACACACACGTACCGACACACAGCAGACACACAGGGAATGCTCTTAACGAAGACAGGACCCCACTAGCCCTTTGGGGAGACAGAGGGAGAGTTTGCCAGCACACACCAAAAGCACTATATATGACAGGGATAGCCTTATAATAAGTGCTCCCTGTATAGCTGCTTTTATAATATAATTTTTGCCACTATTTTGCCCCCCCTCTCTTGTTTTACCCTGTTTCTGTAGTGCAGTGCAGTGCAGGGGAGAGACCTGGGAGCCGTCCTGACCAGCGGAGCTGTGTAAGGAAAATGGCGCTGTGTGCTGAGGAGATAGGCCCCGCCCCTTTTCCGGCGGGCTCGTCTCCCGCTCTTTAGTGTATTCTGGCAGGGGTTAAATATCTCCATATAGCCCCCGGAGGCTATATGTGAGGTATTTTTTTGCCAAATAGGTTTTCATTTGCCTCCCAGGGCGCTCCCCTCCCAGCGCCCTGCACCCTCAGTGACTGCCGTGTGAAGTGTGCTGAGAGGAAAATGGCGCACAGCTGCAGTGCTGTGCGCTACCTTTAGAAGACTGAGGAGTCTTCTGCCGCCGATTCTGGACCTCTTCATGTTTCAGCATCTGCAAGGGGGCCGGCGGCGAGGCTCCGGTGACCATCCAGGCTGTACCTGTGATCGTCCCTCTGGAGCTGATGTCCAGTAGCCAAGAAGCCAATCCATCCTGCACGCAGGTGAGTTCACTTCTTCTCCCCTAAGTCCCTCGTTGCAGTGATCCTGTTGCCAGCAGGACTCACTGTAAAATAAAAAACCTAAGCTAAACTTTCTCTAAGCAGCTCTTTAGGAGAGCCACCTAGATTGCACCCTTCTCGGCCGGGCACAAAAATCTAACTGAGGCTTGGAGGAGGGTCATAGGGGGAGGAGCCAGTGCACACCACCTGATCGGAAAGCTTTACTTTTTGTGCCCTGTCTCCTGCGGAGCCGCTATTCCCCATGGTCCTTTCAGGAACCCCAGCATCCACTAGGACGATAGAGAAATGGATTTTTACAGGTCAATAAGAACTTGTCACATCTACAGCAGAACAAAGGGTCTATGCCAAGATTCATTTTCACATGCCTTTCCCAAGATTCATTTTCACACCGCGGCACCGATGTGGTTTATACCTGGATCGGCACCATCACACTGCATGAGGGTGCAGTACTGGTGCTTGGAGAGGACATTTCCTTGCGTCTGGAAAGCGGTTCTCTCCATGTTGTGAACGGGTCCTGCATCGGACAACCCAGGTTACCAGTTTTTTTCCACTGCAGCTCACCCAGGTCCTTACCAGGTCCTGCTAGCTACCAAAAATGCATACCCTGCTCACAGCTCTCGGGTTAACCCTTTTCCACTGAGCAAAGTCCCAGGTTGATGCGCGTTCACGTGCAATAATCCAGGATTTAACTTTTCAGTGGAAAAGGGGTATAAGAGATCCTACGTTATGTACAATCAATGTATTAAGTAATGAATAAAAAATTTTTTTAAATGGGTAAGCAGGTAAAATAAAGTCACAAGAGATTTACAAAGAGCTGTATTACACAGTAATTATTAACAGTTTCGTATATAGCGCAGCATATTCTGTTGCGCATTACAATTGGATTAGTGGAGGTACTCACAGTATACTGTCCGCCTGCAGCCCCAGCACAGATATAAATGGTGTACTGCTTCTCGCTGACTTCCCCCAGCGTCACACCCTCTGCCCCTCCCCTCTGGGCCTCCTCTTCCAGGGCAATGCGGAGAGCCAGATATTTGGAGAGATGATCAACTGTAGCATTTGCTGTGGTCTTTACAAACCTAGAATAAGAAATGGATAAGTTTGGACCTGCTACGAACACTTTGGCAACTACAGTTCATGTTTGTCCTCCAGTCATTACCGGAGTTACTGCAGGCGTGTCTTTTATGTTATACCCTTTTCAGACAAAAAAGTCTGAAAGTCCCGGCAATTACCCAGCATTTCAGTGCCGGGTCGTTTTGACGGGACCTGCCTGACACCCCTTTCACACATTTGCACATCAACACGGGTATTAGGTCTGTGTGAAAGGGTCAACCCGTGTCATAATTCCTGATGCTTCCGACCCTGGTAAATTCCTGGGTCGAAGTCCCGGGAATTTCAACACGGGTTGACCCTTTCACACAGAAAAAGGACCCGCGTGTTTCATGAAATTACCGGGTGTAACTGCTTCACCCGCTAATTTCATCTTCTGTGTGAAAGGGGTATACGTAACTTTCAGACTGTCCATCTGATTTTACTCGTTTTCCAGATATCATGGCGTGACAACTCAGCAGAACCAGGTTAACAGTATGAATGACATCTCTAAAGAACGTGCCTCTTATATGGGACCCAACTTCGGTCGACACTCATTAGGTCCCCTAGAGGTCGACATGAGCTTTTCACTTTTTTTTCTTCTTAATTTTTTGGATTTTTTTTCATACTTAACGATCCACGTGGACTACGATTGGAACGGTAATCTGTGCCGAGCGCAGCGGCAGCAGAGTGAGGCACCTTGCCGCGAGCCATGCGAGAGGACACGGAGCACTAATTTGGGTTCCACGTTACTTTACGGAGACAACGAAACCAAAAACAGTCAAAAACCTCATGTCGACCTTTTAACTTAGTACATGTCAACAAAACGGGCATTGCGACCTAACAGCAATGTCAACCTTCAGTGGTCGACCTAATGAGTGTCGACCTAAGTTGGGTCGACCCAAGGACCCATACCCCTCTTTTTCAACTTTAGCATGCATCCAAGCTGAAACCTCTCACCTAGTTTGACTGTAACCATCTTTCTCCACCAGCAGTGGATGGGCCCTAAACACCAGCTCAATCTCACTGCCGGCCTCTCCTGTTCCTTGCAGATCCGGACTTCTCACCCCACCCTCGTGTGACAGATCTGGTTCTGCCCCAGAGTCTTCCGAGACCCGGGACATCTTGCGGCTCGGCCCTGCCTCCTGGTTGCTGTGCACAGACGGATTGCTAACGTGCGAGCGGCTGTCACAATTGTCCTCTCCGCCGCTGAATGTGGTATTGTCGGACTCGTGCTGGTGTTTCCGTACCCGCTGAGCCCTTTGCGGAGGAACGGAACAGATAAACAAGAGTCACAATGATGTACCATGATCTACGCTGTAAAGGGAGGAGACTTGATCCATCTCCCCTCATATGAATTCTTGCCGTTATTCTGTACCTGTTCATGGCCTGCATTTTAAGCCCCTCCTCGATGCTGCTGCTCAGAGCCTGCTGGTTATGGAGCCGGCTCAGCTTTGCCAAAACCCGATCCTGATGTGCCTCGTACTCATCTCTGCTGGGGTAGATCTTGGAAATTAGAGCATCGAAATTTGGGTCTGGCCGGAGAGACCGTTTAGAGACCAGTTTCTTCCTGCATGTGGGACACTCCTTGTTCCTAAAGGAAAGGGACACTTTGTAAATAGCTGCAAAATGTTCCAAAATCTCAATTCTGTTGGCCCAACAAGTCTGGTAGCATCATAAATTATAGTTGCCAAGTACACAGAATGTAAAAACTGTTGTTTTGTAATATTAAAACTGGCCGCAGATGCTGCAATAGTGGTAGGCGTATCGTTGAAAAAGGGGGAGGGGACAAATGTCTCTGGAAGTCGAAATATGTCCGTGTATATCCAATCTGTTGGTATCTGCTTTTAGTACCTTTGATTCAGACGACTGCTTCTAATTTATGTACCATTTGCATTTATAGCCCTAAAAAAAATTGTCTCCATTATATAATGTAACATAATACCAGTATAATATGTTACAGTGTGCATCCAGCAGCAGCTGAAAAATCATCCTGGGAGTTGCCCAAAACAGGAGAGTCGCTATTTGTACAAGATCATACTGTACTGGAAGTAAAGGGGTCTTTGATATCTTGAACACCAAACGGGTCTGGCTAGCTTAAACCATGGTTAAAACTAAAAGATTTTTGTTTTGTTAAAACCACAATTTTTTTTGTTTTTATTATGTTGTGACTTCTTTTAAAAAGCCTATTATAAGGGAATGCCTCTGCTATTATTCCACATTCTTGTTGCTTGTGGTCTTCATATGAGTGCACTGAACCAATGCAGTAAGTGCACACACATAACAGAGAAATATGGTGGGTGAACCAGATCAGACAGTTACCAAATCTGACTAGCATCAGCTAAGCCTTCACAAACTCCTCCCCTAACAATCCTATAGGACAGGAGAAAACCATAACTAACAGTCTCAATCTTAAAGGGTAAACAACTCTAACATATAAAAATTATTTATTTATTTGCAGTTTCTTATATAGCAGAGAAACATCTCATGGTTTAATCTCCTTCATGTTTATTTCAATTCAAAACCTTCAGAGCTATTGAGATGTCTCTGAGCGTATTTTGTATGTTTTAATGTTTAGTCCGTCTACACATACTTAGATGTAATGAGCAGTAAAAAAATAGTTTTACTGAAAGATGTCAAATAAATCATATCAAAGCCTAATAATGTTGTACTATTAAAGTTAGAAAGCATTAAAACATGGCTGATCAAGGTTTCTATTACATAGCAATGTTTCACAGCATAAGCAGGATTTAATTTAGTTTTTCATTAAAACATTAATGCAATAAAACCCCAAAAACTGGTTCAAACAACAGTTTTTTTTTGTTTTGTTTTTAAACTATTGTTTGTTCTCAAACCCTGAACTCGACACATTTCAATACCAAATGGAAACACTCCATTTATCTGCCACATAGGACAACTGTATACAGCAAATCCAGGGGCTGTGCAGCAGGGTGTGGTATGTTAGACTTAGGTCGACAGTGTCTAGGTCGACCACTATTGGTCGACAGTAAGTAGTTCGACGTGGTTTCTTAGTCGACATGAAAAACATGTCGACATAAGGTGTTTTTTTTGTTTTTTAATGGCATTGTTTCTTCGTAGAGTAGCCGGCCACCCCAATTAATGCACCGTGTCCGCTCGCCATGTTTCGGGCAAAGTGCCTCGCGGTTACCATTCCCAGCTGTAGCCCACATGGATCGTAAAGTATGAAAAAGGTCAAAAAATTTTAATAAAATGTGAAAAACTCATGTCGACCTAGAGTCCCTGTTGACCTAGAAACCACGTCGACCAATAGTGGTTGACCTAGAGACCGGATCCCGTGCCCATGTGGTAACCTCCTGTCAAAACAGCACAAAAATAACTACCATAATTTCCAGGATATGCGTTGTGATATTAAATGCAATACATAAGCAGCTTTATAGCGTTACTGCGCGACAGCGCCTGGGGAATGTGTACAGCGATACTGACCCGCTGCGCAGCGCTGTGACAATGCAGTCTGAGCAGAAGCGGTGTAGACACTCTTTGGTGGTCATTGTGTTCTTCAGCATGTCCAGACAGATGGGACACATGAGCTCACTGTGCAGACTGCGTGGGGACACGGCTATCTCAGTGCCATCCATGATCGCTTCCTACGGAGACAACAGAAGAGATTACACAGAGCAGATTCCCAAACAGAGACGTGCCACCTTTATCCACAACGGAGGTACCTGCGGGGTGCGGTGTAGCTCGTAGAGACTGAGCTCCCACGTCTTACTGGAGCACTGCGCGCTCACTGGAGTTGCCATACTGTTGCAGGTCTATGAAGGGAGGAAAGAGAATATCTTATAGGAAGACCCTCATATTAAACCATTTCCACACACAATTCACAAGCCACTTATTAAATGTTTCAACACTTATGTCGTTACAAATCTGAACATGTACAAGGACATAGTTATTCAGATTCAGCATTTATTTTTCTTTTTAACTTGGCAACGAAGTGTGTCTCCGTATGAATACTCTTTGGGGGTCATTCCGAGTTGATTGCTCACTAGCAACTTTTTGCAGCGCTGCGATCAGATAGTCGCCGCCTATGGGGGAGTGTATTTTTGCTTTGCAAGTGTGCAAATGCCTTTGCAAGCGAGCGGTACAAAAACAGTTTGTGCAGTTTCTGAGCAGCTCTGAACTTACTCAGCCGCTGCGATCACTTCAGTCTTTTTGGTCCTGGAATTGACGTCAGACACCCGCCCTGCAAGCGCTTGGACACGCCTGCGTTTTTCCAAACACTCCCAGAAAACGGTCAGTTGACATCCACAAACGTACTCTGTCAATTACCTTGCGATCGGCTGTGTAAATGGATTCTTTGTTAAATCCATCGCCCAGCACCGATCCTCTTTGTACCCGTACAACGCGCCTGCGCATTGCGGTGCATGCGCTGTTTTGCCGAATTTTAACCTGATTGCAGAGCTGCAAAAAGTTGCTAGCGAGCGATCAACTCGGAATGACTCCCTTTATTATTATTAGCAGTTTCTTATATAGCGCAGCATATTCCGTTGCGCTTTACAATTACAATACCTTTATACACTGCGTTTCTACCAGTCAGCATGTTATTCTGTTAGTGAAGGTTAATAAATTACAAAGTGACAATGCTGCATTATAAAACTTGTTTGGAATGCAACGGTCTGAACGGAACCACTGAATATTCAACCAATTTTTACTGCAATTGTCTTGAGTTTAGATACATATGAAAAAAAGCCGACTGGTCTGAATGAAGAGCAAATGTTGCTTTTACTTGAAGGACCCCTTCATTTTTAGATAACCACCATGGCGGTAAAATGTGGACCTCTGTGGAATCCAATGCATCTTCATACTGTATTACACAGTAAATTGTTGGAAAGAAGATATTTTCTCTGCGCGCACACACACAGTGCTGGTAGATACACAAAGGTGATGACGTCAATGTCACCATCAGCATTTATGCAGGCACAAAGAACAGTGGGGGTAATTCTGAGTTGATCGCAGCAGCAAGTTTGTTAGCAATTGGGCAAAACCATGTGCACTGCAGGGGGGGGGCAGATATAACATGTGCAGAGAGAGTTAGATTTGGGTGGGTTATTTCGTTTCTGTGCAGGGTAAATACCGGCTGCTTTATTTTTACACTGCAATTTAGATTTCAGTTTGAATACACCCCACCCAAATCTAACTCTCTCTGCACATGTTATATCCCCCCCCCACCCTGCAGTGCACATGGTTTTGCCCAACTACTAACAATTTCGCTGCTGCGATCAACTCAGAATTAGGCCCAGTATTCCAGCCCTTGGCAATTCACTGCAAGCATTATGTCAATGACAGAACAGGCTGTGGAGTCAGTGACAATAACAGAACAAGCTGCTTGTTATATGGGAATGATATCAGCACGGACTTAATAAACCATAAAACAGCATGGGGAGGGGCGGGTAGAAGTCAATAAGGGTCACAGGGTACCCATACAGAACAATACCTTAATAGCCAGCAGAAAAAAAATAAGTGTTTAGAGTAAAATACAAAAGGTTTGAAGGTAGAGTGGCTTTCACTAGAGACCGGTCCTCTGATTATAAAGAGCGGAGGTATCTTTAGAGAATACAATGTGTATTTATCTCCACTTTTTGCTACCTGTAAAGTTACAAGATTACCACATGAGAGTCAGTGCAGCCATTGCAACAGACAATGGCGTCTATTTACTAAGCCTTGGAGAGAGATAAAGCAGATGGAGATAAAGTACCAGCCAATCAGCTCCTAACTGCCATGTCACAGGCTGTGTTTGAAAAATGACAGTTAGGAGCTGGTTGGCTGGTACTTTATCTCCAGCCAAGGCTTAGTAAATAGACCCCAATGTCCGTTGTGCTGCACTATGCCATCAAAAACACCTCTCTCGCTAGTACTCAGGCACGTTCTTGAGCATAGAAAATAGGGCAAACTGTGTGTCAGCATTTGGGCATCCTGTGATCCTCCACATTCAGTACTACAAGTCCCAGCATTGCCTGACAGCATGAGACCCGCATTGGGGCACCCTGCGCTTCTCCACACGTGGAACTATAAATCCCAGCAATTCCTGCAGCCATCAGGGCACCCTGTAATTCTCTGCATGTACAACTACAACTCTCAGCATTCCCTGCCAGCCTGAGACCAGCATTAGGGCACTCAGCGCTTCTCCACACTTGGAACTACAAGTCCCAGCATTCCCCGATACAAGCTTTAGGGCGGCAGGCCCCAAGTGATTCTCCATATGTGGAACTACAAATCCCAGCTGATTCACCGATAACATTAGACAAGCACTAGAACCACATGAGTCTCTCCATGTAGAACTACAAGTACCAACATTCCCTGCATCCTGAGACTACCATTAGGGAGCCCTGTGCTTCTCAACATGCTGAACTACATGGCCCAGCACTACGCAACCCTGTTATTCTACACTTGTAGAACTACAAGTCCCAGCAATCCAAGCCAACATTAGGGCATACTATTATTCTCCACGTTCAACTACAGGTCCCAGCACTCCTTGCCAGCCTCAGGGGCTTCCACATGTGGAACTACAAGTCCGAGCACACCCTCCTGCGCTAGCTGTGACTTGTAGTCCCACACCAGCACACATCAGCCTTATGTACAGCCAACACACACACAAGCAGAGGGAAACAACAGAACAGCCTGTCCGGTTACCATGGAGACCGTTCTCACCTGCGTCACCCGCGCGTGCACAAGGCGCTACCCACCCCCGTTCCCGGTCACGTGAACCCCCCGGTACTGCTCGGTGAAGAACAGCGAGAAAAACAGGAAACGTGCCTTCTTCCGGTCACACGTCACTTCCGGACAAAGCGGCGAGAGCGCGACTCGGCGCAGACTAGTACGGAGCCGTGAGAGCTACAGGCGGCCGGCAGAGCCGCGCCCACTGCCTGGAAGCGGCCAATCGGCGCTCGCTGAGCCGGGCGCCCCCGCCCACCAACAGATGCTGCTCATAACCATCCAATCAGCTCTCCCTACCGCGCGCTGGCAACCGCGCGGGTACAGCCAGGCCCCGCCCACACCAATCAGGCGGGAAACAACTTAGTGAGTGACAGGAGGCGGAGAAAGCTGAGCGGGGATCATTATATATATATATATAATGGTAGGCAAGTATGATAGATATATATATATATATATATATCAATCATACTTGCCTACCATTATATATATATAATGATCCCCGCTCAGCTTTCTATATATATATATATATATATATATATATATATATATATATATATATATATATCATACTTGCCTACCTGACCCTCTCCATGGCATGAGGGAGAAAATGCTCTGTTCCTGGACTCTCCTGGTAATGTATGATTGCCATCACCCGTGGTGAAACACCTTTCTTATCAATTAACTAGCTCACCACAGGTGATGGCAATCATACATTACCAGGAAAGTCAAATACAATCCAGGAGAGTCCAGGAACAGAGCATTTTCTCCCTCATGGAGAGGGTAAGGTAGGCAAGTATGATATATATATATATATATTTCTCTATCGTCCTAAGTGGATGCTGGGGTTCCTGAAAGGACCATGGGGAATAGCGGCTCCGCAGGAGACAGGGCACAAAAGTAAAGCTTTTACAGGTCAGGTGGTGTGTACTGGCTCCTCCCCCCATGACCCTCCTCCAGACTCCAGTTAGATTTTTGTGCCCGGCCGAGAAGGGTGCAATTCTAGGTGGCTCTCATAAAGAGCTGCTTAGAGAGTTTAGCTTAGGTTTTTTATTTTACAGTGATTCCTGCTGGCAACAGGATCACTGCAACGAGGGACAGAGGGGAGAAGAAGTGAACTCACCTGCGTGCAGGATGGATTGGCTTCTTGGCTACTGGACATGAAGCTCCAGAGGGACGATCACAGGTACAGCCTGGATGGTCACCGGAGCCACGCCGCCGGCCCCCTCACAGATGCTGAAGCAAGAAGAGGTCCAGAATCGGCGGCTGAAGACTCCTGCAGTCTTCTTAAGGTAGCGCACAGCACTGCAGCTGTGCGCCATTTTCCTCTCAGCACACTTCACACGGCAGTCACTGAGGGTGCAGGGCGCTGGGGGGGGGCGCCCTGGGAGGCAAATGAAAACCTTTAAAAAGGCTAAAAATACCTCACATATAGCCCCAGAGGCTATATGGAGATATTTACCCCTGCCTAAATGTACTAAATAGCGGGAGACGAGCCCGCCGGAAAAGGGGCGGGGCCTATCTCCTCAGCACACGGCGCCATTTTCTGTCACAGCTCCGCTGGTCAGGAAGGCTCCCAGGTCTCTCCCCTGCACTGCACTACAGAAACAGGGTATAACAGAGAGGGGGGGCAGAATAAATGGCAATATATTAATATAAAAGCAGCTATAAGGGAGCACTTAATCATAAGGCTATCCCTGTCATATATAGCGCTTTTTGGTGTGTGCTGGCAGACTCTCCCTCTGTCTCCCCAAAGGGCTAGTGGGTCCTGTCTTCGTATAGAGCATTCCCTGTGTGTCTGCTGTGTGTCGGTACGTGTGTGTCGACATGTATGAGGACGTTATTGGTGTGGAGGCGGAGCAATTGCCAAATATGAGGATGTCACCTCCTAGGGGGTCGACACCAGAATGGATGCCTTTATTTGTGGAATTACGGGATAGCGTCAACTCGCTTAAGCAGTCGTTTGCCGACATGAGGCGGCCGGACACTCAATTAGTGTCTGTCCAGGCGCCTCAAACACCGTCAGGGGCTGTAAAACGTCCCTTGCCTCAGTCGGTCGACACAGACCCAGACACAGGCACTGATTCCGGTGGTGAAGGTGACGAATCAACCGTATTTTCCAGTAGGGCCACACGTTATATGATTTTGGCAATAAAGGAGATGTTACATTTAGCTGATACTACAGGTACCACTAAACAGGGTATTATGTGGGGTGTGAAAAAACTACCAGTAGTTTTTACCGAATCAGAAGAATTAAATGACGTGTGTGATGAAGCGTGGGGTGCCCCGATAAAAAACTGCTAATTTCAAAGAAGTTATTGGCTTTATACCCTTTCCCGCCAGAGGTTAGGGAGCGCTGGGAAACACCTCCTAGGGTGGACAAAGCGCTAACACGCTTATCAAAACAAGTGGCGTTACCCTCTCCTGAGACGGACGCACTTAAAGATCCATCAGATAGGAGGATGGAAAATATCCAAAAAGGTATATACACACATGCAGGTGTTATACTACGACCAGCTATTGCGACTGCCTGGATGTGCAGTGCTGGGGTAGTTTGGTCAGAGTCCCTGATCGAAAATATTGATACCCTGGACAGGGACAATATTTTACTGTCGTTAGAACAAATAAAGGATGCATTTCTTTATATGCGTGATGCACAGAGAGATATCTGCACACTGGCATCACGGGTAAGTGCTATGTCCATTTCGGCCAGAAGAGCTTTATGGACACGACAGTGGACAGGCGATGCGTAGAGGAGTTATTTGAGGTCGGTCTATCGGATTTGGTGGCCACGGCTACGGCCGGGAAATCCACCTTTCTACCTCAAGTCACTCCCCAACAGAAAAAGGCACCGACCTTTCAACCGCAGCCCTTTCGTTCCTTTAAAAATAAGAGAGCAAAGGGCTATTCATATCTGCCACGAGGCAGAGGACGAGGGAAGAGACAGCAACAGGCAGCTCCTTCCCAGGAACAGAAGCCCTCCCCGGCTTCTACAAAAGCCTCAGCATGACGCTGGGGCTTCGCAAGCGGACTCGGGGGCGGTAGGCGGTCGTCTCAAAAATTACAGCGCGCAGTGGGCTCACTCGCAGGTAAATCCCTGGATCCTGCAGATAATATCTCAGGGGTACAGGTTGAAATTAGAGACAGAGCCACCTCGCCGTTTCCTGAAGTCTGCTTTACCAACATCCCCCTCAGAAAGGGAGACGGTTTTGGAAGCCATTCACAAGCTGTATTCTCAGCAGGTGATAGTCAAGGTACCTCTTCTACAACAAGGGAAGGGGTATTATTCCACTCTATTTGTGGTACCGAAGCCGGATGGCTCGGTAAGGCCTATTCTAAATCTGAAGTCCTTGAACCTATACATAAAGAAGTTCAAGTTCAAGATGGAGTCACTCAGAGCAGTGATAGCGAACCTGGAAGAAGGGGACTTTATGGTATCCTTGGACATCAAGGATGCGTATCTCCACGTTCCAATTACCCCTCACACCAGGGGTACCTCAGGTTCGTTGTACAAAACTGTCACTATCAGTTTCAGACGCTGCCGTTTGGTTTGTCCACGGCACCTCGGGTCTTTACAAAGGTAATGGCCGAGATAATATTTCTTCTTCGAAGAAAAGGCGTATTAATTATCCCATACTTGGACGATCTCCTAATAAGGGCAAGGTCCAGAGAACAGCTAGAGATGGGTTTAGCACTATCTCAAGAGGTGCTAAAGCAGCACGGATGGATTCTGAATATTCCAAAATCCCAATTAATGCCGACAACTCGTCTGCTGTTCCTGGGGATGATTCTGGACACAGTTCAGAAAAAGGTTTTTCTTCCCGAAGAAAAAGCCAAGGAGTTATCTGACCTGGTCAGGAACCTCCTAAAACCAGGAAAGGTGTCTGTACATCAATGCACAAGAGTCCTGGGAAAAAATGGTAGCTTCTTACGAAGCAATCCCTTTCGGCAGATTCCATGCAAAGGGATCTGTTGGACAAATGGTCAGGGTCGCATCTTCAGATGCACCTGCGGATAACCCTGTCGCCGAGGACAAGGGTATCCCTTCTGTGGTGGTTGCACGAGGCTCATCTATTGGAGGGCCGCAGATTCGGCATGCAGGATTGGATCCTGGTGACCACGGATGCCAGCCTGAGAGGCTGGGGAGCAGTCACACAGGGAAGAAATTTCCAGGGAGTGTGGTCGAGCCTGAAAAAGTCTCTTCACATAAGCATTCTGGAACTAAGAGCAATCTACAATGCTCTAAGCCAGGCGGAACCTCTGCTTCAAGGAAGACCGGTGTTGATCCAGTCGGACAACATCACGGCAGTCGCCCATGTAAACAGACAGGGCGGCACAAGAAGCAGGAGGGCAATGGCAGAAGCTGCCAGGATCCTTCGCTGGGCGGAGAATCACGTGATAGCACTGTCAGCAGTATTCATCCCGGGCGTGGACAACTGGGAAGCAGACTTCCTCAGCAGACACGACCTTCACCCGGGAGAGTGGGGACTTCATCCAGAAGTTTTCCACATGCTATTAAACCGTTGGGTAAAACCAATGGTGGACATGATGGCGTCTCGCCTCAACAAAACACTGGACAGGTATTGCGCCAGGTCAAGAGATCCGCAGGCAATAGCTGTGGACGCGCTGGTAACACCTTGGGTGTACCAGTCGGTATATGTGTTTCCTCCTCTGCCTCTCATACCAAAGGTATTGAGGATTATACGGCAAAGAGGAGTAAGACTAGTGGCTCCGGATTGGCCAAGAAGGACTTGGTACCCGGAACTTCAAGAGATGGTCACGGACGATCCGTGGCCTCTACTTCTGAGAAGGGACCTGCTTCAGCAGGGTCCTTGTCTTTTTCAAGACTTACCGCGGCTGCATTTGACGGCATGGCGTTGAATGCCAGATCCTAAAAGGAAAAGGCATTCCAGAAGAAGTCATTCCTACCTTGATAAAGGCAAGGAAGGAAGTCACCGCGAAGCATTATCGCCGTATTTGGCGAAAATATGTTGCGTGGTGCGAGCAGCGGAGTGCTCCGATGGAGGAATTTCAACTGGGTCGTTTTCCTACATTTCCTGCAATCAGGATTGTCTATGGGTCTCAAATTGGGATCTATTAAGGTTCAAATTTCGGCCCTATCAATATTCTTCCACAAAGAATTGGCCTCAGTCCCTGAGGTCCAGATTTTTATCAAAGGAGTACTGCATATACAGCCTCCTGTGGTGCCTAAGGTGGCACCGTGGGATCTAAATGTAGTTTTAGATTTCCTCAAATCCAATTGGTTTGAACCACTAAAGAATGTGGATTTGAAATATCTCACATGGAAAGTGACTATGTTACTGGCCCTGGCTTCGGCCGGGAGAGTATCTGAACTGGCGGCTTTGTCTTATAAAAGCCCTTATATAATTTTCCATTCGACATAGGGCAGAGCTGCGGACGCGTCCGCATTTTCTCCCTAAGGTGGTATCAGCGTTTCACCTGAACCAGCCTATTGTAGTGCCTGCGGCTACAGACGACTTGAAGGACTCCAAGTTGTTGAACGTTGTCAGAGCCTTAAAAATATACATTTAAAGGACGGCTGGAGTCAGAAAATCTGACTCGCTGTTTATACTGTATGCACCCAACAAGTTGGGTGCACCTGCTTCTAAGCAGTCGATTGCTCGTTGGTTTTGTAACAAAATTCAACTTGTACATTCTGTGGCAGGCCTGCCACAGCCTAAATCTGTTAAGGCCCATTCCGCAAGGAAGGTGGGCTCATCTTGGGCGGCTGCCCGAGGGGTCTCGGCATTACAACTCTGCCGAGCAGCTACGTGGTCAGGGGAGAACACGTTTGTAAATTTTTACAAATTTGATACCCTGGCAAAGGAGGACCTGGAGTTCTCTCATTCGGTGCTGCAGAGTCATCCGCACTCTCCCGCCCGTTTGGGAGCTTTGGTATAATCCCCATGGTCCTTTCAGGAACCCCAGCATCCACTTAGGACGATAGAGAAAATAAGAATTTACTTACCGATAATTCTATTTCTCGGAGTCCGTAGTGGATGCTGGGCGCCCATCCCAAGTGCGGATTATCTGCAATACTTGTACATAGTTATTGTTAACTAATTCGGGTTATTGTTTAGGAAGCCATCTTTCAGAGGCTCCTCTGTTATCATACTGTTAACTGGGTTTAGATCACAAGTTGTACGGTGTGATTGGTGTGGCTGGTATGAGTCTTACCCGGGATTCAAAATCCTCCCTTATTGTGTACGCTCGTCCGGGCACAGTACCTAACTGGAGTCTGGAGGAGGGTCATGGGGGGAGGAGCCAGTACACACCACCTGACCTGTAAAAGCTTTACTTTTGTGCCCTGTCTCCTGCGGAGCCGCTATTCCCCATGGTCCTTTCAGGAACCCCAGCATCCACTACGGACTCCGAGAAATAGAATTATCGGTAAGTAAATTCTTATTTTTTTTTTTTTCTCTAACGTCCTAGTGGATGCTGGGGACTCCGTCAGGACCATGGGGATCAGCGGCTCCGCAGGAGACAGGGCACAAAAATAAAGCTTTAGGATCAGGTGGTGTGCACTGGCTCCTCCCCCTATGACCCTCCTCCAAGCCTCAGTTAGGTTTTTGTGCCCGTCCGAGCAGGGTGCAATCTAGGTGGCTCTCCTAAAGAGCTGCTTAGAAAAAGTTTTTAGGTTTTTTATTTTCAGTGAGTCCTGCTGGCAACAGGCTCACTGCAACGAGGGACTTAGGGGAGAAGAAGTGAACTCACCTGCGTGCAGGATGGATTGGCTTCTTAGGCTACTGGACACCATTAGCTCCAGAGGGATCGAACACAGGCCCAGCCATGGAGTCCGGTCCCGGAGCCGCGCCGCCGACCCCCTTACAGATGCCGAAAAGCGAAGAGGTCCAGAAACCGGCGGCAGAAGACTTTTCAGTCTTCATGAGGTAGCGCACAGCACTGCAGCTGTGCGCCATTGTTGTCACACACTTCACACCAGCGGTCACGGAGGGTGCAGGGCGCTGCAGGGGGCGCCCTGGGCAGCAATGAGAATACCTTGTTCTGGCTAAAAAATACATCACATATAGCCCTTGGGGCTATATGGATGTATTTAACCCCTGCCAGGTCTCACAAACTCCGGAGAAGAGCCCGCCGAAATAGGGGGCGGGGCCTATCTCCTCAGCACACAGCGCCATTTTCCTGCTCAGCTCCGCTGCGAGGAAGGCTCCCAGGACTCTCCCCTGCACTGCACTACAGAAACAGGGTAAAAAAGAGAGGGGGGAGCACTTTTTTTGGCGTTTTTGATATATATTAAGCTGCTATAAGGGAGACAACACTTCTATAGGGTTGTTCCTATATATTTATAGCGCTTGGGTGTGTGCTGGCAAACTCTCCCTCTGTCTCCCCAAAGGGCTAGTGGGGTCCTGTCTTCGATAAGAGCATTCCCTGTGTGTCGGTACGTGTGTGTCGACATGTATGAGGACGATGTTGGTGTGGAGGCGGAGCAATTGCCGGTAATGGTGATGTCACCCCCTAGGGAGTCGACACCGGAATGGATGGCTTTATTTATGGAATTACGTGATAATGTCCGCACATTACAAAAATCAGTTGACGACATGAGACGGCCGGAAAACCAGTTAGTACCTGTACAGGCGTCTCAGACACCGTCAGGGGCTGTAAAACGCCCTTTACCTCAGTCGGTCGACCCAGACACGGACACCGAATCTAGTGTCGACGGTGAAGAAACAAACGTATTTTCCAGTAGGGCCACACGTTATATGATCACGGCAATGAAGGAGGCTTTACATATCTCTGATACTGCATGTACCACAAAAAGGGGTTATTATGTGGGGTCTGAAAAAACTACCTGTAGTTTTTCCTGAATCAGACGAATTGAATGAAGTGTGTGATGAAGCGTGGGTTAACCCCGATAGAAAACTGCTAATTTCAAAGAAGTTATTGGCATTATATCCTTTCCCGCCAGAGGTTAGGGCGCGCTGGGAAACACCCCCTAGGGTGGATAAGGCGCTCACACGCTTATCAAAACAAGTGGCGTTACCGTCTCCTGAAACGGCCGCCCTCAAGGATCCAGCAGATAGGAGGCTGGAAACTACCCTGAAAAGTATATACACTCATACTGGTGTTATACTGCGACCAGCCATCGCCTCTGCATGGATGTGCAGTGCTGGGGTGGTTTGGTCGGATTCCCTGACTGAAAATATTGATACCCTGGATAGGGACAGTATTTTACTGACTATAGAGCATTTAAAGGATGCATTTCTATATATGCGAGATGCACAGAGGGATATTTGCACTCTGGCATCGAGAGTAAGTGCGATGTCCATATCTGCCAGAAGAAGTTTATGGACGCGACAATGGTCAGGTGATGCGGATTCCAAACGGCATATGGAAGTATTGCCGTATAAGGGGGAGGAATTGTTTGGGGTCGGTCTATCGGATTTGGTGGCCACGGCAACAGCCGGGAAATCCACCTTTTTACCTCAGGTCCCCTCCCAACAGAAAAAGACACCGTCTTTTCAGCTGCAGTCCTTTCGTTCCTATAGGAACAAGCGGGCGAAAGGACAGTCATATTTGCCCCGAGGCAAAGGAAAGGGTAAGAGAGTGCACCAAGCAGCTTCTTCCCAGGAGCAGAAGCCCCCCCCCCGGCTTCTGCAAAGCCCTCAGCATGACGTTGGGGCTTTACAAGCGGACTCAGGGGCGGTGGGGGGTCGACTCAAGAATTTCAGCGCACAGTGGGCTCACTCCCAGGTGGACCCCTGGATCCTGCAGATAATATCTCAGGGTTACAGGTTG
Source organism: Pseudophryne corroboree (assembly GCF_028390025.1). NCBI lineage: Eukaryota > Metazoa > Chordata > Amphibia > Anura > Myobatrachidae > Pseudophryne > Pseudophryne corroboree. Next base: position 451,344,169 of record NC_086451.1, read on the forward strand.
GAATTCGAGAAGTCTCCCCCTCGCCGGTTCCTAAAGTCTGCTCTGCCAACGTCTCCCTCAGACAGGGCGACGGTATTGGAAGCCATTCACAAGCTGTATTCTCAGCAGGTGATAGTCAAGGTACCCCTCCTACAACAGGGAAAGGGGTATTATTCCACACTATTTGTGGTACCGAAGCCGGACGGCTCGGTAAGACCTATTTTAAATCTGAAATCTTTGAACCTGTACATACAAAAATTCAAGTTCAAGATGGAGTCACTCAGAGCAGTGATAGCGAATCTGGAAGAAGGGGACTTTATGGTGTCCCTGGACATCAAGGATGCTTACCTGCATGTCCCAATTTGCCCTTCACATCAAGGGTACCTCAGGTTCGTGGTGCAAAACTGTCATTATCAGTTTCAGACGCTGCCGTTTGGATTGTCCACGGCACCTCGGGTCTTTACCAAGGTAATGGCCGAAATGATGTTTATTCTACGAAGAAAAGGCGTATTAATTATCCCTTACTTGGACGATCTCCTGATAAGGGCAAGGTCCAGGGAACAGCTGGGGGACGTAGTAGCACTAACCCAAATAGTGCTGCAACAGCACGGGTGGATTCTGAATTTTCCAAAATCTCAATTGACCCCGACGACACGTCTGCTGTTCCTGGGAATGATTCTGGACACGGTTCAGAAAAAGGTGTTTCTTCCGGAGGAGAAAGCCAAGGAGTTATCCGAACTTGTCAGGAACCTCCTAAAACCAGGGAAAGTGTCTGTGCATCAATGCACAAGAGTCCTGGGAAAGATGGTGGCTTCTTCGAAGCGATTCCATTCGGCAGATTCCACGCACGAACTTTTCAGTGGGATCTGCTGGATAAATGGTCCGGATTGCATCTGCAGATGCATCAGCGGATAACCTTGTCGCCACGGACAAGGGTGTCTCTTCTGTGGTGGTTGCAGAGTGCTCATCTGTTAGAGGGCCGCAGATTCGGCATACAGGACTGGGTCCTGGTGACCACGGATGCCAGTCTGAGAGGCTGGGGAGCGGTCACACAGGGAAGAAACTTCCAGGGAGTATGGTCAAACCTGGAGATGTCTCTTCACATAAATATACTGGAGCTAAGAGCGATTTACAATGCTCTAAGCCTGGCAAAACCCCTGCTTCAGGGTCAGCCGGTGTTGATCCAGTCGGACAACATCACGGCAGTCGCCCACGTAAACAGACAGGGCGGCACAAGAAGCAGGAGAGCAATGGCAGAAGCTGCAAGGATTCTTCGCTGGGCGGAAGATCATGTGATAGCACTGTCAGCAGTGTTCATTCCGGGAGTGGACAACTGGGAAGCAGACTTCCTCAGCAGACACGATCTACACCCGGGAGAGTGGGGACTTCATCCAGAAGTCTTCCACATGATTGTGAACCGTTGGGAAAAACCAAAGGTGGACATGATGGCGTCTCGCCTCAACAAAAAACTGGACAGGTATTGCGCCAGGTCAAGAGACCCTCAGGCAATAGCTGTGGACGCTCTGGTAACGCCGTGGGTGTTCCAGTCAGTGTATGTGTTTCCTCCTCTGCCTCTCATACCAAAAGTACTGAGAATTATACGGCAAAGGGGAGTAAGAACGATACTCGTGGCTCCGGATTGGCCAAGAAGAACTTGGTACCCGGAACTTCAGGAGATGCTCACGGAAGATCCGTGGCCTCTACCTCTAAGACGGGACCTGCTTCAGCAGGGACCGTGTCTATTCCAAGACTTACCGCGGCTGCGTTTGACGGCATGGCGGTTGAACGCCGAATTCTAAGGGAAAAAGGCATTCCGGAAGAGGTCATTCCTACACTGGTAAAAGCCAGGAAGGAGGTGACTGCACAACATTATCACCGCATTTGGAGAAAATATGTTGCGTGGTGTGAGGCCAGGAAGGCCCCCACGGAGGAATTTCAATTGGGTCGATTCCTACATTTCCTGCAAACAGGATTGTCCTATGGGCCTCAAGTTGGGGTCCATTAAGGTTCAAATTTCGGCCCTGTCGATTTTCTTCCAGAAAGAATTGGCTTCAGTTCCTGAAGTCCAGACTTTTGTAAAAGGAGTACTACATATACAGCCCCCGGTTGTGCCCCCAGTGGCTCCGTGGGACCTTAATGTAGTTTTGGATTTTCTCAAATCCCATTGGTTTGAGCCACTCAAATCGGCGGATTTGAAATATCTTACATGGAAAGTAACCATGCTACTGGCCCTGGCTTCAGCCAGGAGAGTGTCAGAATTGGCGGCTTTATCGTATAAAAGCCCATATCTGATTTTCCATTCGGACAGGGCAGAACTGCGGACGCGTCCTCATTTTCTGCCTAAGGTGGTGTCAGCGTTTCACCTGAACCAGCCTATTGTGGTGCCTGCGGCTACTAGCGATTTGGAGGATTCCAAGTTGCTGGACGTTGTCAGGGCATTGAAAATATATATTTCAAGGACGGCTGGAGTCAGAAAATCTGACTCGCTGTTTATACTGTATGCACCCAACAAGCTGGGTGCTCCTGCTTCTAAGCAGACGATTGCTCGTTGGATTTGTAGCACAATTCAACTTGCACATTCTGTGGCAGGCCTGCCACAGCCTAAATCTGTCAAGGCCCATTCCACAAGGAAGGTGGGCTCATCCTGGGCGGCTGCCCGAGGGGTCTCGGCATTACAACTCTGCCGAGCAGCTACGTGGTCGGGGGAGAACACGTTTGTAAAATTCTACAAATTTGATACCCTGGCTAAAGAGGACCTGGAGTTCTCTCATTCGGTGCTGCAGAGTCATCCGCACTCTCCCGCCCGTTTGGGAGCTTTGGTATAATCCCCATGGTCCTGACGGAGTCCCCAGCATCCACTAGGACGTTAGAGAAAATAAGATTTTACTTACCGATAAATCTATTTCTCGTAGTCCGTAGTGGATGCTGGGCGCCCATCCCAAGTGCGGATTGTCTGCAATACTTGTACATAGTTATTGTTACAAAGAAATCGGGTTGTTATTGTTGTGAGCCGTCTGTTCAGAGGCTCCTACGTTTATCATACTGTTAACTGGGTTCAGATCACAAGTTGTACGGTGTGATTGGTGTGGCTGGTATGAGTCTTACCCGGGATTCAAAATCCTTCCTTATTGTGTACGCTCGTCCGGGCACAGTATCCTAACTGAGGCTTGGAGGAGGGTCATAGGGGGAGGAGCCAGTGCACACCACCTGATCCTAAAGCTTTATTTTTGTGCCCTGTCTCCTGCGGAGCCGCTGATCCCCATGGTCCTGACGGAGTCCCCAGCATCCACTACGGACTACGAGAAATAGATTTATCGGTAAGTAAAATCTTATTTTATTTTTTTTAATACTGGGCCGGTGATAGTGGCTTCGTTGTGTAGTGATATTACCTTATTATGTTACCCCAGGTCAGCTGCGGGCTGGGTTGTTGCTAGGATGTCCAGCGCCCCCTTGCAAAATATAGATTTGCACCCTCCCTCCCATTCGTAATAAAGGGACAGCGTGTGTGCCACAAAAGGGGTGTGGTCTCACAAGGAAGGGGGTGTGGCTGCACAATAGTACCCCCAATTCAAATTATGCTGCACAGTATCGCAATCTTATTCACATTACACTGGCATAGTGCCCCTGATTCATATTGCACCACATAATAGTGTACCGTATTCACTTAACGACACACAGTAGTGCCCCTTATACACAATACCCACAGTAGTATCTCTTATACACATAACGCGTACTGTAGTAGTGCCCCTTACACATAGTGCCCACAGTAGTAGTAGTGCCACACATAATGCACACAGTAGTAGTGCCACACAAAACACCCACAATAGGAGGGGGGAGTGCAGTACTTAAGGGGGGCACTCACGGAGCGATCGCTGCTTAAAATCTAAGCAATCTGACTAGATTGCTTAGATTTTAAGCAGCGATCGCTCCGTGTGTACCCCCACAGCGATAGCGATGCATGGCCCCGTGCATCGTTATCGCTGATGCTAGATTGGCCTGCATGCTGGCTCAATCTAGCAGGTCGCTCATTTCACCTGCTGGGGGGGGGGGGGCGCTGGGTGAAATGAGTGCTCAGCACATCTCTCCCCAAATCGGGCCGTGAACACGGCCCTTTACTGCACACAGATCAGCGAGAGAGTGCTACCGGCGCCGCTGCCAAAGGTGCAGCTAGGAGGGAGACGGAGAGACCTGCACTGTAGCTATACTTCATGCTGTCGACGCTGCTGCCTGTCATACAGTGTGACAGATGCAGTGGCAGCAACAGCAGGAGTGGGGAGACCGTTACTTCAGCCTGGCACCTCCCTGCTTTGCAGGAGCTGCTGAGCGGGTAGTGCCAGCTCTGGCTGCAAGCCACATTATTCCAATAAGATATATGGTAATCCATCTCTTCTAGCACAGTTTACAGCTGCTGTTGAGACATAGCTTACATTATAAGCAGTGCACTGTTATATAACATATTTTCTCTGACGTCCTAGTGGATGCTGGGACTCCGTCAGGACCATGGGGAATAGCGGCTCCGCAGGAGACAGGGCACAAAATTTAAAAGTTTGACCACTAGGTGGTGTGTACTGGCTCCTCCCCCTATGACCCTCCTCCAAGCCTCAGTTAGGTTTTTGTGCCCGTCCGAGCAGGGTGCAATCTAGGTGGCTCTCCTAAAGAGCTGCTTAGAAAAAGTTTGTTAGGTTTTTTATTTTCAGTGAGTCCTGCTGGCAACAGGCTCACTGCATCGAGGGACTAAGGGGAGAAGAAGTGAACTCACCTGCGTGCAGGATGGATTTGCTTCTTAGGCTACTGGACACTAGCTCCAGAGGGACGATCACAGGTACAGCCTGGATGGGTCACCGGAGCCGCGCCGCCGACCCCCTTGCAGATGCCGAATAGAGAAGAGGTCCAGAAACCGGCGGCAGAAGACGTCTCAGTCTTCATGAGGTAGCGCACAGCACTGCAGCTGTGCGCCATTGCTCTCCGCACACTTCACACCAGCGGTCACTGAGGGTGCAGGGCGCTGGGGGGGGCGCCCTGGGCAGCAATGTAATATACCTATTCTGGCTAAAATATATCACATATAGCCCCTGGGGCTATATGGATGTATTTAACCCCTGCCAGGTTCCAAAAAAACCGGGAGAAGAAGCCCGACGAAAAGGGGGCGGGGCCTATTCTCCTCAGCACACAGCGCCATTTTCCTGCCCAGCTCCGCTGCGAGGAAGGCTCCCAGGACTCTCCCCTGCACTGCACTACAGAAACAGGGTAAAAACAGAGAGGGGGGGGCACTTATTGGCGATATTTATAATATTTGAGCTGCTATAAAGGGAACACACTTATTAAGGTTGTCCCTATATATATATTTATAGCGCTTGGGTGTGTGCTGGCAAACTCTCCCTCTGTCTCCCCAAAGGGCTAGTGGGGTCCTGTCTTCTATCAGAGCATTCCCTGTGTGTCTGCTGTGTCGGTACGTGTGTGTCGACATGTATGAGGACGATGTTGGCGTGGAGGCGGAGCAATTGCCTGTAATGGTGATGTCACCCCCTAGGGAGTCGACACCAGAATGGATGGCTTTGTTTATGGAATTACGGGATAGTGTCAGCACGCTACAAAAGTCGGTTGACGACATGAGACAGCCGGCAAACCAGTTAGTACCTGTCCAGGCGTCTCAGACACCGTCAGGGGCTGTAAAACGCCCTTTACCTCAGTCGGTCGACACAGACCCAGACACTGACACTGAATCCAGTGTCGACGGTGAAGAAACAAACGTATTTTCCAGTAGGGCCACACGTTATATGATCACGGCAATGAAGGAGGCTTTGCATATCTCTGATACTGCAAGTACCACAAAAAGGGGTATTATGTGGGGTGTGAAAAAACTACCGATAGTTTTTCCTGAATCAGAGGAACTGAATGAAGTGTGTGATGAAGCGTGGGTTACCCCAGATAGAAAACTGCTAATTTCAAAGAAGTTATTGGCATTATACCCTTTCCCGCCAGAGGTTAGGGCGCGCTGGGAAACACCTCCTAGGGTGGATAAGGCGCTCACACGCTTATCAAAGCAAGTGGCGTTACCGTCTCCTGATACGGCCGCCCTCAAGGATCCAGCTGATAGGAGGCTGGAGAATACATTAAAAAGTATATACACACATACGGGTGTTATACTGAGACCAGCAATCGCCTCAGCCTGGATGTGCAGTGCTGGCGTGGCTTGGTCGGAGTCACTGTCTGAAAATATTGATACCCTGGATAGGGACAGTATTTTACTGACTATAGAGCAGTTAAAGGATGCATTTCTTTATATGCGAGATGCACAGAGAGATATTTGCACTCTGGCATCAAGAGTAAGTGCGATGTCCATATCTGCCAGAAGAAGTTTATGGACGCGCCAGTGGTCAGGTGATGCGGATTCCAAACGACATATGGAAGTATTGCCGTATAAGGGGGACGAATTATTTGGGGTCGGTCTATCGGATCTGGTGGCCACGGCAACGGCCGGAAAATCCACCTTTTTACCCCAGGTCACCTCCCAGCAGAAAAAGCCGCAGGCTTTTCAGCCGCAGTCCTTTCGTTCCTATAAGAACAAACGAGCAAAAGGACATTCCTATTTGCCCCGAGGCAAAGGAAAGGGTAAGAGACTGCAACAAGCAGCTCCTTCCCAGGAGCAGAAGCCCTCCCCGGCTTCTACAAAGGCGTCAGCATGACGCTGGGACCTTACAAGCAGACTCAGGGGCGGTGGGGGGTCGCCTCAAACATTTCAGCGCACAGTGGGCTCACTCGCAGGTGGACCCCTGGATCCTGCAGGTAGTATCTCAGGGTTACAGGTTGGAATTCGAGAAGTCCCCTCCTCGCCGTTTCCTAAAGTCTGCTTTGCCAACGTCTCCCTCCGACAGGGCGACGGTATTGGATGCCATTCACAAGCTGTATTCTCAGCAGGTGATAGTCAAGGTACCCCTCCTACAACAGGGACAGGGGTATTACTCCACGCTATTTGTGGTACCGAAGCCGGACGGCTCGGTAAGACCGATTCTAAATCTAAAATCTCTGAACCTGTACATACAAAAATTCAAGTTCAAGATGGAGTCACTCAGAGCAGTGATAGCGAATCTGGAAGAAGGGGATTTTATGGTGTCCTTGGACATCAAGGATGCTTACCTTCATGTTCCAATTTGTCCTTCACACCAAGGGTACCTCAGGTTCGTGGTCCAAAACTGTCATTATCAGTTTCAGACGCTGCCGTTTGGATTGTCCACGGCACCCCGGGTCTTTACCAAGGTAATGGCCGAAATGATGATCCTTCTTCGAAGAGAAGGCGTCTTAATTATCCCTTACTTGGACGATCTCCTGATAAGGGCAAGATCCAGAGAACAGCTGGAGGTCGGAGTAGCACTAACCCAAGTAGTGCTCCAACAACACGGGTGGATTCTGAATTTTCCAAAATCCCAACTGATCCCGACGACACGTCTGTTGTTCCTAGGGATGATTCTGGACACTGTTCAGAAAAAGGTATTTCTTCCGGAGGAGAAAGCCAGGGAGTTATCCGATCTAGTCAGGAACCTCCTAAAACCAGGAAAAGTATCTGTGCATCAATGCACAAGAGTCCTGGGAAAAATGGTAGCTTCTTACGAAGCGATTCCATTCGGCAGATTCCATGCACGAACTTTTCAGTGGAATCTGCTGGACAAATGGTCCGGATCGCATCTGCAGATGCATCAGCGGATAAAATTGTCCACAAGAAGTCAAGCCTGGAGACGTCTCTTCACATAAATATACTGGAGCTAAGAGCAATCTACAATGCTCTAAGCCTGGCAAAACCTCTGCTTCAGGGTCAGCCGGTGTTGATTCAGTCGGACAACATCACGGCAGTCGCCCACGTAAACAGACAGGGCGGCACAAGAAGCAGGAGGGCAATGGCAGAAGCTGCAAGGATTCTCCGCTGGGCAGAAAATCATGTGTTAGCACTGTCAGCTGTGTTCATCCCGGAAGTGGACAACTGGGAAGCAGACTTCCTCAGCAGACACGATCTGCACCCGGGAGAGTGGGGACTTCATCCAGAAGTCTTCCACATGATTGTGGTCCATTGGGAAAGACCAATGGTGGACATGATGGCGTCCCGCCTCAACAAAAAACTGGACAGGTATTGCGCCAGGTCAAGAGACCCTCAGGCAATAGCTGTAGACGCTCTGGTAACACCATGGGTGTACCAGTCAGTGTATGTGTTTCCTCCTCTGCCTCTCATACCAAAAGTACTGAGAATTATACGGCAAAGGGGAGTAAGAACGATACTCGTGGCTCCGGATTGGCCAAGAAGAACTTGGTACCCGGAACTTCAGGAGATGCTCACGGAAGATCCGTGGCCTCTACCTCTAAGACGGGACCTGCTTCAGCAGGGACCGTGTCTATTCCAAGACTTACCGCGGCTGCGTTTGACGGCATGGCGGTTGAACGCCGAATCCTAAGGGAAAAAGGCATTCCGGAAGAGGTCATCCCTACCCTGGTAAAAGCCAGGAAGGAGGTGACTGCACAACATTATCACCGCATTTGGAGAAAATATGTTGCGTGGTGTGAGGCCAGGAAGGCCCCGACGGAGGAATTTCAACTGGGTCGATTCCTACATTTCCTGCAAACAGGATTGTCTATGGGCCTCAAATTAGGGTCCATTAAGGTTCAAATTTCGGCCCTGTCGATTTTCTTCCAGAAAGAATTGGCTTCAGTTCCTGAAGTCCAGACTTTTGTAAAAGGAGTACTACATATACAGCCCCCGGTTGTGCCCCCAGTGGCACCGTGGGATCTTAATGTAGTTTTGGATTTTCTCAAATCCCATTGGTTTGAGCCACTCAAATCGGTGGATTTGAAATATCTTACATGGAAAGTAACCATGCTACTGGCCCTGGCTTCAGCCAGGAGAGTGTCAGAATTGGCGGCTTTATCGTATAAAAGCCCATATCTGATTTTCCATTCGGACAGGGCAGAACTGCGGACGCGTCCTCACTTTCTGCCTAAGGTGGTTTCAGCGTTTCACCTGAACCAGCCTATTGTGGTGCCTGCGGCTACTAGCGATTTGGAGGATTCCAAGTTGCTGGACGTTGTCAGAGCATTGAAAATATATATTTCAAGGACGGCTGGAGTCAGAAAATCTGACTCGCTGTTTATACTGTATGCACCCAACAAGCTGGGTGCTCCTGCTTCTAAGCAGACGATTGCTCGTTGGATTTGTAGCACAATTCAACTTGCACATTCTGTGGCAGGCCTGCCACAGCCTAAATCTGTCAAGGCCCATTCCACAAGGAAGGTGGGCTCATCTTGGGCGGCTGCCCGAGGGGTCTCGGCATTACAACTCTGCCGAGCAGCTACGTGGTCAGGGGAGAACACGTTTGTAAAATTCTACAAATTTGATACCCTGGCTAAGGAGGACCTGGAGTTCTCTCATTCGGTGCTGCAGAGTCATCCGCACTCTCCCGCCCGTTTGGGAGCTTTGGTATAATCCCCATGGTCCTGACGGAGTCCCAGCATCCACTAGGACGTCAGAGAAAATAAGATTTTACTTACCGATAAATCTATTTCTCGTAGTCCGTAGTGGATGCTGGGCGCCCATCCCAAGTGCGGATTGTCTGCAATACTTGTACATAGTTATTGTTACAAAAAAATCGGGTTGTTATTGTTGTGAGCCGTCTGTTCAGAGGCTCCTACGTTTGTCATACTGTTAACTGGGTTCAGATCACAAGTTGTACGGTGTGATTGGTGTGGCTGGTATGAGTCTTACCCGGGATTCAAAATCCTTCCTTATTGTGTACGCTCGTCCGGGCACAGTATCCTAACTGAGGCTTGGAGGAGGGTCATAGGGGGAGGAGCCAGTACACACCACCTAGTGGTCAAACTTTTAAATTTTGTGCCCTGTCTCCTGCGGAGCCGCTATTCCCCATGGTCCTGACGGAGTCCCAGCATCCACTACGGACTACGAGAAATAGATTTATCGGTAAGTAAAATCTTATTATAATGTCAGTCACACTTCCAAACCAATTGTTAACATTATAATTTATATATCTTCCTTTATAATCATGCATTTACTTTAATATACACACAACCCTCTATAATGTCACTACAACGAGTTTCAGGTGTTGAAAATAACCCTCATTTACAAATAAATTAAATTTGACTTCCATTTTATTTACATAAAAATGCAAAAAAATATTTTTATTTAATAAAATGATTTGCAAATAACTGTATTCATCTCTGCCATCTTATTCAGCATCTGAATTGATGAACTTACATTTGAGGCTGTAACATTGCTACCTGCGCACCCTTCTCTCCGTTTGCAACATACTCTGGTCTGTCTCCATCTGCTACACTGCGGAGGTGCGTTCTGGGGTTGTTCTTAATGGCAGTATAATGTACAACATCTTCCTTGGTGTCATTTCGGTTTATGAATCCAAATTCATGGCGCACGTTGAACCATATGACTGTGCCCAAAACTTTAGTTGTGCTGACATTGGCATCAGTGTATTAAACTTGGGGTGGCGATCTCTTGAATCTGCTTCTGAAAACAGGATATGGATCCGATCTACATCTCCGAGCTGGTGTTCCAAAAATTGACTTATTCCATTTGCTCACCCCTGAGGGCTCGTCTCCCGGCCTCAGAGTACTGGCATTTAAAGGTTCTTCCCAATTGCATTCTCGTTACACATGGTCACTTTGATTACACCTTTGATACAATTACTCCTCTGAGGCAATTGTCAAAGGGGGTACAAATAGTCCCGTATCCATGAAGGAGACTGTACGCATTCTCAAGTGGGCGAAAAGTCATATAACAGCCAATAGCAGCTGTATTCATTCCAGTGGTCAAAAATTGGGAGGCAGATTACCTCAGCCATCAGGATCTTCACCCCAACGAGTGGTCTTTTCATCCAGAGATCTTCCAGGATCTAGTAGCAAGGTAGCAATATAAGGTTTGTTGGCGCTGTGCAGGCGGGTATATATAAATATATATGTATAAAAACCCATATATCAGCTGCCACTAGGTGAGGAGGTAGCCAGCCTCCTCTAAATAGCAAAAAACTATAAATTGTAGACTATATACCTGGTAGGCGCTTGACAACAGGAACAATCAATTAAAAACAAACCATTTTATTCCACATTTACAAAACATTTAAACAACACACAGTTAAAAAAGTAATAATGATCAGTTGATACTTTTGATCTATATAATGATTCAATATATCACATCCATATGTAGTGTTGAGAGTCCCTGGAGTTAAAAATGTTTATTCAAAGCGTATAAAATAGATACATTTAGTTACCACCAGTCCCTGTAGCAGGCGGAGACTCTCAGTATTGCTTCAGTCAGTCTCAACGCCAAAGATGTACAGTATGTATAGGTGGTGGGTAATAGTCCTGATGTGGCAAGGCAGCCGCTGGAACCAGCCGCTTGGTGAGCATGCAGCGGACACGATTGTGTGGAAAGCCGCCAATGGCGATCGCTGGTATCATGCAGTGGATCCAGCCGCTGTAGGTGTCCGTTAGTATAGGAACTGCGAGTACAGTTTTGCAGAAAGCCATTGGAAGCATAGACTGTAACTGATGAAGAGTCCAGCGGTATTACCAAGCTCTCATAACGTTATGGAGGCAGCTGTTGTAATGCAGTGAGCCGCTGAGCACAGCCGTATGGACGTGTGTAGCAGGTCCAGTAATCTCCAAAGCCACTATAGGTAAAGCAAAAGGCTTGCTAGCATAGATAGGAAAATGTTCCTCTGCCTCGCGATTGCCTCTGCTAGAACAGTTTCTGAGCTATCTTGTTATCTGGTATTTCATGATGACCAAGCAGAGATCCATACTAAACCCTTCTTCTTGCTAAAGATTGTCTGCAAATTCCACATCAGTCAGCTAATTGTGGTTCCGGTTCTGCCCAGCAGTGATTCTAGTGTGCACTCTTTAGATGTAGTCCATATTCTCTGGTTGTGTTTCCCCTGCTTTGGCCTTATATAAGACTGGTGACTTGTCATCTATGATTCCCACAAGCGGGATTGGCCGGCTTCAAAGCAAACAATATCTTAATGGATCTGAGCAGTTATCTGACAGGCTTACACAGTTTTGGCTCATTTAGCTTGTTCGGTGGGTGCTACTAGGGCTGAGCATTATGGGGCCTCACTGCTCAGCTCTGTTGGGCTGCATCCAGGTCTAGTGTACATACTTTTGTCAAATTCTACTGTTTTGACACATCAGCATTCAAGGAGGCAAGATTTGGATGCAGGGCACCTCATGCCACCACAGCGTGTTCCCTACTGTGAGGACTGCTTTAGGACATCCCCAGTTTAACTCCGGTGTCCCCCAGGATGAAAGAGAAAACAGGATTTCTCTAACGTCCTAGTGGATGCTGGGGACTCCGTCAGGACCATGGGGATTAGCGGCTCCGCAGGAGACAGGGCACAAAAATAAAGCTAGGATCAGGTGGTGTGCACTGGCTCCTCCCCCCATGACCCTCCTCCAAGCCTCAGTTAGGTTTTTGTGCCCGTCCGAGCAGGGTGCAATCTAGGTGGCTCTCCTAAAGAGCTGCTTAGAAAAAGTTTTTAGGTTTTTTATTTTCAGTGAGTCCTGCTGGCAACAGGCTCACTGCATCGAGGGACTTAGGGGAGAGAAGTCAACTCACCTGCGTGCAGGATGGATTGGCTTCTTAGGCTACTGGACACCATTAGCTCCAGAGGGATCGAACACAGGCCCAGCCATGGAGTCCGGTCCCGGAGCCGCGCCGCCGACCCCCCTTGCAGATGCCGAAGATGGAAGAGGTCCAGAAGCAGGCGGCAGAAGACTTTTCAGTCTTCCTGAGGTAGCGCACAGCACTGCAGCTGTGCGCCATTGTTGTCAGCACACTTCACACAGCGGTCACGGAGGGTGCAGGGCGCTGGGGGGGCGCCCTGGGCAGCAATGTATAATACCTTTTTATGGCTAAAAAATACATCACATATAGCCCTTGAGGCTATATGGATGTATTTAACCCCTGCCAGATCTCACAAACTCCGGAGAAGAGCCCGCCGAAATAGGGGGCGGGGCTTATTCTCCTCAGCACACAGCGCCATTTTCCTGCTCAGCTCCGCTGTGAGGAAGGCTCCCAGGACTCTCCCCTGCACTGCACTACAGAAACAGGGTAAAACAGAGAGGGGGGGGCACTTTTTTTGGCGATATTACTATATTTAAGCTGCTATAAAGGATACAACACTTATATAGGGTTGTTCCCATATATATTATAGCGCTTGGGTGTGTGCTGGCAAACTCTCCCTCTGTCTCCCCAAAGGGCTAGTGGGGTCCTGTCTTCAATAGAGCATTCCCTGTGTGTCTGCTGTGTGTCGGTACGTGTGTGTCGACATGTATGAGGACGATGTTGGTGTGGAGGCAGAGCAATTGCCGGTAATGGTGATGTCACCCCCCAGGGAGTCGACACCGGAATGGATGGTTTTGTTTATGGAATTACGTGATAATGTCAGCACATTACAAAAATCAGTTGACGACATGAGACGGCCGGAAAACCAGTTAGTACCTGCCCAGGCGTCTCAGACACCGTCAGGGGCTGTAAAACGCCCTTTACCTCAGTCGGTCGACACAGACCCAGACACGGACACTGAATCTAGTGTCGACGGTGAAGAAACAAACGTATTTTCCAGTAGGGCCACACGTTATATGATCACGGCAATGAAGGAGGCTTTGCATATCTCTGATACTACAAGTACCACAAAAAGGGGTATTATGTGGGGGGTGAAAAAACTACCTGTAGTTTTTCCTGAATCAGAGGAATTGAATGATGTATGTGATGAAGCGTGGGTTAACCCAGATAGAAAAGTGCTAATTTCAAAAAAGTTATTGGCATTATACCCTTTCCCGCCAGAGGTTAGGGCGCGCTGGGAAACACCCCCTAAGGTGGATAAGGCGCTCACACGCTTATCAAAACAAGTGGCGTTACCGTCTCCTGATACGGCCGCCCTCAAGGATCCAGCTGATAGGAGGCTGGAAACTACCCTAAAAAGTATATACACACATACTGGTGTCATACTGCGACCAGCCATCGCCTCAGCCTGGATGTGCAGTGCTGGGGTGGTCTGGTCGGATTCCCTGACTGAAAATATTGATACCCTGGATAGGGACAGTATTTTACAGACTTTAGAGCAATTAAAGGATGCTTTTCTTTATATGCGAGATGCTCAGAGGGATATTTGCACTCTGGCATCGAGAGTAAGTGCGATGTCCATATCTGCCAGAAGAAGTTTATGGACACGACAGTGGTCAGGTGATGCGGATTCCAAACGGCATATGGAAGTATTGCCGTATAAAGGGGAGGAATTATTTGGCGTCGGTCTATCGGATTTGGTGGCCACGGCAACTGCCGGGAAATCCACCTTTTTACCTCAGACCCCCTCCCAACAGAAAAAGACACCGTCTTTTCAGCCGCAGTCCTTTCGGTCCTATAAGAAGCGGGCAAAAGGACAGTCATATCTGCCCCGAGGCAGAGGAAAGGGTAAGAGAGGGCAGCAAGCAGCTCCTTCCCAGGAACAGAAGCCCTCCGCGGGTTCTGCAAAGCCCTAAGCATGACGCTGGGGCTTTACAAGCGGACTCAGGAACGGTGGGGGGTCGACTCAAGAATTTCAGCGCGCAGTGGGCTTGCTCACAGGTGGACCCCTGGATCCTGCAGGTAGTATCTCAGGGTTACAGGTTGGAATTCGAGAAGTCTCCCCCTCGCCGGTTCCTAAAGTCTGCTTTGCCAACGTCTCCCTCAGACAGGGCGACGGTATTGGAAGCCATTCACAAGCTGTTTTCTCAGCAGGTGATAGTCAAGGTACCCCTCCTACAACAGGAAAAGGGTTATTACTCCACGCTATTTGTGGTACCGAAGCCGGACGGCTCGGTAAGACCTATTCTAAATCTGAAATCTTTGAACCTGTACATACAAAAATTCAAGTTCAAGATGGAATCACTCAGAGCAGTGTTAGCGAATCTGGAAGAAGGGGAATTTATGGTGTCCCTGGACATAAAAGATGCTTACCTGCATGTCCCAATTTGCCCTTCACATCAAGGGTACCTCAGGTTCGTGGTGCAAAACTGTCATTATCAGTTTCAGACGCTGCCGTTTGGATTGTCCACGGCACCTCGGGTCTTTACCAAGGTAATGGCCGAAATGATGATTCTTCTGCGAAGAAGAGGCGTATTAATTATCCCTTACTTGGACGATCTCCTGATAAGGGCAAGGTCCAGAGAACAGCTGGAGGACGGAGTAGCACTAACCCAAGTAGTGCTGCAACAACACGGGTGAATTTTGAATTTTCCAAAATCTCAGTTGACCCCGACAACACGTCTGCTGTTCCTGGGAATGATTCTGGACACGGTTCAGAAAAAGGTGTTTCTTCCGGAGGAGAAAGCCAAGGAGTTATCCGAACTTGTCAGGAACCTCCTAAAACCAGGGAAAGTGTCTGTGCATCAATGCACAAGAGTCCTGGGAAAGATGGTGGCTTCTTACGAAGCAATCCCATTCGGCAGATTCCACGCACGAACTTTTCAGTGGGATCTGCTGGACAAATGGTCCGGATCGCATCTGCAGATGCATCAGCGGATAACCTTATTGCCACGGACAAGGGTGTCTCTTCTGTGGTGGTTGCAGAGTGCTCATCTGTTAGAAGGCCGCAGATTCGGCATACAGGACTGGGTCCTGGTGACCACGGATGCCAGTCTGAGAGGCTGGGGAGCGGTCACACAGGGAAGAAACTTCCAGGGAGTATGGTCAAGCCTGGAGATGTCTCTTCACATAAATATACTGGAGCTAAGAGCGATTTACAATGCTCTAAGCCTGGCAAAACCCCTGCTTCAGGGTCAGCCGGTGTTGATCCAGTCGGACAACATCACGGCAGTCGCCCACGTAAACAGACAGGGCGGCACAAGAAGCAGGAGAGCAATGGCAGAAGCTGCAAGGATTCTTCGCTGGGCGGAAGATCATGTGATAGCACTGTCAGCAGTGTTCATTCCGGGAGTGGACAACTGGGAAGCAGACTTCCTCAGCAGACACGATCTACACCCGGGAGAGTGGGGACTTCATCCAGAAGTCTTCCACATGATTGTGAACCGTTGGGAAAAACCAAAGGTGGATATGATGGCGTCTCGCCTCAACAAAAAACTGGACAGGTATTGCGCCAGGTCAAGAGACCCTCAGGCAATAGCTGTGGACGCTCTGGTAACACCGTGGGTGTTCCAGTCAGTGTATGTGTTTTCCTCCTCTGCCTCTCATACCCAAAGTACTGAGAATTATACGGCAAAGGGGAGTAAGAACGATACTCGTGGCTCCGGATTGGCCAAGAAGAACTTGGTACCCGGAACTTCAGGAGATGCTCACGGAAAATCCGTGGCCTCTACCTCTAAGACGGGACCTGATTCAGCAGGGACCGTGTCTATTCCAAGACTTACCGCGGCTACGTTTGACGGCGTGGCGGTTGAACGCCGAATTCTAAGGGAAAAAGGCATTCCAGAAGAGGTCATTCCTACACTGGTTAAAGCCAGGAAGGAGGTGACTGCACAACATTATCACCGCATTTGGAGAAAATATGTTGCGTGGTGTGAGGCCAGTAAGGCCCCCACGGAGGAATTTCAATTGGGTCGATTCCTACATTTCCTGCAAACAGGATTGTCTATGGGCCTCAAGTTGGGGTCCATTAAGGTTCAAATTTCGGCCCTGTCGATTTTCTTCCAGAAAGAATTGGCTTCAGTTCCTGAAGTCCAGACTTTTGTAAAAGGAGTACTACATATACAGCCCCCGGTTGTGCCCCCAGTGGCTCCGTGGGACCTTAATGTAGTTTTGGATTTTCTCAAATCCCATTGGTTTGAGCCACTCAAATCGGCGGATTTGAAATATCTTACATGGAAAGTAACCATGCTACTGGCCCTGGCTTCAGCCAGGAGAGTGTCAGAATTGGCGGCTTTATCGTATAAAAGCCCATATCTGATTTTCCATTCGGACAGGGCAGAACTGCGGACGCGTCCTCATTTTCTGCCTAAGGTGGTGTCAGCGTTTCACCTGAACCAGCCTATTGTGGTGCCTGCGGCTACTAGCGATTTGGAGGATTCCAAGTTGCTGGACGTTGTCAGGGCATTGAAAATATATATTTCAAGGACGGCTGGAGTCAGAAAATCTGACTCGCTGTTTATACTGTATGCACCCAACAAGCTGGGTGCTCCTGCTTCTAAGCAGACGATTGCTCGTTGGATTTGTAGCACAATTCAACTTGCACATTCTGTGGCAGGCCTGCCACAGCCTAAATCTGTCAAGGCCCATTCCACAAGGAAGGTGGGCTCATCCTGGGCGGCTGCCCGAGGGGTCTCGGCATTACAACTCTGCCGAGCAGCTACGTGGTCGGGGGAGAACACGTTTGTAAAATTCTACACATTTGATACCCTGGCTAAAGAGGACCTGGAGTTCTCTCATTCGGTGCTGCAGAGTCATCCGCACTCTCCCGCCCGTTTGGGAGCTTTGGTATAATCCCCATGGTCCTGACGGAGTCCCCAGCATCCACTAGGACGTTAGAGAAAATAAGATTTTACTTACCGATAAATCTATTTCTCGTAGTCCGTAGTGGATGCTGGGCGCCCATCCCAAGTGCGGATTGTCTGCAATACTTGTACATAGTTATTGTTACAAAAAAATCGGGTTGTTCTTGTTGTGAGCCGTCTGTTCAGAGGCTCCTACGTTGTCATACTGTTAACTGGGTTCAGATCACAAGTTGTACGGTGTGATTGGTGTGGCTGGTATGAGTCTTACCCGGGATTCAAAATCCTTCCTTATTGTGTACGCTCGTCCGGGCACAGTATCCTAACTGAGGCTTGGAGGAGGGTCATGGGGGGAGGAGCCAGTGCACACCACCTGATCCTAAAGCTTTATTTTTGTGCCCTGTCTCCTGCGGAGCCGCTAATCCCCATGGTCCTGATGGAGTCCCCAGCATCCACTACGGACTACGAGAAATAGATTTATCGGTAAGTAAAATCTTATTATTTTATACTTACCAGGAAAATCCATTTCTCTGACGTCCTAGTGGATGCTGGGAACTCCGTAAGGACCATGGGGAATAGACGGGCTCCGCAGGAGACTGGGCACTCTAAAAGAAAGATTAGGTACTATCTGGTGTGCACTGGCTCCTCCCACTATGACCCTCCTCCAGACCTCAGTTAGATTTCTGTGCCCGGCCGAGCTGGATGCACACTAGGGGCTCTCCTGAGCTCCTAGAAAGAAAGTTTATTTTAGGTTTTTTATTTTACAGTGAGACCTGCTGGCAACAGGCTCACTGCATCGAGGGACTAAGGGGAGAAGAAGTGAACCTACCTGCTTGCAGCTAGCTTGGGCTTCTTAGGCTACTGGACACCATTAGCTCCAGAGGGATCGACCGCATGGAACTGGCCTTGGTGTTCGTTCCCGGAGCCACGCCGCCGTCCCCCTTACAGAGCCAGAAGCAAGAAGAGGTCCGGAAAATCGGCGGCAGAAGACTTCGGTCTTCACCAAGGTAGCGCACAGCACTGCAGCTGTGCGCCATTGCTCCTCATGCACACTTCACACTCCGGTCACTGAGGGTGCAGGGCGCTGGGGGGGGGCGCCCTGAGGGCAATATATGACACCTTGGCTGGCAAATCTACATCATATATAGTCCTAGAGGCTATATAGATGTAAAATTACCCCTGCCAGTATTCCAGAAAAAGCAGGAGAAAGTCAGTTGAAAAAGGGGCGGGGCTTCTCCCTCAGCACACTGGCGCCATTTTCTCTTCACAGTGCAGCTGGAAGACAGCTCCCCAGGCTCTCCCCTGTAGTTTTCAGGCTCAAAGGGTTAAAAAGAGAGGGGGGGGGGACCCACAAAATTTAGGCGCAATATTGTATATACAAGCAGCTATTGGGAAAAATTCACTCAATATAGTGTTAATCCCAAAATTATATAGCGCTCTGGTGTGTGCTGGCATACTCTCTCTCTGTCTCCCCAAAGGGCTGTGTGGGGTCCTGTCCTCAGTCAGAGCATTCCCTGTGTGTGTGTGCGGTGTGTCGGTACGGCTGTGTCGACACGTTTGATGAGGAGGCTTATGTGATGGCAGAGCAGATGCCGATAAATGTGATGTCGCCCCCTGTGGGGCCGACACCAGAGTGGATGGATAGGTGGAAGGTATAAACCGACAGTGTCAACTCCTTACATAAAAGGCTGGATGACGTAACAGCTATGGGACAGCCGGCTTCTCAGCCCGCGCCTGCCCAGGCGTCTCAAAGGCCATCAGGGGCTCAAAAACGCCCGCTCCCTCAGATGGCAGACACAGATGTCGACACGGAGTCTGACTCCAGTGTCGATGAGGTTGAGACATATACACAATCCACTAGGAACATCCGTTACATGATCCCGGCAATAAAAAATGTGTTACACATTTCTGACATTAACCCAAGTACCACTAAAAAAGGGTTTTATGTTTGGGGAGAAAAAGCAGGCAGTGTTTTGTTCCCCCATCAAATGAGTGAATGAAGTGTGAAAAAGCGTGGGTTCCCCCGATAAGAAACTGGTAATTTCTAAAAAGTTACTGATGGCGTACCCTTTCCCGTCAGAGGATAAGTTACGCTGGGAGATATCCCCTAGGGTGGATAAGGCGCTCACACGTTTGTCAAAAAAGGTGGCACTGCCGTCTTAGGATACGGCCACTTTGAAGGTACCTGCTGATAAAAAGCAGGAGGCTATCCTGAAGTCTGTATTTACACACTCAGGTACTAGACTGAGACCTGCAGATAGTGCTGCTGCAGCGTGGTCTGTAACCCTGTCAAACAGGGATACTATTTTGCGAACATAAGACGTCGTCTTATATATGAGGGATGCACAGAGGGATATTTTGCCGGCTGGCATCCAGAATTAATGCAATGTCCATTCTGTCAGGAGGGTATTAGAGACCCGACACTGGACAGGTGATGCTGACTTTAAAAGGCACATAGAGCCTTATAAGGGTGAGGAATTGTTTGGAGATGGTCTCTGGGACCTCGTATCCACAGCAACAGCTGGGAAGAAATTTTTTTACCTCAGGTTTCCTCACAGCCTAAGAAAGCACTGTATTATCAGGTACAGTCCTTTCGGCTTCAGAAAAGCAAGCGGGTCAAAGGCGCTTCCTTTCTGCACAGAGACGAGGGAAGAGGGAAAAAGCTGCACCAGTCAGCCAGTTCCCAGAATCAAAATTCTTCCCCCGCTTCCTCTGAGTCCACCGCATGACGCGGGGGCTCCACAGGCGTAGCCAGGTACGGTGGGGGGCCGCCTCAAAAATTTCAGCAATCAGTGGGCTCGCTCACAGGTGGATCCCTGGATCCTGCAAGTAGTATCTCAGGGGTACAAGCTGGAATTCGAGGCGTCTCCCCCCCGCCGTTTCCTCAAATCTGCCTTGCCGACAACTCCCTCAGGCAGGGAGGCTGTGCTAGAGGCAATTCACAAGCTGTATTCCCAGCAGGTGATAGTCAAGGTGCCCCTACTTCAACAAGGACGGGGTTACTATTCCACACTGTTTGTGGTACCGAAACCGGACGGTTCGGTGAGACCCATTTTAAATTTGAAATCCTTGAACACATACATAAAAAAATTCAAGTTCAAGATGGAATCGCTCAGGGCGGTTATTGCAAGCCTGGAGGAGGGGGATTACATGGTATCCCTGGACATCAAGGATGCTTACCTACATGTCCCCATTTACCATCCTCACCAGGAGTACCTCAGATTTGTGGTACAGGATTGCCATTACCAATTCCAAACACTGCCGTTTGGACTGTCCACGGCACCGAGGGTCTTTACCAAGGTAATGGCAGAAATGATGATACTCCTTCGAAAAAAGGGGGTTTTAATTATCCCGTACTTGGACGATCTCCTTATAAAGGCGAGATCCAAGGAGCAGTTGTTGGTCGGAGTAGCACTATCTCGGGAAGTGCTACAACAGCACGGATGGATTCTATACATTCCAAAGTCACAGCTGGTTCCTACCACACGCCTACTGTTCCTGGGGATGGTTCTGGACACAGAACAGAGAAAAAGTGTTTCTCCCGCAGGAGAAAGCCAAGGAGCTGTCATCTCTAGTCAGAGACCTCCTGAAACCAAAACAGGTATCGGTGCATCACTGCACACGAGTCCTGGGAAAAATGGTAGCTTCTTACGAAGCAAAATTCCATTCGGCAGGTTCCATGCAAGAACCTTTCAGTGGGACCTCTTGGACAAGTGGTCGGGATCGCATCTTCAGATGCATCGGCTGATAACCCTGTCTCCAAGGACCAGGGTATCTCTACTGTGGTGGCTGCAGAGTGCTCATCTTCAAGAGGGCCGCAGATTCGGCATACAGGACTGGGTCCTGGTAACCACGGATGCCAGCCTTCGAGGCTGGGGGGCAGTCACACAGGGAAGAAATTTCCAAGGACTTTGGTCAAGTCAGGAGTCGTCCCTACACATAAATATTCTGGAACTGAGGGCCATTTACAATGCCCTAAGTCTGGCAAGGCCTCTGCTTCAAAACCAGCCGGTACTGATCCAATCAGACAACATCACGGCAGTCGCCCATGTAAACCGACAGGGCGGCACAAGAAGCAAGATGGCGATGGCAGAAGCCACAAGGATTCTCCGATGGGCGGAAAATCACGTCTTAGCACTGTCAGCAGTGTTCATTCCGGGAGTGGACAACTGGGAAGCAGACTTCCTCAGCAGACACGACCTACACCCGGGAGAGTGGGGACTTCATCCAGAAGTCTTCCAACTGTTGGTAAACCGTTGGGAAAGGCCACAGGTGGACATGATGGCGTCCCGCCTAAACAAAAAACTAGATATTGCGCCAGGTCAAGGGACCCTCAGGCAATAGCTGTGGACGCTCTAGTGACACCGTGGGTGTACCAGTCGGTTTATTTATTCCCTCCTCTGCCTCTCATACCAAAGGTACTGAGAATAATAAGAAAACAAGGAGTAAGAACGATACTCGTGGTTCCGGATGGGCCAAGAAGAGCTTGGTACCCAGAACTTCAAGAAATGATATCAGAGGACCCATGGCCTCTACCGCTCAGACAGGATCTGCTACAGCAGGGGCCCTGTCTGTTCCAAGACTTACCGTGGCTGCGTTTGACGGCATGGCGGTTGAATTCCGGATCCTAAAGGTAAAGGGCATTCCGGAAGAAGTCATTCCTACGCTGATAAAAGCCAGGAAAGAAGTAACCGCAAACCATTTTCACTGTATTTGGCGAAAATATGTTGCGTGGTGTGAGGCCAGGAAGGCCCCAACAGAGGAATTTCAGCTGGGTCGTTTTCTGCACTTCCTACAGTCAGGGGTGACTATGGGCCTAAAATTGGGTTCCATGAAGGTCCAGATTTCGGCTCTGTCGATTTTCTTCCAGAAAGAACTGGCTTCACTGCCTGGAGTTCAGACATTTGTAAAGGGAGTGCTACATATTCAGCCCCCTTTTGTGCCTCCTGTGGCACCTTGGGATCTCAACGTGGTGTTGAGTTTCTTAAAATCACATTAGTTTGAGCCACTTAAAACTGGATTTGAAATATCTCACGTGGAAAGTGGTCATGTTATTGGCCTTGGCTTCGGCCAGGCGTGTGTCCGAATTGGCGGCTTTGTCATGTAAAAGCCCTTATCTGATTTTCCATATGGATAGGGCAGAATTGAGGACTCGTCCCCAGTTTCTCCCTAAGGTGATATCAGCTTTTCACTTGAACCAACCTATTGTAGTGCCTGCGGCTACTAGGGACTTGGAAGATTCCAAGTTACTGGACATAGTCAGGGCCTTAAAAATTTATATTTTCAGGACGGCTGGAGTCAGGAAAACTGACTCGCTTTTTATCCTGTAGGCACCCAACAAAATAGGTGCTCCTGCTTCTAAGCAGACTATTGCTCGCTGAATTTGTAGCACAATTCAGCTGGAGCATTCTGCGGCTGGATTGCCGCATCCTAAATCAGTAAAAGCCCATTCCACGAGGAAAGTGGGCTCATCTTGGGCGGCTGCCCGAGGGGTCTCGGCTTTACAATTTTGCCGAGCTGCAACTTGGTCAGGGGCAAACACGTTTGCTAAATTCTACAAAATTGATACCCTGGCTGAGGAGGACCTTGAGTTCTCTCATTCGGTGCTGCAGAGTCATCCGCACTCTCCCGCCCGTTTGGGAGCTTTGGTATAATCCCCATGGTCCTTACGGAGTTCCCAGCATCCACTAGGACGTCAGAGAAAATAAGATTTTACTCACCGGTAAATCTATTTCTCGTAGTCCGTAGTGGATGCTGGGCGCCCATCCCAAGTGCGGATTGTCTGCAATACTTGTATGTAGTTATTGCCTAACTAAGGGTTATTGTTGAGCCATCTGTTGAGAGGCTCAGTTATATTTCATACTGTTAACTGGGTGTAGTATCACGAGTTATACGGTGTGATTGGTGTGGCTGGTATGAGTCTTACCCGGGATTCAAAATCTTTCCTTATTGTGTCAGCTCTTCCGGGCACAGTATCCTAACTGAGGTCTGGAGGCGGGTCATAGTGGGAGGAGCCAGTGCACACCAGATAGTACCTAATCTTTCTTTTAGAGTGCCCAGTCTCCTGCGGAGCCCGTCTATTCCCCATGGTCCTTACGGAGTTCCCAGCATCCACTACGTCCAGTGTCCCTTAAGGGACACTGGACGCCCCCCCCCCTGTGCTTTTGAGCTCTACTGCTCCAGGTTCTGCAACTGATCGTCATCATATAACGTCTGTGCCACTGCCTTTGAGCCTGGTGCCAGCTGCCAGGCCGTGCTAGTTGAGGACCGTGGGAGAGGAGGACAAGGATTACATTCTACTGTATATACCAGCAAGGAGGGCACCTCGGCATTGGATACTTCATCCAGAGTGCCAGATGACTATATATATATCCTGACGAAAGGGGTACCGAGATGAGATAATCAGACCCCTTGTGAGACCATATGCTGGTGCGGTTGGCCCTGGATTCCTCCTAATGCAAGACAGTGCTAGACCTCATGTGGCTGGAGTGTGTCTGCAGTTCCTGTAAGACGAAGGCATTGATGCTATGGACTGGTCCGCCTGTTCCCCAGACCTGAATCCAATTGAGCACATCTGGGACATCATGTCTCGCTCCATCCACCAACGCCACGTTGCACCACAGACTGTCCAGGAGTTGGCGGACGCTTTAGTCCAGGTCTGGGAGGAGATCCCTCAGGAGACCATCCGCCACCTCATCAGGAGCATGCCCAGGCGTTGTAGGGAGGTCATACAGGCACGTGGAGGCCACACACACTACTGAGCCTCATTTTGACTTGTTTTAAGGACATTACATCAAAGTTGGATCAGCCTGTAGTGTGTCTTTCCACTTTCATTTTGAGTGTGACTCCAAATCCAGACCTCCATGGGTTAATAAATTTGATTTCCATTGATAATTTTTGTGTGATTTTGTTGTCAGCACATTCAACTATGTAAAGAACAAAGTATTAATAAGAATATTTAATTCATTCAAATCAAGGCTGTGTTATTTTAGTGTTCCCTTTATTTTTTTGTGCAGTATATATATATATATATATATATATATATATATATACATTGTCGAAGTCAGAAAATATTACAACACACACATTACGTACAAACACCACATAGATGGCCTCCGTGTGCGTACGTATTCGGCTGTGCGTGCACATATTCGCAAATTGCGTATGGTCGCTCCCGCGGTCCTGCGCATTAGAGCGTAGCATGAGTAATTACAGTGGAGTTTGTACTCGCATGGAAAAGCCACAAAGACATATCATAAATCTAATCTATATATTACATAAATCCCACACTGTCTGCTTCTTCTTCTAAATAGCATGAAGATCGGTCACACATAAATTAAAACTCCCAGAGACTAAAATACAATGGCCTTATTTACACTAAGCTTTGAAATTCTATGAAGAAGGCAAACACCTTTGTTTACTAGGGTAGCCGAGTTTCTATTGAAACAATAAGTACTGGATTGTCATTGTCTCACCTGAAGACAAAACAAACTAAAAGACAATACCCAGGAACCTAAGCTGCAAGAAACTCAATTAACAATAGCTAACCAAAACACAAACCACACATTTAGAAATCTAAGATATTAACATTCATAGTCTAAACTCTTGGAGATGTATGTGCTTGTGTATATATATATATATATATATATATATATATATATATATATATATATATATATATATATATATATATACAAATTCCTAACAAATTGTAATAGCAGGAGTATGTGTGTGTATGTATGTATGTATGTGTATATATATATATATATATATATATATATATATATATATATATATATATGAGTATATGGATACATGGATATCTTGAGGATGGAAATAGATAATCATATCGTGTGGGATCATATTGGGGGTAATTCCAAGTTGATCGCAGCAGGAATTTTTTTAGCAGTTGGGCAAAACCATGTGCACTGCAGGGGAGGCACATATAACGTGCAGAGAGAGTTAGATTTGGGTGTGGTGTGTTCAATCTGCAATCTAAATTGCAGTGTAAAAATAAAGCAGCCAGTATTTACCCTGCACAGAAACAAAATAACCCACCCAAATCTATCTATCTCTGCACATGTTACATCTGCCCCCCTGCAGTGCACATGGTTTTGCCCAATTGCTAAAAAAACTTGCTGCTGCGATCAACTCAGAATTACCCCCATTGTCCAGAGTCACATAAACATTAATCTGGTGGTAATAAGAACATTATTATATATTACCACATTAAGTTATTAATAATTACGGATTTATGTATGATTAATGTGATGGGTTTAACTGGTCATGGGGTGGGAACTCAGATGCAAACAACAGAAAGCACATCTCAAGTCTTAGACATCGCCCACTTCTTCAGCTCACCAATGATCCCCGGTGCACAGGATATGTCCCACCCCCGAACCAATGGAAGAAGAGCACACAGTGTCTATTGTATTATGTTTTGATCTACTGTATAAAGAGCCAGCTGCATGCCAGGTCACTATCACAGACTCTGAAGGTCATCACCAGTGATGACTGAGGACCGGACCGGGAAGCGCAGGCAAAACCAAAAGTATGTAACATTGACTGTAGCCATTATTCTATTGTATTGTATTGCTTTGTGATTGTAACCCCCTTTCAGTCATAATAGGCTGTGGTGTCGGAACCCAGCCGTTTAAATACAATCTGGTGTCGTGTATTCTTTCCCTGCTAAGGTTTAAAGTGTATTACTATCTCATGCATAGCTGTTAAGGGTTCGCTGTGTAACTTTGGGTGTGTACGCGCTGTGTGTACTTTGTACAGCCAGCGCAGCGTTTGTACGCAAAGTCCGTACACGGTACTCTGTACGCTAATGGTGTAATAAGTACGTAGGTTGTGTATTAAGTATAGCGGCCGCAGCGGCTTCATTTAAAGTGTATGAAATGTCTTTTTAAAGTGTTGCTTTTAGTCCTGTATGAAAATCAGCATTCTCAATTGGGGGCATCGTCCGGTTTTCCACATACTCACAGCCTAACAGGTCACAGCAGACTTAATCTATCAGCAAAAGGGCGGACAGAAAGTATCCTACGTAACCTTTTCTTGGTCGATGGATACACTGAAAACCCTACTTGTGTGCTGATTAGATGACGTCTGCTCTGTATGGCTTGTAGAGATGCTGGTAGTACCCGTAAAACAAACAGGAAAAAAGCTATTTAAAAACCTGTGATATTTTTTTTGGCGCCAAAAGCGTACACAACAAAAGGCACCCATACTTTGTATACCCTCTCACATTGTTGCCATAAGACTCAGATTGCTAGATTAATTTAGATCTGTATGAAACCGGATACATTTGTTGCTATATAGTTAAAACTAAAATAAATGTTTAAGGAAGTAAGTGTAAAGCACAAACGCAGTCTGGCCTGGTTGTAAAGGTTTATACAGAAAAAAACTGTGTGTTGTGTTAAGTGAGCGATTATAGTTAGTATTGCTCACATTTATAGAAGTTGTGGGATTTGTTTTATTACGGACGTACGGTTTTGTACACGTGTCTCGGACAAAGTACAGGACTGCGCAAGCAGCGTAAGAGACACGCACGGTCGCATGTAAGAATACGGGCGCTAAGTACAAATTACACAATAGTGTCGTTTAGCTAAAAGGTGGGACAGTAGCCATGCTACAATAGCACAAAACTGCCCAGTTTCTAAAGCAGATTAGTATAAAAAACATTTTTAACTGTATTGCCTCTGTGGGTAAAGCTGCCTATCTTAATGAATTAAAATTTTCTGTACAGAAAAACAAAGTGTATTTGAGTGAGCGAACATAGGAGTGAGTGGATATTCGAACACAGGGAATTCGGGATCCCGTCGTGTGGTATACCGAGTGAGTGGAGGCTTGGTGGCATGAGGCGGATGACTCACGTTAGTATAAGGTTTAATACGTAAGT
The DNA here is from genome assembly GCF_028390025.1 of Pseudophryne corroboree. Lineage (NCBI taxonomy): Eukaryota > Metazoa > Chordata > Amphibia > Anura > Myobatrachidae > Pseudophryne > Pseudophryne corroboree. The sequence goes on from NC_086451.1 coordinate 451,371,542, forward strand.
CGTGAGGAGACTTACACAGGAGCATGGTAGGGAATTGTGAATTGTGTTGTGATCCATATAGTTTTTGATACGCTTCGGCTGAGGTTTCGCAACTTGTGATTCGATTTCAGTGGTCGTACGGCAGATAAGTAACAAGTACCTATATGCTGTGGGATTGGACCGCGCGTTTGTGGGTGCGATATATAGCGCAACGTGATATCCTTTTTACGAGCTTTTGCGTAAAATCGCGGTATCATTAGCGCTGTATAGAGCATACGCAAGCGTGATTTGTGTATAATAAAGCACATAGGGAGTTTTCGCTGGTCTCTCTCAGGAAAGTCTCCAACGACAGATACTTTACTGGAAAGGGTAAGTTATTCCTAAAAACTTCCAGTAAATATAGGTCAATAGGGTCCCTAAGTTGTATACATTGCCTTCGCTATCGACAGTGTATGGTAGTACCGGCCAACGTGGGCGTGAGCGGGTGAAGAGCGCTCTGAGAACTTTCACCGTCACCTTATATTGAGTATTTTGGTGTTTGTGGGAAAAGGCCCACAATTATGGGAGCCAGTTGCTCAAGTAAGGGACGTTTAACCAGGGTTCAGGTTGAAGAGCCGCGGCCCAGGGGGTCAGCGAAGTTTAAAGGAAAAAGTATTATGTGTGGGAAATATGGTCCACACGCTGAAGACTTTTTGTCTGAATGGGAACGTATGACTGACAAAGATAGGGAACCATTCCCTAGGGTGGGCAGCTTTGAACCAGAGGTACTGCAGAATGTAAGCAGTAAAATATGTCTTCTTAAATCCAGAAAACAAAGGATTAGACATAATTATTGTTTAAATTTATGGCAGCAAGAGGGGGAGATGCAAAGGGAACAAACTCGTAAAGCAGGTTCCAAACTTAGCAGGAATGGAGACACAAACACACCATTACCGACACCGGTCGAAGAAAAAAAGATGGCTGCAATCAATGGTACATCTGTAAATGATAGTGTGCAAAAACAATGTATTAACCCTAATTTTTGCAAGATGTATCCTGTTTTGAAGTCTTTTCAAGGTTATAGGTCACAGGAAGATGAAGGATCCAGCCAAATCACAGCTCTCCTCCAAGCAGTCACCTTGCAGGAAACTCAGGTGGGGCCTGTCCAACCAGGTAGAGCAGTAACAATATTCCCCAATGAAAGAACTAGTGAGGTCACAGCTACCGGTAAGTGTGAGACAGTTCATTGCACAGAGACAACAACACCTCACAGTAAACAGATTAGGAACGGAATGGTAGAATTACACCCTGTCTTGGAAATAGTAACTCCCAATGGGGGAACTGATAGTCAGGGAGTAATCCTCACCAGGAATAATGCAATGTATTGCCCGTGGCCCAGAGATGAGCTGCGGTCAATCATTTCAGAATTCCCCGACCCTCGGAAGCATTTAGCCAGATGTCAGAAGTTTATCAGAGATCTGGGTAATGCGTATGAACCGACAAACAAACACTGGCGGATATTTCTCTATCGTCCTAGTGGATGCTGGGGTTCCTGAAAGGACCATGGGGAATAGCGGCTCCGCAGGAGACAGGGCACAAAAAGTAAAGCTTTAGGATCAGGTGGTGTGCACTGGCTCCTCCCCCTATGACCCTCCTCCAAGCCTCAGTTAGATTTTTGTGCCCGGCCGAGAAGGGTGCAATCTAGGTGGCTCTCCTAAAGAGCTGCTTAGAAAAGTTTAGCTTAGGTTTTTTATTTTACAGTGAGTCCTGCTGGCAACAGGATCACTGCAACGAGGGACTTAGGGGAGAAGAAGTGAACTCACCTGCGTGCAGGATGGATTGGCTTCTTTGGCTACTGGACATTAGCTCCAGAGGGACGATCACAGGTACAGCCTGGATGGTCACCGGAGCCTCGCCGCCGGCCCCCTTGCAGATGCTGAAACGAGAAGAGGTCCAGAATCGGCGGCAGAAGACTCCTCAGTCTTCTTAAGGTAGCGCACAGCACTGCAGCTGTGCGCCATTTCCTCTCAGCACACTTCACACGGCAGTCACTGAGGGTGCAGGGCGCTGGGAGGGGGGCGCCCTGGGAGGCAAATGAAAACCTTTTTTGGCTAAAAATACCTCACATATAGCCTCCGGGGGCTATATGGAGATATTTAACCCCTGCCAGAATCCATTAAAGAGCGGGAGACGAGCCCGCCGAAAAAGGGGCGGGGCCTATCTCCTCAGCACACAGCGCCATTTTCCCTCACAGAAAGGCTGGAGGGAAGGCTCCCAGGCTCTCCCCTGCACTGCACTACAGAAACAGGGTTAAAACAGAGAGGGGGGGCACTAATTTGGCGTTAGAAATATATAAAAGATGCTATAAGGGAAAACACTTATATAAGGTTGTCCCTATATAATTATAGCGTTTTTGGTGTGTGCTGGCAAACTCTCCCTCTGTCTCTCCAAAGGGCTAGTGGGTCCTGTCCTCTATCGGAGCATTCCCTGTGTGTGTGCTGTGTGTCGGTACGTGTGTGTCGACATGTATGAGGACGATGTTGGTGAGGAGGCGGAGCAATTGCCTGTAATGGTGATGTCACTCTCTAGGGAGTCGACACCGGAATGGATGGCTTATTTAGGGAATTACGTGATAATGTCAACACGCTGCAAGGTCGGTTGACGACATGAGACGGCCGACAAACAATTAGTACCGGTCCAGACGTCTCAGAAACACCGTCAGGGGTTTTAAAACGCCCGTTTACTTTAGTCGGTCGACACAGACACGGACACTGAATCCAGTGTCGACGGTGAATAAACAAACGTATTCCTTATTAGGGCCACACGTTAAGGGCAATGAAGGAGGTGTTACATATTTCTGATACTACAAGTACCACAAAAGAGGGTATTATGTGGGATGTGAAAAAACTACCGTAGTTTTTCCTGAATCAGATAAATTAAATGAAGTGTGTGATGATGCGTGGGTTCCCCCCGATAGAAAATTATGGGCGGTATACCCTTTCCCGCCAGAAGTTAGGGCGCGTTGGGAAACACCCCTTAGGGTGGATAAGGCGCTCACACGCTTATCAAAACAAGTGGCGGTACCGTCTATAGATAGGGCCGTCCTCAAGGAGCCAGCTGACAGGAGGCTGGAAAATATCATAAAAAGTATATACACACATACTGGTGTTACACTGCGACCAGCGATCGCCTCAGCCTGGATGTGCAGAGCTGGGGTGGCTTGGTTGGATTCCCTGACTAAAAATATTGATACCCTTGACAGGGACAGTATTTTATTGACTATAGAGCATTTAAAGGATGCATTTTCTATATATGCGAGATGCACAGAGGGATATTTGCACTCTGGCATCAAGAGTAAGTGCGATGTCCATATCTGCCAGAAGATGTTTATGGACACGACAGTGGTCAGGTGATGCAGATTCCAAACGGCACAAAGGTGTATTGCCGTATAAAGGAAGAGGAGTTATTTGGGGTCGGTCCATCGGACCTGGTGGCCACGGCAACTGCTGGAAAATCCACCGTTTTTACCCTAAGTCACATCTCTGCAGAAAAAGACACCGTCTTTTCAGCCTCAGTCCTTTCGTCCCTATAAGAGTCATATCTGCCCAGGGATAGAGGAAAGGGAAGAAGACTGCAGCAGGCAGCCCATTCCCAGGAACAGAAGCGTTCCACCGCTTCTGCCAAGCTCTCAGCATGACGCTGGGACCGTACAGGACCCCTGGATCCTACATGTAGTATCCCAGGGGTACAGATTGGAATGTCGAGACGTTTCCCCTTCGCAGGCTCCTGAAGTCTGGTTTACCAAGGTCTCCCTCCGACAAGGAGGCAGTATGGGAAACAATTCACAAGCTGTATTCCCAGCAGGTGATAATCAAATTACCCCTCCTACAACAAGAAAAGGGGTATTATTCCACATTATATTGTGGTACTGAAGCCAGAAGGCTAGGTGAGACCTATTCTAAATCTAAAAAAATTTGAACACTTACAAAGGTTCAAATCAAGATGGAGTCACTCAGAGCAGTGATAACGAACCAGGAAGAAGGGGACTATATAGTGTCCCGAGACATCAGGGATGCTTACCTCCATGTCCAAAATTTGCCCTTCTCACTAAGGGTACCTCAGGTTCGTGGTACAGAACTGTCACTATCAGTTTCAGACGCTGCCGTTTGGATTGTCCACGGCACCCCGGGTCTTTACCAAGGTAATGGCCGAAATGATGATTCTTCTTCGAAGAAAAGGCGTCTTAATTATCCCTTACTTGGACGATCTCCTGATAAGGGCAAAGTCCAGGGAACAGTTGGAGGTCGGAGTAGCACTATCTCGGATACTGCTACAACAGCACGGGTGGATTCTAAATATTCCAAAATCGCAGCTGATCCCGACGACAAGTCTGCTGTGCCTAGGGATGATTCTGGACACAGTCCAGAAAAAGGTGTTTCTCCCGGAAGAGAAAGCCAGGGAGTTATCCGAGCTAGTCAGGAACCTCCTAAAATCAGTGCATCATTGCACAAGGGTCCTGGTAAAGATGGTGACTTCCTACGAAGCAATTCCATTCGGCAGATTTCACGCAAGAATTTTTCAGTGGGATCTGCTGGACAAATGGTCCGGATCGCATCTTCAGATGCATCAGCGGATAACCCTATATCCAAGGACAAGGGTGTCTCTCCTGTGGTGGTTACAGAGTGCTCATCTTCTAGAGGGCCGCAGATTCGGCATTCAGGATTGGATGCTGGTGACCACGGAGGCCAGCCCGAGAGGCTGGGGAGCAGTCACACAAGGAAAAAATTTCCAGGGAGTGTGATCAAGTCTGGAGACTTTTCTCCACATAAATATACTGGAGCTAAGGGTAAATTTATAATACTCTAAGCTTAGCAAGACCTCTGCTTCAAGGTCAGCCGGTATTGATCCAGTGGGAAAAACATCACGGCAGTCGCCCACGTAAATAGACAGGGCGGCACAAGAAGCAGGAGGGCAATGGCAAAAACTGCAAGGACTTTTCGCTGGGCGGAAAATCATGTGATAGCACTGTCAGCAGTGTTTCATTCCGGGAATGGAAACTGGGAAGCAGACTTCCTCAGCAGGCACGACCTCCACCCGGCAGAGTGGAAACTTCATCGGGAAGTTTTCCACATGATTGTAAACCGTTGGGAAATACCAAAGGTGGACATGATGGCGTCCCGTCTGAACAAAAAACGGGACAGGTATTGCGCCAGGTTAAGAGACCCTCAGGCAATAGCTGTGGACGTTCTGGTAACACCATGGATGTACCAGTCGGTGTATGTGTTCCATCCTCTGCTTCTCATACCTAAGGTACTGAGACTTATAAGAAGTAGAGGAGTAAGAACTATACTCATGGCTCCGGATTGGCCAAGAAGGACTTGGTACCCGGAACTTCAAGAGATGCTCACAGAGGACTTATGGCCTCTGCCGCCAAGAAGGGACTTGTTTCAGCAAGTACCATGTCTGTTCCAAGACTTACCGCAGCTGCGTTTGACGGCATGGCGGTGGAACGCCGGATCCTAAGGGAAAAAGGCATTCCGGAAGAGGTCATTCCTACCCTGGTCAAAGCCAGAAAGGAGGTGACCGCACAACATTATCACCACATGTGGCAAAAATATGTTGCGTGGTGTGAGGCCAGAAAGGCCCCACGAAGAAATTTCAACTCGGTCGATTCCTGCATTTCCTGCAAACAGGAGTGTCTATGGGCCTCAAATTGGGGTCCATTAAGGTTCAAATTTCGGCCCTGTCGATTTTCTTCCAGAAAGAAGTGGCTTCAGTTCCTGAAGTCCAGAAGTTTGTCAAGGGAGTATTGCATATACAACCCCCTTTTGTGCCTCCAGTGGCACTGTGGGATCTCAACGTAGTTCTGGGATTCCTCAAATCACATTGGTTTAAAACCAGTCAAATCTGTGGATTTGAAGCATCTCACATGAAAAGTGACCATGCTCTTGGCCCTGGCCTGGACCAGGCGAGTGTCAAATTGGTGGTTTTTTTCTCAAAAAAGCCCATATCTGGTTGTCCATTTGGACAGGGCAGAGCTGCGGACTCGTCCCCAGTTCTCTCCCTAAGGTGGTGTCAGTGTTTCACCTGAACCAGCTTATTTTGGTGCCTTGCGCCTACTAGGGACTTGGAGGACTCCAGGTTGCTAGATGTTGTCAGGGCCCTGTAAATATAGGTTCCAGGACGGCTGGAGTCAGGAAAACTGACTTGCTGTTATCCTGTATGCACCCAACAAACTGGGTGCTCTTGCTTCTAAGCAGACTATTGCTAGTTGGATGTGTAATACAATTCAGCTTGCACATTCTGTGGCAGGCCTGCCACAGCCAAAATATGTAAATGCCCATTCCACAAGGAAGGTGGGCTTATCTTGGGCGGCTGCCCGAGGGGTCTCGGCTTTACAACTTTGCCGAGCGGCTATTTAGTCAGGGGCAAACACGTTGGTAAAATCCTACAAATTTGATACCCTGGCTAAGGAGGACCTGGAGTTCTCTCATTCGGTGCTGCAGAGTCATCCGCACTCTCCCGCCCGTTTGGGAGCTTTGGTATTATCCCCATGGTCCTTTCAGGAACCCCAGCATCCACTAGGACGATAGAGAAAATAAGAATTTACTTACCGATAATTCTATTTCTCGTAGTCCGTAGTGGATGCTGGGCGCCCATCCCAAGTGCGGATTATCTGCAATACTTGTACATAGTTACAAAAATCGGGTTATTATTGTTGTGAGCCATCTTTTCAGAGGCTCCGCTGTTATCATACTGTTAACTGGGTTCAGATCACAGGTTGTACAGTGTGATTGGTGTGGCTGGTATGAGTCTTACCCGGGATTCAAAATCCTTCCTTATTGTGTACGCTCGTCCGGGCACAGTATCCTAACTGAGGCTTGGAGGAGGGTCATAGGGGGAGGAGCCAGTGCACACCACCTGATCCTAAAGCTTTACCTTTTGTGCCCTGTCTCCTGCGGAGCCGCTATTCCCCATGGTCCTTTCAGGAACCCCAGCATCCACTACGGACTCCGAGAAATAGAATTATCGGTAAGTAAATTCTTATTTTTTGAAAGCGTGCCTACCCCCTAATATTGACACCCAAAAATGTATCACTGATTGTAAATTAGAGTCGGATAGTCGTATGACTGACACACACAATCAGGAGAACTTAGAGCAAATTAACATGCAACTAGAGTTCTATTTCCCCACAACTGTTAAGTGGAGAAGAATTTTCTCCATAAAACAAAGGGAAAATGAAATGACATCTGAATATTTCCATCGGGCCCTGCAAATAATGGATAAATACATTGGGGTATCAGATACAGGGAACGATGCGAATTACAGGGAGGTGGCTGTCTCTGTGCTAATGGACGGACTCAATAAGACAGTAAGGGACAGGGTACAAACATCTTTGCTTAATTGGAGAGGGGTCACAGTAGCTTGTCTTAGAGAGTGCGCAATTGAACACCACAAGAATATTGTTAGGCGTATAAAACAACAGGGGGAGAGGCTGAGGATTGAAAGTATACAGGCTCTTACACCAAAGTCTCATCAGCCTAAACCGCAAAACCCTGGTGGTAAGAAAAGGCCAATAATATGTTACACTTGTAAAAATAAAGGACATTTTGCTAGACATTGTAAGAGTAGTAGAGCACATAGCCAATATAGACCCCTAGACAGAGAAAACAAGCCACGTTATTAAACACATAGACGGGATCAAGGGACATATAGTAAGGAATCACAAGCCATATAGAAAACACAGATTCGGTTAATGGGAAGAACGGAATAAATGCAACTTTACCCTTTGAACAAAATTTACTGGGGTTGAGAAGAGGTCTCTAAACTTTTGCATCTTTCTCTAGCAGAAGTGACCTCTAATTAACTTAACAGAAGTTTTGTTAGAGATGGTATACATATAGCGTGCGCCCGTCCAGAAAGTCCGAAGTATGTTGGATACCCACGAAGACTAATGTTGCATTTCACTGTTTTAGATGCATGTCCATCACAGGTAGAGGAAATTATCTCAAAGATACCGGGTTCCCTATGAACTTAGAATGGACAGGACACTGGATTGATGGCTGGGATAGTCCCAGTAGAGATATAACACACTGTGACAGGACGGTCCCGTACGAAAGCACTCGCCGCTTTCGCGTCCCGTCTCCTGCGCACAGAATGGAGGGTTAGGTCACACGAGGCCTGACCACATAGGGGATTCCCGCTTACCGTCAGTAACTGCCTGTTACTGACTCCACCCACTGCGTTGTGGGCGGGTTTATGCTGCCACCACCAAACTCCTAACCTGCCGTGGTGTTTGGAACCACGGTTCTGCTCTGTATGTGCCGACGCCTTGTCTTACCACACCTGTGTGGTGTTGACGAATCCCCACTAGCCACTTGCTAGGCCTCTACCGGTAGCTGGCGGAAGGCGGAACTTGGAGACGCTAGGTGCTTTCCTGGACAGCCGGAGGACGGGGCTATGGTTGGCATAACCCTGTAGGTCACAAGATGAAGCAATCTTCTTGAGGCAGATGTTTATTTGCTCAAATATAGCCTTAAAAAAGACTCATCCCTATTGCTAGGGGCAACAGCATACAACAAGATGTTCCAGCAGAATAACGATGGTACAATACAATACTATGGGGCAGCAGCCCTCCTTTTATCCTACTCCAATACACATTACCACAGGGGGTGAGCCCGCCCTGTGGTGTACAACCAATCAATGTTTACCCATGGGCTGTGCATGCCTTGGTCACATGCACAGCTAACATTGTTCCCTATGGACAGTGGGGAGTGGTCGTTCTCCTTTGCCTGTCCCATCCTGGAGGATCAGGATACGCCCCGGTGCCGTTCAGTCTAGGCTGGGGGAAGTTTTCCCGCCTAAACTGACTTCCAGAAACCTGCCCGGGACCTAGCCCACTGCCTGCAGCCTGGATTTGGCTCCCCCATCCTCCAGCCTGCCTATAATGCCTGCCACTGGGGTCCAGGGAGCTGGCTGTCCCGGTCCCCCCAGTGCGGCACTAACTTGGTGGCCTCGCCGCTCAGTGCGGCGCACCCCCCTGATCTGAAGCCCGGCGGCCCGGGACACTTGTCCCGGCCGCCGTGGCTCTGTGTCCTTTGCAGCGCTTAGGTGCCGGGAGCGTAGCTCCCGGACCCCAGCACTCACTAGCCTAATCATCCCCCCGCCGCTAGAGAGCCGGCTAGCCCGGTCCCCCATGAGCGGCGCACTCTGGTGGCCTCGCCGCGCAGGGAGCCGGCTAGCCTGGTCCCCTGTGTGCGGTGCTGAATCCGGTGCCCTCGCCGCAGCGTCTGGCGGGGAGCCGGGCTGCGGCGCACCCCCCTTGCCGCCCAGCAGCCCGGGACGTTCGTCCCAGCTGCCGCGGCTGGCCACCTCCGATGGGCTGAGGCAGAGCTCCCGGCCCCCAGCGGCGGCACCCACAGCGAGCACTGCAGCGGGAGCGGCTCTCCCGCCTGCAGCGGCTCTCCCTTCGTATCGCTGAGGTGACGGGAGCGTAGCTCCCGGACCTCAGGGCACACACAGTGCCTCTCCTCTCCCCCGGCGCGCACACACAGAACAGCGCGCCGGGGAGCTCCCTCACTGCCGCGGTCGCCGGAGAGGTCCGGGACCGCGGCACACAATTTAAAAATACATTTTTAAATCACTCTCTACACACGGCGCCTAGCGCCCACAATATTTTAAACCTGGCGCCAAGCGCCCATTGTCCTTATAATGGCGCCGGGCACTAGGGGTTAACCCCTTCAGTGCCGCGGCGGCTATTGTCCACGTGGGCTGGGGGTCTCTCCGGCCACACACACACAGAATTTTTTTTAGGGGAGCAGACCGAGTAGAGAATCATTCCCCCGTAGTGCCCAATCCAGATGTCACATTTTGTAAAATCTTCTTTGCCTCTACAAACTTATCTGTTACTAAACTCTATGTGATTTGTCTTCAAAGTTTCCTCTTCATCTCTTGCGTTCACCGACAGGATTACAGTTCAGACGCCACATGCCTTCTCAGTCTTTCAGAGCTCTGCCCAAATCCAGTATATCTCACCAGCATAAGGACACCAGTATTTATGCAGTGTGCCTGGTCATGCACAAAGGGTGAAGAATGAGAATACTGGTGAAGGGAGACTGTGCACAGACACGGATATGCATGATGGTGTGTCAGCCTGTTGGTGAATGCCAAACCTGTCATTTTTCTTTTCTTAATTTACTATTTCTCTGACGTCCTAGTGGATGCTGGGTACTCCGTAAGGACCATGGGGTATAGACGGGCTCCGCAGGAGACTGGGCACTCTTAAAAGAAAGATTAGGTACTATATCTGGTGTGCACTGGCTCCTCCCTCTATGCCCCTCCTCCAGACCTCAGTTAGTATCTGTGCCCGGCCAGAGCTGGATGCACCCTAGGGGCTCTCCTGAGCTTCCTAGAAAAGAAAGTATTTGTTAGGTTTTTTATTTTCAGTGAGATCTGCTGGCAACAGACTCACTGCTACGTGGGACTGAGGGGAGAGAAGCGAACCTACCTGCTTGCAGCTAGCTTGGGCTTCTAAGGCTACTGGACACCATTAGCTCCAGAGGGATCGAACACAGGCCCAGTCCTCGGTCGTCCGGTCCCGGAGCCGCGCCGCCGTCCCCCTTGCAGAGCCAGAAGAACGAAGAGAAGTTGAAAATCGGCGGCTGAAGACTCCGGTCTTCATTAAGGTAGCGCACAGCACCGCAGCTGTGCGCCATTGCTCCCTTAGCACACCACACACTCCGGTCACTGATGGGTGCAGGGCGCTGGGGGGGGGGCGCCCTGGGCAGCAATTAGATTACCTTACTTGGCGAAAAGCACATAATACAGTCTGATAAACTGTATATGTGCATTAACCCCCGCCATTACAGTACATAAAAGGACAGAAGCCCACCGCTGAGGGGGCCGGGCCTTCTTCCTCAGCACACCGGCGCCATTTTCTCTTCACAGCTCAGCTGGAAGGAAGCTCCCCAGGCTCTCCCCTGCAGTATCCTGGTACACAAAGGGTAAAAAAGAGAGGGGGGGCACATAAATTTAGGCGCAAAACTGTGTATATAAGCTGCTATAGGGGAAAAAATCACTCAGTATAGTGTACATCCCTGTATTATATAGCGCTGTGGTGTGTGCTGGCATACTCTCTCTCTGTCTCTCCAAAGGGCCTGGTGGGGGAACTGTCTTCAAATAGAGCATCCCCTGTGTGTGTGGTGTGTCGGTACGCATGTGTCGACATGTCTGAGGTAAAAGGCTCCTCTAAGGAGGTGATAGAGCGGATATGTGTGTGGGAGGGTGTCTCAGTCGACAACGCCGACACCTGTTTGGATATGTGTAAGTGCTGAGGTAAAATTATTGCACAAAAGGTTAGGGAACAGAAAGGAAATCTACCCTGGTCTGTCCCTATGTCACAGAGTCCTTCAGAGTCTCTCTATGTTCACTATCCAAAATAACAAAGTATCGACACGGAGTTTAACTCCACTGTCGACTACGGTAATGCAAAGTTACAGCCAAGAGGGCTAAAAGATATTCAATATATGATTATTGGAATAAAAGATGATTTGCATATCACTGATGACTCATCTGTCCCTGACACGAGAGTACACATGTTAAGGGGAAGAATGCTGAGGTAAATTTCCCTCCTCTCATGAGGAAAAAGAGCGTGAATCTCCAGACAAGAGACGGCAGCTTCCCACAAGAGAATTCTCAGGCTGTATCCTTTCCCCACTAGGGCCTGGATGTGTTGAGAATCTTCCCCTTGGGTGTCCTGTTTGCACTAGCTATTCTCAGGGATCCTGCAGATAGTGTGCACATTCTAGTATACTACCCAGACCGGCGATTGTGTCGGCATAGGTTTATAGCGCTGTGGCAGCATGGACAGGTACCTTATCAGCAGAGATTGAGACCCTAGTATGCATATAAATATTTTAAGATGCTGTCTTAAGTGATAGATATATAATTATAAAGCATGCCCAAAGGGACATGAGTATACTGGGTCCTAGAGACAAAAGCTATGTTGATTTCTGCTTGACGTGTCCTGTAGAATATACATTGGACAGATGATGCCGACTTAAGAGGCATATGGAAGGCTGAGGATTGTGTGGAGAAAGGTTCTCGGGCCTGGTCTCCACAGCTATAGCTGGTGATTCTGATATTTTGCCTTATATTCCTGCACAGCCTAGGAAAGCACGACATTATTAAATGCAGCTTTTCGAATAAAGAAACAAGAAAGTCTGAGGTGCGTCGTTTCTTGTCAGAGTCGGGGGCAGAGGAAAGAAGCTGTACAACACAGCTAGTCCCCAGGAACAGAATCCTCCCCGGCCTCTACAAAAATCCACCGCATGTCGCTGGGGCTCCACAGGCGGAGCTAGGCCCGGTGGGGACACGCCTTCGTAAGTTCAGCCACAAGTGGGTTCACTCCCTGTTAGATCCCTGGGCAACAGAAATTGTATCGCAGGGATACAGGCGGGACTGTGAGAAGATGCCCCCTCACCGAGGACCCGGCGGGCTTCCCCCCAAGAGAGGGAGCCAGTGTTAACTGCAATTTGTAAATTGTATCTTCAACAGGTGGTGGTCAAGGGTCCCCTCCTTCAACAAGAGGGTGTTATTATTCGACCATGTTATAATCCCGAAACCAGACGGTTCGGTTAGACCCATATTGTATTAAAATCCCTGAACATATACCTGAAAAGGTTCAGGTTCAAGATGGAATCACTAAGAGCGGTCATTGCAAGCCTGAAATGAATCGGGACATAAGGGATGCATACCTTCGTGTCCCCATTTATCCACCTCATCAGGCGTACCTCAGAATTGCGGTACGGGATTGTCATTACCAATTTCACCAAGGTAATGGCGGATATGATGGTGCTCCTGCGGAAGCAAGGTGTCACTATTATCACATACTTGGATGATCTCCTCATAAAATCGAGATCAAGAGAGCAGTTGCTGGACAGCGTATCACCTTCTCTGGAAGTGAAACGGCAACACGACTGGATTCTATATATTCCGAAGTCGCAGTTGGTTCCTACAGCTCATCTGCCTCGCCTAGGCATGATCCTAGACACAGACCAGAAGAGGGTTTATCTCCCGATAGAGAGAGCTCAGGAGCTCATGACACTGGTCAGGAATCCATTGAAAACCAAAACAGGTGTCAGTGCATCACTGCACTCGAGTCCTGGGAAGGATGATGGCGTCATACGAGGCCATCCCCTTCGGCTGGTTCCATGCAAGGACAATGGAACTTACTGGACAAGTGGCCCGGATCACATCTTCAGATGCATCGGTTAATCACCCTATCCCCCAGGGCCAGGGTGTCTCTCCTGTTTTGGCTGCGGAGTGCTCACCTTCTCGAGGGCCGCAGATTCGGCATTCAGGACTGGGTCCTGGTGACCACGGATGCAAGCCTCCGAGGGTGGGGGGCAGTTACACAGGGAAGAAAATTCCAAGGTTTGTGGTCAAGCCAACAGACTTGCCTTCACATCAATATCCTGGAACTAAGGGCCATATACAACGCCCTAAGTCAAGCGGAGTTCCTGCTTCGCGACCAACCGGTTCTGATCCAGTCAGACCGCAGGGGCTCATGTAAACCGCCAGGGCGGCACAAGGAGCAGGGTGGCAAGGGTAGAAGCCACCAGAATTCTTCGCTGGGCGGAGAATCAAGTAAGCGCACTGTCAGCAGTGTTCGTTCCGGGAGTGGACACGACCTCTACCCGGGAAAGTGGTGACTTCATCAGGAAGTCTTCACGCAGTTTTGCAAATTGATGGAAACTGCCTCAGGTGGACTACATGGCATCCCACCTCAATAAAAAGATAAAAAAGGTTTTACGGGGGGGCGTGGCTTGACTGGAGAAGAGAGCAGACGTGCAGCTGCTGGCCTCCTCTCTCCAGTGCTTTATATCCCCCTATTTAGTAAGCCTTTCCTCTGTGTACCCTCTCCGGGGGCTCCCCTTCCCTCCCTACAAGTCTCCTAAGCCCTACAGTGACAGCCGCAGAGCCGGGGAGCAGTTTTCACTGCTCTCGCAGGTTGCGGCCTATACGCTGCTGGAAGCCGGGGACTCGCGTACTCCCGGCGCCCGCGATTCGAGCTCCACGGCGGAGACGCGGCGCCGGGAAGCGGCGCGGACCCCGCACAGGAGCGCCGGACCATCTAGAAGCCTCCCCTGACCCCCAGGGTGGATACCCCCTGAGGCAGCGGGTCGGGGAGACGCCAGGCAGCGGGAGAGAGCGGCGGCTCTGAGGCCCAGGGAGAAGCGGCGGCCATCTTTGATTACACTGGAGGAGCAGAAAACGAGGTATCAGTGTGCCTGTGTACCTGCTGGGGTCTCTGGATTAGGGCTACACCAGGATTGGTGGCCCTCTAGCATAGTTCTCCTCCTGCTCTTGCCCTGGGGCCCCTGTTGAGGGATCTGTGTACACTCCTGTGTGGGGAGAAATAGCCTTATACCTGGCACTAATATTTTCTACAGCAATTACCCCATCTAGTGGCCTCTGGATGTAATAGCATGCATCTCCCATACAGTGTGCTGGATATAAAATACATATTTCACTGCAGAAACATAGGACCGCAGATATCCCGGCACCCTCTGAGCCGATCGGCCGTGATGCCCTCATGGTTGAATAACTAAGATATCATGAAGTGATCACTCTGAGATAACTCTGCCTACACCCGAAGGCTCCTATGGCATGATATGACAACTTGATTTTTGCGTGGATCCCTCCTCGATTGATACCCCAGAAGCCCTGTGCCTCCCGTTCCTCTACTTTTATCATTCAGCGCAGCCATGCCTTCCAAGAAATATAAGGCCGCTAAAACTGTCTCCCAGGTTGCGTTCTTTAAACCTTCTCAGGCCGCTAAGGCAAAGTAGGCACGAAGTGGTGCCCTTAAACATGCTGTCCCGGTGCCCTCGCCATCTAGAGATATGCCCGCCCCTGCCACAGCACACCCCAGCCCCATCAATGATGGTGACTCGCTTACAGTGGGTGCTATGAAACATCTCCTAACACAATTTAAGGATGAAGTCGCGGCAGAATTCAGAGCTACTATGAAGGAATGTCAGAGTTCTATTGACGAGATAGGTGGCCGTACCGATCACCTAGAAACGAAAATGGATGAGATGGTGACGTCACACAACGACCTGATATCTTCTCATGATCTGCTCCAAAATGAGGTTACGGCGCTCAGGGACAAACTCTCGGATATGGAGGACAGAGCGAGACGCAACAACATTAAGCTACGCGGTGTGCCGGAAGCTGTCGCTAATAGCGCCTTAAAAGACTTTGCAGTTGACCTCTTCAGCAAACTCCTTCCTTCATTCCGCTCAGTGGACTTTCTACTTGACCGTATCCATAGGCTTCCTAAAGCCAGGAACGTTCCTGACGGTGTCCCCCGCGATGTGATCATGAGGCTACACTATTTCCACGTGAAGGAGGCAATCTTGAAAGCTGCTAGACCCTCGGATACTGCATCGGAGGCTTTGGGCTCACTTCAGATATTCGGAGACCTGTCCCCTGCTACTTTGGCGAAACGGCGCTCTCTTTACCCCATCACATCAGTGCTACGTAAAGAGAACATTCTGTACAGATGGGGATATCCCACCAAGTTGCTTATTTCTCGAGAAGGTTCTATTGTTATAACGAATGTCGAGGAGGGTAAAAAGATCCTAGCATCATGGAACTCTGCAAGTTCTTCTACACACACCTCACCCCAGCGGGGCCTCCAGCGGGACTGGGCCTCTTCGGTTGCAGAACTATGAGTATTGTTTGATTTACTACACTTGCATAGATTCCATGTTTTCTGATTAGTTTGTAATGTCATATTTCCTACGCTGCACTAGTTCCTTGGCAATTGCTCGTTAAGGGTGTTTATGTGATAGCGGTGTGTTATTAGCATGATTATCGGTGACGCCTTCTCTCTGCCGCCTTACTGTTTGCTGCCTGTCTCTGCTGCCCCGACTGCCTCCCGCATTTATCTGTCGGCTGGAAACTCTACTCGAGTTTCCTTGGGTCCCGGGGGCTGTTTGGGGAGCAGAGATGGAGGGCCGAGGAACTACACTTTGTATAATTTTGGTTCGGGTGCGGGCAGATTGACCACTACCCCCCACAGTTTAACTCTGAGTCGCCATGGTTAGGCGTCCACATGTGCCCCTGAGAGGGGTTATTGTTCTGTTTCTTCTTACTGTTAACCTTCATTTCTATTGTCCTTTCTTTCCCTTTCCCTCTCTATTTGTCCGGAAACGTTACATACACTTTTCACTCGCCAGTTGGTTGTCGATAGTTATGCAATCCCGACAGATTTACAGTATGGTTAACATTGTTTCTATAAATGCAAAGGGTCTTAATTCCCCACACAAGAGGAGATTAGCACTTAATTATTTCCATAAACTTAAAGCTCAAATCATAGCCGTCCAAGAGACTCACTTTATTAAATCAGCCCCACCAAGGTTTACTAACGGGAGATTTCCCCATTGCTATCTAGCCAACAGGCCAGCAAAGAAGGCGGGGGTGGCAATCTTGATATCTCAACACTGCAATTTTTCCCTCACTTCGCAATACTGCGACCCTGAGGGGAGAATTCTAATATTGGTTGGCACTCTTGAAAATAAAGAGGTGACATTGGTTTCTTGCTACGCTCCCAACAACAAGCAACTAGCTTTTTGCAGGAAACTTTGCGCTAAGGTGCAACAATTGGCTAAAGGCGCTTTACTCCTAATGGGGGACTTTAACTTGACTCTGGACCCCTTAGTTGATAACTCTAGCAAGCGGCCCTCGCTCTCCAGTCAGCTCCATAGGAATGCAAAGGGCTTTAGCCAGCTACTGGCGGAATATGATCTCCTAGACCTCTGGCGCGTTAAACATCCAATAAACAGAGATTACACATTTTTCTCCCCGGTGCACGAATCCTATTCTAGAATAGATTTAGCATTAGCAGACAAGTGGACTCTACAGTCCATCCGTAAAATCTCCATTCTTCCCATGTCCTGGTCGGATCACTCCCCACTATACATCGAATGGGACATAAATAGTAGAAGGGTTACCCCGGCCCCCTGGCGCTTAGGTAAACTCAGTCTTCTTCAGCCTGAGACCACGCAGGCGATCCAAACCACCTTGGATCATTACCTCTCTGAGAACTCTCCCCAGGAGACATCTATCTTCACATTCTGGTGCGCCCTCAAAGCAGTAACACGAGGGACGGCGATTCAAACTGCGGCCAAGCTTAAAAGGGCATATCGTAAGAAATTTGAACAAGCTGAGCTCACAGTCGCTTCCCTGGAGAGTGCCCACAAGGCACATCTGCACGATAAAGCCCTCCTCAAGTCATTGAAAGAAGCAAGGGAGGCGGTTAATGTCTTCTACCTAGCGGAGGTCCAACGCAACCTACATAGACTGAACCAAAACATTTATGTTTATGGCAACAGAGCTGGTAGATTACTGGCGGGGAAGCTGAAGGGGAAGAGAGCAAAAGAAAAAATCCATATTGTCCATATAGATAGGGGTAAGAGAGTCTACGATCCCGACGAAATTGCAAATGTCTTTGCATCTTATTACTCTAAATTATACAACTTAAGGGGGGATTCTTCTACTTTCCAACCTACAGGCATAGATGTTCAGAATTTTCTGAGTAGCTTTCCTCTCCCCTCGCTGTCGCTGGAGTCATGTAGCTCACTCAGTGAGCCTTGGACTTTAGCCGAAGTCGAAAAGGCTATTGACTCCCTTCCAGCGGACAAGGCCCCGGGACCCGATGGTTACCCTTCTGGTTTTTATAAATCCTTTAAGGAGAACTTGGCCCCGGTTCTCTTGACAGTGTTTAATGAAGCCTCAGAGTCTGGCCACTTCCCCAAAGAGATGCTGGAAGCTCAAATCATCACCATTCCCAAACCGGGAAAAAGCCCTACCTCAGTCCAAAATTTTAGACCAATTGCTTTATTAAACACGGATCTAAAAATCTATGCCAAATTAATTGCTAACCGTATCAGTCCCCTTCTCCCATCCCTTATCAACCCTGATCAAGTGGGCTTCGTTTTAAACAGACAAGCCCCGGATAATACGCATAGGGTGATTAATGTTATTGAGCACTCTGCCTGTAGAGGAGAGCCCCTCCTAGTTTTGTCTCTGGATGCCGAAAAGGCGTTCGATAGATTGAACTGGGACTTTATGAGATTAACGCTGGACAAATTTGGCTTCTCGGGAAGGATCTTAGACTCTATCCTGGCTCTCTACTCTACACCCAGTGCGCGGGTCTTTGTTAACGGATGCCTTTCTTCACCCTTCAATATTTCTAATGGCACGCGGCAGGGTTGTCCGCTATCTCCTCTTATTTTTGCATTGGCGATAGAACCCTTGGCTACCTGCATTAGATCCCGGGACTCGATTAGAGGCCCGGTCATAGGGGGCATTTCCCACAAAATTTGCTTGTTTGCGGATGATATTCTGCTATGTCTTTCTGACCCCGAGGCTTCCTTGCCAGTTCTTCATGACGTCCTACAAAGTTATTCGGATGTTTCCTTTTATAAATTAAATACAAATAAGACTGAAGCCCTCCCACTCAATATAACTCCGACCGTGGTCTCTAGGTTGAAGGATTCGTACAAATATGCCTGGAAGTCCTACTCTTTGAGATATCTAGGAATTAATTTAACCAGAGAAGATAATTTGATTGAGTGTAACTACGCGCCGTTATTAAAAGCGTTTACGGAGCTGACTGGGGAGTGGATGCTACAAGAGGTGTCTTGGTTGGGTAGGATTGCTGCTGCCAAAATGGTCCTACTGCCGAAATTAATGTACCTGTTTCGCGCCATACCTAGGCCCCTCCCCAGACTCTTTTATAATAAATTTAACCAGGTCCTGATCAGATATGTGTGGGGAGGCTCTAGACCAAAAATTGCCAAAAAAACTCTCATTTTGCCCAAATTATCTGGAGGGGTAGCTTTCCCAGATATAGAAAAATACCATGCTGCATGCCTGATGAGTCAATCTAGTGACTGGTTCGACACCACGAATCCGAAACCTTGGGTTATCCTGGAAGCTTCACGCTTAGACGCTGTTTCTCTTCCTGACCTGTTTTGGTTACCACCGCCTGCTGCTCGGAGTAGGGCCGGATCCTGCAAGTCTATTAAAACGACCCTAGATTCATGGCATAAACTAGTGCTCTCTTCGGAAGAGATTAATTTACCTGCCCCCTGCCTGTCGTTATCTGCTCTTATGTCAACGATTCCTAATGTCTCCCTAGAGGAGTGGATTCGTAGGGGGCTCTCCACTGTGGGCGATTTATTTGTAGGCGACGTCTTGATGTCCTTTTCTCAACTGCAAGAGAGATTTGGGATTCGGACTCAAGACTTCTTCAAATACCTGCAGGTGAGAAGTTGGTTACACTCATTTACTCCCTCACATCTCCACAAACCTTCTCTTGCGGCTTATATTATAAGCCGATTGGAATCGTCTTCACATAAATATGGGATTACGTGGTGGTACCAATTTCAATTGACTAATGGCCCACAGCCAAAATTAAAAGCTCAGACTTTATGGGAAAGAGATTTGAATAGGTCCTTAGTCGATGCAGATTGGGACAGTATTTTTAGATCTTGTTTTAAAGTCTCCAAATGTGTTAACCACTCTGAAATGTTCTACAAGCTTATACAGAGGGCCTACTTTACCCCTGCAAAACAACACAGGATCTGGCCTTCACAATCCAAATTATGTTGGAGAAAATGCGGATCTACGGGGGATATCTATCACATCTTCTGGGCATGCCCTCATATACAACCACTTTGGAGAGAAGTTTTACACATGGCTAGCATAGTGTTAGGGCTCAACATCCCCATGGACCCAGCTCTGGCGCTATTCCATTTATACGTTGACCACCTCTCTGTAGGTGATCGCTACGTCTTGGGACATATCTTGATAGCCACTAAAGCCGCTATAGCACAATTGTGGAAGTCTGAGAATATTCCTACCCTAGCGTTTATTCAAAATAAAATCCACAAACATTTAATTTTCGAAACAGCAGAGGCTAAATACTCTTCCTCGGCTAACTCTATCCACCTGAAATGGATAGGATGGTCCGACTATAGGAGTAGAGAGGGTAGACTGACAGTTTATAGCTCTCCAATTGATGTGTCTGTGCTTCACCCATCCTAGATTGACCTCTACAAGAAGGTTGTACTAGCAGGTATTTTCTAAGTTTAATATATTTTAGTCCTTGTTTTTTCTCAATGCTTTCTCCTCCTCATGTATTTGAAAGCCTAATGTAGCCAATTGTATATTCATCCGACTGTGAACTGTTTATAATCTGTATATGGTAACCATTCTGGACTTCCCCTGTGTTCCCCCTACCTCTCTTTTTTCTGTTCCCCATTTTTGTGTGTAAACCCTTTAATAAAAATTTAATGTTTAAAAAAAAAAAAAAAGGTTTTACGCTGGGTCAAGGGACTCTCAGGCGATAGCTGTGGTCGCACTAGTAACACCGTGGGTGTTCCAGTCGGTCTATATATTCCCTCCTCTTCCTCTCAGACCCAAGGGCTGAGAATTGTAATAAACGGAGGAGTGTGAACAATATTCTTTGCTCCGGATTGGCCAAGAAGGACTCGGTACCCGGAACTGCAAGAAATGCTCTCAGAGGACCCATGGCCTCTGCCTTCTCAGTCAGGACATGTTGCAACAGGGACCCTGTCTGATCCAAGACTTACCGCGGCTGCGTTGGACGGCATGGCGGTTGAACGCCGGATCCTAGAGGAAAAGGGCGTTCCGGATGCAGTTATTCCTACGCTAATAAAGGCTAGGAAAGACGTGACAGCAAGACTTTTTCACTGTATATGGCGAAAATAGGTTGCTTGGTGTGTGGCCGGGAAGGCCCTACAGAGGAATTCCAGGGGGGTCGATTCCTGCACTTCTGACAATGCTAAATTCCTTTGTCGTATAAACAACCCTTTATGAAGCTAAGAACACTGTACGCTGTTTGCTCAAGAAGTACCGTAATGGTACGCTATTGGCGTAGCGATCGCTCAGCCGTAGGCGAGACGCTCAAGCGTCACGTTCGCTCACGGCCCAGTGATCACAGGACACGTTATTGGCTATGTCTAGGGGAATGATTCGCTATGGCGTAGCATACGCTCGAGACCACGAGGAGGTCACCAGCGGCGCAGACGCTCACAACGCTATACCTTTATGTTAAAACCTTATACCAATGAAATACACTGAATACCTTAATGTGAGTACAGGGTGTAAGTGCAACCTTGTGTAACCTGACTATCTACAAAGCTGCTTGAGCGTCACCGACGCTCAAATGAACACTTATCACTATAGAAAATACACAGATGCTGGTTTAGGTTCCAAGGCCTATTAACTGTATTATATCTAATATACTTGTAAAAGGGGATAACAGTACAAATGATACACTACAATATAACAAAGACTTCCTAACCACAGAACTAAACAATAAATACAAAAAGACAATACTACACTGACCTAAATGCAATACAATACTATAAGAGATATAAGAGATATAAGAGAAAAGAGGAGAGAGAGAGAGAGAGAGAGAGAGAGAGAGAGAGAGAGAGACGGAGAGAGATGAGAGAAATTGGCTCACAGTAAGACAATGATAACATTAAATAAGAGACAACATGGTTGCAGATAAAACTACACATGTGAGAGACAATCGCTGCGCAGTTAGTCAATGCTGAATACAGCATGGGATGGAAGCTAGACTCCATTTTGAGAAACCTCCCATAATTCTAAAGACTGCACCACATGCCTGAAAGGGGGAGGGGAAGACATCCAGCAGCAGCCATTTTAGATTTGCAGGTCCAAACACATGGCACTCTATACTAAACCACAATCACATAGCAGAAAACACAAGACTCCATTTTCTTCCAAAATGTCCAAGCCTCAAAACAATGCATATGTTCTGATTTTACAATTCCAAACCATCTAAAACACCTTTCACAATGTAATCCAACTTCCTAGAACCATCTCATAATTTCACATCCCAAACAACTTCAGTATCTCAATAACCAGAGCATATTCATCACAAGACCAGATCACAATGTAATTAACACAAACGTAACTGCATGGTGGTATTTATGATTAACAGGATATATATATTATAACTAACCAGCACAATCTATTTTAAATCTCCATTGGCAAACAAATACCACAAATATTATGCTACAGATTGTATACTGTTCCAATTTATCACAGACTTCACAGAGTATCCACAAACACCCAACAATCACACAACCAAGTTACAATATCCTATTTAAACCAGAAAGCAATCCGTCTGTTTCCTTATCTAGCCATGTGAAGTTCAATACTTAGCCTTTAGTTTGGAAGATGTCCTGGGGATTCAGCCGCCATGCTGCTTGGTGCCAGGTAGCTGTGTGTGTGTCTGTGAGTGTAGCTACATTACATCTGTTCTCTGAGGCCACACCTGACCACTACCTTCCTGTTTGACCAGTACCTGGGGGAGGGGTCTTTCTTTCTCCTTTGTATTGAGTCACCATTCTCTTTGTATATGCTAATCAGGTTCAGCCCTGAAAACTTAGTAAAATGTTGTCTTGAGCATCATATTGTTCTAACAATATGATCTTAGCTTTTATACATATAATCATATCTATCCGCTGCAATGTCCCACAACAACACAACAGGCCTCAAACTAAACCACACCTGATTCTGCTTGCTTCAATACCAAACATGATGTGTTTATCTGGTTCGGTTCGAATGATACACATCCATGACATTAATTCATTAGCCAATTCTAAATCTCCATGATGTCTGGTGCTGTTCATTATTATAACCATGTACTGTATGAAACAAGTGCCGAATCCATCTCTGTGCCATGTCCGAGCAAATGCGTGTGTTTCCATATATTGCTGTGCTCGCTGCGCATATTTGCAAGTATAGCGACTTATATGTGTGCAGTTTATATGGTCTCTCTATGTCATATTTTTGACTTTGACAGTCCACCCTTTGGCAGTCACCAATAACTGCCACTTCCTAAAACATTTCAAAAAGAGAAAAATATATGTCAGGGGTTAATACATTTCAATGGTTGGGTAAGGGAGGAGAGAGGAGAAGGTGTGAAGAGGGTATGACCTAGTGAGATAGCAGAAGCATGTGTGTATGAATCCATGTTTGGGGGGTCATGTATCATCGTGCCGTACGTGTTGTACATCAAGCTTCGAGGTATTGCGAAGTATACATTTGAATTCCTTCTTATCCCGTACTAAGGGTCTGTGGATGGGCTGTCAAACTTTACCGAGCTCATTTCGGCTGTGGTTGTAACAAAATGGGGGAGCACATTTTAGTTGATGATACATGAATGGGGGAGGTATGTGGTTGCTGATATCTGTGCCTGTATTCCCTGTCGACTATGTGTGTTATTACCTGAGGGTTGTAGAGATGAAGATAAAGAACACTTATGGAGAATGCAATGATATTCTATGTCAGGGAAATGTACATCTGTCGTTGAGGTTGTGTTCGGTATCTGTTGAGAGTCGTCTTCTTTGCGCTGTATTGCTCCTTAGGCATGAGCAAATAGCTTTGTCTGAGCCATCAGATTTACAAAAATGTTGGGCTAGCGTGAGTTTAAAGATACTAGGGAAACTGGGGATCTATGGCAAAGTTCATCAAGTGTCCATATTTAAAGTTGTCAAATCTTCTTCTTTGGTCAATCCGTTGTCTGTATACATCTCGTCTCGTCAGCTTCCTCGTCCAAGGGGGTCTTTGTATCTTGGAGAAAAGCAGAAAAACAGGTGAAAGAAACGGACCGTATAATCGCATTTTCATCACATTCTGGTTTCTATCATTGGGTCATAAATCAAATCCAGGTTAATTACAGTTTCCTCACTCCTCAAGCTCATCACTTTTGTACTTTGTTTGCACCTCATTAAAGCCTGCCCGCATCTAAATATCAATCCAATCGATATAACGACACCTAAGATACATAGTAGAAACTTTCCAACATCCATTATGACTCCTTGAGCCCACTCTCCCAAACCGGAGAACCAATTTCGCGGGTTCAACCATGACACCCAACCAGTCAGCTCATTACCTACAGCAGCAAGGGTGAGATTGTGTTTTCGACGAAATTCCCACTTTAATTGCAGAATATCATCCATCTTTTGGTCTATGACCTCTACCGGATCCTCGGTGCTATTGGTGATATACGTGCAACACTTTATGCCGTACTGTGTTGCCAATGTAACACAATATCCGCCTGTTACTGCTGTAAGATAATTAAGAACCATCCTATGCTGAACTAGTTCTGTTTTGTAAGCTTGAAGTTCTCTTCCAGTGTATCTAAACGTGTCATCATACATTTCAGTGATATTATCCAACAAATTGGCGAGTGCGGAAATGTATCTATAATTCATCACTCCCCGAGCGGTACGAGTGAAATCTAACGCTACCAGAACCTGAATCCCGGTGGATTCATGGATAAGATCAGAGGCCGGATGCTCTAACCTTTCTGACAGTTGTCTTTTAACTCGGTGCTCGTAATGAGTGTGAGTATAAGGAGCTTGGGCACCACGGTGTATGTCCTTCATTTTGTCATGTGTAACAGTCATCACTTCAGGCAATACTTTTCCAATACAACACAACCCTTCAGAGTTTGGGGCAAGCCGCTCATACGCCTTTCTCCCGCATATGAAATATGCGTCATCGGGGAGAACATAAGGGACGGAGAAGGACATGACCATGTTACAAACCTTCCAGGTGAAATCTCCTGACCCTAATTCTTCCATCTGCTTAATACACGTATCAGTTTGTACGATATGTGCACAGTATCCTGGTGATACCTCTCCAACTCTAGTAATCCTATTCCCTAAGGTATATCGATACCGGAAAGATTTTCCTCTACTGGCTATGTGGCGTACGAGCTCTGTATCTGTAGGCATTCTATCTGCTCTGTGTGAAAAGGTCATGGTAAGGTTGCTCCATGACACTTCCCAATTTCCCGGTTTTCTGGGATTGGAGATGTTAAAACATATGAGGGACCTATCCACATGGTATTGGTGGAGCTTCAAACTAGGAGGGCTGGAGATGTTAAACCTCCGGTCCACCGGTCTCCCACCACTTAGCTCAAGTACCTCCCCTAACGTTAAAGGAAATGGTACTAGCCCTGATTTGCTGTGTCCCTGAGGTACTTGAGAGCATACCCAACAATCTGTTTGGTTTAACACGTTACCCACTAAGGAGTGATAGTCACTCAATGGATGCCGGTCTATATGGATATTAAAACTAGATTGGCATTTCTTTATGCATCCATCTTCAACCAGATTATCACAGAGCCTACAGATACAATTTTCTTCAGCTAACAATCCATCACAGTTGTTTACAAATAACATGGTTGTTAGATCGTGCCCGGTACTCGCCTTTGCTTGGTGATTGGGTTGCTATTGGAAATTTACACCTCCGTCTCAGTCATCAGGACCTTTCTGGATCCTTTCTCGACCTCACTGGTACTCTCACCGAAACAGACTGCTCTGGTCAACATCATGGTTAACGGGAAAAATCCATATCACAGTCTCTTGGGGCAAGTCCATCTTACAGGAGGAGAAAAGAAGAAATTTGTAAATGGGGTATAAGAAAATCAGTTTGAGGGGGAGAGAACTCGTTACGATAATAAGTTCTCTCGTCTTGTTGTTCTTCTTGTTCTGCTGTCCTCTCAAAGGTGTTGTCTCTCAGTCTTCAAAAACGATCATTCTGGTGATGCAATATTCCTTCCTAACCGACGATCTTTCTGTAAGGAGCAAAAATCTGGCATTACCATTGGTCCAACTGAGGGGTGACATACCATCTTTAAATCATGGAAACATGAGTGGGAAGAGAGAGACAACAAAAAAAACAAAAGAGATAGAGAACAATTCATGTGCATATATACATTACCTAACTCGACAATAACCATCAATAAGAAAAGAGAAACAAAGCATTTTTAAACATTGTCAACATTAAGAAAACATTGTCAGACTATTTGGCTGTCATATCTATGTGTCTACTGGTCTCCTTGAGCAGTCCCTCCCCACCAGCACCTGCATTACTCCACTGTCTGTATCTGGCCAGAAATACATTGTGGCGGAGGTCATGCTGGGGTTTGGTAGACTTCTGCAAGGACCAAGTGGATATGCAATGTGTGAATTCTTACCACTACTAGTCAGAGATGGGGATAGAGAGAGGGAGAGAAAAACATTTTTCACAAATACATTTACAACTTTTCACCTGGTCATTCCTGTGTCTTTAGTGAATGACCTCCCACTTCATTAACCGTTACTTCAGGCTTGCCTCCATTCCTAATAATCACCTTTCCTGCCTATGTGATCCTTGATTATAATGGTGTGTATTGTAATTTTGCTCATTTCTTGGTCTAGGGGGTCTAACTTTATGTGGGTTGTTGCAGTTACTGGCATAATGCCCTTCTCTTTTGCACAGATCACAAATCCTTAAGTTCCTCCATGTGCCAATGGCCTGGGGTTTTGGTTGATTTGATGCCTCCTCAAACGCTCGGATGTTCATCATCATCAACCGCTTTCCCTGTACCTACCTGATTCCTTGGATACCATGATTATGTCGTTGTCTAGGGGGTTGGTATGCCTTCTGTGAATCTTTGATCATACAGTTAGATCTTTCCTAGGATCTGGGTAATCAGACATGATTGATCTCAATTCTGTCCGGGACCAGGGATGGCGCATTGCACTGTCCTTGACGGGAATGGTTCCCTGATCATCAGTCTTCCCATTGGGGACTGTGATCACCCTGACAGGACTAAACTCAATCACATCACCTTGTTTTGGTCTTATAATATGGGGTACATTTGTTTGTGCGTGATATAAAACATTGTACGTACCTGTGGACACGACCTCACCTGACCCTCCGTTAGGGGGTTTGATTATTGCCTTTACCAATTTGGTCGCGTCCACCTGGATGTCTTGTAGGATGGCTTCTTTAAGAGGTGCCGACATCGTTCTGGGCTCACTTTCTTGTTGGTAATCCTGAGGGAAGTTTAACATGGGGTGCGACTTGCACAGGTTAACATTTGTAATTTTTTTACACTTTCATTTTCATAAACATTATTACATTTAACACTTTCATTCTTAATACAGTTACTAAGTGCATTTTTATCGTACAACATTGTGCCATTTCTCTGCAACCATAATCCTCTTCAATGCCATGTCTCTCCTCTCAAGATGTATGGTGGAGGAGGAGCTGTGGCAATCAACTTCCTGACTGCCCCAGATCCTGCCGCCAGAGCCAAACCTCTCTGTATCTCACCTTCCTGGTGCCATAACTGTAAATATTCATAATGTTTATTTTGTCTCTTCGTTGGTTCAACGAGACTTATCCTCCTCCTTAAATTTTTTTGTAACACTACTGGACTGAAGCTACCTATTCTTGGGAATTTGTCCCTGTCTTGTACAGTCATTCTCTCCCATTCATCACATAAAACTTCAGCGTGATTTCCATATTTCTTACACATCACATATCGTGCCGACCCGATGGATCGGTTCTCTGAATCAACCCGAACCGAGGTTGATCGCCCCCTACCTGAACAAATGGCCCCCATAATCTGCAGGCGTTGCCTATTCCTCCTTGAATATCAAGGCTTTCAGCGAACCCTTACAAACAAACCAAGATGTCCTTGGGCAGGCCGGCGGTGGTGGTTTATCAAGTACCCCACTTACTTCTCGCCCACGTTGGCCTGTGCTGCAATCACTGTAGCCAGAGCTGCTGGACCCAACCTAGGGCCCCTGTGAACCTTTAGTTTACTGGAACATATGAGGGTTACCCGCAGGACACTTACTCTTTCCAGTAAAGTTGGGGTTGTTAGATAGTTCCTGAGTGACCAGCGAACTTCCCTTCCAAAAATAAAAAATTACACAAATCACGTCAGAATGTACAGATAGCGTTTGTGACCACTTTACTCTAATGGTATTAGGTCAGATTACTAACTACTGCACACAATAACGTGCGGTCCAATCGTTCAGTATACGAGCACTACTTGTCATGTACTGAAAGATCAATGGAATCTATGTTTCCGGCTGCGATTCCTTCAGCCAGAGCTTGTATGGCCTATATGGGTTCTGCACCAACACCCCAGGCGTTGTGCCACTGGACTTTTATAGCGGACCTTTTACCTTACGACCTCCTGGTCTTGCTACCTTATGACCTCCTGGTCTTGTTACCTTATGATCCGCTATACTCTAATGCTCAAATATTATTTAACCAGGGATGCCTCCCTGGCCACCGTATATGTCACTTACACGTATGTCCCTTGACGAGTACCCGGCTTTCCTTTTGGTTCCACCTTAAAGTTATATAAACTTTTGTATACAAAACACACTCACTCAACACATGTACACTTTTGTTTCTATATCTATTTCTGCGCAGAAATTTGTCTTTAGCCCAACAGTGTTACCAATTAGGAGCAGGATCTGTTAAACTAAATTTCAGATTTTCTAAAAATAGATTTGCGTTATTTACCGCTTCGCGTTATCTACCGCTGTGCGTTACTTATCGCCTTTGCGTTACTTCACTTTATCACAACTTGAGCTACGTGGGCGTAACCGGACGCTACGTTGCGTAATGAACGCTGCATGCGTCTGCCTTTTGGATTGCGTACGCTAGTCTTTGTTAGCGACACGTGTACGCAATGCAAAGGATCCACCGTAACACAATATATTTATTTATCAATGTAGGTGATCCCTGATCATCTACCGCAATCCACACTGACTGCCTTGTATCTCAGACAAACCGTGTGTTTGTTCTATACTTTAACTATCACCTCTACTATGAAATAACAGCAAATCTCTTTTTAGCACTTTCTATCAACTATAAAATTGGCAAACAGGAATGTGAGATGTGAAACTTACACAGATGAAAATGCAATTCTAAATTTAATCTAATAACATACATTGATGTAAGCACACGCATATGAAATTACATATAAGTACCAATCACTATTACTTATGATTGACTATGATATAGATTAAATAAATGCATAAAAAAAAAAAACCTCATTAAATGATGATTTCTTTTTGACAGTGGATGGCTGATTGTTTCCTGAGTCAACTGAAAACCAGCCGCTCAGAAAAAAAAAAAAAATTTTTTTTTTTGACCTTCCCAAAATGGCCGCTGCTCCTCCCCCTTCCACCTCCATGAGGGTCACACAAAATGGTGGACAGACCATGCGGCCTCTTGTCACAAAGAAAGTCATCATTCAAAACTCCTAAAGTTATTCTAGGCCTGAGTGTGTAGTTGGCACCAAATTGAAATAAAAACCAGATTTTCAAAGACAATAGCGTACTGTTCTTACCTCCGGTTACCGGGTTCCTTCAGCACTCTTTATCTAAGCGAAGCAGACGCTTATCCCATCAGCACTGTGAGACAACCTCCCACCCTTTGCTGGAGGGATAATGTCTGCTGATCTACCTAGTGCAGATATGAGAAGTATAGGACGAGCCCGCAATTGACAATGCTAAATTCCTTTGTCGTATAAACAACCCTTTATGAAGCTAAGAACACTGTACGCTGTTTGCTCAAGAAGTACCGTAATGGTACGCTATTGGCGTAGCGATCGCTCAGCCGTAGGCGAGACGCTCAAGCGTCACGTTCGCTCACGGCCCAGTGGTCACAGGACACGTTATTGGCTATGTCTAGGGGAATGATTCGCTATGGCGTAGCATACGCTCGAGACCACGAGGAGGTCACCAGCGGCGCAGACGCTCACAACGCTATACCTTTATGTTAAAACCTTATACCAATGAAATACACTGAATACCTTAATGTGAGTACAGGGTGTAAGTGCAACCTTGTGTAACCTGACTATCTACAAAGCTGCTTGAGCGTCACCGACGCTCAAATGAACACTTATCACTATAGAAAATACACAGATGCTGGTTTAGGTTCCAAGGCCTATTAACTGTATTATATCTAATATACTTGTAAAAGGGGATAACAGTACAAATGATACACTACAATATAACAAAGACTTCCTAACCACAGAACTAAACAATAAATACAAAAAGACAATACTACACTGACCTAAATGCAATACAATACTATAAGAGATATAAGAGATATAAGAGAAAAGAGGAGAGAGAGAGAGAGAGAGAGAGAGAGAGAGAGAGAGAGAGAGAGAGAGAGAGACGGAGAGAGATGAGAGAAATTGGCTCACAGTAAGACAATGATAACATTAAATAAGAGACAACATGGTTGCAGATAAAACTACACATGTGAGAGACAATCGCTGCGCAGTTAGTCAATGCTGAATACAGCATGGGATGGAAGCTAGACTCCATTTTGAGAAACCTCCCATAATTCTAAAGACTGCACCACATGCCTGAAAGGGGGAGGGGAAGACATCCAGCAGCAGCCATTTTAGATTTGCAGGTCCAAACACATGGCACTCTATACTAAACCACAATCACATAGCAGAAAACACAAGACTCCATTTTCTTCCAAAATGTCCAAGCCTCAAAACAATGCATATGTTCTGATTTTACAATTCCAAACCATCTAAAACACCTTTCACAATGTAATCCAACTTCCTAGAACCATCTCATAATTTCACATCCCAAACAACTTCAGTATCTCAATAACCAGAGCATATTCATCACAAGACCAGATCACAATGTAATTAACACAAACGTAACTGCATGGTGGTATTTATGATTAACAGGATATATATATTATAACTAACCAGCACAATCTATTTTAAATCTCCATTGGCAAACAAATACCACAAATATTATGCTACAGATTGTATACTGTTCCAATTTATCACAGACTTCACAGAGTATCCACAAACACCCAACAATCACACAACCAAGTTACAATATCCTATTTAAACCAGAAAGCAATCCGTCTGTTTCCTTATCTAGCCATGTGAAGTTCAATACTTAGCCTTTAGTTTGGAAGATGTCCTGGGGATTCAGCCGCCATGCTGCTTGGTGCCAGGTAGCTGTGTGTGTGTCTGTGAGTGTAGCTACATTACATCTGTTCTCTGAGGCCACACCTGACCACTACCTTCCTGTTTGACCAGTACCTGGGGGAGGGGTCTTTCTTTCTCCTTTGTATTGAGTCACCATTCTCTTTGTATATGCTAATCAGGTTCAGCCCTGAAAACTTAGTAAAATGTTGTCTTGAGCATCATATTGTTCTAACAATATGATCTTAGCTTTTATACATATAATCATATCTATCCGCTGCAATGTCCCACAACAACACAACAGGCCTCAAACTAAACCACACCTGATTCTGCTTGCTTCAATACCAAACATGATGTGTTTATCTGGTTCGGTTCGAATGATACACATCCATGACATTAATTCATTAGCCAATTCTAAATCTCCATGATGTCTGGTGCTGTTCATTATTATAACCATGTACTGTATGAAACAAGTGCCGAATCCATCTCTGTGCCATGTCCGAGCAAATGCGTGTGTTTCCATATATTGCTGTGCTCGCTGCGCATATTTGCAAGTATAGCGACTTATATGTGTGCAGTTTATATGGTCTCTCTATGTAATATTTTTGACTTTGACACTTCCTACAGTCAGGAGTGACTATGGGCCTAAAATTAGGATCCATAAAGGCCAAGATTTCGGCCCTATCCCTTTTTCTCTCAAAAAGAACTGGCTTCACTGCCTGAAGTTCGGACGTTGTTACAGGGGTGCTGCATATTCAGCCCCTTTTGTGCCTCCAGTGGCACCTTGGGATCTTAACGTGTGTTGGATTCCTAAAATCCCACTGGTTTGAGCCACTTAAGACCGTGGAGCTAAAATGTCTCACGTGGAAAGTGGTCATGCTTTTGGCCTTAGCTTGGACTAGGCGTGTGTCAGAATTGGCGGCTTTGTCATGTAAAAGCCCATATCTGATCTTCCATATGGAAAGGGCAGAATGGAGGACTCGTCCCCAATTTCTCCCTAAGGTGGTATCATCGTTTCATTTGAACCAACCTATTGTGGTGCCTGCGGCTACTAGGGACTTGGAGGATTCCAAGTTGCTGGACGTAGTCCGGGCCCTGAAACTTTATGTTTCCAGGACGGCTAGAGTCAGAAAAAACTGACTCGCTATTTATCCTGCATGCACCCAACAAGCTGGGTGCTCCTGCTTCAAAGCAGACTATTGCTCGCTGGATCTGTAGCACGATTCAGCTTGCACATTCTGGACTGCCGCATCCTAAATTAGTAAAAGCCCATTCCAAGAGGAAGGTGGCTCTTCTTGGGCGGCTGCCCGAGGGGTCTCGGCTTTACAACTTTGCCGAGCTGCTACTTGGTCGGGTTCAAACACTTTTGCAAAATTCTACAAGTTTGATACCCTGGCTGAGGAGGACCTTGAGTTTGCTCATTCGGTGCTGCAGAGTCATCCGCACTCTCCCGCCCGTTTGGGAGCTTTGGTATAATCCCCATGGTCCTTACGGAGTACCCAGCATCCACTAGGACGTCAGAGAAAATAAGAATTTACTCACCGGTAATTCTATTTCTCGTAGTCCGTAGTGGATGCTGGGAGCCCGTCCCAAGTGCGGACTCTCTGCAATACATGTATATAGTTATTGCTTAACTAAAGGGTTATTGTATGAGCATATCTGTTGAGAGAGGCTCAGTTATTGTTCATACTGTTAACTGGGTATAGTTATCACGAGTTGTACGGTGTGATTGGTGTGGCTGGTATGAGTCTTACCCTGGATTCCAAATCCTTTCCTAGTAATGTCAGCTCTTCCGGGCACAGTTTCCCTAACTGAGGTCTGGAGGAGGGGCATAGAGGGAGGAGCCAGTGCACACTAGATATAGTACCTAATCTTTCTTTTAAGAGTGCCCAGTCTCCTGCGGAGCCCGTCTATACCCCATGGTCCTTACGGAGTACCCAGCATCCACTACGGACTACGTGAAATAGAATTACCGGTAAGTAAATTCTTATTTTTTTCTCCTCTCTCTTCTCTCATCCAGAGACGGTTTACTTCACACAACTGATAACACACGATAGTAAATTTAATGTGCAAAATTTGTGTTCCCTAAAGGAAAAGGCAGTCTGGAGGGCAAAGGGGTATGGCCAGGAGTCCTCAGGACTGTGAGCAGGTGGACACGGTAAGCCAGTAGCCCCTTTCCAAGTCTAGCTGAGGTGGCACACGGTCTGACTCATCTAGGCAAAGAGGGTATGTGCAGGCTGATGAGAGCCTACTGGTGTGCGCCAGGATTCTCTTCTCATGCAGGTAAGAGAGCAATAACATGTTTTACTTGCTTGAGGAAGAATATTGGTAAAGCAATACCAACAGAGCCATCCCATATCCCTCCTGCAGACGGATCTTTTCAGGAAATACAAATCGACTTCGTACAGTTAACACCCTTTAGGAATTATTGTTATGTATTGGTGTGCACTGATGTTTTCTCAAACTGGGTAGAGGCATTTCCCGCTGCCACAAATACTGCTACGTTCACTGCAAAGAAAATTGTGCAGGAATTTGTGTGTAGATATGGTATCCCTAGAATAATTTAAAGTGACAGGGGTACCCATTTTACAGGTGAAGTCTTTCAGGTCATGTACAAACTGATGGGAATTAATAGCAAGCTGCATACTCCGTACCGTCCACAGGCGAGTGCAAAGGTGGAGAGAGTGAACAGCACTATTAAGAACAAGCTGAGCAAATTAATGGCTGAAACTGGATTGTCGTGGCCAGAAGCTTTGCCACTAGTATTGTACAGCATCAGAACCACTCCCAGGTCTCCCCTTAACCTATCACCCTTCGAAATTCTTTTTGGTCGACAACCTCATGTAATGATAGACCCCCAGGATGATTTGAAATGCAATAATGAAGTGACTGTGAAATATTTGGTTGGGATGAGCCAGCAGCTGAGAAATCAACAAAGAAATTTAAAGCTGGTGATCCCTGACCTACAGAACAGTAATTGTCATGACATTGAGCCTGGGGATTATGTGATGATTCGAAGTTTCTTACGCTCTGGTTGCCTCATAGACAGGTGGGAAGGGCCATACCAAGTCTTTTTAACCAGCACGACAGCATTGAAGGTCGCCGAAAGAGAGACTTGGGTCCACTCGTCCCACTGCAAGAAGGTCGCTGACCCGGAGAGAACTCGTGACAAAGAGCAGAGTACAGAGAATCTCGTATCACTGGAGTGTCTGTTCCGGGAAAGTTGAGAGGCAGGACTGTTGAAAGGCATCTGAGCACAGAGAGTAACAAGACCTAGAACGGTTGTCGTACCACTTTCTTTTTTCACCTCTCCCTGCATTTTCCTTTCTTTTCTCCCTCTTATTTTCCTCCTTTCCCCTAACGAAATGGATCGATCACAAGAGACTGCGTTTCGGGTTCTGTTAGTAATTCTGGTTTTGATCAGGACAGTTTGTTTTGGTGAGGGTCCCACGGAGGTCGAGCAGGGATCTGGAATGGGTTCTGATGGCAAGTATGAATTTGTAGGATCTCAGGATCAGCACATCACTTTAGTAAAGGCTGGCATCAGTAAACGCTCTGGTAGTCAGGGAGCTCGGAGGCACTGTGAGGGGTTATTGTCTGATGAATATTGTATTTGTAGGAATTGTGAGAATATAGTCGAGGATGGGTGCATCCAGAGATGTCAGTCCAACCTTAATATCGACATGGACCGTCATCCGTTGAGTGATTACCACTCACTAGTGGCTAAGGTCTTAAACCAGACAGAATGCTGGGTGTGCTCACAGGTACCTCAAGGTCAGAGCAAGTCAGGATTAGTACCATACCCTTTAGCAATAGATGAGGTACTCGAATTGCGGGGTGGGAGATCGGTGGACAAGAAATTCAATATCTCTAGGCCCCCTAGTTTGAAGCTCCACCAGTATCATGTAGACAGGTCCTAATTGTGTTTTAATATTTCCAATTACCGAAAACCGGGAAATTGGTAAGTAACGTGGAATAACCAGACAATGACCTTTTCATACAGAGCTGATAGGATACCCATAGACTCTGAACTTGTATGCCAAATAGCCAACAGTGGGAGGTATTTTCGGTATAGGTATACTCGTGGAAGCAAGACCATGTGGGTTGGAAGAGTATCGTCAGGGTATTGTGCTCATATCATCCAACCCGATACTTGTACTGAGCAGATGGGAGAACTAGGGATTGGTTTCTTTACTTGGAAAATTTGTAATATGGTAATGTTATATTTTGTCCCTTATGTTCTCCCAGATGATGCCTATTTCATATGTGGGAGGAAGGCGAACAAGTGGCTTGCCCCGAGCTCAGAGGGATTGTGTTATATTGGGAGAGTACTGCCAGAAGTCATGACCATAACCCATGATAAAATGAAAGACGTTCACCGCAGTGCTCAGGCTCCTTATACTCATACTCACTATGAACACATCATCAAGAGACACCTCATAGATAGGACAGAGCACGCAGCCTCTGATTTGATCCACGAATCCACATGGATTCAGTTCCTTCTCGCATTAGACATTACCCGTACTGCCAGAGGAACTATAAATTATAGGTATATCCATGCGCTAGCGAACTTGATAGACAATATCACTGACATGTATGACGACACCTTCAGGAATACAGGAAGGGAGTTACAAGCTTACAAGAAGAAACTGATTCAGCACAGAATGGTCCTTAATTATGTCACAGCCATGACAGGTGGGTACTGTGTTACCCTGGCAACTCAATATGGTGTGAAGTGCTGTACTTATACTTCAAACAGCACTGACGACCCAACGGAGATTATCGATCAAAAGATGGACGATATCTTGCAGTTGAAGTGGGAGTTCAGGAGGAAGCACAACCTTACCTTAGCGACTGTGAGTAATGAACTGACCGGCTGGGTCTCATGGTTGAACCCACGTGAATGGTTCTCAGGTTTAGGAGAGTGGGCTCAGAATGTCATTATGAGTGTTGGGAAGTTTCTCCTTTGTATCCTGGGAGTCGTCATAATTATTGGTTCGATATTTAGGTGTGTTCAAATTCTAATGCGGCGCAAGCACGGCACAAATTTGATGAGTCTAAGGAGCGAGGGCGCTGTTATAGCAGCAGATTTAATTTATGACCCATCCATAGAGACAGTGTTATGATATGGATTGCAAATGAATTTCATGGCTTGTTTCTTTCACCCGTTTTTCTTTTGTCTCCCCCTCTGCCCAGATACATCCATCCGGAAAAAGACATCAGCCCTACCCAAAATGTTTAATGTGAATGTATTTTTAGATATGTGTCTTATCTTCATCTCTGCAACCTCCAGCTAATGGCACACATAGTCGACAGGTGATATCAACATATACTAGCATTCACATATGTTTCCCCCTCCATGTATCATCAACTAAATGTGCACCCCATTTGTTGGAACAAGAAGCCGAAAAGAGCTCGGTAGTGTTTGTTGGACCATTTACAGACCCTTAATACGGGATGAGAAGGATTTAATGTATACTTCACAATACCTCGAAGCTTATGTAGAACATATACGGCACGATGATACATGCCCCTCAGACATGGATTCATACATACATGCTTTTTACTATCCCACTAGGTCATACATTTCCCATCTACAACTCTCCCCCAACCATCCAAGCTTCTGTAGATATTGTATAGATATTTTCCTGTTTATTGATTAGTTAGTGGCAATTATTGATGACTGCCAAAGGGTGGACTGTTGAAGTCAGAAAATATTATAACAGACCAATCATCCGGATTGAGCGCAACACCACTCCTATAATTTCTAAAGTTTCATCAGGTTAGTCACCTGAAGGTGTAGCAGCTCGTCCACACAAATAGATCCCAGTGCGCAGGTAATCACATCTTCTAGAAAATATTATAACACACACATTACGTACAAACACCACATAGATGGCCTCCGTGTGCGTACGTATTCAGCTGTGCGTGCACATATTCGCAAATTGCGTATGGTCACTCCCGCGGTCCTGCGCATTAGAGCGTGGTATGAGTAATTACAGTGGAGTTTGTACTCGCATGGAAAAGCCACAAAGACATATCATAAATCTAATCTATATATTACATAAATCCCACACTGTCTGCTTCTTCTTCTAAATAGCATGAAGATCGGTCACACATAAATTAAAACTCCCAGAGACTAAAATACAATGGCCTTATTTACACTAAGCTTTGAAATTCTATGAAGAAGGCAAACACCTTTGTTTACTAGGGTAGCCGAGTTTCTATTGAAACAATAAGTACAAGTACTGGATTGTCATTGTCTCACCTGAAGACAAAACAAATGAAAAGACAATACCCAGGAACCTAAGCTGCGAGAAACTCAATTAACAATAGCTAACCAAAACACACATTTAGAAATCTAAGGTATTAACATTCATAGTCTAAACTCTTGGAGATGTATGTGTTTGTATGTATATATATATATATATATATATATAATTCCTTACAAATTGTAATAGCAGGAGTATGTGTGTGTGTGTATGTAAATATATATATGAGTATATGGATATATGTGTATATATGTATATCTTGAGGATGGAAATAGATAATCATATCATGTGTGGGATCATATTGTTCAGAGTCACGTAAACATTAATCTGGTGGGAATAAGAACATTATTATATATTACCACATTAAGTTATTAATAATACCGGATTTATTTATGATTAATGTGATGGGTTTAACTGGTCATGTGGTGGGAACTCAGATGCAAACAACAGAAAGCACATCTCAAGTCTTAGCCATCGCCCACTTCTTCAGCTGACCAATGATCCCTGGTGCACAGGATATGTCCCACCCCCGAACCAATGGAAGAAGAGCACACAGTGTCTATTGTATTATGTTTTGATCTACTGTATAAAGAGCCAGCTGCATGCCAGGTCACTATCACAGACTCTGAAGGTCATCACCCGTGATGACTGAGGACCGGACCGGGAAGCGCAGGTGAAACCAAAAGTATGTAACATTGACTGTAGCCATTATTCTATTGTATTGTATTGCTTTGTGATTGTAACCCCCTTTCAGTAATAATAGGCTGTGGTGTCGGAACCCAGCCGTTTAAATACAATCTGGTGTCGTGTATTCTTTCCCTGCTAAGGTTTAAAGTGTATTACTATCTCATGCATAGCTGTTAAGGGTTCGCTGTGTAACTTTGGGTGTGTACGCGCTGTGTGTACTTTGTACAGCCAGCGCGGCGTTTGTACGCAAAGTCCGTACACGGTACGGGACTCTGTACGCTAATGGTGTAATAAGTACGTAGGTTGTGTATTAAGTATAGCGGCCGCAGCGGCTTCATTTAAAGTGTATGAAATGTCTTTTTAAAGTGTTGCTTTTAGTCCTGTATGAAAATCAGCATTCTCAACATATATATAGAACACAATCTCCATTATTGCGCTATATTAAAAAATATGTGAATAAGGATTTGTGGGCTGCCTTTTTACACTAGGTTCTCTGCTAATCAGAACCAAAACACACAACAAACACAACAATAGTGGAATTGGCACCCTAGGGGAGGAATACTCCTGACCCCTCTTATGTTAGTATCTCTTTCAATATATCTTACAGAGAGCATAAAATACACAGTGAGTTCCAATATACAGATTTTTTTATTAAAACATTGCTAAAATATCAATTATGTCCTTATATCCATTAACAGATGGCGGCCTCCTCACATAACATGGAGGTTTGATTTCTCATAGATGAACAGATTGCTTCTTTCATGAGATCCTCCTTCCAATGATACAGGTTGGAGGTTACGTCAAAGCATAATAGAATACCCAAGGCGGTTTGTCAGATAGACTTCATCAGGGGTGTATCTGATTGTGTCTACAAAAGGCATATGATACTTAGGACGTCACAATCTTGAGAAAGGTTCACAGGAAAAACTCTGATTAATTCAACCATCTAGTGAAATGAGCAGTGCATCCAAGTATCACGACACTGTATCACAAGTATCACGACACTGTTCTATATAGCGGATAAGGCTATATTAATTTTCTCTTACGTCCTTGAGGATGCTGGGGACTCCAAAAGGACCATGGGGTATAGACAGATCCGCAGGAGACATGGGCACACTAAAAAGACTTTGACTGGGTTTGAACTGACTTCTCCCTTTATGCCCCTCCCCCAGACCTCAGTTAGACTCTGTGCCCAGGAGTGACTGGACACACACTAGGGGAGCTCTACTGAGTTTCTCTAAAAGACTTTATGTTAGGTTTTTTATTTTCAGGGAGACCTGCTGGCTACAGGCTCCCTACATCGTGGGACTGAGGGGAGAGAAGTCAGACCTACTTCTTCTTAGTTAAGGGCTCTGCTTCTTAGGCTACTGGACACCATTAGCTCCAGATGGTCTGATCACTTGGTTCGCCTAGCTGCTTGTTCCCGAAGCCGCGCCATCACCCCCCCTCACAGAAGCCAGAAGAAAGAAGCCGGGTGAGTATTAGAAGAACAGAAGACATCAGACGGCAGAAGACTTCAGTAACGGTACAGCGCAGCGGTAGCGCTGCGCTCCATGCTCCCACACACATCACCAACAGCACTTACAGGGTGCAGGGCGCTGGGGGGGGAGCGCCCTGGGCAGCAGTTACTGAGGGTCATTTTACCTGAGAGAAGGCATATTCGGTGCCCGGGCACTGTATATAATACCCCCGCCAGTATAAAAATTTCAAATTTGAGCAGGACTACAGCGCGCCGGGAAGGGGCGGGGCTTAGCCGCACAGCTCACCAGCGCCTTTTTCTCCACATCTGCTGCAGAGACGCTGGCCCGGGCCTCCAAGCTCCTTCCAAGTAACACGGGAGCAAAATGGGGGGGGGGGGGGGGGGGCACATGCAATTTGGTGCTTTTTATTGTTATATGGCAGCACTAACCTCATATATTATTGCTTTGTAGTATATGGGTGCTGGGGTGTGAGCTGGCATACTCCCTCTGTGTTACTCTCTGCAGGCTTCTCTGTGGGTCTGTACCCTTGTTTTGGCCGGTGTGAGTGTGGGTGTGTCGGTACTACGTGTCGACATGTCTGAGGCTGAGGGTTCCTCACCGGAGGAAGTTACTGGGGGCACAGAAAAGGATTTGGGAATGACTCTGTCGGCACAGCCGGCTGCTGATTGGGTGAATATGTTGAGTACACTGAATGCAAATGTGGCTTGATTGTCTAAAAGGCTGGATAAATCTGATTCTCAGACACAAACATGGAGGAAATCCATGGAGGACGCTTTGTCTCAGGTACAGACCCCCTCAGGGTCACAGAAACTTTCATTTACCCAGATGGTAGATACAGATACCGACACGGACTCTGATTCCGATGTCGATTTCAATGAGGCTACTTTACACCCAAGGGTAGTTAGGAGTATTCAGTACATGATTGTGGCTACTAAAGATGTTTTACATATCTCTGGGGAACCTGCTGTTCCAGACACAAGAGTTTGCTTATTTAAAGGGAAAAAGCCTGAGGTGAAGTTTCCCCCCTCTCATGAAATGAATGCTCTTGTGAAAAGGCTTGGGAATCGCCGGACAAGAGGTGCCAGATTCCCAAGAGAATTTTTATGGCATATCCTTTCCCCTCTGATGACAGGGAGAAATGGGAGTCGTCTCCCAATGTCGACAAGGCTCTATCCCGATTGTCCAAGAAGGTGGCGCTTCCGTCCCCTGACACGGCTGCTCTCAAAGATCTGGCAGATCGCAAGCTGGAGACGATATTGAAGGCCATTTTCGTTAATACTGGTGCATTGCTCAGACCTGCTGTGGTGTCGGTTTGGGTGAGTAGTGATATTGCTAAGTGGGCTCATAATTTGGCTTCTGATATGGATACCCTTGATAAGGATAACATTCTTTTGACTCTTGGTTATATCAAGAACGCTGCAGATTACCTAAAGGATGCGGCCAGTGGCGGTTCTTGCCACGGGCAAGCAGGACTTTTGCCCGGGGCGCCGCCTTCCGGAGGGCGCTGGCGCCATCCGGAGGGCGCCGCACCGTGGCAAGATCCGCCACTGCTGCCCGCTGTGTCCCCCGTCCGCCTCCGCTGCCCGCTGCCGTCCCCGTCCTCGGCGCCTCCTGTGAAGGGAACTAGACGCTATGCGTCTAGTTTCCCTTCGTGGAGAGTAACTGCTGAGCGGTGCGCGATGACGTCATCGCGCACCGCACAGCAAAGGTCCTCTCCACGAAGGGAACTAGACGCATAGCGTCTAGTTTCTCTTCGTGGAGAGGACCTTTTGCTGTGCGGTGCGCGATGACGTCATCGCGCACTGCTCAGCATTCAAGCGGCGCTTTCAATGTACAGGGGGCGTGACTCACCACGCCCCCTGTATTAGGCCACGCCCCTTTCCTGCCCGGGGCGCTCTGCGCCCTTGAACCGGCCCTGCATGCGGCGAGGGATGTTGGCCTCTTGGGATCAAGAGCCAATGCCATGGCGGTCTCGGCCAGGAGGGCGCTGTGCACTCATCAATGGAATGCTGATGCCGACTCCAAGAAAATATGGAAGCTCTCCCCTTTAAAGGTAGTGTCTTGTTTGGTGACGGCCTTGCTGACCTGGTGTCTACCGCTACTGCGGGTAAGTAATCTTTTCTTCCTTATGTTCCCACACAACAAAAAAAGGTGCCCTATCAGCAGATGCAGTCCTTTCAGCCTAATAAATAGAAAAGAGGAAGCGGTTCGTCCTTCCTCGCTTCAAAGGGTAGAGGAAGGGGAAAGAGGTCACCTGCAGTGTCAGGCGCCCAGGACCAAAAGTCCTCCCCCGCCTCTACCAAGTCCACCGCATGACGCTGGGGCTCCCCTGCGGGAGTGCGTACCGGTGGGGGGCCGTCTCCGATTCTTCAGTCAGGTCTGGTTTCAATCGGCCCTGGATCTTTGGGTTTTGTACATAGTGTCCCAAGGGTACAAACTGGAGTTTCAGGAGATGCCCCCCCCCCCCCCCCCCCCGCCGCTTTTTCAAGTCGGCCCTTCCAGTTTCTCTTCCAGAAAAAGTAGTAGTAAATGCTGCGATACAAAAGCTGTGTCAACAGAGGGTCGTTGTGCCGGTTCCCCCGTCCCAACGGGGGGAAAGGTTCTATTCGAGCCTCTTTGTTGTGCCGAAGCCGGACGGCTCGGTCAGACCGATTCTGAACCTAAAATCCCTCAATCCATACTTGAAAACTTTCAAGTTCAAGATGGAATCTCTTCGAGCTGTGATCTCCAGCTTAGAAGGGGGGGATTTTATGTCCTCAGTTGACATTAAAGATGCCTACTTACACTTCCCGATATATCCTCATCAGGCCTTCCTGAGATTTGCGGTACAGGATTGTCATTACCAATTTCAGACGTTGCCGTTTGGGCTTTCCACGGCCCCGAGGGTTTTCACCAAGGTTATGGCGGAAATGATGGTACTCCTTTGCAAGCAAGGGGTCACAATTATCCCGTACTTGGACGATCTCCTGATAAAGGCGAGATCAAGAGACCAGTTGCTAAGAAATGTGGAACTCTCCCTGTTGGTGCTGCGACATCACGGTTGGATTCTAAATTTGCCAAAGTCTCAGTTGATCCCGACAACTCGGCTGCCCTTCCTGGGCATGATCCTAGACACGGAGCTACAGTGAGTGTTTCTTCCGGAGGAGAAAGCTCTGGAAATACAGACCATGCTCAAGGAGCTTCTGAGACCGGCAAGAGTGTCGATTCATCAATGCACTCGATGGTTGCGGCTTACGAAGCCATTACGTTTGGCAGGTTTCATGCTCGGGTGTTTCAGTGGGATTTGCTGAACAAATGGTCCGGGTCTCACCTGCACATGCACCGGAAAATAAGTCTATCTTCCAGGGCCAGGATTTCTCTCCTGTGGTGGCTGCAAGGCTCTCACCTTCTAGAGGGACGCCGATTCGGAATCCAGGACTGGGTCCTGCTGACCACAGATGCAAGTCTCCGAGGCTGGGGCGCAGTCACACAAGGAAGAAGTTTCCAGGGAAAATGGTCAAGCCAGGAATCTTGTCTCCACATAAATGTTCTTGAGTTAAGAGCCATTTACAACGGCCTCCTGCAAGCGAAGAACCTTCTTCAGGGTTTTCCTGTCCTGATCCAGTCAGACAACATAACAGCGGTGGCGTACATAAACCGCCAAGGCGGAACAAGGAGCAGGGTGGCAATGGCGGAAGCCACAAGAATTCTCCGCTGGGCGGAACAGCACCTGAGCGCTCTGTCAGCAGTCTTTCTCCCGGGCGTGGACAACTGGGAAGCAAACTTCCTCAGCAGACACGATCTCCATCCAGGAGAGTGGGCTCTTCATCAAGAGGTATTTGCAGAAGTGACAAGGCGTTGGGGAATTCCTCTGATAGACATGATGGCGTCTCGCCTCAACAAGAAGCTTCCGAAGTATTGTTCCAGGTCGTGGGACCCCCAAGCCTATGCGGTGGACGCCCTGGTAACTCTGTGGGTGTTTCAGTCGGTGTATGTGTTCCCTCCACTTCCTCTCATTCCAAAGGTGTTGAGGATCATAAGACGAACAAGGGTTCAGGCTATACTCGTCGCTGCAGATTGGCCTCGGAGGACCTGGTATTCGGATCTTCAGGAATTACTAATGTAAGATCCCTGGCCGCTTCCTCTAAGAGAGGACCTGTTACTGCAGGGGCCCTGCGTATTCCTGGACTTAACGCGGCTGCGTTTGACGGCGTGGAAGTTGAACGCCAGATCCTAGC
The DNA here is from genome assembly GCF_028390025.1 of Pseudophryne corroboree. Taxonomy (NCBI): domain Eukaryota; kingdom Metazoa; phylum Chordata; class Amphibia; order Anura; family Myobatrachidae; genus Pseudophryne; species Pseudophryne corroboree. The sequence continues at coordinate 451,415,061 of NC_086451.1, forward strand.
CTGGAAGGGTATTCCCGGGGAGGTCATCCCCACTCTCCTTAAGGCTAGGAAGGAGGTCACGGCGAAACATCACCGTATTTGGAGAAAATATGTGTCGTGGTGTGAAACCAAAGCAGCTCCTGCGGAGGAGTTTCACTTGGGTCGTTTCCTCCATTTTTTGCAGGCCGGCGTGGATGCAGGCCTGAAATTGGGTTCCATCAAGGTGCAGATTTCGGCTTTATCTATTTTCTTTCAAAAAGAATTGGCCGTCCTTCCTGAGGTTCAGACTTTCGTGAAGGGAGTGCTGCATATCCATCCTCCATTTGTGCCACCCGTGGCACCGTGGGATCTTGAAGTGATGTTGCATTTTCTTATGTCTCACTGGTTTGAACCTTTGCGTAAGGTTGAGTTAAAGTTTCTCACTTGGAAGATGGTCATGCTTCTGGCTTTGGCGTCTGCCAGATGAGTGTCCGAATTGGCGGTTTTGTCTCACAAGAGCCCATATTTGATTTTTCATGTGGATAGAGCAGAATTGAGGACTCGTCAACAATTTCTGCAGAAGGTGGTTTCTTCGTTTCACATAAATCAACCTATTGTGGTACCTGTGGCTACGGATGCTGTGGCAGTCCCAAAATCTCTTGATGTTGTAAGAGCTTTGAAAATTTATGTCGCCAGAATGGCTCTTACTAGAAAAACAAAGGCTCTGTTTGTCCTGTATGCTTCCAACTAGATTGGAAATCCTGCTTCTAAGCAGACTATTGCACGCTGGACTTGTAATACGATTCAGCACGCTCATTCTTCGGCTGGGCTACCGTTGCCGAAGTCAGTAAAGGCCCATTCTACCAGGAAGGTGGGCTCATCTTGGGCGGCTCTTCAACTTTGCCGAGCAGCTACGTGGTCGGGTTCAAACACTTTTGCTAAGTTCTACAAGTTTGATACCCTGGCTGATGAGAACCTCATGTTTGCTCAATCAGTGCTGCAGAGTCGTCCGCACTCTCCCGCCCGGTCTGAAGCTTTGGTATAGACCCCATGGTCCTTTTGGAGTCCCCAGCATCCTCTAGAACGTAAGAGAAAATAGGATTTTAATACCTACCAGTAAATCCTTTTCTCCTAGTCCGTAGAGGATGCTGGGCGCCCATCCCAGTGCGGACTGTTCCTTGCAGTTGTATTGATACTGTTTTTTTTTGGTTACACGAGGTTTGTGTATCAGTTGTATTCAGCTTGTTGCTGTTGTTAGTTCATACTGTTACTTGGTTTCCTGCTGCTCCAGTTGTACGGTGTGTTTGTGGTGTGAGCTGGTATGTTTCTCGCCCTTAGTTTAACAAAAATCCTTTCCTCGAAATGTCCGTCTCTCCTGGGCACAGTTCCTATAACTGAGGTCTGGGGGAGGGGCATAGAGGGAGGAGCCAGTTCACACCCAGTCAAAGTCTTTTTAGTGTGCCCATGTCTCCTGCGGATCCGTCTATACCCCATGGTCCTTTTGGAGTCCCCAGCATCCTCTACGGACTAGGAGAAAGGGATTTACTGGTAGGTATTAAAATCCTATTATAAAACCTATGAGTCAGCGCTGTTCTGTTAAAAGATACACAGTAACAGCCTAGCTGGACACGCGCTCACTGCCAACTGTCTACAGCAGTGATTTTCAACCTTTTTTTACTCGTGGCACACCGAACAATATTTTAAAATTGCCAAGGTACACCATCAGTTCCCCACAGAAAAAAAAAACAAAAAAACACACATTGGCCCTCATAGTAAAAAAAAATTCCACACATATATCGGCCTACACAGAAAAAAAACAAAACAAATTTCTCCCCACATAAATCATATTGCTCCCTATATAAATCCTATTGCTCACCACATGAATTATTTGATTTGTTCCCCCCATAAATCCTTATTCTCCCCACATAAATCCTATTGCTCCTCGCAGGAGAAAAAAACAAAAACAAATATTAGCCCCTACCAGTTAGCTGTCCTCCTCCCTGTCCCTCAGTGGCGGGGGTTGTTCATAGTGGAGGGCTGCGAATACTGAGCAGCGGGCGGTGGGCAGGTGTGGATGTGGGTGGGCAAGGAAAGCTGTGTATGCAGGCAGGAACTGGAAGATGTGTGTGCAGGTGGGTGGGCTGGCTGAGTGGTGGGATGCGGCTGCCGTGACCTATGATATCACACCGTCGCGTCTTTGAGGCATAGGTCACGGCCGGAGCACGACTGATCCTCTAAGAAGAGCCCGGGCCAACAGTTCACTCTGAAGGTGCACGAAGCTGCTCTGGCTCCGCGGCACACCTTGCAACTGGTCGCGGCACACTAATGTGCCACGGCATACTAGTGTTACACATAACTGCAATATTGACAAAAAATGTAACAATATTTGCCAATTTAGAGTATTTTCGAGGTAACAGATATATAAACACTGACACCCAATCCTAATACCCAAAAATATAAGTGGCATATTAATGAGAAAAACTTGTGTATACAATTAATGTTATGGCTTTAGGAATTATGTGGCAAAAATAAGTGAGGCTATATTAATTATAAAACCTATGAGCCAGCACTGTTCTGTTAAAAGATACACAGTAACAGCTTAGCTGGACACGCGCTCACTGCCAATTGTCCTTTGTTACACATAACTGCAATATTGACAAAAAAAGTAACAATATTTGCCAATTTAGAGCATTGTGGGCCCATGAGTCATAACAACTAAAGCCCACGCAGCATAAAATGAGAAATGGAAATGTAACAATGTGAAGTCTATACAATGTAAAGAGAATTGATGAGCCATAACAAATAGAGTTGATACAGCACAGATTAAAAACGAAACTATAATATCAACAGAGATATTCCGTTACACTGTTACCAGCACATACAGAGAGCATGTATCGATTTGAATAAATATATGTAATTGAACTGCAGTTCTGCTTTCTGATACTGGCTTGGTAGCATAAGGTGTTTGTTTGTTTGTTTATTTATAAAAAAAAAATAGGATGAACAATGATGGCTATTATTAATATTATTATCTGTAGATTATTAGGCCAATACTACAGTCAGCGGACTTTGTGGGAATATAAACATCAGCAGCAGTTAATAAATTTGTTTACAATTATCCAACAGAAGAATTATGAATTGTGGTGATATATAAATCCGGGTAAGCTTTCAACTACCAATCAACAATATAGAGTATGGAGAGACTATATATTACCACATGGAATACATATGTGGCAAATAACTGTATATACATCTGCCAATAGATTTTTGTAGAAAAAAAGTGTCTCTCCTCTATAGGCAATTTTTATATAGATCAGACCTGTGTAATAGACATGGCCTGATTGGGTTCACTACGATATGCCGGCGGTTGGGCTCCCAGCGACCAGCATACCAGCGCCGGGAGCCCGACCGCCGGCTTACCGACATTGTGGCGAGCGCAAATGAGCCCCTTGCGGGCTCGCTGCGCTCGCCACGCTACGGGCACGGCGGCGCGCTACGCGCGCCACACTATTTTATTCTCCCTCCAGGGGGGTCATGGACCCCCACGAGGGAGAATAAGTGTCGGTATGCCGGCTGTCGGGATCCCGGCGCCGGTATACTGTGCGCCGGGATCCCGTCAGTCGGCATACAGAAGACCACCCGGCCTGATTATAGCCCTCATTCCGAGTTGATCGCTCGCTAGCTGCTTTTAACAGCAGTGCAAACGCTAGGCCGACGCCCTCTGGGAGTGTATCTTATCTTAGCAGAAGTGCGAACGAAAGGTTAGCAGAACTGCTCGAAAAAAAGATTGTGCAGTTTCTGAGCAGCTCGAAACTTACTACTAGCTAGCGATGACTTCAGACTGTTCAGTTCCTGTTTTGACGTCACAAACACGCCCTGCGTTCGGCCAGCCACTCCCCCGTTTCCCCAGCCACTCCTGCGTTTTTCTCGGGCACGCCTGCGTTTTTACACACACTCCCCAAAAACGCTCAGTTTCTGTCCAGAATCACCCACTTCCTGTCAATCACTCACCGATCAGCAGTGCGATTGAAAAGCGTCACTAGACCTTGTGTGAAACTGCATAGTTTTATGTGAAAGTACATCGCGCGTGCGCACTGCGCACCATACGCATGCGCAGAAATGCCGCTTTTTCACCTAATTGCCGGGATGCAACCGAAAGCAGCTAGCGATCAACTCGGAATGACCCCCTATATGCAAAGGCTGAATCAGCTATAGGATTATAAATGTAAGGCCATTGTCAGCAGAGTCATTCGAATTAATTGAACCACATGATACTATCATAATTGTTTGCAAATGTTGAAACTGTAGGTGGAAGTATATTCCCATATTTAGTCTGCATAATAGACGTAGTTAAGGCAATCATATGGGAATAGGAGTATATCCCAATATAACAATCTTTATACAATCCTTAAGGCCAATATATTGTTCATCGTTCTAGGAATACCACTGGAAGTATTACCACTTATAGATTGAACCCGTTTTGAGAACCCTACTAACATCATAATATGGGCTACCTTAGAAATCTACACTAATGGTTCTAATTGACAATATAACAAATAATTGTTAATGGAGTTTTGAAGATTAGCCACATCTTCAATAATAAAACACATCAACGAACGATTGAAAATAAAGGATAACACACAGTGAACCATATTTTAATAAGTTTTGTTTATTATTTAGCATAAGTTTTGCTATTCACATATAATTTTTTTCACATTGCAAGGTATTTTTAATTATAAATATTAAAAGTTACATTTTAAGACATCATTCTGTCTTCCTTACAAGTGCGCCAACATAGAGACAATCTTTCTCTATCTCAAGTTGTTCATCTCCCATTGTCTATGGCAGCACCCCCTAATAGTTGATATATAAATACTTCATGGAAGTAAAATTGGGGACAGTACTTTGATAAATATACATAAATTGACTGGTGCAGAAGAAATTCCCATCCCTTTTTCCTTTTCATTCAGAATCTATGGCCCTCATTCCGAGTTGTTCGCTCATTATTTTCCTTCGCATCGGTGCGATTTTCCGCTAACTGCGCATGCGCAATGTTCGCACTGCGGCTGCGCCAAGTAAATTTGCTAAGAAGTTTGGTATTTGACTCACGGCATTACGAGGTTTTTTCTTCGTTCTGGTGATCGTAGTGTGATTGACAGGAAGTGGGTGTTTCTGGGCGGAAACTGGCCGTTTTATGGGAGTGTGTGAAAAAACGCTGCCGTTTCTGGGAAAAACGCGGGAGTGGCTGGAGAAACGGGGGAGTGTCTGGGCGAACGCTGGGTGTGTTTGTGACGTCAAACCAGGAACGACAAGCACTGAACTGATTGCACTGGAAGAGTAAGTCACGAGCTACTCAGAAACTGCAAAGAAAAATCTTTTCGCAATATTGCGAATACTTCGTTCGCAATTCTGCTAAGCTAAGATTCACTCCCAGAGGGAGGCGGCTTAGCGTGTGCACTGCTGCGAAAAAGCGGCTAGCGAGCGAACAACTCGGAATGAGGGCCTATGAGCGGATCCAGCAGCTCACCAGCGCCATTTTCCCTCTGCAGCTCACACTGACAAGACTGGCAGGGAAGCGCAGCTCCTCCACAAGGACTCCACAATTCCTCAGCGGTACCAGGGGGTCATAGTAAGGGGGGGGGGGGAGCGGTGTTAGAATACTACGCCCCTACTAAGGTTGCTTAGTCTGCGACCCAGCTAAGCTTGGCATTAGCAAGAAGGGCGCTGTGTGTCTCCCTAGAAAGGCTCTGTGTGGGTTACTTGTGCTTAACCTTTTCGTGTGTGTGTGTGTGTGTGTGACTTCACATTTACAATGTCAAAGGAGTGTGTTTCATGCACGGCGGAGTGTTTTTCTTCCGCAGGGGGATCACTACAGTGTACTCAGGATAGTACACATTCTCAGGCTAGTGGGTCCGAACCAACATGGTTGGATTCACTAAAATGGATGATCTCGAATATTTCTAATAAATTATCCCAGAATGAGAAAGAGACGCAATACTTAAGACAGTCTGTGGATGAATACAGGCACCACACCAGCACCTCAGACCCCTACCATTCGTCCACAAAAGCGTGTGTGTGTGGGGGGGGGGGGGGGGGGGATGCAGCTCTGTCACAGGGAGTACAGGCTCTGATAGAAGCTATTAGAGACATCCTGCAAATTCCTGATAAGGTGACAGAGGAGGATGAGGAGTCTTATTTTAATGTAAAAAATAAATCCTCTGCTACTTTTCCTGCATTAAAGAGTTGAATTATCTGTTTGAAGAAACTCGGGTTAATCCTGATAATAAGTTTTAGATCCCTAAGAGATTACTCATATCCTTCCCTTTTCCTCAGGATGATGGGAAAAAAATGGGAAAACCCACCAATTGTTGACGCATCGGTATCTAGTTTGTCACGTAAGATAGTGTTACCTGTCCCTGAGACCCATACTGCTTGTGCATGGATCACTAGGGCCATTGCTAAATGGTCATGTAATCTAATTGACGGGTTAGAGTCCTTATCCAGGGGGAGATAGTTTTACTCCTACAGCATATACAGGACTCTACAAATTTTATGGTGGAGGCCATAAAAGAAATTGGCTTGCCCAACGCACGCACCACTGCCATGGCAGGGTCAGCACGCAGGTGCTTGTGGCTACGCCAGTGGACTGCGGATGCGGATTACAGGAAAGGCGTGGAAAGCCTACCATTCACAGGTGAAGCCCTGTTTGGAGATGAACTAGATACGTGGATATCCAAGGCTACGGCGGGTAAGTCTACATACCTCTCTTCCGCAGCCCCCCCAGCTAGGTAGATCTACTCTGCTCCAACTCTGCAGTCTTTTCGGTCAGCCAAATTAAAAAGTAAAACCAAAGATTCTTCTACAACCTTCAAAGGCAATAGAGATAAACCCAGAAAACAAGCAACTGCAGGTTCCCAGGAACAGAACTCCGGTTCTGCTTCCTCAAAGCTTTCAGCATGACGGTGGTCTGCACTGCCTGGGAGACAGGCAGGTGGGAGCCCAATTAAAATATTTCAGTCACATATGGGCAACATCATGCCAGGATCCCTGGGTCAAAGATTTTATCGCCCAGGGTTACAGACTGGAGTTTAAGAAGCTCCCACCTCACAGATTCTTCAAATCAGGCTTACCAGCTTCTCAAGAAACAAGTATGACTCTACCGGAAGCAATTCAAAAACTGGTACAGACTCAGGTCATTGTTCCAATTCCACTTCAGCTGCAAAACAAGGGTTATTATTCCAACCTGCCTGTGGTACCGAAACCGGACGGTTCAGTAAAGCCCATTTTAAATCTCAAGTCACTGAACCCATACTTACAGGTGTTCAAGTTCAAGATGGAGTCTCTGAGAGCGGTGATCTCAGGTCTGGAGGAGGGGGAATTCCTGGTGTCTCTGGATATCAAGAATGCGTACCTTCATATTCCGATTTGGCCGCCTCATCAGGCTTATCTAAGGTTTGTCACGACTAGTGAGGTTTGAGGATCCGGCAGCTGAGACTTGCCCAAGGAGGTAGTTGGCTGTGGATGAACAAGACGAGGGGGTTGGATATAGTTCCTTCTCATGGAACGAGGGACAATGAAGAACTTAGGCGGAGCTAAGAGTCAGTGGATTGTAGTTCTTATGGACAGGGCTGAGGTAGAGAACTGTGGCTGGTGAACGGTGACTTAAAGACGTAGTTGTAGACAAAGAACTGCGGGTTGTGGCTTGAAAGACGAGGTTGTGAATAATAAACTGCGGAACTGTGAATAGTGGTTAAAGACGTGGCTGGAGACAAAGGACTGTGGACTGTGGCTTGAAAGACGAGACTGTAGATTATGAACTGCGGAACTGTGGATGGTGGTTAAAGACGTGGCTGGAGATGAAGATCTGTGGAGTGTGGCTTGAAAAACGAGGCAGAAGACCCGGGACCGACCGTGCCCAGAGTCTTACTGGACCGGGTTTTCCAGGAGCGCTTCCACAGGCAGCAGCAGGCTAGGAATGGCAGGGCTGCAGCAGCAACAGAGAACCGGCCAAGCAGGGTCAGGAGTAGCCAGAATACGGCAAGAATCCTGGGAGCACAGGCTAAAGCACCTACAACAGGGTTGTAACTTGAAGCACTGGCGTCCCTGTCCTAAACCAGCCCCCTTTTATAGGGAGAACCTCCCCTGGATTGGCTGGAAGAAACAGGAAACAGGAACTATGCCTCAAACTTGGTCTCCAACATGGCGGGGCCCAGTAATGCAGACCTTTCTGCATAGCCACACAGCTCACTGCCCCTGGTCTCCTAGCAACGGCTCAACAAGAGCGACCCGCTGCAGCGGCGTCCCGCCGCCACGAGCGGACCCCCTCACCGCCGCTACTGCTGCCCTCGGACCCGGCGCAGCAGCCCACCTCCGCCACTGCCCGCACGCCGCCTGAGAAGCCAGCCCCGCGGCCCCAGCGTACCGGTAAGACTCCGGAAGCTGACAAGGTTTGCATTACAGGACTGTCACTCCACGGCACCGAGGGTGTTCACCAAGGTAATGGCAGAGATGATGTTTCTCCTCCGCAAACAAGGAGTGAACATAATACCGTACCTAGACGATCTGCTGATAAAAGCACCATCCAGGGAGAGGTTGGACAACATCCAGGGAGAGGTTGGACAACATTGTCCTCTCAACCCGACTATTCCAGGATCACGGGTGGATTCTGAACCTACCAAAATCTCACCTGGAACCAAAACGGAGGCTTCCGTTCCTAAGGATAATACTGGATACAGAGGCACACAAGGTATTCCTTCAAATTAGAAAAGGCATTGGTAATCCAGTCGATTGTGCGGGATGTTCTAAAACCAACCTGGATATCGGTGCATCTATGCATTTGCCTTCTGGGGAAGATGGTAGCCTCTTATGAGGCACTGCAGTACGGAAGGTTTCACGCAAGGCTCTTCCAGCTGGATCTGTTGGACAAATGGTCTGGATCGCATCTTCACATGCAGCAGATACGTCTGTCGCCAAAAGCCAGGATTTCTCTTTTGTGGTGGCTTCAGACTTCCCGAACCTTCGACCTGACCAAGGGCCGAAGGTTCGGGATTCAAAATTGGATTCTACTAACCACAGACGCAAGCCTCAGAGGTTGGGGAGCAGTCACCCAAGGGGAACAGTTCCAAGGAAAATCATCAAGTCAGGAAACCATTCTTCCAATCAACATTCTGGAACTAAGGGCCATATACAACGCCCTTCTACAGGCATCACCTCTTCTTCAAGATCACGCCATTCAGGTTCAGTCGGACAATGTGACGGCGGTAACTTACATAAACCGACAGGGCGGAACGAAGAGCAGAGCAGCAGTGTCAGAGGTAACAAGGATTCTCCTCTGGGCAGACAGACACGCTGTGGCGTTGTCGGTAATCTTCATTCCGGGGGTAGACAACTGGGAAGCAGACTTCCTCAGCAGACACAACCTCCACCCAGGAGAGTGGGGCCTTCACCCGGAGGTGTTCAGGAGCTTGACACATCGATGGGGAATTCCACAGATGGACGTGATAGCCTCTCGTCTCAACAAGAAGCTCAAGCGGTATTGTTCCAGGTCGAGAGATCCACAGGCAGTGGCGGTGGACGCTCTGGTGACTCCATAGGTCTACCAGATGGTGTACGTGTTTCCACCACTTCCATTGATCCCAAGAATTCTCAAAATAATAAGAAGGGAAAAGATTCAAGCAATTTTCATTGTTGCGGACTGGCCAAGAAGGGCCTGGTACGCAGATCTACTGGAGATGCTCTTATAGGATCCGTGGCCTCTACCTCTTCATGAGGATCTTCTACAACAGGGGCCGTTCGTCTATCAAGACTTACTACGGCTACGTTTGATGGCATGGAAGTTGAACGTCAAATTCTAGCCTGGAAAGGGATCCCGGACAGGATTATTCCAACCTTGATTCAAGCCAGAAAGGGGGTAACGTCTAAACATTACCACCGTATTTGGAAAAAATACGTCTCTTGGTGTGAGAACAGGAAAATTCCAACGGTGGAATTTCATCTGGGACGTTTTCTGCAGTCAGGTGTGGATGTGGGCCTACATTTGGGCTCCATAAAAGTCCAGATTTTGTTCTTTATCCATTTTTCTTCCAGAAACAATTGGCTTCTCTCCCAGAGGTTCAGACATTTTTGAAGGGGTTCTGCACATCCAACCACCCTTTGTGCCTCCTATGGCACCTTGGGATCTCAAAGTGGTGTTGCAGTTCCTACAATCGGAATGGTTTGAGCCTCTACAGGAGGTTGACGTAAAGTTTCTTACGTGGAAAACCATCACACTGTTGGCCTTGGCTTCAGCAAGATGTGTGTCGGAGCTGGGGGTGTTGTCTCACAAAAGCTCCTATTTGATTTTTCATGAAGATAGGGCTGAACTCAGAACTTGTCAGCAATTTCTTCCTAAAGTGGTGTCTGCGTTTCATATCAACCAACCTATTGTGATTCCAGTGGTTACGACACCTCTGCTACTTCAAAGTCCTTGGATATTGTGCAGGCTTTGAAGATCTATGTGAAGCAGACAGCTCATCACAGAAAATCGGAATCGCTGTTTGTTTTCTATGATCCCAATAAAATTGGGTGTCCTGCTTCAAAGCAGTCTATTGCTCGCTGGATCAGGCTCACTATCCAGCATGCTTATTCTACGGCAGGCTTGCCGGTTCCAAAATCTGTACAGGCCCACTCTACTAGGTCGGTGGGTTCTTCTTGGGCGGCTGCCCGGGGTGTCTCGGCTTTACAGCTCTGCTTGGTCGGGTTCGAACACGTTGGCTAAGTTTTACAAGTTCGATACTTTGGCCTCTGAGAACCTTCAGTTTGGTCAATCAGTTCTGCAGGAACCTCAGCACTCTCCCACCCGGTTTGGGAGCTTTGGTACTTCCCTATGGTACTAAGTGGATTCCCAGTATGCCCTAGGATGTAAGAGAAAATAGAATTTTAATTACCTACCGGTAAATCCTTTTCCACCCAGTGCTTCGTTCTTCCTGCACTGTTACTTGGTTAAGTAATGTTGTTTGGTTCAGCTGTTGCTGTTACTGTTTCAAGTTTGGTTAGCATGGCTTTCCCCTGGATTGTGTGTGCTGGTTCGTAATCTCACCGCTTTCCTTATCTATCCTTCTCTCAGAGTATGTCCGTCTCCTCGGGCACAGTTTCCTAGACTGAGTCTGGTAGGAGGGGCATAGAGGGAGGAGCCACCGCACACTATCAATTACTTAAAGTGCCCATGGCTCCTAGTGGACCCGTCTATAACCTATGGTACCAATGGATTCCCAGTATCCCCTACGAACTACGAGAAAAGGATTTACTGGTAGGTAATTAAAATCCAATTTTTTTGCCATTGGCTGCAGTACGTGTGTAATGTACAGTCACATTATAAGTGTTTGTAAGAATAAGGCGTTACTGACGGACTGTAGATTGAGGAAAGTCAGGTATAAGTGACGGTAAGATGCCATTTTTGCCATAACATAAACACCAGACAAAATTACATTGAAGTGGACCCCTCAAACAGACATGGCGAAGTAGCTGGTTTGTGATGGGATCGGACATTAATGAAAATGCAGGCTTTATATCCTAGCAATTGGTGGTGATCCTATAGTTTCTAGTGATTTCATAGGCAGCATTTTCATGAATATTAACCAATCCCACAAAATAGCTGTCTCTTGCTGTGTGCAGACATTTCTATATATTTTTCAAAATATTTTCAAGTACATCGGTATTCAGCATCTTTTACTTCTGTTAACATACTTACCCCCTCCGATGCTGGGATCTTCAGTGTTGGGATTACGGTGTCGGTCATGTGACTGCCGGCATCCCAATGGCCGGTATTTCATACCGAACCCATTTAGGCATATACAGTGTTCCATGTCTGTACATAATACCTGTTCTCTTCTTTCCAGGTATATACGGAGGATCGGAGGAGCTGTCGGTTGACATCACCCAGCAGCAACTACTTCCTGGAGTCAAGTAAGAAGCGCTTGCTTTCCACTGTGCTGGCATGCTTTGTAGATCACATGTACTAACATCTTTTCTTCATAGGCAGCAATAAGGAGCCATTCATATAGTCGTTATACGAATGATAGCATAGTCCTTAATGGCCATTTTTGAACAATCTTTTGTTTGGTCAGAGTTGCTCTTTCACTGTGAGTTGCTTGTTGACGTTGAACTGACAATGGGCTGGTTCCGGGGAATGGTTTATATAAGGCTCACTGCACAGGGATTGGATACTGGAGTTATGTGAGAAGTAAGTCTCTGTGACTGGCTGCAATAGTGTCAGCTGACCTCTGGCAAGACGTTTGCGTCCATGAAGCCCAAGACTGCAGGTACACTGTAATAACAGACAGCAACATCCAGAGCTGACTGGCCACCAGAGACATGCCACCCAGTGAATTGACAATGGCAGCTACAGTAAGGGGGTCTGAGAACCTGCAGTTCCTCCATATACCTTACTGTATTGGAATTCCCACTCTGAAGTCCGTGACAGGGACCAAACAGAAATAATCAGGACATGTGCAGATTGATTTTCACTTTTATTTAAAAATAATTGAATACATTCTCAACATAACAACAATTGCTGGCGAATCATTTCACTATCATCTGTAAACTGTTTTTATTATATTTTGGTAGGCTAAATGTGTGGGTTTCATTTAAACTGAACAAGGCACACTGTACGCATGATACGGCCATTCGATCGCTGTTGTTTGTGTTTGAACGACGTATGGTCTCCAAGTCCACAGAGGACGATCCATGTACGGGGCCGATAATGTTGATAATATGATGAGCCATGGATTGAGGCTGTATTGGTGACAAGGTAGCAATACAGCGGTGTACACTATTCACAGTTGGTTCCCAAGATGCCCATGTGATCATAAATATAGACCGCCTGAGGGAAACAAAGACAAAATGTGCTAGAACCTGAGAGCTGAGACATTACACCAGTATTATAATAAAATGTGTGTCATGCACAGTGCTTTCCTCATAGTAACCAATAGTGGGCGCCAGTCCACTTTGTGACACAATACTAGCTGTGTTATGGTTCCTTCTACTGTAAAGGTGGGTACACACTGGCCGATGAACAGCCGATATATCGCGGGTCCGTCGGCCAGTGTGTACGGGCGATATGTCTGTGAACTCCGTCGTTCACAGAAATATCGCTTCGGCCCCGCAGCACAGCCGTCGGCCAATCTATCTACCGATACATTGGCGCGTCGCTGTGTGTGTATGGGCGGTCAACATGCTGCAGCAGACGGCGGTGATTGACATCTGAACTGGGCGGGCATGTGTACAAGCCCGCACAGTTCATGACATCAGTCCCCGACGGATCGGGCAGTGTGTATGCACAGCACACTGCCCGATCCGTCCATAGATATATCTGCCGATCAATTGATCGGCAGATATATCTATCAGTGTGTACCCACCTTTAGTGTTTTTGCTATCCCAATTATTAAGGGTATCCCAAAGCAAAATGTATCAATGATCCATGTACCTTCTCTTTTAAAGTCAACTTTCTTGAGAGTGCAATGAAATCTAAGCTGCCTCTCCCTCTGTCTACGAATGTACTCTGATGCGACCTCCGACCCTGACCGAAGTGCACCACTGAGCATTTGTGGCTTTTTCTGCGTGTTTTCTCTCCTCCGTTCTCCGTAGCAGTGGATGTGGTCCTGAGCATCTCCATAACTGAGATTGTGTATTACAGCAGAGACTCTGTCAGGTCTATTTTACCACCAGCATTAGGTATATTACACAAGTCACTGCCACCATTGGCTATATACAGGTGTGTGCCACACTACACTGCACACCAACTGCGGTAACCTCAAATGTTCCTGGCTGCACACACTGTTATACATGTTGTATGCTTGCACTGTGTACCTGCTGCATAGCACTTAGGACCTAATTCAAAGTTGATCGCAGCAGCATATTTGTTAGCAGTTGGGCAAAACCATGGGGGTCATTCCGAGTTGATCGCAGTTTTTAGCAGCCGTGCAAACGCATTGTCGCCGCCCACCAGGGAGTGTATTTTCGCTTTGCAGAAGTGCGAACGCTTGTGCAGCAGAGCGCCTGCAAAATCTTTTTGTGCAAAACAAGACCAGCCCTGTAGTTACTTATCCTGTGCGTTGATTCTAACGACGGAGGGACAGCTTTTTACATCACACACCCGCCCAGCCAGGCCTGCGTTTTCCCCGACACGCCTGCGTTTTTCTAAGCACTCCCTGAAAATGGTCAGTTGACACCCAGAAACGCCCTCTTTCTGTCAATCACCTTGCGGCCGTCTGTGCGATTGGAATCGTCGCTAGAATCAGTGCAAAACCACAATGGAATTTGTATCCGTACGACGCGCATGCGCATTGCGGTTCCTACGCATGCACAGATTAGCCGTTTTTTTACACTGAACGCTGCATAGTGAACAATGGCAGCTAGCGATCAACTCGGAATGACCCCCCCATGTGCACTGCAGGAGTGGCAGATATAACATGTGCAGAGAGAGTTAGATTTGGGTGGGGTGTGTTCAAACTGAAATCTAAATTGCAGTGTAAAAATAAAGCAGCCAGTATTTACCCTGCATAGAAACAAAATAACCCACTGGGAGTGTATTTTAGCTTAGCAGAAGTGCAAACGAAAGGATCGCAGAGCGGCTACAAAATTATTTAGTGCAGTTTCAGAGTAGCTTCAGACCTACTCAGCGCTTGCGATCATTTCAGACTGTTCAGTTGCTGTTTTGACGTCACGAACACGCCCTGCATTCGCCCAGCCACGCCCGCGTTTTTCCGAACACTCCCTGAAAACGGTCAGTTGACACCCAGAAACGCCCCCTTCCTGTCAATCACTCTGTGGCCAGCAGTGTGACTGAAAAGCTTCGCTAGACTTTGTGTAAAACTACATCGTTCGTTGTAATAGTACAACGCGCATGCGCAGAAGTGCCGATTTTTGTCCTGATCGCTGCGCAGCGAACGAAAGCAGCTAGCGATCAACTCGGAATGATCCCCATGGTTTTGCCCAACTGCTAACAAATTTGCTGCTGCGATCAACTCTGAATTACCGCCATAACCCTGTGTTTCCTGCATCCCGTTTTCTGCTTGTTAATAAACCACCCAACCTGGTTAAGTTATCTAACGCATGGACTGACTTTGATCGCACACCGCTGACACCTATTAACATCATAGGTTCTGCCAATAAACATGCCTATCAAGTATCAAAACAAATATTTTTATGCAGAGGAATAAGCCTTTGGGCAGACCATAACATGCAGGCTTTAGTAGAGTTAAAAACTTAATCTAAGCATGGTTCCAATATTCTGATCTCAGCAGTCCGAATGTGCCACCTAGGGACAGTAACGTTAACTCGGCCATAGATTTGGGTGGCTACATTGTCCATATCTGGCCGTCCAATACATAACCCGGGCAGCAGTATAACATGGAAAAAAGAACCACTGCCACTGGCATTGGATCTATTTCAACAATTCCCTGGCGATTTATGGACTCTCTGTATCCACTGGACAAAATTCCAGCACAAGCTCATTACAGACCCAGACCTTTCCCTGTTGCCATCTGGATCTTATTTGCACGAGATACCTAGGGGGACGTTTATCCGGAAGCAAGTCTGGTAACAATTGTGTCATCTATTGACTTGTGAGCAATTTGGAATAGAGTCTTAGCCAGAAGCTGTGGACAATATATTTAGAAGGAAAATAGTGGCACCTTGCACTTTTAGATACACGAATTTTAGCAATTGCTATATTTTATTCCTTTGAGAAATGGGAGTACTTTTTTCTCTTTTATGAATGTATAAATAAATTGAGTGGCATATTTTATATTTATTAATTGGAATTTCATTATTTGACCAATAGCCGGCGCCAGTATAATTCTTTCGCTAGCAGTATAACATGGGGCTTGTTAGTATAGTCGGCAGATGGCAGTAATCCACAAAGAGGATTTCCAGGCATGCCCCGAAACAATCCAATCAATTTCAACTGCATCGTTATCAGCCATGGCAATTTCTCGGTTTGGGGTCACACATCTATCAATGTCAGGTCAAAGTACAGAACAGACTTGAAAAAAGAAACACTATTAAATGATATATTAATTGTACGGGCCGTCTGAGATAATTACCCGTCACTTCAATGCTTGCTCCTGTGATATATTTGCTGTCGTCCGACGCCAGGAACGCACAAACATCAGCAACATCTACAAAAATGTTTGGGAGCATATTCAGGTTAAGTCTGATGCATATTTGCTATTTTATATGAAAACTATAGGCTTTGTACAGGGGAAAGGGAATAGAAATGTGAATTTTAAGTCAGAACGTAATGAATGTATATTTACCTTCAGGTTGACCAAGTCTTCCCAGGGGTACAGCATCAGCAAACTGAGTAAAAGATCAGAAATAAAGATCAGAAATAAAGGTCACAAAGAAATATGTTCACAGACACGTCAAAATGGTCATTAACCTCATTGTGGCCCAGATTTATAAAGCCACGGAGAGTGCCAACCAGTCAGCTCCTGTCATTTTTCAAAAACAAGCCTGGATTTATCAAGCTTTGGAGAGTGGTAAATAGCACAGAGATAAATTACCAGCTAATCAGCTCCTAACTGTCATTTTTCAAACACAGCCTGTGACATGGCAGTTAGGAGCTGATTGGCTGGTACCTTATCACCGTGCTATTTATCATTCTCCAAGGCTTAATAAATAAGGGCCCTGGTGCTAATTCAGACCTGATCGCTGCTGTGCGTGTTCGACGGGGGCAGGGCCTGACATGCGGGGCGGACTAGCCCTGTGCTGGGCGTCCCCCCGCATTGTCAGGGAAGCTGATCGTAGCTGTGCATCTACGATCAGGTCTGAATCACCCCCCTAGTCTGTAATACGGCCGTTAGGAGCGGATTGGCTGGTACTTTATCTCCGTCCACGGCTTAGTACATCTGCCCCTATGTATGATTGTTAGCACAGATTTAAGCAGATAGTGAAATAAGCTTTATCATAATAAAGACATTAAAATAAAGTCCTACTAGACACAGTTATTGTCCACATCATCTCACTTTGTCCAGGACTTTCTGTGGGACTTTGTCAGTCATTGGTGAGACGATAACTCCTGGTAGTACTGTGTTACACCGTATGCCGAACCTGTGGGGGGGAAATTATACAGAGCAGATATAAGACAACTTCATCCCTCATAGGGTAATACATACGGTTTCATAATGCAGTGTTTTGGAATAACACATAAAATCCGTCCTAAATAGTGATTGTGGACTGCTACTCCTAAGCCTCCCGTCATTACTATGTATCAGAGTATTAATGATTAGGCATCGCTCTTCAAAGCCGGCACCCTTAAGCTGGATGACGCACTGGAAGATCCTTACAGCAATGTATTTGCAAACTAAGCGGACACAACACTGCGTATCAGTTGTAACTCAGATTGGAAAATCACGTTGCCTGGTTACCCACAACAGCGAGCGAATGAGATCTTTGGTTTATCTGGTGCCATTTACACTTCACATCATGGTCAATTAGTCTACGCACGAGATTTCAGTCATTATTTATTATTTCGGTATTTATATAGCGCACACATATTCCGCAGCGCTTAACAGTGAGGATATTTTCCCATTCACATCAGTCCCTGCCCCAGTGGAGCGAATACTCTATATTCCCGACCACATGTACACACGCACACACATTCACGCTAAGGTTAATTTTTGTTTGGGAGCCAACTAACCTACCAGTATATTTTGTCTTTGTGGGAGGAAACCGGAGTACCCGGAAGAAACCCACGCAAGTACGGGGAGAATATACAAACTCCACACAGTTAGAGCCATGGTGGGAATCGAACACATGACCATAGTGCTGTAATCTGTCTTGCATGGTCCAGTGTTTCGCGGCATGTGTGCAACATTTGGGTAAATATCGATATATGCTAACTGATCTTTATTCTGCCGAAGTTGTGGAAATATAAACACCAATAAGGAACAAAAAAATATGCCAGAAGGTACACACACATGTCCACAATATTAGGTACATGTGTACACCTGCTTGTTGATGCAAATATCTAATCAGCCAATTATGTGGAAGCAACTCAATTAAAAAAAGCATACATATATGGTCAAGAGGTTCAGTTGTTGTTCAGACCAAACAACATAATGGAATATAAATCTGATCTAAGTGACTGGATCCAGGAACATGACAATGGCTTCCGTGCACCATAATGGCAAAGTCCCCAGGTCTCTGTGCAATAGAAAACATTTAGAATGGCTAAGAAATGTTTCCAGCATCTTGTTAGATCCACTCCAATATTCAGGTTGTTGTGGGGGAGTTGTACCCAGCACTAGGATTCTATACATCTGGGTTTCCCAAACTCTGGGCCTAATTCAGACCTGATCCCTGTTGTGCGAAATCGCACAGCAGTCGATTATTGAATGACTGCACGTACATACGGATTGATATGCGCAGGCACGAGGCTAAACTGTGAAAAAAATCCTGCGAACGTAGGCTGATTGGCAGGAAACGGGCATTTGTGGGTGGTAACTGCCCGTTTTCTGGGAGTGTCAGGAAAAACGAGTTTTATGGTAAGAACTTACCTTTGTTAAAACTTTTTCTGCGAGGTACACTGGGCTCCACAAGGATTGGACAATGGGGTGTAGAGTAGGATCTTGATCCGAGGCACCAACAGGCTCAAAGCTTTGACTGTTCCCAGAATGCACAGCGCCGCCTCTTCTATAACCCCGCCTCCCTGCACAGGAGCTCAGTTTTTAGTTAACCAGCCCAATGCAGTAGCAGGAAAAGAGACGACAACGGCTAATAGCCACATACACCACACTCTCACGACAAGAGAAGTGTCAGCGGCTAATGCCAACCCGAAGAAGCTAAGTGCATCAGAGTGGTCGCCTTGTGGAGCACAGTGTACCTCGCAGAAAGAGTTTTAACAAAGGTAAGTTCTTACCATAAAACTCGTTTTCTGCTGCGGGGTACACTGGGCTCCACAAGGATTGGACAATGGGGATGTCCTAAAGCAGTTCCTTATGGGAGGGGACGTACTTTAGCGGGCACAAGAACCCGGCGTCCAGGAAGCATCCTGGAAAGCGGCAGTATCGAAGGCATAGAACCTTATGAACGTGTTCCCGGAGGACCACGTAGCCGCCTTGCACAATTGGTCAAGGGTCGCACCACGTTGGGGCGCCCAAGAAGGTCCAACAGACCGAGTAGAATGGGCCATAATGTGAGCAGGAGCTGACAGACCAGCCTTCACATAAGCATCTGCAATCACCATTCTAATCCATCTGGCCAGGCTCTTCTTGTGAGCAGGCCAGCCACGTTTGTGAAATCCAAACAAATTAAAGAGAGAATCAGATTTTCGAATAGAAGCAGTTCTCTTCACAATACCGCTCTTTGGGAGAAAAATCAGGAGAGACAAAGGCCGGAACCACAATCTCCTGAGTAAGGTGGAACGAAGAAACCACCTTCGGTAAATATCCGGGACGAGTCCTAAGAACCGCCCGGTCACGGTGAAAAATCAGATATGGGGAACTACAAGACAAGGCACCCAAATCCGACACTCTTCTAGCAGAGGCAATAGCCAGCAAGAACACCACCTTAAGGGAAAGCCACTTAAGGTCAGCTGAACCAAGGGGTTCAAACGGAGGCTCCTGCAACTCCTCCAAAACCACCGTCAAGTCCCAAGGAGCCACAGGCGACATAGGGAGGTTGGATACGTAACACACCCTGAGTGAAAGTATGATCATCAGGTAAAGTCGCAATTTTTCTCTGAAACCACACCGACAAGGCAAAAATATGAACCTTGAGGGAGGCCAGACGCAGGCCTAAATCCAAGCCCTGCTGCAGAAAAGCCAAAAGTTTGGCTGTACTAAAGTTGGAAGCGTCATAACTGTTAGATGCGCACCAAACAAAGTAGGAATGCCAGACCCTATGGTAAATCCGAGCAGAAGCCGGTTTCCGGGCCCGCAACATAGTTTTAATGACCTCTTCAGAAAAACCCTTAGCCCTCAAGACGGAAGCTTCAAGAGCCACGCCGTCAAAGATAGCCGGGCTAGGTCCTGGTAGACACAGGGGCCCTGAACGAGGAGGTCTGGGCGTTGTGGAAGTAGAATTGGACGCTCTGACGATAGGCCCTGCAAGTCTGAGAACCAGTGCCGTCTGGGCCACGTCGTAGCTATGAGAAGCAGATTTCCTTTTTCTTGCTTGAACTTCCGAATTACCCTAGGCAGGAGTGACACCGGAGGGAACACGTACGGAAGCCGAAACCTCCACGGCACCGCCGGCGCATTCACGAATGCTGCTTGAGGATCCCTTGTCCTTGCTCCGAAGACCGGAACCTTGTGATTGTGTCGAGACGCCATCAGATCTACGTCTGGAAACCCCACTTTTCCACTAGGAGTTGAAACACTTCTGGATGGAGGCCCCACTCGCCGGCATGCACGTCCTGACGACTTAGAAAGTCCGCTTCCCAATTCAGGACTCCCGGAATGAATATTGCCGATATGGTCGGTAGATGGCGTTCCACCCAACGTAGAATCCGTGAGACTTCCTTCATTGCCAAACGGCTTCGAGTGCCGCCTTGATGATTTATGTAAGCCACTGTAGTGGCGTTGTCCGACTGTACTTGAACAGGACGGTTCTGAATTAAATGCTGGGCCAGGTTCAATGCATTGAAGACCGCCTGCAATTCCAGAATGTTGATCGAGAGGAGAGATTCCTCCTTGGTCCACCGACCCTGAAGGGAGTGTTGCTCCAGCACCGTGCCCAAACCTCTTAGACTGGCATATGTCGTCAACAGGACCCAGTTGGATATCCAGACAGACAGACCTCCGAAGTCAATGAGATCATTTGAGACCTGTTCTAGTAAGGCATGCCGTCCCACTTGGCTAGAATCAGCCTCTGATGGGGGCGAGAATGGAATTGAGCATACTCCACCATGTCGAATGCTGATACCATGAGGCCCAGCACCTGCATCGCCGAATGTATCGACACTTGCGGACGAGAAAGGAAGCAATGAATCCTGTCCTGAAGCTTCAGGACCTTCTCCTGGCACAAGAACAACTTCTGGTTGTGAGTGTCCAATAGCGCTCCCAGATGCACCATGCTCTGAGCAGGGATCAGGGAGGATTTCTTCCAGTTGATGAGCCACCCGTGGGCTTGTAGAAACCGGACCGTCATATTCAGATGACGAAGGAGAAGTTCTGGGGAATTTGCCAGGATTAACAAGTCGTCCAGATACGGCAGTATCCTGACCCCTTGATGGCGGAGTACCACCGTCATCACCGCCATTACTTTGGTGAAGACTCGCGGAGCCGTTGTTAAACCAAAAGGTAACGCCCGAAACTGGTAATGGAGGTTGCCAATAGCAAACCTCAGGTATTGCTGATGTGACGCTGCTACAGGAATATGCAGGCAAGCATCCTGTATGTCCAGGGAAACCATGTAGTCCCCAGGTTCCAAGGCCAGAACTATAGAGCGAAGGGTTTCCATACGGAACTTGGAAACCTTCACAAACCTGTTCAATGCCTTGAGGTTGAGAATGGGTCGGGAGGATCCATTCGGTTTCGGGACTAGAAACAGCGGAGAATAGTACCCCCGGCCCCTCTGCGCAAGAAGCACCTGTACTACGACTCCTGTATCCAGGAGGGTCTGTACCACCGAATGCAGAGTGTCTGCCTTTGTCTGGTCCGACGGGACGTCTGTCTGGCAAAATCGATGAGGGGGTCGGTTTTTGAAGGCTATGGCGTAACCTCGAGTGACGACTTCCCGTACCCAGGCATCTGAAGTGGTTTTCAACCATTCCTGGGTATACCCTAGAAGCCCGCCCCCCACCCTGGGATCCCCCAGGGGGAGGCCCGTCCTGTCATGCGGCAGGCTTATCAGCCTTGGAAGATGGCTGACGGGCCGCCCAGGCTCTTTTTGGCTTCGGCTTACCAGGTTTGGAAGTGCGGGCCTGCTTGTTGTACGCCTGAAGGACGAAAGGGGCGAAAGGACGTACCTTTAGCCTTCGACACAGAAGGATGGGTATTTGGCAGACTGGCAGTTTTGGCAGTAGCCAAATCAGTCACTATCTTATTTAAGTCCTCCCCAAACAGAATATCTCCCTTGAAAGGGAGTACCTCCAGGGTTTTTCTAGAGTCCAGATCCACAGACCAGGATCTCAGCCACAAAATCCGGCGAGCCAGGACTGACGTAGTAGAGGCCTTGGCTGTTAGGATACCGGCATCAGAAGCCGCCTCTTTAATATATCGAGAAGCTGTGACAATATATGACAAGCACTGTCTAGCATGGTCAGAGGAGATTTCAGCTTCTAATTCCAAGGCCCATGCTTCAATAGCCTCTGCAGCCCATGTAGCTGCAATAGTGGGCCTTTGTGCAGCACCCGTGAGGGTGCAAACTGTTTTCAGACAACCCTCCACACGTTTATCCGTAGGCTCTTTTAGAGACGTGACGGTAGTGACAGGCAGAGCTGAGGAAACCACCATCCTAGCCACATGTGAGTCCACTGGAGGAGGCGTTTCCCAATTCTTAGACAGCTCTGGCGCGAGGGGATAGCGAGCCAGCATCTTCTTTTGAGGCACAAACTTCTTACCCGGGTTTTCCCAGGGTTCCTGACGTATATCCACTAGGTGATCAGAGTGAGGCAAAACTTGTTTAACCACCTTCTGACGCTTGAACCTATCAGGTTTCTTAGGAGGGACGAATGGCTCGGGATCATCCGTAATCTGTAGTATTAACTTAATAGCCTCCAAAAGATCAGGAACATCCACATGTTAATTACCCTCCCCTCTGAGTCAGAACCTGTGGGGTCAGTGTAAGTGCCGTCTTCATCAGACGAGGTGTCAGTGATAGCAGTGGATTGTGAGGAGACAAGCGCTCGCTTAGAGGACCCCTTGGACTTAGGCGAGCGATGGTCAGACTTTTTAGTAGTCAGGGACTGGTTCAACTTCTTCAATTGAGCAGGTAAATTGTCCGCCCACGGCGGGTTAGCTGCAGGGACCACATACGGTTGTCCTGGCATAGGGGGTCCCATAGGGGGTGTTAGTTTATGAACTAGCGTATGCAGAAGCGTGGAAAAAGCGGCCCACGGTGGGTCAGTATGTGCCTCCGTTGCCACAGTCCCACTGGGGGGCAAGGAGCCCCCGGAACCAGAGCCCACAGCTGCTATACTCTCCTCATATAGATCTGTGGCTTCAGCAACACCGGCAGTGTGTTCAGCCGCAGAACCGTTACCCTCAGAAGCAGACATGATATAACTTGCAGTATCAGGTAACACAGTACAATTGGCAGCAGCACTATACCTCTAACCCAAACCCCTGCGCAGTGTAGTCAGCACTAGCAGAGATAAAGGAGAGATATGGTGACTAAATCACAGAGAAAAAATAAGAATTTACTTACCGATAATTCTATTTCTCGGAGTCCGTAGTGGATGCTGGGGTTCCTGAAAGGACCATGGGGAATAGCGGCTCCGCAGGAGACAGGGCACAAAAAGTAAAGCTTTAGGATCAGGTGGTGTGCACTGGCTCCTCCCCCTATGACCCTCCTCCAAGCCTCAGTTAGGTACTGTGCCCGGACGAGCGTACACAATAAGGAAGGATTTATGAATCCCGGGTAAGACTCATACCAGCCACACCAATCACACTGTACAACCTGTGATCTGAACCCAGTTAACAGTATGATAACAGCGGAGCCTCTGAAAAGATGGCTCACAACAATAATAACCCGATTTTTGTAACTATGTACAAGTAATGCAGATAATCCGCACTTGGGATGGGCGCCCAGCATCCACTACGGACTCCGAGAAATAGAATTATCGGTAAGTAAATTCTTATTTTCTCTATCGTCCTAGTGGATGCTGGGGTTCCTGAAAGGACCATGGGGATTATACCAAAGCTCCCAAACGGGCGGGAGAGTGCGGATGACTCTGCAGCACCGAATGAGAGAACTCCAGGTCCTCCTTAGCCAAGGTATCAAATTTGTAGGATTTTACAAATGTGTTTGCCCCTGACTAAATAGCCGCTCGGCAAAGTTGTAAAGCCGAGACCCCTCGGGCAGCCGCCCAAGATGAGCCCACCTTCCTTGTGGAATGGGCATTTACATATTTTGGCTGTGGCAGGCCTGCCACAGAATGTGCAAGCTGAATTGTATTACACATCCAACTAGCAAAAGTCTGCTTAAAAGCAAGAGCACCCAGTTTGTTGGGTGCATACAGGATAACAGCAAGTCAGTTTTCCTGACTCCAGCCGTCCTGGAACCTATATTTTCAGGGCCCTGACCACATCTAGCAACTTGGAGTCCTCCAAGTCCCTAGTAGGCGCAAGACACCACAATAAGCTGGTTCAGGTGAAACACTGACACCACCTTAGGGAGAGAACTGGGGACGAGTCCGCAGCTCTGCCCTGTCCGAATGGACAAACAGATATGGGCTTTTTTTGAGAAAAAAAAAACCACCAATTTGACACTCGCCTGGTCCAGGCCAGGTCCAAGAGCATGTTCACTTTTCATGTGAGATGCTTCAAATCCACAGATTTGACTGGTTTTAAACCAATGTGTTTTGAGGAATCCCAGAACTACGTTGAGATCCCACAGTGCCACTGGAGGCACAAAAGGGGGTTGTATATGCAATACTCCCTTGACAAACTTCTGGACTTCAGGAACTGAAGCCAATTCTTTCTGGAAGAAAAATCGACAGGGCCGAAATTTGAACCTTAATGGACCCCAATTTGAGGCCCATAGACACTCCTGTTTGTAAGAAATGCAGGAATCGACCGAGTTGAAATTTCTTCGTGGGGCCTTCCTGGCCTCACACCACGCAACATATTTTCGCCACATGTGGTGATAATGTTGTGCGGTCACCTCCTTTCTGGCTTTGACCAGGGTAGGAATGACCTCTTCCTGAATGCCTTTTCCCTTAGGATCCGGCGTTCCACCGCCATGCCGTCAAACGCAGCTGCGGTAAGTCTTGGAACAGACATGGTACTTGCTGAAACAAGTCCCTTCTTAGCGGCAGAGGCCATAAGTCCTCTGTGAGCATCTCTTGAAGTTCCGGGTACCAAGTCCTTCTAGGCCAATCCGGAGCCATGAGTATAGTTCTTACTCCTCTACGTCTTATAATTCTCAGTACCTTAGGTATGAAAAGCAGAGGATGGAACACATACACCGACTGGTACACCCACGGTGTTACCAGAATGTCCACAGCTATTGCCTGAGGGTCTCTTAACCTGGCGCAATACCTGTCCCGTTTTTTTTTTTCAGACGGGACGCCATCATGTCCACCTTTGGTAATTCCCAACGGTTTACAATTATGTGGAAAACTTCCCCATGAAGTTCCCACTCTGCCGGGTGGAGGTCGTGCCTACTGAGTAAGTCTGCTTCCCAGTTTCCATTCCCGGAATGAAACACTGCTGACAGTGCTATCACATGATTTTCCGCCCAGCGAAAAGTCCTTGCAGTTTTTGCCACTGCCCTCCTGCTTCTTGTGCCGCCCTGTCTATTTACGTGGGCGACTGCCGTGATGTTTTATCCCACTGGATCAATACCGGCTGACCTTGAAGCAGAGGTCTTGCTAAGCTTAGAGCATTATAAATTTACCCTTAGCTATATTTATGTGGAGAAAAATCTCCAGACTTGATCACACTCCCTGGAAATTTTTTCCTTGTGTGACTGCTCCCCAGCCTCTCGGGCTGGCCTCCGTGGTCACCAACATCCAAAACTGAATGCCGAATCTGCGGCCCTCTAGAAGATGAGCACTCTGTAACCACCACAGGAGAGACACCCTTGTCCTTGGATATAGGGTTATCCGCTGATGCATCTGAAGATGCGATCCGGACCATTTGTCCAGCAGATCCCACTGAAAAGTTCTTGCATGAAATCTGCCGACTGGAATTGCTTCGAAGGAAGTCACCATTTTTTTACCATGGCCCTTGTGCAATGATGCACTGATTTTAGGAGGTTCCTGACTAGCTCGGATAACTCCCTGGCTTTCTCTTCCGGGAGAAACACCTTTTTCTGGACTGTGTCCAGAATCATCCCTAAGCACAGGAGACTTGTTGTCGGGATCAGCTGCGATTTTGGAATCTTTAGAATCCACCCCTGCTGTTGTAACAGTATCCGAGATAGTGCTACTCCGACCTCCAACTGTTCCCTGGACTTTGCCCTTATCAGGAGATCGTCCAAGTAAGGGATAATTAAGACGCCTTTTCTTCGAAGAAGAACCATCATTTCGGCCATTACCTTGGTAAAGACCCGGGGTGCCGTAGACAATCCAAACGGCAGCGTCTGAAACTGATAGTGACAGTTCTGTACCACGAACCTGAGGTACCCTTAGTGATAAGGGCAAATTTGGGACATGGAGGTAAGCATCCCTGATGTCTCGGGACACCAGATAGTCCCCTTCTTCCCGGTTCGTTATCACTGCTCTGAGTGACTCCATCTTGATTTGAACCTTTGTAAGTGTTCAAATTTTTTTTTAGATTTAGAATAGGTCTCACCTAGCCTTCTGGCTTCAGTACCACAATATAGTGTGGAATAATACCCCTTTTCTTGTTGTAGGAGGGGTAATTTAATTATCACCTGCTGGGAATACAGCTCGTGAATTTTTTCCCATACTGCCTCCTTGTCGGAGGGAGACCTTGGTAAAGCAGCCTTCAGGAGCCTGCGCAGGGGAAACGTCTCGACATTCCAAACTGTACCCCTGGGATACTACTTGTAGGATCCAGGGGTCCTGTACGGTCTCAGCGTCATGCTGAGAGCTTGTCAGAAGCGGTGGAACGCTTCTGTTCCTGGGAATGGGCTGCCTGCTGCAGTCTTCTTCCCTTTCCTCTATCCCTGGGCAGATATGACTCTTATAGGGACGAAAGGACTGAAGCTGAAAAGACGGTGTCTTTTTCTGCAGAGATGTGACTTAGGGTAAAAACGGTGGATTTTCCAGCAGTTGCCGTGGCCACCAGGTCCGATGGACCGACCCCAAATAACTCCTCTTCCTTTATACGGCAATACACCTTTGTGCCGTTTGGAATCTGCATCACCTGACCACTGTCATGTCCATAAACATCTTCTGGCAGATATGGACATCGCACTTACTCTTGATGCCAGAGTGCAAATATCCCTCTGTGCATCTCGCATATATAGAAATACATCCTTTAAATGCTCTATAGTCAATAAAACACTGTCCCTGTCAAGGGTATCAATATTTTTAGTCAGGGAATCCGACCAAGCCACCCCAGCTCTGCACATCCAGGCTGAGGCGATCGCTGGTCGCAGTATAACACCAGTATGTGTGTATATACTTTTTATGATATTTTTCCAGCCTCCTGTCAGCTGGCTCCTTGAGGACGGCCCTATCTATAGACGGTACCGCCACTTGTTCTGATAAGCGTGTGAGCGCCTTATCCACCCTAAGGGGTGTTTCCCAACGCGCCCTAACTTCTGGCGGGAAAGGGTATACCGCCCATATTTTCTATCGGGGGGAACCCACGCATCATCACACACTTCATTTAATTTATCTGATTCAGGAAAAACTACGGTAGTTTTTTCACATCCCACATAATACCCTCTTTTGTGGTACTTGTAGTATCAGAAATATGTAACACCTCCTTCATTGCCCTTAACGTGTGGCCCTAATAAGGAATACGTTTGTTTATTCACCGTCGACACTGGATTCAGTGTCCCTGTCTGTGTCTGTGTCGACCGACTAAAGTAAACGGGCGTTTTAAAACCCCTGACGGTGTTTTTGAGACGTCTGGACCGGTACTAATTGTTTGTCGGCCGTCTCATGTCGTCAACCGACCTTGGCGCGTGTTGACATTATCACGTAATTCCCTAAATAAGCCATCCATTCCGGTGTCGACTCCCTAGAGAGTGACATCACCATTACAGGCAATTGCTCCGCCTCCTCACCAACATCGTCCTCATACATGTCGACACACACGTACCGACACACAGCACACACACAGGGAATGCTCTGATAGAGGACAGGACCCACTAGCCCTTTGGAGAGACAGAGGGAGAGTTTGCCAGCACACACCAAAAACGCTATAATTATATAGGGACAACCTTATATAAGTGTTTTCCCTTATAGCATCTTTTTTATATATTTCTAACGCCAAATTAGTGCCCCCCCTCTCTGTTTTAACCCTGTTTCTGTAGTGCAGTGCAGGGGAGAGCCTGGGAGCCTTCCCTCCAGCCTTTCTGTGAGGGAAAATGGCGCTGTGTGCTGAGGAGATAGGCCCCGCCCCTTTTTCGGTGGCCTCGTCTCCCGCTCTTAACGGATTCTGGCAGGGGTTAAATATCTCCATATAGCCCCAGGAGGCTATATGTGAGGTATTTTTAGCCAAAAAAGGTTTTCATTTGCCTCCCAGGGCGCCCCCCTCCCAGCGCCCTGCACCCTCAGTGACTGCCGTGTGAAGTGTGCTGAGAGGAAAATGGCGCACAGCTGCAGTGCTGTGCGCTACCTTAAGAAGACTGAGGAGTCTTCTGCCGCCGATTCTGGACCTCTTCTCGTTTCAGCATCTGCAAGGGGGCCGGCGGCGAGGCTCCGGTGACCATCCAGGCTGTACCTGTGATCGTCCCTCTGGAGCTAATGTCCAGTAGCCAAGAAGCCAATCCATCCTGTACGCAGGTGAGTTCACTTCTTCTCCCCTAAGTCCCTCGTTGCAGTGATCCTGTTGCCAGCAGGACTCACTGTAAAATAAAAAACCTAAGCTAAACTTCTCTAAGCAGCTCTTTAGGAGAGCCACCTAGATTGCACCCTTCTCGGCCGGGCACAAAAATCTAACTGAGGCTTGGAGGAGGGTCATAGGGGGAGGAGCCAGTGCACACCACCTGATCCTAAAGCTTTACTTTTTGTGCCCTGTCTCCTGCGGAGCCGCTATTCCCCATGGTCCTTTCAGGAACCCCAGCATCCACTAGGACGATAGAGAAATACGTAATAAAGTATATCTTTGTGAAAAATCCTATATCAATATAAAACCAGACGCACCAAGCCCCCTCAGGTTATAGAATATAGGAATAGCAAGTTGAGTGAAAGACACGAGATGGACACCACTCAGCAAGTTAATGCACACACAAATAGTCACAGTTTGTACAATGCAGAGGTTATTACTAACAATAATACTGCACTGTACTAGCTTATATATAGTGTTCACTCTAGGAATTTTTTAGGGCAGGGTGCTGATCACGGGGAGGGCACATTTTTCATTCGGGAGGGCACATTTTTCAGTTAGAAGGGCAAAATTAGGTACATACTATAATGCTTGGCCCTCCCATTCCCACATGCCACTTCGGCGCGCAGCAAAAATTTAGGGGCGTTGTTTTTCACACAGTAGTGCAGCTAATACACACTG
Organism: Pseudophryne corroboree; assembly: GCF_028390025.1. NCBI lineage: Eukaryota > Metazoa > Chordata > Amphibia > Anura > Myobatrachidae > Pseudophryne > Pseudophryne corroboree. The sequence goes on from NC_086451.1 coordinate 451,444,316, forward strand.
CACCAGGTAGAACCTCCTATACACACTGCACCAGGTAGAGAGCACTGAGACACACTGCACCAGGTAGAGAGCACTGAGACACATTGCACCAGGTAGAGAGCACTGAGACACATTGCACCAGGTAGAGAGCACTAAGGCACATTGCACCAGGTAGAGAGCACTGAGGCACATTGCACCAGGTAGAGAGCACTGAGACACATTGCACCAGGTAGAGAGCACTGAGACATACTGCACCAGGTAGAGAGCACTGAGGCACATTGCACCAGGTAGAGAGCACTGAGGCACATTGCACCAGGTAGAGAGCACTGAGACACATTGCACCAGGTAGAGAGCACTGAGACACACTGCACCAGGTAGAGAGCACTGAGGCACATTGCACCAGGTAGAGAGCACTGAGACACATTGCACCAGGTAGAGAGCACTGAGAAACATTGCACCAGGTAGAGAGCACTGAGAAACATTGCACCAGGTAGAGAGCACTAAGAAACATTGCACCAGGTAGAGAGCACCGAGAAACATTGCACCAGGTAGAGAGCACCGAGAAACATTGCACCAGGTAGAGAGCACCGAGAAACATTGCACCAGGTAGAGAGCACTGAGAAACATTGCACCAGGTAGAGAGCACTGAGAAACATTGCACCAGGTAGAAAGCACTGAGACACACTGCACCAGGTAGAGAGCACTGAGACACACTGCACCAGGTAGAGAGCACTGAGACACACTGCATCAGGTAGAGAGCACTGAGACACATTGCATCAGGTAGAGAGCACTGAGACACATTGCACCAGGTAGAAAGCACTGAGACACATTGCATCAGGTAGAGAGCACTGAGACACACTGCACCAGGTAGAGAGCACTGAGAAACACTGCACCAGGTAGGGCACATTTTTGATCTCCGCTTTTTTTTCTGCCAATTTTACTTACTGGGGGCTGATGCTGCGGGAGTTGATCGCGTTGGTTCCCCCTCACACACCGCGGAGCTAGTTGAAAATGGCCACCACACTCATCCATGCAGAGCTGGATTAAGGCTCTGGGAGGCCAGGGGCACTAAAGAGCAGGGGCCCCCATGGACTAAAATTTTAAGTTGTTATATATAGAGAGAGAGAGAGAGAGAGACACGGAAGAGATTAGGCGGCACTTACAGGACTGAATATGAAGAAATTAATATCGAGGCAACTAGTGCCTAATTATCATCAACTTTTCAGTTTTATTTTAAAAAAAAACTTTCGTCAGGATACTATTTAAAAAAAAATAAAACTGAAACGTTGATGATAACTAGGCACTAGTTGCCTCAATATTAATTTCTTCATATTCAGTCCTGTGAGTGCCGCCTAATCTCTTCCGTCTCTATATTCCACTTCTTCGAGTGGTAAGGAGGGCACGAAGGCGCTTACTACATCCAGGACAGAGTGCCGGCCGTTACTGATATATATATATATATATATATATATATATATATAGTACCAGTCAAAAACAAAAGTCTGGACACACTTTCTCATTCACTCCAGTGAGAAAGTGTGACAAAACTTGTGACTGGTACTGTATGTGTGTGTGTTGGGGGGGGCAGGAGGGCACAAGGTGTCACACACACGGGGGGGGGGGGGGTGCACAAACCAGGGTGAGGGGGTAAAGTGTGCCACACACAAAGGCTGGGGGTAAATGCGGCCACATGCAGGGGGTGGGGGTGGGGGGGGGGCAGATATGGCAATGCATTAAAATACATGTTCATTACTTTGTGTATATCTACTCACACTCTGGCAGCTGAGGGTCACACTCCGGTAGATGGGTACGCTGGCCAGTGGCACTGGCTGGTGGGAGATGGGGGCTGCCCGCGGGTGTCTGGCCATGCACACAGAGAGGAGGGAGGGCTGGGTTTGCCTCGGCGGGAGAGGCGAACCCAGCCCTCCTGTCTCTCGCAGAGGAGGGGAGATGCGGCGGCTGACAACTAAGGACGGATGGGACGAGGCGGGCGGGACGGACGAGGCGGGCGGGCGGGACAGATGGGGCGGGACAGACGGGGCGGGCCGCGGAGGTCTCTGTCTCTCATGCAGGGAGACAGTGTGACTGTGATTAAGCACACTGCAGTAATCACACTGCAGTAATGTGTCCGGTGGCTTGGCGGGGTCCGGCGGGCAGCAAAGTGCGGGGCGGGAGGGCGCACACAAACGGGCAGGGCGGCATTCAGGTGTCTAAAAAAGGGGCAGGGCGCAGCGCCCTGTGAAAGACACCTAGAGTGAACACTAATATATATATAAATATATATATATAGTTGCTACAAACGGATCGGCACTCACCTAACTGGTGATATCATGCTCCGGTGCCCTCTGGAACTCCATTATTACCAGCAACTCTAATCCATACAGCGGCACTCGGAGTCTTGAGCAAATTTGTAAAAAATGCTTTTAATAGATCATAATATCAATTTGCAAATTGATATTATGATCTATTAAAAGCACTTTTTACAAATTTGCTCAAGACTCCGAGTGCCGCTGTATGGATTAGAGTTGCTGGTATATATATATATATATATATATATATATATAATACAGAATTCTCCACAATAGTGAAGAGGATAGCACTCTCCAGAATTCAAGTCCAACCAGTCAAAAAAAGATAATATATTTAATGAAAAAAAGTAGTCAATCTCACAGTTCCAGAGCAAATTCCGACGTTTCGGTCCACACCAGGACCTTTGTCAAGGAGTATACAACGTGGTCAAATAAGCAGCATAACATCTCAGATAAATGGTGCAGGATACTGGAACTCAGTTCCAGTATCCTTCACCATTTATCTGAGATGTTATTTGCTCTGGAACTGTGAGATTGACTCCTTTTTTTCATTAAATATATTATCTTTTTTTGACTGGTTGGACTTGAATTCTGGAGAGTGCTATCCTCTTCACTATTGTGGAGAATTCTGTATTGTACTATGGGTCCCACCTCAGAGTGGGTTGGATCTTGATTGGCACCCCAGTAGCTGGCTGAGCTGTGTGAGAGTACAGGGATTTCTGTTCTATATATATATATATATATATATAGTGTGACAAGAACACTGGGATAGTGTTTGAGGGCAGGTATATTTGTCCCAGGTTCTTGTCTTACATGTTTTAGAAAATGTTAACTTCTAGGAAAAATGCTTTTTTTGTTTTGTCTGAACCTTTTCAGTTTGCTGTAAAAGCTGGGTAAAGGCTCTGAGAGAGAGATAAGGCGAGTTCTAGACATTGGGCCCAGTTCGGGTCTTTGGCCTCACAGAGGGCTAATCAGGGTTTCAGCTGTGTAAGAGTGTTATAGTGCTTCTAACCTGATTAGTATGGGCAGACTGCCTGGGAAGGCTGCAGGATCTGTGTGTGAGAGACACGCTTTCTGATGCAAGTAAGCTATACAGTATGTACTGAAGAACTCTGTGTTTTGTTTAGTGACAGTTAGGAATATCTTATGTTTAGTTAGTGCCGGACAGGCAAGGTATTTTTATTTTGGGGTTTGTTTTATTTTCTGTTTCAATAAAACTGGCCGGGGTCAGTTGTACCAGAAACTGGACTTGTGTTGTTCCTCAGCTGCTGCGTGCGGCTATATTCCCCAGGAAAAGGCGCCTTGCACCCCTACAGTGTTACAACTTGGTGGAGAATGCGAGCACACCGTTCTGCGCATAAGTGAAAGCAGCAGCTTTGTGAGGCCTGCAGAAAACGGTGGTTTATGCAGATACAGCCCAGTGTGAAGTTACTGAGACTCACCCCTGAGGGTTTGATATATGTCCTGGGTGAAAGCAGCTGCAAAGCCGCCTGAAAAATCTGTCGACATGGAGGATCTGCTTAAAGCCTTGCTGCAAGCTACAGCGGCTCAGCAGGAGGCCAACCGACAGCAGCAGGTGGCAATGGAGGAAAATAGGAGACAACAGCAGGTGGCAATGGAGGAAAATAGGAGACAACAGCAGGTGGCAATGGAGGAAAATTGGAGACTACAGCAGGAGGCCAACAGACAGCAGCAGGTGGCAATGGAGGAAAATAAGAGACAACAGCAGGCAGTTGTTGATGAACTTTACAGGCAACAGCGTCAGGATAGAGAGGCCTTAGCAGAAGTGGTGCAGAGACTTGCAGCTCGGGTTGGAGATGTGGCCGTCAGTGCTCCAACCAGCTCTAGTTCTATACGGGCCAGTCACTTCCTGCAGAAAATGACAGAGGCTGATGATGTGGAGGCCTATCTGACCACGTTTGAAAGGACTGCCGAGCGTGAGAACTGGCCGAAAGCACAGTGGGCCAGTCTGCTGGCACCTTTCCTGTCAGGTGAGCCCCAAAAAGCTTACTTTGATTTAAGCCCTGCTGAGGCTCGGGACTATGATAAACTAAAGACTGAGATCCTGACCCGCCTGGGAGTCACGCTGTCAGTACGAGCACAACGGGTGCACCGTTGGCTGTACGCCATGGAGAAGCCTCCGCGCTCCCAGATGCACGACCTTATTCAGCTAACAAAAAAATGGCTACAGCCAGAGACATTAACTGGTCCCCAGATGGTGGAAAGAGTCGTCATGGACCGCTACTTGAGATCTTTGCCCATGGTCCTGCGCAAGTGGGTGAGCCATGGAAACCCGGGTACTGCTGACCAATTAGTGGACATGGTAGAGAGGTATTTGGCAGCAGAGGAACTACTGATGACCACCCAGCAACCCATAGATCCTCGACAGCGCCCTTCAGTAAAGACTGGTAAGACTGTTCCGTGGGAAAACGTTGCTGGGCGGTTAAGAGAACGCAAGGCTGGAGAGACTGTAAACACTGGCCCTGGAAACAGGCCAATGGGGCTAGAACGGTCTATGCTGCCCAAACGGGTTGATAATCGTGTGATTAAATGTTTTAGGTGTGGTATGCCAGGTCATGTTATTGCCAATTGCCCAGTCACGCAAGAACCCATGCAATGTGATGCTGCCTTTGAATGTCGCAGAATGTCTTTCTTTGCTAGGTTAGCCTGTACTGTGGTACCTTCACCTGAGCTGGAAAAACAAATGTGTGATGTGTTCTTAGAGGGTAACCGGGTAGAGGCCTTGCTAGATTCAGGAAGTTTAGTTACCCTCGTGAAAGCTGGGTTAGTGAACCCCTTAAAGGTCCAGCAAATACCTATTGGGGTAACTTGCATACATGGGGATACCCAACATTATGCCACTGCTGAGGTGAATATAGAAACTTGTTGTGGGTCAGCAATAGTTAAAGTGGGACTGGTCCCTACCTTGGTGCATGAGGCCATAATAGGGAGGGATTTTCCTCATTTTTGGAAACTGTGGGAATCACGGTTATCTACAGATGTGAGAAGTAAAAAGCCAGTTGATAATACCGGTGATTTTATGGATGTACGTGGGTCTTCGGAACTTTCTGGCCCTTTGCCTTTTGCTAGTTTGGCTGGGGAAGTGACAGATGGGGAGTCCAGTGAGGACCCTCTTGCTGGGAACAGAGACATAGTAGTTAGAACTGAAAGCGTGCCTGACCTGGAGGTAAAGAAGGATCTGTTTGCGTCTGAACAGTTAAAGGATCCTACCTTAATAAAGGCTAGAGAGAATGTTAAGATTGTTAATGGGGAACCTGTGGTACCAGGTGACAGGGTTACGTATCCCCACATGGCCATCTGTAATGAGCTCTTGTACCACATTGTCAAAAGGGGTGAGGATGTGGTGGAACAGTTGATAGTTCCCCAGCCTTATCGGAGAACGGTACTAGATTTAGCTCATAGTCACGTTACCGCAGGACATTTAGGGGCAGAAAAAACCACTGAAAGAGTTTTACAAAGGTTCTTTTGGCCAGGGGTTTATAAAGAAGTGTCTGAATATTGTTCTTCCTGTCCTGAATGCCAGTATCATGCCCCTAGACCCCATTTCAGGAGCCCACTAGTTCCCATGCCTATTATAGAGGTCCCGTTTGACAGAATAGCCATGGATCTCGTGGGGCCCTTGTTAAAGTCTGCTCGGGGCCATCAGTATATCCTGGTAATTATGGACTATGCCACTCGATATCCTGAGGCTGTCCCTTTACGCACTATCACAACCAAGGCGATAGCTAGGGAGCTGGTGCAGGTATTTAGTAGAGTGGGAATACCAAAAGAAATTTTGACTGACCAAGGTACTCCATTTATGTCAAGGATCATGAAAGAATTGTGCAAGTTATTTAAGGTCACTCACCTCAGGACGTCCATCTACCATCCCCAAACTGACGGGTTGGTGGAAAGGTTTAATAAAACATTAAAAAGTATGTTAAAAAAGGTTGTTGAGAGAGATGGGAAAAACTGGGATTGTTTGTTGCCCTACTTGTTAATGGCCATCAGAGAAGTTCCTCAGTCCTCTACAGGGTTTTCTCCATTTGATTTGTTGTATGGTAGACACCCCAGAGGGCTGTTGGATATTGCCAAAGAGACGTGGGAAGGACAGCCCACTCCTTATAGAAGCGTTATTGAGCATGTAACACAAATGCAGGATAGGATTGCAGCCGTGGTACCTGTTGTCAGAGAGCACATGGAACAGGCCCAAAGTGCTCAACAGAGGGTCTATAACCGGAGTGCCAAGATACGGGAATTTGCTCCTGGAGATAGAGTTCTTGTTTTGGTACCCACTGTGGAAAGCAAATTCCTAGCTAAATGGCAGGGTCCATTTGAGATTAGGGAAAAAGTGAATGAGGTTAATTACAAAGTATACCAGCCGGGAAAGAGAAAACCCGAACAGATCTACCATGTTAACTTAATCAAACCCTGGAAAGATAGGTTGTCTCTGTCAGCGGAGCCTTGCCCTTCGGTGTCTTCACCCCGGTTGCTTCCCGCAGTGAAGGTGTCAGAGACATTATCAGCTGATCAGAACAATCAGGTTAAAGAATTTCTCATCCAAAATAGGGAGGTATTTTCAGAGCTGCCTGGCCGAACGACCATAATAAAACATGACATTGTCACAGAACCAGGGGTCAGGGTTCATTTAAAGCCATATAGGATTCCTGAAGCTCAGCGAGAAGCTATTTCTAAAGAAGTTAAAACCATGTTAGAACTTGGAGTCATAGAGGAGTCTAACAGTGAGTGGTCCAGTCCCATAGTGCTCATCCCGAAGCCCGACGGTAGCATACGCTTCTGTAATGACTTTCGTAAGTTAAATGAGGTGTCCAAGTTTGACGCATACCCCATGCCCCGTGTGGATGACCTTGTAGAAAGGCTGGGAACAGCCAGGTTTCTCACCACATTGGACCTGACCAAAGGTTACTGGCAAATACCTTTATCTGATAGCGCCAAAGAAAAAACAGCCTTTTCGGTTCCGGAGGGGCTGTACCAGTATAAGATGTTACCCTTTGGGTTGCATGGGGCTCCAGCAACCTTTCAACGGGCGATGGATAAAATTTTGAGGCCCCATAGAAAATATGCAGCTGCCTATTTGGATGATGTGGTAATTCACAGTAAAGACTGGGGGTCCCATTTGGTTAAAGTACAAGCAGTACTGGACTCAATCAGAGAGGCAGGGTTAACTGCTAACCCAAAGAAGTGCTGCCTCGCAATGGAGGAGGTCAAATACTTGGGCTTCACCATAGGCAGAGGTCTGATTAGGCCCCAATTGAATAAAGTTGATGCTATTCAAAACTGGCCTCGTCCAGTGAATAAAAAACAGGTAAGGGCTTTTTTGGGAATTACTGGGTACTATAGACGGTTTATTCCCAATTTTGCGACCACAGCGGTGCCATTGTCAGACCTTACCAAAGGGAAGCAGTCAAATGTGGTGAAATGGAACCCTGATGCAGAAAAGGCGTTCCAAGCGTTAAAAGTGGCTTTGTGTTCACAACCGGTGTTGATAACACCAGATTTTTCAAAAGAATTTGTGGTACAGACAGATGCCTCAGAGGTGGGGATAGGTGCTGTGCTGTCCCAAACCAGAGATGGGGACGAACACCCTATCATTTATTTGAGTAGGAAACTCAATGAGCATGAAAAAAGGTATGCCATTGTGGAAAAGGAGGCTTTGGCCATTAAGTGGGCACTAGATACCTTGAGATATTACCTCTTGGGTAGACAATTCAGACTAGTGACGGATCATGCCCCTTTAAAATGGATGTATGTAAATAGAGGCAAGAATGCTCGGGTAACTAGATGGTTTCTAGCGTTGCAGGATTTTAAGTTTACTGTTGAACATAGACCGGGAACACAATTGGCCAACGCAGATGCATTGTCCCGCATCTTCTGTTTGGGGGCTACAAGTGTTCCGGCCCCTAGGTCGAAACAGGGGAGGGGGATATGTGACAAGAACACTGGGATAGTGTTTGAGGGCAGGTATATTTGTCCCAGGTTCTTGTCTTACATGTTTTAGAAAATGTTAACTTCTAGGAAAAATGCTTTTGTTTTGTCTGAACCTTTTCAGTTTGCTGTAAAAGCTGGGTAAAGGCTCTGAGAGAGAGATAAGGCGAGTTCTAGACATTGGGCCCAGTTCGGGTCTTTGGCCTCACAGAGGGCTAATCAGGGTTTCAGCTGTGTAAGAGTGTTATAGTGCTTCTAACCTGATTAGTAAGAGCAGACTGCCTGGGAAGGCTGCAGGATCTGTGTGTGAGAGACACGCTTTCTGATGCAAGTAAGCTATACAGTATGTACTGAAGAACTCTGTGTTTTGTTTAGTGACAGTTAGGAATATCTTATGTTTAGTTATGGGCCCTACTCACTGGCCGAGGTGCCCGACGGCCGATACGGCCGACGAGCGACCCGGCGGCGGGGGGGGCAGTGACGGGGGGAGTGAAGCTTCTTCACTCCCCCCGTCACCCGGCTCCATAGACGTGCAGGCAAATATGGACGAGATCGTCCATATTGGCCTGCATGCACAGCCGACAGGAGACCAGCGATGAACGAGCGCGGGGACGCGCATCGTTCATCGCTTAAGTCTCCACACTGAAAGATATGAACGAGATCTCGTTCATTTATGAACGAGATCGTTCATATCTTTCAAAATATCGGCCAGTGTGTAGGGCCCATTAGTGCCGGACAGGCAAGGTATTTTTATTTTGGGGTTTGTTTTATTTTCTGTTTCAATAAAACTGGCCGGGGTCAGTTGTACCAGAAACTGGACTTGTGTTGTTCCTCAGCTGCTGCGTGCGGCCATATTCCCCAGGAAAAGGCGCCTTGCACCCCTACAGTGTTACAATAGCTATATAGTCAATAGATATAACACTGCACAGTAAGAACTGGATGTATATCACAGGGTAATTGTACTAGAAAACCCTGACTTAACTAACACTGTCTAAAAGGCAGGTAGAATACTTAAGTGTCATGTAAAGTCACAGCACTGACAACCAGGTGGCTTTACATAGGAGGATTTGCCCAAGCAGTCCCAGGAACAGTGAGCTGAGGGATAATGGCGCTGCAGACACTGACAGGGAGTGAGGGAAAGACAGATATGCAGCTCCAGGGCGGGAACATTTGCGGGAAATGGCGCCCTGGGGCTGGGGGAGGGGCTTCAGGTCTAAGCCTTATCCCCTTGCTGGCAAAACCACCGGGTACTGTGGGCTTTCTAAAACCGGTTTAGAGAGCAAACCTGACCTGCGCCCATGCCCTGGTGATCTAGTGGAATCGCCCGTACTGCCACAGTGTCCACCGCCAGCGCGCGTGGCCCGCCTCCCACTGACCGCGCCGGATTGCGATAAAGACCGGGTCCCGCAAGCGGGACCCACTCACCACGGCCACGCAATCCCGGAGAGCCCCCGTCGTGTGTGCCTGACGTGAAGAAAACCGGAGCCTCCTGCTGTAGTTACCCGGTAACCAGGGCTCGGGAGTGTACAGCGCCGCTGGGGAGAGCTGGAGCTGCAGCAGTGAATGTCTCTGACATTTACACACCACTGCTGCCCTTGAAGTCTTCACTTTTTCTTCATAAAAAGCTCTTCTTAGGGCTGCCTGGAGCAGCCCCTCTGTTATGTGCCTGCTTACTGCAGCACCAACTACAAAACTGAGCTTCTGTGCAGGGAGGCGGGGTGATATAGGAGGCGGCGCTGTGCATTCTGGGAACAGTCAAAGCTTTGAGCCTGTTGGTGCCTCGGATCAAGATCCTACTCTACACCCCACTGTCCAATCCTTGTGGAGCCCAGTGTACCCTGCAGCAGAAAACACAGGCGTTTCCAAGCGTTATCAGGAAGGGTGTGTGACGTCAGCTCCGGCCCCGATCAGCCTGTTTGTATTGCACTGTAGGAGTAGGTCCTGGGCTACGCACAGACTGGAAAAATCATTAGATGGTGAGTGAGTTGTGAACGGATTTGCAGCTGACCGGAGTTTGCAAAGCTTTTCGCACGACGTACGCAGACTTCCACTGGGCGGTCATTCACTTTGCCTGGGCGGTGACTATCCGATCACAAACCTCTGCAAATTCACAGACGTGTGATCAGGTCTGAATTAGGCCCTCTCTCATTACAGTCCAGGTTTTAACAATATCCATGCTTGCGACCAGATGGTTAAATCATATTGACTGATCTACTAATTAAGTCACCTGCATACCTCCCAACATGACCCTCTCCAGGAGGGACAGAATGCTCTGCTTCTGGACTTCCCTTTTTTAATTTGTGATTTCCGTCACCTGTGGTAAAACACCTTTCTTATCCATTAATGTGTTCAAAACAGGTGCCGGTTTCAAACATTAAGAGGGAAGTCCAGGAGCAGAGCATTGTGTCCCTCCTGGAGAGGGTCATGTTGGGAGGTATGCACCTGTGCTCAAGGAGCTGGGGAAACTCTGCTGTACATAATAAAGTGTCCACTGAGTATATTGTGTATTTCTAGCTGTGATTCAAGGTTAATGGCGGTAACAAGGATCTCACTCACTTTGCCAGTTCTTTGGCCGCCGTCTTGGTTAGACCTTCCACTCCTGCTTTAGATGCCGCGTAGTTTGCCTGGCCAAGATTGCCCACCTGTAATAACAAACAGTGACTGGATAGTTTGTATACATTATCTGCCGTATACCTGCTGACACCTTTGTCAGGCGGTTTCTTACACTCGGTGGGTAATGAAATTGGTTCCAGGTTTTCTGCGGATTTGCCGGCTGTTTTTTAAACGCTGATGTTAATAAAGGCAAAGCCCACCGATGTATTGTCTCTAATAACATTGCTGATGTTCATGTGTGTCTTACCCTAACACATCCCTAGCTTCTGCTCCCATAATGCCCCTTGCTGGAGCTCTGGCTCTTTTCCTACCACCGTCCTTCTCTTCCCTATTTCTCACCAGCCCCTTGCTGGAGCTCTGGCTCTTTTCCTACCACCGTCCTTCTCTTCCCTGTTTCTCACCAGCCCCTTGCTGGAGCTCTGGCTCTTTTCCTACCACCGTCCTTCTCTTCCCTGTTTCTCACCAGCCCCTTGCTGGAGCTCTGGCTCTTTTCCTACCACCGTTCTTCTCTTCCCTGTTTCTCACCAGCCCCTTGCTGGAGCTATGGCTCTTTTCCTACCACCGTCCTTCTCTTCCCTGTTTCTCACCAGCCCCTTGCTGGAGCTCTGGCTCTTTTCCTACCACCGTCCTTCTCTTCCTTGTTTCTCACCAGCCCCTTGCTGGAGCTCTGGCTCTTTTCCTACCACCGTCCTTCTCTTCCCCGTTTCTCACCAGCCCCTTGCTGGAGCTCTGGCTCTTTTCCTACCACCGTCTTTCTCTTCCCTGTTTCTCACCAATGTGGTTATTCCCCAACATTGTCGGACAAGTTTACATTGCTTCTAAAAATATATTCTTAGTAATTCTAGCAGCTTCCAATGACTTTACTGTAAGATAATTCTTGTTCTCGCTCACCTTTCCAACAATACTCCCAATATTGATGATGGAGCCTCCATTCCTTCCAGTGGCTACAACAGCACGGGCCACAGCCTGGGTGATAAGGAATGGACCCTTTAGGAAATTAATAAAATGGTAATAGTGAGTCCTCTCTTACAGGCAGGCTAACTCCATAGTAGTTACCTAATGTAATCACAAGTAAGTAGCTATAGAATATCGGTGGTCATTCCGAGTTGATCGCTCGCTAGCAGTTTTTAGCAGCCGTGCAAACGTTATGCCGCCGCCCACTGGGAGTGTATTTTAGCTTAGCAGAAGTGTGACCGAACGGATCGCAGAGCGGCTACAAAGTTTTTTTGTGCAGTTTCAGAGTAGCTCAAAACCTACTCAGCGCTTGCGATGACTTCAGACTATTCAGTTCCTGGTTTGATGTCACACACCCGCCCAGTGTTCGCCCAGCCACGCCTGCGTTTTCCCTGGCACGCCTGCGTTTTTTTCAACACTCCCTGAAAACGGTCAGTTGACACCCAGAAACGCCCACTTCATATCAATCACTCTGCAGCCAGCAGTGCAACTGAAAAGCTTCGCTAAACCCCGTGTGAAGCTACATCGTTCGTTGTAATAGTACACCGTGTGTGCGCATTGCGCCGCACATGCATAAGTGCCTTCTTTTGCCTCATCGCTGCACAGCGAACGAATGCAGCTAGCGTTCAACTTGGAATGACCACCATCATCTCCTCCGCAGGTCTTCCCATTACACTGGCAGCAGTGTTAGCCATACATCTCATGTAAACGCTCAGTCTTTGCTCTGTTAGATAAGACTTCTCTGTCATATATCTGCCCCAATATAATCCCTTTGTTATCTCTCCACTCAACGTCATCCAGTGACAGCACAAGTAAAGCATCTTTGTTCTCTCAATAAGAAGAGGTATACATCACTTGGGTTCAGCGTAAGATAAGCGTTATATACAGGCAGTGTAAATACTAATATACAGTACACATTCGTATCTGCTAATGCATCAGCTCTAGCACAATAACGTCACTATACTGACATCTGGTGGATGGTGGGGGAAACGTCTCTCGTTTTGCAGTATATCGCAAATGCAGAGTGGTAACAGAATGGGTTATGGACAATGGGCAGAATTCAGACCTGATCGTAGATGTGCTAAATTTAGCACATCTACCATCAGTCACACAGACATGCGGGGGGAGACCCAGCACAGGGCTAGCCCCCCCCCCCGCACAAAAGCATTGCACAGCGGCGATGCTTTTGTACTTGAAGAGTAACTCCCAGGCAGCACAGCTCTTGCGCACTGGCAGGGAGCTACTCGTCGCTGTGAGGTTCACAGCCACCACGGTCCGCCCCCCGCCCCCCCCCCCCCCCCCCCCGGACGGTTCGGAACGCTCACCCTAAACGGCGGCCGAACACCGCCGGCCCGCCCCTTCCCCCCCAGCGATCGCCTATAGACAGGTGTGTACCTTTCCAAATCATGTCCAATCAACTGAATTTACCACGGGTGGACTCCAATTAAGCTGTAGAAACATCTCAAGGATGATCAGTGGAAACAGGATGCACCTGAGCTCAAAGGCAAAGGCTGTGAATACTTACGTGTGATTTCTTAGTTTTTTATTTTTAATAAATTAGCAAAAATCTCAAAAAGACTTTTTTTACATTGTCATTATGGGGTATTGTGTGTAGAATTTGGAGGGAAAAAATACGATTTTAAACCTACCGGTAAATCTTTTTCTCCTAGTCCGTAGAGGATGCTGGGGACTCCGTAAGGACCATGGGGTATAGACGGGCTCCGCAGGAGACATGGGCACTCTAAAGACTTTAGAATGGGTGTGCACTGGCTCCTCCCTCTATGCCCCTCCTCCAGACCTCAGTTAGAGAACTGTGCCCAGAGGAGACGGACAGTACGAGGAAAGGATTTTTGTTAATCTAAGGGCAAGATACATACCAGCCCACACCATCCACACCGTATAACCTGGGATATACGAACCAGTTAACAGTATGAAACAACACAGCATCAGTCCGAGACTGATCAAAACTGTAACATAACCCTTATGTAAGCAATAACTATATACAAATCTTGCAGAATTTAGTCCGCACTGGGACGGGCGCCCAGCATCCTCTACGGACTAGGAGAAAAAGATTTACCGGTAGGTTTAAAATCTTATTTTCTCTTACGTCCTAGAGGATGCTGGGGACTCCGTAAGGACCATGGGGGTCATACCAAAGCTCCAGACCGGGCGGGAGAGTGCGGATAACTCTGCAGCACCGATTGAGCAAACAGGAGGTCCTCCTCAGCCAGGGTATCAAACTTGTAGAATTTAGCAAAAGTGTTTGAACCCGACCAAGTAGCCCCTCTGCAAAGTTGCAATGCCGAGACACCTCGGGCAGCCGCCCAAGAAGAGCCCACCTTCCTAGTGGAATGGGCCTTTACCGAATTAGGTACCGGCAATCCAGCCGTAGAATGAGCCTGCTGAATCGTGTTACTGATCCAGCGGGCAATAGTCTGCTTAGAAGCAGGGGCGCCAATCTTGTTGGCAGCATACAGGACAAACAGTGCCTCTGTTTTCCTAACTCGAGCCATCCTGGCTACATAAACTTTTAAGGCCCTGACTACATCAAGAGACTTGGAATCCTTCAAGTCCCCCGTAGCCACAGGCACCACAATAGGTTGGTTCATATGAAACAATGAAACCACCTTAGGCAGAAATTGAGGACGAGTCCTCAACTCTGCTCTATCCACATGGAAAATCAGGTAGGGGATTTTGTGAGACAAAGCCGCCAATTCGGACACCCGCCTCGCAGATGCCAAGGCCAACAACATGACCACTTTCCAAGTGAGAAATTTCAACTCAACTGTTTGAAGAGGTTCAAACCAGTGTGACTTAAGGAACTGCAACACCACGTTAAGGTCCCATGGTGCCACTTGGGGCACAAAAGGAGGCTGGATGTGCAGCACTCCCTTTACAAAAGTCTGGACTTCTGGGAGAGAAGCCAATTCCTTCTGAAAGAATATAGATAGGGCCGAAATCTGTACCTTAATGGAGCCTAACTTCAGGCCCATATCCACTCCTGTCTGTAGAAAGTGGAGAAAACGGCCCAGGTGGAAATCTTTCGTAGGAGCATTCTTGGTCTCACACCAAGAAACATACTTCCTCCAGATACGGTGATAATGTTTTGCCGTCACCTCCTTCCTAGCCTTTATCATAGTAGGGATGACTTCCTCTTGAATACCTTTCCCAGCTAGGATTCAGTGTTCAACCGCCATGCCGTCAAACGTAACCGCGGTAAGTCTTGGAACACGCAGGGCCCCTGCTGCAACAGGTCCTCCCTGAGAGAAAGAGGCCATGGATCTTCTGTGAGCATCTCCTGAAGATCTGAATACCAGGCCCTTCGAGGCCAATCTGGAACAACGAGTATTGTCTGCATACATTTTCTTCTTATGATTCTCAATATTTTGGAGATGAGAGGAAGAGGAGGGAATACATAGACCGACTGAAAGACCCATGGTGTCACCAGGGCGTCTACCGCTACTGCCTGAGGGTCCCTTGACCTGGCACAATACCTCCGAAGCTTCTTGTTGAGGCGTGACGCCATCATGTCTATTTGAGGAAGTCCCCAAAGACTTGTTATCTCTGCAAAAACTTCTTGATGAAGTCCCCACTCTCCTGGATGGAGATCGTGTCTGCTGAGGAAGTCTGCTTCCCAGTTGTCCACTCCCGGAATGAAGACTGCTGACAGAGCGCTAACGTGATTTTCCGCCCAGCGCAGAATCCTTGTGGCTTCCGCCATTGCCACTCTGCTCCTTGTCCCGCCTTGGCGGTTTACATGAGCCACAGCTGTGACGTTGTCTGATTGAATCAGAACCGGTAGATCGCGAAGAAGATTCTCCGCTTGTCATAGGCCGTTGTATATGGCCCTTAATTCCAGCACGTTGATGTGTAGACAAGCCTCCTGGCTTGACCATATTCCCTGAAAATGTCTTCCTTGTGTGACTGCTCCCCATCCTCGGAGGCTCGTGTCCGTGGTCACCAGAACCCAGTCTTGAATGCCGAACCTGCGACCCTCTAGAAGGTAATTTCTGATGAATTTGAAGATAGGACCCGGACCACTTGTCCATAAGGTCCCACTGAAATGTCCTCGCATGAAATCTGTCGAAGGGGATGGCTTCGTAGGTCGCCATCATTTTTCCCAGTACACGAGTGCATTGATGGACCGACACCCTTTTCGGTCTAAACCGGTCTCTGACCATGTTCTGGTGTTCCTGTGCTTTTTCCATCGGGAGAAAAACCCTCTTTTCTTCCGTGTCCAGAATCATGCCTAAGAAAGATAGCCGAGTCGTTGGAACCAACTGCGACTTTGGTAGATTTAGAATCCAGCCATGTTGCTGCAGCACTCTCAGGGAGAGCGACACGCTTTTCAGCAACTGATCTCTCGATCTCGCTTTTATCAGGAGATAGTCCAAGTACGGGATAATTGTGACTTCCTGCCTGCGCAGGAGCACCATCATTTCCGCCATTACCTTGGTGAAAATCCTTGTGGCCATGGAAAGCCCAAACGGCAACGTCTGAAACTGGTAATGACAGTCCTGTACAGCGAATCTCAGGTACGCCTGATGAGGAGGATATATGGAGACATGAAGGTATGCATCCTTTATGTCTAGTGACACCATAAAATCCCCCCCTTCCAGGCTGGAGATAACCGCCCGGAGCGATTCCATCTTGAATTTGAACTTTTTCACGTACAGGTTTAGGGATTTTAGATTTAGAATGACTGAGCCATCTGGTTTTGGAACCACAAACAGGGTTGAATAGTACCCCTTCCCCTGCTGATCTAGGGGAACCTTGACAATCACTTGCTGTTGATACAGCTTTTGAATTGCAGTTAAAACTATCTCCCTCTCTGGGGGAGACGCCGGTAAAGCTGATTTGAAAAATCGGCGCAGAGGCACCTCTTCGAATTCCAGCTTGTATCCTTGGGATACAATTTCCATCGCCAAATGGTCCACGTCTGATTGAACCCAGACGTGGCTGAAGAGTCGAAGACGTGCCCCCACCGGGGCGGACTCCCTCAGTGGAGCCCCAGCGTCATGCGGTGGATTTAGTAGAAGCCGGGGAGGATTTCTGCTCCTGGGAACTAGCCGTAGCAGGCATTCTTTTCCCTCTACCCTTACCTCTGGCGAGGAAGGAAGAGCCCCGACCTCTTCTGGACTTATGCGACCGAAAGGACTGCATCTGATATTGTGGGGTTTTCTTTTGCTGTGGGGGAACATAAGGTAAAAAAGTAGATTTACCCGCGGAAACCAGGTCCGCGAGACCTTCCCCAAATAAAACCTCACCCTTGTAAGGCAAAACTTCCATATGCCTCTTTGAGTCAGCATCACCCGTCCATTGGCGGATCCACAGGGCTCGCCTAGCAGAAATCGCCATGGCATTGGCTCTCGAACCTAGCAACCCAAGGTCTCTCTGAGCGTCTCTCATATATAAGACTGCGTCTTTAATGTGACCTAAGGTCAATAGAATGGTATCCCTATCTAGGGTATCAATGTCAGCTGACAAGTTATCCGACCAAGCTGCTACTGCGCTACAAACCCAAGACGACGCTATTGCCGGTCTGAGCAAGGCACCCGTATGTGTATAAATTGATTTCAAGGTAGTCTCCTGTCTGCGATCAGCAGGATCCTTGAGGGCCGCCGTGTCTGGAGACAGTAGCGCCACCTTTTTGGACAAGCGCGTTAAAGCCTTGTCCACCTTGGGCGAGGATTCCCACCGTAACCTGTCCTGTGCAGGGAAAGGATACGCCATAAGAATTCTCTTGGGAATCTGCAGTTTCTTGTCTGGAGTTTCCCAAGCTTTTTCAAATAACTCAGTCAGCTCATGAGATGGGGGAAAGGTTACCTCAGGTTTCTTTTCTTTAAACATGCAGACCCTCGTGTCAGGGACAGAGGGGTCATCTGTGATATGCAAAACATCTTTTATTGCAATAATCATATAATTAATACTTTTGGCCACCCTTGGGTGTAACCTCGCATCATCGTAGTCGACACTGGAGTCAGAATCCGTGTCGGGATCAGTGTCTGCTACTTGGGACAGGGGACATTTATGAGACCCTGAAGGGCCCTGTGATACAGCCAAAGCCATGGATTGACACCGTTTTATCCCTGGACTCTGCTTTGTCCAATCTCTTATGTAAGAAAGACACATTTGCATTTAAAACATTCCACATATCCAACCAATCATATGTCGGCGTTGCCGACGGAGACACCACAATCATCTGCTCCACCTCCTCCTTAGATGAGCCTTCCGCTTCAGACATGCCGACACACACGTAGCGACACCCCCACATACTCAGGGATATATCTAAATGGAGACAGTCCCCCAATAAGGCCCTTTGGAGAGACAGAGAGAGAGTATGCCAGCACACACCCAGCGCCACCGGACACTGGAATAAAATCCCAGTTAGTACAGCGCTTTTATATAAATATATACAATTACACTCACTGCGCCAATTAAATGTGCCCCCCCCCTCTTTTTTGCCCTCTCTAACCGTGTTCAGCAGGGGAGAGTCCGGGGAGCCAGCTTCTCTGCAGCGTGCTGTGGAGAAAATGGCGCTGGTTAGTGCTGGAGGATCAACCTCCGCCCCCTCACCGGCGGGCTTCGGTCCCGCTCAAATTATTTATACTGGCGGGTTTTTTTTAATATACCGCCTCCGCAGTATCTAATCTATTAGCCAGTGTCCCTTGAGGTTAATATTGCTGCCCAGGGCGCCCCCCCCCCTGGGCCGTGCACCCTTACAGTGCCCGCTGTGTGTGTATGTGTGGGAGCAATGGCGCACAGCGTTACCCCTGCGCGTTACCTCAGTGAAGATCTGAAGTCTTCTGCCGCCTTTGAAGTCTTCTTATCTTCTTAATACTCCCCCGGCTTCTATCTTCCGGCTCTGTGAGGCGCGGCTCCGGGACGAATGGCGAGGGTGAGACCTGCGTTCCGACCCTCTGGAGCTAATGGTGTCCAGTAGCCTAAGAAGCAGAGCCTATCATTTAAGTAGGTCTGCTTCTCTCCCCTCAGTCCCACGATGCAGGGAGCCTGTTGCCAGCAGTGCTCCCTGAAAATAAAAAACCTAACAAAAGCCTTTCTCTATCGTCCTAGTGGATGCTGGGGTTCCTGAAAGGACCATGGGGAATAGCGGCTCCGCAGGAGACAGGGCACAAAAAGTAAAGCTTTAGGATCAGGTGGTGTGCACTGGCTCCTCCCCCTATGACCCTCCTCCAAGCCTCAGTTAGATTTTTGTGCCCGGCCGAGAAGGGTGCAATCTAGGTGGCTCTCCTAAAGAGCTGCTTAGAAAAGTTTAGCTTAGGTTTTTTATTTTACAGTGAGTCCTGCTGGCAACAGGATCACTGCAACGAGGGACTTAGGGGAGAAGAAGTGAACTCACCTGCGTGCAGGATGGATTGGCTTCTTGGCTACTGGACATTAGCTCCAGAGGGACGATCACAGGTACAGCCTGGATGGTCACCGGAGCCTCGCCGCCGGCCCCCTTGCAGATGCTGAAACGAGAAGAGGTCCAGAATCGGCGGCATGAAGACTCCTCAGTCTTCTTAAGGTAGCGCACAGCACTGCAGCTGTGCGCCATTTCCTCTCAGCACACTTCACACGGCAGTCACTGAGGGTGCAGGGCGCTGGGAGGGGGGCGCCCTGGGAGGCAAATGAAAACCTTTTTTGGCTAAAAATACCTCACATATAGCCTCCGGGGGCTATATGGAGATATTTAACCCCTGCCAGAATCCGTTAAGAGCGGGAGACGAGGCCGCCGAAAAAGGGGCGGGGCCTATCTCCTCAGCACACAGCGCCATTTTCCCTCACAGAAAGGCTGGAGGGAAGGCTCCCAGGCTCTCCCCTGCACTGCACTACAGAAACAGGGTTAAAACAGAGAGGGGGGGCACTAATTTGGCGTTAGAAATATATAAAAAAGATGCTATAAGGGAAAACACTTATATAAGGTTGTCCCTATATAATTATAGCGTTTTTGGTGTGTGCTGGCAAACTCTCCCTCTGTCTCTCCAAAGGGCTAGTGGGTCCTGTCCTCTATCAGAGCATTCCCTGTGTGTGTGCTGTGTGTCGGTACGTGTGTGTCGACATGTATGAGGACGATGTTGGTGAGGAGGCGGAGCAATTGCCTGTAATGGTGATGTCACTCTCTAGGGAGTCGACACCGGAATGGATGGCTTATTTAGGGAATTACGTGATAATGTCAACACGCGCCAAGGTCGGTTGACGACATGAGACGGCCGACAAACAATTAGTACCGGTCCAGACGTCTCAAAAACACCGTCAGGGGTTTTAAAACGCCCGTTTACTTTAGTCGGTCGACACAGACACAGACAGGGACACTGAATCCAGTGTCGACGGTGAATAAACAAACGTATTCCTTATTAGGGCCACACGTTAAGGGCAATGAAGGAGGTGTTACATATTTCTGATACTACAAGTACCACAAAAGAGGGTATTATGTGGGATGTGAAAAAACTACCGTAGTTTTTCCTGAATCAGATAAATTAAATGAAGTGTGTGATGATGCGTGGGTTCCCCCCGATAGAAAATATGGGCGGTATACCCTTTCCCGCCAGAAGTTAGGGCGCGTTGGGAAACACCCCTTAGGGTGGATAAGGCGCTCACACGCTTATCAGAACAAGTGGCGGTACCGTCTATAGATAGGGCCGTCCTCAAGGAGCCAGCTGACAGGAGGCTGGAAAAATATCATAAAAAGTATATACACACATACTGGTGTTATACTGCGACCAGCGATCGCCTCAGCCTGGATGTGCAGAGCTGGGGTGGCTTGGTCGGATTCCCTGACTAAAAATATAGAGCATTTAAAGGATGTATTTCTATATATGCGAGATGCACAGAGGGATATTTGCACTCTGGCATCAAGAGTAAGTGCGATGTCCATATCTGCCAGAAGATGTTTATGGACACGACAGTGGTCAGGTGATGCAGATTCCAAACGGCACAAAGGTGTATTGCCGTATAAAGGAAGAGGAGTTATTTGGGGTCGGTCCATCGGACCTGGTGGCCACGGCAACTGCTGGAAAATCCACCGTTTTTACCCTAAGTCACATCTCTGCAGAAAAAGACACCGTCTTTTCAGCCTCAGTCCTTTTGTCCCTATAAGATCATATCTGCCCAGGGATAGAGGAAAGGGAAGAAGACTGCAGCAGGCAGCCCATTCCCAGGAACAGAAGCGTTCCACCGCTTCTGACAAGCTCTCAGCATGACGCTGAGACCGTACAGGACCCCTGGATCCTACAAGTAGTATCCCAGGGGTACAGTTTGGAATGTCGAGACGTTTCCCCTGCGCAGGCTCCTGAAGTCTGCTTTACCAAGGTCTCCTTCCGACAAGGAGGCAGTATGGGAAAAAATTCACGAGCTGTATTCCCAGCAGGTGATAATTAAATTACCCCTCCTACAACAAGAAAAGGGGTATTATTCCACACTATATTGTGGTACTGAAGCCAGAAGGTTAGGTGAGACCTATTCTAAATCTAAAAAAATTTGAACACTTACAAAGGTTCAAATCAAGATGGAGTCACTCAGAGCAGTGATAACGAACCGGGAAGAAGGGGACTATCTGGTGTCCCGAGACATCAGGGATGCTTACCTCCATGTCCCAAATTTGCCCTTATCACTAAGGGTACCTCAGGTTCGTGGTACAGAACTGTCACTATCAGTTTCAGACGCTGCCGTTTGGATTGTCTACGGCACCCCGGGTCTTTACCAAGGTAATGGCCGAAATGATGGTTCTTCTTCGAAGAAAAGGCGTCTTAATTATCCCTTACTTGGACGATCTCCTGATAAGGGCAAAGTCCAGGGAACAGTTGGAGGTCGGAGTAGCACTATCTCGGATACTGTTACAACAGCAGGGGTGGATTCTAAATATTCCAAAATCGCAGCTGATCCCGACAACAAGTCTCCTGTGCTTAGGGATGATTCTGGACACAGTCCAGAAAAAGGTGTTTCTCCCGGAAGAGAAAGCCAGGGAGTTATCCGAGCTAGTCAGGAACCTCCTAAAATCAGTGCATCATTGCACAAGGGCCATGGTAAAAAAATGGTGACTTCCTTCGAAGCAATTCCAGTCGGCAGATTTCATGCAAGAACTTTTCAGTGGGATCTGCTGGACAAATGGTCCGGATCGCATCTTCAGATGCATCAGCGGATAACCCTATATCCAAGGACAAGGGTGTCTCTCCTGTGGTGGTTACAGAGTGCTCATCTTCTAGAGGGCCGCAGATTCGGCATTCAGTTTTGGATGTTGGTGACCACGGAGGCCAGCCCGAGAGGCTGGGGAACAGTCACACAAGGAAAAAATTTCCAGGGAGTGTGATCAAGTCTGGAGATTTTTCTCCACATAAATATAGCTAAGGGTAAATTTATAATGCTCTAAGCTTAGCAAGACCTCTGCTTCAAGGTCAGCCGGTATTGATCCAGTGGGATAAAACATCACGGCAGTCGCCCACGTAAATAGACAGGGCGGCACAAGAAGCAGGAGGGCAGTGGCAAAAACTGCAAGGACTTTTCGCTGGGCGGAAAATCATGTGATAGCACTGTCAGCAGTGTTTCATTCCGGGAATGGAAACTGGGAAGCAGACTTCCTCAGTAGGCACGACCTCCACCCGGCAGAGTGGGAACTTCATGGGGAAGTTTTCCACATAATTGTAAACCGTTGGGAATTACCAAAGGTGGACATGATGGCGTCCCGTCTGAACAAAAAACGGGACAGGTATTGCGCCAGGTTAAGAGACCCTCAGGCAATAGCTGTGGACGTTCTGGTAACACCGTGGGTGTACCAGTCGGTGTATGTGTTCCATCCTCTGCTTTTCATACCTAAGGTACTGAGAATTATAAGACGTAGAGGAGTAAGAACTATACTCATGGCTCCGGATTGGCCAAGTAGGACTTGGTACCCGGAACTTCAAGAGATGCTCACAGAGGACTTATGGCCTCTGCCGCTAAGAAGGGACTTGTTTCAGCAAGTACCGTGTCTGTTCCAAGACTTACCGCAGCTGCGTTTGACGGCATGGCGGTGGAACGCCGGATCCTAAGGGAAAAGGCATTCAGGAAGAGGTCATTCCTACCCTGGTCAAAGCCAGAAAGGAGGTGACCGCACAACATTATCACCACATGTGGCGAAAATATGTTGCGTGGTGTGAGGCCAGGAAGGCCCCACGAAGAAATTTCAACTTGGTCGATTCCTGCATTTCTTGCAAACAGGAGTGTCTATGGGCCTCAAATTGGGGTCCATTAAGGTTCAAATTTCGGCCCTGTCGATTTTTCTTCCAGAAAGAATTGGCTTCAGTTCCTGAAGTCCAGAAGTTTGTCAAGGGAGTATTGCATATACAACCCCCTTTTGTGCCTCCAGTGGCACTGTGGGATCTCAACGTAGTTCTGGGATTCCTCAAAACACATTGGTTTAAAACCAGTCAAATCTGTGGATTTGAAGCATCTCACATGAAAAGTGAACATGCTCTTGGACCTGGCCTGGACCAGGCGAGTGTCAAATTGGTGGTTTTTTTCTCAAAAAAGCCCATATCTGTTTGTCCATTCGGACAGGGCAGAGCTGCGGACTCGTCCCCAGTTCTCTCCCTAAGGTGGTGTCAGTGTTTCACCTGAACCAGCTTATTGTGGTGTCTTGCGCCTACTAGGGACTTGGAGGACTCCAAGTTGCTAGATGTGGTCAGGGCCCTGAAAATATAGGTTCCAGGACGGCTGGAGTCAGGAAAACTGACTTGCTGTTATCCTGTATGCACCCAACAAACTGGGTGCTCTTGCTTTTAAGCAGACTTTTGCTAGTTGGATGTGTAATACAATTCAGCTTGCACATTCTGTGGCAGGCCTGCCACAGCCAAAATATGTAAATGCCCATTCCACAAGGAAGGTGGGCTCATCTTGGGCGGCTGCCCGAGGGGTCTCGGCTTTACAACTTTGCCGAGCGGCTATTTAGTCAGGGGCAAACACGTTTGTAAAATCCTACAAATTTGATACCCTGGCTAAGGAGGACCTGGAGTTCTCTCATTCGGTGCTGCAGAGTCATCCGCACTCTCCCGCCCGTTTGGGAGCTTTGGTATAATCCCCATGGTCCTTTCAGGAACCCCAGCATCCACTAGGACGATAGAGAAAATAAGAATTTACTTACCGATAATTCTATTTCTCGGAGTCCGTAGTGGATGCTGGGCGCCCATCCCAAGTGCGGATTATCTGCATTACTTGTACATAGTTACAAAAATCGGGTTATTATTGTTGTGAGCCATCCTTTCAGAGGCTCCGCTGTTATCATACTGTTAACTGGGTTCAGATCACAGGTTGTACAGTGTGATTGGTGTGGCTGGTATGAGTCTTACCCGGGATTCATAAATCCTTCCTTATTGTGTACGCTCGTCCGGGCACAGTACCTAACTGAGGCTTGGAGGAGGGTCATAGGGGGAGGAGCCAGTGCACACCACCTGATCCTAAAGCTTTACTTTTTGTGCCCTGTCTCCTGCGGAGCCGCTATTCCCCATGGTCCTTTCAGGAACCCCAGCATCCACTACGGACTCCGAGAAATAGAATTATCGGTAAGTAAATTCTTATTTTTTCAGAGAAACTCAGTAGAGCTCCCCTGCAGTGCATCCAGTCTCCTCTGGGCACAGGATCTAACTGAGGTCTGGAGGAGGGGTATAGAGGGAGGAGCCAGTGCACACCCATTCTGAAGTCTTTGGAGTGCCCATGTCTCCTGCGGAGCCCGTCTATACCCCATGGTCCTTACGGAGTCCCCAGCATCCTCTAGGACGTAAGAGAAAATGAATTTATTCCAGTTTGGAATAAGGTTGTAACATAACAAAGTGTGGAAAAAGTGAAGCGCTGTGAATACTTTCCTGATGCACTGTATATGCAATCAAGGCATTTCTAGTATCTTTATACATAACCACGCTCATGCTAGGATGTTATATGCGAACTGATTTTAACACAATGATCTACAATGACTGTTCCAAATAAGCCGTAGTGACAGTGACAGAAGGTCCGGGGAGGGAGCTAAGCGCAGTAGAAAGTGGACCTTCAGAAAAGACAACTGAAGAACCTGAACGATATTGTCTACTTATATATTTTATAGTAGATAAAATAAGAATTTACTTACCGATAATTCTATTTCTCGGAGTCCGTAGTGGATGCTGGGGTTCCTGAAAGGACCATGGGGAATAGCGGCTCCGCAGGAGACAGGGCACAAAAAAGTAAAGCTTTACTAGGTCAGGTGGTGTGCACTGGCTCCTCCCCCCATGACCCTCCTCCAGACTCCAGTTAGGTACTGTGCCCGGACGAGCATACACAATAAGGGAGGCATTTTGAATCCCGGGTAAGACTCATACCAGCCACACCAATCACACCGTACAACTTGTGATCTAAACCCAGTTAACAGTATGACAACAGAAAGGGCCTCTTAAAGATGGCTCCTTAACAATAACCCGAATTAGTTAACAATAACTATGTACAAGTATTGCAGATAATCCGCACTTGGGATGGGCGCCCAGCATCCACTACGGACTCCGAGAAATAGAATTATCGGTAAGTAAATTCTTATTTTCTCTATCGTCCTAAGTGGATGCTGGGGTTCCTGAAAGGACCATGGGGATTATACCAAAGCTCCCAAACGGGCGGGAGAGTGCGGATGACTCTGCAGCACCGAATGAGAGAACTCCAGGTCCTCCTTTGCCAGGGTATCAAATTTGTAAAATTTTACAAACGTGTTCTCCCCCGACCACGTAGCTGCTCGGCAGAGTTGTAATGCCGAGACCCCTCGGGCAGCCGCCCAAGATGAGCCCACCTTCCTTGTGGAGTGGGCTTTTACAGTTTTAGGCTGTGGCAGGCCTGCCACAGAATGTGCAAGTTGAATTGTGTTACAAATCCAACGAGCAATCGACTGCTTAGAAGCAGGTGCGCCCAACTTGTTGGGTGCATACAATATAAACAGCGAGTCAGATTTTCTGACTCCAGCCGTCCTTGCAATGTATATTTTTAAGGCTCTGACAACGTCCAACAACTTGGAGTCCTCCAAGTCGCTAGTGGCCGCAGGCACCACAATAGGTTGGTTCAGATGAAATGCTGATACCACTTTAGGGAGAAAATGCGGACGAGTCCGCAGTTCTGCCCTATCCGAATGGAAGATTAGATAAGGACTTTTATAAGATAAAGCCGCCAATTCAGATACTCTCCTGGCAGAGGCCAGGGCTAGTAACATAGTCACTTTCAATGTGAGATATTTCAAATCCACCTTTTTCAATGGTTCAAACCAATGGGATTTGAGGAAATCTAAAACTACATTTAGATCCCACGGTGCCACCGGAGGCACCACAGGAGGCTGTATATGCAGTACTCCCTTGACAAAAGTCTGGACCTCAGGGACAGAGGCCAATTCTTTTTGGAAGAATATTGACAGGGCCGAAATTTGAACCTTAATGGATCCCAATTTGAGACCCATAGATAATCCTGATTGCAGGAAATGTAGGAAACGACCCAGTTGGAATTCCTCCGTCGGAACCTTCCGATCCTCGCACCACGCTACATATTTTCGCCAAATGCGGTGATAATGTTTCACGGTGACTTCCTTCCGTGCCTTAATCAAGGTAGGAATGACTTCTTCTGGAATGCCTTTCCCTTTTAGGATCTGGCGTTCAACCGCCATGCCGTCAAACGCAGCCGCGGTAAGTCTTGAAAAAGACAGGGACCCTGCTGTAGCAGGTCCCTTCTCAGAGGTAGAGGCCACGGTTCGTCCGTGAGCATCTCTTGAAGTTCCGGATACCAAGTCCTTCTCGGCCAATCCGGAACCACTAGTATTGTTCTTACTCTTCTTTGCCGTATGATCTTCAATACCTTTGGTATGAGCGGCAGAGGAGGAAACACATACACTGACTGGTACACCCAAGAAGTTACCAGTGCGTCCACAGCTATTGCCTGTGGATCTCTTGACCTGGCGCAATATTTGTCCAGTTTCTTGTTGAGGCGAGACGCCATCATGTCTACAATTGGTCTTTCCCAACGGTCTATTAACATGTTGAAGACTTCTGGATGTAGACCCCACTCTCCCGGATGAAGATCGTGTCTGCTGAGGAAGTCTGCTTCCCAGTTGTCCACGCCCGGGATGAACACTGCTGACAGTGCTATCACGTGATTCTCCGCCCAGCGAAGAATCTTGGCAGCTTCTGCCATTGCACTCCTGCTTCTTGTGCCGCCCTGCCTGTTTACATGGGCGACCGCCGTGATGTTGTCCGACTGAATCAACACCGGCTTTCCTTGCAGGAGAAGTTCCGCCTGGCTTAGAGCATTGTAGATTGCTCTTAGTTCCAGAATGTTTATGTGAAGAGACTTTTCCAGACTCGTCCATACTCCCTGGAAGTTTCTTCCTTGTGTGACTGCTCCCCAGCCTCTCAGGCTGGCGTCCGTGGTCACCAGGATCCAATCCTGAATGCCGAATCTGCGGCCTTCTAATAGGTGAGCCTTCTGCAACCACCACAGAAGTGACACCCTTGTCTTTGGTGACAGGGTTATTCGCAGGTGCATCTGCAGATGCGACCCTGACCATTTGTCCAACAGATCCCTTTGGAATATTCTTGCATGGAATCTGCCGAATGGAATTGCTTCGTAAGAAGCCACCATTTTTCCCAGGACTCTTGTGCATTGATGTACTGACACTTTTCCTGGTTTTAGGAGGTTCCTGACCAGATCGGATAACTCCTTGGCTTTTTCCTCTGGAAGGAAAACCTTTTTCTGAACCGTGTCCAGAATCATTCCTAGGAACAGCAGACGAGTTGTCGGGATTAAATGGGATTTTGGAATATTCAGAATCCACCCGTGTTGTCTTAGCACCTCTTGAGATAGTGCTAAAGCTGTCTCCAGCTGTTCTCTGGACCTTGCCCTTATTAGGAGATCGTCCAAGTATGGGATAACTAATACGCCTTTTCTTCGAAGAAGAATCATCATCTCGGCCATTACCTTGGTAAAGACCCGAGGCGCCGTGGACAATCCGAACGGCAGCGTCTGAAACTGATAGTGACAGTTTTGAACAATGAACCTGAGGTACCCCTGGTGTGCGGGGTAAATCGGAACGTGTAGATACGCATCCTTGATGTCCAAGGATACCATAAAGTCCCCTTCTTCCAGGTTCGCTATCACTGCTCTGAGTGACTCCATCTTGAACTTGAACTTTTTTATGTAGAGGTTCAAGGACTTCAGATTTAGAATAGGCCTTACCGAGCCATCCGGCTTCGGTACCACAAATAGAGTGGAATAATACCCCTTTCCTTGTTGTAATAGGGGTACTTTGACTATCACCTGCTGTGAATGGCTTCCAACACCCTCTCCCTTTCGGAAGAGACGGTTGGTAAGGCAGACTTCAGGAAACGATGAGGAGGATCCGTCTCTAATTCCAACCTGTACCCCTGAGATATTATCTGCAGGATCCAGGGGTCTACCTGCGAGTGAGCCCACTGCGCGCTGTAATTTTTGAGACGGCCCCCCACTGTCCCCGAGTCCGCTTGAGAGGCCCCAGCGTCATGCTGAGGTTTTTGCAGGAGCCGGGGAGGGCTTCTGTTCCTGGGAAGGAGCTGCCTGTTGGTGTCTCTTCCCTCTTCCTCTGCCTCGTGGCAGGTACGACAAGCCCTTTGCTCTCTTATTTTTGTAGGAGCGAAAAGGCTGCGGTTGAAAGGTCGGTGCCTTTCTCTGTTGGGGAGTGACTTGAGGTAAAAAAGTGGATTTCCCGGCAGTAGCCGTGGCCACCAAGTCTGATAGACCAACTCCAAATAACTCCTCCCCTTTATACGGCAAAACCTCCATGTGACGTTTTGAATCCGCATCGCCTGTCCACTGTCGTGTCCATAAGGCTCTTCTGGCTGAAATGGACATAGCACTCACCCGAGATGCCAGTGTGCAAATATCCCTCTGTGCGTCACGCATATAGATAAATGCATCCTTTATTTGTTCTAACGACAGTAAAACATTGTCCCTATCTAGGGTATCAATATTTTCAATCAGGGATTCTGACCAAACTACTCCAGCACTGCACATCCAGGCAGTTGCTATAGCTGGTCGTAGTATAACACCTGCATGTGTGTATATATTCTTTTGAATAACTTCCATCTTTCTATCTGATGGATCCTTAAGTGCGGCCGTCTCAGGAGAGGGTAACGCCACTTGTTTGGATAAGCGTGTGAGCGCCTTGTCCACCTTAGGGGGTGTTTCCCAGCGCGCCCTAACCTCTGGCGGGAAAGGGTATAATGCCAATAACTTTTGAAATTATCAACTTTTTATCAGGAGCAACCCACGCTTCATCACACACGTCATTTAATTCTTCTGATTCAGGAAAAACTGTTTGTAGTTTTTTCACACCATACATAATACCCTGTTTTACGGTATCTGTAGTATCAGCTAAATGTAACGTCTCCTTCATTGCCAAAATCATATAACGTGTGGCCCTACTGGAAAATACGTTTGAATTTCTACCGTCGTCACTGGAATCAGTGCCCGTGTCTGGGTCTGTGTCGACCGACTGAGGCAAAGGGCGTTTTACAGCCCCTGACGGTGTTTGAGGCGCCTGGACAGGCATTAATTGATTGTCCGGCCGCCTCATGTCCTCAACTGACTGTTTAAGGGAAGATAAACCATCACGTAATTCCACAAATAAAGGCATCCATTCTGGTGTCGACCCCCTGGGGGGTGACATCTGCATATTTGGCAATTGCTCCGCCTCCACACCAATATCGTCCTCATACATGTCGACACCACGTACCGACACACACCGCAAACTCACAGGGAATGCTCTAATGAAGACAGGACCCACTAGCCCTTTTGGGGAGACAGAGGGAGAGTCTGCCAGCACACACCACAAAGCGCTATATATACAAGGGATATCCTTATATTAAGTGCTCCCTTATAGCTGCTTTAATATATATATATATAGCCATTAATGTGCCCCCCCTCTCTGTTTTACCCTGTTTCTGTAGTGCAGTGCAGGGGAGAGACCTGGGAGCCGTTCTGACCAGCGGAGCTGTGACAGAAAATGGCGCCGTGTGCTGAGGAGATAGGCCCCGCCCCTTTTTCGGCGGGTTCTTCTCCCGCTATTTTTCCAGTCAGGCAGGGGTTAAATATCTCCATATAGCCCCTATGGGCTATATGTGAGGTATTTTTAGCCTTGTATAAGGTTTATATTTGCCTCTCAGAGCGCCCCCCCCCAGCGCTCTGCACCCTCAGTGACTGCCCAGTGAAGTGTGCTGAGAGGAAAATGGCGCACAGCTGCAGTGCTGTGCGCTACCTTATGAAGACTGAGGAGTCTTCAGCCGCCGGTTTCCGGACCTCTTCACGCTTCAGCATCTGCAAGGGGGTCGGCGGCGCGGCTCCGGGACCGGACTCCACGGCTGGGCCTGTGTTCGATCCCTCTGGAGCTAATGGTGTCCAGTAGCCAAGCAGCAAATCCACTCTGCATGCAGGTGAGTTTACTACTTTCCCCCTAAGTCCCACGTTGCAGTGATCCTGTTGCCAGCAGGACTCACTGTAAAGAAAAAAACCTAAACTAAACTTTCTCTAAGCAGCTCTTTAGGAGAGCCACCTAGATTGCACCCTTCTCGTTCGGGCACAAAATCTAACTGGAGTCTGGAGGAGGGTCATGGGGGGAGGAGCCAGTGCACACCACCTGACCTAGTAAAGCTTTACTTTTTTGTGCCCTGTCTCCTGCGGAGCCGCTATTCCCCATGGTCCTTTCAGGAACCCCAGCATCCACTTAGGACGATAGAGAAAGGATATTAACGGTGGGTCCTTATTACCTTGAGGTTGACGCTAATCACAGAGTCAAATGATTCCTCTGACAAGCGAAGCAGGAAATCATCCCTGGTGATACCAGCACTGCTGACAGCAACACGAGGCGGTACAGAGAACCGGGACTAAGGAGAGATAATAGAGGAAGAGTAACACCAGCCTTGATATATCTCATGAGAGTCCACCTGCTGGACGGTTAGAGGAACCAGGTCACGGTGGATTGGCTCATTTCTACCTGTATCTCATCCATTAGAGCATTGACGCTTTCTGACCGGGAAACATCAGCTGCAAAAGCCGCATGATCCTGTCCAGGCACATCCCGCGACAGACTCTGTAGTGTTTCATTAGCCGAGTCGATATTTAAGTCAACGACAACAACCGAAGCCCCTTCTAGAGACAGTCTCTGAGAGACGGCTCGTCCAATCCCACTGCCACCACCTGAGAAATAAAACCAGAGACTATTATATTCTGTACAAGAAGGACATACGCGCTGTGATGTGTTCCATTACACCAGCACATCACCAGGCCGTAGTAGGTGGGCCCATATATTTTGCCCAAAATTATGCTAAGAACCTCAATTTTACTCTATGTTAAATTGCAGAGTTTATCATAACTGTTCTAATTGCCAGTGTTTTTAGTATTTAGAGTGTGCACTTGCATTTTCTCTAATTTTGTGTGTGGCACTATAAGTCTCAGCATGGTAGAACCTTTTATTATGTTTAGAATTAGGGTGTGCAGTCCAGCCCCCCATTCCCATACATCACTGTGCGGTACTATTTTCCCCACTGCAATAATATATGCTAGGCTAATGATTATAGCTGTATCATTTCACATCAATTCAACACAAGTTACTGAAAGTGGATTCAGCTAAATATGTACATTATATGTCTGCACTGTAACCGTGAAATGTTTCAGCATAAGCCACAACCAGTGTTTAGTATAAACACACCCACTTGCATCTTCTTGCAATGCACACTGCACTAGGGATGGCCATCGAATGGATTACCATCGATGGTGTCCATCATTGGTACTTAACATCAACGGCAGGAAACCACTCATGGGCCCTCATTCCGAGTTGTTCGCTCGCAAGCTGCTTTTAGCAGCTTTGCACACGCTAAGCCACCGCCTACTGGGAGTGAATCTTAGCATAGTAGAATTGCGAACGAAAGATTAGCAGATTTGCAAATAAAAACTTCTTAGCAGTTTCTGAGTAGCTCGAGACTTACTCATCCATTGCGATCAGTTCAGTCAGTTTCGTTCCTGGTTTGACGTCACAAACACACCCAGCGTTCGCCGAGACACTCCCCCGTTTCTTCAGACACTCCCGCGTTTTTCCCAGAAACGGCAGCGTTTTTTCGCACACAACCATAAAACAGCCCGTTTCCGCCCAGAAAAACCCACTTCCTGTCAATCACACTCCGATCATCAGAACGAAGAAAAAATAAGATTTTACTCACGGGTAAATCTATTTCTCGTAGTCCGTAGTGGATGCTGGGGACTCCGTAAGGACCATGGGGAATAGACGGCTCCGCAGGAGACTGGGCACATCTAAAGAAAGCTTTAGGACTATCTGGGGTGCACTGGCTCCTCCCCCTATGACCCTCCTCCAAGCCTCAGTTAGGACACTGTGCCCGGAAGAGCTGACACAATAAGGAAGGATTTTGAATCCCGGGTAAGACTCATACCAGCCACACCAATCACACCATATAACTCGTGATAGGAACCCCGGTTAACAGTATGATAACAATGGAACCTCTGAATAGATGGTTCGCAATAACAACCCGATTTGTGTAACAATAACTATTTACAAGTATTGCAGACAATCCGCACTTGGGATGGGCGCCCAGCATCCACTACGGACTACGAGAAATAGATTTACCGGTGAGTAAAATCTTATTTTCTCTGACGTCCTAGTGGATGCTGGGGACTCCGTAAGGACCATGGGGATTATACCAAAGCTCCCAAACGGGCGGGAGAGTGCGGATGACTCTGCAGCACCGAATGAGAGAACTCAAGGTCCTCCTCAGCCAGGGTATCAAATTTTTATAATTTTGCAAACGTGTTTGCCCTTGACCAAGTAGCATCTCGGCCAAGTTGTAAAGCAGAGACCCCTCGGGCAGCCGCCCAAGATGAGCCCACCTTCCTTATGGAATGGGCTTTTACAGATTTAGGCTGCGGTAGTCCCACCGCAGAATGTGCAAGCTGAATAGTGCTACAAATCCAGCGCGCTATAGTCTGCTTAGAACCAGGAGCACCCAGCTTGTTGGGTGCATCCAGGATAAACAGCGAGTCAGTTTTCCTGACTCCAGCCGTCCTGGAAATATAAATTTTCAGGGCCCTGACTACGTCCAGTAACTTGGAATCCTCCAAGTCCCTAGTAGCCGCAGGCACCACAATAGGTTGGTTCAAGTGAAAACCTGATACCACCTTCGGGAGAAAGTGAGGACGAGTCCTCAACTCTGCCCTATCCATATGGAAAGTCAGGTAAGGGCTTTTCCATGACAAAGCCGCCAATTCTGACACATGCCTGGCCGAAGCCAGAGCCAACACATGACCACTTTCCATGTGAGATATTTCAAATCCACGGTTTTCAGTGGCTCAAACCAATGTGATTCCAGGAACTCCAAAACCACACTGAGATCCCAAGGTGCCACTGGGGGCACAAAAAGGGGCTGAATATGCAGCACTCCCTTACAACGTCTGAACTTCAGGCTGACATCCTTCCTGGCTTTGATCAGGGTAGGAATGACTTCCTCCGGAATGCCTTTTTCACTCAGGATCCGGTGTTCAACCGCCATGCCGTCAACGCAGCCGCGGTAAGTCTTGGAACAGACAGGGTCCCTGCTGCGGGATGCGGTCAATATGCCGCCGGCCGGAATCCCGACCGCCACAATCCCGACATATTCTCCCTCCGTGGGTGTCAACGACACCCATAGAGGGAGAATATAATAGTGTGCCGAGCGTAGCGAGGCACAGTGCCCGTACCGTGGTGAGCGAAGCGAGCCCGCAAGGGGCTGCGTTCCGCTCGCCACCCCTGTCGGGATTGTGTGGTCGGGATTCCGGCGTCGGTATTTCGACCGCCGGGATTCCGTCCGGCGGCATTTAGTACTGATCCCCCTGCTGCAGCAGATCCTGTCTGAGTGGCAGAGGCCATGGGTCCTCTGAGATCATTTCTTGAAGTTCCGGGTACCAAGCCCTTCTTGGCCAATCCGGAACAATGAGTATAGTTCTTACTCCTCTTTTTCTTATTATCCTCAGTACCTTGGGTATGAGAGGGAGAGGAGGGAACACATAAACCGACTGGTACACCCGCGGTGTCACTAGAGCGTCCACAGCGATCGCCTGAGGTTCCCTTGACCTGGCGCAATATCTTTTTTATTGAGGCGGGACGCCATCATGTCCACCTGTGGTCTTTCCCAACGGTTTACCAGCATTTGGAAGACTTCTGGATGAAGTCCCTATTCTCCCGGGTGGAGTCTGCTGCGGAAGTCTGCTTCCCAGTTGTCCACTCCCGGAATGAACACTGCTGCCAGTGCTACCACGTGATTTTCCGCCCAACGGGGAATCCTTGTGGCTTCTGCCATTGCCCTCCTGCTTCTTGTGCCGCCCTGCCTGTTTACATGGGCGAGCGCCGTGATGTTGTCTGATTGGATCAGTACGGCTGGTTTTGAAGCAGGGGCCTTGTTTGGCTTAGGGCCTTGTAAATGGCTCTTAGCTCCAGAAAATTTATGTTAAGTGAAATCTCCTGTTTGGACCACAGTCCTTGGAATTTTACTCCCTGTGTGACTGCACCCCAGCCCCGAAGGCTGGCATCCGTGTTTACCAGGACCCAGTCCTGTATTCCGAATCTGCGGCCCTCTAGTAGATGAGCCCTCTGCAGCCACCACCGCAGCGACACCCTGGTTCTTGCCGACCGGGTTATCCGCTGCTGTATCTGGAGGTGGGACCCGGACCATTTGTCCAACAGGTCCCACTGGAAAATCCTTGCGTGGAACTTTCCGAATGGAATTGCTTCGTACGAAGCTACCATTTTTCCCAGGACTCGTGTGCATTGATGTACCGACACCTGTCCCGGTCTTAGGAGGTTTCTGACTAGAGATGACAACTCCTCGGCTTTTTCCACTGGAAGAAACACTTTTTTCTGGTCTGTTTCCAGAATCATTCCCAGGAACAGAAGACGTGTCGTCGGGACCAGCTGTGACTTTGGAATATTGAGAATCCAGCCGTGCTGTTGCAGCACTTCCCGAGAAAGTGCTACCCCCACTACCAACTGCTCCTTGGACCTTGCCCTTATCAGGAGATCGTCCAAGTACGGGATAATTAAAACTCCCTTCTTGCGAAGGAGTATCATCATTTCGGTCATTACCCTGGTAAAGACCCTCGGTGCCGTGGATAATCCAAACGGCAGCGTCTGGAACTGATAGTGACAGTCCGGTACCACAATCTTGAGGTACTCCTGGTGAGGAGGGTAAATGGGGACATGTACCGTAGGTAAGCATCCTTGATGTCCAGAGAGACCCTGTAATCCCCCTCGTCCAGGTTCGCAATAATCGCCCTGAGCGATTCCATCTTGAACTTAAATCTTTTGTTATATGTGTTCAAGGATTTTAAATTTAAGATGGGTCTCACCGAACCGTCCGGTTTCGGTACCACAAACATTGTGGAATAGTAACCCTTTTCCTGTTGAAGGAGGGGTACCTTGATAATCACTTGCTGTGAATACAGTTTTTGGACAGCCACCAACACTGCCTCCCTGGCAGAGGGAGTTGCCGGTACGGCAGATTTTAGGAAACGGCGGGGGGGGAGACGTCTCGAATTCCAGCCTGTACCCCTGAGATACTGTTTGAAGAACCCAGGGATCCACCTGTGAGAGAGCCCACTGTGCGCTGAAATTTCTGAGACGGGCCCCCACCGTACCTGGGTCCGCCTGAGCAGCCCCAGCATCATGCTGTGGACTTACCGGACGCAGGGGAGGACTTCTGCTCTTGGGAACTAGCTGTGTGCTGCAGCTTTTTCCCTCTACCTTTTCCTCTTGGCAGAAAAGATGAGCCTCTAGCCCTCTACTTTTCTGGGGCCGAAGGGACTGTACCTGATAATACAGTGCTTTCTTTTGCTGTGGGGTAGCTTGTGGCAAAAGTTTTGATTTCCCAGCCGTAGATGTGGAAACGAGGTCTGAAAGACCATCCCCAAACAGTTCCACCCCCTTATAGGGCAAACTTCCATGTGCCGTTTTGAATCGGCATCGCCCGACCATTGCCGAGTCCATAACCCCCGCCTGGCGGTAATGGTTTTACATAGCGCTTATTTGTGATGCCAGTCGGCAAATATCCCTCTGTGCATCACGCATGTATAAGACAGAGTCTTTTCTATGCTCTATTTTCAGCAAAATATTGTCCCTATCTATAGTATAAATATTATCCGACAGGGAATCTGACCACGCAGCTGCCGCACTGCACATCCATGCCGAAGCAATAGCAGGTCTCAATATAATGCCCGTGTGTGTGTATATAGCTTTAAGGGTAGTTTTCTGCTTTCTATCAGCAGGTCCTTCAGGGCGGCCGTATCCGTGACGGTAGTGCCACCTTTTTTAATAAGCGTGTAACCGCTTTATCTACCCTAGGGGGTATTTCCCAACGTGACCTATCCTCTGGTGAAAAAGGGTACGCTGCTTAGAAATTATCAATTTCTTATCGGGGGAAGTCCACGCTTCCTCACACACCTCATATCAATTCCTCAGATGCAGGAAAACTACTGGTAGTTTTCTCTCACCAAACATAATACCCTTTTTTGTGGTACCTGGGGTATTATCAGAAATGTGTAATACATTTTTCATTGCCTCAATCATGTAACGGGTGGCCCTATTGGAAGGTACACTAGTCTCATCGTCGTCGACACTGGAGTCGGTATCCGTGTCAACATCTGTGTTTGCCATCTGAGGTAGCGGGCGTTTTATAGCCCCTGATGACATTTGAGACGCTTGGACAGGCACAAGCTGAGTAGCCGGCTGTCCTATGTCGTCAAACCTTTTATGTAAGGAGTTGACACTGTCACGTAATTCCTTCCATAAGTCCATCCACACCGGTGTCGACCCCGCAGGGGGTGACATCCCATTCACAGGCATTTGCTCCGCCTCCACATCATTATCCTCATCATACATGTCGACACAGCAGTACCGACACACAGCACACACACAGGGAATGCTCTGACAGAGGACAGGACCCCACAAAGCCCTTTGGGGAGACAGAGGGAGAGTATGCCAGCACACACCAGAGCGCTATATATCACAGGGATATTACCTATAGAGAGTGTTTTCCCTTATAGCTGCATATATATTCTATACTGCGCCTAATTTTGTGTCCCCCCTCTCTTTTTAACCCTTTCTGTAGTGCAGGACTGCAGGGGAGAGCCAGGGAGCGATCCCTCCAGCGAAACTGTGAGGGAAAATGGCGCCAGTGTGCTGAGGGAGATGGCTCCGCCCCTTTTTCGGCGGGCTTTCTCCCGCTATTTTAATATATCTGGCAGGGGTTAATATACACCTATATAGCCTCTAGGGTTATATATGGTGTTATTTTGCCAGCCAAGGTGTTATTTATTGCTGCTCAGGGTGCCCCCTCCCAGCGCCCTGCACCCATCAGTGACCGCAGTGTGTGGTGTGCATGAGGAGCAATGGCGCACAGCTGCAGTGCTGTGCGCTACCTTGGAGAAGACAGAAGTCTTCAGCCGCCGATTTTCCGGACCTTCTTGCTTCTGGCTCTGTAAGGGGGACGGCGGCGCGGCTCCGGGAACGGACGACGAGGTCGGTTCCTGTGTTCGATCCCTCTGGAGCTAATGGTGTCCAGTAGCCTAAGAAGCCCAAGCTACCACCACTTAGGTAGGTTCGCTTCTTCTCCCCTTAGTCCCTCGTTGCAGTGAGCCTGTTGCCAGCAGGTCTCACTGTAAAATAAAAAACCTAACATATACTTTCTTTCTAGGAGCTCAGGAGAGCCCTAGTGTGCATCCAGCTCAGCCGGGCACAGAAATCTAACTGAGGCTTGGAGGAGGGTCATAGGGGGAGGAGCCAGTGCACACCAGATAGTCCTAAAGCTTTCTTTAGATGTGCCCA
This sequence comes from Pseudophryne corroboree, assembly GCF_028390025.1. NCBI lineage: Eukaryota > Metazoa > Chordata > Amphibia > Anura > Myobatrachidae > Pseudophryne > Pseudophryne corroboree. The sequence continues at coordinate 451,481,978 of NC_086451.1, forward strand.
GTCTCCTGCGGAGCCGTCTATTCCCCATGGTCCTTACGGAGTCCCCAGCATCCACTAGGACGTCAGAGAAAAACTCGTAATGCCGTGAGTAAAATACCTAATTTAATAGCAAATTTACTTGGCGCAGTCGCACTGCGGACATTGCGTATGCGCATTAGCGACTAATCGTTCCGTTGCGGAAAAAAAATAACGAGCGATCAACTCGGAATGACCCCCATGGTTTGAATCATCAATGGGCAACACTACAGTGGCTCATGAGAATGTGGCGGCCAATCAGAAAGAATTGGGGTGAGGCATGGAGCAACAATACAAATGCTGCGTCACCCCTGGATCTCTGCCATCAAAGGAAAAAAAACATCAGACCAACGTCATCGATGGCAAATTCATTGACCATTGCTGTTTGTAGCAGACGTGCAAACGCTATGCTGCCTCCCACTGGGAGTGTATTTTAGCTTAGCAAAAGTGCGAATGAAAGGATCGCAGAGCGGCTACGAAATAATTTTGTGCAGTTTCAGAGTAGCTCAATAACTACTCAGCGCTTGCGATCACTTCAGACTGTTCAGTTCCTGTTTTGACGTCACAAACACGCCCTGCGTTCGCCCAGGCACGCCTGCATTTTTCCTGGCACGCCTGCGTTTTTCCGAACACTCCCTGAAAACGATCAGTTGACACCCAGAAACGCCCACTTCCTGTTAATCACTCTGCGGCCAGCAGTGCAACTGGAAAGCTTCGCTAGACCCTGTGTGAAACTACATCGTTCGTGTAATAGTACGCCGGGCGTGCGCATTGCGCCACACACGCATGCGCAGAAGTGCCGATTTTTTGCCTCATCGCTGCACAGCGAATGAATGCAGCTAGCGATCAACTCGGAATGGCCACCTAAAGCCAATTATAGTGACCGCAATTTCTAGAAGCAAGAGGAACGTGTATGAATCCTTTCCGATAGCTAATGCATATTTGCCTATTCTCTATGGACAGTCCAAAGATATGGGCGATGGAACCAGGGCCTGGAAAGATCCGAAGATGCCTAGAAAACAGGGGCGAGCCCCCCCTCATTTTATAAAAGAGTTTCCGTCACTGCCTGTGTCCCACCTCCAAACGGTGAAGTATATCAATCATTCTGGGGATCTCACAGGATGCATTTTACACATGTGCAGCGCAGTCCAACCACTATCAGAGATTGTACACAAACCATTGGGTCGCATACAACTCTGAGACAGGTGAGACACAGAGAGAAAGAGAGTCAGAGGAGACATGCAAAGAAAGAGAGAGAGAGAGAGAGGGTGAGGCAGAGGTTAGACAGGCATAGGAGCAGATTTACTAACGTTTCTAAGAATGAAAAGTGGTGGTTCTAGCTATCCTTTCTCTGTTGCATCCTAGAAAGTGATAAACAGAATGTGGTTACTATGGGCAACAGCACCATTTTTTTTTATTTTAGAAGCTTTAGTAAATATCCATAGAGTGAGAGAGAATGGTGAGAGGTAGGCACAGATATAGGGGGTAACTCAGACCTGATCGTAGCAGCAAATTTGTTAGCAGTTGGGCAAAACCATGTGCACTGCAGGAGGGGGGGGGGGGGGGGGGGGCAGATGTAACATGTGCAGAGGGAGTTAGATTTGGGTGGGTTATTTTGTTTCTGTGCAGGGTAAATACTGGCTGCTTAATTTTTACACTGCAATTTAGATTTCCTGTTTAAACACACCCCACCCAAATCTAACTCTCTCTGCACATTTTATATCTGACAGTTACAGAGAGACAGGTACTAGTCAGCCAGTAGGAGCTAGGAAGATGTTAGACAGTTACAGAGAGACAGGTACATGTGAGCCAGTAGGAGCTAGGAAGATGTTAGACAGGTACATGTGAGCCAGTAGGAGCTAGGAAGATGTTAGACAGGTACTAGTCAGCCAGTAGGAGCTAGGAAGATGTTAGACAGGTACTAGTCAGCCAGTAGGAGCTAGGAAGATGTTAGACAGGTACATGTGAGCCAGTAGGAGCTAGGAAGATGTTAGACAGGTACTAGTCAGCCAGTAGGAGCTAGGAAGATGTTAGACAGGTACTAGACAGCCAGTAGGAGCTAGGAAGATGTTAGACAGGTACATGTGAGCCAGTAGGAGCTAGGAAGATGTTAGACAGGTACTAGTCAGCCAGTAGGAGCTAGGAAGATGTTAGACAGGTACTAGTCAGCCAGTAGGAGCTAGGAAGATGTTAGACAGGTACTAGTCAGCCAGTAGGAGCTAGGAAGATGTTAGACAGGTACATGTGAGCCAGTAGGAGCTAGGAAGATGTTAGACAGGTACTAGTCAGCCAGTAGGAGCTAGGAAGATGTTAGACAGGTACATGTGAGCCAGTAGGAGCTAGGAAGATGTTAGACAGGTACTAGTCAGCCAGTAGGAGCTAGGAAGATGTTAGACACGTACATGTGAGCCAGTAGGAGCTAGGAAGATGTTAGACAGTTACAGAGAGACAGGTACATGTGAGCCAGTAGGAGCTAGGAAGGTGTTAGTTAGACAGTACAGAGACATGTGAGACAGTGACAGAACGTTAGACAGCTTGTGATGGATGTAATAGTGGCAGACTGGTAATGTGTCACTGTGATTACACTGAGCATATGATATAATGACCTGTCACCAGGGCAAGTATAGACTTCAGCCTGCTGGGGGCGGCCATGACACTTCTCCTCCTGTACCATAGAGGCGAGGGGATAGTTAGTCTCAGCTCAGGCCGAAAGTGGGACTATAGAGTGTAGTGCAGGGAGGATAGATCGTCTGCTGTACTGTAAACAACACCACTTATTCAGGGTCTCATCTGGTGGTTGGAGATTGTGTAACCAGCCTTGGTTACCGTATTGCCAGACCTTATATAAAAGTTCTGTTACATAAGATTGACATCTACTTCTATTTCAGTTCATATATATTTCTTCTACATTCTTTTTGATAGTGATTACCCTATATAAAACATTGCTTTCTTGAATTATATTTTTTTTGTTATATGTACAGTTCTGCTTCAGTAGCTTTAGGTACGCTAGGTGCAGTTCAGCTAGAATCTCCTATATATTAGCCCAGATCTGTGACTGTGTGTGTAACACTGGGCGGAGTCAGGGCAGGATGTCCTAACTTCTACCACTGCGGTATCTGGCTTAACGCATCCTGTGTGTTCTCGGTAATAGGATCGCCGCCCGTTGCCCGTAGTTTTCTCCTCACTGCGCTTCCGCCTCATCACCGCCGCGGCCACTCAGTCCTGAACTCTCCGTAGCGGCTGATCAGTGCATCGCTCCCCCTGTCAGTCGCGCATGCACACTTGTCTCTGCTGTGTGCCATAACCAGTGTGCGCATGTGCGACTGACAGGGGCAGCGCAGCACTGATCAACCGTTACGGAGAGGTCAGGACTGAGTGGCCGCGGCGGTGATGAGGCGGAAGTGCAGTGAGGAGAAAACTACGGGCAGCGGGCGGTGATCCTATCACCGAGAACACACAGGGTGCAATAAGCCAGTATCGCAGCGGGAGAGGTTAGTACATACCGCCCCCTGAGTCCGTACCTCCCCCTCCCGCAGTGGCTCAAGTTTCTTTCCCCCACCTACGGCACCCCCGCACCCACCTGCGGCACCCTCTCAACTGCCCCACCCCCGGACCCCCTCTCCCATCCGCGTCTCCCACGCACCCACCACTCCCCCAACCACAGCACCTGCTAGGTGATTCATTGTGCCCTGTGTGCGCTGTTCACACCGTCCGAAGGAGCTACGGCCACTTAACCATCCCACACCCTTTGTCCGTCCAATATTTAACCACTCACAAAATTATGGTTGGAGGTAATACTCCATATAATAAAAATATTGTACAGCACAAAGGCGTGCAAGGTTTAAAGGGGCATGTAGCCCCTTGCGACGGTGTGATGAGCGGCCGTAGGGCGTAATGAATCACCTAGTAACATATAATGTCCTAGCATAATCATTTGTGTAAATAACATCGCTATAACGGCAGGTAACATCACAGGTATAGGAATGGAACCCATTTTTGTTTCCAGCAACTTAAGGGGAGTCTAAATGGCGCTGTAGGGGGCAGCCGCATGATGCTGCAATTCACATCATCATGGCACCTCCACCAACAGTGGTCTTTAGCTCTGACAGAGCGACCAATTAGGATAAGCTATACACACTTACCAATCAGCTGCTCAATATGTCGGGCCAGATGTCACAACTGGACACAACCTGGCGGTGGGGGGCAGTACAACAAAGTCCCTTGCGGTTGCAGTGGCTTGCCACAGGTTCCATTATCGGGATCGGTATGAAATACCTCCAATCAAAATCCCGACATGGACAAAATCCCGACATTTAAAATACCGACAAGGTCAAAATACCGACATGTAAAATGCAGACAGGTCAAAATACCGACATGCGGTTTTCATAGTTTTTTGTGTGTATGTCGACATAGGTTGACATGGACACCATATAAGTGTACCGCGTCCCCTTGCATGGCTCGGCACACAATTATATTCCCCCTCCAGGTCCACTGGGATGGTAAAGTATGAACAAGTCGGTTTCATTGAAAAAATCATGAAAAACCCATGTCGGCATTTCACATGTCGGTATTTTTACATTGTCTGTATTTTGTCCATGTCGGTATTTTGACCGTTGGTCAATTGCTGTCGGGATTTCGATTGGCGGTAAATTGACTGCATACCCTATTATAACTCTATGGGTGTCGTGGGTGGCATTCTGTCTGCCGGCATTTTGATTGCTCGGGATCCCGGCGTCGGCATGGATCCTGAACATCCCAGCTCTGACACCTGTATGCAGTTAATATACTGCCCGTCGGGATCCCAGCTGTCTCAATACCACCGCTGGTACTTTATTGGAATACCAACGAGGTCGGTGATTCCCCCTCAGTGGGTGTCCACGACACCCATAGAGAATAGAACTTGTGGCGAGCGATACCACATACCGATCCCGTGACATCAGTGTGGATGGTCCCTGCAGCAGTGACGGGCAGTCAGCGGGTCACCCGTACACACAGGCAGATGCTGTCCATCAGGGACGATTTGTTATGTCGTTCACAGACGAATCAGGTATACAACACACCCGCGGATACGTTCCAGATATAACGTTTCTCAATAGGAGTTTTTTTCCTGGCATCTCAATGCCGGGTCGCTTAGCCGGACCCAGCCTGACCCCCCTTTCATACAGGGAAGCAAATTACCAGGTGAAGCAGTTCTACCCGGTAATTTAGAGATCAACATGGGTATTTCTTCTGTGTGAAAGGGTCAACCAGGGTTTCCAACCCTGGTAAATTCCTGGGTTGACCCTTTCACACAGAAAAAAGACCCGTGTTTTTTGGCAAATTATGGGGTAGAACTTCTTCACCCGGGAAATTTGTCTGAAACGGGTATTAGTTGGCTGCCAAATGAAGTAGCAACAGCTCTGTCCAACTCAGCGCCTGGTTTAACTCTTTCCAAGTATTCTAGAACTGTGTCATTCATTCATGTTCACTGATAGTGAATGCAAGGGGTTTACCCAAGTGGGATCCATGGAACTCCCTTTCCCCTAATCACAAGCACTGCTTACACGTAGGGGCGGATCATGAGTCGGACGGAACTCTTTTGCACGGATGCAAATGGCGAATGTTAGCATACAGCATGTGCAAATTTACATATCTCAGTGTATTTCCCTCCTATTGTAAGCCGACGGATCTGTCTAGGAGTATTTCAGGCTTTTCTGTCTCGTGTGAGTATAGTCAGAGCTCTGTGCTATTCTGATTTGTGCATGCGGGGAAGGGAAATCTGTTTCAGGCGGATGTCTTGCACCCTAGCACGGGGCTGGTGCAATTGCCGTTACTAATGGTGACCGTTGCGGCTGAGGATGGAAAAGCAATAGGCAGTGCAGCTTCCCACTTAAAACCTCACAAATCCTTGCATTAGCCCCAAGTGAACTTACATAGCATACGGTAATAAATTAAGCTGCCTCGGCTTCACAAAACACAAGGAACGTTGCGTCTGACCATAATGCAATCCCACTGGATATGTAACTGGTGTTGACCACCCTGAAGATACGTATACAGGGGCTTACTCTGAGCAAAGCATATAGAGCCAATAACTGTGCACCTGGTAAAACCATGCTGCACTGCAGGTGGGGCAGATGTACCGTGCAGAGATTTAGATGTGAGAGGAGCGTGTCAAACTGAAACCTAAATTGCAGTGTAAAAATAAAGCTGCCCAGCGTTTGTGGCTACATGCAAAGCAGTCAGCACGCACCTTGTATGCAAATTATCCCACCTCAACTCCTGCTATTTCATATTCCCCTCCCCCATCTCTCCCTGTATCAATCCATCAAAAACTCTGCGGCAAGGCAGATCTACTCACTCCTCACCCCACCAATCTGCAAATCCGTACACTGGCCCCCTGTGTCTTCCCATATGCAATTTTAAAATACTCACCCTTACCTACAAATCTCTGCACAACTCTTCATCCCTTCATACAGTACCTGAAAATATTGTCCCTCATTCTGAATTGATCGCTCGCTACTAACTTTTTGCAGCGCTGCGATCAGATAGTCGCCGCCTATGGGGGAGTGTATTTTCGCTTTGCAAGTGTGCGAACGCTTTTGCAGTCGAGCGGTACAATTTTTTTTTTTTGCAGTTTCTGAGTAGCTCTGGACTTACTCAGCCGCTGCGATCACTTCAGTCTTTTTGATCCCGGATTTGACGTCAGACACCCGCCCTGCAAACCCTTGGACACGCCTGCGTTTTTCCAAACACTCCCAGAAAACGGTCAGTTGACACCCATAAATGCCCTCTTTCTATCAATCACCTTGCAATCGGCTGTGCGAATGGATTCTTTGTTAAATCCATCGCCCAGCACCGATCCTCTTTGTACCCGCACGACGCGCCTGCGCATTGCATACGCATGCGCAGTTTTAACCTGATCGCAGTGCTGCAAAAAGTTGCTAGCGAGCGATCAACTCGGAATGAGGGCCATTATCCCTTACAAATCTGACCTGCATTTCAGAATAGAACCCTGTCACTCCTACCTTTAAAACATCTCCTGTAATTCATCTCACTTATTTATTAAGCTATTTATACTTGTCCAGGTGGTGACGTTCATTCGGGATACACATCTGTAGTCGATTTCTGAAGTTTCGCATCACTTGGCAGCTCATTTCCGGCGTTACCGCTGCAACTTCCTGATGAAGCTCACTGTCATTTGTCCGGCTACGTTACCAAGCAGAATTTTCAGTACTGGGCAGAAAACAGTCATCAGCGTCATGAGAGGCCTCTACACAGCCATCTGATATCTACAAACATCTGCAGGGAACCATTAATGAACTGATTGCTTTACGCCAAAAAATGCCGATATCATATTCAAAACCAACTGATAATAAACTGTATCCCAGGCACTTTTTGATTATGTACTAACATTTGGAATAGCATTTACCACGCCTTTCTTATTAAGCTTTAAAATCTGGGAGTTTTTTTTTTGCGTTTCGCTGTATAGTGTTTTGCAGAAAATAGGAATTTAATACCTACCGGTAATTCCTTTTCTCGTAGTCCATAGGGGATACTGGGATGGATTAGTACCATGGGGTATAGATCAGGTCCATTGGAGCTTGGCACTTTAAGAAATGTTCAGTGTCTGTTGGCTCCTCCTCTCTATGCCCCCCCCAGCCAAACTCAGTCTAGGAAAACTGTGCCCGAGAAGACAGACATACTTTGAGAGAAGGAAAAACAGATAACAACAGCGGTGAGGTAACGAACCAACACCCAACAGCAATAAAGGATAGCCATGTTAACAAAACCAAAGGATAGCAACGTTAACCCGAACAGTAATAGGTACAGCAACAGCAGACCCAACCAAGAACTTACAACCAGGTAAGCAGGAAACATAAAGCACGGAGGCGTGCGCCCAGTATCCCCTACGGACTACGAGAAAAGGAATTACCGGTAGATATTAAATTCCTATTTTCTCTAATGTCCTAGGGGATACTGGGATGGATTAGTACCATGGGGAAGTCCCAAAGTTCCCAGAATGGGTGGGAGAGTGCTGAGACCCCTGCAGAACCGCCTGACCAAACTGAAGGTCTTCACCGGCCAAGGTATCGAACTTAGAGAACTACACAAATGTGTTCGAACCAGGCCAAGTAGCCGCTCGGCCCAACTGTAAGCCCGGGACGCCATGGGCAGCCGCCCAGGAAGAACCCACCGACCTAGTGGAGTGGGCCTGGATAGAACTTGGCAGTGGCAATGTCGCAGAAGAATAGGCCTGTTGAATGGTCAACCTGAGCCATCTAGCAATGGACTGCTTAGAAGCATGACATCCAATCTTGGTAGCGTCGTAAAGGACAAAAAGTGAGTCAGACTTCCTGTGACGAGCTGTCCTTTTGACGTAAATCCTCAAAGCCCGAACAACGTCCAAGGACTTTGGAGCAACCGAAGTGTCAGACATTAACGGAACCACTATCGGTTGATTAATGTGAAAAGCTGATACCACTTTCGGCAAAAACTGTGGGCAAGTGTCACACCTCGCGGGCAGCGGCGGCCGCGCTTGCCTCTGCAGGTGTCCTGGATGGCCTGGCGCCTCTCTCCTCCGGCGGTCTCGGGGTTCCGGCGTCGGGTCAGTGGGTCTCCCCGGCGGCTTCCCGGAGCGAGGGCGCCGCCATATTGAGTGAGGTCAGGTAGGCGGAGCGGGGCTGACGTCACCTGCCCGCTCCGCCAATCAGGCAAAGGCGGGAGGTTCAAAGCCAGACGCCGGGCAGAGACCCGGCGCCTGTGTATCATCAATTCTGCCTGTCAGAAACTGTGATCTTCAGAGCTCCCTCGTTCCTGCTACTTCCGTGTTTCCAAGCATATCCGTGCCTCCAAGCACATCAGTGCCTTCAAGCGCCTGAGCGCCTCCACGCACCTCCGTGCCTCCAAGCACATCAGTGCCTCAAAGCGCCCGAGCGCCACCACGCACCTCAGTGCCTACAAGCGCCCGTGCGCCTCCACGCACCTCCACGCCCCTCAGTGCCTCCAAGCACCTCCGTGCCTCCAAGCACCTCCGTGCCTCCAAGCACCTCCGTGCCTCCCGCACTTAGTATTTTCTGTGATTCACCAGCATCTGTCAAGTTCTCTCTTTCAGGAGACCTTCAGCGTCCGCACGTGCCTCCTGTCCGCCGATCTGATCCTGCATGAGGAAGACTTACATCCGGCCATCTCTGCTGCGGCCCAGTTGCGGTTCCACTTCCCGGTCATCGGAAGAAACCCCGAGTCCACAACCCCCCCAAACCAGGTCAGTGATAGTATACACAGGCCACATGGACCCGGGGGATCGGAACCCAGAGGTGAGTGCCATCCAGGATCTGGTTTCCCGTGTTCAGAGTCAAGAGGCGGCGCAAAGCCAGGTGATGCGGTATCTCCAAGAACTATCCGGCAGGCTGGATCAAATTCAGGTTTCCCTGGCTTCAGTAGTTCCGGTTCCAGCTCCGGTGCCCGCTCCGGTAGTCGCTCCCGATAATGCTCACGCTGTGTCCGGAACCAGGTCACGCCTTCAGCTTCCCACTCCCTCTCGCTACAACGGCAATCCGAACAATTGCCGTGGTTTTCTTAACCAGTGCGAGGTACAGTTTGAACTCCTCGCACACAACTTCCCCACGGATCGGTCCAAAGTAGCATACGTTATTTCCTTGCTTGAGGGCTCAGCGCTGGAATGGGTGTCTCCGTTATGGGAGCGATCTGATCCTTTGGTTTCCAGCTACACCAATTTCATCTCATCTTTCCGCAGGATCTTTGATGAGCCTGGCAGAACGACCGCTGCCTCTTCAGATCTACTCCGAGTTCGACAAGGCTCCCGTTCAGTAGGTCAGTATGTGATTCATTTTCAGACCATAGCCTCCGAATTGCGCTGGAATAATGATGCCTTACGGGCCGCTTTCTGGAACGGGCTGTCCGACCGTCTTAAGGACGAACTGATTACAAGGGATTTGCCAGATTCTTTGGAACAGTTGATCTCGCTTTGTGTGAAAGTGGATCTCCGCATGCAGGAACGAGTCGGCGAACGTACTCGGTCTGATCGATGCAGATTCAGGGCTCTACCGGCTAAACAATCGGTTACGACAGGTCCAGACGAACCCATGCAGATTAATCGGTCTCGGCTGTCTCCAGAGGAGCGGCAGCGTCGGCGTGAGAATAGACTTTGCCTCTACTGTGGACCCGCGGATCACTCTCTCAAGTTTTGCAAGTCTCGCCCGGGAAACGGGCAGTCCTAGCCTGTTCCGGGGAAGTCAAGCTGGGTGTGGTTTCTCAATCTTCTCCAGTAGTGGACTGTTTACTCTCAGTATCTTTGTCTACTGAAACAGAAGTCAAAACTGTTATGGCTCTATTGGATTCGGGAGCTGCGGGGAATTTTATTTCTCTCTCCTGCGCCCAGAGTTTGGGCTTGAAGTTACAGTTGGTCGAGCGACCTATTACGATCACAGCTATTAACGGTGTCCAAATTCCTAACGCCTTGATTACGAGTCAGTCTGAGTCAATTCAGCTACAAGTGGGGGCTTTGCACAGAGAACAATTGGAGTTTCTGGTTATTCAGGAGATGTCTCATGATCTCGTTTTGGGTCTTCCCTGGCTCAGGCTTCACAACCCTCATGTCGACTGGGGGTCGACACAAATAATTTCTTGGAGTCCCTTCTGTCAATTAAATTGTCTTACCCCTGTCGTTCCACTCCGTGCATCGGCCAAGTTGGACGTGGAGTCTATTCCAGAGGCTTATCGAGAATTTTTAGATGTCTTCTCGGAACAGGCGGCTGATAAATTACCTCCGCATAGGCCCTGGGACTGTCCTATTGAGCTTATTCCTGGAAAAATACCGCCCCGAGGTCGCACTTATCCTTTTTTCGGTTCCAGAGACACAAGCTATGTCAGAGTACATTAAGTCTAATTTGCAGAAGGGGTTCATCCGTCCCTCTACTTCCCCAGCGGGAGCTGGCTTCTTCTTTGTAAAGAAAAAAGATGGAGGCCTGAGACCATGTATTGACTATCGTGGTTTAAATGAAGTCACCATTAAGAACAAGTATCCTCTGCCGCTCATCACAGAGCTTTTTGATAGAGTGCGTGGAGCTCGAGTATTTACTAAGCTTGATTTAAGGGGAGCATACAACCTGATACGTATCCGACAAGGGGATGAGTGGAAGACGGCTTTCAATACTAGAGATGGGCATTACGAGTACCTGGTAATGCCATTTGGCCTCAGCAACTTTTTTTTCTTTCAGGGATTCATTAATGAAGTCTTTCGGGACATGTTGTATCTGAATGTAGTAGTCTATTTGGATGACATTCTGATATTTTCGAAGAATCTTTCTGAGCACCAACTACAAGTTAAGGAAGTACTCCTTCGGTTGCGCGAGAACCATCTTTATGGCAAAATCTCCAAGTGCACCTTTGAGGTTCCTTCTATTCCATTTTTGGGCTACATTATTTCTGGAACTGAGTTGCGTATGGATCCGGAGAAACTCTCGGCCATCCGAGATTGGACTCAACCTCTTTCCTTGAAAGCAGTGCAACGATTTCTAGGATTCGCAAATTATTATCGAAAATTTATAAGAGGTTTCTCTACTATCGTGGCACCTATTACTGCTCTGACTAAGAAAGGGCTGACCCAAGCAATTGGCCTTCTGAAGCAGTAGCAGCGTTCAAACAGCTGAAGACAGCCTTTATGTCCGCTCCCGTACTTCAGCAGCCAGATTTCCTAAAACCATTCTTTCTGGAGGTTGATGCTTCCACGGTAGGCATAGGTGCCGTACTTTCGCAGTACGCCTCAGACGGGAAGTTGCATCCATGTGGTTTCCATTCTCGCAAGTTCTCCCCTGCTGAATTAAATTACACCATTGGAGACAAAGAGCTGCTGGCAATTAAATCTGCTTTAGAAGAATGGAGATATCTTCTGGAAGGTGCTAAACACTTAATTACAATTTTTACGGATCACAAGAATTTACTGTACCTTAAGACGGCCCAATGTTTGAATCCCCGTCAGGCAAGATGGGCGCTATTCTTTGCCAGATTTTCCTTTATCATCAAGTATCGGGCTGGAACTCTTAATACTAAGGCGGATGCCCTATCCCGTTCAGTGATGGCTTCGGATGAGGAGAATACAGTAGAAAAGGCATTAATCCTTAGTCCCATCTCTATTTCTGCAGCTCCCACTGGGTTGGGCCCTTCTCCTGGAAGAATGTCGGTGCCAGTTAAATTTCGACCAAGACTGTTGCAGTGGGCTCACACTTCTAAGTTTTCTGGTCATCCGGGAGTTCAGAAAATGTGGGAATTCCTGCGAAGATCGTACTGGTGGGACACTATGAAAAAGGATGTTCAAGAGTATGTCAATTCGTGTCCTCAATGTGCTCAGCACAAAACTCCACGTCTGCCGCCTGCGGGCTTGGTGCATCCTTTATCCATTCCTAAAAGGCCTTGGACTCATATCTCAATGGACTTTGTTACTGAACTACCTCTCTCTAAGGGTCATAACACCATTTGGGTGATTATTGACCGATTCTCTAAGATGGCACATTTTATTCCGTTGACCGGATTACCATCCGCTTCCAAGCTGGCTCTGTTATTTATCTCGGACGAGCCCCCTCCACAGACTAATGGGCAAACTGAACGTGTCAATCAAGATCTAGAGACTTTTCTCCGTGTTTACCTTTCCCCTTCTCAAGATAACTGGGTGGAGTTGTTGCCTTGGGCCGAGTTTGCCCACAACCATCTATATCACTCTTCAACTGGTGAGTCTCCATTCTTTATTAATTACGGATTTCATCCCCAAGTTCCGGAGTTGCCCATTTGTCCTCCAGAAGAAGTTCCTGCTGCAGCCTCTACTCTCCGACACTTTAACCAAATCTGGAGTCGAGTTCATGCCAATCTCAAGTTAGTTTCCGGTCGCTATAAATTCTTTGCGGATAGGAAGCGACGAGCAGCTCCTCAATATAAGGTTGGCGACAAGGTATGGCTCTCTACCCGCAATCTTCGTTTAAAAGTGCCTACTATGAAATTTGCCCCAAGGTTCATTGGTCCTTTCCCAGTGTTGCAAGTCTTGAACCCGGTCGTCTGCAAACTAGGGTTGCCTTCCCACCTTCAAATTCCGAACTCCTTTCACGTCTCTCTCCTCCGTCCCCTCATTCTGAATCGGTTCCACACAGCATCCCCTAGGTCAACTTCTATAGTGACTGAAGCTGGGACAGAATTTGAAATCAAAGCTATTCTTGACTCTCGTTATCTTCATAAAAAACTACAGTACTTGGTAGAGTGGAAAGGTTATGGTCCTGAAGAGAGAAGTTGGATCAATGCTACTGAGGTAACGGCTCCCCGACTGGTTCAGATCTTCCACTCCAGACATCCAACTAAGCCCGGAAAGTGTCCAGGGGCCACTCCTGGAGGAGGGGGTACTGTCACACCTCGCGGGCAGCGGCGGCCGCGCCTGCCTCTGCGGGTGTCCTGGATGGCCTGGCGCCTCTCTCCTCCGGCGGTCTCGGGGTTCCGGCGTCGGGTCAGTGGGTCTCCCCGGCGGCTTCCCTGAGCGAGGGCACCGCCATATTGAGTGAGGTCAGGTAGGCGGAGCGGGGCTGACGTCACCTGCCCGCTCCGCCAATCAGGCAAAGGCGGGGGGTTCAAAGCCAGACGCCGGGCAGAGATCCGGCGCCTGTGTATCATCAATTCTGCCTGTCAGAAACTGTGATCTTCAGAGCTCCCTCGTTCCTGCTACTTCCGTGTTTCCAAGCATATCCGTGCCTCCAAGCACATCAGTGCCTTCAAGCGCCCGAGCGCCTCCACGCACCTCCGTGCCTCCAAGCACATCAGTGCCTCCAAGCGCCCGAGCGCCTCCACGCACCTCCGTGCCTCCAAGCACATCAGTGCCTTCAAGCGCCCGAGCGCCTCCACGCACCTCCGTGCCTCCAAGCACATCAGTGCCTCCAAGCGCCCGAGCGCCACCACGCACCTCAGTGCCACCACGCACCTCAGTGCCTACAAGCGCCCGAGCGCCTCCACGCACCTCCGTGCCTCCAAGCACCTCCGTGCCTCCAAGCACTTAGTATTTTCTGTGATTCACCAGCACCTGTCAAGTTCTCTCTTTCAGGAGACCTTCAGCGTCCGCACGTGCCTACTGTCCGCCGATCTGATCCTGCATGAGGAAGACTTACATCCGGCCATCTCTGCTGCGGCCCAGTTGCGGTTCCACTTCCCGGTCATCGGAAGAAACCAGAGTCCACAACCCCCCCAAACCAGGTCAGTGATAGCAAGTCCTGAGCTCCTTCCTGTCCTCAACAAATATCAAATAAGGGCTCTTACAGGATAAGGCCCCTAATTCCGACACGCGTCATGCAGAGGCCAAAGCCAGTAACAGGACAGTCTTCCAAGTAAGATATTTCAAGTCCACCCTGTATAACGATTCAAACCAGTCCGATTGGAGAAAGGTCAGGACCACACTGAGATCCCACGGAGCCGTGGGAGGGACAAAGTGTGGTTGAATGCGAAGAACACCCTTTAAGAACGTCTTTACCTCCAGAATTACAGCAAGTTGCCTCTGGAAGAATATGGAGAGAAACGAAATCTGAACTTTGATGGAGCCCAACCGTAGGCCCATATCCACGCCTGCTTGCAGGAAGAGCAGAAAACGGCCAAGTTGAAAATCCACAGTACAATATCTTCTACCCTCACACCATGAAACATATTTCTTCCAGATTCGGTGGTAATGCTTCGACGTGACCACCTTCTGGGCTTGGGCCATAGTCATGATAATACTGGTGGGAAGCCCTTTCCTGGCTAGGATCTCCCTTTCAACCTCCAAGCCATCAAACGTAGCCGCAGTAAGTCTGGATAGACGAATGGGCCTTGTTGAAGAAGATCCTTAAGGAGCAGTAGAGGCCAGGGCTCTTCTAGAGACATGGATAGGAGGTCCACATACCAGGCACAGCGAGGTCAATCCGGGGCAATTAGAATTGCCTGAACATTTTCCCTTTTGAGTCCTTTTGTAACTTTGGGAATAAGATGAATTTGAGGAAACAGGTATATGAACTGGTAAGTCCACAGTGCCGTAATAGCGTCTGCTGTTGCGGCCTGCGGATCCCTCGTCCTGGAACAGTAGCGACGCAGCTTCTTGTTGAGACGAGAAGCCATCAGGTCTATCTGTGGACAACCCCACTGGTGAACTAGCTGTTGAAACACCTGAGGGCGAAGGCCCCATTCCCCTTGATGGAGGTCGTGCCTGCTGAGGAAGTTCGCTTCCCAGTTGTCCACGCCTGGAATGAATATGGCTGAGATGGCCCTTGCATTGGCTTCCGCCCAGAGAAGTATCCTTGACACCTCTCGCATTGCGGCCCTGCTTCTTGTTCCTCCCTGTCGGTTTATGTAAGCCACCGATGTGGCGTTGTCCGACTGTACCTGTATAGCCTGGTTTCGGAGAAGATAGAAGGCCTGCAGAAGAGCATTGTAAATTGCCCTGAGTTCCAGAACATTTATCGGGAGTGAAAATTGCTGACTAGACCACTTTCCCTGGAACTGAGCCCCTTGGGTCAGTGCCCCCCAACCTCGGAGGCTGGCATCCGTTGTCAGCAGAGTCCAAGACTGGGTAGTTAAACTCCGACCCCCCACAAGGTGAGAGACTTGTAGCCACCATAACAGGGAGATCCGTGATTTTGGCGACACAGCTATACTCTGGTGCATGTGCAGATGAGACCCTGACCGCTTGTCCAGCAGATCCAGATGGAATGGACGGGCATGTAATCTGCCGTACTGGATGGCCTCGCAGGAGGCCACCATCTTGCCCAGTAGGAGGATGCAAAGGTGAACTGAGATCTTGCGGGGTCTGAGCACCGAGCGGACCATAGCCTGGATTGTCAATGGCCTTGTCCATGGGGAGGAATACCTTCTGAGACACTGTGTCCAGTATCATTCCCAGGAACTGAATTCTCTGTGATGGTTCCAGGTGAGATTTCTGGAAATTTAGAATCCACCCATGTTCCGTAAGAAGACGAGAAGCCAAGTCGATGCTGTTCAGCAGACTCTCCCTGGAGACCGCCTTTATCAGGAGATCGTCCAAGTAGGGGACAATGTCGACTCCCATCATTCAGAGTTGCAGCATCATCTCCGCCATGTCTTTCGTGAACACCCTTGGAGCTGTGGAGAGACCAAAGGGTAGGGCCTGAAACTAGAAGTGGTGGACCAGTATAGTGAATCGGTATAAGCCTGATGAGGGGGCCATATCAGTATGTGTAGATATGCATCCTTGATATCCAGGTATGACAGGAATTCCTCTTCTTCCAGGCCAGAGACCACTGCCCTTAAAGATTCCATCTTGAACTTGAACACCCAAAGATACGGGTTCAGAGATTTGAGGTTCAAGATCAGCCGTACTGAACCGTCCGGTTTCGGTACCACGAATAGACTTGAATAAAATCCCCTGTTGTGCAACAGTGGAAGGACTGGAACAATAACCTTTGTTTGTAGCAGATTTTGAATGGCGTCCTGCAAGGTAACCCTTGCTACAGGTGAGGCTGGTAAGCTTGACTTGAAGAATCTGAGAGTAGGGAGTGCTTGAAATTCCAACCGGTAACCCTGGGATATGAGGTTCCTCACCCAAGGGCCCTGGCAGGATTCCACCCACACATGGGCGAAGTGTTTAAGTCGAGCACCCACCTGAAAGTCCACCTTCAGCTGAGGCCAACCGTCACGCGGAGGGATTAGTGGATGAGGATCCGGAGGCCTGGTCCAGAGATCCAGTAGCCGCTGGTTTACCTCTGCTTCCTCTAGCTGCATTTGAGGCCCCCCTGGCTCTGCCTCTAAATCTGGCCAAACGAAAGGACTGCAGAGAGGGCCCAGGATAGGGACGTCTAACCTGCCATTGCTTGAGAAATCCACTTGTTCAGCTCTTCCCTAAACAAGGCATCCCCTGTAAAAGAAAGATTTTCCACGCCCTTCTTGGAATCAGCATCCACTGTCCATTGTCGTAGCCACAGAGCTCTGCGAGCTGAGACAGCCATTGCGAAGGCACAGGCATTAATGAGGCCTATTTCTTTGATCGCCTCATTCATAAAATTAGCAGCATCCTGGATATGATGCAGTAGAGTCAGGATCTCATCCTGAGGTAGAGTGTCAAACCCTTCTAATTATATTACCCGACGATTTGACCATGGCCCTCGTGATCCAACCAGAAGCAATGGTGGGCCTCTGTGCTACGCCCATCGCAGTGTAAATTGATTTGAGTGTAGTCTCAATTTTACGGTCAGCTGGGTCTTTGAGAGAGATAGCACCAGGTAAAGGCAGCACAATCTTACGTGACAGCCTGGACACTGAGGTATCCACACACTGAGGGTTCTCCCACACCTTCCTATCCTCAGGTGGGAAAGGGAAAGAATTTAGCAACCGTTTAGGAGGTTGACCCACACCTCTTTAAAGAGTGAGTTTAATTCCTTGAAGACAGGGAAGGTGGCAGAAGATTTTGGTTTTATATAAAAAAAACAACTCTTCCTCAGGTTCTGCCTCCTTATCCAGTATGTTGAGGACTTCCCTACTAGAATAAATTAGGGCCTCCACACCCTGAGACAGAGAATTGTCCCCCTCCATGTCCAGCTCACCTTCATCCAGATCAGGCATGTCATTATCAGTCAGATTGGAGTACATGTGGGAGTGTGCATTTGTGAGAGACCAGCAGGGGGGGCTGAGGAGCCTGTCTGTGGTCAGCAGCCTTGACTAAAAAAATCATCCACAAATTTCTTTAGGATCTACCTTTCTTGTCTGGCAGTAGCCAGCTCTGTATTATTAATATTAGTAATCATTTCTTTAAATGATTCCAACCACTCTGGCTCCTGTATACTACTACCCTGTGAAGGGAGAGAACACTGAGCACAGAGGAGAGATACCGCCGCGTTTAGGGGAAAACTTTGTGTTGCATGAGGGACACACAGCCTTCTTGACGGACATTCTAACAGTAGAATCACACCCAGTATTTGAGAAAAACACAGTGCAGTGAAATAACAGAGCCCCAGACAATCTTGAATGGAGTGATAGAGGGATGATACCAGCATACAATGCCACACAGTCAAAGCAGCGCTCTGCTGGGCATAAACCAGAGCACTGGATAAGTCAGCTGGTGTTAGTGGTAACCTATATGCTCCCCCCTTTCTATAAACCCCCCCTGGTACCAGTATAAGGTGATTTAGTAGGGTCTGTGGGTGAGCAGCGCATTTCATGCAGCAGCAGCAGGAAATGGCACCTCTGAGCCGCTGGTCCCGCTCTCCGGGAAGCCCCGCCCCCCCAATGGCGCCCGGGCCCTCAACAAGATTATACTGGCTTTGTGTCCAGTGCCGGATCTAGGGGGGGGGCGAAGGGGGCGACCTAACACAGTCATAGCCACGCCCACTTTTGAGCAGAAGAGAGCTCTCCGGGAAGAGCCTGAGGCAGAATGATGTGCTGCAGCTTATGCCATAGCAGCACAGATGAGCCAGGAGAGCAAGGGTTACAGAGCATTTGCCCCTCACTTGCTGGTGTGTGGGTACTAGGGCTAATAAATGCAATTACCCCATAGCACAGTCACATGTACATAGAACAATCACAAAGCTCTATCTCAGTCTCACTCAAAAAGTTCAGTCAGAATTTAGAGAGAAGGAGTTAGGATTGCAGATGGGAGGAGTTGGGAATGTAGAGGGAGGAGTCAAGATTAAACAGTAAACCGCCCCCCCTAAAGAAAAGTCTAGATCCATCCCTGTTTGTGTCTGATTGTGTCAAATGGAGTGAATACCCCTTATTACACCAGTGCCAGTGTAGGTGTCCGCAGCGGGGACTACAGCCCACAGCCTGGAGCCCGCTGAGAACTTATGCCGCCACTGTCACCGGGGACCCCTAACCGGGACCCTGGTCTCTGTGCTCACCGCACCTTCGGCACCTGTTAGGGGTGGCGGCATGCGCACACACCCTGGGGTTATGTGAAACAGCGCCTCAGGAGCTTAGTGTCCTGTCAGCGGGGATACGAACCATTAACCCTATAGGAGGTTGGTTTGGGTTCCCCCTAAGTCCCACATGATGCAGGCAGACTGGTGTCAGCCAGTGCTGCCTGAAAATAACAAACTAAAATAAATTTCTGAAGAAAACTCCCTGGAGCTCCGGAGAATACAAAAAAGCTCCTTGGGCACATTTTCTAAACAGAGTCTGCAGGAGGGGCATAGAGGGGAGGAGCCAGCACACACTGAACATTTCTTAAATTGACAGGCTCCAATGGACCCCATCTATACCCCATGGTAACTCTTACCCATCCCAGATCCCCTAGGACGTTAGAGAAAACTATTTTTATCTGTGCAGTTTACAATCTAATCTATATTCCCTACAACATGGTGGCCAAGGTTAATTTAATCAGAAACCTATTACCCTAGAATTATGTGTTAGGAGTGTGTGTGAGGATAATGGAGTCCCTGAAGGAAACTTATGCCAACACTTTGTGGATATATTCTGAGTCTACAACTATATGACACTGGCTAAATAATCTAACTCCTGACTCCAGCTCTGTAAAACAGCAATACTAACCACTATGCTTTCCATTCCCAATCAAACTACCCCAGACTTCAAATCGTAAGGATGATCTCTGAAATCCTCTATACTAGAGCTTACTCCACTCCCACCTTACCTACTGGTACACCCTCACAGCTGTCCCAGTCAGCTGACCGCTCGTACACTTGCTGCACGAGCCGGCAGTGACTGACAGCGCAACTGGGTGGGCGCATGCAAATACCCACCCAGTTTGTAACATCAGTCACGACGGATTGGGCAGTGTGTATGCACAACACACTACCCGATCCCACTATAAATATAACTTCCTGTGTGTACCCACCTTTACAGTAATATTGTAATGATTTAATATAATAAAGGTAAAATTCATATCAAGTGGTTTATTCATGAAGTTGCCCACGGCAACCAATCAGCTGCTCCGTACAATTTGTATATTATGCAAATTATAAATGTTACGTCAATGCTGATTGGTTGCCGTGGGCAACTTCTCCACTGGCTCACTTCACACTTTTCACTGCTTCGTGAATAGACCCCCAAATACTTTTAATTACACCCAGCATATAGAAAGGATTATATAGTTGTCCATAGGCACAGAACAAGGGAAGCTGGTATAACTGCACAACTGGAACATCATAAAGGAAGTTCTCCACCCAACTCTGTTGCGTTGCCCAGTCTGTGATTTGGTCCAGGTAGGAAGGAGATGTACTGGCAATGCCACAGCCGTTACACAAGCAGGTACACTCTTATTCACTGTTGGTCTGTTAATATTTTACAGTCTCTTCCATTTGTATAATACTCAACCAATAAATAACTCAAAGGTTCTCAAACACGGTCATTCAAGGAACCCCAACGGTCCAGGTTTTCTGTATAGCCACAGCTCAGCACAGACGGTTAAATCAAATTGACTGGGGTGCTAATTGAGGGGGAAATTTATTAAGCAGTGATAAGAGCAGAGAAGTGGCCCAGTAGAGAAGTTGCCCATGGCAACCAATCAGCACTGAAGTAACATCTACAATTTGCATACTATAGAATGATAGAGCTGCCAATTGGTTGCCATGGCCACTTCTCCACTGGCTCACTTCTCCGCTCTTATCACTGCTTAGTAAATATCCCCCTCTGTTACCTGTGGTCAAGTATGGATAGACTTAAAACCTGGACCATTGGGGTGCCTTGAGGACCTCTGATCTAACTGATGGTAAGAGTAAGAAAGTCCTTAGTGTAAGTACATTAAGGACCTTCTCACCTTCAGTTAGAATAGATGAACCTTTCGGGTATGTATATACATTTTTCTTTTCCTTCTAAGATTTATTGGTCGAGTTGGCATTTAATACGCCACCTTCTCTATATATTGTACTTTTACACCTTGTGTCGCACCTCTGTAGTTTTATTGTAAAGGATTGTATTATCCAGTCTCAGTTGGCATTACAGCCACAATATGCACTACTTTATTTTAATGAAGCTTTTAAACTTATCATAAAATGATTGTGAAAGTCCTTTATGCTGTAGAGCAGGGGTGGTCAAACCGGTCCTCCCGATCTACCAACAGTTCATGTTTTCCAGACCACCTGTTGATCTGTAGAATGTGTCGGTTAGGAATGCATGCGCCACATTTGAAAATGTGACAGTAAGTAATGACTGCACCTGTGCACCAGCTAGGGGGTGCGGAAAACGTGAACTGTTGGTAGCTCTCGAGGACCGGGTTGGCCACCGCTGCTGTAGAGGGAAGATGCCATACCGGATGTATTTGTTAAATGAATATCCGTAAGTAGCGCCTGTAGGAGGTACTATTGACGATTTACCCATTATATTGGCATGGATACAATAGTGTTCACGCCAAGCTTCTTTCGCAGGGCGCTGCGCCCTGCCCCTTTTCTGAGTGACAGAATGCGCCCTGCCCATTTGTGCCCGCCCTGCCAATCACCAAAGGACAGCCTTCTCCCCCCGCCGTGCTGATGGCTCTCAGCTGAAGGCGGAGACAGGGTCAGCGTGCAGCAGGTAAGAGTAGCCAATCATAGCCTGCGGTGTCTCCGACAGTCCTCCGGCATGGTTTGATTCCCCCTCACCACGGCTCTGCCGTCAGCATCAAGAGACTGGCCCCGCTGACCAAGCACAGCGCCCTCCTCCGCAACGGTGAGTGCCGCTCTGCATCTGCCCTGTGCCCGTCCTCCCAGTGCTCTCTACCTGGTGCAGTGTGCCTCAGTGCTCTCTACCTGGTGCAGTGTGCCTCAGTGCTCTCTACCTGGTGCAGTGTGCCTCAGTGCTCTCTACCTGGTGCAGTGTGCCTCAGTGCTCTCTACCTGGTGCAGTGTGTCTCAGTGCTCTCTACCTGGTGCAATATGTATAACATGCTCTATCTGTCGCAGTGTGTATAAGAGGTTCTACCTGGTGCAATGTGTATTAGGTGCACTACTGTGTGGTGTAATGTGAATTACCACTATTATGTGGCCACGCCCCTTCCCCACGAAACAACGCCCCTAAATTTTTGCTGCACGCTGCCCATGCTTTGACCTATAGGAATGGGAGCACCAAGCATTATAGTATGCACCTAATTTTGCCCTTCTAACTTAAAAATATGCCCTCCCGAATGAAAAATGTGCCCTCCCCGTGATCAGCACCCTGCCCTATAAAAAATCCTAGAGTGAACATTTGATACAATATCTATACATTGTTAGCTACCTCTGTACACTGTCCATTTCTCTTACAGGGGTAGATATAGGAAGCCTTCTAAAGAGGGCCGTTGGTAAGTTGCCCATAGCAACGAGATTCTAGGTATCATTTTATAGAATGTACTTGATAAATGATAACTAGAAGCTTATTGGTAAATATGAGCAATTTGTCCTATTTAAAAGGTTTGAGGCATCTCCTTTACAATATCTGAGTGACAGGGTTCTCCAGCCTACGGGTCACTGATCACACCGTATGCACCAAAATGTCTGGATTATT
Source organism: Pseudophryne corroboree (assembly GCF_028390025.1). Taxonomy (NCBI): domain Eukaryota; kingdom Metazoa; phylum Chordata; class Amphibia; order Anura; family Myobatrachidae; genus Pseudophryne; species Pseudophryne corroboree. The sequence goes on from NC_086451.1 coordinate 451,504,427, forward strand.
TTATAACCGATTTTTGCAGTGTAAATTTAAGGCTAGACATACATAAAATCATGTGCTAGAAAGCAGGAGATTGTGAGACTGGTTATCAGCAGGTAAGAAGCCACTAACACAACACAAGTGCCAGAGCCTTGTGTAATGGTCTCAATTACACGACGTAATAACCACGCAACTCTGACCGTCCGAAGCGCAGTGCAAAAACGGAGACCGGAAGTATATCTTCATTCTTTTTATTCCCATTGTTTTATTCCAGTTAGTTAAAATAAAAAATAAAAATATGGAGGAATACAAACAAAAAGTCTTCATGAAATCAAAATAAGAGGTTCCATCAGCCCACATAAAGCATATGGATACGGAGAGAGCCATAGCCTAAAGCAGGCAGGAGTGTACGACCTCACTGCCCGCCCGCCAGCCAGGGGGCGCCGTCTCCATGGGACGTCAAGCATAAAAAGGGCAATGCGGAACCCTAGTTCAGACAAGCTGACATCTAGACATAGCACAGGGTGTAACATGAGCTGAAAGACTAATTGTTGCCGTCTCCTCTGCACTATAGACTCCAGATATCTAATTAAACATGTACATAGATTACATCTAATCTCCCATCACCGCTACTTCTTCTCTAGTTCTCTATAGCCCACATAGGATGTAGAAAATGTCCTACACCTGGTTTTTGTATTTGCGAGGAAGTGAAAAGACATTAGGGATCACTTATAAACGTTTCTTCTGATCCAGTGGCCGGGAATTCTGACCCACCTCTGTTCCCGATAATATACCTGCAAATAGAAAGCTAATTAATGGAATGGAGTAAAGTAAGAACTGCTCTGGACTGCGGTTTGGAAACAACGAGACAGGCCAGCGCTGACGGTCAGGGTTTGGTGTTTCGCATTTAGGTTGCGGTTTGGCCCAGAATAAGTAAATTCAGCATAACGATTAAAATGAAGTGGAGTGGACTATGACATCACATTATAACACCACTGCATCTCCAAAGGGAGATAAGGCTGTGATGTCACCACTGTCCCATGACGTCACAGACATGTCACCAGCATCCAGCGGCGACATACACCGACCAAAGGTCGTATCTCGGCACATGCCCCTTTTGCTTGATGACGTCACAGGCTGCCTACTCAAACTGCGCAATGAGAACCATCATGGCAACTCCTAGCAGCAGACCGAACGTCTCCAGGACTGACTGAGCGGGACGAGAATCTTTAAGTAGCTCCGGGATGACCGAGACAGTCGCTATGTAGATGAAGCCACCGGCAGTAAACGGTAGAATCCACAACGTGGCCGCTTCGCCGATTCCTTCAGCCAGGAGAGAGCAGGCGGTGCCCGCAAGGGCCCCCAGAGCTGTACTGAGCTGTAACATCATTGCCTGTAACAGAGAACCAGCCATTAGCGTCACCAAGGATTATACTTTGTGCCATGTATGTTTGTGTTCCGTCATTAGGCAATTGTGGCTGCAGAAACAGTGGATTATTAACGGTTTTCAGAATATAAGATTTTAAAGGAGATATATCATACCTTCGAGAGAGAAAGTGGAGAAGTTGCCCATAGCAACCATTTATAAAATGACAGAATAAAAATGGTTGCTATGGGCAACTTCACGCTCTCTCTCTCTCTCTCTTTTTCTTTTGAAGTTTGATACATTTCCCTCTTTGAAATAATTATAAACAGGATTTCCATGCCAAAATAGCGGATCATTGGCTTCAAACTTCAAGATCAATTCTCTAAGTAACAAAACCACAACAGTAAACAGAAAAAAAGTGAGAGCCGGCTGAGGCTTATGGTCACAGACCTTCTTCTTGGTGCAGCCGCTCTGAACCAGGATGGCAAAGTCACCAATCTCGTGGGGCACCTCGTGCAGGAGAATGGTGATCGTGGTGACAATGCCGACACTGCTGCTGACCAGGAAAGAGGCTCCAATTGCTAAACCGTCCGTGAAGTTATGGGTGAAATCGGCGGCGAGATTCAGGTACCCGGAGACGGTCATGTCTGTGTGGGGCAGAGAGGGAACAGTTCAAGGATGGAATCTTGACTAGCATTCAGTAATCCTGAACATTCACTATCTCCTGTGACCTGATCGAGGGGGCTGCGCTTTTCCGGTCTTGCTGGTCTGTGCAGCGTTATTTTCTTTTTTCCTCTGTCTCAGTTCCCCTTTCACTTCTGCTTTGTCTTCTTTTTCCTTGGAGGCACTTGCTGAGATTTCCGTGGAAGCTGTGAGAAAGAGTACAGATGAGAAACATGCAGAGTCTTCTATTCCTCCCACATTAGGCAAGTGCATAACCCCACTAGATGACACAGAGAAAGGCAGCAACAGATTCCAGTTGGAACATAAAAGAATGTTTATAATATAACCCCCTTCTCCCATCCCAACTAGATCATTCAGAAATCCGCTTACCGTGGCTGTGACCGTGGCCTGCTTCCCCCTTTAAATGACGCACAAACTTCTCAACCACAAGGAAAGCGATTATCCCAGCCAGAACCCACAGGCCAACGCACATCGTGTGTGAGTGGCTGTGATCTGAAAAAAAAAAAACAACGGGGAGAATTATGGACAGTTAAAATGAACATCTAAACATCTGTTACCTACATAGTAACTCACACCAAGGAGTCAATTCAATTAGGCACGAGTTGCCGTTGTAATGGTGAGGAATCGCCGCCAAAGGCCTGCAACTCGCCTATCTGGCCCTGGACGCATGGGGTTTTGTATGTAGCTCTATGGGCTGTAGAAAAAAATCTGCGAGTCTGGCGGTACTGTAAGTACGGCATATATCCACACTTAGTCGTTTGTAATTGAATTGACCCCTAAGTAACAGATGAACAAATATGCATGACAAAAGGAACGGAACACAAAATGATGCTTCCAAATCTATCATCTTGCTCAAGAATAACCCTAATGAAACCAAAAGAATTGTCAATGGGAAAGTTGTTAAATGCAGGAAGCAAATATCCACCATCTTCCGATCAACCGCATGCCCCAGTGCCAAACAGTCAGATCGTGACCACGTATCAGGAGAGTTTGTGGCTAGTTTAAGATTGAGGCTACAACAAATGTACAGATGCGACCTGCTGTCACTCCTACAGAGGCAAGATAAATAAAGAACCCAAAATATAAATTATATATATATATATATATATATATATATATATATATATATATATATATATATATAATAAGAATTTCTCTAACGTCCTAGTGGATGCTGGGACTCCGTCAGGACCATGGGGAATAGCGGGCTCCGCAGGAGACAGGGCACATCTAAAAAAGCTTTTAGGTCACATGGTGCGTACTGGCTCCTCCCCCTATGACCCTCCTCCAAGCCTCAGTTAGGTTTTTGTGCCCGTCCGAGAGGGTGCAATCTAGGTGGCTCTCCTAAAGAGCTGTTTAGAAAAGTTTTTTTTTAGGTTTCAATCTCAGTGATTCCTGCTGGCAACAGGATCACTGCATCGAGGGACTTAGGGGAGAGATTTCCAACTCACCTGCGTGCAGGATGGATTGGAGTCTTAGGCTACTGGACACTTAGCTCCAGAGGGAGTCGGAACACAGGTCAGCCTGGGGTTCGTCCCGGAGCCGCGCCGCCGATCCCCCTTACAGACGCTGAAGAGACGGCAGAACGGAGGTCCGGAAAGCAGGCGGCAGAAGACTCCTCAGTCTTCTTGAAGGTAGCGCACAGCACGGCAGCTGTGCGCCATTGTTGTCACACGGCTCACTGACTCAGTCACGGAGGGTGCAGGGCGCTGCTGGGGGCGCCCTGGGCAGCAATATAATTACCTTTAGTGGCAAAATAAATACATCACATATAGCCATTAAGGCTATATGTATGTATTTTAACCCAGGCCAGTTTCTTAAAAACCGGGGAAAAGCCCGCCGAAAAAGGGGCGGAGCTTATTCTCCTCAGCACTCAGCGCCATTTTCCTGCTCAGCTCCGCTGGTGAGGAAGGCTCCCAGGTCTCTCCCCTGCACTGCACTACAGAAACAGGGTAACAAAGAGAAGGGGGGCATAAATTGGCGATATTTATATATTAAGAGCGCATATATAGTAAACAACACCTTCTAGGGTTGTTTATATACATTTATAGCGCTTTTGGTGTGTGCTGGCAAACTCTCCCTCTGTCTCCCCAAACGGCTAGGGGGTCCTGTCTTCGATTAGAGCATTCCCTGTGTGGCTGCTGTGTGTCGGTACGTGTGTGTCGACATGTATGAGGACGATGTTGGTGTGGAGGCAGAGCAATTGCCGATGATGGTAATGTCACCCCCTAGGGAGTCGACACCGGAATGGATGGCTTTAGTTATGGAATTACGTGATAATGTCAGCACATTACAAAAGTCAGTTGACGAAATAAGACGCCCGGCAAACCAGTTAGTACCGGTTCAGGCGTCTCAGACACCGTCAGGGGCTGTAAAACGTCCTTTACCTCAGTCAGTCGACACGGGTACCGACACAGATGAATCTAGTGTCGACGGTGAAGAAACAAACGTATTTTCCAATAGGGCCACACGTTATATGATCACGGCAATGAAGGAGGCTTTGCAGATCTCTGATACTGCTGGTACCTCAAAAAGGGGTATTATGTGGGGGGTGAAAAAACTACCTGTATTTTTTCCAGAATCAGAGGAATTGAATGACGTGTGTGATGAAGCGTGGGTTAACCCCGATAGAAAACTGCTAATTTCCAAGAAGTTATTGGCATTATACCCTTTCCCACCAGAGGTTAGGGCGCGCTGGGAAACAACCCCTAGGGTGGATAAGGCGCTCACACGTTTATCAAAGCAAGTGGCGTTGCCGTCTCCTGATACGGCCGCCCTCAAGGATCCAGCAGATAGGAGGCTGGAAACTACACTGAAGAGTATATACACACATACTGGTGTTATACTGCGACCGGCAATAGCCTCAGCCTGGATGTGCAGTGCTGGGGTAGTGTGGTTGGATTCTCTGACTGAAAATATTGATACCCTGGATAGGGACAGTATTTTATTGACTCTAGAGCAATTAAAGGATGCTTTCCTTTATATGCGAGATGCTCAGAGGGATGTTTGTACTCTAGCATCAAGAGTAAGCGCGATGTCCATATCTGCCAGAAGAAGTTTATGGACGCGACAATGGTCAGGTGATGCGGATTCCAAGAGGCATATGGAAGTATTGCCATATAAAGGAGAGGAATTGTTTGGGGTCGGTCTTTCGGACCTGGTGGCCACGGCAACTGCCGGCAAATCCACTTTTTTACCTCAGACCCCCTCCCAACAGAAAAAGACACCGTCTTTTCAGCCGCAGTCCTTTCGCTCCTATAAAAAGCGACCAAAAGGACAGTCTTATCTGCCGCGAGGCAGAGGAAAGGGTAAGAAAGGGCAGCAAGCAGCCCCTGCCCAGGAACAGAAGCCCGCCCCGGCTTCTACAAAGCCATCAGCATGACGCTGGGGCTTTACAAGCGGACTCAGGAACGGTGGGGGGTCGACTCAAGATTTTCAGCAATCAATGGGTTCACTCACAAGTGGACCCGTGGGTCCTGCAGATAGTATCTCAGGGTTACATGCTGGAGTTCGAAAGGTCTCCCCCTCGCCGGTTCCTAAAGTCTGCTTTACCAACGTCTCCCTCAGAAAGGACGTCGGTTTTGGAAGCCATTCACAAGCTGTATTCTCAGCAGGTGATAGTCAAGGTACCCCTCCTACAACAGGGAAAGGGGTATTATTCCACACTATTTGTGGTACCGAAACCGGACGGTTCGGTAAGGCCTATTCTAAATCTGAAATCCTTGAACCTGTACATAAAGAAATTCAAGTTCAAGATGGAGTCACTCAGAGCAGTGATAGCGAATCTGGAAGAAGGAGACTTCATGGTGTCCTTGGACATAAAAGATGCTTATCTACATGTCCCGATTTACCCCTCACACCAAGGGTATCTCAGGTTCGTGATACAAGACTGTCATTATCAGTTTCAAACGCTGCCGTTTGGGTTGTCCACGGCCCCTCGGGTCTTTACCAAGGTAATGACCGAAATGATGGTTCTTCTACGAAGAAAAGGCGTATTAATTATCCCTTACTTGGACGATCTCCTGATAAGGGCAAAGTCCAGAGAACAGCTGGAAGTCGGTGTAGCGCTAACACAAGTAGTGCTTCAGCAACACGGGTGGATTCTAAATCTTCCAAAATCTCAATTGACCCCGACAACACATCTGCTGTTCCTGGGCATGATTCTGGACACGGTTCAGAAAAAGGTATTTCTCCCGGAAGAGAAAGCAAGGGAGTTATCCGAACTTGTCAAGAACCTCCTAAAACCAGGAACTGTGTCAGTACATCAATGCACAAGAGTCCTGGGAAAGATGGTGGCTTCGTACGAAGCGATTCCATTCGGCAGATTCCATGCACGAACATTTCAGTGGGATCTGCTGGACAAATGGTCCGGATCGCATCTGCACATGCATCAGCGGATAACACTGTCACCGAGAACAAGGTTGTCTCTCCTGTGGTGGTTGCAGACTGCCCATCTGTTAGTGGGCCGCAGATTCGGCATACAGGACTGGGTCCTGGTGACTACGGATGCCAGCCTACGAGGTTGGGGAGCAGTCACAAAGGGAAGAAACTTCCAGGGCGTGTGGTCAAACCTGGAGACGTCTCTTCACATAAATATACTGGAGCTAAGAGCGATCTACAATGCTCTAAGCCTGGCAAAATCGCTGCTTCAGGGTCAGCCGGTGTTGATCCAGTCCGACAACATCACGGCAGTCGCCCACGTAAACCGACAAGGCGGCACGAGAAGCAGGAGTGCAATGGCAGAAGCTGCAAGGATTCTGCGCTGGGCGGAGAATCATGTCGTAGCACTGTCAGCAGTGTTCATCCCGGGAGTGGACAACTGGGAAGCAGATTTCCTCAGCAGACACGACCTTCACCCGGGAGAGTGGGGACTTCATCCAGAAGTTTTCCACATGATTGTGAACCGTTGGGAAAAACCAAAGGTGGACATGATGGCGTCTCGCCTCAACAAAAAATTGGACAGGTATTGCGCCAGGTCAAGAGACCCTCAGGCAATAGCTGTGGACGCTCTGGTAACACCGTGGGTGTACCAGTCAGTGTATGTGTTCCCTCCTCTGCCTCTCATACCAAAGGTACTGAGAATTATACGGAAAAGAGGAGTAAGAACAATACTGGTAGCTCCGGACTGGCCAAGAAGAACTTGGTATCCGGAACTTCAAGAGATGCTCACGGAGGATCCGTGGCCTCTACCTCTAAGAAGGGATCTGCTTCAGCAGGGACCTTGTATGTTCCAAGACTTACCGCGGCTGCGTTTGACGGCATGGCGGTTGAACGCCGGATTCTAAAAGAGAAGGGCATTCCTGAGGAAGTTATTCCTACTTTAATTAAAGCCAGGAAAGAAGTGACCGCACAACATTATCACCGCATTTGGAGAAAATATGTTGCGTGGTGTGAGGCCAAGAAGGCTCCAACGGAAGAATTTCAATTGGGTCGATTCTTACATTTCCTGCAAGCAGGATTGTCTATGGGCCTCAAATTGGGGTCCATTAAAGTTCAAATTTCGGCCTTATCAATTTTCTTCCAGAAGGAATTGGCGTCAGTGCCTGAAGTACAAACTTTTGTCAAAGGTGTACTACATATACAACCCCCAATAGTGCCTCCAGTGGCACCGTGGGATTTGAACGTGGTTCTAAATTTTCTCAAATCTCATTGGTTTGAGCCTTTAAAATCGGTAGATTTAAAATACCTTACATGGAAGGTAACCATGCTGTTGGCCCTGGCTTCAGCCAGGAGAGTTTCGGAGTTGGCAGCTTTGTCATACAAAAGCCCATATCTGATATTCCATTCGGACAGGGCAGAATTGAGGACACGTCCTCAATTTCTCCCTAAGGTGGTTTCGGAATTTCACTTGAACCAGCCTATTGTGGTGCCTGCGGCTACTAGCGACTTGGAGGACTCCAAGTTACTGGACGTTGTCAGAGCATTAAAAATATATATTTCAAGGACAGCTGGAGTCAGAAAATCTGACTCGTTGTTTACATTGTATGCACCCAACAAGTTGGGTGCTCCTGCGTCTAAACAGACGATTGCACGTTGGATATGTAGTACAATCCAACTTGCACATTCTGTGGCAGGCCTGCCACAGCCTAAATCTGTAAAGGCCCATTCCACAAGGAAAGTGGGCTCATCCTGGGCGGCTGCCCGAGGAGTCTCGGCATTACAACTTTGCCGAGCAGCTACGTGGTCAGGGGAGAACACGTTTGTAAAATTTTACAAATTTGATACTCTGGCTAAAGAGGACCTGGAGTTCTCTCATTCGGTGCTGCAGAGTCATCCGCACTCTCCCGCCCGTTTGGGAGCTTTGGTATAATCCCCATGGTCCTGACGGAGTCCCAGCATCCACTAGGACGTTAGAGAAAATAAGAATTTACTTACCGATAATTCTATTTCTCATAGTCCGTAGTGGATGCTGGGCGCCCATCCCAAGTGCGGATTGTCTGCAATGCTTGTACATAGTTATTGTTACAAAAATCGGGTTATTACTGTTGTTGTGAGCCATCTGTTCAGAGGCTACTTCGTTTGTGTTATCATACTGTTAACTGGGTTCAGATCACAAGTTGTACGGTGTGATTGGTGTGGCTGGTATGAGTCTTACCCGGGATTCAAGATCCTTCCTTATTGTGTACGCTCGTCCGGGCACAGTACCTAACTGAGGCTTGGAGGAGGGTCATAGGGGGAGGAGCCAGTACGCACCATGTGACCTAAAAGCTTTTTTAGATGTGCCCTGTCCCCTGCGGAGCCCGCTATTCCCCATGGTCCTGACGGAGTCCCAGCATCCACTACGGACTATGAGAAATAGAATTATCGGTAAGTAAATTCTTATTTTACTTACCGATAATTCTATTTCTCGTAGTCCGTAGTGGATGCTGGGACTTCCGTAAGGACCATGGGGAATAGCGGCTCCGCAGGAGACTGGGCACAAAAGTAAAAGCTTTAGGACTATCTGGTGTGCACTGGCTCCTCCCCCTATGACCCTCCTCCAAGCCTCAGTTAGGATACTGTGCCCGGACGAGCGTACATAATAAGGAAGGATTTTGAATCCCGGGTAAGACTCATACCAGCCACACCAATCACACCGTACAACCTGTGATCTGAACCCAGTTAACAGTATGATAAACGTAGGAGCCTCTGAAAAGATGGCTCACAACAATAAACAACCCGATTTTTTTGTAACAATAACTATATACAAGTATTGCAGACAATCCGCACTTGGGATGGGCGCCCAGCATCCACTACGGACTACGAGAAATAGAATTATCGGTAAGTTAATTCTTATTTTCTCTGACGTCCTAGTGGATGCTGGGACTTCCGTAAGGACCATGGGGATTATACCAAAGCTCCCAAACGGGCGGGAGAGTGCGGATGACTCTGCAGCACCGAATGAGAGAACTCCAGGTCCTCCTCAGCCAGGGTATCGAATTTGTAAAATTTTGCAAACGTGTTTGCCCCTGACCAAGTAGCTGCTTGGCAAAGTTGTAAAGCCGAGACCCCTCGGGCAGCCGCCCAAGATGAGCCCACTTTCCTTGTGGAATGGGCTTTAACAGATTTTGGCTGTGGCAGTCCTGCCACAGAATGTGCAAGCTGAATTGTACTACAAATCCAACGAGCAATCGTCTGCTTAGAAGCAGGAGCACCCAGTTTGTTGGGTGCATACAGGATAAACAGCGAGTCAGATTTTCTGACTCCAGCCGTCCTGGAAACATATTTTCAGGGCCCTGACTACGTCCAACAACTTGGAGTCCTCCAAGTCCCTAGTAGCCGCAGGCACCACAATAGGTTGGTTCATGTGAAACGCTGAAACCACCTTAGGGAGAAATTGAGGACGAGCCCTCAATTCTGCCCTGTCTGAATGAAAAATTAGGTAAGGGCTTTTATATGACAAAGCCGCCAATTCTGAGACACGCCTGGCTGACGCCAGAGCTAACAGCATACCACCTTCCATGTGAGATATCTTAATTCCACAGTGGTGAGTGGTTCAAACCAATGTGATTTTAGGAACCCTAAAACTACATTGAGATCCCAAGGTGCCACTGGTGGCACAAAAGGAGGCTGTATATGTGGGGGCCTTCTTGGCCTCACACCACGCAACATATTTCCGCCAAATGCGGTGATAATGTTTCGCGGTTACATCCTTTCTGGCTTTGATCAGGGTAGGGATGACTTCATCTGGAATGCCTTTTTCCATCAGGATCCGGCGTTCAACCGCCATGCCGTCAAACGCAGCCGCGGTAAGTCTTGGAACAGACAAGGTCCCTGCTGGAGCAGGTCCTTTCTTAGAGGTAGAGGCCACGGGTCCTCCGTGAGCATCTCTTGAAGTTCCGGGTACCAAGTTCTTCTTGGCCAATCCGGAGCCACGAGTATAGTTCTTACTCCTCTCCTTCTTATGATTCTCAGTACTTTGGGTATGAGAGGCAGAGGAGGGAACACATACACCGACTGGTACACCCACGGTGTTACCAGAGCGTCCACCGCTATTGCCTGAGGGTCCCTTGACCTGGCGCAATATCTGTCCAGTTTTTTGTTGAGACGGGACGCCATCATGTCCACCTTTGGTTTTTCCCAACGGTTTACAATCACTTGGAAGACTTCTGGGTGAAGTCCCCACTCCCCCGGGTGGAGGTCGTGTCTGCTGAGGAAGTCTGCTTCCCAGTTGTCCACTCCCGGAATGAACACTGCTGACAGTGCCACCACATGATTTTCCGCCCAGCGGAGAATCCTTGCAGCTTCTGCCATTGCCCTCCTGCTTCTTGTGCCGCCCTGTCTGTTGACGTGGGCGACTGCCGTGATGTTGTCCGATTGGATCAATACCGACTGACCCTGAAGCAGAGGCCTTGCTTGACTTAGGGCATTGTAAATGGCCCTTAGTTCCAGAATATTTATGTGAAGAGACGTTTCCATGCTTGACCACAAGCCCTGGAAATTTCTTCCTTGTGTGACTGCTCCCCAGCCTCTCAGACTGGCATCCGTGGTCACCAGCATCCAATCCTGAATGCCGAATCTGCGGCCCTCTAGAAGATGAGCACTCTGTAACCACCACAGGAGAGACACCCTTGTCCTTTGAGATAGGGTTATCCGCTGATGCATCTGAAGATGCGATCCGGACCATTTGTCCAGCAGATCCCACTGAAAAGTTCTTGCATGGAATCTTCCGAATGGAATTTCTTCGTAAGAAGCCACCATTTTTCCCAGGACTCTCGTGCATTGATGCACTGACACTTGGCCTGGTTTTAGGAGGTTCCTGACTAGCTCGGATAACTCCCTGGCCTTCTCCTCCGGGAGAAACACCTTTTTCTGGACTGTGTCCAGAAACATCCCCAGGAACAGTAGACGTGTTGTTGGAATCAGCTGTGATTTTGGGATATTTAGAATCCACCCGTGCTGACGTAGCACTACCTGAGACAGTGCTACTCCGAACTCTAACTGTTTCCTGGATCTTGCCCTTATCAGGAGATCGTCCAAGTAAGGGATAATTAAGACGCCTTTTCTTCGAAGAAGAATCATCATTTCGGCCATTACCTTGGTAAAGACCCGGGGTGCCGTGGACAATCCAAACGGCAGCGTCTGAAACTGATAATGACAGTTTTGAACCACAAACCTGTGGTACCCCTGGTGAGAAGGGAAGATTGGGACATGGAGATAAGCATCTTTGATGTCCAGAGATACCATATAGTCCCCTTCTTCCAGGTTCGCTATCACTGCTCTGAGTGAATCCAACTTGAATTTGAACCATTTTTTTGTAAGTGTTCAAGGATTTTAGATTTAAAATTGGTCTCACCGAGCCGTCCGGCTTCGGTACCACAAACAGCGTGGAATAATACCCCTTTCCCTGTTGTAGGAGGGGTACCTTGATTATCACCTGCTGGGAATACAGCTTGTGAATAGCTTCCAATACTGCCTCCCTGTCGGAGGGAGACGTTGGAAGAGCAGACTTCAGGAATCGGCGAGAGGGAGACGTCTTCGAATTCCAGTTTGTACCCCTGTGATACTACCTGCAGGATCCAGGGGTCCACTTGCGAGTGAGCCCACTGCGCGTTGAAATTTTTGAGACGGGCCCCCACCGTGCCTGAGTCCGCTTGTAAAGCCCCAGCGTCATGCTGAAGACTTGGCAGAAGCGGGGGAGGGCTTCTGCTCCTGGGAAGAGGCTGCCTGGTGCAGTCTTTTTCCCCTTCCTCTGCCCCGGGGCAGAAATGAGTGGCCTTTTGCCCGCTTGTTCTTATAGGAACGAAAGGACTGAGTTTGAAAAGACGGTGTCTTTTTCTGCTGAGAGGTGACCTGGGGTAAAAAGGTGGACTTTCCAGCCGTTGCCGTGGCCACCAGGTCTGATAGACCGACCCCAAATAACTCCTCCCCTTTATACGGCAATACTTCCATATGTCGTTTGGAATCTGCATCACCTGACCACTGTCGCGTCCATAACGCCCTTCTGTCAGAAATGGACATCGCACTCACTCTTGATGCCAGGGTGCAAATATCCCTCTGTGCATCTCGCATATATAGTAAAGCATCCTTTAAATGCTCTATAGTTAATAAAATACTGTCCCTATCCAGGGTATCAATATTTTCAGTCAGGGAATCCGACCAAGCCACTCCAGCACTGCACATCCAGGCTGAGGCGATTGCTGGTCGCAGTATAACACCAGTATGTGTGTATATACCTTTTAGGATATTTTCCAGCCTTCTATCAGCTGGTTCCTGGAGGGCGGCCGTATCAGGAGACGGTAACGCCACTTGTTTTGATAAGCGTGTGAGCGCCTTATCTACCCTAGGGGGTGTTTCCCAACGTGCCCTAACCTCTGGCGGGAAAGGGCATAGTGCCAATAATTTGTTAGAAATCAGCAGTTTTTTATCGGGGGAAACCCACGCTTTATCACACACCTCATTTAATTCCTCTGATTCAGGAGAAACTACTGGTAGTTTTTTCACACCCCACATAATACCCTTTTTTGTGGTACTTGTAGTGTCAGAAATGTTCAATGCCTCCTTCATTGCCGTGATCATGTAACGTGTGGCCCTACTGGACATTACGTTTGTCTCCTCACCGTCGACACTGGATTCAGTATCCGTGTCTGGGTCGACCATCTGAGGTAACGGGCGTTTTAGCGCCCCTGACGGTGTCTGAGACGCCTGAACAGGCACTAACTGATTTGCCGGCTGTCTCATGTCGTCAACAGTTTTTTGCAAAGTGCTGACATTGTCACGTAATTCTTTTAATACGACCATCCAGTCAGGTGTCGACTCCCTAGGGGGTGACATCACTAACACAGGCAATTGCTCTGCTTCCACATCATTTTCCTCCTCATACATGTCGACACAATCGTACCGACACCCAGCACACACACAGGGAATGCTCTGATAGAGGACAGGACCCCACTAGCCCTTTGGGGAGACAGAGGGAGAGTTTGCCAGCACACACCAGAGCGCTATATATATACAGGGATAACCTTATATAAGTGTTACTCCCTGTTATAGCTGCTGTATTTATATATTAGCTGCCAATAGTGCCCCCCCCCCTCTCTGTTTTACCCTGTTTCTGTAGTGCAGGACTGCAGGGGAGAGTCAGGGAGCCGTCCTTCCAGCGGAGCTGTGAAAGAAAATGGCGCTTGTGTGCTGAGGAGAAAGGCTCAGCCCCCTTCACGGCGGCCTTTTCTCCCGCTTTTTTCAGGAAAACTGGCAGGGGTTAAATGCATCCATATAGCCCAGGAGCTATATGTGATGCATTTCTTTAGCCATATAAGGTTTTTACAGTGTTTTATTGCGTCTCAGGGCACTCCCCCCCAGCGCCCTGCACCCTCAGTGACCGGAGTGTGAAGTGTGCTGAGAGCAATGGCGCACAGCTGCAGTGCTGTGCGCTACCTTATTAGAAGACAGGAACGTCTTCTGCCGCCGATTTCTCCGGACCTCTTCGCTCTTCTGGCTCTGTAAGGGGGCCGGCGGCGCGGCTCCGGGACCCATCCAGGCTGAACCTGTGATCGTCCCTCTGGAGCTAATGTCCAGTAGCCAAGAAGCCCAATCCACTCTGCACGCAGGTGAGTTCGCTTCTTCTCCCCTTAGTCCCACGATGCAGTGAGCCTGTTGCCAGCAGGACTCACTGAAAATAAAAAAAACCTATTTAAACTTTTACTTCTAAGCAGCTCAGGAGAGCCACCTAGCATGCACCCTTCTCGTTCGGGCACAAAAATCTAACTGAGGCTTGGAGGAGGGTCATAGGGGGAGGAGCCAGTGCACACCAGCTAGTCTAAAGCTTTTACTTTTGTGCCCAGTCTCCTGCGGAGCCGCTATTCCCCATGGTCCTTACGGAAGTCCCAGCATCCACTAGGACGTCAGAGAAATATATATTTTTTATTTTTTTTTTCTACCAAAAGAACGCCTCACCTGTCCAGAAATAATACAGCCACACACTTCTCTTGGATTGTCTAAGAACAGTTAGAAACATAGGGGGAGATTCAAATGTTTGAAAAGTCAGTTGGGTGTCTATCTAATAGACAGGAAAAATCAGACACCCAACCGACTTTTCAAACATTTGAATCTCCCCCATAGAATGTCACGGCAGATAAGAACCACTTGGCCCATCTAGTCAGCCCTAAACACATGCACACGTACACACTAAGGTTAATTTTTTTGTCGGAAGCCAATTAATCTACCGGTATATTTTTGGAATGTGGGGGAAACCTACACAAGCATGGTGAGAATATACAAACTCCACACAGTTAGGGCCAAGGTGGGAATGGAACCAATGACCTCAGTGCTGTGAGGCAGTAACACTAACCATTACACCATCCGCACTGCCCTAAACAGTTATTCCTAGTCAACTGAACGTGTAGACTGTGTGTCCGCTCGATGTAGATGGGTTTATACTTAATTCAGCGGAATGCCACTTCTGTTTACTGTGAAATCCTGACAATAATTGTGAGTCCTCACCATGAGAGTGTCCGTGGCCGTGCGAATCAGCAGTCTCCTCTGCCTCCTGGTGGTGAGAGTGTGGCTCTAGGGAAAGATGCAGGTATGAATTGATGGCATTACTATGTGATGGCGCACAGCCAGGAGGAATGAATATTTCATACCCAGGGCGTGGGGGATAAGGTGCAGAAAGGCATCTCCCAACAGCCCCCCTGAAGCAAAGCTCAGGAGCAGTTTGAGCAGGGACTGATGCTGGCTACTGTTGGACTGCACCGGAATCAGGAAGAGGATGAAGAACGGAGCAGCGGAGATCAGGAGCGTGGCGCCGATAGCCTGCAGGGAGACAAAGAGAGCATTACGGAAGGGAATATGAGAAGGAAGCAGGTGGCAGGTACGTCAAATGCAGGTCATGGAAGATAGAATGGTCAGAGATATCATTGGTGGGAAATGAAACACATGGGAGAATTCTAAATCACATGCTCAAGAAGAGGAGGGGGAGAAGAGATCAGGGATATGGGCCGAGCAGTCAGGGGAAGCACATTTAGGTAGCTGTAGAAACATCTTATGGCTATTATAGCTGTATTCCAGCTTCTCATAATTAATCGGTGCTTGCTCACATATGTCCATAGTGTTAAAGGCTCCATCTTCTCCCTTGGCCCTGGGGAAGGTGGTGGAGCATCATTTGTGACCTCTCTTCTGATGCGCTCCTCGGCTTCACCTCGAGATGGTGCGTCTCCCAGCTTCCAGCGGTTCTGAAATTCATTAAGATCCTCAGGACTATGTCCGTGGCTGTGCCCGTGGTGGTCTTCATGACTGTGACCGTGGCTGTGCCCGTGGTGGTCTTCATGACTGTGACCATGGCTGTGCCCGTGGTGGTCGTCATGACTGTGACTGTGCCCGTTGTGGTCGTCATGACTGTGCCCATGGTGACCGTGGCTATGCCCGTGATGGAGGTCTTCGTGGCTGTGTCCGTGATGATGTTCTCCATGGCTGTGACCATGGTGATTTTGCGCAAATGCTGCACTCATTAACAAATTTAGCACCACCAGCGCCAACAACACGGCGCCTGCCAAACATCTTGTCCGACGTATACACCCCATCTCACCTGCAAGATACAATGGCTGTTATAATCATCGGTGATAGTGACTGTAAGTGCAGGGGAGATCTGTACCGCTGCCCAGTCCTTGTACCACTGCCACACTGCCCAGTCCCTGTACCGCTGCCACGCTGCCCAGTCCCGCTGCCACACTGCCCAGTCCCTGTACCTCTGCCACGCTGCCCAGTCCCTGTACCGCTGCCCAGTCCCTGTACCGCTGCCACGCTGCCCAGTCCCTGTACCTCTGCCACGCTGCCCAGTCCCTGTACCGCTGCCCAGTCCCTGTACCGCTGCCACGCTGCCCAGTCCCTGTACCGCTGCCACGCTGCTCAGTCCCTGTACCGCTGCCCAGTCCCTGTACCGCTGCCACGCTGCTCAGTCCCTGTACCGCTGCCCAGTCCCTGTAGCGCTGCCCAGTCCCTGTACCGCTGCCACGCTGCCCAGTCCCTGTACCGCCGCCACACTGCCCAAATACTGTACCGCTGCCACACTGCCCAAATACTGTACCGCTGCCACACTGCCCAGTCCTTGTGCTACACTGCCCAGTCCCCTGTCCCGCTACCACACCGCCCAGTCCCTGTACTGCTGTCAAGACCCTATAATATCCTACCTAACACAGTCTGCTCCTGACTCTCCATCCATCTTTAAGTCCTAATGGCAATCTCCATTACACCCCACTGTAACACCGCCTGCTCCCCCATTACACCCCACTGTAACACCGCCTGCTCCCCCATTACACCCCACTGTAACACCGCCTGCTCCCCCATTACACCCCACTGTAACACCGCCTTCTCCCCCATTACACCCCACTGTAATACCGCCTGCTCCCCCATTACACCCCACTGTAACACCGCCTGCTCCCCCATTACACCCCACTGTAACACCGCCTGCTCCCCCATTACACCCCACTGTAACACCCCGCTATAACACCGCCTGCTCCCCCATTACACCCCACTGTAACACCGCCTGCTCCCCCATTACACCCCACTGTAACACCGCCTGCTCCCCCATTACACCCCACTGTAACAGCGCCTGCTCCCCCATTACACCCCACTGTAACACCGCCTGCTCCCCATTACACCCCACTATAACACCGCCTGCTCCCCCATTACACCCCGCTGTAACACCACCTGCTCCCCCATTACACCCCACTGTAACACCGCCTGCTCCCCCATTACACCCCACTGTAACACCGCCTGCTCCCCCATTACACCCCACTGTAACACCGCCTGCTCCCCCATTACACCCCACTGTAACAGCACCTGCTCCCCATTACACCCCGCTGTAATACCGCCTGCTCCCCCATTACACCCCACTGTAACACCGCCTGCTCCCCCATTACACCCCACTGTAACACCGCCTGCTCCCCCATTACACCCCACTGTAACAGCGCCTGCTCCCCCATTACACCCCACTGTAACACCGCCTGCTCCCCCATTACACCCCACTGTAACACCGCCTTCTCCCCCATTACACCCCACTGTAACACCGCCTGCTCCCCCATTACACCCCACTGTAACACCGCCTTCTCCCCCATTACACCCCACTGTAACACCGCCTTCTCCCCCATTACACCCCACTGTAACACCGCCTTCTCCCCCATTACACCCCACTGTAACACCGCCTGCTCCCCCATTACACCCCACTGTAACACCGCCTGCTCCCCATTACACCCCACTGTAACACCGCCTGCTCCCCCATTACACCCCACTGTAACACCGCCTGCTCCCCTATTACACCCCACTGTAACACCGCCTGCTCCCCCATTACACCCCACTGTAACACCGCCTGCTCCCCCATTACACCCCACTGTAACACCGCCTTCTCCCCCATTACACCCCACTGTAATACCGCCTGCTCCCCCATTACACCCCACTGTAACACCGCCTGCTCCCCCATTACACCCCACTGTAACACCGCCTGCTCCCCCATTACACCCCACTGTAACACCGCCTGCTCCCCTATTACACCCCACTGTAACACCGCCTGCTCCACCATTACACCCCACTGTAACACCGCCTGCTCCCCCATTACACCCCACTGTAACACCGCCTTCTCCCCCATTACACCCCACTGTAATACCGCCTGCTCCCCCATTACACCCCACTGTAACACCGCCTGCTCCCCCATTACACCCCACTGTAACACCGCCTGCTCCCCCATTACACCCCACTGTAACACCGCCTGCTCCCCCATTACACCCCACTGTAACACAGCCTGCTCCCCATTACACCCCACTGTAACACCGCCTTCTCCCCCATTACACCCCACTGTAACACCGCCTTCTCCCCCATTACACCCCACTGTAACACCGCCTGCTCCCCCATTACACCCCACTGTAACAGCACCTGCTCCCCCATTACACCCCACTGTAACACAGCCTGCTCCCCATTACACCCCACTGTAACACCGCCTTCTCCCCCATTACACCCCACTGTAACAGCACCTGCTCCCCCATTACACCCCACTGTAACACCGCCTGCTCCCCCATTACACCCCACTGTAACACCGCCTGCTCCCCCATTACACCCCACTGTAACACCGCCTGCTCCCCCATTACACCCCACTGTAACACCGCCTGCTCCCCCATTACACCCCACTGTAACAGCGCCTGCTCCCCCATTACACCCCACTGTAACACAGCCTGCTCCCCATTACACCCCACTATAACACCGCCTGCTCCCCCATTACACCCCGCTGTAACACCACCTGCTCCCCCATTACACCCCACTGTAACACCGCCTTCTCCCCCATTACACCCCACTGTAACACCGCCTGCTCCCCCATTACACCCCACTGTAACACCGCCTGCTCCCCCATTACACCCCGCTGTAACACCACCTGCTCCCCCATTACACCCCACTGTAACACCGCCTGCTCCCCCATTACACCCCACTGTAACACCGCCTGCTCCCCCATTACACCCCACTGTAACACCGCCTGCTCCCCCATTACACCCCACTGTAACACCGCCTGCTCCCCCATTACACCCCACTATAACACCGCCTGCTCCCCCATTACACCCCACTGTAACACAGCCTGCTCCCCATTACACCCCACTATAACACCGCCTGCTCCCCCATTACACCCCGCTGTAACACCACCTGCTCCCCCATTACACCCCACTGTAACACCGCCTACTCCCCCATTACACCCCACTGTAACACCGCCTGCTCCCCCATTACACCCCACTGTAACACCGCCTGCTCCCCCATTACACCCCACTGTAACACCGCCTGCTCCCCCATTACACCCCACTGTAACACCCCGCTATAACACCGCCTGCTCCCCCATTACACCCCACTGTAACACCGCCTGCTCCCCCATTACACCCCACTGTAACACCGCCTGCTCCCCCATTACACCCCGCTGTAACACCACCTGCTCCCCCATTACACCCCACTGTAACACCGCCTACTCCCCCATTACACCCCACTGTAACACCGCCTGCTCCCCCATTACACCCCACTGTAACACCGCCTGCTCCCCCATTACACCCCACTGTAACACCGCCTGCTCCCCCATTACACCCCACTGTAACACCGCCTGCTCCCCCATTACACCCCACTGTAACACCGCCTGCTCCCCCATTACACCCCACTGTAATACCGCCTGCTCCCCCATTACACCCCACTGTAACACCGCCTGCTCCCCCATTACACCCCACTGTAACACCGCCTGCTCCCCATTACACCCCACTGTAACACCGCCTGCTCCCCCATTACACCCCACTGTAACACCACCTGCTCCCCCATTACACCCCACTGTAACACCGCCTGCTCCCCCATTACACCCCACTGTAACACCACCTGCTCCCCCATTACACCCCACTGTAACACCGCCTTCTCCCCCATTACACCCCACTGTAACACCACCTGCTCCCCCATTACACCCCACTGTAACACTGCCTGCTCCCCCATTACACCCCACTGTAACACCACCTGCTCCCCCATTACACCCCACTGTAACAGTGCCTGCTCCCCCATTACACCCCACTGTAACACCGCCTGCTCCCCCATTACACCCCACTGTAACACCGCCTGCTCCCCCATTACACCCCACTGTAACACCGCCTACTCCCCCATTACACCCCACTGTAACAGCACCTGCTCCCCCATTACACCCCACTGTAACACCGCCTTCTCCCCCATTACACCCCACTGTAATACCGCCTGCTCCCCCATTACACCCCACTGTAACACCGCCTGCTCCCCCATTACACCCCACTGTAATACCGCCTGCTCCCCCATTACACCCCACTGTAACACCGCCTGCTCCCCCATTACACCCCACTGTAACACCGCCTGCTCCCCATTACACCCCGCTGTAATACCGCCTGCTCCCCCATTACACCCCACTGTAACACCGCCTGCTCCCCCATTACACCCCACTGTAACAGCACCTGCTCCCCCATTACACCCCACTGTAACACCGCCTGCTCCCCCATTACACCCCACTGTAACACCGCCTTCTCCCCCATTACACCCCACTGTAACACCGCCTGCTCCCCCATTACACCCCACTGTAACACCGCCTGCTCCCCCTTTACACCCCACTGTAACACCGCCTTCTCCCCCATTACACCCCACTGTAACACCGCCTGCTCCCCCATTACACCCCACTGTAACACCGCCTGCTCCCCCATTACACCCCACTGTAACACCGCCTGCTCCCCCATTACACCCCACTGTAACACCGCCTGCTCCCCCATTACACCCCACTGTAACACCGCCTGCTCCCCCATTACACCCCACTGTAACACCCCGCTATAACACCGCCTGTTCCCCCATTACACCCCACTGTAACACCGCCTGCTCCCCCATTACACCCCACTGTAACACCGCCTGCTCCCCCATTACACCCCACTGTAACAGCACCTGCTCCCCCATTACACCCCACTGTAACACCGCCTGCTCCCCCATTACACCCCACTGTAACACCGCCTGCTCCCCCATTACACCCCACTGTAACACCGCCTGCTCCCCCATTACACCCCACTGTAACACCGCCTGCTCCCCATTACACCCCACTGTAACACCGCCTGCTCCCCATTACACCCCACTGTAACACCGCCTGCTCCCCCATTACACCCCACTGTAACACCGCCTGCTCCCCCATTACACCCCACTGTAACACCGCCTGCTCCCCCATTACACCCCACTGTAACACCGCCTGCTCCCCCATTACACCCCACTGTAACACCGCCTGCTCCCCATTACACCCCACTGTAACACCGCCTGCTCCCCATTACACCCCGCTGTAATACCGCCTGCTCCCCCATTACACCCCACTGTAACACCGCCTGCTCCCCATTACACCCCGCTATAACACCGCCTGCTCCCCCATTACACCCCACTGTAACACCGCCTGCTCCCCCATTACACCCCACTGTAGCACCGCCTACTCCCCCATTACACCCCACTGTAACACCGCCTGCTCCCCCATTACACCCCACTGTAACACCGCCTGCTCCCCCATTACACCCCACTGTAACACCGCCTTCTCCCCCATTACACCCCACTGTAACACCGTCTGCTCCCCCATTACCATCCCACTGTAAGAGCGCCTGCTCCCCCATTACACCCCACTGTAACACTGCCTGCTCCCCATTACACCCCACTGTAACACCACCTGCTCCCCCATTACACCCCACTGTAACACCGCCTGCTCCCCCATTACACCCCACTGTAACAGCACCTGCTCCCCCATTACACCCCACTGTAACACCGCCTACTCCCCCATTACACCCCACTGTAACACCGCCTGCCCCCCATTACACCCCACTGTAACAGCACCTGCTCCCCCATTACACCCCACTGTAACACCGCCTACTCCCCCATTACACCCCACTGTAACACCGCCTTCTCCCCCATTACACCCCACTGTAACACCGCCTGCCCCCCATTACACCCCACTGTAACAGCACCTGCTCCCCCATTACACCCCACTGTAACACCGCCTACTCCCCCATTACACCCCACTGTAACACCGCCTGCCCCCCATTACACCCCACTGTAACAGCACCTGCTCCCCCATTACACCCCACTGTAACAGCACCTGCTCCCCCATTACACCCCACTGTAACACCGCCTGCTCCCCTATTACACCCCACTGTAACACTGCCTGCTCCCCCATTACACCCCACTGTAACACCCCGCTATAACACAGCCTGCTCCCCCATTACACCCCACTGTAACACAGCCTGCTCCCCCATTACACCCCACTGTAACATGCCTGCTCCCCCATTAAACCCCACTGTAACACCGCCTGCTCCCCCATTACACCCCACTGTAACATGCCTGCTCCCCCATTACACCCCACTGTAACACCGCCTGCTCCCCCATTACACCCCGCTGTAACACCACCTGCTCCCCCATAACACCCCACTGTAACATGCCTGCTCCCCCATTACACCCCACTGTAACATGCCTGCTCCCCCATTACACCCCACTGTAACACCGCCTGCTCCCCCATTACACCCCACTGTAACATGCCTGCTCCCCCATTAAACCCCACTGTAACACCGCCTGCTCCCCCATTACACCCCACTGTAACATGCCTGCTCCCCCATTAAACCCCACTATACCCCCAGAGGGCCGCCACAGTCCCCGGTGTGTGTGAGCTCTGTGCTCCGGTCTCACCTGCACAGGAGCCGGCACAGCCACAGACAGATACAGACGTGGCACAGCACGATCCGGGTCCCTCTACCGCGATAACTGAATGGCCGGAAAAGCGTCATCATCCCCCGTCCAATCCATACTCTGTCTACTCTATAGTGCTATGTTCCCTTCCTGATCAGGACCAGGAAGTGACAGAGAGGGCAGGAGAGAACTTCCGCCCTTACAGCGCCTAAGTATTTTCTCGTTCTCCGTTCGTCAGAAGCTATTTTGTTTTTACTATGCAGTATGCACCATTGGAGTAGTCCGTACTCCATACAGAGGCAGAGCTCAGCAACCAGCCAGCACAATGTCCTGTCATCCTGCAGCCTGCCCAGTGTTAGGGTACCGCAGAGACTGGAGATGTCTTACTGTCTTATCCTGGCAGCTGTGAGACCCCCATGCATCTGTCATTATCCTGGTAGCTGTGATACTCCCATGCATCTGTCATTATCCTGGCAGCTGTGATACTCCCATGCATCTGTCATTATCCTGGCAGCTGTGATACTCCCATGCATCTGTCATTATCCTGGCAGCTGTGAGACTCCATGCTTCTGTCATTATCCTAGCAGATGTGAGACCCCCATGCATCTGTCATTATCCTGGTAGCTGTGATACTCCCATGCATCTGTCATTATCCTGGCAGCTGTGATACTCCCATGCATCTGTCATTATCCTGGCAGCTGTGATACTCCCATGCTTCTGTCATTATCCTGGCAGCTGTGAGACCCCCATGCATCTGTCATTCTGGCAGCTGTGAGACCCCATGCATCTGTCATTATCCCATGCATCTGTCATTATCCTGGCAGCTGTGAGACACCCATGCATCTGTCATTATCCTGCCAGCTGTGAGACTCCCATGCATCTGTCATTATCCTGGCAGCTGTGAGACTCCATGCTTCTGTCATTATCCTGGCAGCTGTGAGACCCCCATGCATCTGTCATTATCCTGGCAGCTGTGAGACTCCATGCTTCTGTCATTATCCTAGCAGCTGTGAGACCCCCATGCATCTGTCATTATCCTGGCAGTTGTGAGACCCCATGTAGCTGTCATTATCCTGGCAGCTGTGAGACCCCATGCATCTGTCATCCTGGCAGCTGTGAGACCCCATGTAGCTGTCATTATCCTGGCAGCTGTGAGACCCCCATGCATCTGTCATCCTGGCAGCTGTGAGACCCCATGCATCTGTCATTATCCAATGCATCTGTCATTATCCTGGCAGCTGTGAGACCCCCATGCATCTGTCATTATCCTGGCAGCTGTGAGACTCCCATGCATCTGTCATTATCCTGGCAGCTGTGAGACCCCCATGCATCTGTCATTATCCTGGCAGCTGTGAGACCCCATACATCTGTCATTAACCTGGCAGCTGTGAGACCCCACGTACCTGTCATCCTAGCAGCTGTGAGATCCCCATGTATCTGTCATTATCCTGGCAGCTGTGAGACTCCATGCTTCTGTCATTATCCTGGTAGCTGTGAGACCCCCATGCATCTGTCATTATCCTGGCAGCTGTGAGACACCATGTATCTGGCAGCTGTGAGACCCCCATGCATCTGTCATCCTGGCAACTGTGAGACCCCATGCATCTGTCATTATCCTGGCAGCTGTGAGACCCCATGCATATGTCATTATCCTAGAACATTGAAGGGAGATGATTCTGCAATAGTCACAATATTTGTGAAGAACAATGGTGGTCATTCCAAGTTTTTCGCTCGTTATTTTTTTTCGCAACGGAGCGATTAGTCGCTAATGCGCAATGTCCGCAGTGCGACTGTGCCAAGTAAATTTGCTATGCAGTTAGGTTTTTTACTCACGGCATTACGAGGTTTTTTCTTCGTTCTGGTGATCGTAATGTGATTGACAGGAAGTGGGTGTTTCTGGGCGGAAACTGGCCGTTTTATGGGAGTGTGTGAAAAAACGCTACCGTTTCTGGGAAAAACGCGGGAGTGTCTGAAGAAACGGGGGAGTGTCTGAGCGAACGCTGGGAGTGTTTGTGACGTCAAACCAGGAACGAAACTGACTGAACTGATCGCAGTTGCCGAGTAAGTGTGGAGCTACTCAGAAACTGCTAAGAAGTGTCTATTCGCAATTCTGCTAATCTTTCGTTCGCAATTTTGATAAGCTAAGATTCACTCCCAGTAGGCGGCGGCTTAGCGTGTGCAATGCTGCTAAAAGCAGCTAGCGAGCGAGCAACTCGGAATGAGGGCCAATAAGTACCAAATTTAGACAATCAGGGAGGATATCCCCAGATGGAGTCTCTATGGTTGTGCACCCTGAGTCAACAGTAGTACTACTGGAAGTTAGTAGAGAAGTAAGACTCTTTTGTGGGTGCACTCTTCAAGCTAATTAGCAATGATCAGGATATGATAAACATATTAAAACATGACTTTTAATGGAAATAGTTAAAATATGGTATCCAAAATGACAAAACACAAACAACATATAGGGTTATATTCAATAAGAGTCAGACACTGCCGTCTTGTAGGAAAGACGGCAGTTTCCGACTGGAATAGGTCGGAAGGGGTTCTGACCTATTCAATAGGGGCACAATGCTGTTGGAAAGCAGGTGGATCGGCGGAATACCCGCAAATCCGCCTGCTGCTGTCGGAAATGGGGCCAAATCCGACAGGTTTTGGCCCCCTTTCCGACAAACTCAATCCGACTTGAAAACAAGTCGGATTGAGATGAGACGGGGAGAGGTGCGGCGGGCTACGGGATGATGGTACCTGCAGTGCCTCCTCCGCCGCCGCACAGATCACTCCCGCCTCCAGCTCTGGCCACTGCTGGAAGCTCCCCCGCCGGCCGCCGCACACTGCCCCCCCGCCGCACACTGCCCACACTGCCCCCCCGCCGCACACTGCCCCCCCCCCCAGCTGGCCTGGCTACCGCACACTGCTATCCCCGCCGCACACTGCTCCCTCCGCCGGGCACCACACACTGCTGCCCCCGCCACTGCTGTCAGCGCACCCGGCAGCCACTGACAGCAGCGACAGGACACAGGGAACGGCCAAATCCGACAGTCGGATTTAGCCGCTCTTTGAATAGGGGTTGTCGGGTCCATTCCGACAACTGCATGAATGGACCCGACTCTTATTGAATATACCCCATAGTATAAAATGCTTTGGTCTCGGATTGTCATCAAAAGTGTAATAACCAGGATAAGCTCCTAAATTGAGTTATAGGGACCAAAGCTACCAATCTCAGACTTAAAATTCATGCAAAAAGGCTCATACCAAAAAGTTACAGGTGTTATCTTGTTGTGCCAGACAGAAGGTTGATGCAAGTCAAAAGGATTGATAGAATTGAAGGAAGATGAGAGTAGTGATTCTGCTGTCAGTGTTAGGCAAGGAGTCAGGGGCTAAATAAATGATTCTACTAAACTTGATATTCCCTGGTGGTCCCCCATCCAAGTACAGACCAAGCCCACCACTGTTTAGCTTCCAAGATCGGACGGTATTGGGCGTCTTCAGTGTGGTATGATAGTATATTGTTTGGACACATCAACTCCCTGGATCACTAATGAGAGATCACTATCAGGAAAATTAATTTCTTAGATAAAGTAGGAAATAACATAAAGGTGGACCTGCTGCCGTTAGGTGGAGATGGAGTTTCAGTGTAATGTTAGTCCGTACTGCTACTCCGGATCATTGGTGAGAGTCCACGAATAGGAAAAGATCTAATTTAGGTAAATAAATCATTTAAGTGTGAAATCCACTCTATCATTTACCTAAATTAGCTCTTTTCCTATTCGATCTTGGAAGCTAAACAGTTTTGGGCTTTGTCAGTACTTGGATGGAGGACCACCAGGGAATACCAAGTTTAGTAGAATCATTTATTTAGCCCCTGACTCCTTGCCTAACACTGACAGCAGAATCACTGCTCTCATCTTCCTTCAATTTTATCAATCCTTTTGACTTGCATCAACCTTCTGTCTGGCACAACAAGATAGCACCTGTGACTTTTTGGTATGAGCCTTTTGCATGAATTTTAAGTCACTACTCTTCGTACCAGTTTGCGAGATTGGCAGCTTTGGTCCCTATAACTCAATTTAGGAGCTTATCCTGGTTATTACATTTTTGATGACAATCCGAGACCAAAGCATTTTATGCTATATGTTGTTTGTTTGTGTTTTGTCATTTTGGATTCCATATTTTAACTATTTCCATTAAAAGTCATGTTTTAATATGTTCATCATATCCTGATCATTGCTAATCAGCTTGAAGAGTGCACCCACAAAAGAGTCTTACTTCTTCTCCACTTACTTCCAATCTGTCATTCTCCTGTCAGCTGTGAGACCCCATGCATCTGTCATTACCCCGGCAGGCGTAAGACCTCCATATATAATACTGTCCTCCCATCATGTACAGGCCCTGGCAGCTGTGACAGCCTCTACGCTGGAGCTTTCTGTGCTTCTAACATGCCGCATGGTTATACCTTCAATACTGATCTATATTCTGACTAGCGTTTGCCCGTGGCTTCGCTCGTGTGGATGTTTTCTGGTGGGGGGGGGGGGAATTGTCTCCATAAATCATAGACAGTCCCTAGACGTATATTGCTCCACCAACAATTATATTTATATATATATAGTCATTTTGGACTTGAGCCTGCATACTACACGTGTCGAGTGTCAAGCATCTGGTTTTTCCTTCTTTTTTTTTTGCTCCTCTGCCTGATGTCACATTGAGATAACACATACCTCAGTTTCCTTCTAGGTCACTAAGCTATACAGTAGTGAAAACACCATCCAGATTGATCCAGTAGGTTTTGCGTGATGCTGGAACGAACAAACAAAAATTACTGTCACAACTGAAGGCTGGTGATGACTGGAGGAAGCCTCAGTTGTAGGGGCTGAGGTATATGTAAAACTAGGAGGCAGTATGGGACTTCTAGACATGCAGTACCTAGGCCCAAAGGCGTGACCACGACAACTGGAGTAAAAGCAAACGGGTTTTATTCAAGCACAGTTCAGATGGTACATCAGCAGCAATGTCAGATATGGTAAAAGCGATGGCAATATGCAGTTCCTGTTAGATACAGCAGAAAAGCGGATGCCTCTGGGTGCGGTAATATTTAGGTATCAGTCTTGGTAGACCAGGAGATGGAATGTCCTTAACCAGCACCCAAGTGCTGAGTAGTAAAACAGTAACAGGAACTGACCAGCAGGTGGTCCACTGAAAGCTGGTATATTGGCTGGAGTATGAGATAGCTGCTGGGTAGGCCGGATGGAACCGGACTGAACGATGAACTGGATGGAGTGCTTGATGCACTAATGTAGCTGGAGAGTAGCTAGTAGCACTGGTGATGCTAGGGATCGCTAGAATTAGAAAGTCGATGGCGGAGCACCGATGATATCTGGTATTCGATGGCGGAGCACCGATGGTAACTGGTATTCAATGGCGGAGCACCGATGGTATCTGGTATTCGATGGCAGAGCACCGATGGTACCTGGTAACTGAACACTGCTGGAAGCAGATGGTAAACACTGGCAGTTGCAGGGAGCAATGCTAGAACACCGCTGAGTCAGGCTGCACCGCTAGATGTTAAACTGGTGCTGGTCTCTAGTGGAGTTGGAGACAGGAGCTGGAATACCTGTAATAGCAAACAACCACAACGCAGGGAGACTGGTAACACTGGGATTGACAACCAAAGCACTGACAACTTCCTGGTTTAGGAACAGGATATTTATACCTGCAGCAGGGCAGACATTGGCTGATCAATTAGGCAGAGTTCAGCGGTACAGCGGATTGGTGAAAGTAATGTCATGTGACTGAAACCAACATGGCTGCGCCCATACTAGCATTTGGAGGGAAAGTTAATTTGTGGAAACATGTGAGGAGAAACAGTAATGGCGGCGGAGGCTGCGGAGGGCAGGAAACGCCAACTTGCACACTTGATCCACACAGATGGCGGCGGAGGCTGCAGCGGGCAGGAGACGCCATGCAGACTTGTATGCACATTTGAACCACAGAGATGGCGGCGGAGGCCGCAGCGGGCAGGAGACGCCATGCAGACTAATTTGAATACTGGAAGCGCAGGAGTGGCGGCGGAGGCCGCGGAGGGCTGGAGACGCCATTTTTAACCTTAGGAGCTACTGTGATAGCGCCTGCGGAATGACAGCACGACTGAGACCCGGCCCTGGAACGCTGAGCCAGCCTCAGGAGACACCTGAAAGTTAGATAATGGCGTCCAGTAACCCGGATCATGACAGTTACAACTTTATTGTATAGATATATATATATTGCAATGAACACGGTCCTCTCTGTAGGGCTATTGGGACACAGCTCCCAGGGATATCGCATGTCAGGGATGTATCTATAGTAAGCTGATCTGCAGCAGCTGCGCCATTCAGCAACATGAACGGGAATAGCTGAACTGCGGCAAGTCATTTTTTGGGAAGGGATCATAAGGGGGCCATCGGCTGGTGGCAGCATTGTCACCATTGCATTATACTTTGCGATGGCATGTAGCCATGGCAGCCCATAGGAATAAGGGGGGACAAAGAGTTGTATGCCAGAAAGTCAGCTCCAGGAGAGAGAACTGAAGCCATATGATTGGAGTGCAACAAAAAAGAATGACATACATGGACCTATAAGAGTTTAATGCTCATGTGGCCCTACAGATCATGCGTTGAACATTCTACATCTGTTGATAACATTAAATTGAGGGGGTGTTGGCTTCTTCCATTCAGCAATACATAGGCATGTAGTAGCGGATAGTATTTGACGTATTACTGTGGTTTTGTGAAAAGATACTTTTGGTGTACTAAGAGGATGGTTGAAAGACTTGGGATCCATCGGAATGACATTCTGGAGGACAGAGTGGTAAAGTCCACAGAAACAAGGGTTTTTTCGACAGCTCTACCAGATGGGGAGAAAAATGGCATTCATGGGGCAGGCTTTCTCGGGTGAATACAGGGTGATTCAAAAGTTGCAGTACACCCTTTTGTTTCAAAAACTGTGCAGGAAATGGGAAAACTGAATTCCCCAGTAAGGTATAGGTGAGGTGGGCTATCTTTTAGGGTATGTACCGAACATGGGTGCTATCCTGAAACCGTCCAGCTTTAATCTAAGTCAGTTTTGATAGCAGCTATGGTTCAAAAGTTACCACACTTTTTTTTGTTGCAAGTAACTGAAGATGGCTTTGACAAAAGAGAGAATTTAGGTCATTTTGGTCATTTCTGGAGAACAAAGTTTTCCGTGTTGTCATAGCTGCAGATTTTAACAACCGGCACCCAGAAAGACCTCCAGTTTCACATAACATTGTCAGGTGCCTTATTTCCAAATTCCAAGAAACTGGTACTGTGGCTGACAAGTCACGGAAGGGTCGTCCAAGAAGTGCTACTGACGAGACAACCTCAACAATGGTTTTGGCAGCTATGACACGGAAACTTCATTCTCCAGACATCAAAATGACCTAAATTCTCTGCTCTTTTGTCAAAGCCATCTTCAGTTACCTGCAACAAAAAAGCATTGTAACTTTTGAACCATAACTGCAATTTCAAATCTGTTTGCAACAATAAACTTTTCAGCAAATTCTGATGTTATTTGACATGTTACACGACTCCATTTCTATTTGAAAAAACTGACTTAGATTCAAGATGGCACCCATGTTCAGTACATACCCTAAAAGATAGCCCACCTCACCCATACCTTAATGGAGTATACAGTTTTCCCATTTCCTACACAGTTTTTGAAACAAAAGTGTACTGCGACTTTTGAATCACCCTGTATTTTTGAATCTAGTCGGTACATAATACCAGCTATATAGAAACTTATAACCATTTTCTTTATTGGGATGCCAGTTAAACTGGTGGTAGTCTTTCATTGATCTCATTCTCAAATATCTTTCCAAGATCAGTCTCCTAAGCATGCTTTTGAGGGTCATGACCAGCTAAAGTTGGGGTCAGTAATTTGCAGTATAATGTAGGAACCAGACCTTAAGATACGTTGCCTGAAACAGAATGATTCAACATTGGATAGTAGTCTACGTAATAAGTGTTGCTTAATCTTAATATAAAAGAATTAGAGGAACTGAACAAAAGCTTTTGCTTGGAATGCAAAATATGGACTGGATATCTGAGAAAGAAAGGCAACACATTACTGGAAGTTAGATCATTTAAATATCAGCTATCAGGGCATACAGCTTATTGGCACCATCCCAGATCCCAAACTGAATTCATCCATCTGGACATCACATCCCACCAGCGTCATCCTATCCTCTTCTTTCCCAGCCTACCTCTTCCAATTTTCTCAATCCATTTTACCCATTCTGACTTCCTTCTTCCCAGTATCTGGAGATTCAGTCATTGCCCTAAACTAGTCCTCACCGTCCACCCCCACCCCCTTGATCCTATTCCCTCCCGCCTCCTCCACTCACTCTCTTTCGTTGTCTGCATCTTGCCCATCTATTACATTTTTCCATCTCATCAGGCACTTTCCGGTCTACATTCAAGCATGACCTTGGCTCCCCCTTCCTTAGCTCACCCTCAATCCTGACACTCTAACTATTGCCCTATCTCCTCTCCTTTGCCGCGACTTCTTGAGCATATTGTCTAAAACCACCTCACCACCTTTCTGACTCTCCACTTCCTGCTTGACCCATTTCAATCTGGCTTCCATCCTTTCCACTCCACTGAATCTGCCCTCACTAAAATCAGCAATGAACTCCTTGCTGCCAAATCCAAGGGCAACTACTCTCTGCTCATTCTCTTTGACCTATCTGCTGCTTTTGACACTTTGGACCACCCTCTCCTCCTGCAATTCCTTCACTCCCTAGGTCTGCGTGATACTGCCTTCTCCTGGCTGTCATTCTACATCTGACCATTCCTTCTCAGTCTCCCCACTTCCACTAACGGTATGTGTTCCCCAAGGTTCTCTTCGTGGAGCTCTACTAATCTCCCTTTATCTGTCCTCCTTAAGTGAGCACAGCTTTCCTCCTCTAAGCTTTCCCACACTGTCCTCACTCGTATCTCCAACTGTCACTCTGCTATTTCCTCCTGAATGTCCCAGTGCTTTCTGAAACTGAAACTGTGCTGATCATCTTCCCACCCTCCCGCATAACCTCACCTCCCCCAATGTCATCATCTATTGACAGCACAGCCATCTCCTCTAGCGCCCAAGTACACTGTTTTTGAGTTATCCTTGACTCCTTCCTCTCCTTGAAACCACACAATCAGTACCTTTCACAGTCCTGCCATTTCCATCCCAGAAATATTAGAGTAGACCCTTTCTCACCTTGGAGGCAACTAAGACCATCATCATTGCAAACTGGGCTACTGCAACCTCCTCTTATCTGGCATCCCTGCCTCCATTCTCTCTCCACTCCAATCTTTCCTCAATACTGCTGCCCGGCTCATCTTCCTCTCCATACGCACTACGTCTTCCTCCCCTACCTTGCAAGCCCTACACAAGCTCCCCTTCCGCTTCAATCCCCAATTCAAGTTTCTCACACTCACAAAGCGCTCACCCATTCCTTTCCCATGTGAGGATCTGTTGGACTCTGGATTTGCTTCTGGGCACAGGGACTGGGACCACTGGGCTATATTGATGAATGCTGATATGGATTACTGCAAAGTACACAGTGGATGTTATTCGCTGGAGAGGACTCTGGGGTGTAGAGGCAGGGCTGAAAGATACCAGGAAGAGGTAGGTTAGAATACCGGACTGGAACAGGTGATACTGGAGGCCGTATTGGGATTGGTGACACGGGAGACCGGGCTGGGACTGGCTATGCCGGATGCCTGTAAAAATAACCTGGGGAACACGTTCATCTTTAGGGCGTATAATCCAGAAGACAAAGGGGTAAGACCAAGTGTCAAAGTCGTATGAGCTGGGTAATTGGATGTGGATCTTTGCCTAGAATGATAACTTGTGGTGATATGAATTCATAAATATATAATCCTTTGCAAATGCCAGTGAAAGGGGATTGTCTATGACTTCCATCTCTGAAAGATTGAATGTATAACCCAATAACTGGCCATATATCGATTTACACAAAAAGATGAATCCGAAGGGACATACTTTACAGATCCACAATGAGCAGTGGCCTAGGCTTACCCAATTATGTGGCACTCTTGACACGTTTGATAGACCTGGAAAATGAGTTGGTTTGCGGTAGCCTGCTCTCTTGCCTACTGTGGGCTGATTTGTGTTCAAGCCACTTTTAAAGGCGAAATGCGTGTCATATCTTAGTCTCAGCCCTCACACTAACTCATTGGGGTAATGTGAATGGGAACATTCATGTCTCAGAATACCCTTTTCCAATCTGAAGTCAACCCTTTCCCTCCAAGGGTGTTGCACATACATGTCATCCATATGGAGTAATGCAGGCATCACTTGTTGTCTCCATATGGTGAGTGACTTTGCTTCATGCTCATTGGTGGAATAGGTAAAGAGGCGGAGCAGGAAGCGTTATACCCCCACTATATGTGCAGGTATAATACATCTACCCCGGAATTTCCTGCGCTGCTAACGTCTTGGTGGACGTTGCTGATAGAGTAAGACATTCCCCATCAGTCACATCAGGAGCTTCCCTTATAATACCTGGTGCAGTTTCAGGTCAATAATTAACATTACAATAATAACTGCATTTTTGATCTCAGAGAAGACAGACGGATCTGGCAGCGAGGAGTCATCTGAGCGCCACATGCTAGGTCAGGGAGAGACCGTGTTTGCATTTTACAGTGCATACAATTTACATTTGTTCCTGACTGTTTGTATAAGAGATGAGGAGGACTGTTCCGGCTGCCATCTCCGCCCTTGCTGCTGGCTTACTGACAGGCGAGTAGGAGTGCGTGTTGATGGAAATTTGTGTGACCTTATAGAAAGACCAGTCCCACACAAGAGGGGTCTCCTAGCAGCTGATGGTCATACGCAGGGTCTGGGTGCAGCTAGAACTTATGCCAGGTAAAAGTGTGGATGCAGGAAAAAAAGTATATAGAGCTTGAGCCACCTCGATGGGATAGGATAAGATAGGAACGTATCATAGCAGATAGTGGTTTACTATTTATTTACTAACATCTTCTTATACAACGCAGCAAATTCCGTTGCTCTTTACAATTGGAAACAAAAGTGATAGAACAAAACTGGGTAATAACAGACAGACATAGAGGTAGGAAGGCTCTGCTCGCAAGCTTACATTATACATATGTGTCCTCATACATCTTTGCTGCCGTCACGCCAAACAGCTTCTCTTGGCACGCCAGGCGGCGTGAGACTCCCTGACGCTAGGGCAGTGGCACTGGAACGGTCAGCTGACTCACGCCAGTCATCTCCTGCTGTGGGGCGTATTGAGGCTAGATGTTTGAGGACACGTCTGCATAGGGAAATGGGCATGGATGCACAAGGGTAGGTGCTACCTATTATATAATGGCCTGGTCAGAATGCAAAGGTTCTTAGTGGGCTGTATGATATGGTCACCCAGCATTGTTGGCTCGGGGTCAGGAGGGGGATCTGGTCAGCATACTGGCATTTGGGGGTGTCAGGGGGAGGTTAGGTTCAGGCTGAGGGGAGGGGGGTTAGGTTGTGGGGGTGGGAGGGTTAGGTTTAGGCTGTGGTAAGGGGGGGTTAGGTGTAACATACCTCCCAACTGTCCCAATTCCAGCTGGACAGTCCCGCTATTTGGACCCTGTCCCACCTGCGGGTCGCATTGTCCAGCGGGCGGGGGGGTGGGTCAGTTGGGGAATCCTTTGATCATCCACTGCTCTGCAAAGCAGCGAGTGATCGCTGAATAGATGCCGTGCGCATGCACACGGCATGTATTCAGTGCTGAGAGGTGATCTGGGGGCTGCCCAGCTGCTCGGGGAGTATTGACCGAGTCCGCCATTACTATTCTCTCAGGCAGGGAATTCCAAACACGTATTGTCCTTACTATGAAGAAACCTTTTCACCTCTGTGTGCGAAATCTGCTCTCCTCTAACCTAAGCAGGTGTCCACGTGTCCTCTGTGTAGATCTTATAAAAAAACAGATCCTCCGCAAACTCTGGGTATTGTCCCCTTATATATTTGTAAATGTTGATCATGTCCCCTCTTAATCTCCTCTTTTCTAGAGTAAACATGCCTAGCCTAGCAAGCCTTTCTTCATATTCCAGCGTCTCCATCCCCTTAATCAGTTTGGTCGCCCGCCTCTGAACCTTTTCTAGTTCCAGGATATCCTTTTTGTAGCATGGTGCCCAAAATTGTTCACAGTATTCAAGATGTGGCCTCACTAGTGATGTATATAATGGGAGTATAACACTCTCATCCCTTGCATCCATTCCCCGCTTTATACATGCTAATACCTTGTTTGCCTTCTTTGCTGCAATCCTGCTTTGGGTACTGCTGCTAAGTTTGTTATCTAAGCTATTCATTCCCAGACCTCTGCCCACAGCACGGCAAATCAGGATCTCAAAGCTATGATGCTTTATGCTTCTACATACTCTCCATTCCGCAGTGATACAAGATAGAGAGGCTTCATCCTCTATACCAGTGCTTCTCAAGGCACACTAAGAGGCATATTTACTAAAGGTCGAATGTATTAGATTTTTATCACTTTCATATCGATATTAATCAATGTTGGGATTCCAGGGCTAAAACACACATTTACTAACATTTAAAAATTTAATATAAAGAATCACCTTTTAATAATTGTGTATTTTAATTCCGGAAGCCCAACATCGATTGACATCTGAAATAATTTAGATGAAAATTGAGCTTTAGTAAATATACCCCTAACAGTCCAGGATTTCAGGATATCCATGCTTGAGAACAGGTGACTGTAGTAGCTGTCATTTTGATTTAACCATCTGTGCTCAAGCCTGGATATCACTAAACCTGGACTGTTAGTGCCTTGATGACTGGGTTTGAGTAGCATTGATCAATATAACTTTTATAGTTAAAACACTATATAAATCAGGTGTATCAAAGCATATGAATGCTTATCACGTATCAAATACCAGACTTAACCGGATTTTTTTTTCTTAAAAACTGCTCAGAAATGTTCATTTTTTTGAAAGAAAAAAATAATTAAATGTAGTTTATACAAGTTTAATTTCAGTTTATTGAAAAAAAAAAAT
Organism: Pseudophryne corroboree; assembly: GCF_028390025.1. Taxonomy (NCBI): domain Eukaryota; kingdom Metazoa; phylum Chordata; class Amphibia; order Anura; family Myobatrachidae; genus Pseudophryne; species Pseudophryne corroboree. The sequence goes on from NC_086451.1 coordinate 451,540,157, forward strand.
TCTAAAATGTTTTGTTGAAAAAATATGCCATGGGGGTGTCTCGCACACCCAGTGCAAATAGGTGGTCATTGTAAAATAACCCCCTCCCCTCCATAGAATCCCCATCAGTGACATTACCCCTAAACCCGTAGAGGTGATAGATCTCCATTGGCACCCCCTTCCCCCCCCACCCACCAGTGTTCATAGAACTTCACTGTGCTAATAAGTGTATCACTATGTGTATAATACTCCCTGGGGTCAATAAACTTTTTCGGAGCATCACCCATCCCTCTATGCCTCCCTCCAGATGCTCTATATAATTCCCACCTTCATTACCACTCCTGTGGCATTGCCCCTGTCCCTCCCACTACAGGGCACAGTGGAGCGTGGGTCACAGTGGACTGATTCCCCCCCTTCCTGTAGATAACCTCTGTAGAGGGTGGCTGGAACAGGAGGAGTAAATTCGGGTGTAGCAACCATATACATTTTTCAATATTGGCTGGGGCCCTTGCTGAGTTTTTCCTTGGGGCCTACACTATGGGGGTCATTCCGAGTTGATCGCACGTAGCAACTTTTTGCTGCTCCTGCGATCAACTAGACGCCGCCTATGGGGGAGTGTATTGTAGCATAGCAGGGCTGCGATCCCTTGTGCAGCCCTGCTATGCTAAAAAAGTTTTGTGTAAAACAAGACCAGCCCTGCAGTTACTTACCCTGTGCGATGGATCCAGCGATGAAGGTCCCGGAATTGACGTCAGACATCCGCCCTCCAAACGCCTGGACATGCCTGCGTTCGGATCTCCACGCACGGAAAACGGTGCGTATCCGCCCCGGAACGCCTCCCCACTGTCAATCTTCTTGCAATCGCGCTAGCGATCACTTTCTTCTGGTCGTTTCTCGGCGACGGTTGTCGATGGGCAATGACGCACGTGTCCATTGCAGGCGCCGCACATGCGCATTTCCGACCCGTTCGCACTGCAGTGAAGAACCACTGCATGCAAACGGGTCGGAATGACCCCCTATATCCAGTTGTTTTGCCCATGGACCTGCTCACTGTAATGTGGTATAACATGAACTGGAGGGCATTATAATGTTACATAATATGAACCGGGGCACTTTAATATGGCATAATATGAAGTGGAGGCACTATAGTGTGGCATGATATGAACTGGGGGCAGAGTTTGGTATCGGGATCCAGGCACTTGAGATGCCGGGAGTCAGAATCCCAACAGCGGCATCCCGACGTGCAGAATCCCAATACCTGGTCAGTGTCGTACTAACACTAACCCCCCCATCCCCCCGCAGACTAACCCTAACACTCCCTCCTCGCTGCCTAAACCTATCCTTCCATCCCCGCAGCCTAACCCTACCCCCCTACAGCCTAACTGTAAGCCTCACCTCCTCCCCCGCAGCTTAACCCTAACCCCCCACCCTACAGCCTAACTGTAAGCCTTGCCTCCTCCCCCGCAGCTTAACCCTAACCCCCCCACCCTACAGCCTAACTGTAAGCCTCGCCTCCTCCCCAGCAGCTTAACCCTAACCCCCCCACCCTACAGACTAACTGTAAGCCTCGCCTCCTCCCCCGCAGCTTAACCCTAACCCCCCACCCTACAGCCTAACTGTAAGCCTCGCCTCCTCCCCCGCAGCTTGACCCTAACCCCCCCACCTACAGACTAACTATAAACCTCGCCTCCTCCCCCGCAGCTTAACCCTAACCCCCCACCCTACAGACTAACTGTAAGCCTCGCCTCCTCCCCCGCAGCTTAACCCTAACCCCCCCACCCTACAGCCTAACTGTAAGCCTCGTCTCCTCCCCCGCAGCTTAACCCTAACCCCCCCACCCTACAGCCTAACTGTAAGCCTCGCCTCCTCCCCCGCAGCTTGACCCTAACCCCCCCACCCTATAGACTAACTGTAAGCCTCGCCTCCCCCCCCGCAGCTTAACCCTAACCCCCCCACCCTACAGCCTAACTGTAAGCCTCGCCTCCCCCCCCGCAGCCTTTCCCTAACCCCCCCACCCTACAGACTTACTGTAAGCACCCCCCGCAGCCTAACCCTCTCCCTGCAGCCTAAACCCTCCCCAATAGCATCCCCCCCCGCAGCCTAACCCTCTCCCTGCAGCCTAACTGTAAGCCCCCCTCCCACAGCCTAACCCTCTCCGTGCAGCTTAAACCCTCCCCAAAAGCATCCCCCATCTCCCCCCCCCACCACCACACACAGCCTAACCCTTCCCTTTCCCCACAGCCTGACCCGAATTCCTCTACGGCAGTGGTTCTCAAACTCGGTCCTCAGGACCCCACACAGTGCATGTTTTGCAGGTAACCCAGCAGGTGCACAGGTGTATTAATTAATCACTGACACATTTTAAAAGGTCTACAGGTGGAGTTAATTATGTCACTTGTGATTCTGTGAGGAGACCTGCAAAACATGCACCGTGTGGGGTCCTGAGGACCGAGTTTGAGAACCTGTGCTCTACGGCATACTTACGATTGGGATGCCAGCAGTCGAGATTCCTTTGCCAGCATTTTAATCTATGTCTGAGTTCCGGCGCCATTCTCACCAGCGTTGGCATCCGGATCGCCAGCATGGTGGCCACCCCCGGTGCAGCACTATAATGCGGTATAATATGAGCTGCAGACACTGTATGTCATAATGTGAATTCCAGGTACTGTGTTGTAGCCCTACCATGTGACATAGGGGTCTATTCATGAAGCAGTGAAAAGTGAGCCTGTGGAGAAGTTGCTCCATGGCAACCAATCAGCTGCTCCGTACAACTGTATAGTATGCAAATTATAAATGTTAAGTCAGTGCTGATTGGTTGCCATCAGCAACTTCTCCACACTTTTCACTGCTTCATGAATAGATCCCATAATGTGATATAGGGCATTACTATGGTTCAGAAAATCAACTAGGGCAATACTATAGGGAATAACATAACTAAGACAGTACTAATGGTCAGAAAATGGACTAGGACACTATTATGGGGAATAAACTGAACAACTGCTGTGAGGGGTCTCTCTAGAACCATTGGGACAGGGCCCCTTCAAAATCTTGCTATGGGGCCCACAGTTCTGGCTGTGCCCCTGCATCTGGCTATAGGGTACCTGTCACGTATTATCTTCTATATTGAACAGTTATATATCTGCACACCTATGAGAATATCCCATATACTGTGCTCCTATCAAGCGTACCATGACATAATTATACTATAGGAAGTCTGCCAGCTTTCACCACATTGGCTCTGAGTGGTCATATGACATCAGCCCACATAGACAGGTCATTCTGTGCACCAGGTAGCGCTGGAATGAGAGGGAGGGGCACAGCTTTATGGCTAGTCGTCACAAGACTGATTTCCTTGTTAATAATTGTACATTGCATTTAAGATTTTACTCGTTATTTGTACAAGTACACTTATGTGATCTACATCAATATCTTTTACTAATATCATACAAAGATTTAGCCATTTATTAGTTTAAAACAGCATTCAGAATATTATTTACAGAACATAGAAATGTGCAGAATAGGCCTAAATTCAGTATCAGATTCTTATGAAGATTCCTGGTCCGAGGACATTATCGGCGTCTTGCAGATGGAGGAAGTCCAGACCGCCTTCTCTTGTGATCATGTGACTCAGCAGCATCACTACCCCCAGCCGTTCTTCCAGGACAGTTTGCTGCAAACACATAGAATGGGTTGATATGAGAGATGGTGGTTGTACCCACCGATGTTTTTCCCTAAAAAGATACCATTGATGTTTTCGGCCTCCGATGTACTTCCCTGGGATGCAGTCAAAATATCGTCAGAAGACCGAGGGATCCTGGAGGTTAGTACCGGGGTTGTGTTAGGCACTAGGGGGAGGGTTAGGCTGGGGTGGGTGGGGGGGGGGGGGGGGGGGTGGTTAGGGTTAGGCTGCAGTGAGGGGTTAGGGTTAGGATGCAGTGGGGGGTTAGGGGTAGAGTGAAAAAACTTACCGGGATGTGTAAGGATTCTGTACGTTGGGAACCACTGTCGCTCTTCTGACTGGATTTCGTACTCAACACCTACCCTGCTCTATTACTCACCAGGGTAGGGGGCTCATGTGTCGCTGCAGGGGATGGGCTAGGCTACATGTCCTGTCGCTAGGGAGGAATAACAAAAATACCATTGTGGGGATCTGTGCCATTGATGGCGTAAGACCATTGGATTGCCACCATTCATGGGAAAACCATCGACCATTGACGGTTAACCATTGAAGGTTGTAACCACTCATGGTCAATATCCAGCCCTACGTCCAATCTTTCTTCTGTGTGACATCGGGCCTAATTCAGATCTGATCGTAGCAGCAAATTTGTTAGCAGTTGTGCAAAACCATGTGCACTGCAGGTGGGGCAGATGTAACGTGCAGAGAGAGTTAGATTTGGGTGGGGTGTGTTCAAACTGAAATCTAAATTGCAGTGTAAAAATAAAGCAGCCAGTATTTACCCTGCACAGAAACAAAATAACCCACCCAAATCTAACTCTCTCTGCACATGTTATATCTGCCCCACCTGCAGTGCACATAGGCCCTCATTCCGAGTTGATCGGTCGCAAGGCGATTTTAGCAGAGTTGCTCACGCTAAGCCGCCGCCTACTGGGAGTGTATCTTAGCTTCTTAAAATTGCGACCGATGTATTCGCAATATTGCGATTACAAACTACTTAGCAGTTTCAGAGTAGCTTCAGACTTACTCGGCATCTGCGATCAGTTCAGTGCTTGTCGTTCCTGGTTTGACGTCATAAACACACCCAGCGTTCGCCCAGACACTCCCCCGTTTCTCCGGCCACTCCTGCGTTTTTTCCGGAAACGGTAGCGTTTTTATCCACACGCCCCGAAAACGCCGTGTTTCCGCCCAGTAACACCCATTTCCTGTCAATCACACTACGATCGCCGGAGCGAAGAAAAAGCCGTGAGTAAAAATACTATCTTCATTGTAAAATTACTTGGCGCAGTCGCAGTGCGATTATTGCGCATGCGTACTAAGCGGAATTTCACTGCGATGCGATGAAAATTACCGAGCGAACGACTCGGAATGAGGGCCATAGTTTTGCACATTAGCTAACAAATGTGCTGCTGCGATCAGATCTGAGGGCCTAATTCAGACCTGATCGCAGCAGCAAATTTGTTAGCAGTTGGGCAAAACCATGCGCACTACAGGTGGGGCAGATGTAACATGTGCAGAGAGAGTTAGATGTGGGTGGGTTATATTGTTTCTGTGCAGGGTAAATACTGGCTGCTTTATTTTTACACTGCAATTTAGATTTCAGTTTGAACACACCCCACCCAAATCTAACTCTCTCTGCACATGTTGTATCTGCCCCACCTGCAGTGCACATGGTTTTGCCCAACTGCTAACAAATTTGCTGCTGCGATCAACTCTGAATTAACCCCCTGATCGCTAGCAGGCGATTTTTGCACTGCTGCGATCAGATAGTCGCCGCCTATAGGGGGAGTGTATTTTCGCTGTGCAAGTGTGCGAACGCATGTGTAGCAGAGCTGTATGAACAGATTTTGTGCAGTCTCCGAGTAGCCCAGGACTTACTCAGCCTCTGCGATCACTTCAGCCTGTCCGGGACCGGAATTGACGTCAGGTTCCCTCCCTGCAAACGCATGAACACGCCTGCGTTTTTCCAACCACTCCCAGAAAACGGTCAGTTGCCGCCCACAAACGCCCTCTTCCTGTCAATCTCCTTGCGATCGCCCGTGCGAACGGATCCGTCGCACAAACCCATCTGAGCGGTGATCTGCTTTGTACCCGTGTGACGAGCCTGCGCATTGCGGTGCATACACATGCGCAGTTCTGACCTGATCGCAGGCTGTGAGAGAACACAGCCTAGCGATCGGGTCTGAATTAGGCCCAGCAGTTTTACAATGGGACTGGGGATAAAACAACCAAGTAATTAGAGAGCTCATGGTAGAAAATAGTAATTGTGAACAGGCCAGTGTCATGATGTGAGGAGAGGAGTGGAGCAGGGTCCCCAGCAGCACAGAGTATATCAGGAGATGAGTGATGTGTCAGTGAGGACAGGGCTGCATGTGACAGGGGCAGTGACATGATGTGAGGAGGGGAATGGAGGCAGCAGGAAGCCACAGACTGAGAGTTATACAGTGCTAGGAGCAGGGTCCCCAGCAGCACAGAGTATATCAGGAGATGAGTGATGTGTCAGTGAGGACAGGGCTGCATGTGACAGGGGCAGTGACATGATGTGAGGAGGGGAATGGAGGCAGCAGGAAGCCACAGACTGAGAGTTATATAGTGGGAGGAGCAGGGTCCCCAGCAGCACAGAGTATATCAGGAGATGAGCGATGTGTCAGTGAGGACAGGGCTGCATGTGACAGGGGCAGGGACATGATGTGAGGAGGGGAATGGAGGCAGCAGGAAGCCACAGACTGAGAGTTATACAGTGCTAGGAGCAGGGTCCCCAGCAGCACAGAGTATATCAGGAGATGAGTTATGTGTCAGTGAGGACAGGGCTGCATGTGACAGGGGCACTGACATGATGTGAGAAGAGGAATGGAGGCAGCAGGAAGCCACAGACTGAGAGTTATATAGTGGGAGGAGCAGAGTTCCCAGCAGCACAGAGTATATCAGGAGATGAGTGATGTGTCAGTGAGGACAGGGCTGCATGTGACAGGGGCACTGACATGATGTGAGGAGGGGAATGGAGGCAGCAGGAAGCCACAGACTGAGAGTTATACAGTGCTAGGAGCAGGGTCCCCAGCAGCACAGAGTATATCAGGAGATGAGTTATGTGTCAGTGAGGACAGGGCTGCATGTGACAGGGGCACTGACATGATGTGAGGAGAGGAATGGAGGCAGCAGGAAGCCACAGACTGAGAGTTATATAGTGGGAGGAGCAGAGTTCCCAGCAGCACAGAGTATATCAGGAGATGAGTGATGTGTCAGTGAGGACAGGGCTGCATGTGACAGGGGCAGTGACATGATGTGAGGAGGAGAATGGAGGCAGCAGGAAGCTACAGACTGAGAGTTATATAGTGGAAGGAGCAGGGTCCCAGCAGCACAGAGTATATCAGGAGATGAGTGATGTGTCAGTGAGGACAGGGCTGCATGTGACAGGAAGTGACATGATTTGAGGAGGAGAATGGAGGCAGCAGGAAGCTACAGACTGAGAGTTATATAGTGGGAGGAGCAGAGTTCCCAGCAGCACAGAGTATATCAGGAGATGAGTGATGTGTCAGTGAGGACAGGGCTGCATGTGACAGGGCAGTGACATGATGTGAGGAGGAGAATGGAGGCAGCAGGAAGCTACAGACTGAGAGTTATATAGTGGAAAGAGCAGGGTCCCAGCAGCACAGAGTATATCCGGAGATGAGTGATGTGTCAGTGAGGACAGGGCTGCATGTGACAGGGCAGTGACATGATGTGAGGAGGGGAATGGAGGCAGCAGGAAGCCAAAGACTGAGAGTTATATAGTGGGAGGAGCAGTGTCCTCAGCAGCACAGAGTATATCAGGAGATGAGTGATGTGTCAGTGAGGACAGGGCTGCATGTGACAGGGGCAGTGACATGATGTGAGGAGGGGAATGGAGGCAGGAAGTCACAGGCTGAGAGTTATATAGTGGGAGGAGCAGGGTTCCCAGCAGCACAGAGTATATCAGGAGATGAGTGATGTGTCAGTGAGGACAGGGCTGCATGTGACAGGGACAGTGACATGATGTTAGAAGGAGAATGGAGGCAGCAGGAAGCCACAGACTGAGAGTTATATAGTGGAAGGAGCAGGGTCCCCAGCAGCACAGAGTAGTGATGTGAGGCTCCTGTAACATGGATGCAGGTAGATTGTGGTGCTAAAAAGCGCTATAGGAAACACAGTTCATACATATAAATTATTTGTGACATTATATTAGAAGTTCATAAAACACATGGCCATGGACTACTTCAGTCACTTCTAATGTCAATACTTTACACAAATTAGTATATTATACTACACCCTTCATATATATTACCATGTATACTAGTCCCCTAACATTATAACATATATATTACACCACTGTGATTTTTTATGATGTTTTATTTCAGTTGTCTCCTCTTACCTCACAGATCCAGGTCTTCTTCACCTTCCTCCTGCATTAGAAGATGATCTCTCAGTGCCTGGAAAGTCGCCGCCCAGGGCACGGCGTGGTACAGTATGTATACCACCTCCACCACCAAAATCAGAAGGAAAACAGCAAGGAACGAGATAAAAACTCTGTCGGCCACATGGACAATCTTCATTTTGGTGCTTCGTTGCTCCCAGGGGACAGTGTCTGGCGAGGGAGTCGCCCGTGCAAGGATCACAAAAGCATCTTCATCATCATCATCATCATCATCTTCATAATCATCATCATCATCATCCTCTGCAGGGGGTGTCGGCAGGAGGGGTGAGGAAGGGTCTTCAGTGTCGCTGGTACTGGTGTCCATCACACAAGGTGGTGGGAGGGAAATGTAAGTATGAATGAGAAACTGCGGGGAAGGCAGAGATAAGGAGAGGGGGATAATAAACCGTGGGCAATCGTGAAGGGCATCAGACCCAAATAAATGTTAAAAGTAAGAAGAGACACAGGAAGAACATAGGCATCAAGCAAGAGAAAGGGTTGGAGGAACAGCTGGAACGAGATAAGGTGATAAGGTTTGGGTAATAGGAAAGTGGAGAGTTTAAAATAAAAAGATCACGGCAGGAGGGGCAGAGAGAGTCCGTCATTAGAAGACACTTCTCCTAATCTGAGGACGAGACACATTGGAGTCAGCATACAAGAGATTACCAGCTCACCGCCCATATGTCACCAGAGATGGTTACAGCGGAGATTAGGTGGCACAATGTTTGCTTCTCACCACATAGGGGGTTACACTATTGAAAAAGAAACTAAAAATTATTTGGAACACAAAGGACACCGTATTGTAAATAAAATAAAAAAAGCTATTTTTCTTAAAGTCTTCTTATTTTAAGATTGACCATAGACAGTACGTTAATACAATTACAAAGCAACTGGTCCGATATTACAACCTTAGTACATGCTAGGTCTATGGAAAGAAAGTAGAAAAAAAAAAAACTTAGGTACTGTAAATTAAAATACAAAGAGGAGTAATGAAAACGGGGATGAGTTGGGGTGGCGCACAAAATGACGTTACATCTCAGGTAGTGGCAAACAAGCAAAATATTTAAACACATACAGACACAGAACTTTTGTACAATTTGCGAAAATTGTGAAATAAAGAATGAAAATATGAGATTAAAACCAAAAAATTCCCGTTGCGTTTTTTACTATGCTTAGTCTTCCATGGAATCTGATGTGTGCAAATAATGAATTACATGAGGATGAAATGGAGAAGCAAGAGAAAAGTGTGATCACAAAATTATATCATATATATATATATATACACATACACACACACTGCTCAAAAAAATAAAGGGAACACTTAAACAACACATTCTAGATCTGAATGAATGAAATATTCTTATTAAATACTTTGTTCTTTACATAGTTGAATGTGCTGACAACAAAATCACACAAAAATTATCAATGGAAATCAAATTTATTAACCCATGGAGGTCTGGATTTGGAGTCACACTCAAAATTAAAGTGGAAAAAAACACTACAGGCTGATCCAACTTTGATGTAATGTCCTTAAAACAAGTCAAAATGAGGCTCAGTAGTGTGTGTGTGGTCTCCACGTGCCTGTATGACCTCCCTACAACGCCTGGGCATGCTCCTGATGAGGTGGCGGATGGTCTCCTGAGGGATCTCCTCCCAGACCTGGACTAAAGCATCCGCCAACTCCTGGACAGTCTGTGGTGCAACGTGGCGTTGGTGGATGGAGCGAGACATGATGTCCCAGATGTGCTCAGTTGGATTCAGGTCTGGGGAACGGGCGGGCCAGTCCATAGCATCAATGCCTTCGTCTTGCAGGAACTGCTGACACACTCCAGCCACATGAGGTCTAGCATTGTCTAGAATTAGGAGGAACCCAGGGCCAACCGCACCAGCATATGGTCTCACAAGGGGTCTGAGGATCTCATCTCGGTACCTAATGGCAGTCAGGCTACCTCTGGCGAGCACATGGAGGGCTGTGCGGCCCCCCAAAGAAATGCCACCCCACACCATTACTGACCCACTGCCAAACCGGTCATGCTGGAGGATGTTGCAGGCAGCAGAACGTTCTCCTTGGCATCTCCAGACTCTGTCACGTCTGTCACATGTGCTCAGTGAGAACCTGCTTTCATCTGTGAAGAGCACAGGGCGCCAGTGGCGAATTTGCCAATCTTGGTGTTCTCTGGCAAATGCCAAACGTCCTGCACAGTGTTGGGCTGTAAGCACAACCCCCACCTGTGGACATCGGGCCCTCATACCACCCTCGTGGAGTCTGTTTCTGATCGTTTGAGTAGACACATGCACATTTGTGGCTTGCTGGAGGTCATTTTGCAGGGCTCTGGCAGTGCTCCTCCTGTTCCTCCTTGCACAAAGGCAGAGGTAGCGGTCCTGCTGCTGGGTTGTTGCCCTCCTACGGCCTCCTCCATGTCTCCTGATGTACTGGCCTGTCTCCTGGTAGCGCCTCCATGCTCTTGACACTACGCTGACAGACACAGCAAACCTTCTTGCCACAGCTCACATTGATGTGCCATCCTGGATGAGCTGCACTACCTGAGCCACTTGTGTGGGTTGTAGACTCCGTCTCATGCTACCACTAGAGTGAAAGCACCGCCAGCTTTCAAAAGTGACCAAAACATCAGCCAGAAAGCATAGTAGCTGAGAAGTGGTCTGTGGTCACCACCTGCAGAACAACTCCTTTATTGGGGGTGTCTTGCTAATTGCCTATAATTTCCACCTGTTGTCTATTCCATTTGCACAACAGCATGTGAAATTGATTGTCAATCAGTGTTGCTTCCTAAGTGGACAGTTTGATATGTTGCTTCCTAAGTGGACAGTTTGATTTCACAGAAGTGTGATTGACTTGGAGTTACATTGTGTTGTTTAAGTGTTCCCTTTATTGTTTTGAGCAGTGTATATATACACTTAAACAACACAATGTAACTCCAAGTCAATCACACTTCTGTGAAATCAAACTGTCCAGAGCCCTGCAAAATGACCTCCAGCAAGCCACAAATGTGCATGTGTCTACTCAAACGATCAGAAACAGACTCCATGAGGGTGGTATGAGGGCCCGATGTCCACAGGTGGGGGTTGTGCTTACAGCCAAACACCGTGCAGGACGTTTGGCATTTGCCAGAGAACACCAAGATTGGCAAATTCGCCACTGGCGCCCTGTGCTCTTCACAGATGAAAGCAGGTTGAAAGCAGGTTCTCACTGAGCACGTGACAGAGTCTGGAGACGCCAAGGAGAACGTTCTGCTGCCTGCAACATCCTCCAACATGACCGGTTTAGCAGTGGGTCAGTAATGGTGTGGGGTGGCATTTCTTTGGGGGGCCGCACAGCCCTCCATGTGCTCGCCAGAGGTAGCCTGACTGCCATTAGGTACAGAGATGAGATCCTCAGACCCCTTGTGAGACCATATGCTGGTGCTGTTGGCCCTGGGTTCCTCCTAATGCAAGACAATGCTAGACCTCATGTGGCTGGAGTGTGTCAGCAGTTCCTGCAAGACGAAGGCATTGATGCTATGGACTGGCCCGCCCGTTCCCCAGACCTGAATCCACTTGAGCACATCTGGGACATCATGTCTCGCTCCATCCACCAACGCCACGTTGCACCACAGACTGTCCAGGAGTTGGCGGATGCTTTAGTCCAGGTCTGGGAGGAGATCCCTCAGGAGACCATCTGCCACCTCATCAGGAGCATGCCCAGGCGTTGTAGGGAGGTCATACAGGCACGTGGAGGCCACACACACTACTGAGCCCCATTTAGACTTGTTTTAAGGACATTACATCAAAGTTGGATCAGCCTGTAGTGTGTTTTTCCACTTTCATTTTGAGTGTGACTCCAAATCCAGACCTCCATGGGTTATTAAATTTGATTTCCATTGATAATTTTTGTGTGATTTTGTTGTCAGCACATTCAGCTATGTAAAGAACAAAGTATTTAATAAGAATATTTCATTCACTCAGATCTAGGATGTGTTGTTTAAGTGTTCCCTTTATTTTTTTGAGCAGTATGTGTATATATATATATATATATATATATATATATATATATACACATACATACATACATACATACATACACACACACATACATACATACATACATTTTACATAAACAATAGGCTTTAACCCACAGCACCCAACCATCTGCGGTGCCTTCTGGCCAGTCCCTCACTGACTCTATATTATTTGCCGCAGATTTTATATTCAATAAGCTTTTTTTCTGGTTTTAAGGCTGCCAGTTCACTGGCTAAAAGTGAATGTGCTCATTAATTAATATGGTTGGATTAGGTTCTGTCTCTTTTAATCAATGAGCTTGCAGCTTGACCCATCTTGAGCTAGATTATGTCATCCTATACAACAGGGGTGGGGAACCTTTGGCCCTCCCGCTGTTGTTGAACTACACATACCAGCATGCCTTGCTACAGTTTTGCTATTTGTCCATGATAAAACTGTTAAAGGGCATGCCGAGATATATAGTTCAACAACAGCTGGAGGGCGAAAGGTTCCCCATCCCTGCTATAAAACAAAGGGTTCCTCCAGAGAAACATTGCATCTCCCTGTACTATGTATATCCAGGCTTGTCTCCTGTACTGTATAGTATGCACCAGGTATTTTACTGCATATCATACCCCTCTGCTGCATGCAATGGTTTATAGGTCTTCCATAATATTCTGAAACTTTAACAGCCACACGCAGACAGCGGGCAAAACATACAGATCAGTTCTTCTTTTATACATGCACGGTGTTTATGTAAGGTATAGAATCTATAGAAAATGTACCTTATACTGTAATATAAAGGATGCATGTATAGCCCCTTTCCCTGTACCCTATCATGTAAATCTACAGATGGCATACCTTATCTCTCGCATATGACCTGTAGATCGTATCCTTTATATTATATAATATTCCTGCAAGTCCGGACACCTCTGTTATAGGAGCAAAGTAAGATAGTGACAGCTGTCATCTTCCCCTATACATTGTACGATGGGGGTCATTCAGAGTTGTTCGCTCGTTATTTTTTTCTCGCAACGGAGCGATTAGTCGCTAATGCGCATGCGCAATGTCCGCAGTGCGACTGCGCCAAGTAAATTTGCTATGCAGTTAGGAATTTTACTCACGGCATTACGAGGTTTTTTCTTTGTTCTGGTGATCGTAATGTGATTGATAGGAAGTGGGTGTTTCTGGGCGGAAACTGGCCGTTTTATGGGTGTGTGCGAAAAAACGCTACCGTTTCTGGGAAAAACGCGGGAGTGTCTGAAGAAACGGGGGAGTGTCTGGGCGAACGCTGGGTGTGTTTGTGACATCAAACCAGGAACGAAACTGACTGAACTGATCACAGTTGCCGAGTAAGTCTGGAGCTACTCAGAAACTGCTAAGAAGTGTCTAATCGCAATTCTGCTAATCTTTCGTTTGCAATTTTACTATGCTAAGATTCACTCCCAGTAGGCGGCGGCTTAGCGTGTGCAAAGCTGCTAAAAGCAGCTAGCGAGCGAACAACTCGGAATGACCACCGATAGTTGTGCTCCCACGCCGTTACTGTACCGGAGGTATGTCAGCCTGCCACGTCTCACTTTTATTCCATCTCTGTAAGTGTAGAGGGGCAAAAAAAGGGGAGGTATGTCTCTGCAGATTGAGTCATGCTCGCTCTCACTCTCAGGTGCATTTTGTGCTTCTGAGTTGCTTTTACGTCCAAATGCTACACTAATACCTGTAGTTACATATGCTATGCAGCGGAGCGGCGGCCGACTGTTCTACAGATGTAGCCGTTCCCATCCAGCTTGCGACACGGCCGCACAGGCACACCCGCCACACCGAGGCACGGGTACGGCTTAGTATGCCCCTCATGTATTACTATGGGCGTGCATACTTAGACGCCAAAGTGCATTCTAGTTGCAGGCACACTTGCTACGAATATGGCAAGCCGCAGTCTAGATAAGCGTGGCTGCATCTGTAAATCGTCAGCCATTTTTGTATAAAAGGTGGATAACTGCAGTGTCCGTCAATGGGATTACCGACAGGAAGTCTGCTGTGTAGGTAAACTTCTTCCCCCACAATCACAACATTGGTTCTGATTAGGAATTGCGTGCATATCCATTCTGCGAACAGAACTGCGCATACGTCGGAGGCTGGCACACGCAACTCTGAGCATCTGCCTGCGATTCGGTTGTACGCACCCCAGCTGCATCTGCACTGGCTGCTTAGTGGGTGTAACCGAGTGGCAAAGGGGCATTGGCACATAGGGGGTCATTCCGAGTTGTTCGCTCGCAAGCTGCTTTTAGCAGCTTTGCACACGCTAAGCTGCCACCTACTGGGAGTGAATCTTAGCTTATCAAAATTGCGAACGAAAGATTAGCAGAATTGCGAATAGACACTTCTTAGCAGTTTCTGAGTAGCTCCACACTTACTCGGCATCTGCGATCAGTTCAGTGCTTGTCGTTCCTGGTTTGACGTCACAAACACACCCAGCGTTCGCCCAGACACTCCCCCGTTTCTCCAGCCACTCCCGCGTTTTTCCCGGAAACGGTAGCGTTTTTTCGCACACTCCCATAAAACGGCCTGTTTCCGCCCAGAAACACCCACTTCCTGTCAATCACACTCCGATCACCAGAACGAAGAAAAAACCTTGTAATGCCGTGAGTAATATTCCTAACTGCATAGCAAATTTACTTGGAGCAGTCGCACTGCGGACATTGCGCATGCGCATTAGCGACTAATCGCTCCGTTGCGAGAAAAAAATACCGAGCGAACAACTCGGAATGACCCCCATAGTGCTGTGGGCATGGAGACACAACAGCAGCCTCTTCGAAGTTGAGCGGAAGCAGAGATTGAGTTTGATTCCGTTGGATTACAGAAGCTTTTGCACTCCAAAATAAACAAATACAACCCAAAGAAATAATCCAAGCCAGTGAAAGAATTAACATTACTTCTTTATTAAAATAGCTGTAAAAGCGTCTGCACACTAGGCGGCGTTTAAAGCAACACCAGAACCTCAACTTATCCGATAACATTACAGCCCCTTCAGAAGTCCCTGAAATGGAACATTACCATGGGCTGAAAAGAAAGGAAACCACGCAGTGCTGGAATTCTTTTAAACAAAATAGGTAAAAGAGAATTATTAAACCATTAAAGAAACAGACAAACACAATCTATGGAATTGGAGAACTAAGAGGCCCAACTGAACAGTCTGCAACTAGAAAAAAACCCCCAGTAGGATCAGGAAAAAGTTCATTAACATCCTATGAATGTTCAGGAAGGTTAACTCAGTCAGGGACACTGCAATATTGGTGGGACCTCCCCGTCCATCGCCAGCAATGATGCACAAGCAAGCGGTGATGTGGGAGGAGACTGTGATGCGACATCAAAGTTCAGTAACATTTTGGTGCAGATTGTTGGCTGTGCGCACACAGATTGTGGAACGGCACAAGTCTCAGCTGTGTGTGACAACTCAGAAACGTCTTGTGAGGACTTGGATAAAGTTTCTTTCAAAGAGATCTCTTCCAAGTTCATCTCTTCTTGGTCTTGGGTCATCACTAAAGAGTCCCCAGTAGAGGAGCCTGGCAAATTCACAGGGGATGAGGACACATTTGGCACAGATGCATCCTCTGCATTTTCGGGTGAGCTACATTGATGGTGGACAGAGTCTGTGTCCCTTTCGGGGTGCGCCATCTCTGAATTAGGTGGGGACAGGTCTTGTGTGCAGCAGTCTGTAGACCTTGATGGAGATGAATCCTCAAGGGGAGAGCCTGTGGAGCACATTGTGGATTTATCATGATTGTCATGGGGTGCAGAGATTATCGGGGGAGAATCCCTTTGAGAAGAGCTGTCCATGACATCACCATGGCTGGCTGGTGAAGCAACCTCAGGGGCAGGCGCCAGAGAGTCTGCAAAGGGTGCCTCGTGATCAGAGAAGAGGACTGAATGTGTAGAAGCGGAATTCTCTTGTAGACAGTCGAGAGTGTTTACATGATGCATGTTGGGTGGAGGAATATTCTCAGAAAAATCAGGGATGGTTGAAGGAGCAAGCTTAGGAGAAGAATTTATGGAGCACGCTTTGCGTATATCATGTTTGGGAAGAAACGAAGACTGTGTGATAGGCTTGGCCACTTGAAGAGAAACAATGGATTTTGCCTGATACGCACAAGGCTGCAGATTGTCCGTAAGGTCTTCTGTTTTGACTGGAGAAATAATTTCAGGTAGAGACTCTGTTGAGCACTCCGTGGGTGTATCACGTGGGGTGAGGTGATTAAAGGGGTTCTTCTCAGGTCTACAGGCGAATGAGTTTTTCTGAAGCGTAGATGACTGGGGAACATCCACAGTGTCATCAGGTGGCGTATCCTGCTGGGGATGCAGTAAAGATGTCATCGTGGAAAAGTTTGTGGGGCGGCAAAACAAGTTTCCAGCAGAGAGAACATTGACCAGAGGCTGCAAGATAAGGCCGAGCCGATTAATCTCAGCAGACACGCCAGCAATGGCGGACCTCACCAACTCGGCCCCTTCTCGTACTTCCACTCTTGTGGCTGTCAACTCCTTCGTCAGCTGGCACCTGAAAGCCGAAAGCTCCCGGAGTAGATCTTCCTGGACGTTAGGCTCTGCCGGCAGTGGAGGCTGAGAAGGTTGGGGAGTTAGCGATTCCCCCACAACAAACTGCGTCACCGAGCTGCTGTCCAGTGATTCGGCTCCTTCTGCAATTAAAATATTAAGTGTAAGCAATTTGTAAATGTTAAATGTGCACCACGTATGAATATAGAATTATTATGTGTTCCTGATGTATGACTATGTACACAGTTCTCACCCTCTGTTGTCCACACAGTCTGCGCTGGCTTGGTATCCCATTCTGGACAGTGCTGCATCCGTACTTCCTCAGTCTCCCAGCAGTCTTGTGGTTCCACACTAGAAGAATGGGCTTCCTGTGGTATTTAGAGGAAAATTAATTGTATTTAATATACAGTATCTATCCTGGTGGGGAAAATCGAGAAGCTTGGTGTGGTGACATGAACCTAGTATAATATATCGCCAGGGCTCATAGTCAAAATAATAAGAATTTACTTACCGATAATTCTATTTCTCGTAGTCCGTAGTGGATGCTGGGGACTCCGTCAGGACCATGGGTATTAGCGGCTCCGCAGGAGACAGGGCACAAAAGTAAAAGCTTTAGGATCAGGTGGTGTGCACTGGCTCCTCCCCCTATGACCCTCCTCCAAGCCTCAGTTAGGATACTGTGCCCGGACGAGCGTACACAATAAGGAAGGATTTTGAATCCCGGGTAAGACTCATACCAGCCACACCAATCACACTGTACAACCTGTGATCTGAACCCAGTTAACAGCATGATAACAGCGGAGCCTCTGAAAAGATGGCTCACAACAATAATAACCCGATTTTTGTAACAATAACTATGTACAAGTATTGCAGACAATCCGCACTTGGGATGGGCGCCCAGCATCCACTACGGACTACGAGAAATAGAATTATCGGTAAGTAAATTCTTATTTTCTCTGACGTCCTAAGTGGATGCTGGGGACTCCGTCAGGACCATGGGGATTATACCAAAGCTCCCAAACGGGCGGGAGAGTGCGGATGACTCTGCAGCACCGAATGAGAGAACTCCAGGTCCTCCTCAGTCAGGGTGTGCCCCTGACCAAGTATCAGCTCGGCAAAGTTGTAAAGCCGAGACCCCTCGGGCAGCCGCCCAAGATGAGCCCACCTTCCTTGTGGAATGGGCATTTACATATTTTGGCTGTGGCAGGCCTGCCACAGAATGTGCAAGCTGAATTGTACTACACATCCAACTAGCAATCGTCTGCTTAGAAGCAAGAGCACCCAGTTTGTTGGGTGCATACAGGATAACAGCAAGTCAGTCTTCCTGACTCCAGCCGTCCTGGAAACTATATTTTCAGGGCCCTGACAACATCTAGCAACTTGGAGTCCTCCAAGTCCCTAGTAGCCGCAGGTACCACAATAAGCTGGTTCGGGTGAAACACTGACACCACCTTAGGGAGAAACTGGGGATGAGTCCGCAGCTCTGCCCTGTCCGAATGGACAATCAGATATGGGCTTTTTGAGACAAACGCCGCCAATTCTGACACTCGCCTGGCCGAGGCCAGGGCCAACAGCATGGTCACTTTCCCTGTGAGATATTTCAAATCCACAGATTTGAGCGGTTTAAACCAATGTGATTTTAGGAATCCCAGAACTACGTTGAGATCCCACAGTGCCACTGGAGGCACAAAAAGGGGGTTGTATATGCAGTACTCCCTTGACAAACTTCTGGACTTCAGGAACTGAAGCCAATTCTTTCTGGAAGAAAATCGACAGGGCCGAAACTTGAACCTTAATGGACCCCAATTTGAGGCCCATAGACACTCCTGTTTGCAGGTAATGCAGGAAACGACCGAGTTGAAATTTCTTCATGGGGCCTTCCTGGCCTCACACCACGCAACATATTTTCGCCACATGTGGTGATAATGTTGTGCGGTCACCTCCTTCCTGGCTTTGACCAGGGTAGGAATGACCTCTTCCGGAATGCCTTTTTCCCTTAGGATCCGGCGTTCAACCGCCATGCCGTCAAACGCAGCCGCGGTAAGTCTTGGACAGACATGGTACTTGCTGAAGCAAGTCCCTTCTTAGCGGCAGAGGCCATGAGTCCTCTGTGAGCATCTCTTGAAGTTCCGGGTACCAAGTCCTTCTTGGCCAATCCGGAGCCACGAGTATAGTTCTTACTCCTCTACGTCTTATAATTCTCAATACCTTGGGTATGAGAAGCAGAGGAGGGAAGACATACACCGACTGGTACACCCACGGTGTTACCAGAACGTCCACAGCTATTGCCTGAGGGTCTTTTGACCTGGCGCAATACTTGTCCAGTTTTTTGTTCAGGCGGGACGCCATCATGTCCACCTTTGGTCTTTTCCAACGGTTCACAATCATGTGGAAGACTTCCCGATGAAGTCCCCACTCTCCCGGGTGGAGGTTGTGCCTGCTGAGGAAGTCTGCTTCCCAGTTGTCCACTCCCGGAATGAACACTGCTGACAGTGCTATCACATGATTTTCCGCCCAGCGAAAAATCCTTGCAGTTTCTGCCATTGCCCTCCTGCTTCTTGTGCCGCCCTGTCTGTTTACGTGGGCGACTGCCGTGATGTTGTCCCACTGGATCAATACCGGCTGACCTTGAAGCAGAGGTCTTGCTAAGCTTAGAGCATTGTAAATTGCCCTTAGCTCCAGTATATTTATGTGGAGAAAAATCTCCAGACTTGATCACACTCCCTGGAAATTTTTTCCCTGTGTGACTGCTCCCCAGCCTCTCAGGCTGGCCTCCGTGGTCACCAGCATCCAATCCTGAATGCCGAATCTGCGGCCCTCTAGAAGATGAGCACTCTGTAACCACCACAGGAGAGACACCCCTGTCCCTGGAGACAGGGTTATCCGCTGATGCATCTGAAAATGCGATCCGGACCATTTGTCCAGCAGATCCCACTGAAAAGTTCTTGCGTGGAATCTGCCAAATGGAATCGCTTCGTAATAAGCCACCATTTTTCCCAGGACTCTTGTGCAATGATGCACTGACACTTTTCCTGGTTTTAGGAGGTTCCTGACTAGCTCGGATAACTCCCTGGCTTTCTCCTCCGGGAGAAACACCTTTTTCTGGACTGTGTCCAGAACCATCCCTAGGAACAGCAGACGTGTCGTCGGAAACGGCTGCGATTTTGGATATTTAGAATCCACCCGTGCTGTCGTAGAACTACTTGAGATAGTGCTACTCCGACCTCTAACTGTTCTCTGGACCTTGCCCTTATCAGGAGATCGTCCAAGTAAGGGATAATTAAGACGCCTTTTCTTTGAAGAAGAATCATCATTTCGGCCATTACTTTGGTAAAGACCCGGGGTGCCGTGGACAATCCAAACGGCAGCGTCTGAAACTGATAGTGACAGTTCCGTACCACGAACCTGAGGTACCCTTGGTGAGAAGGGCAATTTGGGACATGGAGGTAAGCATCCTTGATGTCCAGGGACACCATATAGTCCCCTTCTTCCTGGTTCGCTATCACTGCTCTGAGTGACTCCATCTTGATTTGAACCTTTGTATGTAAGTGTTCAAAGATTTCCCATTTAGAATAGGTCTCACCGAGCCGTCTGGCTTCAGTACCACAATATAGTGTGGAATAATACCCCTTTCCTTGTTGTAGGAGGGGTACTTTGATTATCACCTGCTGGGAATACAGCTTGTGAATTGTTTCCAATACTGCCTCCCTGTCGGAGGAAGACGTTGGTAAAGCAGACATCAGGAGCCTGCGAGGGGGAGACGTCTCGAATTTCCAGTCTGTACCCCTGGGATACTATTTGTAGGATCCAGGGGTCCACTTGCGAGTGAGCCCACTACGCGCTGAAACTCTTGAGACGACCCCCCACCGCACTTGAGTCCGCTTGTACGGCCCCAGCGTCATGCTGAGGACTTGGCAGAAGCTGTGGAGGGCTTCTGTTCCTGGGAATGGGCTGCCTGCTGCAGTCTTCTTCCCTTTCCTCTATCCCTGGGCAGATATGACTGGCCTTTTGCCCGCTTGCCCTTATGGGGACGAAAGGACTGAGGCTGAAAAGACGGTGTCTTTTTCTGCTGAGATGTGATTTGGGGTAAAAAAAGGTGGATTTTCCAGCTGTTGCCGAGGCCACCAGGTCCGATGGACCGACCCCAAATAACTCCTCCCCTTTATACGGCAATACTTCCATGTGCCGTTTGGAATCTGCATCACCTGACCACTGTCGTGTCCATAAACATCTTCTGGCAGATATGGACATCGCACTTACTCTTGATGCCAGAGTGCAAATATCCCTCTGTGCATCTCGCATATATAGAAATGCATCCTTTAAATGCTCTATAGTCAATAAAATACTGTCCCTGTCAAGGGTATCAATATTTTCAGTCAGGGAATCCGACCAAGCCACCCCAGCGCTGCACATCCAGGCTGAGGCGATCGCTGGTCGCAGTATAACACCAGTATGTGTGTATATACCTTTTTAGGATATTTTCCAGCCTCTCAGCTGGCTCCTTGAGGGCGGCCCTATCTGGAGACGGTACCGCCACTTGTTTTGATAAGCGTGTGAGCGCCTTATCCACCCTAAAGGGTGTTTCCCAACGCGCCCTAACTTCTGGCGGGAAAGGGTATACCGCCAATAATTTTCTATCGGGGGAAACCAACGCATCATCACACACTTCATTTAATTTATCTGATTCAGGAAAAACTACAGGTAGTTTTTTCACACCCCACATAATACCCTTCTTGTGGTACTTGTAGTATCAGAAATATGTAACACCTCCTTCATTGCTCATAACATGTAACGTGTGGCCCTAAAGGAAAATAAGTTTGTTTCTTTATCGTCGACACTGGAGTCAGTGTCCGTGTCTGTGTCGACCGACTGAGGTAAATGAGCGTTTTACAGCCCCTGACGGTGTTTGAGACGCCTGGACAGGTACTAATTTGTTTGCCGGCCGTCTCATGTCGTCAACCGACCTTGCAGCGTGTTGACATTATCACGTAATTCCTTAAATAAGCCATCCATTCCGGTGTCGACTCCCTAGAGAGTGACATCACCATTTCAGGCAATTGCTCCGCCTCCTCACCAACATCGTCCTCATACATGTCGACACACACGTACCGACACACAGCACACACACAGGGAATGCTCTGATAGAGGACAGGACCCCACTAGCCCTTTGGGGAGACAGAGGGAGAGTTTGCCAGCACACACCAAAAACGCTATAATTATACAGGGACAACCTTTATATAAGTGTTTTTCCCTTATAGCATTTTAATATATATATACATATCGCCAAATAAGTGCCCCCCCTCTCTGTTTTAACCCTGTTTCTGTAGTGCAGTGCAGGGGAGAGCCTGGGAGCCTTCCCACCAGCATTTCTGTGAGGGAAAATGGCGCTGTGTGCTGAGGAGAATAGGCCCCGCCCCCTTTTCGGCGGGCTTCTTCTCCCGTTTTTCTGAGACCTGGCAGGGGTTAAATACATCCATATAGCCCCCAGGGGCTATATGTGATGCATTTTTAGCCAGAATAAGGTACTATCATTGCTGCCCAGGGCGCCCCCCCCCAGCGCCCTGCACCCTCAGTGACCGCTGCTATGAAGTGTGCTGACAACAATGGCGCACAGCTGCAGTGCTGTGCGCTACCTTATGAAGACTGAAGAGTCTTCTGCCGCCGTTTCTGGACCTTCACTTTTCGGCATCTGCAAGGGGGGTCGGCGACGCGGCTCCGGGACGAACCCCAGGGTGAGACCTGTGTTCCGACTCCCTCTGGAGCTAATGGTGTCCAGTAGCCTAAGAAGCCAATCCATCCTGCACGCAGGTGAGTTCACTTCTCTCCCCTAAGTCCCTCGTAGCAGTGAGCCTGTTGCCAGCAGGACTCACTGAAAATAAAAAACCTAACAAACTTTTACTCTAAGCAGCTCTTTAGGAGAGCCACCTAGATTGCACCCTTCTCGGCCGGGCACAAAAATCTAACTGAGGCTTGGAGGAGGGTCATAGGGGGAGGAGCCAGTGCACACCACCTGATCCTAAAGCTTTTACTTTTGTGCCCTGTCTCCTGCGGAGCCGCTAATCCCCATAGTCCTGACGGAGTCCCCAGCATCCACTTAGGACGTCAGAGAAAAAAGGGGTGGGTTTCCAGTTGCCCTGAAACCTACTGCCCCTTCCTGACCAGCGGCTCAAAGCATGATCACAATAGCAATAGGGTGCAATAAAAGTCTGCTGTGTGTGGATCTGAGTGCCCAGCAGTGAAGAGAGACATGAGAGCAGCTGCCAGCAAGAAGAGACAGGTGTCTTACCTTGAGGTGGGAGGATATATGCTTAGAAAGCGTAGTTATGTCTCCTACAGGGTACACTATGAACTGCATCTATATTTATTATAGGACATTTAACCTTTTCCTGACCACATGTTATTTATAGGAAATAAATGTTTGATATAGAAAGTTTTTCTTTTTAAAACTCTCTCCCTTATAGCCTTTAATACCACTACTAAAGTGTTACATATTTATTACCATATTAAGGGCCTTATTCAGTAAGGGCCGCTAATGTGATGCACTCGCAGGTCCAGATCTGCACGTGCGCAGCCGGCCGCATCACATTGATATGTTCGTGGGGCAGTCGGAGGCGGCAATGTGGCATCGGAAACAGGGGCGGGTCCGGAACAGCCACGTGACATCACATTTCAGCCGTGGCCCGTAAGTGTGTATTACAGGCATGGACCCATGCAGATCCCACATCGATAGCTTTATTTAAAGCTAAATCATTTTTTGCCTTCTAGATAGATTGGCTGGAGACTACTTTTGCGCAAAGAGACCAATGCAGCCTCTGCAGGCTGACGAATGTTCTGTTAGTTTTATGTACATTGAAGGGGGTGCCTACCACACTCGGGTTCAAATACAAGTCATGTATAGACTTTCGCCACCACTATATGACTATTTAGAATGCTCCCTATGGGCCCAATTCAGACCTGATCGCAGCAGCAAATTTGTTAGCAAATGGGCAAAACCATGGGGGTCATTCCGAGTTGATTGTAGCCCTGCTAAATATTTCAGGGCTACGATCATGTCCATAGACATGCGGGTAGGGGGTGGGCCCAGCACAGGTCTATCCCGCCCCGCATGTCAGTGCCGCCCACCCCGCAGCGGCGCAATGCTTTTGCACTTGAGGAGTAGCTCCCGGCCAGCGCAGCTTTAGCGTGCTGGCCAGGAGCTACTCGTCGCTCCCCAGCCCGCACCGGCTGCGTGTGACGTCACGCAGCCGCTGCGGCCTGCCCCCCGGCACGGTTCGGCCGTCGTCCTGCCCCCGCCCAGTGTCCGCCTCTGCCTGTCAATCAGGCAGAGGCGATCACATGCGCAGTTCTGACCCAATCGCGCCGCTGAGATAAACTGCAGCGTGCGATCAGGTCAGAATGGGGAGGGGGGGGGAGTTCAATTGCAGTGTAAAAATAAAGCCGGTATTTACCATGCACAGAAACAAAATAACCCACCCAAATCTAAATACGATTGGGTCTGAATTAAGGCCATTGTGTTTATATTTGTATTTGCCTATTGCAGGCTTTGGTGTTAATTATTGCCTAATGTGTCTTACAATGTAGGAGGCTTTTTGATAGTGTATATTGATTCTCTAATAATGAATAAAAATAAGAATTTACTTACCGATAATTCTATTTCTCGTAGTCCGTAGTGGATGCTGGGAACTCCGTAAGGACCATGGGGAATAGCGGCTCCGCAGGAGACAGGGCACATCTAAAGAAAGCTTTAGGATCACCTGGTGTGCACTGGCTCCTCCCCCCATGACCCTCCTCCAAGCCTCAGTTAGGATACTGTACCCGGACGAGCGTACACAATAAGGAAGGATTTTGAATCCCGGGTAAGACTCATACCAGCCACACCAATCACACTGTACAACTTGTGATCTGAACCCAGTTAACAGCATGATAATAGAGAAGCCTCTATAAAAGATGGCTCACTACAACAATAACCCGAATTTTTTGGTAACAATAATTATGTACCAGTATTGCAGACAATCCGCACTTGGGATGGGCGCCCAGCATCCACTACGGACTACGAGAAATAGAATTATCGGTAAGTAAATTCTTATTTTCTCTGACGTCCTAGTGGATGCTGGGAACTCCGTAAGGACCATGGGGATTATACCAAAGCTCCCAAACGGGCGGGAGAGTGCGGATGACTCTGCAGCACCGAATGAGAGAACTCCAGGTCCTCCTCAGCCAGGGTATCAAATTTGTAGAATTTTACAAACGTATTTGCTCCTGACCAAGTAACTGCTCGGCAAAGTTGTAAAGCCGAGACCCCTCGGGCAGCTGCCCAAGATGAGCCCACCTTCCTTGTGGAGTGGGCATTTTAAGATTTTTGGCTGTGGCAGGCCTGCCACAGAATGTGCAAGCTGAATTGTACTACAAATCCAACGAGCAATCGTCTGCTTAGAAGCAGGAGCACCCAGTTTGTTGGGTGCATACAGGATAAACAGCGAGTCAGATTTTCTGACTCCAGCCGTCCTGGAAACATATATTTACAGGGCCCTGACCACGTCAAGCAACTTGGAATCCTCCAAGTCCTTAGTAGCCGCAGGTACCACAATAGGTTGCTTCATGTGAAATGCAGAAACCACCTTAGGTAGAAATTGAGGACAAGTCCTCAATTCTGCCCTGTCAGAATGAAATATTAAATAAGGGCTTTTATATGATAAAGCCGCCAATTCTGACACACGCCTGGCTGAAGCCAGGGCTAACAGCATCGTCACCTTCCATGTGAGATATTTTAAGTCCACAGTGGTGAGTGGTTCAAACCAATGTGACTTTAGGAAACTCAACACAACCTTGAGATCCCAAGGTGCCACTGGAGGCACAAAAGGAGGCTGTATATGCAGTACCCCTTTTACAAATGCCTGAACTTCAGGCACTGAAGCCAGTTCCTTTTGGAAGAAAATCGACAGGGCCGAAAATTGAACCTTAATGGACCCTAATTTTAGGCCCATAGACAGTCCTGTTTGCAGGAAATGGAGGAAACGACCCAGTTGAAATTCCTCTGTAGGGGCCTTCTTGGCCTCCCACCACGCAACATATTTTCGCCAAATGCGGTGATAATGTTTTGCGGTTACGTCCTTCCTGGCCTTGACCAGGGTAGGGATGACTTCATCTGGAATGCCTTTTTCCTTCAGGATCCGGCGTTCAACCACCAAGCCGTCAAACGCAGCCGCGGTAAGTCTTGGAACAAACAAGGCCCCTGCTGGAGCAGGTCCTTTCTTAGAGGTAGAGGCCACGGTTCGTCCGTGAGCATCTCTTGAAGTTCCGGATACCAAGTTCTTCTTGGCCAATCCGGAGCCACGAGTATCGTTCTTACTCCCCTTTGCCGTATAATTCTCAGTACTTTTGGTATGAGAGGCAGAGGAGGGAACACATACACTGACTGGAACACCCACGGTGTTACCAGAGCGTCCACAGCTATTGCCTGAGGGTCTCTTGACCTGGCGCAATACCTGTCCAGTTTTTTGTTGAGGCGGGACGCCATCATATCCACCTTTGGTTTTTCCCAACGGTTCACAATCATGTGGAAGACTTCTGGATGAAGTCCCCACTCTCCCGGGTGTAGATCGTGTCTGCTGAGGAAGTCTGCTTCCCAGTTGTCCACTCCCGGAATGAACACTGCTGACAGTGCTATCACATGATCTTCCGCCCAGCGAAGAATCCTTGCAGCTTCTGCCATTGCCCCCCTGCTTCCCGTGCCGCCCTGTCTGTTTACGTGGGCGACTGACGTGATGTTGTCCGATTTGATCAATACCGCCTGACCCTGAAGCAGGGGTTTCGCTTGACTTAGGGCATTGTAAATGGCCCTTAGTTCCAGAATGTTTATATGAAGAGATGTCTCCAGGCTTGACCATAAGCCCTGGAAATTCCTTCCCTGTGTGACTGCTCCCCAGCCTCGCAGGCTGGCATCCGTGGCCACCAGGACCCAGTCCCGAATGCCGAATCTGCGGCCCTCTAGAAGATGAGCACTCTGCAACCACCACAGGAGGGATACCCTTGTCCCCGGTGACAGGGTTATCCGCTGAAGCATCTGAAGATGCGACCCGGACCATTTGTCCAGTAGGTTCCACTGGAAAGTCTTGCGTGGAATCTGCCGAATGGGATTGCTTCGTAGGAAGCCACCATTTTTACCCAGAACCCTTGTGCATTGATGCACTGAGACTTGGTTCGGTTTTAGGAGGTTCCTGACTAGCTCGGATAACTCCCTGGCTTTCTCCTCCGGGAGAAACACCTTCTTTCTGGACTGTGTCCAGGATCATCCCTAGGAACAGAAGACAAGTCGTCGGAACCAGCTGCGATTTTGGAATATTGAGAATCCAATCGTGCTGCCGCAACACTACCTGAGATAGTGCTACACCGACTTCCAAGTGTTCCCTGGATCTTACCCTTATCAGGGAATCGTCCAAGTAAGGGATAACTAAAATTTCCTTCCTTCGAAGGGATATCATTTCGGCCATTACCTTGGTAAAGACCCGGGGTGCCGTGGACCATCCCTACGGCAGCGTCCGAACTGATAGTGACAGTTCTGTACCATAACCTGAAATACCCTTGGTGAGAAGGGTAAATTTTGACATGAAGGTAAGCATCCTTGATGTCCCGAGACATCATGTAGTCCCCTTCTTCCAGGTTTGCAATCACTGCTCTGAGTGACTCAATTTTGAATTTGAACCTCTGTATGCAAGTGTTCAAAGATTTTAGATTTTAGATTTTAAAATCGGTCTCACCGAGCCGTCTGGCTTCGGTACCACAATAGTGTGGAATAATACCCCGTTCCCTGTTGCAGGAGGGGTATGTTGATTATCACCTGCTGGGAATACAGCTTGTGAATGGTTTCCAAAACTGCCTCCCTGTCAGCGGGAGACGTCGGTAAAACAGACCTTTGGAAACGGCGAGGGGGATACGTCTCGAATTCCAATTTGTACCCCTGAAATATTACCTGAAGGATCCAGGGGTCTACTTGCGAGTGAGCCCACTGCGCACTGAAATTCATTGAGAACGGGACCCCACCGTGCCTGAACTTGTAAAGCCCTAGCGTCATACTGAGGGCTTGGCAGAGGCAGAAAAGGGTTTCTGTTCCTGGGAACTGGCTGATCTCTGCAGCCATTTTCCTCTCCCTCTGTCACGAGCAGAAAAGAGGAACCCTTTTGTCCGCTTGCCAACCAGGACTGCGCCTGATAATACGGCGTCTTATTTTGAGAGGCGACCTGGGGTACATCCCCTTTTTTGTTAAGGCAATACTTCCAAATGCCGTTTGGAATCCGCATCACCTGACCACTTTACTGGTATAATTGGACAACGCACTTATACTTGATGCCAGTCGGCAAATATTCCGCTGTGCATCATGCATATATAGAAATGCATCTTTTAATTGCTCTATAGGCAATAATATACTGTCCTTATCTAGGATATCAAATTTCCAGTCAGGGAATCCGACCACGCCAACCCAGCACTGCACATCCAGGCTGAGGCGATTGCTGGTCGCAGTATAACACCAGTATGTGTGTAAATACATTTTAGGATACCCTCCTGCTTTCTATCAGCAGGATTCTTAAGGGCGGCCATCTCCAGAGAGGGTAGAGCCCTTGTTCTTACAAGCGTGTGAGCGCCTTATCCCCCCTAGGGGGTGTTTCCCAACGCACCCTAACCTCTGGCGGGAAAAGGTATACTGCCAATAACTTTTTAGAAATTATCAATTGTTATCGGGGGGAAACCCACGCATCATCACACACCTCATTTTATTTCTCAGATTCAGGAAAACTACAGGAAGTTTTTCCTCACCAAACATAATACCCCTTTTTTTTGGTGGTATTTATATTATCAGAAGAGTGTAAACTTTTTCCATTGCCTCAATCATGCAATGTGTGGCCCTATTGGAAATCACGGTTGTCTCTTCACCGTCGACACAGGAGTCAGTATCCGTGTCGGCGTCTGTATCTGAGGTAACGGGCGCTTTAGAGCCCCTGTATGAGACGTCTGGACATGCACAAGCTGAGTAGCCGGCTGTCTCATGTCAACCACTGTCTTTTATACAAGGCTGACACTGTCACGCAATTTCAACAGTACATCCACTCAGGTGTCGACCCCCCAGGGGGTGACAACACTATTACAGACACTCTACTCCGTCTCCTCATCATTTTTCTCCTCATACATGTCGACACAAACGTACCGACACACAGCACACACACAGGGAATGTTCTGATAGAGGACAGGACCCCACTAGCCCTTTGGGGAGACAGAGGGAGAGTTTGCCAGCACACACCAGAGCGCTATATATATACAGGGATAACCTTATATAAGTGTTTTTCCCTTTATAGCTGCTGTATTGTTTATACTGCGCCTAATTTGTGCCCCCCTCTCTTTTTTAACCCCTTTCTGTAGTGTAGTGACTGCAGGGGAGAGCCAGGGAGCTTCCCTCCAACTGAGCTGTGAGGGAAAATGGCGCCAGTGTGCTGAGGAGATAGGCTCCGCCCCTTTCTCGGCGTCCTTATCATCCGTTTTCTTGTATGTTTTGGCAGGGGTTAAATGCATCCATATAGCCCAGGAGTTATATGTGATGCATTTATTTTAGCCATAAAAGGTTTTCTATCGATTTATTGCGTCTCAGGGCGCTGCCCCCCAAGCGCCCTGCACCCTCAGTGACCGGAGTGTGAAGTGTGCTGAGAGCAATGGCGCACAGCTGCGGTGCTGTGCGCCTACCTTTATCTGAAGACAGGAAAGTCTTCTGCCGCCGATTTTTCCGGACCTCTTCGCTCTTCTGGCTCTGTAAGGGGGCCGGCGGCGCGGCTCCGGTGACCCATCCAGGCTGAACCTGTGATCGTCCCTCTGGAGCTAATGTCCAGTAGCCTAAGAAGCCCAATCCACTCTGCACGCAGGTGAGTTCGCTTCTTCTCCCCTTAGTCCCTCGATGCAGTGAGCCTGTTGCCAGCAGGTCTCACTGAAAATAATAAACCTAAACTAAAACTTTCACAAAGAGCTCAGGAGAGCCCCTAGTGTGCACCCTTCTCGTCGGGCACAGAAAATCTAACAGAGGCTTGGAGGAGGGTCATGGGGGGAGGAGCCAGTGCACACCAGGTGATCCTAAAGCTTTCTTTAGATGTGCCCTGTCTCCTGCGGAGCCGCTATTCCCCATGGTCCTTACGGAGTTCCCAGCATCCACTAGGACGTCAGAGAAATAAATGTTACAAAAACAAAAAGCCCCATAAATTTCACATATCCTAACTTGGACAAAATAGTTTTTTGTTTCTGAAATGATAATGCCTTTATTAGTAAATGATAATAGTGTTTTATTTCTAAGGGGGGTATTCAATTTGCCCGCAACGATTGCGGGTGTAAAGTGTCGCCGCCGAGGGCTATCTAATTAACCCCAATAAGCCGGTGCGTGCCAGCAGTCGAAGCAAAATGTCCGATAACAGCCCCGTTTTCATCCTATTTCACCCTAAAACACACAGGTTTCACTGAACCTGTATGTTTATGGGTGTAACTGCACTCGTTACCGGCCGAGCTAATTAAATAGCCCGACCGCAGCACCCAAAGAAACATCTGGGGTTTTTGCTCCCGATGTCTCTTCAGAGGCAAATTGAATACCCCCCTAAATGTAGTAATCAATCTTATTACTACGCGTTTTGCAATACTACAATGTAGCTTAGGGCACAGCAGGAATATAGGGCCTGCAAAAGGGAATAGTGTCAGTCACTTTATTTGTTTTTTTTTCCCCATCATCGGTAACTAAAGGTCCGTACACACTTAACGATAAAATGAGCGGCGTCGCTCATTTTCCCCCTCCCTGAGCGACGTCGCTCATTTTATCGTCAAGTGTGTATGCCGCCAGCGACGACCGATGCGCGGCCCCGCGGGTCGGCAACGATCGTCGCTGTCGGTAGGGCATGCATGAAGGATGTGGACTGTCGTCCACGACCTTCATGCAGGGCTGGCGGGGGCGTGACGTCACTGAGCGATATGAGCGGTCATATCGCTCAGTGCGTACAGGCGGCCGCCGACCGGCCGGCCCGGGAGGGGGAAACGTTAGACGATGTCGCTCACAGAGCGACATCGTCTAATGTGTATGGGCCTTAACAATGAGAGTATCGGAGTAAATGAGAGAAATAATTTATGGGGTGTGAACTGCTGTGGTGTAATAAACAGACTTTGCTACGGGTGACTATACTGCATTGACTGCATTGATTCCGTCACTAGAGACCACCTATATATTGTTGTTTATGGAGTCTTTATTTAGACTTCGTTCATTGTACTTTTTTTTTTTCCCCGTCCTGCACACCTGAGTTGTGGTCTGTGTCCAGGCTGAACCCCTTCCATTTGTAGGAAGCCTTACATCTGGACAGTAAAACCCTGTATACTTACCGCTAACAACTCTGCATTGTGCCTGCCGACTGCCGTCTCTGTCGGCGCCTGTTCTTTGTGTGAGGTAAAGTCACCGGAGAAGTGACTGGAGTCCTGGCTTGCTTCATATTTAATGTTCTGAGGCCAGGTGCTAGAAGATGAAAAGGAGCTCTACAAGAGACAAGCAGACATGTCAGCCACCGAAAGGATAAAGTAACGGAATATTAAGAGGAATGACGTGTACTTCGATGTGTGATGGTTTCTTGAGCAAATCATCATGGCTTCGCCGTGCAAGCCCCAGGTATGCTCTTTATAAATGACCTCCGCTTTCTCTAGACATATAACAAATATAAGTGTAGACATTCATTGTGAGAAGGATAACAGACTCACCTGATGAGTTTCTTTGATAGGCTGTTGCTTCTTTGGGCGCCCTCGTCGCTTCTCCTAAAGGCCATCATAATGAATTAGGCAATACAGCATTCATGTTATAAACAAACAACCCTACGTGCTTCAACAGTTGCTGCACAACTGCAAGCCTAAACTGCCAGCCATACCTTGCAACCTCCAGAGAGATTTTGAAAAGGAGATAGCTATTTGTGGAAAACAATGTGTAGGTGACACACACAGATGTTCTGTGCATGCTGAGACAACAGCCTACGATGATGGTTGGACCGGTGGGGCAGAAGCGCAGTCCAAAACTACAAGATGGGAGCAGGATAACTCAAGGCCCTAACTGTACCTGTAAACGCTTCTTCATATTCCCGGGAGTCTGCAGGAACGCCGTGTATCACAACCGTGGGCACAGGGGTCTGAGGGGTGGACAGATACAGGATTGAGGCACTAATTGCTATACCAGCGGCTGTGATACAAGGCGCTGGTCACCACTGGTGCTGCGGAGACCCGGGAATATACTCAAAATAGCATTAGGCCTATAATTCAATGACAGAAGCCAAATTAAGCTCTAACATCTAGGGCCGGATGTAATGGCTTGCGAGACGGGAGTCTCAGAGCTCCAGCCGTCTATCAAGCCATTACATCCGGCCCCTAGTGTGCAACATAAACTTTGCCGCATCCCATATTATCCATCTCTCCCCCCATGTTATATATCCTGAATTTTACCAGCACCACGGTCACCGACGCTGCCTCCGAAGACGTGCGTTTTTTATTTACGTTCATGATGTCTTCCAGTTCCACCATGATGCATTTCTTCTTCTGCATGATTTCCGCCTTCGCTTCTTCTCTATTTTTCACTCGAACGGTGTTATTTTCCACTTTCAGTCGCGCCTCCCGGCCGGCCATCATGATGAGATCCTCATTCATTTTTGTCAGTCTCACAGTGATGTGCTTAGTCAGCGCCGACATCACTGGCACCTTTGGCGTCTCATTCAGAAGCAGCAGTTCGGTCTTCCTGGGTCTCCCTCGTGCTCTTTTCGGGCCCACAAAAGTTTTATTTTGAGCCTGAAATTGAGAAGAGGGGAATCTGTAGACTAAAGGCAACAATTAATCCTGACATCTCTATTACGGAGATCTCGCAAAGGGACTGTTCAGCTGTTGAGCCAGGGACGCCGCGGTGGGAGGTAGAGCAGGGGACGTGCATGGATGACGACCGAAGCCATTAGACAGGTCTGCTAGTATAGGATGGGTGTAGTGATTATGGGGGGTAGACGTACTAAGCCTTGAGAGAGAAAAAAAAGTGGAGCAAGATAAAGTACCGGCCAATCAGCTCCTAACTGTCAAGTTACAGGCTGTGTTTAAAATATGACAGGAGCCGATAGGCTGATACTATGTCACATTTTAGGCGGCGACAGCTTCTGTCGTCCATTTTAACACATACCCTTTTTCTTTCTATCGTGATTACCAGACCCTGTTTCCCTTTCTATTAAACACTGCTTTCAGGTTATGTTGGGGATTGCCAGTGGTGCAGTAGGTGATATCCCACTTAGCAAAAATAAGAATTTACTCACCGGTAATTCTATTTCTCGTAGTCCGTAGTGGATGCTGGGAACTCCGTAAGGACCATGGGGAATAGCGGGCTCCGAAGGAGGCTGGGCACTCTAGAAAGATTTATGACTACCTGGTGTGCACTGGCTCCTCCCACTATGACCCTCCTCCAAGCCTCAGTTAGGACACCGTGCCCGGAAGAGCTGACACAATAAGGAAGGATTTAGAATCCCGGGTAAGACTCTTACCAGCCACACCAATCACACCGTACAACTTGTGATACTATATCCAGTTTGACAGTATGAAAACAACTGAGCCTCTCAACAGATGGCTCAACAATAACCCTTTAGTTAACAATAACTATTTACAAGTATTGCAGACAATCCGCACTTGGGATGGGCGCCCAGCATCCACTACGGACTACGAGAAATAGAATTACCGGTGAGTAAATTCTTATTTTCTCTAACGTCCTAGTGGATGCTGGGAACTCCGTAAGGACCATGGGGATTATACCAAAGCTCCCAAACGGGCGGGAGAGTGCGGATGACTCTGTAGCACCGCATGAGAGAACTCCAGGTCCTCCTCAGCCAGGGTATCAAATTTGTAGAATTTTGCAAATGTGTTTGCCCCTGACCAAGTAGCTGCTCGGCAAAGTTGTAAAGCCGAGACCCCTCGGGCAGCCGCCCAAGATGAGCCCACCTTCCTTGTGGAATGGGCATTTACAGATTTTGGCTGTGGCATGCCTGCCACAGAATGTGCAAGCTGAATTGTACTACAAATCCAGCGAGCAATAGACTGCTTAGAAGCAGGAGCACCCAGCTTGTTGGGTGCATACAGGATAAACAGCGAGTCAGATTTTCTGACTCCAGCCGTCCTGGAAACATATTTTCAGGGCCCTGACAACGTCTAGCAACTTGGAGTCCTCCAAATCCTTAGTAGCCGCAGGCACCACAATAGGCTGGTTCAGGTGAAACGCTGACACCACCTTAGGGAGAAACTGGGGACGAGTCCTCAATTCCGCCCTATCCATATGGAAAATCAGATAAGGACTTTTACATGACAAAGCCGCCAATTCTGATACTCGCCTGGCTGAAGCCAAGGCCAATAACATGACCACTTTCCACGTGAGATATTTCAGATCCACGGTTTTTAGTGGCTCAAACCAATGTGATTTTAAGAAACTCAACATCACGTTGAGATCCCAAGGTGCCACAGGAGGCACAAATGGGGGCTTAATATGCAGCACTCCTTTCACAAATGTCTGAACTTCAGGTACTGAAGCTAGTTCTTTTTGAAAGAAAATCGACAGAGCCGAGATCTGTACTTTAATGGAGCCTAGTTTTAGGCCCATATTCACACCTGCTTGCAGGAAATGCAGAAATCGACCTAGTTGAAATTCCTCTGTTGGGGCCTTTTTGGCCTCGCACCATGCAACATATTTCCGCCATATGCGGTGATAATGCTTTGCCGTAACATCTTTCCTGGCCTTAATAAGCGTAGGAATGACTTCTTCCGGAATACCCTTTTCCTTTAGGATCCGGTGTTCAACCGCCATGCCGTCAAACGCAGCCGCGGTAAGTCTTGGAACAGACAGGGCCCCTGTTGTAGCAGGTCCTGTCTGAGCGGCAGAGGCCACGGGTCCTCTGAGAGCATCTCTTGAAGTTCCGGGTACCACGCTCGTCTTGGCCAATCCGGAACCACGAGAATGGTGTTTACTCCTCGCTTTCTTATTATTCTCAATACCTTTGGTATGAGAGGCAGAGGAGGGAACACATAAACCGACTGGTACACCCACGGTGTCACTAGAGCGTCCACAGCTATCGCCTGAGGGTCCCTTGACCTGGCGCAATATCTTTTTAACTTTTTGTTGAGGCGGGACGCCATCATGTCCACCTGTGGTTTTTCCCAACGGTTTACCAGCATCTGGAAGACTTCTGGATGAAGTCCCCACTCTCCCGGGTGGAGGTCGTGTCTGCTGAGGAAGTCTGCTTCCCAGTTGTCCACTCCCGGAATGAACACTGCTGACAGTGCTAGTACATGATTCTCCGCCCATCGGAGAATTCTTGTGGCTTCCGCCATCGCCATCCTGCTTCTTGTGCCGCCCTGTCGATTTACATGGGCGACTGCCGTGATGTTATCTGACTGGATCAGCACCGGCTGGTGTAGGAGCAGGGATTTTGCTTGACTTAGGGCATTGTAGATGGCCCTTAGTTCCAGAATATTTATGTGAAGGGAAGTCTCCTGACTCGACCATAGTCCTTGGAAGTTTCTTCCCTGTGTGACTGCCCCCCAGCCTCGAAGGCTGGCATCCGTGGTCACCAGGACCCAGTCCTGTATGCCGAACCTGCGGCCCTCTAGAAGATGGGCACTCTGCAGCCACCACAGTAACGACACCCTGGTTCTTGGAGACAGGGTTATCAAGCGATGCATCTGAAGATGCGATCCGGACCACTGGTCCAACAGGTCCCACTGAAAGATTCTGGCATGGAACCTGCCGAAGGGAATTGCTTCGTAAGAAGCCACCATCTTTCCCAGGACCCGCGTGCAGCGATGCACTGATACCTGTTTTTGGTTTCAGGAGGTCTCTGACTAGAGATGACAACTCCCTGGCTTTCTCCTCCGGGAGAAACACTTTTTTCTGGACTGTATCCAGAATCATACCCAGGAACAGTAGCCGTGTTTTCGGAACCAGCTGTGACTTTGGGATATTCAGAATCCAGCCGTGCTGGTGCAGCACCTCCTGAGATAGTGCTACTCCCACCAACAACTGTTCCTTGGACCTCGCTTTTATTAGGAGATCGTCCAAGTACGGGATAATTAAAACTCCCTTTTTTCGAAGGAGTATCATCATTTCCGCCATAACCTTGGTAAATACCCTCGGTGCCGTGGACAGTCTAAACGGCAGCGTCTGGAATTGGTAATGGCAATCCTGTACCACAAATCTGAGGTACTCCTGGTGAGGATGGTAAATGGGGACATGCAAGTAAGCATCCTTGATGTCCAGGGATACCATGTAATCCCCCTCGTCCAGGCTCGCAATAACCGCCCTGAGCGATTCCATCTTGAACTTGAATTTTTTTATGTATGTGTTCAAGGATTTTAAATTTAAAATGGGTCTCACCGAACCGTCCGGTTTCGGTACCACAAATAGTGTGGAATAGTAACCCCGGCTTTGTTAAAGTAGGGGTACTTTGATTATCACCTGCTGAGAATACAGCTTGTGAATTGCCGCTAGCACCGCCTCCCTGTCTGAGGGAGCAATCGGCAAGGCAGATTTTAGGAACCGGTGGGGTGGAGACGCCTCGAATTCCAGTTTGTACCCCTGAGATACTATTTGAAGGATCCAGGGATCCACCTGTGAGCGAGCCCACTGATCGCTGAAATTCTTGAGGCGGCCCCCCACCGTACCTGGCTCCGCCTGGGGAGCCCCACCGTCATGCGGCGGACTTGGAAGAAGAAGCGGGGGAGGACTTTTGCTCCTGGGAACCTGCTGTTTGTTGCAGCCTTTTTCCCCTACCTCTGCCTCTGGACAGAAAGGACCCGCCTTTTCCACGCCTGTTTTTCTGGGTCCGAAAGGACTGAACCTGATAAAACGGCGCCTTCTTAGGCTGTGAGGGGACATGGGGTGAAAATGCTGACTTCCCAGACGTTGCTGTGGAAACTAGGTCCGAGAGACCATCCCCAAATAATTCCTCACCCTTATATGGTAACACTTCCATGTGCTTTTTTGAATCTGCATCTCCTGTCCACTGGCGAGTCCATAAGCCTCTCCTAGCAGAAATGGACAATGCACTTACTTTAGATGCCAGTCGGCAGATTTCCCTTTGTGCATCTCTCATATATAAGACTGAGTCTTTTATATGGTCTATGGTTAACAGGATCGTGTCTCTGTCTAATGCAGGGGTCTTCAACCCGTGGCCCGCGGGCCACAGGTGGCCCGCTGCTATGGTTTCCATGGCCCGCCGACGCGCCCGCAGCGCACATATGAACACAAAAAAAAAAACATTTTTTTTTTCCCTTTCCCGGAGTCATGTGACTCCCCCGCACTGTCACTGGTTGCCTGTGAAGGGGAGTAGCTCCTCTTAGGCTGGTCAGTGGTCTGGTCACCCTTACTGTGTCTCCCTCCCTGTGTCTCCCTCCGCCTGCAGTGTTGAATAGGTGGGTGAGAGCGGCGGGGACCCGGCTGGGGGGGGTGCGGCACGTTACCATTGAGAGCAGGGGGCAGTGCGGGAACCCGGCGGGCGGGAGCGGAGGGGGTGCGGCAGCATGTATGCAGCCTGAGCATGGCTGTGTGCGGCGGGGACCCGGCGCGGGGGGGAGGGGGGGGGGGGGGCTGCGGCAGGAGAATAAAAGTGTATAAGTGTTGAGGGCAGGGGGCAGTGCAGGAACCCGGCGTGCGGGAGCGGCGGGGACGGGGGTGCGGCAGCCTGAGCATGGCAGTGAATAAATTAGTATTGAGGGCAGGGGGCGTGGCGGGGGACCCAGCAGGGGGTGTATTAAGTATTAAGAGCAGAGATGGCAGGGAGCATGCTTTGACAATGCTGCTGTCTGTCTGTGATGGGGAGGAGGGAGGGTATGATAGCACCTATGTCTTGACATAGGCGCTATCATACCCTCCCTCCCCCCATCACAGACAGACAGCAGCAATATTGTGAAAGCATGCCCACATTATACCCACCAGTCCAGTGATACTGCCGTATGAGTCCAGTTCAGTGCTTACAGACCAACATCTTGAGAATACTCTGCGCATAGCGACTTCTAACATTGATGCCAACATCGACAAGCTGGCCAAGCAAAAACAATGCCAAGTTTCCCACTGATATGAACTTATTATAATAACAAAGGTAAAGTAGACCATGTTTCATTCATTAAATTACAATAATTATCTTTTGAAGTCTTTTTTATGGTCTTATGAGTCTAGAAAAGGTCTCATTACAATCATAAATTAAAATTTAGATTCTAAATACCGCAGTATAGCTTAGTGGCCCTCGGCTTCGTTTCATTTTTTTATGTGGCCCACACTGTCTTAAAGGTTGAAGACCCCTGGTCTAATGTGTCAATATTTTCTGACAGTTTATCTGACTACGCAGCGGCAGCACTGCACATCCAAGCTGACGCAATAGCTGGCCTAAGTATAATGCCTGTGTGTGTATATACAGACTTCAGGATCGCCTCCTGCTTTCTATCAGCAGGTTCCTTGAGGGCGGCCGTATCCGGAGACGGTAGTGCCACCTTTTTAGACAAACGTGTGAGCGCTTTATCCACTCTAGGGGGTGTTTCCCAACGTGACCTATCCTCTGGCGGGAAAGGGAACGCCATTAGTACCTTCTTAGGAATTACCAATTTTTTATCAGGGAAAGCCCACGCTTCTTCACACACTTCATTTAATTCATCTGATGGGGGAAAAACTACGGGTAGTTTTTTCTCTCCAAACATAATACCCTTTTTAGTGGTACCTGTACTTATATCAGAAATGTGTAACACCTCTTTCATTGCCTCAATCATGCAGTGAATGGCCTTAGTAGGCATTAGGTTAGACTCATCGTCGTCGACACTGGTGTCAGTATCAGTGTCAACATCTGGGTCTGCTTGTGGTAGCGGGCGTTTTAGAGCCCCTGACGACCCATGCGACACCTGGGCAGGCACGAGCTGAGAAGTCGGCTGTCCCACATTAGGCATGTCGTCAATTTTCTTATATAAAGGAGTCTATACGTGCACTCATTACTTTCCATAAGCCCATCCACTCAGGTGTCTGCCCCGCAGGGGGTGACATCCCTTCTAAAGGCATCTGCTCCGCCTCCACATCATTATCCTCATCAAACATGTCGACACAGCCGTACCGACACACCGCACACACACAAGGAATGCTCCGAATGAGGACAGGACCCACAAAAGCCCTTTGGGGGGACAGAGTGAGAGTATGCCAGCACACACCAGAGCGCTATATAATGCAGGGACTAACTGAGTTATGTCCCCTATAGCTGCTTTTTATATTATATATATTGCGCCTAAATTTAGTGCCCCCCCTCTCTGTTTTTACCCTGTTCTGAAGTGTAGACTGCAGGGGAGAGCCAGGGAGCTTCCTTCCAGCGGATCTGTGAAGGAGAAATGGCGCCAGTGTGTCTGAGGGAGATAGCTCCGCCCCTTTTCCGCGGCCTATTCTCCCGCTTTTTCCTGGATTCTGGCAGGGGTATTTACCACATATATAGCCTCTGGGGCTATATATTGTGGTATTTTTGCCAGCCAAGGTGTT
Organism: Pseudophryne corroboree; assembly: GCF_028390025.1. Lineage (NCBI taxonomy): Eukaryota > Metazoa > Chordata > Amphibia > Anura > Myobatrachidae > Pseudophryne > Pseudophryne corroboree. The sequence continues at coordinate 451,579,346 of NC_086451.1, forward strand.
TTTATTGCTGCTCAGGGCGCCCCCCCCCAGCGCCCTGCACCCTCAGTAACCGGAGTGTGAAGTGTGCATGAGGAGCAATGGCGCACAGCTGCAGTGCTGTGCGCTACCTTGGTGAAGACTGATGTCTTCTGCCGCCGTTTTTCCGGACCTCTTCTTGCTTCTGGCTCTGTAAGGGGGACGGCGGCGCGGCTCCGGGACCGAACACCAAGGACTGGGCCTGCGGTCGATCCCTCTGGAGCTAATGGTGTCCAGTAGCCTAAGAAGCCCAATCCGGCTGCAAGCAGGCGAGTTCGCTTCTTCTCCCCTTAGTCCCTCGCTGCAGTGAGCCTGTTGCCAGCAGGTCTCACTGAAAATAACAAATTCTAAGACTATAACTTTCTAAGAGCTCAGGAGAGCCCCTAGTGTGCATCCAACCTCGGCCGGGCACGAAATCTAACTGAGGCTTGGAGGAGGGTCATAGTGGGAGGAGCCAGTGCACACCAGGTAGTCATAAATCTTTCTAGAGTGCCCAGCCTCCTTCGGAGCCCGCTATTCCCCATGGACCTTACGGAGTTCCCAGCATCCACTAGGACGTTAGAGAAACAATGATATATTTATCTAAAAATGGACAACTCCTTAACAGGCCCCGCGAACATTATTTGTCTTCCCGCCCTGCTCTGACATAATATACTCACACCTGCCTCTCTCCCTTGTAGGGGTTTCCAGTAAAAAGGACTCCTGGGTAACACGTCGCCAATACCTTCGGCTAAGCATGTAAGCGTCTGCTTGCCTGTCCAGGATGCATTCCCCTCACAGATTTTTAGACTATAATGGAGAAGAGAGGGCAAACCATGCACTGGAGGCTATCACATGCCCAGCGCACTATACTGTATGATGAAAACAGCACATCTTAGTCTATGGCTGTTATCATTAATTAGGGTAACAGTACTGAGGAGCACGACTCCTCTCTGAAGCACCACACAATGGGGATTCCCTAGTCTTTCAGAGTCACTACACCTTATGGGCCCTACACATTTAAAGATCCGCCGCCGAGCTTCCCGACGGCGGATACGGCCGACGGGCGACCCGGCGGCGGGGGGCAGTGACGGGGGAGTGAAGTTTCTTCACTCCCCCCGTCACCCGGCTCCATAACAGTGCAGGTAAATATGGACGATCTCGTCCATATTGGCCTGCATGCACAGCCGACGGGGCTCCAGCGATGAACGAGCGCGGGGCCGCGCATCGTTCATCGCTGGTGACTCCACACTCAAAGATATGAATGGTATCTCGTTCAATAATGAACGAGATCGTTCATATCTTTGAGAATTATCGGACAGTGTGTAGGGCCTATTACACATCAAAAACCGTAATGAGATCACCGGGGTTCCCAGTGAACGTGGTTGTGAGGTTCTGGGTAATGCGTCAATGTTATAGAACATTGGCATATATATTATATAATATTATAGAAACGGCAGTGTTCTAGAACATTGGGCCTAGGAACTCTATGCATCAAGCACCATATCTGTAGACCCTGACTAATGCAACAATGGGTCAGACTGGGCTGGAGAGAGGGAATATTGGGGCAGATGTATTAAGCCTGGAGAAGGGATAAAGAAGTGATAAGTGGAAGGTGATAACGCACCAGCCATTACGAATTTGGAAAATTATAGTTAGGAGCTGATTGACTGGTGCGTTATCACCTTCTACTTATCATCGTTTTATCCCTTCTCCAGGCGTAATACCTCAGTCCCATTGTGTAGACACCACGCTGCTTCTATCATCTGCCTCCTCTCCCAGTGGTGTTAATGTGTGACAAATGTGAGACATCAGATTACCATTACCGTCTTACTACCGCTTCCAAGGGGTCTTCCACGGCCTCTTTTCTCTACGGACTTCACAACTTCATTTGGGTTATCAATGGCTCTCTCCATCTGCTCTGTCTTTGGTATGTACAGAGGTGGTCTTCCTCGTTTCCTCCTCTTCGGGATGGCTGGATTTTTATTTGCGCTGTCAATCGATATCATACACGTTTCGTCCTTGGGAGCCCCATATATACGTTGCCTTTCTTCCGAGACCCCCATGTCTTTGTCTGTGAGGTCAACGGCATGTCCGTACTTTCTTTTCCTTAGGCTGTCTAGAGTGTCAGACATGGCTAAAGGTGGCCTACCTCGCCTCTTTTTCTCCGGGATCACCGCTGCTTCTCCCGTGCGATCATGTCGTCTCATCAGCCATTGTTTTTGTGGAAGCCCTGCAGCTCCAGCCTTGGTCACAGGCGGTCGTCCGCTCCCCAGTTGTCCCCGGATGTCCACACTTCTCCCACTCGGTTTTACAAAAACCATCCTGGTATTTGTTCCAAAGAAAGGTCCACTCTAAGTCAAGGAGCCTTGACGTCTCACCCCAATGTCACCACAGCGTGCGCAGTATGTCCAGTATCTTAGGAGGAAAACGCTAGAATTAGGAAATAGTTTCTCTGAAATATTCCGTGGTATAGTTTACATAGAAGCAAGAACTGCCGCGCTGACAGACCTAGAACACGGAAGCACTTTTTAAAGCAAAATGAACCACCATAACCTCAGCGCCTTTGTGTACAGTGGAGAAGGCCCCTCCCCATTAGAATGTAAGCTCTCAGGAGCAGGGCCCTCTGCCCTCATGTGCTTTCCCTTCTCTCACTTATACCATCACCTCCTCCACATGGCCTGCAATGGCACTTGGCCCTTCAGTTCTATCCCCCTGCTGCTTCTGTGTATTTTAACCTATTATAACTATTTGTAGGGATGCAGTCAATAAACCGGCTTTTGGAATCTAGGCGTTCAGGAGGCCGACGCCAAAATCCTGACAGCCAGTATTTTACCGACATATGGAATCCCGACACCCACCCAGTATTCCCACAAGGGCACTCGCTGCAGGGATTCTGGCAGATGGGATGCCAATATAAAGACAACTGGCATCCCATCTGAAGGGACACATACATCCCCTATTTGTACAGTATATACAGTAGCGGCTCTTGCCACGGGCAATCAGGCTTTTTGCCTGCGGCGCTGCCGCCGTGGCAAGAGCCGAATACTAATCCCCCGTCCCCGGCTGCAGCAGGCGCTGTGTGCTGTGTGGGTGCCCACTGTAGCCGGCGTCGCTGACTGATACTAGAAGTCATAACTGACCCCTAGTGTCTGTGCGGCGCTACTATGGGAGAGACGTCATGACGTCTCTCCCATAGTAGAGAGGAGCGGCAGTTGGAGCGGTAAGTATTGTGTGTGTGTGTGTGGGGGGGGGGGGGTTATGTGTGTGTGTGCGGCGCTACTGGGGCACAACTACTGGGGGCACTGGCACAGCTACAGGGGGCACAGCTACTGGGGGCTCTGGCACAGCTACAGGGGGCACAACTACTGGGGGCACTGGCACAGCTACAGGGGGCACACCTACTGGGGGCACTGGCAGCTACAGGGGGCACACCTACTGGGGCACTGGCACAGCTACAGGGGGCACAGCTACAGGGGGCGCACCTACTGGGGCACTGGCACAGCTACAGGGGGCACACCGGCACAGCTACAGGGGGCACACCTACTGGGGGCACTGGCACAGCTACAGGGAGCACACCTACTGGGGGCACAGGCACAACTACAGGGGGCACAGCTACTGGGGGGGGGAACATGTACAAGGAGATAACTGAGGCCATGCCCCTTCCCTATGAAGAAGCCACACTCATATTTTACCTGGGGGGGGCGCGCCGCAGGAAACTTTCGCCCTGGGCGCCACAATGTCTAGAACTGGCCCTGAGTATATACATATTCCACAAAGCTGTAAAGGCTAATGGAGTCCAACTGGGAGAAAAGTGATAAACAACATTATCATCATTATTATTACTACTACAGAGAATATCTGGGCACTCACACACATATATACATATATGCTGTTACCATGACAATCTCGTAATATATCCCCATTGTAATGACCTCAGCTGCATGCATTTCATTGATAAAGGTCACTTTGCATTGCTTTAGTACAGTTATACAGGGAACATTGCACTCCCAGCATTACACCCGGTGACTGGCACACACAGTAATGACAGCAGCCAGGGATTAGGATTAAGTCTCAGGGATATAAAAGGCCAGCCATATCCTGTCAGGCATCACACCCTGTGCAGCATGGGGTCACTGCCTCCTGCACACCCGGTTATTCTGTATCAGTAGTAAATGCAGAGTAATACCTGTGCGATGCGCTGGATCCCGGGCCCGGGAGCAGGGTGCAGCACTAGCCATATACTGTGTATATATACATTATATAGAGTGTTCCTGAATACCCATTCAGAGCACAGGCTCGCTCCCCCACCACCATCAACTGTCCTCACTTCCTTTTCCTCCCAGCATAGTACCCGCCTCCAGTTACCGCCAGTCTGCAGTCTGCTGGTGCACATGCATGCATGCAGTCCCATAGAGACCTATGGCCACATACAGGGGACAGTGGGGGGATGTTACTCATGCTGATTGCACAATGCAGACTTTGCAGCAATATTTACGGCCAGATCTGCAGATCGTTCTTTATGGTAATCATTACAGAGAAACATGTCCTCTGCCTGCAATATGCTCTGTGGCCACTAGGTGGAGCCAGATACAAACTGTCCTATCTAGCATTATTACTCCTTAAAACCACTTAACTGACGATTTTTCCCTTCAAAATCGTTCATGTAGGTGTTGTTTTCTTATTTTTTATTTAATATAGATTTAAAAGTATTTTTTTTTTAATATTTAGATATTATATATTGCACATCCAAAGAATGGATCTCCTGGTTAAAAGCTGGGGGACACAGTGGAGCGGCACAGTCGGATGTGATCTGACCATGAAGTGGTGATCCCACAGAAACATGGCTTCAGATCGGAGTAAAGGGCATATTAAAGGCAAATTGCAGCTAGCCCCCGTGGGCACACACTAGAGCGATATAGGGAAGATTTGCCATTTCGTAGTGACAAATCGTCTACGTCGCCTAGTTTGTACTCACAGTTGCGCGCTCCCGCAGGTCGCTTGCCACGTCGTCTGGACGGCCGCGCTGCACGGCCGATCAGACGATATCATTTGGCCGATCAGACAGTATCGTTTTCAGGGCCGTGCAGTGTAATGGAGGATGGAAGTGATCTTTTTGAGGCAGGCGTCAGGCGCAATTACCAGGGAGGGACTCTGCGTATCCCTCTCCTGGAAAACTGTGTGATATGTATTGAATCATTTCACAATACAGCAGCCTTCACAGAAACCTATGGGGGCTGTTCTTCCGATTGGAAATAGCGGAACCGCAGTAGATATCTGATGTGGAAACTGACATAATACATTCAGAGTATGCTCAATTTTTGTGGGTATCTCCCAAAAGGGGATGCGGTTATGTGACCGGCGATCAGTAGACCGACGGTCACAATACTGACGCCGGGATCCGGACCCTTGATTATCCCACCGGTCGGCATGCCAACCAACAGGGACTATTCCCACTCGTGGGTGTCCACAACACCCATAGAGTGGGAATAGAACCTGGGTGAGAGCAGCGAGCCACTGAGCCCACTGCATGGCGAGCCCGCAAGGGGCTTCGCCCCCCTGCCAACCATCGATCAGCCGAGTTTCCAGCCCCCCAAAAGCATACGTTTTGGGGGGATTGCCCGCAAAATTTGATTAATAAATATGCACCGTAGAAAGATGTATTTGTTTTTCTTGGCAAACATTCCGATACACATTATATATTGAATAGTGTATTCCATACTGTAAATTATAAGGATATTGTAAGTGCTTTTATACATTTCACCAACTATAATTTACAGTACAGTAGTGGTCGAGCTATTCCTTATAATACAAATGTTTTCCACATTTGGATACGAGACAGACTCTTTTGGGAGCCGATTATACATTTGCTAACAGTTACAGGTAATTCCTAGGGTCACTTGTCGGTTGAATAGGTATCAGCGTGTAATTGGTGCACAACAATCCCCATAATGACTTGTTTACTACATATGGTTATAGTGATCTTTTTGAAGATCAGAGGTGTAAAGATCTGCTACAGTAACTGGTCTATTTTGCATCTATAGAGAGGACTGCCACAATTAGAAGTACTATAGATTGGTCTTTAAAACATAACCACCGCTCTGGAGTCTGGGATATTAAATAGTAAATTTAAAAAAAATCTAGTAATTTGCTCTATAGTCATATATCGAATATGCCTGTAACTGTCCTGGGGAGTGTATTGTACTATGCATAGCTCAGTGCCGCCCCCCCCCCCCCCCCCCGCCCCCCGCCCTTCCCAACCCCTTCCCACTACCACTACCTCCTTTCCATTTCTGAACTCTGTCTTAGGGATGAACATAGAAAATAACAGCATTATACAAAAACAAAGACGTTTTCCCCAAGCACACCAAAAAGTATCAGCAATAAGACTCGAACACTACATGATATTACAAAATTCAGAGATCTCAGTTGCATATATTTGCAAAGATACGGTTAAGCCACCTGGCCGCGTAAAGGTTTCTCTGATACTGGTGGGCCTTAACGTTACATGATAATAGCACCAACTCTAGGTCATATAGGGGTAGATGTATTCAAATATATGCTTCGCCCGTTATGTGGAAGGATCTGCTCCACCTCCAGATCGCAGTGAAGCAGGTCCACATAACACCAGCATGTATTATAAACATGTTTGCCGAAAAGGGGATACGGTCGTTAGGTCGACACAACTTAGGTTGACAGTCATTAGGTCGGCCACTGGATGTCGACATGCATTAGGACGACAGGGACATTAGGTCAACATATAGTAGGTCGACAGTGCAAAAAGTCGACATGAGTTTTTCACTTTTTTTTCTTCACTGTTTTGACTTTTTCATACTTTACGATCCACGTGGACTATGATTGGGAACGGTAACCTGTGCCGAGGGCAGCGGTAGCGGAGCGAGGGGACATGGTGAACTAATTGGGGTTCCCCGTCACTTCACGAAGAAAACGACACCAAAAAACGTCCAAAAACCCATGTCGACCTTTTGACCTGTCGACCTAGTACATGTCGACTTAATGACCGTGTTGACCGAGCCTTTCTGTCGACCTAATGCATGTCGACCTTCAGTGGTCGACCTAATAACTGTCGACCTACGTTGAGTCGACCAAACAACCCATACCCGCCAAAAATGGAGGGTGTTAAAGTACCTGTGTGTCGACGTACACTCTCCCTCTTTCAGCTGTCTCTGCTCCCACTGTGTTTTCAGGTGAAAAGGGTTTTATTTATGGGTGATCTAATAGCCCCCCCAAAAAAAATATTGAAGAAACATTGGATAAAATCGGGAAAAAAATCAGTTTTTCGCTCACGATGTTTCTTCCCGGGCAATTGAATACCGGCCTTATTGCTGATTCCTTTCGGTGTCTTGGGGGGAAATATTTACTTTTTCTTCTTTAGAATAACCCCTCCCTATCATGCACTTGAAATGTGTTTCTAAATTGATTGGGCAGCTATTATTTTATATTGCTAGTCTGAGAGGCATAGATGGGATCAGCATTTGTAGGGCATTCTGGTTCTTGTAGTGCTATTTGGAGGATCTAGGGGTGACTCCAGGTGAGGTGACTGTCAATTTATACATACCTTCCAACTGTCCCAATTTTCGCTGGACAGTCCCGTTTTTTTGGGTCTGTCCCGCTGTCCCTCCCGCAGTGTCCCGCGGTGAAGGGGGGGCAGTTGGGAGGCTCCTTATAACTCTCTGCTCTGCTCAGTTCATGTGCACAGCGTCTATTCCAGTGAGGCAGAGGGACTGGGGGCGTGCCAGCAGCTCACAGAGCGCTGGCCGTGCCCCCACTGTGACGGAAATTGGAGGCGTGGCTTGCGATCGCATAATCCACGTGAGGCCATTCCCCCTTTCCAATAGATCACACCCCCTTTTCGGCGCTGTGCTGCTTCCCCGCGCACAGAAGTCCCGTTTTCAAAAATCTAATTGTTGGGAGGTATGTTTATATGTCTTTTTGTATGTGCTATTATCATGTAGTGATGAGCGGGTTCGGTTTCTCGGAAACCGAACCCCCCCGAACTTCAGCCTTTTTACACGGGTCCGAGCCGTACTCAGATTCTCCCGTGTGGCTCGGGTAAACCGAGCGCGCCCGAACGTCATCATCCCGCTGTCGGATTCTCGCGAGATTCGGATTCTATATAAGCAGCCGCGCGTCGCCGCCATTTTCACACGTGCATTGAGATTGATAGGGAGAGGACGTGGCTGGCGTCCTCTCCGTTTATTTAGTTATAGTAGTTAGTTGATCTGATTGCTACTGCTTAGCTTATTGTGGGGAGGATTGGGGAGCAGCTGTTAGGACTCAGGAGGAGTACAGTGCAGAGTTTTGCTAGTTTTTTTTTATCCGTTCTCTGCCTGAAAAAAACGCTCCATACCATATCTGTGCTCAGCCTCAGTGTGCTGCATGATATATCTGACTGTGCTGAGTGCTCACACTGCTTAATTGTGGGGGAGACTGGGGAGCAGCTATAGCAGGAGTACAGTGCACAGTTTTGCTGACAGTGACCACCAGTATACGTTTGTCTGCCTGAAAAACACTCCTGTGGTGTCTTTTTTTCTTTATACTATAAACGCAGTCTGCTGACAGTGTCCACCAGGTCCATTATACTGTATATAGCAGTACGGTAGGCCACTGCTGTACCTACCTCTGTGTCTTCAGTCACTCGTCGTCATACATAAAGTATACTATCCATCCATCTACATTGTATACCTGTGGTGTCTTTTTTTCTTTATACTATAAACGCAGTCTACTGACAGTGTCCACCAGGTCCATTATACTGTATATAGCAGTACGGTAGGCCACTGCTGTACCTACCTCTGTGTCTTCAGTCACTCGTCGTCATACATAAAGTATACTATCCATCCATCTACATTGTATACCTGTGGTGTCTTTTTTTCTTTATACTATAAACGCAGTCTGCTGACAGTGTCCACCAGGTCCATTATACTGTATATAGCAGTACGGTAGGCCACTGCTGTACTTACCTCTGTGTCTTCAGTCACTCGTCGTCATACATAAAGTATACTATCCATCCATCTACATTGTATACCTGTGGTGTCTTTTTTTCTTTATACTATAAACGCAGTCTACTGACAGTGTCCACCAGGTCCATTATACTGTATATAGCAGTACGGTAGGCCACTGCTGTACCTACCTCTGTGTCTTCAGTCACTCGTCGTCATACATAAAGTATACTATCCATCCATCTACATTGTATACCTGTGGTGTCTTTTTTTCTTTATACTATAAACGCAGTCTGCTGACAGTGTCCACCAGGTCCATTATACTGTATATAGCAGTACGGTAGGCCACTGCTGTACCTACCTCTGTGTCTTCAGTCACTCGTCGTCATACATAAAGTATACTATTCATCCATCTACATTGTATACCTGTGGTGCCTTTTAGTTGTGCGCATTAAAATATGGAGAACAAAAATGTGGAGGTTAAAAAAATAGGGAAAGATCAAGATCCACTTCCACCTCGTGCTGAAGCTGCTGCCACTAGTCATGGCCGAGACGATGAAATGCCATCAACGTCATCTGCCAAGGCCGATGCCCAATGTCATAGTACAGAGCATGTAAAATCCAAAACACAAAAGATCAGTAAAAAAATGACCCAAAAATCAAAATTAAAAGCGTCTGAGGAGAAGCGTAAACTTGCCAATATGCCATTTACGACACGGAGTGGCAAGGAACGGCTGAGGCCCTGGCCTATATTCATGGCTAGTGGTTCAGCTTCACATGAGGATGGAAGCACTCATCCTCTCGCTAGAAAAAAGAAAAGACTTAAGCTGGCAAAAGCACAGCAAAGAACTGTGCGTTCTTCGAAATCACAAATCCCCAAGGAGAGTCCAATTGTGTCGGTTGCGATGCCTGACCTTCCCAACACTGGACGGGAAGAGCTTGCACCTTCCACCATTTGCACGCCCCCTGCAAGTGCTGGAAGGAGCACCCGCAGTCCAGTTCCTGATAGTCAAATTGAAGATGTCAGTGTTGAAGTACACCAGGATGAGGATATGGGTGTTGCTGGCGCTGGGGAGGAAATTGACAAGGAGGATTCTGATGGTGAGGTGGTTTGTTTAAGTCAGGCACCCGAGGAGACACCTGTTGTCCGTGGGAGGAATATGGCCATTGACATGCCTGGTCAAAATACAAAAAAAATCAGCTCTTCGGTGTGGAATTATTTCAACACAAATGCGGACAACAGGTGTCAAGCCATGTGTTGCCTTTGTCAAGCTGTAATAAGTAGGGGTAAGGACGTTAACTACCTCGGAACATCCTCCCTTATACGTCACCTGCAGCGCATTCATCATAAGTCAGTGACAAGTTCAAAAACTTTGGGTGACAGCGGAAGCAGTCCACTGACCACTAAATCCCTTCCTCTTGTAACCAAGCTCCTGCAAACCACACCACCAACTCCCTCAGTGTCAATTTCCTCCTTACCCAGGAAAGCCAATAGTCCTGCAGGCCATGTCACTGGCAAGTCTGACGAGTCCTCTCCTGCCTGGGATTCCTCCGATGCATCCTTGAGTGTAACGCCTACTGCTGCTGGCGCTGCTGTTGTTGCTGCTGGGAGTCGATCGTCATCCCAGAGGGGAAGTCGGAAGACCACTTGTACTACTTCCGGTAAGCAATTGATTGTCCAACAGTCCTTTGCGAGGAAGATGAAATATCACAGCAGTCATCCTGCTGCAAAGCGGATAACTGAGGCCTTGGCAGCCTGGGCGGTGAGAAACGTGGTTCCGGTATCCATCGTTAATTCAGAGCCAACTAGAGACTTGATTGAGGTACTGTGTCCCCGGTACCAAATACCATCTAGGTTCCATTTCTCTAGGCAGGCGATACCGAAAATGTACACAGACCTCAGAAAAAGAGTCACCAGTGTCCTAAAAAATGCAGTTGTACCCAATGTCCACTTAACCACGGACATGTGGACAAGTGGAGCAGGGCAGACTCAGGACTACATGACTGTGACAGCCCACTGGGTAGATGTATTGCCTCCCGCTGCAAGAACAGCAGCGGCGGCACCAGTAGCAGCATCTCGCAAACGCCAACTCGTTCCTAGGCAGGCTACGCTTTGTATCACCGCTTTCCAGAATACGCACACAGCTGAAAACCTCTTACGGCAACTGAGGAAGATCATCGCAGAATGGCTTACCCCAATTGGACTCTCCTGGGGATTTGTGGCATCGGACAATGCCAGCAATATTGTGCGTGCATTACATCTGGGCAAATTCCAGCACGTCCCATGTTTTGCACATACCTTGAATTTGGTGGTGCAGAATTATTTAAAAAACGACAGGGGCGTGCAAGAGATGCTGTCGGTGGCCAGAAGAATTGCGGGCCACTTTCGGCGTACAGGCACCGCGTACAGAAGACTGGAGCACCACCAAAAACACCTGAACCTGCCCTGCCATCATCTGAAGCAAGAGGTGGTAACGAGGTGGAATTCAACCCTCTATATGCTTCAGAGGATGGAGGAGCAGCAAAAGGCCATTCAAGCCTATACATCTGGCCACGATATAGGCAAAGGAGGTGGAATGCACCTGACTCAAGCGCAGTGGAGAATGATTTCAACGTTGTGCAAGGTTCTGCAACCTTTTGAACTTGCCACACGTGAAGTCAGTTCAGACACTGCCAGCCTGAGTCAGGTCATTCCCCTCATCAGGCTTTTGCAGAAGAAGCTGGAGACATTGAAGGAGGAGCTAAAACAGAGCGATTCCGCTAGGCATGTGGGACTTGTGGATGGAGCCCATCATTCGCTTAACCAGGATTCACGGGTGGTCAATCTGTTGAAATCAGAGCACTACATTTTGGCCACCGTGCTCGATCCTAGACTTAAAACCTACGTTGTATCTCTCTTTCCGGCAGACACAAGTCTGCAGAGGTTCAAAGACCTGCTGGTGAGAAAATTGTCAAGTCAAGCGGAATGTGACCCATCAACATCTCCTCCTTCACATTCTCCCGCAACTGGGGGTGCGAGGAAAAGGCTACGAATTCCGAGCCCACCCGCTGGCGGTGATGCAGGGCAGTCTGGAGCGAGTGCTGACATCTGGTCCGGACTGAAGGACCTGCCAACGATTACTGACATGTCGTCTACTGTCACTGCATATGATTCTCTCACCATTGAAAGAATGGTGGAGGATTATATGAGTGACCGCATCCAAGTAGGCACGTCAGACAGTCCGTACGTATACTGGCAGGAAAAAGAGGCAATTTGGAGGCCCTTGCACAAACTGGCTTTATTCTACCTAAGTTGCCCTCCCTCCAGTGTGTACTCCGAAAGAGTGTTTAGTGCCGCCGCTCACCTTGTCAGCAATCGGCGTACGAGGTTACTTCCAGAAAATGTGGAGAAGATGATGTTCATTAAAATAAATTATAATCAATTCCTCCGTGGAGACATTCACCAGCAGCAATTGCCTCCAGAAAGTACACGGGGACCTGAGATGGTGGATTCCAGTGGAGACGAATTAATAATCTGTGAGGAGGGGGATGTACACAGTGAAAGGGGTGATGAATCGGACGATGATGATGAGGTGGACATCTTGCCTCTGTAGAGCCAGTTTGTGCAAGGAGAGATTGATTGCTTCTTTTTTGGTGGGGGCCCAAACCAACCAGTCATTTCAGTCACAGTCGTGTGGCAGACCCTGTCGCTGAAATGATGGGTTCGTTAAAGTGTGCATGTCCGGTTTATACAACATAAGGGTGGGTGGGAGGGCCCAAGGACAATTCCATCTTGCACCTCTTTTTTCTTTCATTTTTCTTTGCGTCATGTGCTGTTTGGGGAGTATTTTTTTGAAGGGCCATCCAGCGTGACACTGCAGTGCCACTCCTAGATGGGCCAGGTGTTTGTGTCGGCCACTTGGGTCGCTTATCTTAGTCACACAGCTACCTCATTGCGCCTCTTTTTTTCTTTGCGTCATGTGCTGTTTGGGGAGTATTTTTTTGAAGGGCCATCCTGCGTGACACTGCAGTGCCACTCCTAGATGGGCCAGGTGTTTGTGTCGGCCACTTGGGTCGCTTATCTTAGTCACACAGCTACCTCATTGCGCCTCTTTTTTTCTTTGCGTCATGTGCTGTTTGGGGAGTATTTTTTTGAAGGGCCATCCTGCGTGACACTGCAGTGCCACTCCTAGATGGGCCAGGTGTTTGTGTCGGCCACTTGGGTCGCTTATCTTAGTCACACAGCTACCTCATTGCGCCTCTTTTTTTCTTTGCGTCATGTGCTGTTTGGGGAGTATTTTTTTGAAGGGCCATCCTGCGTGACACTGCAGTGCCACTCCTAGATGGGCCAAGTGTTTGTGTCGGCCACTTGGGTCGCTTATCTTAGTCACACAGCTACCTCATTGCGCCTCTTTTTTTCTTTGCGTCATGTGCTGTTTGGGGAGTATTTTTTTGAAGGGCCATCCTGCGTGACACTGCAGTGCCACTCCTAGATGGGCCAGGTGTTTGCGTCGGCCACTTGGGTCGCTTAGCTTAGTCACACAGCTACCTCGGTGCAAATTTTAGGACTAAAAATAATATTGTGAGGTGTGAGGTGTTCAGAATAGACTGAAAATGAGTGGAAATTATGGTTATTGAGGTTAATAATACTATGGGATCAAAATGACCCCCAAATTCTATGATTTAAGCTGTTTTTTAGGGTTTTTTAAAAAAAACACCCGACTCCAAAACACACCCGAATCCGACAAAAAAATTTCAGTGAGGTTTTGCCAAAACGCGTTCGAACCCAAAACACGGCCGCGGAACCGAACCCAAAACCAAAACACAAAACCCGAAAAATTTCCGGTGCACATCACTATTATCATGTAGCATAACAGTAAGCAATTATATGGCCTAGACTGTAGTGTTAAGGACCACCAGTATCTGAGAAGCCTTGCCGAGGCCCAGTGGCTTAATCATATCTTTGCAAATATATGCAACTCTGAATTTTGTATTATAATGTAGTGTTCAAGGCTTGCTTGGATTATTTAACATTCGCTCACTTTGTAACAGGACGCAATGTACAATCACACAGCAAGTTTATCCTATCAGCAAATGCCCCAGTGCCACTTAGTAATGGACATTTAGTTTCAAGTGAGAAGCTGACGAAATGTGTAGAGTACAGAATTGCTCGCAATATTTGATAATGAGTATACCGAATGTGACATGCAGGCAGCATTGCAAGCAGCGCAGAATCAGGCCCTCATTGTGGACTTATAGCGTAACTTTCCTTTATATTGGAACTGAAGTCTTTCATGTTTTCAGCAAGCCTTTATAAGTCACATGACAATTTTCAATGCAGTTTTTCTACAGCGAAACTTTAGTGTCGGAACATCCTCCTTTCCTTCTTAGTGCATTGCAAAAGTTTTCCATCATTTCTGACTAAACTCATTATTTTGGGTAATGTTTTGATTGGATTTGGAATTTAGGCCCAAATATATTAAGCCTTAACAAGTTATAAAGTGGAGATAGATAAATTTGGGCCGTATTCAATTCTTTTCACCCCCTTCCACACCTGTTCTGTTTCTGCTGTAGGGTGTGGTATCATCATTTCAGCTTGCTACCCCTGGGATAGCGAGGGCACCCAACCCTTTACGCATCTAAACCTGATTACTATGGGCGCGATATGCGCGATAACGGGGATCACTTTAGTGAGGAGATTGGGCGTGATAAATCATTTGAATACCACCCAAACATTGATAACTGACCAGCCAATCAGCTCCTAACTGCCATGTCACAGGCTGTGTTTGAAAAATGACAGTCAGGAGCTCATTGGTTGGTAGTTTACCACTCTTTATCCGTATCCACTTTACCACTTGTTAAGGCTTAATACATTTGGGCCATACAAACAAGGAGTTCTCCGAAATAAAAGATATCTGATATCAACGCTTCCAACCTGTACATTACACCCTATGCAAAAATATAATGCTGTCTGTGCCAGAGCACTCCTTAATACTACTGTATGTAAACACACCAGGCTCCTAGGCTGCTTATCAATGTACATAACACACACACACACACACACACACACACACACACAAACACACACATTCTTTGTACCTTTGTACGGAATTACATTAGAAACTGTCCTGAGTGTTCCACCCTTCTCGCTTTCCCTTATAAACGAGATTCATTCCATGCTAGCAAAAGGATGGTACTTACCCCCACCCCCCACACACAGGTAAATCAGTCTGTGCTCTCTCAGCGTCTGACATACTGGGCTGAATGAAGGCTTGGGAAACAGGCCAACTAACCAGGTAGGAAAAGTCTCCTGTTTTACATGAAGTTTATGTTACACGCTGCTAGTCGGGAATCTAATTACAGGGGAAGTAAAGTGAACTTAGAAAGTGTTAGTAAATTAACAAAGGAGATTCATTCAATTTAATTCAATTTCCGATCATTTTAATTACTATACTCGACAATGAGCGTTCTATACGCTTGTGTTTCTTTGAACTGCTAGAGCCAGGTGATGGTGGTGGTGGTAGTGGTGGTGCACTTTTAGAAAGAGAGACAAGGGGCACTCCTGTAGAGTCAAAAGTCACTTTTGGTAAAACCCATAGCAGAGATCCACTGAAATGAGAGCGATACAAGGCTCAAAGTACACATGGGGCGGAATTCAATTGTTTGAAAAGTCGTTTGGTTGTCTTTTTTCCCCCTGTCTATTAGAAAGGTGAAAACAGACACCCAACTGACTTTTCAAACAATTGAATACCCCCCATGGAATGAAAAGAGCACCTTGTCGTGAGCTGCCGCGGCTCATCTGCATTGCGGGTGTCAGGAATCTGCATTCTCCATCGCATCACTTACTGTGGAACTACAGGTTCCAGCAGTTCAGTTCCAGTTCCAGTTTTCAGTCTACTGCAGCCTGGAGTACACAGTGCTTCTAGTTAACAGCATTTACTCCCGGTGCACTACTGAGCCCAGCCAGCAATCAGCAGAGCATTACAGAATTACTCTCCTGATGAATCATTAGCTTCAGCTAACTCACAGCTGATCTGAACACCCAATCCAGCGGTGTGTGTTCTCACAGAGATGCAACATCCAATCATCACAGACCAAGGGGTATAAACTCCAGTTCCTGGCTCAGTCTCATCGCCTTGGACAACACGTCACATCCTGTGAACAGGCGGCTCCTGTATGGATGGTGATATTATACAACTTTCCTGCCTGAACGACCGGCTTGCCTGGTCTGGGGCAGGGGCCTTTTGGGGTCTTCCCCTTGCGGGGAGCCCCTGGCTTTGAGTGGTGATCGCACACCGGTGCACACTTCTGCATTAGTACCTTGGGTACATCTTCCCTGATTGGAAATGTCTGGCGTAAAGAATACTATTCGTTTGGAGTTGGAAAAGGATTCATCGCAGAATGATCTGAAATTTGTCTTCCATGAGATACTGGAGAAGCTAGGGAAAGTGACTCTGAGTGACCTTTATTGTATTCAAGACTTCCCTAAACAAGGTATTTATGACGTGACATTTCATTCAAATGGCTTCTGCCTCAATGTGTATGAGGTTTTGAGGGGCAAGGAACATGAGCCTGCAATGAGGTTGGTGAGAATGAAACCTCTTTTTGCCCTTGAAGAAATTTCAATTACTGTTCATGTTTATAACCCATACACAGAGGTGAGCTTGTTAAAAGCCTTCCTACTGCAATCCTGTTCTAATGTGCGGGGTGGAGTAAAACAAAAAAATGCCCTGGGAATTTTCAATGGCAAAATACGGTTCTGGGTGAGACTAAAACCTGACCCAGATAATGTGGGTGGTACTAAGCATCCCCCTGCTAGTTTCTGCATTGGTGGTAATAGGGGATTCTTGTACTATTTTGGACAGCCAAGCTTCTGCAGACTGTGCTTTATGTATGGACACACTAAGGAGGAATGTTCCACAGGCAAAGTTTGTAGGAATTGCAAGCAAAAAGATCATGAGGCTGGCAATTGCCCAATGGCAAAAAAGCTGTGATATCTGTGGAGAGGTAGGACACAGTGTCCGAAACTGTCCTGCTGCTAAAGTCAGTATGCGAAGGCAAATGTTTAAAGAGCTTGATGCTGAGATGAGAGCAAAAAACTTTGCAGATCGTGGGGTTAATATACAACAGTCTGTGCCTGGTGGGAATTCCACTAGTGAAGAGCAGGCTAGGTCTGGACCCAGTGCTGATAACGAGGAACAGCTTGTTCGGTCTAATGAGCCTGCATGTGTGGCTGCAGATGAGGGACAGCAAGAGGAGTTTGCTGATGTAATGGAGGATGTGGTGGAAGCATCAAGTGACTGTGTGGAGAGTCCAGCTCTTAGTCTGGTAATAGATGACTGTCAGAGTCCTGTACCATCGGGGGACTCTATTAGAGTGGAGGAGTTCAGCAGTGGGCCTGAGGAGTCTGGCTCAGTGGCTAGGAAAGCTGAACGACAGGTGCGCAGAGCTAAGAAGCCACGGATGGAGAATACAACAGGACATAATACTGAAGGTATAGAAGATGTGTCCTCTGCTGAGGAGGATGGCGATAGATCACAAGAGGCATCGGCTTATTTTTTAGATGGGGGAAATGTTATCCCAAATGTAAAGAAGTGTGCCTCTTACAAGGGGCCGCAAGGTATAGGGTGAGGAGGACTGCAAAGCTGTTGAGGAAGAACTGCTTTAGATCTCAGCTAAAGAGATGGTGGTCAAAAATAGCTATTTTTTGTGCTGTACCTTGGGCTGCTTAATTAGTTCCCTGATGTTTTTTAGGGTGAACTTCTGTTTACGTGCTGTGATGCTAACAGTGCATAGTGGATGTCTAATGTTTTTGTTTTACAAAGTTTATTATTATTTTTTTTGTTGTCTGTTTGTTTTATTTTGTTTCAAATGTTTAATTTAAAAATATTCTCGCTGAATGTGAGATTAATCACAAGTAAAGCCAGAAGATCGGCAGTATTAGAATATGTGGCAGCAAGAAATGCTGATATTATTTGTTTGCAGGAATGTGGATTGTCTCATATACCGGAAAAAGAGGAATGGGGCTATGGGGAGGCTATATGGTCTGGTTCTAGCTGTAACAGGAATGCAGGGGTGGGTATTTTGTTTAAAAATAAAGAAATTAATATAGAAAGTTATTTGGTGATAGAAGAGGGGAGAGCTATCTCTGTAAGTGCTAAATATAGAGGCTGGAGATTTAGGGTGTTTTGTGTTTATGCTCCAGCAGAGAAGAAAGAGAGGAAATGTTTTTTTGAAAAATTAAAGTTTTTTTTGTCTGGAAGAATTCCTACATTGCTTGTAGGTGATATGAATTGTATTCTAGAGAAGGAAGGTAGGAGTGGGAGAGGGGAGGTAGTTGTTGATATTACTGGGAAAATCCTGAAGGATATTATTCTGGATTTTGGTTTTGTTGATATTGCAGAGACAAGTATGGGTAAGCCTGTCCCAAATACCTTTTTTGCGGACAGAGGAGGGGTAATGTCTCGTATAGACTATTTACTATGTTCTAAAGATGTGATGTTTGGAGAGTTTGTACAGGAGAAAGTGCCTTTTACAGATCATGTTTCTTTATGTTGCAATGTTTGTTGTGAGTCTAGTACAATATATGGGAAAGGATTGTGGAGACTAAATGTTAAGCTTTTAGAAGATGAGGTGTTATTCAAAGATTTCTGTAAGAAATATAGTTTCTGGCAAAGTAGGAAAAATGAGTTTGTCAATATATTGGAATGGTGGGACTGGGTTAAGGAAAGGGTTAAGAAGTTCTATCAGAGAGCAGGATATAGAAAAGCTGTGAGAGAGAGGAATAAGTATCAGCTGTGGAATAGCAGGCTTAGTTTTCTTTATAAATTAAGAGAGGAAGGTGTGGATGTGAATGATGATATTATTAAAGCAAGATCTGAGGTTAGTAAATGTTTGAATAATAGAGGTAAAGAAATTATTTTTAGGTCTAGGGTGGAGGTATTAGAGGAAAATGAAAGATGTACAAGGTTTTTTTTCAAAAAAAGCTTGAAAAATAAGCATGTGATAAAGTATGTGTTAGATAAAGATGGAGAGGAAGTGAGTGGTGAAAGAATGATGGATGTGATTACAGAATTTTATGAAAAGTTGTATGATAGGAAGGAAGTAGATGGTGATATGGAAGAAGAAGTATTGTGTGGTTTGTCTGAGAGAGTGTATGAGGGAAATTTGCCGGTTTTGATGGATAAGGTAACAGGTGATGAAGTGAAAAGAGCTGTGGATAGTGCTAAAAGGAATAAAACTCCAGGTATGGATGGGTTGCCGATTGAGTTTTATAGTTGTTTTTGGGATGTCATAGGGAAGGATGTGTGTGATTTGTGTGCTTTTATGTTTGGAAATGCAAGATTATGTGATAGTATGAAAGAAGGTATTGTGGTGTTAGTGCATAAAAAAGGTGATAGGGGTTTGTTAGAAAATTGGAGACCTATTACGCTTTTAAATTCAGATTATAAAATTCTGGCAAAAATATTGGCAAATAGGATGCGGGATGTGGTGGATCAGGTGGTGGGTGATGATCAAGTGTGTGGTGTGCCTGGTAGAAGGATAACAGATAATCTGATTTTGCTGAGAGATGTGTTGGGTGACTGCAGAGAAAGGAAGAGAGTATGTATGTTATTAGCTTTAGATTTTGAAAAAGCGTATGACCGCGTGTCTCACAATTTTATGTTTAAAGTATTGGTACGTATGGGGTTCCCGGTGGAATTTGTAAGATGTGTGAGAGGGTTATATGATTCTGTTGTGAGTAAGTTTTTGGTGAATGGGAATATAAGTAAGAATGTAGTGATTAGGTCAGGAGTACGACAAGGATGTCCATTGTCAGCTATTTTGTTTATTTGTGTTATTGAACCATTATTACAGATGATTAGGAGAGATAAAGTTGTAGGGGGGGTGTTGGTACCAGGTAGTGGAGGTAGGATGGTGAAAGTATTGGGGTATATGGATGATGTTGCGGTTGTGAGTAAGAGTGTTGCAGAATTGAGAAGAGTTAAATTACTGGTTAGTTTCTTTTGCAGTGCTTCTGCATTTAAAGTTAATTGGTGTAAAACAAAATTGAAGTGCTTTGGGGATGAAAGTTGCAGTGTGGAAGGGATTATGAGCGTGAGTGAAGGGATTAAAATATTAGGTGTGGTGTTTGAGGATGATTTGAAAGGGAGTGTGAGTTGGGAAGAATGTAGTAAGAGGGTACAGAAGAAGGTGGATTTTTGGAAGATGAGACAGATGACAGTGTTTGGGAAAGTGTTGGTGATTAAAAGTGTGGTGTTACCTATTTTATTGTTTCTGGCATGTGTTTTTCCTCCGTCTGTGCTGGAGATCAAGAAAATAAACAGAGTTCTTTTCATGTTTGTTTGGGGTGGGAAGATGGAACGTTTGAAACGTGAAGTGTTGATAAAGGCAAGAGAGAAGGGTGGGTTGGATTTCCCTGATATTGAAATCTTTTTGTATGTTAATTCTATTCGTGTTATAGTAGAGTTAATAGGGAAGGGGAGTAAAACTGCCTGTATGGTGAGATATATGGCTGGGTGGACTTGGTATGGTTTAGGGTGGATCAAAAGGGACCTGAAGGTACCTGTGGCGTTTAGCAGTCCGTGGTGGTACAATGTAATTGAAGTTTTCATTAAAAAGAAAGATCTTTTGAATATTTCTTTAAGTGGGTTTAAAGACAGAAAGAAGGTTATGAAAGTTATAAAAGATAGAGAGATAGTTTGTAATATCAATTATATGCGCTCAAGTGAAGCTGTGATTATATGGAAGAGGCTATGTTCGTATGGCATGTCAAATACACAAAAGGAGATTGTATGGTTGTGTATGCATGAGGGGTTGCCAGTGAGAGTGTTTATGAAAAAAAGAGACTTGGTAGCTTCAGATGTCTGTCCGAGAGACAATTGTTATAATACTGAAACAGTGATGCATGTAATGTGGAATTGTGGTTTTGCAAATGATGTATGGAAGTGTTTGGGTGGCTTGTGTAGAGAGATTACTGGTGTTAGGTATATTGGATGGAAGGTGGCATTATTTGGTATGGGAGCATGTGATAGAGGAAAAGAGAGACTTTTGTGGTTGATCATGAGCTGTGTGATGGAAGTTTTGTGGAATGCAAGGAATCTGTGTGTGTTTAGGAGTGAGTGCTGGTCTGTGAATGAGTGTGTTAGAATGGTATTGGGTAAGTTATATGTCTATTATCTGAGAGATAGGAAAGGAAGAAAAGAGCTTGATGCTGAGGGAGTTTGGAAAGTTAAGAAATGGAGGCATGTGGTTAGATATGTTAACGAAGATTGATAGCCTAATATTGTGGGTATGTTAAGTTGTATATTGTTTTTTGATTATGAACAGGTGTTTTTTTAAATAATAATAATTGCTGTTTTTAAAAAAAATTCATGCTGATGATTTGTTTACTGTCTAAATCTGTATTGTAGATGACTATTGTTTACTAACCTAAATGGTTTAATAAAAAAAAAAAAAAAAAAGGCTCCTGTATGGATGGTGATATTATACAACTTTCCTGCCTGAACGACCGGCTTGCCTGGTCTGGGGCAGGGGCCTTTTGGGGTCTTCCCCTTGCGGGGAGCCCCTGGCTTTGAGTGGTGATCGCACACCGGTGCACACTTCTGCATTAGTACCTTGGGTACATCTTCCCTGATTGGAAATGTCTGGCGTAAAGAATACTATTCGTTTGGAGTTGGAAAAGGATTCATCGCAGAATGATCTGAAATTTGTCTTCCATGAGATACTGGAGAAGCTAGGGAAAGTGACTCTGAGTGACCTTTATTGTATTCAAGACTTCCCTAAACAAGGTATTTATGACGTGACATTTCATTCAAATGGCTTCTGCCTCAATGTGTATGAGGTTTTGAGGGGCAAGGAACATGAGCCTGCAATGAGGTTGGTGAGAATGAAACCTCTTTTTGCCCTTGAAGAAATTTCAATTACTGTTCATGTTTATAACCCATACACAGAGGTGAGCTTGTTAAAAGCCTTCCTACTGCAATCCTGTTCTAATGTGCGGGGTGGAGTAAAACAAAAAAATGCCCTGGGAATTTTCAATGGCAAAATACGGTTCTGGGTGAGACTAAAACCTGACCCAGATAATGTGGGTGGTACTAAGCATCCCCCTGCTAGTTTCTGCATTGGTGGTAATAGGGGATTCTTGTACTATTTTGGACAGCCAAGCTTCTGCAGACTGTGCTTTATGTATGGACACACTAAGGAGGAATGTTCCACAGGCAAAGTTTGTAGGAATTGCAAGCAAAAAGATCATGAGGCTGGCAATTGCCCAATGGCAAAAAGCTGTGATATCTGTGGAGAGGTAGGACACAGTGTCCGAAACTGTCCTGCTGCTAAAGTCAGTATGCGAAGGCAAATGTTTAAAGAGCTTGATGCTGAGATGAGAGCAAAAAACTTTGCAGATCGTGGGGTTAATATACAACAGTCTGTGCCTGGTGGGAATTCCACTAGTGAAGAGCAGGCTAGGTCTGGACCCAGTGCTGATAACGAGGAACAGCTTGTTCGGTCTGATGAGCCTGCATGTGTGGCTGCAGATGAGGGACAGCAAGAGGAGTTTGCTGATGTAATGGAGGATGTGGTGGAAGCGTCAAGTGACTGTGTGGAGAGTCCAGCTCTTAGTCTGGTAATAGATGACTGTCAGAATCCTGTACCATCGGTGGACTCTACTAGAGTGGAGGAGTTCAGCAGTGGGCCTGAGGAGTCTGGCTCAGTGGCTAGGAAAGCTGAACGACAGGTGCGCAGAGCTAAGAAGCCACGGATGGAGAATACAACAGGACATAATACTGAAGGTATAGAAGATGTGTCCTCTGCTGAGGAGGATGGCGATAGATCACAAGAGGCATCGGTTTATTTTTTAGATGGGGGAAATGTTATCCCAAATGTAAAGAAGTGTGCCTCTTACAAGGGGCCGCAAGGTATAGGGTGAGGAGGACTGCAAAGCTGTTGAGGAAGAACTGCTTTAGATCTCAGCTAAAGAGATGGTGGTCAAAAATAGCTATTTTTTGTGCTGTACCTTGGGCTGCTTAATTAGTTCCCTGATGTTTTTTAGGGTGAACTTCTGTTTACGTGCTGTGATGCTAACAGTGCATAGTGGATGTCTAATGTTTTTGTTTTACAAAGTTTATTATTATTTTTTTGTTGTCTGTTTGTTTTATTTTGTTTCAAATGTTTAATTTAAAAATATTCTCGCTGAATGTGAGATTAATCACAAGTAAAGCCAGAAGATCGGCAGTATTAGAATATGTGGCAGCAAGAAATGCTGATATTATTTGTTTGCAGGAATGTGGATTGTCTCATATACCGGAAAAAGAGGAATGGGGCTATGGGGAGGCTATATGGTCTGGTTCTAGCTGTAACAGGAATGCAGGGGTGGGTATTTTGTTTAAAAATAAAGAAATTAATATAGAAAGTTATTTGGTGATAGAAGAGGGGAGAGCTATCTCTGTAAGTGCTAAATATAGAGGCTGGAGATTTAGGGTGTTTTGTGTTTATGCTCCAGCAGAGAAGAAAGAGAGGAAATGTTTTTTTGAAAAATTAAAGTTTTTTTTGTCTGGAAGAATTCCTACATTGCTTGTAGGTGATATGAATTGTATTCTAGAGAAGGAAGGTAGGAGTGGGAGAGGGGAGGTAGTTGTTGATATTACTGGGAAAATCCTGAAGGATATTATTCTGGATTTTGGTTTTGTTGATATTGCAGAGACAAGTATGGGTAAGCCTGTCCCAAATACCTTTTTTGCGGACAGAGGAGGGGTAATGTCTCGTATAGACTATTTACTATGTTCTAAAGATGTGATGTTTGGAGAGTTTGTACAGGAGAAAGTGCCTTTTACAGATCATGTTTCTTTATGTTGCAATGTTTGTTGTGAGTCTAGTACAATATATGGGAAAGGATTGTGGAGACTAAATGTTAAGCTTTTAGAAGATGAGGTGTTATTCAAAGATTTCTGTAAGAAATATAGTTTCTGGCAAAGTAGGAAAAATGAGTTTGTCAATATATTGGAATGGTGGGACTGGGTTAAGGAAAGGGTTAAGAAGTTCTATCAGAGAGCAGGATATAGAAAAGCTGTGAGAGAGAGGAATAAGTATCAGCTGTGGAATAGCAGGCTTAGTTTTCTTTATAAATTAAGAGAGGAAGGTGTGGATGTGAATGATTATATTATTAAAGCAAGATCTGAGGTTAGTAAATGTTTGAATAATAGAGGTAAAGAAATTATTTTTAGGTCTAGGGTGGAGGTATTAGAGGAAAATGAAAGATGTACAAGGTTTTTTTTTTTCAAAAAAAGCTTGAAAAATAAGCATGTGATAAAGTATGTGTTAGATAAAGATGGAGAGGAAGTGAGTGGTGAAAGAATGATGGATGTGATTACAGAATTTTATGAAAAGTTGTATGATAGGAAGGAAGTAGATAGTGATATGGAAGAAGAAGTATTGTGTGGTTTGTCTGAGAGAGTGTATGAGGGAAATTTGCCGGTTTTGATGGATAAGGTAACAGGTGATGAAGTGAAAAGAGCTGTGGATAGTGCTAAAAGGAATAAAACTCCAGGTATGGATGGGTTGCCGATTGAGTTTTATAGTTGTTTTTGGGATGTCATAGGGAAGGATGTGTGTGATTTGTGTGCTTTTATGTTTGGAAATGCAAGATTATGTGATAGTATGAAAGAAGGTATTGTGGTGTTAGTGCATAAAAAAGGTGATAGGGGTTTGTTAGAAAATTGGAGACCTATTACGCTTTTAAATTCAGATTATAAAATTCTGGCAAAAATATTGGCAAATAGGATGCGGGATGTGGTGGATCAGGTGGTGGGTGATGATCAAGTGTGTGGTGTGCCTGGTAGAAGGATAACAGATAATCTGATTTTGCTGAGAGATGTGTTGGGTGACTGCAGAGAAAGGAAGAGAGTATGTATGTTATTAGCTTTAGATTTTGAAAAAGCGTATGACCGCGTGTCTCACAATTTTATGTTTAAAGTATTGGTACGTATGGGGTTCCCGGTGGAATTTGTAAGATGTGTGAGAGGGTTATATGATTCTGTTGTGACTAAGTTTTTGGTGAATGGGAATATAAGTAAGAATGTAGTGATTAGGTCAGGAGTACGACAAGGATGTCCATTGTCAGCTATTTTGTTTATTTGTGTTATTGAACCATTATTACAGATGATTAGGAGAGATAAAGTTGTAGGGGGGGTGTTGGTACCAGGTAGTGGAGGTAGGATGGTGAAAGTATTGGGGTATATGGATGATGTTGCGGTTGTGAGTAAGAGTGTTGCAGAATTGAGAAGAGTTAAATTACTGGTTAGTTTCTTTTGCAGTGCTTCTGCATTTAAAGTTAATTGGTGTAAAACAAAATTGAAGTGCTTTGGGGATGAAAGTTGCAGTGTGGAAGGGATTATGAGCGTGAGTGAAGGGATTAAAATATTAGGTGTGGTGTTTGAGGATGATTTGAAAGGGAGTGTGAGTTGGGAAGAATGTAGTAAGAGGGTACAGAAGAAGGTGGATTTTTGGAAGATGAGACAGATGACAGTGTTTGGGAAAGTGTTGGTGATTAAAAGTGTGGTGTTACCTATTTTATTGTTTCTGGCATGTGTTTTTCCTCCGTCTGTGCTGGAGATCAAGAAAATAAACAGAGTTCTTTTCATGTTTGTTTGGGGTGGGAAGATGGAACGTTTGAAACGTGAAGTGTTGATAAAGGCAAGAGAGAAGGGTGGGTTGGATTTCCCTGATATTGAAATCTTTTTGTATGTTAATTATATTCGTGTTATAGTAGAGTTAATAGGGAAGGGGAGTAAAACTGCCTGTATGGTGAGATATATGGCTGGGTGGACTTGGTATGGTTTAGGGTGGATCAAAAGGGACCTGAAGGTACCTGTGGCGTTTAGAAGTCCGTGGTGGTACAATGTAATTGAAGTTTTCATTAAAAAGAAAGATCTTTTGAATATTTCTTTAAGTGGGTTTAAAGACAGAAAGAAGGTTATGAAAGTTATAAAAGATAGAGAGATAGTTTGTAATATCAATTATATGCGCTCAAGTGAAGCTGTGATTATATGGAAGAGGCTATGTTCGTATGGCATGTCAAATACACAAAAGGAGATTGTATGGTTGTGTATGCATGAGGGGTTGCCAGTGAGAGTGTTTATGAAAAAAAGAGACTTGGTAGCTTCAGATGTCTGTCCGAGAGACAATTGTTATAATACTGAAACAGTGATGCATGTAATGTGGAATTGTGGTTTTGCAAATGATGTATGGAAGTGTTTGGGTGGCTTGTGTAGAGAGATTACTGGTGTTAGGTATATTGGATGGAAGGTGGCATTATTTGGTATGGGAGCATGTGATAGAGGAAAAGAGAGACTTTTGTGGTTGATCATGAGCTGTGTGATGGAAGTTTTGTGGAATGCAAGGAATCTGTGTGTGTTTAGGAGTGAGTGCTGGTCTGTGAATGAGTGTGTTAGAATGGTATTGGGTAAGTTATATGTCTATTATCTGAGAGATAGGAAAGGAAGAAAAGAGCTTGATGCTGAGGGAGTTTGGAAAGTTAAGAAATGGAGGCATGTGGTTAGATATGTTAACGAAGATTGATAGCCTAATATTGTGGGTATGTGTTAAGTTGTATATTGTTTTTTGATTATGAACAGGTGTTTTTTTTTTATAATAATAATTGT
This sequence comes from Pseudophryne corroboree, assembly GCF_028390025.1. Classification (NCBI taxonomy): domain Eukaryota; kingdom Metazoa; phylum Chordata; class Amphibia; order Anura; family Myobatrachidae; genus Pseudophryne; species Pseudophryne corroboree. Next base: position 451,605,936 of record NC_086451.1, read on the forward strand.
TGTTTTTCAAAAAAATTCATGCTGATGATTTGTTTACTGTCTAAATCTGTATTGTAGATGACTATGTTTACTAACCTAAATGGTTTAATAAAAAAAAAAAAAAAAAAAAGTCTCCTGTCTTCAGTCCTCTGTCTGCAGAGATTCCCCAGTGTATTGGACCTGTGGAACTACAGGTTCCAGCAGTTCCATTCCAGTTCCGTTTCCAGTTCCAGTCTGCAACCCCCTGTTTCCAGCGATCTCCTATTTCTGGCATTTAAGTTGTTTCCCTGTTCCAGTGTTCCTGTGGAACTACAAGTACCAGCATCAATTCCAGCTTTCCTACGAGTCACATTCGGTGTACAAGTTCTCCTGGTTCCTGTGTTCCTGTTTCCAGTGGTTTCCTTGTTGTCATTCTTCAGTCTTCATTTTGCTATGAACTCCAGCCACAGTTTGCCACAACAACTTGCAGTAAGAGACTTTCTTCAGATGTTCTTCCATTACTCAGCCTGTGCACCTGATTACCAGCATCTAGCATTGTGCATTGCATTCAGCACTTAACAACTTCCTGTGTTAGAAGAACTGTCTCCTGCTAGGGCCTTGCTTGGCTTAAAGACGTGTGCTTCTACAGAGACTGTGTGTTTTGATTGCTATTTGTTATATATCGGAGTTTCGTTTGCTGCATCTGATTTCATTATTGCCTTATCATGTATATCAAGTTACAAGTTCATCTTCATTGCTCATTTGTTTCCAGTGACTTTTGAAATATTCATTTATCGGATTAAGTTATTATTCATTGTTCCTGTCATCCGTTATCCCTGTGTGATAATAAATATCAAGCACACATGCGCGGAGCTTTTCGTCAGTCTCCCCGTTTCCTCTATCACTCCTACACTGACCCACTAGTGCCCCCTCGGGGACAGACAAAGTTACAGAATCCTGACAGTTTGTCCAAGGCCCATGGACCCGGATGGTGATCAGAGTGTGGGGTCAGGGTCACTCCAAAGTTTGGTGTCCCGACTCAATGGCTAAGACGCTGCACAACAGCAAGTGATCTTGTTTCTACAAGGAATATCTACCCGCTTGGATACCCTGCAGCAATCCCTTACAAGTTCTGTTGTTCCTCTGGTTCCAGCCGGTTCAAGCTTTTCTGGACCCAGTCCGGTCCCATCCGTCTGTCCAGATCAACCTCCTTCAGTTCTAGCCGATTCCAGTAAGACTCCACTGGTTCCAGCCAGCCCGAGTAGCTCCGTTGCCAATGCTGAGCTACCTCCTTCGGTTCCAGCCGATTCCAGCATCTTCGGATCAAATCCGGTCCTATCCGTCAGTCCGAAGACTCCTCCGGTTCCAGCCGGTTCAAGCTTTTCCAGACCCAATCTGGTCCTATCCGTCTGTCTGGATCAGCCTCCTTCGGTTCCAGCCGATTCCAGCATCTTCGGATCAAATCCGCTCCAATCCGTCAGTCCGAAGACTCCTCCGGTTCCATCCGGTTCCAGCTTTTCTGGACCCAATCCGGTCCCATCCGTCTGTCCAGATCAGCCTCCTTCGGTTCAAGTCAATTCAAGTAGTCCTGGACAAATCCCAGTTCCATCCGTCTGTCCAAAGTCTCTGTCGGTTCCTACCGATTCCAGTTCCTCCGAACCCGGTGTGGTTCTCTCCAGTGTGTCAAGTAAGGAACTCCTGTCAGTCAGTTTTGGAGATGACGTCCTCTCTCCACCCTAGAGTATTTCAAGTCGATTCTACTCCTGCTTATGAATGCTTATTCCAGTCCTCTACTCTCAAGTGTCCTACATTGTCTTCTGAGACTTCAATTGACATTCAGCCTTCCAAGTTCCAGCGTGGGTGTTCGGTGCCCACCCATAAAAGGGGGGGGGGTACTGTCAGGAATCTGTATTCTCCATCGCATCACTTACTGTGGAACTACAGGTTCCAGCAGTTCAGTTCCAGTTCCAGTTTTCAGTCTACTGCAGCCTGGAGTACACAGTGCTTCTAGTTAACAGCATTTACTCCCGGTGCACTACTGAGCCCAGCCAGCAATCAGCAGAGCATTTCAGAATGACTCTCCTGACGAATCATTAGCTTCAGCTAACTCACAGCTGATCTGAACACCCAATCCAGCGGGGTGTGTTCTCACAGAGATGCTACATCCAATCATCACAGACCAAGGGGTATAAACTCCAGTTCCTGGCTCAGTCTCATCGCCTTGGACAATGCGTCACATCCTTTGAACAGGCGTCTCCTGTCTTCAGTCCTCTGTCTGCAGAGATTCCCCAGTGTATTGGACCTGTGGAACTACAGGCTCCAGCAGTTCCATTCCAGTTCCGTTTCCAGTTCCAGTCTGCAATCCCCTGTTTCCAACGATCTCCTATTTCTGGCATTTAAGTTGTTTTCCCTGTTCCAGTGTTCCTGTGGAACTACAAGTACCCGCATCCATTCCAGCTTTCCTACGAGTCACATTCGGTGTACAAGTTCTCCTGGTTCCTGTTTCCAGTGGTTTCCTTGTTGTCATTCTTCAGTCTTCAGTTTGCTATGAACTCCAGCCACAGTTTGCCACAACAACTTGCAGTAAGAGACTCTCTTCAGATGTTCTTCCATTACTCAGCCTGTGCACCTGATTACCAGCATCTAGCATTGTGCATTGCATTCAGCACTTAACAACTTGCTGTGTTAGAAGAACTGTCTCCTGCTAGGGCCTTGCTTGGCTTAAAGACGTGTGCTTCTACAGAGACTGTGTGCTTTGATTGCTATTTGTTATATATCGGAGTTTCGTTTGCTGCATCTGATTTCATTATTGCCTTATCATTTATATCAAGTTACAAGTTCATCTTCATTGCTCATTTGTTACCAGTGACTTTTGAAATATTCATTTATCGGATTAAGTTATTATTCATTGTTCCTGTCATCCGTTATCCCTGTGTGATAATAAATATCAAGCACACATGCGCGGAGCTTTTCGTCAGTCTCCCCGTTTCCTCTATCACTCCTACACTGACCCACTAGTGCCCCCTCCGGGGACAGACAAAGTTACAGAATCCCGACAGCGGGTCTCAGTCGTTGCTGGGCGACCGGGACGCCTGGCAGCTGTGGAGGATTGTGTGGCAGCGCTGTGAATATGCAGCGCTCCAGCTGAACAAGAAGTTAATTAAAGAGGACCTGGCTGAGCCAGCTTCTGGATTGGCTCCTCTACCCTTTGTCTTCCTGTCAGCCTTGTCAGAACCTGCCGCTTATAGTTCTTGCCTGCAAGCGTGGGCCCCTGGTCCTCTGTTCTTGATTCCTGGAAGGTTTAGTCCTGTTTGGTACCATACTCCTGTCAGTAATTGAGAATATCCCACATCCCTGACCTGTCTGAATATCTGCCAGTGCCCTACACGGCTGGAGCCGCAACCTCCCAACCTAACCCTGCATTCCTTGTCTGTCTGAATATCTGTCAGTACCCTGCACTGCTGGAGCCGCAACATCTCAGCCTAAACCTGAATTCCTGGCCTGCTGTAATACCTGCCAAAATCCTGCATGGCTGGAGCCGCAACTCTTCAGTCATATCTTGCATTCCTGGCCTGCTCAAATATCTGCCAACACCCTGCAAGGCTAGAGCCGCAACCTCTTAGCTATATCATGCGTTCTAGGTTTCTCTAGTCTCTGCCAGAATCCTGCATGGCTGAAGCTGCAACTCTTCAGTCGTATCCTGCATCACTAGTATAGCTACCAATTCAGCCAGCATTCCTAACAGTTGGAACTTTGTCTCTCTAGCCTCATATTCTGCATCCTGTGGTCACCAGACTGATCACATAAGCTCTTACTGTTCCGAGCGTAAATCCAGGTGGTCACCTAAGTACTGGTGAGCGTAATAACTCTATGGCAACAGCGGGTGACTGTTAGTGGTTGAAGACCTTACCAGTTGTGACTCTAAGGGGTATATTCAATTGAAGTCGGATCCATTCCGACATTCATTTGTCGGAATGGATACGACCAGGGCTATTCAATGCCATCTCAATTCAACTTTAAAAAAAATAGGATTTTAATTACCTGCTGGTAAATCTTTTTCTCGTAGTCCGTAGAGGATGCTGTGGTCCATTTTAGTACCATGGGATATAGACGGTTCCGCAGGAGCCTTTGGCCCTTTAAGACTTTTAAACAGTGTGAACTGGCTCCTCCCTCTATGCCCCTCCTCCAGACCTCAGTATAGGAACTGTGCCCGAGAAGACGGACATTCTCGAGAGAGGAATTACAATTAAACTTGTGGCGAGATTCAGTAATTGGTGATTAAATGCTGCGCTCGGCCCTATTCGTAGTGTGGGTGTCTCCTATATATACAATAGGAAAATGGCCAATGTGTAGAAATATGGACCTTGCACAATATATGTAATAAATCTTTACTGAACAATTCAAAAAGTAATTAATGACCTAGATCTTCCAAACAAATGAGAAATATAAGTAACGTAAGTATTAAATGCAGTTAATCCTGCAAATAAATTAAAAGTAAAGTAAGTTAGAGTATAATGTCCCGCAACAAGTGATATTAACCTCCTGGTCAACACGGTAATGTGAGCGGTACCTGACCCTTGGTGAGTGACCAAAGAGACTAAGGGAAACACAGTCTTGAATGTCTTTCGGACGGCGGCGGCCCGCTCGTCCGAGTAGCTACTTGCACTTAGGTATACCTTATGGGAGTAGTTCTTCACGGTGTTCGGTGGGTATTGACCAGGTGTGTGTTGGGAGCAATACCCTCCGGACTGGTCCGCCCTATTGCAGCCCCGTTCCCCTGCAGGGCGCCGGTTCACCAGCGCTCCCTGGGTGATCGTGTGCTGTGTAAGCAGGGACCTGTCTCGGCAGGGAGTGTATCGCGGCTGTGTGCGACGCTCGCCGTGTTCCCCGCCGTACGGATAGGGTCTGTCAAACTGCCCCCCCGGGTACTAGTCAGGCTGCCTTGGCTCTGAACTCCGGCGGCGCGTCGGTGTACGGACGCTCGCCGGATCTCAGTCAGCCGCTGAAGCACGAACTGTCTGGTCGGGGGACTAATCAAGACACCCCGGCCCTGAACTCCAGTGACGCGTCAGTGTACGGACGCTCACCAGATGTGGAGGCAAGAAACAGGTATACTCGGTGCGCAGAGTCACAAACCTTTTGTGGCGAGATTCACACCAGCTCACACCATCCATAAACAACATGTCGGCTAACATGGCCTTTAACATAAGTCATGCCAACCAGCATGCATAACGCAACAGCAACAGCTGTTAACAACTCAACACATGAAAAAATGTGCAGAAAGAGAAACGTAATCAGCAGGAAAAATGAGCACTGGGTGGGGGCCCAGCATCCTCTACGGACTACGAGAAAAGGATTTACCGGCAGGTAATTAAAATCCTATTTTCTCTTACGTCCTAGAGGATGCTGGGGTCCATTTTAGTACCATGGGGCTATACCAAAGCTCCCAGTACGGGCAGGAAAGTGCTAATGTTCCTGCAGAACTGACTGACCAAATTGAAGGTCGTCAGCAGCCAAGGTGTCAAACTTATAAAACTTATCAAATGTGTTTGCACCCAACCAAGTAGCAGATCCAGCGCGCAATAGTCTGCTTAGAAGCAGGACCCCCAATCTTGTTGGGGTCATAGAGGACAAACAGAGATTCTGTTATCCTTGTCCGAGCCGTTCTTGCATCATAAGTCCTCAGCGCTCTGACAACATCCAAGGACCTTGAGACGGCTGAGGTGTCAGAAGCTACTGGCACCACCATTGGTTGGTTGATATAAAAAGAAGACACAACCTTCGGAAGAAAGTGCGGACGTATTCTCAGTTCAGCCCTATCTTCATGAAATATCAAATAAGGACTCTGTGACAGAGCTCCTAACTCAGACACTCGTCTGCCTGAAGCCAAGGCCAACAGCATAACCAATTTTCAAGTGAGAACTTTAACTCCACCTCTTGCAGAGGCTCAAAACAGTCCGATTTAAGGAACTGCAACACCACATTAAGATCCCATGACGCCACAGGAGGCACAAAGGGAGGTTGGATGCACAGAACCCCTTTCACGAACGTCTGGACCTCAGGAAGAGAAGTCAATTGTTTCTGAAAGAAAACTAACAAGGCCGAAATCTGAACCTTGATAGATCCTAATCTCAATCTAGCATCCACACCTGCCTGTAGAAATAGGAGAAGACGTCCTAATTTAAAATCCACCGCAGGAGACTTCTTGGATTCACACCAAGATACATATTTTCTCCAAATACGATGGTAATATTTGGACGTTACCCCCTTCCTGGCCAGAATAAGTGTGGGAATGACTTCATTGGGAATACCCTTACGGGCTAGGATCTGGCGCTCAACAGCCATGCCGTCAAACGCATCCGCGGTAAGTCCTGATAAACTAACGGCCCCTGCTGAAACAGGTCCTCGTGAAGAGGAAGAGGCCGTTGATCTTCCATTAATAACTCTTGAAGATCTGGATACCAAGCCCTCCTTGGTCAGTCCGGAGCAATGAGTATTGCTCGAACTCCTGTTCTTCTGATGATCTTGAGAACTTTTGGAGTAAGTGGAAGTGGAGGGAACAGATACACCGACCGAAACACCCACTGGGTCACCAGTGCATCTATCGCTATTGCTTGTGGGTCTCTTGACCTGGAACAATATTTCTGAAGCTTCTTGTTGCGGCGTGAAGCCATCATATCCACTTGAGGAACACCCCAATAACTTGCCACCTCCGCAAAGACTTCTTGGTGGAGGCCCCATTCTCCTTAATGGAGATCATGTCTGCTGAGGACGTCTGCTTCCCAGTTGTCCACTCCCGGAATGAAAATTGCCGACAGAGCTTTTGCATGTCTTTCTGCCCAGAGGAGTATCTTTGTCACCTCTGCCATTGTTGCTCTGCTTTTTGTTCCGCCTCAACGGTTTATGTAAGCTACTGCAGTTACATTGTCTCACTGGATCTGTATGGGACGACCTAGAAGAAGGTGTGTCGTTTGATGAAGACTATTTTACACAGCTCTCAATTCCAGAATGTTTATGTGAAGGCGAGTTTCTTAACTTGACCCTCTTCCTTGGAAGCTTTCACCTTGCATGACTGCTCCCCATTCTCGGAGACTTGCATCCGTGGTCACCAGGATCCAGGCCTGAATCCCGAACCTGCATCCCTCCAGGAGGTGAGAAATTTGTAGCCACCACAGGAGCGAAATACTGGCTTTCGCTGACAAGATTATCCTTTGATGCATGTGGAGATGCGACCCTGACCACTTGTCCAGTAGGTCCCACTGGAAGACCCTGGCATGGAAACGGCCATATTGTAGCGCCTCGTAAGCTGCTACCGTTTTCCCCAGCAGGCGAATGCACTGATGAATTGATACTGTTCTTGGTCTCAAACGTTGTTTGACCATGCTCTGGATATCCTGAGCCTTTTCCACCGGTAGAAATACTCCTTGTATCTCGGTGTCCAGTATCATTCCAAAAATTATAATCTCATTGTCGGTTCCAACTGCGATTTTGGAAAGTTGATGATCCAACCGTTCTGTTGAAGCACCTTCGGGGACAATGCTATGTTCTGGAGTAGCTTGTCCCTGGATCTCGCTTTTATGAGATCATCCAATTATGGAATTATGTTGATCATCTCCGCCATCACTTTGGTGAATATTCTCGGAGCCGTGAAAAGCCCGAATGGTAATGGAATTGGTATTGGCAATCCTGAACCGGAAACCTCAGGTATGCTTGATGTGGCAGGTAAATGGGGACATGCAAGTAAGCATCCTTGATGTCCACCGACGCCAGAAAATACCTTTTCTTCCAAGCTGGAAATCACCACTCTCAAGGATTCCATCTTGAATTTGAACCTTTTCGAATAAAGATTCAGAGATTTTAGGTTTAAAATCGGTCTGGCTGAGCCATCCAGCTTCGGCACCACAAACAGGCTCTTGAATAAAAACCTTGGTTTCTTTGTTCGGCAGGAACCAAGGCAATTATTTTGTCTTGACATAATTTGTGTATTGCGTTCAGGACATTTGTGCCGTCCTGAGCAGAAACTGGCAAGGCTGATTTGAAAAAATCGGCATGGGGGAAGGTCTTGAAATTCCAACCTGTAACCTTGGGATACTATCTGTAATATCCAAGGATCCAGGTCTGACTGAAGCCAGACCTGGCTGAAATATAAAAGACGTGCCCCCACCCGATCGCACTCCCGCAGAGGAGCCCCATCGTCATGCTGTGGCTTTTGCAGAAGTAGTTGCTGACTTCTGCTCCTGGGAGCTTGACGGTGTTGTAGGTTTTCTCCCTTTTCCTGTGACAAAAGGGGTACTCTTAGCCTTTTTGTACTTGTTGGGCCGAAAGGACAGCATAGTATGAGAATGATATACTTTTTTTTTTATTTTTTAGCCGGTGTAGCTGCCGACGGCAGAAATGCTGACTTGCCAGATGTAGTAGTTGATATCATGGCATCTAGTTTCCAAAGAGGGCCTCACCATTGTAGGGGAGCACCCAATATTTCTTTTGGATTCAGCATCAGCATTCCATTGGCGGATCCAGAGCGCCCTGCGGCTGAAATCGCCATAGTAGAGGCCCTTGAGCCCAGTAAGCCTATGTCCTTCATAGCCTCAACTAAGTAACCTGCAGAATGTTTGATATGACCTAGAATTTGCAGCATATCATCTTATCGACCGTGTCAATATTAACAATTAAATTGTCTGCCCACTTTTCCACTGCGTTACCTACCCACGCAGAAGCAATCGCGGGCCTGAGTAACGTACCCGTAGCAACATAGATGGACTTTAAAGTCGTCTCTAATTTGCGGTCAGCAGGTTCTTTTAATGAAGCTGACCCTGGGGCAGGTAAAACGATTTTCTTTGACAACCTAGAGACTGAGGTGTCTATCACTGGGGGTGACTCCCACTTACGCCTATCCTCTTCAGGGAAAGGGTACGCTATCCTTAGACGGAGAAAAAGTCACCACCTGTTTTTTCCTCAGGTGGAGGTGTTGTGTCAGGAAATTCCAACACGTCTTTTATAGTGACTATCATACATTGAATGCTCTTAACCAGTTTCGGATCTACCCCCCTCAAATCTCCAGTGTCGACTTCAGTGTTGGAATCTGTGTCAGTGTCCCTTTGCATAATTTAAGTCAAAGACCTTTTCTGGGAACAGGAGGGGTCCCGAGTGGGTGACGTGGAGGAATCAGCAAACAAAGCATCCTCCACAGACTGTCTTGCTTTGTCTGTTGTTCAGACTCAGAGAATTTACATATTACTGTGCAGCTTTCACACCCACAGGCTCAGAACACTCTTGTGCCTTCAAAATGGTTTCCTCTGGGGAAGAACTTTCTCTAGCCCTGTTACACACGTGTACAGGCACACCACTCACACACACAGGGGAGCTATTGGGGACAGATTTACCTAAAGTCTGTCAGAGAGACCCAGAGGGGATTGCCAGTCCACACCACGCGCCCTATATGTATTACATACAATGAATATACATATATACCAAAACAGCGCTTTTTATCCAATGTGAAGCCCGCAGACTTCAATAAATTATGTGCTCCCCTCCCCTTCTATAACACCCTGGTACTTGTATCAGCGATGTGTGAGGAGAAGCAGCCTGTAGGATCAGCGCTTCGGCATCTCTGTGAGGAGAAAATGGCGCCAAATGAGTGTTACAAGCAATTCTGAGGTGAAGCCCCGCCCCCTGTTCAGCCACAGTAATATTTATACTGGCGGGGGCAGTGTACATCAGCGGCTCACATGTATGTACATTTTGCCAGTGGTGAGAGTAAGGATTTATCATATCCCTCAGAGCGCAACCCCCCGCGCGCCCTGCACCCTGTGCTGAGAGACATGTTGCTACCCAGCGTCCCGCGCTGCGCTGGTACCTTTATGCCGCCATGATGACCGGAGGGACCCTCTCTGCAGGTCTCCGGTTAATACTCACCAGCCTTCTGACTTCTGGCGCTGTTAGCGGGTGGCGGCAGTGCTGTGGGAGTGAGCAGCAGCCAGGCAAGGGCTGTGTTCAGTACCCTTCAGGAGCTAATGGTGTCCTGTCAGCGGAAGCAGAGCCATTAAACTAACTGAGAAATCCTACTCCCCCCCCCTAAGTCCCACGAAGCAGGAAAGCTGTTGGCAGCAGGTTCTCTGTAAAATAAAAAAACTAACAAAGTCTTTTTCAGTCAAACTCAGTAGAGCTTCACTGATGTGCAGCCAGTCTCCCGGGCACATTTTCTAAACTGAGGTCTGGAGGAGGGGCATAGAGGGAGGAGCCAGTTCACACTGTTGAAAAGTCTTAAAGTGCCGAAGGCTCCTGCGGAACCGTCTATACCCCATGGTACTAAAATGGACCCCAGCATCCTCTAGGACGTAAGAGAGAGTGAAATTGAGATGCGGGAGCTGAGACGGGGGAGAGCCACGGGCAGACGGGGGAGAGCAGCGCTACAGCAGCGTAGCCGGAGGATGTGTCACAGCCGCCGCTCACGGCAGCGTCCATCCGGCTCCAGCAGGTCTCGCTTGCTGGAGCCGGGTGGATGCTGCTGTGAGCGGTGGCTGAGACACATCCTACGGCTACGCTGCTATAGCCGCTGCTGTAGCGCTGCTCTCCCCCATCTGCCCGTGGCTCTCCCCCTTCTCCTCCTCGTCTCCCTCCCGTCTCATCCTCTCCCCTGTCTCTGCTCCCACATCTCAATTCGACTTTTTTTAAAGTCGAATTGAGATGGCATTGAAACCTTTTGGGATTGGATTGAATAGGTCGGAATTCCTTCCGACCTAAAAAAGACAAAAACTGCCGTCTTTTCGACAGACAGCAGCTTTCGACTTAAATTGAATATACCTTTAATAGTCTTATGTGAATCAGTTCTGTTGTATCGTAACACACCCCTAGGATAAAAGATAAGTGCTAGCAACAGCAGTTGTCTACATGCGCATTATTTTGGGTCAAGAGTGACATAAAGAAAAACAGAATCTTCATACAAATGATGAGTTCTTGGTACCGTAGAAAACCAGGGACAAAGGCTTTGGATTGGTTGGTTGCTATTACTGTAGGTTATATGTGAGGGGAAAGACTGGGGAAGGGTTTGAAGAGAGTTTCCAGTTGCAAAGTATTTTAGAGTTTATTTTGAATATAGCAGAAGGTGCTAATTAATAGTTGGTGTTGGCTAAAGAGATAGCTGCAATTATAATTCACACATTCTGCTATATAAAAGGCCTGTTCTATCCGAAACCCTGGCTTCACTGGTTTAGTTGAGGCACCAGTGGGCTACTGTGTTTGGCGGATATGACAATTAATATCTTAAGAGATCTGTAAACCTGGCCCTACCATTCTCTCTGGGTTTAGGTAAGAGTGTTGCCTTTATATTTTTTCATTCCAAATGAACCATGAAAAGGCCATCTATAGAGGCATAAAAAGATTGGTCATTTAATTGGGTTTAAATTACAGATTGTACAAAGGCATATAAGCATATTAAAGAACATTTCTTTGAAGAGTGATACCGTTAACCTACATCAAGGAGTAAACAGAATCCAGAATATGGAAAGTAGGTCTTGTGCCGTGGTGCCACTGAAATGGAAGGTTGATGGTACACTGAGAAACATCAAATAAAGATACCGTATGTTTTTTTAATCAAAATATCTGGTGACCTGTGCACGGTGTTGGGGGATTTGTCTAATATGACAAGTAAGGTAAAATTGGGCATCCTTGGAGTGCCACTGTGATTTGGGGTGTTCGGTTTTGAGGGGTAATGGTACATAAAAGTACTGGCCTGGGGGGGGGGAGTACTAAAGGTACATTCTCTAACCTTAATAAAATAATGTAGTAATAATAATAATAATAATAATAATAACAATAATAATAATAATACTACAAAAAAACACAGACAATTTATGAGTGTTTTTCAATTAGAGAATAAATAAAAAATCTAACTATTTGCTGAAATGGGACATTATGTTGGATAACACTTTTAGGTATAATTATTTAAACTGACAATGATTATATACATGGGGAAACCTATTGTTCAATAATGTACTATCTCCCCAAGATTCATAAAGATATTAGGTATCTACCTAGTACAGTGCCTGGCATAACTTCCCCCCATGATTGCCGCATTAAATTGATATAGATATAGATATATATATATATATATATATATAGCAAACAGTTACAGCCGGCACTCCAAAAGTATCTGTCCATTACCTGCTCCGGTGCCCTCCCTCAGTCAGCATGACTGCAAATAGACAGGAATCACGGCGGCACTCAGGAGACTGTTATACTTGCAGTAAGGTTTATTGCCAAATGTGCATCCACACATGTTTCGGGACACAGCCCGTCGACGGGCTGTGTCCCGAAACATGTGTGGATGCACATTTGGCAATAAACCTTACTGCAAGTATAACAGTCTCCTGAGTGCCGCCGTGATTCCTGTCTATATATATATATATATATATATATATATATATACACACACATAAATGCAACTTAGGGCAGCACACCTTTCATGAAGATAAGCGCTCCGGTGCCTGCTGCAGATCCTCATCAGCAAGGAGTCCAATATCAGCACAACGACTCCAGCGGCACCCGGATGTATAAAAGCACAGTAGCACAGGTAAGTGATGCAACGTTTCGATGTCATTTATTCTACATTGTCTTCAGGCAAATAACAAACAGTAACAGACAACAGCTCACCTTATATCCCCAGCATGTGCAGGACGCCGTCAGTGGCTTCTGGAACCGGGAAGTATGGCGTCCACAAATGACATCATCTTCCAATGTGGCCCCATCATACGCTAACTCGTACATGTTTCAGGTGGAACGTGATATTTTTTTCACGGATCCTAGTATTTCTGTCAAAATATTTTTTAATGTCAGATATATCGACGATTTATTTATGATATGGTCTGGTATGCGAGAACAATTGGTATAATTTATTGAGGATCACAACAAGTCCAACAGCCCAATTAAATTTACATATGACATTAGTGATTGCTCCATCAACTTTTTGGATGTTTTGATTAAACTGGAAAATCAGGAGCTATCTACTGATTTATATGTTAAGGTGACAGATAGAAACACCTTATTACACTCTAGTAGTTTCCATCCTAAACCTCTTAAATACGGCCTGCTCTTTTCCCAATTCTTGAGAGCTTGCCGTATCTGTAACAATAAGGAGAGAGCTGCTGGACAAATTGATATAATGATTGATACATTTTTAGTTAGGGGTTATTCCTTACCTACTTTATTTCTTGCTAAACAGAAAGCGTTGACTAAAGCACGCAATACATTGCTGCAGCATACCACGAGTGATACTCTTGAGAACCACATACCCTGGGAGAATCATTACAATACCTCTAGCGGTGCTATTAAATCGGTGTCTAATCAACTTTGGCCTATTGTGAGTTCTGATGAGGATTTGAATTTGAGTAATAAAACTATGCCCTGTTACACTAGGGGACCCAACATTCATGACTGGGTGGTCAAGACGGACATTACCAACATGTCTTGTGCACCAGCCACACAACATTTTCTTAGCAGATGTAATGGGTGTTATAAATGCATCAATTGTGTAACATGCAGATATCTTATAGCTGGTGAAAGTTTCTGTCACCCGTTTAGTGGGAAGAGATTCTTCATCAGACATAAGGTTACATGCATGACAAAGTTTATTGTTTATTTCATCAAATGCACTTGCGAACTACATTACGTCGGTAAGACCGATAGAACTCTATGTGAACGAATGGCGGCGCACCGCTCCACCATTCGGGTATCCATTGAAACGGGTAAGAGTGAACACCCGGTTGCACTGCATTTTGCGGAGGCTGTCCATAATATGGCCAACCTCAGATATATGATTATTGACCATGAACCGTTATCCATACGGGATGGGAATCGTTTGCTTAAATTGTTAAAATGTGAATCCAGATGGATCCACCATTTGGGTACTTTGTCTCCCCGTGGATTAAATTATACCCTTGGTCTGCATGCATTTATATGAACTATATGGTTCCTGTTATTTTTTTTTTTTTTTTATATGGTACGTTTTCCATATAAGATGCTATCTTGGATCTGTATATGACTAGATATGGCTTATGTTCTTTAGTGATATGATTGATCATATTTTTGTGATCTGTTGCTGTCTTACCCTCTCCTGCTGTCACTTTTGTTTTTATTAGCGCCGATCTCTGTGGCAACGGGCAGTGGGAGATGACGTCATTTGTGGGCGCCATACTTCCCGGTTCTGGAAGTCGCTGACGGCGTCCTGCACATGGTGGGGATATAAGGTGAGCTGTTGTCTGTTACTGTTTGTTATTTGCCTGAAGACGATGTAGAATAAATTACATCAAAACGTTGCATCTCTTACCTGTGCTACTGTGCTTTTATACATCCGGGTGCCGCTGGACTCGTTGTGCATATATATATATATATATATATATATTTATTTCATTATGCGGTTTCCTTAAAATCTCAAAGACACATCTTTTTTTATTATTTTATTTATAACAGAAAAAAAATTCACATCATATGAAAATAAAAATCACAGGCATTCATGCAGTGTAAAGCAAACATGGAAAGGAGTGATAAAATGAAAACCACAGTTTCTCTAACGTCCTAAGTGGATGCTGGGGACTCCGTAAGGACCATGGGGAATAGCGGCTCCGCAGGAGACTGGGCACATCTAAAGAAAGCTTTAGGACTAACTGGTGTGCACTGGCTCCTCCCCCTATGACCCTCCTCCAAGCCTCAGTTAGATTTCTGTGCCCGACGAGAAGGGTGCACACTAGGGGCTCTCCTGAGCTTCTTAGTGAAAGTTTTAGTTTAGGTTTGTTATTTTCAGTGAGACCTGCTGGCAACAGGCTCACTGCATCGAGGGACTAAGGGGAGAAGAAGCGAACTCACCTGCGTGCAGAGTGGATTGGGCTTCTTGGCTACTGGACATTAGCTCCAGAGGGACGATCACAGGTTCAGCCTGGATGGGTCCCGGAGCCGCGCCGCCGGCCCCCTTACAGAGTCAGAAGAGCGAAGAGGTCCGGAAAAATCGGCGGCAGAAGACGTTCCTGTCTTCAATAAGGTAGCGCACAGCACTGCAGCTGTGCGCCATTGCTCTCAGCACACTTCATACTCCGGTCACTGAGGGTGCAGGGCGCTGGGGGGGGCGCCCTGAGACGCAATAAAACACGATAAAAATACCTTACATGGCAAAAAATGCATCACATATAGCTCCTGGGCTATATGGATGCATTTAACCCCTGCCAGAATATACAGAAAAACGGGTGATAAGGCCGCCGAAAAGGGGGCGGAGCCTATCTCCTCAGCACACTGGCGCCATTTTCCCTCACAGCTCAGTTGGAGGGAAGCTCCCTGGCTCTTCCCTGCACTACAGAAAGGGTTAAAAAAAGAGAGGGGGGCACTAATTAGGCGCAGTATTAAAACATACAGCAGCTATAAGGGGAAAAAACACTTATATAAGGTTATCCCTGTATATATATATATAGCGCTCTGGTGTGTGCTGGCATACTCTCCCTCTGTCTCCCCAAAGGGCTAGTGGGGTCCTGTCCTCTATCAGAGCATTCCCTGTGTGTGTGCTGTGTGTCGGTACGTTTGTGTCGACATGTATGAGGAGAAAAATGATGTGGAGACGGAGCAGAGTGTCTGTAACAGTGATGTCACCACCTAGGGGGTCGACACCTGAGTGGATGTACTGTTGAAAATTACGTGACAGTGTCAGCTCTGTATAAAAAAAACAGTGGTTGACATGAGACAGCCGGCTACTCAGCTTGTGCCTGTCCAGACGTCTCATAGGCCGTCAGGGGCTCTAAAGCGCCCGTTACCTCAGATGGCAGATACAGACGCCGACACGGATACTGACTCCTGTGTCGACGGTGAAGAGACAACCGTGATTTCCAGTAGGGCCACACGTTACATGATTGAGACAATGGAAAATGTTTTATACATTTCTGATAATACGAGTACCACCAAAAAGGGGTATTATGTTCGGTGAGGGAAAAACTACCTGTAGTTTTCCTGAATCTGAAAAATAAAATGAGGTGTGTGATGATACGTGGGTTTCCCCCCGATAACAATTGATAATTTCTTAAAAAGTATTGGCTGTATACCCTTTCCCGCCAGGGGGGATAAGGCGCTCACACGCTTGTAAGAACAAGGGCTCTACCTTCTCATGAGATGGCCGCCCTTAAGGATCCTGCTGATAGAAAGCAGGAGGGTATCCAAAAATGTATTCACACACATACTGGTGTTATACTGCGACCAGCAATCGCCTCAGCCTGGAGGTGCAGTGCTGGGTTGGCATGGTCTGATTCCCTGACTGGAAATATTGATATCCTAGATAAGGATAGTATATTATTGCCTATAGAGCATTTAAAAGATGCATTTCTATATATGCATGATGCACAGCGGAATTTTTGCCGACTGGCATCAAGTATAAGTGCGTTGTCCAATTCTACCAGTAAAATGGTCAGGTGATGCGGATTCCAAACGGCATTTGGAAGTATTGCCTTTAAAAGGGGACATTTGGGGTCGGTCTTTTAGACCTGGTGGCCACGGCAACAA
Source organism: Pseudophryne corroboree (assembly GCF_028390025.1). Taxonomy (NCBI): domain Eukaryota; kingdom Metazoa; phylum Chordata; class Amphibia; order Anura; family Myobatrachidae; genus Pseudophryne; species Pseudophryne corroboree. The sequence continues at coordinate 451,622,424 of NC_086451.1, forward strand.
CTGGGAAATCCACGTTTGTACCCCAGGTCGCCTCTCAAAATAAGACGCCGTATTATCAGGCGCAGTCCTTTGTTGGCAAGCGGACAAAAGGTTCCTCTTTTCTGCTCGTGACAGAGGGAGAGGTAAAAGGCTGAAGAGATTACCCAGTTCCCAGGAACAGAAATCCTTTCCCGCCTCTGCAAAAGCCCTCAGTATGACGCTAGGGCCTTACAAACTCAGGCACGGTGGGGGCCCGTTCTCAATGAATTTCAGTGCGCAGTGGGCTCACTCGCAAGTAGACCCCTGGATCCTTCAGGTAATATCTCAAGGGTACATATTGAAATTCGAGACGTCTCCCCCTCGCCGTTTCCAAAAGTCGGCTTTACCGACGTCTCCCTCTGACAGGGAGGCAGTTTTCGAAGCCATTCACCCAGCAGGTGATAATCAAGGTACCCCTCCTGCAACAGGGAACGGGGTATTATTCCACACTATTGTGGTACCGAAGCCAGACGGCCCGGTGAAACCGATTCTAAATCTAAAATCTAAAATCTTTGAACACTTACATACAGAGGTTCAAATTCAAGATTGAGTCACTCAGAGCAGTGATTGCGAACCTGGAAGAAGGGGACTACATGATGTCTTGGGACATCAAGGATGCTTACCTTCATGTCAAAGTTTACCCTTCTCACCAAGGGTACCTCAGGTTATGGTACAGAACTGTCACTATCAGTTCAGACGCTGCCGTAGGGATGGTCCACGGCACCCCGGGTCTTTACCAAGGTAATGGCCGAAATGATATCCCTTCGAAGGAAGGGAATTTTAGTTATCCCTTACTTGGACGATTCCCTGATAAGGGTAAGATCCAGGGAACAGTTGGAAGTCGGTGTAGCACTATCTTAGGTAGTGTTGCAGCAGCACGATTGGATTCTCAATATTCCAAAATCGCACCTGGTTCCGACGACTTGTCTTCTGTTCCTAGGGATGATCCTGGACACAGTCCAGAAAAAGGTGTTTCTCCCGGAGGAGAAAGCCAGGGAGTTATCCGAGCTAGTCAGGAACCTCCTAAAACCGAACCAAGTCTCAGTGCATCAATGCACAAGGGTTCTGGGTAAAAATGGTGGCTTCCTACGAAGCAATCCCATTCGTTAGATTCCACGCAAGAACTTTCCAGTGGAACCTACTGGACAAATGGTCCGGGTCGCATTTTCAGATGCATCAGCGGATAACCCTGTCACCAAGGACAAGGGTATCCATCATGTGGTGGTTGCAGAGTGCTCATCTTCTAGAGGGCCGCAGATTCGGCATTCAGGACTGGGTCCTGGTGACCACGGATGCCAGCCTGCGAGGCTGGGGAGCAGTCACACAGGGAAGGAATATCCAGGGCTTAGGGTCAAGCCTGGATACATCACTTCACATAAATATCCTGAAGCTAAGGGCCAATTACAATGCTCTAAGCTTAGCAAGACCTCTGCTTCAAGGTCAGCCGGTGTTGATCCAGTCGGACAACATCAAGGCAGTCACCCACGTAAACAGACAGGGTGGCACAAGAAGCAGGAGGGCAATGGCAGAAGCTGCAGGGATTCTTCGCTGGGCGGAAAATCATGTGATAGCACTGTCAACAGTATTCATTCCGGGAGTGGACAACTGGGAAGCAGACTTCCTCAGCACGACCTCCACCCGGGAGAGTGGGGACTTCACCCAGAAGTCGTCCACATGATTAAAAAACTCGACAGGTATTGCGCCAGGTCAAGAGACCCTCAGGCAATAGTTGTAGACGCTCTGGTAACACCGTGGGTGTACCAGTCAGTGTATGTGTTCCCTCCTCTGCCTCTCATACCCAAGGTACTGAGATTGATAAGATGGAGAGGAGAAAGCACTATATTCGTGGCTCCGGATTGGCCAAGAAGGACTTGGTAACCGGAACTTCAAGAGATGCTCACGGAGGATCCGTGGCCTCTACCTCTAAGAAGGGACCTGCTCCAGCAAGGACCCTGTCTGTTCCAAGACTTACCGTGGCTGCGTTTGACGGCATGGCGGTTGAACGCCGGATCCTGAAGGGAAAAAAAAGGCTTTCCGGATGAAGTCATCCCTATCCTGATCAAAGCCGGGAAGGATGTAACCGCAAAAACATTATCACCGCAATTGGCGAAAATATGTTGCGTGGTGCGAGGCCAGTAAGGCCCGACGGAGGAAATTCTGCTGGGTCGATTCCTACATTTCCTGCAAACAGGAGTGTCTATGGGCCTGAAATTGGGGTCCATTAAGGTTCAAATTTGCGGCCCTGTCAATTTTCTTCCAAAAAGAACTAGCTTCAGTCCCTGAAGTTCAGACGTTTGTAAAAGGGGTACTGCATATACAGCCTCCTTTTGTGCCTCCAGTGGCACTTTGGGATCTCAATGTAGTTTTGGGTTCCAAAAGTCACATTGGTTTGAACCACTTAAATCTGTGGAGTTAAAATATCTCACATGGAAAGTGGTCATGCTGTTGGCCCTGGCCTGGGCCAGGCGCGTGTCAGAATTGGCGGCTTTATCCTGAAAAAGCCCTTATCTGATTTTCCATTCGGACAGGGCGGAATTGAGGACTCGTCCTCAGTTTCTCCCCAAGGTGGTTTCAGCGTCTCACCTGAACCAACCTATTGGTGGTGCCTGCGGCTACTAGGGACTTGGAGGCCTCCAAGTTGCTAGACGTTGTCAGTGCCCTGAAAATATATGTTTCCAGGACGGCTGGAGTCAGGAAATCTGACTCGCTGTTTATCCTGTGTGCACCCAACAAGCTGGGTGCTCCTGCTTCTAAGCAGACTATTGCTCGTTGGATTTGTAGTACAATTCAGCTTGCACATTCTGTGGCAGGCCTGCCACAACCAAAAATCTGTAAATGCCCACTCCACAAGGAAGGTGGGCTCATCTTGGGCGGCTGCCCGAGGGGTCTCGGCTTTACAACTTTGCCGAGCAGCTACTTGGTCAGGAGCAAATACGTTTGTAAAATTCTACAAAATTAATATCCTGGCTGAGGAAGACCTGGAGTTCTCTCATTTGGTGCTGCAGAGTCATCCGCACTCTCCCGCCCGTTTGGGAGCTTTGGTATAATCCCCATGGTCCTTACGGAGTCCCCAGCATCCACTTAGGACGTTAGAGAAAATAAGAATTTACTTACCGATAATTCTATTTCTCATAGTCCGTAGTGGATGCTGGGCGCCCATCCCAAGTGCGGATTGTCTGCAATACTTGTACATAGTTATTGTTACAAAAATCGGGTTATTATTGTTGTGAGCCATCTTTCAGAGGCTCCTCTGTTATCATACTGTTAACTGGGTTCAGATCACAGGTTATACGGTGTGATTGGTGTGGCTGGTATGAGTCTTACCCGGGATTCAAAATCCTTCCTTATTGTGTACGCTCGTCCGGGCACAGTATCCTAACTGAGGCTTGGAGGAGGGTCATAGGGGGAGGAGCCAGTGCACACCAGTTAGTCCTAAAGCTTTCTTTAGATGTGCCCAGTCTCCTGCGGAGCCGCTATTCCCCATGGTCCTTACGGAGTCCCCAGCATCCACTACGGACTATGAGAAATAGAATTATCGGTAAGTAAATTCTTATTTCCCCCCCCCCCCAGACCTGTGGGATGACCATGGGCATCTGCTTTGTAACCTAAAGTGCCAACCCGTACGAGGGTTGATAAATAAGTAAGGTAACAAGACCTCATTTCATTCTAATTTTCTCATAGTGAACAAGACACCCAACAGGTGAAACGGCCGTCTGTGAAGCCGTGGTGTCAGGCAGTGCACGGCCTGACCCACACTGAGCTCTCCTGGTATTGTACATGCCCATTTTGGGGTTTTATGCTAATTACTTATAGTGTTGCTTACTTGATTGAATTACAAATCAGTCTACTCCTTTAGACATACCTACTATCACTGTCATTTTTTCAAGTTGTACATGCTTTGGATCTTAAATGCAAGAAATGCTTGGGAGCATGTCGATTTATTTTATATGTAATTATACAGTATGTGCTATCTGACTTTTGGGCCACATTTTTTAACATGCTTAACTAATATCTGTCAGTCTTTTCCCCACATATATTGATAGTAGGATTTTACCCATCTGACTTGTGGGTTAAAATTGTGAATATGCTTAACTAATATTAGTCAGTCAATTTCCCACAGATATTGATAGTAGGGCATTACCACTACTCTTTACTTTCTTTACATTTATTTCTATTAAGAAAATGTATATATCCATTTGATAATTTTCTGTGTGAGACCAAACATTACGTTTTTCATATACCTATGCCGGAGGACTTGTATTGCTCCACCCTTCCCTTATTATATCAATAGGCCAAGGTACCCCATATCTCTCTCATGCTCTGTCCGCTATAAACCTATATGACAGAGGACAGCAGAAGTGGGGGTACTCCAACCTATTTATCTGTCTCCTCATTTTTCAAGTACTCTCTAATCTAATATGCCAGTATAATTAACTCTCTGCAATGCAATCCAGCAACAGGGGCCCTGTGCATAACCATTAGACAGCAGAAATACTTCTTTGGGTATTTTGGTCATAAACCACACTCTCTCATTTGTTAACTCACTGGTACTGCCATACTTCAATGGTCACGCCCAAACTTGTTTGATCTTAGAAGCTAAGCAGAGACAAGCCTGATTAGTACTTGGATGGGAGGGCACCTTGGAATATCAGGTACAGTACATATTTGGGCAGAAGTAGTGGAGCAACCTATGACACATACCACTATACCTCTCCTCATTCTTGGCATTGGCAAAGATCCAATTTTTTATGCATTGTATATCATAAGTGGATATTGTACTTTGAGATAAAAACTTAATTATTTGACCATCACAAATATTAATAATTGTAACCCAAGCAACATAAAAAGCTAGCACCAGGAGTGTCATCGTCTCTAAAGAACACAATGTTATCTTTACATTGAAATGTTTTGATTCATACAATTTGTGTTTTTGTTTTTTAGCAAAAGGATATCCTCTATACATGTCTATACCTCTTTGTTTTAATATTTCGCGAGTGGCACAATAATAAAAAATAATAATAAAAAAAAAGTATTTTTGACAGTATATAGAATTGTACCTGATAGCAATTAATAGGATATTCCTATTCGACAACTGTATATCAGACAATCCTATTCTATTTCAGGTGGAAACTAAATGTTACAACAGTCTGTGTCTTCAACCATCTTAGACTTAAGGCCCGTACACACTGGTCGATATATCGGCCGTTCTCTTGAACGGCCGATATATCGCGGGACCGTCGGCCAGTGTGTACGGGCGATACGTCTGTGAACTCGGTCGTTCACAGACGTATCGCGTCGGGCGCGCAGCACAGCCGAAGGCCAATATATCTACCGATATATTGGCGCGTCGCTGTGTGTGTACGGGGCGGTCGGCCGACCGCCCGTACACATGCTGCGGCGGCCGGCGGTGATTGACAGCTGAACTGGGCGGGCGTGTGTACGCGCCCGCCCAGTTCATGACGTCAGTCCCCGACAGATCAGGCAGTGTGTATGCACAGCACACTGCCCGATCCGTCCATAGATATAGGGATTTTTGTTTACTTACCGTAAAATCTCTTTCTCTGAGTCCATCTGGGGGACGCTGCGCCGTTACTTGTGGGTTAGAGGTGTGTAGTAGTGGAGTTTGGCACAGAATCTATCAAAAAGCTGCCTCCTCCCCCCTCTAACCCCTCCCATCTCCTTCATGCTCAGCCATCACTCAGTTAACGTTTAGCCAAGCCAAAGGAGATAGAGCAGAACAAAAATCCACCAAATAAACCAGACAAAACTACGGGAGGGATCGCAGCGTCCCCCAGATGGACTCAGAGAAAGAGATTTTACGGTAAGTAAACAAAAATCCCTATTTCTCTGTCATCCATCTGTGGGACGCTGCGCCGTTACTTGTGGGATTTCCCAAAGCAAGCTAATGAGAGGAGGGAGACGTTGACGGCATAGCCGTCTGTAAAATTCGACGCCCAACAGAGGCAGTCTCCAAACCAAAAGTATGAAAACGGTAAAACTTTGTGAAAGTATGGACTGACGACCAGGTCGCCGCCCTGCACAGCTGCTCAATAGATGCACCACCGCGAACAGCCCAAGAGGCTCCAACTGCTCTAGTCGAATGAGCCCTAATTGAGTCAGGAACCGAAACACGTAAGACACGTAAGCCTGTCTGATGGCCGAAGTTACCTACCGGGCCACAGTGTTCTTGGAAGCCGGCCAACCTCGTTTGGGAGCATCAATCAATACCAACAAGGTATCCGTACGACATAAAGACTCCGTGCGAGACAAATAAATACGTAAGGCCCGAACAACATCCAGGAGGGCCAAATGGGAGTTCTCCCCAGGAGAAGACGACGGAGAAAATGCTGGAAGGACAATGTCCTGGTTTAAATGGAATGCTGAAACAACCTTTGGAAGGAAAGAATGCTTAGTCGTCAGAACCACCCGGTTCTCATGAAACACTAACAAGGGTGGCCTGCAAGAAAGAGCCGCCAACTCAGACACTCGTCTAGCTGAGGCAATAGCCAAAAGAAAAACCACTTTTAGTGTTAGATAACGTAGTTCCACAGATTCCAAAGGCTCAAATGGAGATTTTTGAAGGGCCGTAAGGACCAAGTTTAAATCCCAGGGAGGAACCGGAGGAACAAAAGGTGGTTGAATTCGAAGTACTCCCTGAAGAAATGTTTGAACCTCTGGAATGATCGCTAGTTTATTTTGAAAAAGAACCGACAAGGCTGAAACCTGACCCTTCAGTGAAGAAAGCCTCAGACCCTTATCGAGACCCTCCTGAAGGAAAGAGAGCAGGCGAGGAAGTCTAAACAAATGCGGAGTCAAGCCCCGCTTTTCGCACCAAGCAATGTAAATACGCCATACCCTATGGTAAATGCCAGAAGTCACCGGTTTCCTAGCCCGAATCATCGTCTGTACAACAGAACGAGAAAGACCTTTTGCTTTTAAAATGTTGGATTCAAGAACCAAGCCGTCAAAGCCAGCCAACTTAAATCTGGGTGGCGACATGGCCCTTGTAGAAGAAGATCTGGTCGCAGGGGGAGACGAAAGGGGTCTCCGACGACCATGCTGCGCAGAAGAGTGTACCACTGTCGGCGCGGCCAATCTGGAGCCACCAGAATTATTGCGAGACCTTCTCGCCGAATGCGTTGAAGTAGACATGGAAGCAGTGGAATTGGCGGAAACACGTAACTCAGTTGAAACTGCCACGGAGCCGTTAGAGCATCGATCAGAAATGCTTGAGGATCCTGAGTCCGCGAGCCGTAGTGAGGAAGTTTCTTGTTGAGGCGAGACGCCATGAGGTCTACGTCGGGCATTCCCCAGCGGCCCACTAGAGAGAGAAACACTTCCTGGTGAAGTTCTCATTCTCCCGGATGAATCGTGTGACGACTCAAAAAATCCGCTTCCCAGTTCTCGACTCCTGGAATGTGAATTGCGGATATTACGGGAACCCAACGTTCCGCCCACGTGAGAATCTGAGCGACTTCTCTCATTGCGGACCAGCTGCGAGTTCCTCCCTGTTTGTTGATGTAAGCCACTGCTGTGGCATTGTCGGACTGCACACGAACTGGATGACCCTGTACCATGGTTTGAATCTGAAGAAGTGCATACCGGATTGCCCTCAATTCCAGAATGTTGATCTGTAACTTTGACTCCTGACTGTTCCAGCGCCCCTGGAAGTGATGAGTCTGGAACACTGCTCCCCAACCGCTGAGGCTTGCGTCCGTGGTGACCATCATCCAAGACCAAACCGTGAACGGCTCTCCTTTTCTCAAAATGTGACTGTGAAGCCACCAGTGAAGCGACTGACGAGCCTTTACCGACAAGCGGATCAACTGCAATTCGAGACGTGGATCCGTCCGAGTCCAACAGCTGAAAATCTGAGCCTGAAGAGGACGGGCATGAAATCTGGCGTATGGGACTGCCTCGAATGAGGACACTATCTTGCCTAACACCTGCATGCATCTGAGGACCGACACTACCGGTAAGCGTAACAGGGTCCGGATTCTGGACTGCAGATCCTGAATCTTGTCCGTAGGAAGAAACACCTTCTGGCTGTTGGTGTCGAATAAAAGTCCCAGAAAAATCATTTTCTGGGACGGGAGTAAAGACGACTTTGGAAAGTTGATTATCCACCCGAATGACTGCAGAGTCTCTATCGTTAGACGCAGGTTCTGAGTGAGAATCTCCGCTGACGGGGCCTTGACCAACAGGTCGTCCAAGTATGGAGTGATGTTGACCCCTTGACAATGGAGAACCGCGACGACATGACCCATGACTTTTGTAAAAACCAGAGGAGCCGTGGAGAGACCAAAGGGAAGAGACTGAAACTGAAAATGCCACGGACCGACTGCAAATCTCAGAAGAGATTGATGTCCTATCCAAATCGGAACATGTAAGTAGGCGTCTTTTATGTCTATTGAAGCCAAATATTCCCCTGGCTCCATGGCGGTGATAATTGAGCGAATGGATTCCATCTTGAATTTTTGGGTTGAGAGATACGGGTTGAGGGCTTTTAGATGCAGAATGGGTCGGAACGAACCATCCGGTTTGTCCACGAGAAAAAGACCAGAGTAAAAACCCCGATCCCTCTGAGGAGAGAGAACCGGAAGGATTACTCCATTTTGTAAGAGGGTTGTTGTTGCCTGAAGAAGAGCTTGACTTCTGGAGGGATCGTCTGGAAGAGGTGTGACGAATAGCCGGAATGGGACTGTCTCTTCGAGATCCAAACTACCTCTGCCCTGCGTACGAAAGGACCGAAACCTTGTAGGTTTCGGTTTGTGAGGAGCAGATGGAAGAAAGGGGCTTTTTCCTCCAGTAGTATCTGAAATAATCTTCTTTAACTCCGACCCAAAAAGAAACTCCCCTTCAAAAGGAACTGCCGTCAAGGTCTGCTTTGAGTCCGAATCAGCATTCCAAACCCTAAGCCAAAGAGACCGTCTTGCTGACACTGTCAAGGCAGAAACACGGGACTGTAGCGCAACCGAATCTAACAAGGCCTCACCCACATAAGTAAGAGCCTCCGAAATCTGTTCTGCTAACTGAATGGCTTCCGACGGATCTTCCGACTGCATTCCAGATACGACCTGTGCTAGCCATTCATCCACGGCCTTAAGGACCCAGGCACTCGCCAGAACTGGACGGAGAGAGACACCTGATAAAGAAAACATAGATTTTAGTAATGCTTCTATCTTCCTATCGGTAGGGTCTTTTAAAGTCACGGACTGTACCGAAGGAATAACCGTAGCTTTTGCCAAATGTGAAATAGGAGCGTCTACCTTTGGGGCCGTCTCCCAAAATCTTGTATCTTCCTCCGTAAAAGGATATAGAAATTTTAATTTCTTAGGAGCCTGGAAACGAGAATCCGGTTTAAGCCAGGGTTCTTTTAAAATATCTGCAAAGTGAGAGTAAGAAGGGAAGGCAGTAACCTGTCTCTTCTGTCGTTTGAAAAAGGCAGAGGAAGTCTCCGCCACTGCCGCATCCTGCATATTAAGAGTCTGACGAATGGCTTCTATTAGTAATCTAACACCTGAACTAGTAGATAGCTCCTCGTCTTCCCAAGCCGAAACTTCTTCCCATTCAGGATCTACCTCCCCTTCCTCCAATGGAGATGTCAGAGAATCCAACTCCTCTCCCGGAAACGTTATAGCGGGTAACGGCTGTGGTCGTTTAGTAGCAGCGGAACTGCTGGCAGAATTTACAAACTTATTTAAAGAATGAGTTAAATCAGTAAGACACTTGCCCATATTTTGGGCCCACAGAGGCTCCACCTGAGTCTGAGCAGATTCAGCCTCCGACCTAGACTGACGCAAATCTGAAATGGCATCCACCATGTTCTTGACCCATGGGGGCATAGACTGATCTGTGCAACCTCCCTGCTGATCCGCCACTGATGCACCAGAGCACGAAGTACAGAGGGTACCTGCGTCAGCACTACCCTTAGCCAGCTTTGAGCCACACTGTGAACAGGAAAAATAAACTACTGAGGCCGTTTTGCCCTTTGTAGCCAGATTTGCCCCCTGTAGCTATGCCCCCAGTAGTTGTGCCCTCTGTTGCTGTGCCCCCAGTAGTTGTGCACCCAGTAGATTTTGCCCCAGTAGTTGTGCCCCCTGTTGCTATGCCCCCAGTAGTTGTGCCCCCAGTAGTTGTGCCCCCTGTAGCTATGCCCCTAGATTTGCCCCAGTAGTTGTGCCCGCTGTTGCTGTGCCCCCTGTAGCTATGCCCCCAGTAGATTGCCCCAGTAGTTGTGCCCCCTGTTGCTTTGCCCCCAGTAGTTATGCCCTCTGTTGCTTTGCCCCCAGTAGTTGTGCCCCCTGTCGCTGTGCCCCTTAGCTGCTTACAAACACACACAAAAATAAAAAAAACAATATTTACCACTGCCCAGCTCCTGCTTCCCGACCGCTACTCCGTCTGGCCTCCCGCGGCTCCTCTATGGGAGAGACGTCATGACGTCTCTCCCATAGCAGCGCCGCACAGACACTAGAGGTCAATAATAACCTCTAGTGTCTGTCACTGGAGCCGGCTGCAGCGGACGCCCACACAGCCCACGGCGTCTGCTGCAGCTGGGGAGCGGGGCGCGGGTAGGCGGCGGTGCCTGCGGGGTGACTGCTGCTGCGCCCCCAGGCCGCAGCGCCCCGGGCGCAGGCACTGCTTGTCCACACCAAGAACCGCTTCTGATCACCAACTTGACGAGGTGTACTGTGATAACTTCAAGTAATGGAAACAGGTTTAGTGCACTGCCTTTGATAACGGCAGGACAGACATTCAAGATGAGCAGCGATCCATCAGCAATGGTACTGGACCATACTCCCTACAGCCCTCACCTGGCACTGAGTGATTTCCATTGCTTTGGACCGTTGAAGAGGAACCTGGGTGGAAGGCGATTTGCAACCGACTATGAATGTATATCATAAGCTTGTCGTGGGTGTGTATCCCCGATGACATATCACTTTGGCTGTGCAGCACAGATGATGGGTGATACATTTTCAGATACGCTGTCCACCGAATACACAGCTGAGTGGCCAAATAAAAATGCCTGCCCAGCGGGGTTTTCTGACCGTCAAATCAAGTGGCCGATTGGTAAGAATGTATACTTACCTGGATCGGCCACTGAGTCGGCATGACCGCAGATGTGTCGTTTGCGTGTGTACCCAGCGTTACACCAATCTCTGTTGCCACTGGGGGAAGAGGGGGGGGGGGGGGGGGGGAGGTGTAATAGTTCTTCACATATTGCCCCTGGGTGGTGGGTGTAATATTAAAACGGTGACATATCTGTGGACACTGGGTGGGGAGAGGGGGAGGTGATGATTACACAGTGGACATTGGGGGGGATCTCTTGGTCCTTGGGTGGTGGAGGTAATGCTACATTAGACACCCTCTAGTAGTATTTTTTCTTCACTAAAATAATTAAAGAAATGATTACTTACCTGCTTAAATAAAATAAAAAAGTCTGCTATATAATTTTTATTTATTTATAATAAAGTCAGTTACATGGTTAAACCACCAACAAAACAGTATAATAGAAAACCAGCGTACACTGAGGTAAATGAGTCGCTTAACATCAACTGCAACATGATTGGCTGCAAGTTTTCCCGCCTAGATCCCAGTTAGTAATTGGCAGTGACCGGTCCCCAAGTGTCCGTTTATTCAACGCATTCCTATTGGCTGATATGTACCTCAGGGTTTTCCCGCTTCCGAATACAGCTCTCTGATTGGCTGCAACGGACAGCGAGCGGCGCCGGGCAAGCCACGCCCACTTCGCGAGTAAAAAAAAATGGACACAGCGTGGATCTGCCTCCCTCTCCTATCGAGCGGTTCCGATTGGCTGGCTCCGGGGGTGGGCGTGGTGACGTCGCCGGGGTCGTTGCCTGGCTCCTCCTGCCTCTAGGCTGCTGCGTCACTCGGGCCGAGGTGCGGCCCGAGGAAAGAGAAGGAGGAGAACGCGCTCCTGCCCGGACCCCCCCGGGAGAGGAGGGGGAGGAAGACACCGAGCCACAGTGAGGGGAAGAAGAAGAGGAGGAGGAGCCGGGGGAGGAATCTGAGGGGACCCTGGGGTGAGGGGAGCACCGTCTCTGAGAGAGGCAGCAGCAGAGGCCAATTACCAGGACAGGCCGTGGTGTAGGGATCGCCTCAGGAGGATGGGGAGCGGGAGGAGAATGCAGATGCTGCGCAGGGATCACAGTGACGTTAGGGCAGGACAGGGACTTTGCTGGCAGGGTGACTATAGCAGTGCAGGATGCACGAGAGCATGACAGGAGTGACATGGAGGATCCAGAACAAAGCATTACTTTCCCAGCAGGGCTGCATGCAAACCTGGCCTCAATTCATTATGCAGCATGCTTATGTTATCCAACCAGCCAGAAAATAGGGACACATTTGTCGTCGTCCCCCCTACTCTAGCTGCTTTGATGTCCCTGTAGATTGCAGGCTGTCATTGTCATTATGACTATTGTATCCCAGGATGGTAATGAGGAAAATGAGCATTTAAAGGAAAGTTTAACGCGTTCTGCTTTTCTTCTATAATAGGGAGCCTTGTGATGCAAAATATCTTCATTGTTAACCTCTTTATGCCTGAGATGCAGCAAGGGGGGCATTTATTTTTTACGCCCATCCTTTGCGGATGGTGGGATTGTCACATTTCGACCGCTTTTTATTTTAGCTGCTACCCAAGTGAGCTTCAGCAACGTTATTTGTTAAATAAGTGTTTTACCCACTTGTTTTTACCGGTGATGCAGGATAACATAATTAGTGCGGCAAAACTGCAGCATAATAATATCGTCAGGTGCAGGCAATCCCGTCTAATTTTCTCACACTTCGTGAGATCTTGCGCAAATAATTTACATAAGATTACCCAGGGCAAAAATATGCCCTTTCACGGCGTAGGTGGCAATGAATCTGCAGTATAAATGCTATTTGCAGTTCGTAATAGTAAATAATTAACTTTTAATCTCCAAATTACACTGCTCTAACTCAGTGGGGAACGAAGATCCCACATTTGGTCATCGGCCAAGAGTTGTTTAGACTTTTGGCGACGCTACTTGGAAAAAATCGTGAACAGAACTGAGGCAGAATATGAGACATTACTATAGAAGTATCCAGTTTGAATAACGTAAATGTAGAATGAGTTAATGGAGGTTTTCTTAGAGCTGCTCAAAGGTTCTTGATAACATGATTTATGGAAAGTACTTACAAGTACTTGTATCACCTTATCTTAGCGGCGTCTAACCAATAGATTTAGTTGCGTGGCTAGCAATGTTATGAGCGTAATTACGGCCGGTCTAAATATGAGGGGGAGAAGAATTAAGTAGAGAATACTGAAGTAAATTAAATGCTGTAATTACACAGCTGAATGTACCAAAGCAGGCAGCTTGGGACCGTATCATTTGCAAGCTCAGTTACTGAATTTAAATCAAGAATCTAATGTCTAGAAAAAGAAAGGAGTAATTGGGAAATGATTTTGGCCTCCGCTGTTCCGCTCTTGAAAGTTTCGCTGTGTCTTGTACTTTATCGCATGGGATTCCCATTTTCTGATTGCTACCACGCTGTATAATTTGTTTCATTGTCCGTTTAGCGTCATCATTGCATAAAGTCTGCATTTTCACACTTCTCCCTTAAGACTGATACTGGTAAATATTAAAGGTGCAATCCTTAAATACCAGTTTATCTGTTTGATATTTTTCTCTGTAAATTTAGCTTTTTGCATGTCGATTGGTTAAACCACAGCCTTAACTTTCTTCCATTGCAGCTTTACTGGGCGGGAACGGATCAGTATTTTAATGGCTTTGTGTGTTGCTGTTATGTGCACTTTGCTGCGTACTAGGTGTATCATGAATAAACAGTTCTGATTGGTCGTGTGCTCGCTTTTCTATTAAATTTGGATTGCACCTTTAATACTCCACAGTTTTATGTGTGTTTTGCTGTATGTATACACCTGTCCTGCATTCCATGGTACACACCTAAGGTCACATCCCATTGCCATGCTCAACTCATTAAGTCTCCTGTATTTTTTCAGTGTATAGATTTTGAGGAGATCCTATATCCTTTTATGCCAAGTTTGAATTTTTGAACTTTTATAATTATTGCTGGAATACAGATGTGTCCACATAACTCCTCAATTAGGCCCATTTAGCATGCCATGGACTTTGTTACTATACTTAGCCATGCTGGAACAATAATCATACGTAGGACGCCCAGTACATGTTTGTATAGAATTGCACAGCCGCTTCCAACTCCACATCTGATTAAAATTCTAATGCAGGAAGAGGCATCTGTAGGAGATCGGTGCCTCCTGTAGCATTACAGAGGATCCGAGTGCTGTTGCGACATTGCAAGACCTGTTCTGCACAGGTCCAGACCCCCAAACTTATTTTTATGTAAACCATCGGGTTTGCGTATGAATATAAATCAGGCCCTTTGTACACTATGGGGAGTATTCAAGTAGTGTCGGAATTTTTGACATGGTGGAGACAGCACTTTCTGCTGATAATCGGCACTTTTTGGCACGTCAATATTCAATTGAAGTGCTGGTTTTCCACCCTGTCGATAATTCCGAAATGTCGAAAAACACATGGATAAGCGGAATCTCTGCTCATCCATGTGTTTTCGACCCCGTCGCGGCCCATTTTTACCAATAAGAGGGCAAAAATGAATGGTCGAAATCAGAAGGGAAACGGGCCGCAACAGAATACTGAAGTGTCGGATCAGACACTAATTGAATACTCCTTTGTGTAGGTTAAACATTCAAGAGACAAGTCCAATAAGAGTGACCTTTGCTAGGCATTGAATTGGTATGCTACTTTATACCAATTCCTTTGCACAAACCCCCCCCAGCATACTATAGGGCATATTCAATTAGCTGCCGGATAAACAGCGCAGGCCTGATTCAATTAGCAAGGATTAACCCACGTGTTAACACCCAGGGTATACTTTTCCTCAGAGCTTCAAGAGCTGCAAGGAAAAGGCACCATCGGGGATTAATGCACAGGAAAAAAAAACCCCATTGATTCAGTAAGTTTCTGTGCACTAATTCTCGGCGTGGGATACCCTATTTGTAAACTGAGATGCAAAATTGATAAAATAGTACTTACTGTAGCAACAGTCATGTAACATATGTGTCGCACCAAATGGTACAAAGAAGATGGCTGTATGAAGACACACCTGTAGTTCCTGCACTTGTGAAGCCGGTAACCTATACAGTATTACCGGAAATGAGCAGAGTTTGTTCTGAGTTCAACCAGGGCTTAAGCTCCATTTGCTTATCTTGTGATTCATTGCAAACGATTAAATTGACATTAAACAATCATCACTATGCGGGGAATACAAATATTAGTGGTAAATTACTGCTGCTAATTGATCCCCGCACAATTCCAGATAAATGCAACCGCTATCGTGAAAACATATGGGGGGTAATTCCAAGTTGATCGCAGCAGGAAATTTTTTAGTAGTTGGGCAAAACCATGTGCACTGCAGGGGGGCAGATATAACATTTGCAGAGAGAGTTAGATTTGGGTGGGTTATTTTGTTTCTGTGCAGGGTAAATATTGGCTGCTTTATTTTTGCACTGCAACTTAGATTGCAGATTGAACTCACCACACCCAAATCTAATTCTCTCTGCACATGTTATATCTGCCTCCCCTGCAGTGCACATGGTTTTGCCCAACTGCTAAAAAATTTCCTGCTGCGATCAACTTGGAATTACCCCCATGGATCCGGGAAGTCATCCCAGATGCTGTGTTTTTTTGCACGAAAAACGGGTACATTTATCCATGAAAAAAAGTGCATTAATTGAATTGCAGGCTAAAAAATTACCAAAAAACTTTTTGTTATTCACAGAAAAAATTTAATTTACAAATTTGTGGCTGATTGAGGCAGGAATGCTAATCGTTAGTTCTGGAAATACATTGGTGCACTTTGCGAATAAACAGTGCTACGCCCAGAAAACTGGCATTTTTTTAAAATTGAAATAAGGCACCCATTCGAAAAACAAACGCCACCAGTTATGTGTTCTGTTTTTTTTTTTATTTTGTTTATTAATACAGTATAATAATGTAAAATATTATATGCAGCCCATTTATGGCTGATAGTCAACAGATCCAAGCTTCTCTTCTGCTAGGTTTCTCTTTTTTTTAAATCAAAATTTGGAGACCTGATTTCGGTTGATGAATATTAGAATCGAGAAAGGCTTTTCTGTGGCCTTAAACTTGTGTGAGTGAGCTGAATATGGTGCTTTATGCAGATTTTCAATGTCCATGTTTCTATGCTTAGCTAAATTGTTGAATGATTATAGTCGGAATAGTTTTTGTGAATGGATAAGATCTGCCTGTATGCAACCATCTCTATCGTAGGTTTAGCACCACAAACGCCAAATCACATGCAGTGTACTGTGTATGTGCTGTAACATAACCCCACAGAAATGGCTGTAAGAATATGGTAAACCGTAAGAGACGCAGTAGATTGTCCAACATGGAAATGTAGTGTATTATGGGCATGATTCGGAGATGGACGCTTGAGCTACAATGACGCAGC
This sequence comes from Pseudophryne corroboree, assembly GCF_028390025.1. NCBI lineage: Eukaryota > Metazoa > Chordata > Amphibia > Anura > Myobatrachidae > Pseudophryne > Pseudophryne corroboree. The sequence goes on from NC_086451.1 coordinate 451,638,957, forward strand.
GGCTGTGCTAAAGTATGTAAAAGCCGCAGGAGGTGTCTGTAATAGAAAGATGTGCCCTACCGGCTTCTGTAATCTGCTGCTGCATCCAAAGACGCATCATCAGATCATTGCATGAACATCGGTCATTTGAGTGACCCTCAGGTTGGCCGGGGGAATTCACGCTGCTGAAGCCAGTTAAGCTGTGCCCAAGGATGTAGCCGCTGGCTCTTCTCCTAAAATCTTACATTTAACCCTACAATGTTGCACAAAAACTAAGCTTTGGACATGTCTGCTAGCCATCTCAGGAGGCTGCAAGCAGAAGTAATGGGTGCTCGGAGCAACTATTGAATTGCTCCCTCAAAGGTGGGGCGCCCAAAAAACAATCAAATCCTCCCTATTGTGTTCTCCTCAGATGGCAGCTGTCCGCACAGACATGGGTCAGCATTAAGGCTGTATAAAATAGCATTTACACACTGACTGTAGAGTAACACTTCATGCTACAATAGTATTACAAGTACTCTCAACTCGAAGGCATCCGATACCATCGCTGCATCATCCCGCAGCCACACCAGTCCCATCCAACCGATGAGCGCAATGTTTCAGACTTAACGGACTGAACAGGTTTTTATCATTGTGTCATTACATATAATGAAACACAGATTAAGTCAGTCAGTCTCTCTGTTTTATTGATTCTCTCAGCAGCTGCTCACAATTACCAGAGACATATGAGCAGCGAGCGTGTCCTGGGGGCACGATTAAACGCTGTGGTCTGCCCACAATCAGCTTTTCCCGATATTACACCCAAATCACTCATGTTCTTCTAAATTGTTTTAAAGGGACAAAACTTAATTACATTTAAGCATATGTAAGACAAGATTTGCTATGTTTTGTATGGCTATAAATAAGATCAGAAGTTTGCACGTTAGAACGAATGTCCCTATAGGGTGGAGCTGTCAAAGTTTTATCTTTTAAAATAGCTGGGTTTGATACATGGTATATCCCTACATTTGCAGGGATATAATACAACCATCACTTTACATATTGATGCAGCGTTCCTTGGTGACCCCACAAGTTATTGTATAACTAAATTAGAATCATTTATCCATCCGGGGCCATTGAGATTACGTATGGGGATGGCTGTTTATGTGTATAACCGCCATCAACACTTCTGTTTAGTAACGTTATCCCCATGACAACCATTTTAGTTGCTTGTGTGGTTTATCGTACAAGAACTCTCTGTGGTTTCATGTCATTCTTCACAAGTTAATTCCTAATTGCATTAAATGTGTTTTTATCTTGTGCTATGTATGTCCATCGATCATCGGTGGTCCTGCAACCATTGATGGTCTATGGCCGTTGGGAAGTGTTTTTTGTTTTAACAAAACACAAAACCCAACCCACTGATGGCGTAGCTCAGATGTTGCACCATTGATTGTGTCATCAAACCCAGTAAAAACATTGATGATGCTGGGTCATGGGGTGAACCATCGATGGTTATCTACTGATGGTCTAAAGCCATCAACCATCAATTGTAGAGCCATCAATGGCTTTCAGTGTCCTATGTACGCCATATATTCCACTGTATTATTGCATGATCTGGTCAATTAATATTTTACAGAAGAATTGTTTGGGATAGTACAAACTAAACACCTAAAGGATTTATTGCATTTTTTAATGACATTATTTGACTTTTTTTGTCTAAAGAACCTTAATATGTTCAGCAGCAAAACCTACTAAACAGCGTTATTCAAAGCTGCCGGGTCTATGGTGGCTTTAGCCGCTGGATTTAAAGGAACAATAGAATTAGATACTACAGTAGTTCTATTGCCCCTTTAAATCAGATGGCTAAAACTGCTGTAGACGCGTCGGCTTTGTAAAGCTTTGCTTAGTAAATTCCGCCCCAGGGAGTGAGATAGGTACCACGGAAGAGTTCTCCTGCTCAAGGATCAGCTTATTACTTTTGTTCTGTTTTGTATTGTGTCTTGGAGCCGGTGACATTGTAACAATGAGCTATCATATTGGCCCTACACATTAGGCGATTGGCCTGTTGGGGGAATTCACACTGTAGTCAGGAACTCATTCTAATCCATATAATTCATGCATGAACTTCTCTACAGTGACTTTGTGTAGAGCAGCCCAGTTGTTGGTGGTCGTACCCCTCTTAGAAATTAAGAGAGGGCAATATTAGTTATCCTCCAATGACCAGTAATATATCAGGGGACATCGTACTATAATATATTACAAATGATTCCCCAGTGTTGGATGGTCACAGCTGTAGCTTCAGCAATGCACTTTGTAGTCAGTAACTTACTTGTACCGTTGGAAAGCTTCTGACTACTACTGTGGGAATTTGCTCAGCAATCTAATCCCACCTCATGGAGGTCTTACTACTTAGACTATGCAGTGTCTACAAGCTTAGTATTATACTCTTCCAGAAACCGATTCTTTGTTCTTTTCTGTATAACCACAGGTTCTTGTTAAAATGTGATGGAGGGACGAGAGCCCCCGACCCGACCTAGCCGCACCACACCTGCCAGCCCCAGAGTGACCCCTGCTCTGGTGAAACGGCCTCGTTTCCAGACTCTTGCACGTTTTTGGGAGGGGCAAGATGTTCTAGCTCGGTGGACAGACGGACTTCTCTATCTGGGAATCATCAAGAAGGTGATATTTTTTTTCCCACTTACAGCTCTCGTGGTATTATTAGCAAGACAATTCATTGTGAGTCACAAATAAATTACGACTGGTATGTAATCATTATCCATAAGTCTGTATTTACTTGAGTCCCTTGTTGTCTAATGCCCTCGTGCCATTGTTACTCGCCCATCAACTTCCCCTTAAGTGCCCAGATGGAGTTACATCATTGCATTCTGAACAGCTAATGGTCACACCTGTGTATTAATACTGTTCCCACCATTCTCCCTCCGGTGTTCACGTGCAGGTGGACAGTGCGCAAGAGACGTGTTTAGTTCGCTTTGAAGACAACTCCCAGTTCTCTGTGCTTTGGAAGGACATCTTCCCCCGTGAGCATCCCATTAACTCTCATTAATTATTGATAAGTGTAACGTCGGTGCTTAGCACACTTCTGTCAGACGTTGGTTAATGCAGTTCCTCACCTTCTCCCATAGCTGCTGTGCCAGGGAAGGAGCAGTTGTGCTGCGTGTGCAGTTCCCAGGCCTGCACCTCGGACAACAAACTCGTGCACTGTGGGAAGTGCAAACACGGTGAGGAGCCCCTCAGGGTATCCATCACTTGTATATATCTATCATCATGATTAGGCAGCTGTAACTAAGCTCTACCACTTGTCGTACAGCTTATCACCAGGAATGCCACGTCCCCAGTGTTCCGTGCGATACAGATAGTGCCGGGAGTTCCTGGATGTGCAGGCAATGTGTCTTCGCAGTGGCTACCAAGGTACGCGTTTCTCTTCCCGGACGTGATTGTTCTGAGATCAGACTGCCCGTTACATCCTTTATTTTCCTATCGCTCTCACAGAGAGGCGGTGCTCTCAAGAAGGGCCCCTACGCACGCTCCATGCTGCACATGAAGCTTTCCCTGCCTTACCAGTTGAAGTCTTTAGAGTGGGATCCACTGCACCTAACCAATAAACAGCAGTGTTACTGCTACTGCGGGGGGCCTGGAGAGTAAGTATGGCGTAAGTAACAAAAGGACAGGGGGTGGTGTCCGAAGGGATAGGGTGGGTAGTTGGAGTGGTTGAGTCCAGGAAAGTAAGTATAACTTGTGAACCTAGGGACTATGGTAGGATGTATGTATGTGGGTATATATGTCCCATTTATATGTAAATATATACACACAGCTCTCTGTTCCCGCAGATGGAACATGAAAATGCTTCAGTGTTGTCGCTGTCTACAGTGGTTCCATGAGGCTTGTACACAGTGTCTGAGCAAACCCCTTTTATACGGAGACAGGTGCGTATGGAGTGATATAAGTAAGTGAGACCAGTGTACAGCACCTGTGATACATTCTCTCCCACGTTGGGCTGTGCCTATTTCCAGGAAGACATTTTGGTGCACAGAGTCCGGCTGTATGTCCTGAATTTATCTTTGTCACTTCAGTACTAAAGTGGATTGGCAGTTTAGATCACTCTTGTCCTTCCTGATAATAGGCTCCTTCTCTGACATGCCCGAAATTTGTTCTTTTTAATAGGATTTTGTGACTTGTGTATAACCATTTAGCCTCCTACACCTGTTTATACCAACCTCTTCCTCCAACACTTGTGTGTGATAGTCGCCATGCTCCCCACACTGCATAATGATAGACCCTTTGTAGTCTGTGCCACTATTATGTGAGCCAGTGCGCCACGTACACTTAAGTATATCAGCCACTGTTCCTCCCACACTCAAATTTTGTCTCCCAGACTTTATTATATAATCAATTTTGTTGTTCCGTATGGGATTGGAGAGAGAATGGTGACGTCGGGAAGAGGGCTGGGGTTGGGGAGAGAGAATATTGAATAGCAGAAGAGGGCTGGGGTTGGTGAGAGAATGGTGACGTCGGGAAGAGGGCTGGGATTGGAGAGAGAATGTTGACAGCGGGAAGAGGGCTGGGGTTGGTGAGAGAATGGTGATGGCGGGAAGAGGGCTGAAGTTGGTGAGAAAATGGTGATGGCGGGAAGAGGGCTGAGGTTGGTGAGAGAATGGTGATTGCGGCAGGAGAACTGGGGTCGGAGAGAGAATGGAGGTGGCTGGAGAGGGCTGGGATTGGAGAGAGAGTGTTGACGGCAGGAAGAGGGCTGGGGTTAGAGAGAGACTGGTGACTGCGGGAAGAGGGCTGGGGTTGGAGAGAGAATGGTGACCGCGGAAAGAGGGCTGGGATTGGAGAGAGAATGGTGACTGCGGGAAGAGGGTTGGGGTTGGAGAGAGAATGGTGACGGCATTTAGAGGGCTGGGGTTAGAGAGAGAATGGTGACGGCGGGAGGAGGCCTGGGGTTGGAGAGAGGATTTTGACGGTGGGAAGAGGGCTGGGGTTGGAGAGAGAAGGTTGACTGCAGGAGGAGGGCTAGTATTGGAGAGAGAATGGTGGTTGCGGGAAGAGGGCTGGGATTGTAGAGAGAATGTTGACGGTAGGAAAAGGGTTGGGATTGGAGAGAGAACGTTGACGGCGGAAGGAGGCTGAAGAGAGAATGGTGACAGCGGAAAGAGGTTGAAGAGAGAATGGTGACGGCGGAAAGAGGGCAGGGGTTGGAGAGAGAATGGTGATGGCGGGAAGAGGGCTGGGGTTGGAGAGAGAATGGTGACGGCAGGAAGAGGGCTGGGGTTGGAGAGAGAATGGTGACGGCGGGAAGAGGGCTGGGGTTGGAGAGAGACTGGTGACTGCGGGAAGAGGGCTGGGGTTGGAGAGAGAATGGTGACCGCGGAAAGAGGGCTGGGATTGGAGAGAGAATGGTGACTGCGGGAAGAGGGTTGGGGTTGGAGAGAGAATGGTGACGGCATTTAGAGGGCTGGGGTTAGAGAGAGAATGGTGACGGCGGGAGGAGGCCTGGGGTTGGAGAGAGGATTTTGACGGTGGGAAGAGGGCTGGGGTTGGAGAGAGAAGGTTGACTGCAGGAGGAGGGCTAGTATTGGAGAGAGAATGGTGGTTGCGGGAAGAGGGCTGGGATTGTAGAGAGAATGTTGACGGTAGGAAAAGGGTTGGGATTGGAGAGAGAACGTTGACGGCGGAAAGAGGCTGAAGAGAGAATGGTGACAGCGGAAAGAGGTTGAAGAGAGAATGGTGACGGCGGAAAGAGGGCAGGGGTTGGAGAGAGAATGGTGATGGCGGGAAGAGGGCTGGGGTTGGAGAGAGAATGGTGACGGCAGGAAGAGGGCTGGGGTTGGAGAGAGAATGGTGACGGCGGGAAGAGGGCTGGGGTTGGAGAGAGAATGGTGACTGCGGGAAGAGGGCTCGGGTTGGAGAGAGAATGGTGACCGCGGGAGGAGGGCTGGGGTTGGAGAGAGGATTTCGACGGCGGGAAGAGGGCTGGGGTTGGAGAGAGTGATGACGGCAGTAGGAGGGCTGGGGTTGGAGAGAGAATGATGACGGCAGGAGGAGGGCTGGGGTTGGTGAGAGACTGGTGACAATGGAAAAAAGGCTGGGATTATTGTTGGAAGCCTGAATCTGAAAGCAATGTGGCAAATTATCTTCATTTGTTCTGTCAGGTTTTATGTGTTTGAGTGCTCGGTGTGTACAAGAGGTCCAGAGAACGCCTGGAGGCTTCCCCTGGGATGGTGAGTAAGACATCCTGTTATTTTCTCCTCTATCAGTACAGATGTCTGTCAATAAGGGTTAGTCAGTGCCATGGGGGATGTAGCTAAAACTACAGAGCAGAAGTTATCTGTAGTTGTGTGACTTGCTTTATGTGACTTGCTTTAAACTGATTAAAGCTGGTGTCTGGTTAATATTGGTTACAACTTATTTCTGTTGTTATTAATATTATCATTTATTATTATTATTATTATCATCATTATTGATATTTTCAATTGCATATTTGCATTTTATTGTTCAAAGCCTCTTAGTTTTTTTAATCCTTTTTTTGGGGAGGATATACCTCTGCTATAAATAACAATAATGTAGCAACACACTCTACAATGGTGAGCAAATGGTTTATTAGTAATTATGGCTAATGCTTACTCCCTTAGTAAATCTGATGGTCAGTAGGAGCTGCCCAAGGACATGTAACCTGTAGTGAGATTTTATTGGCCTTTATATTTTGGAGGGGGGCATGATATGGACCTGGTGTTACCCCCCAAAAAAGTTATATTTTTAGGAACAATACTAATACCATGTTCAGACTGACAATGGCGGGGTTACACCCTGGACTTGTGCACGAGACCTTCCCAGGTGCAACCGCTTGAGACCCCGTTCAGACTGGTGGCCCCGACACGGGAATATGCCGTGTCGATGACGTCACCGGGTCACATGCGGGGGCGGCGCTTGGAGATCAGATGATCTACAAGCGCCGCCCGCTCCTACAGTGTGAATGGGTCCCGGATCGCATCGATCCGGGAACACCGTTCACGCTTGCGCCTGACCCGGTATTGACCCGGGAATAACCCTTCTTTATTGCCGGGTTGAAATACCGGGCCAGACGACCCGGGAACTTGCCAGGACCCCCGTTCACACTGCAAATAAATCCGGATTACTGCGCGTTCACGTGCAATAACCCGGATTTTTAAAGGCAGTGTGAACGTGGTATAAGGAAGTTTTATATATCTGCAGTACCACATACAACCACCAGCTGCGGCCTCACAGTCAAACCATATAGTTATAGTGTTATATCCTCTTTTACAGTCACACAGGTCCATCCAAAGCTGGGTGGCGATCTTCGCTCCTAAACTCTACTAGCAGACCCTCTTACTGTCATCACTCGTTCTCCTGCCTCACACAGACTGTGGGGCCGATCGGGTCCCACGGAAAGTGGCTGTTATCGCAGACCGCTGCGGAAGCCTGATTTACTATGTTGTGCTAATACGAGATTCACACAGAACTTTATATACACCTCCACGACACTCATACGACACTCCCACAAGTTAGGGTGATTACATGTGATCACATGGTTGCCGCTCAATTCACATCCTGAAATGCCCAATTTCTTGTACAGATATGTCCAGACAAGTTCCTCTCATCTCACACTAGGACAGACATACACAAAGATGCGTAAATCTGCATGCGCTGTATGCAGGAGCTCGCCGTTTGCCTCTGTGTGCAGACACCGGTCCCTGTATGTGTGCCGTGGCTTTGTCACATGATAACCCGTTCCCTCTGTCACCCGCAGGGTGGATGTGTCGCACCTTGTCCTGTATCACCTCAGCATTTGTTGTAAGAAGAAATACTTTGATTTTGAACGGGAAATCCTGTCCTTTGTGAATGAGAACTGGGAGAGCCTGCTAGTGGGAGATGTGAGTATGTGACCTCGCTGCGTCGGTGATACAATAGTAACACGCGCCTGGGGCTGCACACCGGGAAGGCGGCTAGTTTAAGATTGCATTATGACTATGTACAAGCGCTGGCAGGCAGTTTTTGGGGTGAGCCAATATCCCTAGCAGTGCTGCTGAGACATGCATTAGGGGTGTGGATCAATGGATTGACAATCGTTAGGTCGACGGATGAAAGGTCGTCACACAAATGGTCGACACGCTACTATTCCTGATAGACGTCCACGTGGATAGTAAACCAAGACGTTGTTGATAAAACATTAGAAGAACCGCAAACACGTGTCGACCATTATGTTGACCTTTTGTACCTGTTGACCTTACGCACTGCCGACGTTTCATCCGTTGACCTTTTGTAACTGTCGACGTAACGCAAGTCAACTATATGGCCGACCTATTGACTGTCGACCTATACATTGTCTATCATCCGGATACCATGCATTAGAACCTAGTGATATAAGAGAGGTACAAAGACAAATCGAGCAAATCAGTATTTAGTTCATGTAGAATAAAGTAGCGGTGGATCTACAGTCCTGTGTTACAGATGTATACGGGTGTACAGTATTTACCTTCTTGGCTACAGACAAAGCCCTAAAAGGCCCTACACACTGGGCGATGTTGGCGATATATTTTTCTCTGACGTCCTAGTGGATGCTGGGACTCCGTAAGGACCATGGGGATATAGCGGCTCCGCAGGAGACAGGGCACAAAATAAAAGCTTAAGGATCAGGTGGTGTGCACTGGCTCCTCCCCCTATGACCCTCCTCCAAGCCTCAGTTAGATTTTTGTGCCCGGCCGAGAAGGGTGCAATCTAGGTGGCTCTCCTGAGCTGCTTAGAATAAAAGTTTAGTTAGGTTTTTTTTATTTTCAGTGAGTCCTGCTGGCAACAGGCTCACTGCATCGTGGGACTAAGGGGAGAAGAAACGGACTCACCTGAGTGCAGAGTGGATCGGGTTTCTTAGGCTACTGGACACTAGCTCTAGAGGGACGATCACAGGTTCAGCCTGGATGGGTCACCGGAGCCGCGCCGCCGTCCCCCTTACAGAGCCAGAAGAGACGAAGAGGTCCGGTGAAATCGGCGGCAGAAGACATCCTGTCTTCAGACTAAGGTAGCGCACAGCACCGCAGCTGTGCGCCATTGCTCTCAGCACACTTCACACTCCGGTCACTGAGGGTGCAGGGCGCTGGGGGGGGAGCGCCCTGAGACGCAATATAACAGAATACCTTAGGTGGCAAAACAGAATACATCACATATAGCTCCTGGGCTATATGGATGTATTTTAATCCCCTGCCATTTTACACAAAAAAGCGGGAGATAGGCTCCGCCCCTTCACGACGTCCTTATCTCCTCAGCACACAAGCGCCATTTTTCCTCACAGCTCCGCTGGAAGGACGGCTCCCTGACTCTCCCCTGCAGTCCTGCTTCAGAATCAGGGTAAAAAAGAGAAGGGGGGGCATTGTTGGCAGCAAATAACAATAATTAACAGCAGCTATAAGGGAATAACACTTATATAAGGTTATCCCTGTATATATATATATAGCGCTGGGTGTGTGCTGGCAGACTCTCCCTCTGTCTCTCCAAAGGGCTAAGTGGGGTCCTGTCCTCTATCAGAGCATTCCCGGTGTGTGTGTGTGCTGTGTGTCGGTACGCGTGTGTCGACATGTATGAGGAGGAAAATTATGTGGAGGCGGAGCAGTTGCCTGCGTTGGTGATGTCACCCCCTAGGGAGTCGACACCTGACTGGATGATTGTATTTAAACAATTAAGTGATAATGTCAGCAATTTGCAAAAAACTGTTGACGACATGAGACAGCCGGCAAATCAGTTAGTGCCTGTCCAGGCGTCTCAGACACCGTCAGGGGCGCTAAAACGCCCGTTACCTCAGTGGGTCGACACAGACCCTGACACAGATACTGAGTCTAGTGTCGACGGTGACGAGACAAACGTAATGTCCAGTAGGGCCACACGTTACATGATCACGGCAATGAAAGAGGCATTGAACCTTTCTGACACTACAAGTACCACAAAGAAGGGTATTATGTGGGGTGAGAAAAAACTACCAATATTTTTTCCTGAGTCAGAGGAAATAAATGAGGTGTGTGAAAAAGCGTGGGTTTCTCCCGATAAAAAACAGCTAATTTCTAAAAAATTATTAGCATTATATCCTTTCCCGCCAGAGGTTAGGGCGCGTTGGGAAACACCCCCTAGGGTAGATAAGGCGCTCACACGTTTATCTAAACAAGTAGCGTTACCGTCTCCTGATACGGCTACCCTCAAAGAACCAGCTGATAGAAGGCTGGAAAATATCCTAAAAAGTATATACACACATACTGGTGTTATACTGCGACCAGCAATCGCCTCAGCCTGGATGTGCAGTGCTGGAGTCGCATGGTCGGATTCCCTGACTGAGAATATTGATACCCTGGATAGGGACAATATTTTGTTAACTATAGAACATTTAAAGGATGCATTATTATATATGCGTGATGCACAGAGGGATATTTGCACCCTGGCATCAAGAGTAAGTGCTATGTCCATCTCTGCCAGAAGAGCGTTGTGGACGCGACAGTGGTCAGGGGATGCGGATTCCAAACGGCACATGGAAGTATTGCCGTATAAAGGGGAGGAGTTATTTGGGGCTGGTCTATCGGACCTGGTGGCCACGGCAACGGCTGGAAAATCCACCTTTTTACCCCAGGTCACTCCACATCAGCAGAAAAAGACACCGTCTTTTCAATCTCAGTCCTTTCGTTCCCATAAGTACAAGCGAGCAAAAGGCCACTCCTTTCTGCCCCGGGGCAGAGGAAGAGGAAAAAGACTGCACCATGCAGCCGCTTCCCAAGAGCAGAAGCCCTCCCCTGCTTCTGCCAAGTCTTCAGCATGACGCTGGGGCTTTACAAGCAGACTCAGATATGGTGGGGGCCCGTCTCAAAAATTTCAACGCGCAGTGGGCTCACTCGCAAGTGGATCCCTGGATTCTACAGGTAGTATCGCAGGGGTACAAACTGGAATTCGAGGCGTTTCCCCCTCGTTTCCTGAAGTCTGCTTTACCAAAGTCTCCCTCCGACAGGGAGGCAGTTCTAGAAGCCATTCACAAGCTGTATTCCCAGCAGGTGATAATCAAGGTACCCCTCCTGCAACAAGGAAAGGGGTATTATTCCACGCTGTTTGTGGTACCGAAGCCGGACGGCTCGGTGAGACCAATTTTAAATCTGAAATCCTTGAACACTTACATAAAAAGGTTCAAATTCAAGATGGAGTCACTCAGAGCAGTGATAGCGAACCTGGAAGAAGGGGACTATATGGTGTCTCTGGACATCAAAGATGCTTATCTCCACGTCCCGATATACCCTTCTCACCAAGGGTACCTCAGGTTTGTAGTACTAAACTGTCATTATCAGTTTCAGACGCTGCCGTTTGGATTGTCCACGGCACCTCGGGTCTTTACCAAGGTAATGGCCGAAATGATGATTCTTCTACTAAGAAAAGGCATTTCAATTATCCCTTACTTGGACGATCTCCTGATAAGGGCAAGATCCAGGGAACAGTTAGAAGTCGGAGTAGCACTATCTCAGGTAGTGTTACGTCAGCACGGGTGGATTCTAAATATTCCAAAATCGCAGCTGATTCCAACGACACGTCTACTGTTCCTAGGAATGATTCTGGACACAGTCCAGAAGAAGGTGTTTCTCCCGGAGGAGAAGGCCAGGGAGTTATCCGAGCTAGTCAGGAACCTCCTAAAACCAGGACAGGTCTCAGTGCATCAGTGCACGAGGGTCCTGGGGAAAATGGTGGCTTCTTACGAAGCGATTCCATTCGGAAGATTCCATGCAAGAACATTTCAGTGGGATCTACTGGACAAATGGTCCGGATCGCATCTGCAGATGCATCAGCGGATAACCCTGTCGCCAAGGACAAGGGTGTCTCTCCTGTGGTGGCTGCAGAGTGCTCATCTACTAGAGGGCCGCAGATTTGGCATTCAGGATTGGATCCTGGTAACCACGGATGCCAGCCTGAGAGGCTGGGGAGCAGTCACACAGGGAAGGAATTTCCAGGGCCTGTGGTCAAGCTTGGAAACGTCTCTTCATATAAACATTCTGGAACTAAGGGCCATTTACAATGCCCTAAGTCAAGCAAAACCTCTGCTTCAGGGTCAGGCGGTGTTGATCCAATCGGACAACATCACGTCAGTCGCCCACGTAAACAGACAGGGCGGCACGAGAAGCAGGAGGGCAATGGCAGAAGCTGCAAGGATTCTTCGCTGGGCGGAAAATCATGTGATAGCACTGTCAGCAGTATTCATTCCGGGAGTGGACAACTGGGAAGCAGACTTCCTCAGCAGACACGACCTTCACCCGGGAGAGTGGGGACTTCACCCAGAAGTCTTCCACCTGATTGTAAACCGTTGGGAAAAACCAAAGGTGGACATGATGGCGTCACGTCTAAACCAAAAACTGGACAGATATTGCGCCAGGTCAAGGGACCCTCAGGCAATAGCAGTGGACGCTCTGGTAACGCCGTGGGTGTACCAGTCAGTGTATGTGTTCCCTCCTCTGCCTCTCATACCACAAGTACTGAGAATCATAAGAAGGAGAGGAGTAAGAACTATACTCGTGGTTCCGGATTGGCCAAGACGGACTTGGTACCCCGAACTTCAAGAGATGCTCACGGACGAACCGTGGCCTCTACCTCTAAGAAAGGACCTGCTACTGCAGGGGCCTTGTCTGTTCCAAGACTTACCGCGGCTGCGTTTGACGGCATGGCGGTTGAACGCCGGATCCTGAGGGAAAAAGGCATTCCAGAAGAAGTCATCCCTACCCTGGTCAAGGCCAGGAAGGACGTAACCGCAAAACATTATCACCGCATTTGGCGAAAATATGTTGCGTGGTGTGAGGCCAAGAAGGCCCCTACAGAGGAATTTCAACTGGGTCGTTTCCTTCATTTCCTGCAAACAGGACTGTCTATGGGCCTAAAATTAGGGTCCATTAAGGTTAAAATTTCGGCCCTGTCGATTTTCTTCCAGAAAGAACTGGCTTCAGTACCTGAAGTTCAGACATTTGTAAAAGGGGTGCTGCACATACAGCCTCCTTTTGTGCCTCCAGTGGCACCTTGGGATCTCAATGTGGTGTTGAGTTTTCTAAAGTCACATTGGTTTGAACCACTTTCCACTGTGGACTTAAAATATCTCACATGGAAGGTGTCGATGCTGTTAGCCTTGGCTTCAGCCAGGCGTGTGTCAGAATTGGCGGCTTTATCATATAAAAGCCCTTACTTGATATTTCATTCTGACAGGGCGGAATTGAGGACTCGTCCTCAATTTCTACCTAAGGTGGTTTCTGCATTTCACATGAACCAACCTATTGTGGTACCTGCGGCTACCAGGGACTTAGAGGACTCTAAGTTGCTTGACGTTGTCAGGGCCTTGAAAATATATGTTTCCAGGACGGCTGGAGTCAGAAAATCTGACTCGCTGTTTATCCTGTATGCACCCAACAAGCTGGGTGCTCCTGCTTCTAAGCAGACGATTGCTCGTTGGATTTGTAGTACAATTCAGCTTGCACATTCTGTGGCAGGATTGCCACAGCCAAAATCAGTAAAAGCCCATTCCACAAGGAAGGTGGGCTCATCTTGGGCGGCTGCCCGAGGGGTCTCGGCTTTACAACTTTGCCGAGCAGCTACTTGGTCAGGGGCAAACACGTTTGCTAAATTCTACAAATTTGATACCCTGGCTGAGGAGGACCTGGAGTTCTCTCATTCGGTGCTGCAGAGTCATCCGCACTCTCCCGCCCGTTTGGGAGCTTTGGTATAATCCCCATGGTCCTTACGGAGTCCCAGCATCCACTAGGACGTCGGAGAAAATAAGATTTTACTTACCGATAAATCTATTTCTCGTAGTCCGTAGTGGATGCTGGGCGCCCATCCCTAGTGCGGATTGTCTGCAATACTTGTATATAGTTATTGTTACAAAAATTCGGGTTATTATTGTTGTGAGCCATCTTTTCAGAGGCTCCTTTGCGTTTATCATACTGTTAACTGGGTTCAGATCACAAGTTGTACGGTGTGATTGGTGTGGCTGGTATGAGTCTTACCCGGGATTCAATATCCTTCCTTATTATGTACGCTCGTCCGGGCACAGTATCCTAACTGAGGCTTGGAGGAGGGTCATAGGGGGAGGAGCCAGTGCACACCACCTGATCCTTAAGCTTTTATTTTGTGCCCTGTCTCCTGCGGAGCCGCTATATCCCCATGGTCCTTACGGAGTCCCAGCATCCACTACGGACTACGAGAAATAGATTTATCGGTAAGTAAAATCTTATTTTTTTTCACCAACGATTTAAAGCCTACACACCGGATGATATCGATGGCCAATTTGGACGATATGAGAGTACAGACATCTATATCGTCTAAATTGACTGGCATGTTTAAACGATGATCGTTCAACGATGAACGATTGCGGGTACGTGCATCTTTCATCGTCGAAGCATCCACACTGAAAGATAGGAACGATTTATCCTTCATTTATGAATGACATCGTTCATATCTTTCAAATATATCGACCAGAGTGTAGGGCCCTTTACACCAAAACCGCAAATGCTACTTCATTTGTGTTAGCAAAGTGCAAACCTCACATATATCCAGTGACACAATCACCAGTGTGCATTCAGTATTAAGCATGTATACACACACACTTATGTGTATAAATGTATGGACTCTGAGTCGCCAAATTATTGTGACCACCAGGCGATTTTATGCAAAGCAGCTATTCTGCAGATAGTGCTTATAAGGTTTATGACTGTGTAAGAACGGACAGATGACGGTACGCAGAGAATAATGAAGTGTATCACTCATCATATAATGGGTAAATGAAGGACTTTGAGCGTGAAACGACTGTTGGCGCTCGCAGGATGCGAACATTAGCAAAACGCCTGCACCGGTGATTTGTTCTAGGATGGCGGTTGGTAAAATGTACACAGAGTGGACCAGCGGACAAGGCCGGTGGTCCTGAACACCTACTGAATGCTCTAGCGGAACGGAGAGTGGGAGGACTTGTTCAGTCCCGCAGACCGGCAATAGCGCATCACACTATGGATAATCTGATTCAGGGACCAGTTCAGTTGGCCTCAGCAAACGGTGCACCGCACATTAGGGGGTATGGGCCACAGAAGCAGTTTGGAAACGGGTCATCTGGTGTGACGGGTGGTAGGGCGAGGAGATGCAGTTCTTCACCTTTGAGCTAATATTCCCCACCACATACAGACAGCAGATCCATGCCCAGAAGAATTCTAGATGAATAAAGGGCAAAAAGTAGCCCAACGAAGCACTAACCCAGGTGGTCATAATGAAAATGTATAAAAAAAACCCTCTTGAAATCATCACCGATGGCGACAACAGAGTACAACACATGAGGCTCTTATGCCCGTGACATCACCGTCACCCTGGAAATGTCAGTATGCCATGGAGAGCCTAGACATTTTGAACCCCTGTTACCATGGCAACAAGTAAATAAGAATAATAAAAGCTGAAACGCTGCACAACCCGTATTATTGCATCAAACTGCAGCAGAATAATAAAGCTTCACTTTGGCAGCAAAAGAGGATTTTAGAAGGTCGGGAGGTGACATTGTAAACGACTCGGAGGTCTAGACATGAAATGGGTGCGTTACGCTGATTGTCTTTATTCATTATAGACTGTGTCCTGATTACCATGGCAACTATATGCTCTTGTGGAAGTGAGTGCGATGTGCTCTGAGGCTGTGCTAATTCTTTACAGCCTCCGTATAGCAACTAACAAAGCCGTCACTGGTGATTGGCATGTCTCTTACATCCTATGGGGTCACTTTGGGGGGGGGTTTCCAGTGCCACAGCTGGGCTTTTGGCACTTCATTCACAATCTGCACAAAGTTTGAGGCTCTTCTGTGTCTTTCCTGTGCACATACTGTGCTTTGTCTTACATGCCCACCGGGGGAAAGGTAGCTTCTGCACCACGCCATCCAAGGCAGCATCGATTCATGTTTATTCTTTTCTTTTGCCTTTTAATTAATTACACTTTAACTGACGTGTTGGTTCATCAGCATTCACCCAGCTTGTGTGGATGTGTAATGCGGACTGCAGAGGCTCTGGTTAGGGATGGGAAGCAAATGATGAAATATCAGAACTATAGATGTTTTGGTTTCAGTGCTTGTCGGGTTTTCTTGCCATCGATGATGAGATTCAGTGTTGCTCACCATCAGTGGTTTTGTTCCGATGCTCTGTGACTGTTTGCTCTCACACCCAGCTACCCCTTGCTATTGAGTCTGGAGTACTTGGGAAACCACATACAGGAAGGCTCCGGGTAATGGGTTTCGGCTGCCATTTAGGGTGCAATCACCGGTGACAAACGCAGGATATCTGTGTGTGTATGTTTGGGGGGGAGTTAAACATTACATAGTAAATAAATACACAAACATAATAGAACCAGTACTGCACTTTCTAAGCACACATTCTCCCACCTCATGGTATGGCTCCTGTCTCTTCTTCCTGGTAGCTACTCTCTGGTCCACACACAGAGCAAACTTAGAGGCTGCTACCACTGGGCATGTGCAGCAGCTCTGCTCTGTCCCTTACACTGCATGATGTGGCGGCAGCTCTAGTAATCGTATTATATATCATTGCTATTGTCTGAATTTGAGCCACTTGTCAAGAGAAGAGGGGTTTCCGGGCACCCGGAAACCCACCCTGCGTTTGCTTATGAGTCACCACAACAGGGGTGTTGCGAATGCCCTTTGTGTCCGCAGACTAAAAAAACAGACATCTAGTCCTGTGAAGATTTGTTTCTGTTTGGGTCAGTTGACCAGCTAGAGTTATTCTCTGCCTCATTCTTATCTGTCATGTCAGATATGGGAGTTGTTCCAGATATAAATCTTAGGGGTCAACGTCAGCCCTTTTTTATGTTCTCTTTCATCCACTAGGGGACACTGCTTAGACGGAAGGTAATGCATACTACAACAAGTAATGTTTTTTTTGAAAGGTAAAGAGCTTCAGTTGTTGTGCAGATTGTGCATCAAGTACCAGAATCCCAGCTAGGGCTCTGTACCAAACAGTGTTGGTGTGCCGCAACGGATCCAGACAATAAGATTGATGTAAGCACAAGAGTACCGTCTCCTGTCCCACAGAACGAGGAAAGATAACCAAACTATCGACCCAAAATATTAACCAGTCACTGTACAAATATCATCTGCCAGCATCCATACTTGTCTTTCACCACGTATCACAGCTGAGCATGCGTCCTCTGTGGTTCTAGAGAAGGCTTTTGCGTTTGTGCTGTGGTGATTATGGAGTAAGTGTATTCGCTGATAAGGAAAGAGCCATGGTATTTGTTCTCCATAGTATAGTTTGTATCTCAGATACTCGTATATGCGCTGTTGTGTCCCCTTTAAATTTTTAGGATTTTAGAAGTTAATGTGTTTTATATAAGGGCCCAGGGCCAAGTGTTTCTATACAGTTCACGGAAATCTGTGCTGTCTTCTGGCATCCACAACAAGGGTGATTTATTCCTGAGAATACACAAGTATTCCTTATAAATAATGGTGGTAACATAAGAACGCAATATATAGAGCGGTTGGTATATTTCTTATCATCACTTGTGCACTATCCCCTACAGCTCACAGACACCCCTCGCTCAGACCGGTATTCCCACCTGCTCCACGCACTGACAGCTCAGAAGGACAGGTACGAACTTTCCCAGCATGCACCATCTCTCACCCCTGCGGCTTTCGTCATTTGCAAACGTTTATGTATTTGTTGATTTGAATTGCAGTTTAGTCGCTTAGCGGTTGTTTTGAGGCTTCAGCATCAGTATATGCTAAATAAGCAGAATATGAAAAAGATATATACGTACGGTCCTCCAGAAAGACGTATGTGTTGTATGAAGTCTTAACAACTCTCACCCTACAGATCCAGCTCATGGTCCCTGCCTGCATTGTGCCCCCAATTGACATCTTCAGTGTCACAACTGTGACTGACTCCTTTTGACCCCAAATAGTTTTTGACAGCAGGTTGCTGGTGACTTTAATAAATGCCTGTATACAATATAACTTACTTCTGTGGGATCTGGATAAATGTATATTTTCTCTGACGTCCTAGTGGATGCTGGGGACTCCGTCAGGACCGTGGGGAATAGCGGCTCCGCAGGAGACAGGGCACAAAATTTAAAAGTTTGACCACTAGGTGGTGTGTACTGGCTCCTCCCCCTATGACCCTCCTCCAAGCCTCAGTTAGGTTTTTGTGCCCGTCCGAGCAGGGTGCAATCTAGGTGGCTCTCATAAAGAGCTGCTTAGAGTAAAAGTTTTGATAGTTTTATTATTTTCAGTGAGTCCTGCTGGCAACAGGCTCACTGCAACGAGGGACCTAGGGGAGAAGAAGTGAACTCACCTGCGTGCAGGATGGATTTGCTTCTTAGGCTACTGGACACTAGCTCCAGAGGGACGATCACAGGTACAGCCTGGATGGGTCACCGGAGCCGCGCCGCCGACCCCCTTGCAGATGCCGAAGTAAGAAGAGGTCCAGAAACCGGCGGCTGAAGGCTTTTCAGTCTTCATGAGGTAGCGCACAGCACTGCAGCTGTGCGCCATTGCGCTCAGGCACACTTCACACCGGCGGTCACTGAGGGTGCAGGGCGCTGGGGGGGGGCGCCCTGGGCAGCAATGTTAATACCTTTCTGGCTAAAAAGAATACATCACATATAGTCCATGAGGCTATATGGATGTATTTCACCCCTGCCAGGTCTCAGAAAAACCGGGAGAAGAGCCCGCCGGAATAGGGGGCGGGGCCTATCTCCTCAGCACACAGCGCCATTTTCCTACACAGCTCCGCTGCTAGGAAGGCTCCCAGGCTCTCCCCTGCACTGCACTACAGAAACAGGGTAAAAAACAGAGAGGGGGGGCATTTTTTGGCGATATTATATATATTTAAGCAGCTATAAGGAAACAACACTTATATAAGGTTGGATATATGCAATACAGAAAGAGGACTACTCCTGATTGGCGCTTGTCAGATAACACCCACATAAAACATTATGATTGAGCCATGATTGGTAGGAAATAAGGCATGTGTCTAGTGTTATGTAAAAACAATCTCTGTTTTAATTTAAACAAACACTTAAAATCAAAACACATATAAAATGGAAGTAGATAACACAGAGAATCCTACCAAGATGGTGGCCGGAGCCGCAGGTGTTATATGCAAGGTATACCCGGGAAAGATACCCTGCATAAGGCTCCGGAAGGCGAGATTTTCCCTGTGGTATAAACTGAGTCCAAAAACGTCCTTGGAAGTCCAGAGCACTGGTAGGCAGACACCAACGCGTTTCGGGACATCAAAGTCCCTTTTTCAAGGTAGTATGTCTCCAGTGCTAACTTAGTGTCTTTATATAAGGTGTGCAATTAGTGAAATGGCCTCCTGCAAAGCACTTCCTGTCCGCCGATTACCGGAACCGGAAGTGACACTCCTGTGCGTTCCACCAGCCGACCGGAAGTGATCTTCCGGTCGGCTGGTGGAACGCACAGGAGTGTCACTTCCGGTAATCGGCGGACAGGAAGTGCTTTGCAGGAGGCCATTTCACTAATTGCACACCTTATATAAAGACACTAAGTTAGCACTGGAGACATACTACCTTGAAAAAGGGACTTTGATGTCCCGAAACGCGTTGGTGTCTGCCTACCAGTGCTCTGGACTTCCAAGGACGTTTTTGGACTCAGTTTATACCACAGGGAAAATCTCGCCTTCCGGAGCCTTATGCAGGGTATCTTTCCCGGGTATACCTTGCATATAACACCTGCGGCTCCGGCCACCATCTTGGTAGGATTCTCTGTGTTATCTACTTCCATTTTATATGTGTTTTGATTTTAAGTGTTTGTT
This sequence comes from Pseudophryne corroboree, assembly GCF_028390025.1. Lineage (NCBI taxonomy): Eukaryota > Metazoa > Chordata > Amphibia > Anura > Myobatrachidae > Pseudophryne > Pseudophryne corroboree. The sequence goes on from NC_086451.1 coordinate 451,658,759, forward strand.
TAAATTAAAACAGATTGTTTTTACATAACACTAGACACATGCCTTATTTCCTACCAATCATGGCTCAATCATAATGTTTTATGTGGGTGTTATCTGACAAGCGCCAATCAGGAGTAGTCCTCTTTCTGTATTGCATATATCCATTTCTATTTTTGGGCTCAACAGGGGAGCCCTGTGACCACCCCTAGGCCAGCTAAAGTCTATACAGCGCATTTTTCTACCTCAACCCCATTTTGACAACTTATATAAGGTTGTTCCTATATAATTATAGCGCTTTGGTGTGTGCTGGCAAACTCTCCCTCTGTCTCCCCAAAGGGCTAGTGGGGTCCTGTCTTCTATCAGAGCATTCCCTGTGTGTCTGCTGTGTGTCGGTACGTGTGTGTCGACATGTATGAGGACGATGTTGGTGTGGAGGCGGAGCAATTGCCGGTAATGGTGATGTCACCCCCTAGGGAGTCGACACCGGAATGGATGGCTTTGTTTATGGAATTACGTGATAATGTCAGCACGCTGCAAAAGTCGGTTGACGACATGAGACGACCGGCAAACCAGTTAGTACCTGTACAGGCGTCTCAAACACCGTCAGGGGCTGTAAAACGCCCTTTGCCTCAGTCGGTCGACACAGACCCAGACACGGACACCGAATCTAGTGTCGACGGTGAAGAAACGAACGTATTTTCCAGTAGGGCCACACGTTATATGATCACGGCAATGAAGGAGGCTTTGCATATCTCTGATACTGCAAGTACCACAAAAAGGGGTATTATGTGGGGTCTGAAAAAACTACCTGTAGTTTTTCCTGAATCAGAGGAATTGAATGACGTGTGTGATGAAGCGTGGGTTACCCCTGATAAAAAACTGCTTATTTCAAAGAAGTTATTGGCGTTATACCCTTTCCCGCCAGAGGTTAGGGCGCGCTGGGAAACACCCCCTAGGGTGGACAAGGCGCTCACACGTTTATCCAAACAAGTGGCGTTACCGTCTCCTGATACGGCCGCCCTCAAGGATCCAGCTGATAGGAGGCTGGAAAATACTCTAAAAAGTATATACACACATACTGGTGTTATACTGCGACCAGCAATCGCCTCAGCCTGGATGTGCGGTGCTGGGGTGGCTTGGTCGGATTCCCTGACTGAAAATATTGATACCCTGGATAGGGACAGTATTTTATTGACTATAGAGCAATTAAAGGATGCATTCCTTTATATGCGAGATGCACAGAGGGATATCTGCACTCTGGCATCAAGAGTAAGTGCGATGTCCATATCTGCCAGAAGAAGTCTATGGACACGACAGTGGTCAGGCGATGCGGATTCCAAACGGCATATGGAAGTATTGCCGTATAAAGGGGAGGAATTATTTGGGGTCGGTCTATCGGATTTGGTAGCCACGGCAACAGCCGGGAAGTCCACCTTTTTACCTCAAGTCCCCTCCCAGCAGAAAAAGACGCAGTCTTTTCAGCCGCAGTCCTTTCGTTCCTATAAGAACAAGCGAGCAAAAGGACATTCATATTTGCCCCGAGGCAAAGGAAAGGGTAAGAGACTGCAGCAAGCAGCCCCTTCCCAGGAGCAGAAGTCCTCCCCGGCTTCTGCAAAGGCCTCAGCATGACGCTGGGACCTTACAAGCGGACTCAGGGGCGGTGGGGGGGTCGCCTCAAGAATTTCAGCGCACAGTGGGCTCACTCGCAGGTGGACCCCTGGATCCTGCAGGTAAAGGGGATTTTATGGTGTCCTTGGACATCAAGGATGCTTACCTTCATGTCCCAATTTGCCCTTCACACCAAGGGTACCTCAGGTTCGTGGTACAAAACTGTCATTATCAGTTTCAGACGCTGCCGTTTGGATTGTCCACGGCACCCAGGGTCTTTACCAAGGTAATGGCCGAAATGATGATCCTTCTTCGAAGAGAAGGCATATTAATTATCCCTTACTTGGACGATCTCCTGATAAGGGCAAGATCCAGAGAACAGCTGGAGGTCGGAGTAGCACTAACTCAAGTAGTGCTCCAACAGCACGGGTGGATTCTGAATTTTCCAAAATCCCAACTGATCCCGACGACACGTCTGCTGTTCCTAGGGATGATTCTGGACACTGTTCAGAAAAAGGTATTTCTTCCGGAGGAGAAAGCCAGGGAGTTATCCGAACTCGTCAGGAACCTCCTAAAACCAGGGACAGTGTCTGTGCATCAATGCACAAGAGTCCTGGGAAAAATGGTGGCTTCTTACGAAGCGATTCCATTCGGCAGATTCCATGCACGAATTTTTCAGTGGGATCTGCTAGACAAATGGTCCGGATCGCATCTGCAGATGCATCAGCGGATAAAATTGTCGACAAGGACAAGGGTCTCTCTGCTATGGTGGTTGCAGAGTGCTCATCTGTTAGAGGGCCGCAGATTCGGCATACAGAACTGGGTCCTAGTGACCACGGATGCCAGCCTGAGAGGCTGGGGAGCGGTCACACAAGGAAGAAACTTCCAGGGCGTGTGGTCAAGCCTGGAAACGTCTCTTCACATAAATATACTGGAACTAAGAGCAATCTACAATGCTCTAAGCCTGGCAAAACCTCTGCTTCAGGGTCAGCCGGTGTTGATCCAGTCGGACAACATCACGGCAGTCGCCCACGTAAACAGACAGGGCGGCACAAGAAGCAGGAGGGCAATGGCAGAAGCTGCAAGGATTCTTCGCGGGGCGGAAAATCATGTGATAGCACTGTCAGCAGTGTTCATCCCGGGAGTGGACAACTGGGAAGCAGACTTCCTCAGCAGACACGATCTTCACCCGGGAGAGTGGGGACTTCATCCAGAAGTCTTCCACATGATTGTAGTCCATTGGGAAAGACCAATGGTGGACATGATGGCGTCCCGCCTCAACAAAAAACTGGACAGGTATTGCGCCAGGTCAAGAGACCCTCAGGCAATAGCTGTGGACGCTCTGGTAACACCATGGGTGTACCAGTCAGTGTATGTGTTCCCTCCTCTGCCTCTCATACCCAAGGTACTGAGAATTATACGGCAAAGGGGAGTAAGAACGATACTAGTGGCTCCGGACTGGCCAAGAAGGACTTGGTACCCGGAACTTCAGGAGATGCTCACGGAAGATCCGTGGCCTCTACCTCTAAGAAGGGATCTGCTTCAGCAGGGACCGTGTCTATTCCAAGACTTACCGCGGCTGCGTTTGACGGCATGGCGGTTGAACGCCGGATCCTAAGGGAAAAAGGCATTCCGGAAGAGGTCATCCCTACCCTGGTCAAAGCCAGGAAGGAGGTGACTGCACAACATTATCACCGCATTTGGAGAAAATATGTTGCATGGTGTGAGGCCAGGAAGGCCCCGACAGAGGAATTTCAACTGGGTCGATTCCTACATTTCCTGCAAACAGGATTATCTATGGGCCTCAAATTAGGGTCCATTAAGGTTCAAATTTCGGCCCTGTCGATTTTCTTCCAGAAAGAATTGGCTTCAGTTCCTGAAGTCCAGACTTTTGTAAAAGGAGTACTACATATACAGCCCCCGGTTGTGGCACCGTGGGATCTCAATGTAGTTTTGGATTTTCTCAAATCCCATTGGTTTGAGCCACTCAAATCGGTAGATTTGAAATATCTTACATGGAAAGTAACCATGCTACTGGCCCTGGCTTCAGCCAGGAGAGTGTCGGAATTGGCGGCTTTATCGTATAAAAGCCCATATCTGATTTTCCATTCGGACAGGGCAGAATTGAGGACGCGTCTTCATTTTCTGCCTAAGGTGGTATCAGCGTTTCACCTGAACCAGCCTATTGTGGTGCCTGCGGCTACTAGCGATTTGGAGGATTCCAAGTTGCTGGACGTTGTCAGAGCATTGAAAATATATATTTCAAGGACGGCTGGAGTCAGAAAATCTGACTCGCTGTTTATACTGTATGCACCCAACAAGCTGGGTGCTCCTGCTTCTAAGCAGACGATTGCTCGTTGGATTTGTAGCACAATTCAACTAGCACATTCTGTGGCAGGCCTGCCACAGCCTAAATCTGTCAATGCCCACTCCACAAGGAAGGTGGGCTCATCTTGGGCGGCTGCCCGAGGGGTCTCGGCATTACAACTCTGCCGAGCAGCTACGTGGTCAGGGGAGAACACGTTTGTAAAATTCTACAAATTTGATACCCTGGCTAAGGAGGACCTGGAGTTCTCTCATTCGGTGCTGCAGAGTCATCCGCACTCTCCCGCCCGTTTGGGAGCTTTGGTATAATCCCCATGGTCCTGACGGAGTCCCCAGCATCCACTAGGACGTCAGAGAAAGTAAGAATTTACTCACCGGTAATTCTATTTCTCGTAGTCCGTAGTGGATGCTGGGCGCCCATCCCAAGTGCGGATTGTCTGCAATACTTGTACATAGTTATTGTTACAAAAAAATCGGGTTGTTTATTGTTGTGAGCCATCTTTTCAGAGGCTCCTACGTTATCATACTGTTAACTGGGTTCAGATCACAAGTTGTACGGTGTGATTGGTGTGGCTGGTATGAGTCTTACCCGGGATTCAAAATCCTTCCTTATTGTGTACGCTCGTCCGGGCACAGTGTCCTAACTGAGGCTTGGAGGAGGGTCATAGGGGGAGGAGCCAGTACACACCACCTAGTGGTCAAACTTTTAAATTTTGTGCCCTGTCTCCTGCTGAGCCGCTATTCCCCATGGTCCTGACGGAGTCCCCAGCATCCACTACGGACTACGAGAAATAGAATTACCGGTGAGCAAATTCTTACTTTAATCTTTATATAATGGCAAAATATTGATCAGCGCTTTAAAGAAATTGTGTTCTCATTCACATCAGACACACTCATGTGCACTAAGAGTAACATTTATGTACCCGATTGTTTTTGAACTGTGGACAAACCGGAGCCCACAGCTGCTTGTTGCTGTCCGGTTCCGTGTCCTGACAGCAAATCAGCTTTACAGGCCAATCAGTTCACATACCTTAAGCCCAGTACACACTAGACGATTCCTGCAGACGCCGATATTGATGGTGGTGGGGAGCCGGCATCGGTAAGTGCATACACAGGGAAGGGAGTGACGGCATTGAGTGTACACACTGGAAGAGATTGTAAACGATCTCACTCAGATAGGCCGTTCTGAGCGAGATCTTTCACTTTCTCGTCTAGTGTGTATGGGGCTTAACAGTTTCTACATTGTCTTACATACGGCCTAGAACTGTTTGGTTCCTCACAGTAGACTTGTCAGCTTCTTACCGGTTGCCTAGGAATCTGTGCTGGCACACATATTGTATGTAGTACTTACCTGTGCACAGACAGGTACAGATCTCATCATCGCCACCGAGCATCAGCTGGTCATATGCTTAGCAAACTGCCGGAACTTGTTCATGGGCAGTAGTACAGTAGATACCCCAGTGATGTTAACCGCATATGCACCTTTCTACTAAGCCATCTATACTAAGGGGCCACTTCAATCCTTTTAACCAGCAGCTACCACTAAGGGGCCCAAAGCGCAGCAATGCAGATATTTCTCCATTTAGATGCCCTTTTACCAGCGGGGGTGACGTTTCTTTTCCCAGCCTTCCTGAGGTGCAAGAACAAATGTGTGCTAAGTCGGCACTTTAGGCCATTTGGACGCCCTAAGTAGGACTTTAGACAGGTTTAGCCGTTTTGACGTGGCTAAACCCTGTCTGTTTGGGCACAATATGCATGGGTCCCCGAACACAATTGAATCTTGACAATTGTTTGGGCATCTATACTTTCCAGTTCAGATGGGAAATATAGATGCCCAGAACAATTGAATCGCCCCCTAAGAATGTGAGCCACGGCTTTGCTCGGTCCATGTGTAATTGTAACACACTTCTCTTCCGGTTCCCCTCTTCATAATGGCCAACACTTGGAGCCACGGAAATCCAGCATAACAATTATGCACAATTAAAACACTCCATAGTAATTATTGTGCATGTGTAGTATGCAAGACTCATTTCATTTATGTGAGATGTAAATTAAATCTTCATTATTTCTACCTGCACCTTGTATTTGTCTACCCCCAGTACCTCTAAATTACCTTAGTTACGTAACAGGTAAGGGGTCAGAGTTTTCATTACAACTAGATCAGTGATTGGTACCTGTAACCTTAGGTTTATCTCTGGGAAGGAGATTAAGAAGAAGAAGTGTCTATTCGGGCTACAGAGCCGTGTACCTCCTCCTGCCCCACAGACGACGGTAACCGAGCTGAGACTACAGGAGACAGACGTAAGAGGGTCCACTCCTTCTGTAAGGTGAGGGACCCTGACCCGCCGGCTGCTCTGGCCCTCCGTGTAATATTCCTGCTAAATTTCACTGTGTATATATCATGCTGCATTCCGTATCTCCCTTCCCCTCCGCAGCGAGCGGATATAAAGATCTCTTGCAGTTCCCTTTCAGGGAGGATGGGGGTCCCGAGACGCCCCCCACACAGAAGGAAGAAGCTGAGCATAAAGCAGCGGACGCGGAAGGAGAGGCAGAAGCTGCAGAAAGCTCTTACCCAGGTAATTCTATGGGGAAGTTCAATTCCTCTCATCCAATCTGGGGGACACTGCTAAGACTCCGGGTTTAGAGGGGAGGGCAAGGAGCAGGCTCTAAATAGTTAATAAACTAGAACAATGCTCCACCCATCTCTAATCCCTCCCACTTCCAAGGAGCTCGGTCACATACATTGCAAATAATGACATCTAGCTTCTGCATGCAGGGCTGCTCCTCTTCCTATGTAACTGATGTATTTATTTCAGTAGGGGGATCATTGTATTTAATATATCTTGAGACTGTAAGTGTACATGTGCAGGGTCCTCTTCCCCTATTCTCTACACTTAGTACAGTCTCTGTCCGCACTGTTCCGCTGTCTCACACCCACCACCACTGATCTCGTTTCCGCCCATGGGTACTGGTTCATTGAATGCTGATTTACTTCCTACTTTGGTCCCGCCCCCCAAGCTAGTTTTCATTACTTACTGTCACGGGTCGCTCTACCCTTTCCCTCGCTTCTCCCAATAACCCCCAGACCTTGTGGCGCCATATAAATAAAACATAATAATTATAATAATAATATGTATGTGTGTCTTTGAGCATATTTGAGGATCCCAGAGGAATCCTAGGAGTTGGTGCAAGACAACACTTTTACCCTGGATATCTGAGGTGATGTCAAATATCCTTACAATCTACAGAAGGCGCTGTGCTATTTCCTGTGAAACATTTGGTTATTTGTTATTTCCATAAATGTATTCAGTGTTTTAGTCATACCAGACATCCGTTATGAAACATACAAAACAAAACACCATAATAAGTGACCAGTGGATAATCTCAAGTCCTAGATTTCACAGAGGAAGTGTTACATCATACATAAGATGGGATCTGTTAGTGTACTATATGTGTGAGACCGCTAGAGCCGGCGAGAGGGTCTTCTGCCAATAACAGCCTCCCTTCCCCCTGCTGTTCCCTTAGTGCACAACACACAAACAGGTACTTAGGTTGCCGCCTGGACTTAAACCACTAGCAGTATGGGCTAACACAAAAGTCTAGAGACCGCAGGATAATAACTGAGGGTGAGTAGACACACAGGAGCGTGGTGGGTTTAAGGACAGGCCTGGATCTCAGCAGGGGCATATGAGGTACTGTGAGATGGAATGCGAGCACTGTGAAGATGGTGCAGGCTGAGCACAAGGAACACTGAGACAAAGGGTAAACGCACTCTGGAACAGGACATGGGTTCAGACGGGGCAAAGACTAGGTTCAGATAGGCAGGTAAACGGGCAGAGTATCCGCAGGACACAAGCTATAACTGGCACAGGGAGCTGAGCTGACTGGCTTATAACAGCAACACTGACCAATGAGGAAAGCCACTCTGGGAGTGATCTGTTCAGTACAAGGGGCCTAACTCAGACTGGATCGCTGCAGCTGCAGTGATCGCAGTCTGAAGCCCTTTGGGGAGTGCGCCCGAGCACCCCGGATGGCCCAGTGAGATGCTGAAAGTATCTCAGGGCTGCGATTGTCTCTACCTGATTGACAGAACGCCGTTGGTGGAGCGCGGTCCAGACAACGCAGGCGTGTCCGGACTGTTGCGGGGGCGGGCCGTGATGTCGTAATGCACTGATGGAGAGTATTGTCCTTTGTAAGGTGTTAGGGCCCTAACTGGCATCTCTATTGCTGCTTACTGTCAGAATAGGATAATTAAATCAAGGTTGAAGATTAAACTAGGATTGTCCTATTTTTTCAATGTTAAACATGTCAAAAATGTATATGTGCTGACTAGTCGCTATTAGAAAATGTCACAGAAAGTCTATAAAAGCTTTTACCGCAGTTGGTGCAGGAAATGACCATAGTTGCGCCAGGTAAATAGGGGCATCGGATGAGCTCGAAGGTCACACGAGACTCCACGCCTTCACTTCGCTGCAGTAAATGGCGTCTCTCTCTATTGTAGGATGTGGTACAAAATCCATTTAGTTCTAACCAGAGGTACCAGGGATACCGCGGTAGCACCTACAACTTCCGACGCACAGGAGCACGCTGCCTACAGAGGTAAGACCGGTCACTGATACTCCGCACAGAGCTAAGGGGGTCATTCCGAGTTGTTCGCTCGGTATTTTTTTCTCGCAACGGAGCGATTAGTCGCTAATGCGCATGCGCAATGCCCGCAGTGCGACTGCGCCAAGTAAATTTGCTATGCAGTTAGGTATTTTACTCACGGCATTACGAGGTTTTTTCTTCGTTCTGGTGATCGTAATGTGATTGACAGGAAGTGGGTGTTTCTGGGCGGAAACAGGCCGTTTTATGGGTGTGTGCGAAAAAACGCTACCGTTTCTGGGAAAAACGCGGGAGTGGCTGGAGAAACGGAGGAGTGTCTGGGCGAACGCTGGGTGTGTTTGTGACGTTAAACCAGGAACGAAACTGACTGAACTGATCGCAGATGCCGAGTAAGTCTGGAGCTACTCAGAAACTGCTAAGAAGTGTCTATTCGCAATTCTGCTAATCTTTCGTTCGCAATTTTGATAAGCTAAGATTCACTCCCAGTAGGCGGTGGCTTAGCGTGTGCAAAGCTGCTAAAAGCAGCTTGCGAGCGAACAACTCGGAATGACCCCCTAAGCTGTAATATGTCCATGTAGGTATGAGTCAGCATAGGGTGGAAAGGCCTT